>NC_068953.1:35296924-36533568 GCF_026419915.1 Harpia harpyja
ATTCTCCTCTCCCCTTCTCTCTGCAGGGGATTATCTCTTACTGAGTTTTTTTGGGGGTGCTTGTGTCCTCTGGTCAGCACCTTCTGTAGGGAAAACTTGCATGAAGATAGCAACTGATTGTCAACAGGTTTTAGAAATTGCCACATCCTCATCTGAGTAGGGTTTGAAGAAATACTGGGTTAATTACAATAGCTACTTTCTGCTCATTCTCCCACTGCCCATTAAAATGTGTACAAAGTGTCAAAACTATGATTTTTATAATCTAGAACAACCTTAAAATGGTCAATTTCAAAGATTTTCAATATTTTGGGTGTTTGTGCCAATCAAAACAAAAATAAATGAAAGCTTAAAGTCTTTTGCCAGGTGAAATGTTCCTTAGCCTGTGAGCATTTTGATGTTCTGCAATTCACTACCATTATGACTTTACTGATGAGCACAGTAACAGCAATTAGCGTAGGTAGGGCTGAGGCCCATTTAACACTTATTTCATCTAACTTAGATCAGGAGATGAATAGATGACTAGATGGCAGAATCTTCTTGATTTTGTCTGAATGAACATGTAGAGCTGCAAAAGTGATTTGCTGCCATCCTCAGACTATCAGCAAGGTTATTAGCCTTATTCTGCTTGATAATGAAATAAGGATGAGGCAGACTGTCACACAGTCTCCCAAAATTGGAGGAGAGTCAAGAGAGTGTCTGATTCACATCTAGAAGGGAACTATCAACAGCTCCGTACCTGTGAGCACTCTCCTGCCTCTTTGTTCATGTTGGGGTGAGTGCTTCTGTGTAACACAGATACATGTCCATGCATGGCAGAGGAGGGTCCTAAAGCCAGTGTATCTGTGTTTCACTGGTCAATATCCAGTGTACAAATACGTTTCCAATGTCACTTGGGAGCTGGGAAAGTGGGAATGGTTTTAGTTACGACAATCTACGTTAGTTGTGTCTCTGACTTGGGTAGACGTCAGAGACAGGCAGATGCTGTAGCTCTTGCCATTTCTTGGTACTGAGCATCTAATTCTAAGATAGAAATTCTCCAGCATTCCCTTCAGGACATATCGTGAGACATGTCTTTTCGACACATCCTTTCACTTCCAAAGCTTCTGTGTTGTCAGAGAAAGCACCTGGAAAGCACCAAGCTCTAGGAAACTGCCGTTCAAGTGGGAGATTCTGCTACAGAATATAGCCATTTTTCAGAGGTTATATGCCCAAAATAAGAAGGTGACCTTAAAAGTTTGAATTCCACCCCTTATGTAGCTCATGTGAAAAACCTGGTAAAATGTTTGTCTTGGCAGAGCTGTTTACGAAACTGACAGCTCTGGATTACACTTGAGCCTTCAGGATTTTCATCCCATGAATATATGTGCTGAGTAAGTCCTCTTACACAACACTTTACAATGATTATCCCTCATATCCTGTAATCAGACTAGGTGGATTATAATTAGCTAGAATGGATGAAAATTGATTATAATCAGCTTGAATAGATGAACACTAACTCCTAAAAAGAGAGTGAGGGCTGACCTCCTGAAACTGGTCCTGTTTAAATATAAGAGAATGAGGTCTAATATATGGGCTTCTTCACAGGCATTGCATTCTTTTCCTCTGGTTTAAAAATAAACAGGGCAGAGGGAAAGGTGTGATGCTTCCACTAACTCTGAGAAGGGCCAGTCTCTGCTTCATTCTATGAGAAACAAAAAGATCACAAAGCAAGACATACTGACCATGCACGAAGTCTGTAATGCATATTAAATCAGAGCACAAATTTCTTTTTCCTATATGTATCAGAATGCCTATTCTGAGAAATTGAAATAAGGATACTAACTCCAAAGAACTGCAGACTGCAACAATATACAGCTTTGAGCATGCTATTTTCATGCATGAAATAGTAATGACTACAAGATGCCAGTTTTCTGCATATATTAGCTGCCCTAAGTTACAAGTGACAATAAAATAGAAAGCTGAAAGACTTTACCATTCAACGGCGCTTGCATTGAGAGTTGTATCTTTAGGAAGAAAATAAGCACAGTAGCGACTGTGACTATACTGAAGCTCTTGGCTGACATCTCAAGGAAAGACTTATAATATTCCGACAGTTCACAGGTTCCTTGCACTCTGAAGAAAGTCCCTTGTAGATATGTAGCAAATAGCAGAATGCACACAGAGCTTCTGCTAATGAGTTATTGCCCTTCTCTCCCCTTGTCTCTCTCCTTCCTTTTAAGACTGCTTTTTATAAAGCTCCTGAGACTCAACCCAAAACAAATGATGTAATCAGACCTGCCTCTAGGTCACAGCACCCTCAGAAAACTGATCATACCCTTCATTACCTCAGTTTTAGTGAGCTCCTCACAGGGCAGACTCCAGCTCTTGGAGAGGGAATTTAAATGTGGAACCTCAGAAATTATTTAGCAGAGACACAAATGCTTAAAAAAGCTGTCCTCTTATGGGCCATACCACAGTAGAGTTTTTCTAGCCTATTTCAGAGTGTCTCCTTCAGCTCCCATTTTTGGATCAGTGTGATTTAGCATAATGGGCCACTGTGAGGACTGGAGGGAGGGGAAGAGAAGTGAGGCTGTGTGTGGGACTGTTAATAACTCAGAGGGACCATGGACACTTGCCATGAAAACCATCCAACTTGTTAGGAAGGGATTTTTTTTTAAGCTGAAAGCTCTTGGAACCAGGAGAACACATGAAGTGGGGAGGAGTGAAAATTCATGAATAAACAGCCCCAGAGTCTAATGTTATGTTCAGGACATGTATGGACAGGGGTAAAGAGGAGCACAGGGTATAAGTTAATGTCCTCTTCTGAAGGTGATTGAGGAATAACCTCTTAAACTGAGTCCACTATGGATCGCTGAGGAGCAGAAGGTGGGATTGGAGAGGCTATTGGTTTTAGTTGAGTACATTATTATTTATAATTGTTACTAACTGCTTACTACATCTCAGTAACAGCTTTGTAGCATGTATTCGTTTTGACTGGTCAGACTTTATTTTTAGCATCTTTATTTATCAACTGCTATTTAATTGCTCAATATTATTAGACTTGCTTATTTTTTCCAACCATCATTTTTGAGGCTGATAAAGGGAAAGGAAGGTTGACTGGATCATGGCTCACTTCTGTCTAGATCCCAGGTAGCGACCTACTGTAGAGCATGATTCTGGCCTATTGCTGCTATTCTTCTGTAGCTGTGTCCTCCCAAGCTAGGCAGAGGAAGGCTGCAGAGAGCAGCAGCAGCTAATTAATGTCTTGTAGCCTCTTAGAAAGCAGCTGTTGTTGAGTACAGTTGCTCTCTCATACTTCTTAGTATTTTGTAAACCTAGATTGTAATTCTGCTTGTTTTGGTTCAGCCAGATGTAATCTAGAGGGAGAGGGCATGAGGTATAGTGAAAATGTTTTTAACATGGCTTTTTAAGTGCTGTTGTCCAGAAAAGAGGCGTGCTGTCTACCATGTTTGTACAGACGGGCATGCTGTGTATTGAAGCATGTGGGCTATCAGCACACAGTTGTTACTGCATGCAGGACCTTCCCTAACCTGCCGCAAGTTTGGAAATATAATTTTGTATGTTTCTGTAGAAGAAATTGTTTTGTCATCAGCCTTCAGGTAACTGGCAACCTGTCTGACAAGCTGCTAAGGCTGGTATCAGTAACAGTTGAAAATTACTTCCTCTACAAAAAGGTCCTGTTGTGTAGGAGGGTGTGGACTGAGTTATCTGCCAAACTGTGTTTTCATATCTCCTTCCTTCCTTTTTTCTGCCAGTGTTCTTGAAAAGTTCACCGTGTTGAAGTATGCTCTGATTCTTAGAATTTCCCTCAGCTCTTTTTTGCATTTCCACAATCTACACCTCTCCTTCCCCAGTTTCTGCTATAGTTTGGCTTCACATCCTTGGGAGGAATTCCAGGCAGCGCTTGTGCTTTCAAGGCTAGCTGGATAGAAAGCTCTTTGCTTGCAAAACCCAAGCCACAGAAAAAGAAAAAGAAAAAAAAAAAAGCTCCTTGACACAGTTATCTGCCTGTATTCTGCACAAACCACACAATGCTTGCCATTTTATTCTATCTTTAAGAAATTTTAGGTTGCTAGCAAGTCGGTTTTCATCTCAGCATCAGTCCAAGGCAGAGACAGAGCAGGGTTTTCATAGATCAGTGGGGCTTATGAGAAGTAAATTCAGATCCCCAGTGCGACAGGTCAGGTTGAAATTTTGTGGTGTGGGTTTATCAATCTTTAACTTGCACTGTCTCCTAACTTTAGTGGTGTTTGTCAAACCGGTAGTAACATATAGACTAATGTGATAGTCATCCTGGAAAGTGCACAGGACAAGTTTAAGGGAACTCATTATGCTGAAAAATGTCTTCTGTGAATGTGGGTGTTTGCCATATTAAAATACATGTTTACAATGCAGTATGCAGTAAGTAGAGCTAAGAACAGGGAGGATGAAAGATGACGTGGATCATGGAGAAAAAACCAAAACACAACCACCCAGCAGGACCATGGGCTTCAGAGGAGACTCAGTATTGCTATGGGATTCCCTGTTGAATGGAACTGCAGAAGTGCAATTATGCTGTAATATAAGATGATTCCATATCCTGTTTCTCCCTAGTTGTGATTTCCCATTTTAAAGCTGCAGCAAAGGAATACAAGGGGTGAATGATAGGTTGCCTAATGTCCCAATGTTGGAGAAAAATTGAGCTTACAGTCCCCACAGTTTGAGGCCCTGCCCCAGTTAGCAGGCAGCACTCCCCACCCGATGCAATTAAGGATCATGAATCCTTTTTAAAAGCAGGATCAAGTGCAGGGTGCTATCTGGCCTGAATATGGATTTGCTTAGCAGCTCCATTATTTCTGTTCCTCAGTTTTTCTACCTTGTTCTTCTCTAGAGCAGTTCATTGAAAAACTTTCAGTTCTGCTGTTCTCAGCTGAGAAGGTAGTGGAGCTTGGCTGGCTTATGCTACAAGAGTTCCCCGTAGCAATGATACCAAAATATTATCACCATCCAGCTGTGATCTAGCTAACCAGGATTTTGCAGTACAGGCTGATTTTCTCCAAATTACACTGAAACTTTGGCTTCTGTGGCACCTCAACATGACAAACACAATGAAGTATTAAACACTACCTCAGTCTCACAGTGTATGAACAGAACTGCTTTAAAAACAGGTAATTCCCTCTATTGAGGTATATTTCAAAGGGCACTGTTATCAGCAGTTATTTTCAGTCAAATTCTTCTGTACCAATTTTTCATCCCAATCTCTGTGTGTAGAATTGGGAACAGAAAAAAAGGCGGGACATTGCTTCCCAAAGCATAGTGCTGTAGAAATTAGACAATGATAGGGTAAATGACCATTAGGTAAGGAAAATCAGAGAAGAACACACTTGTCATGGACATTTATGATTAGACCTGGGCAGTGATATAACCCTAGTCCATAACCAAGTCAGCCCTCTATTACATCTGTTCAAGAGCTATGTGTTTCTCCTATGCCTCAGGGCATATGAAGTGATCTCACTGCAGACTATCTTCCTGAATAACTTAGATTAGCAAAATACTAATTTAGTTTGAAAATTTACTCTTTTGTTGTTTTCCATGATACATCTGAACATGTGCCGGACTTCAGGAGTTACGTATGTGAGCTCTGTTGAATGTAGTACACTGAGACTATTATGACCACCAGTCAAGATTATTACTGCTGCTTTCTGCAGTGCTCAGGCTTAAGTATGCTAAAAAAAGCAGCTCCTTGCTCATGGTTGTGTTTTTGGTATAGTAGCAGTTGCAGTGGACACACAGGTCGAGAATTGCAAGTAGACAGACATGGGTAAAGATCTTCATGTGTAAATATCCTTCTTTTGAAAATGGCTACACACATTTAGTTGGCCAGCACATGTTCTGCAGTTCATCAGCAAAGGAAATTCTGCTCTATCTCACTTACCTTTGAGTTCTACTAATCTGATTACAAAAGCAAAGACCTCTGGGGTCCCAACTGCTTCTCTCCTCAAAATCAGCCCATGCCCATTTACTAATTTTGTCCAGCCCATAGCACACCACACACAGAACAAACTCCAAACTCCAAATACAGATTGACAGGCACAACAATGACACTTGGCTCCCATATTGGGAAACTACTTCTTATTAGCTCATGTTTTCTCATTTGTCCTTCATTTTTGGATTAATAAATACTCTGTATTTGTTGTTCCAAGAATTCCTTCATCATGGCAATGCCCTTTACTGTGATCGCAGTAGGTATGAGAATGAGACACAAGAAAAAGAAATGAACAATGTAGATAACAAGTGATGCTGTCACCATTTGCAATAAGTCAAAAGACCTTTAATGACTACACAATATACGAAACAGGTTGTGTAGGTCTTTTTATGAAAGCTGTTCATATTATGAATGAGCCAGAATAGCTATTTTTCCAAACTATATGGAAAAAGTTAAATTAGTTCTGCAGTTGAGATCCAAGGCTTCCAGGAATAGCTGTGTTTCTGACATGCAAATTGCCAAATTTATTTACTAAATCAAACTCTGCCATTGTCAGACAGACACATTTCATGATGGTGGACTCAAGAATTTTGGAAAAAGGAAATGAAGCCGATACACTTCCAGCAATTCCAGATTACAAGAAATTAGAAATACTCCCTGTATCTTTATGATTGTTTTGGCCTTGCTTGCACAGTTTTGACAGCATCATCCAACATATGCTCAGACAAAATTTCTTTTTTTTTTTTTTCCTATCTTCACTATACATTCCCTATTGTGTTTTTCCCATGGAATAAATGTTGTACAGCCATTACTGTATATACCTTGTTATATCTTGTGGATTTTTTTTGCAAATTAATTCCTAAAGTGCTTCCCATGCTGGAGCATGGGAAAGGGTCATATCATCCCAGTTATGCAGGAATCAAATGAAGAGTCATCTATTCTAGCAGGAAATCAGACTGGGAATGTGGGCTTTCAGATGTTCTTCAGGGAGTGTCTACAAATGAGCCGTTGAGCAGGTATACGAGAGTTAACTTTTAGTGCCTATTAGAGCTCTCTGCAAAGTTAATGGGAATGTTTTTTGTTTATCTTATTGCAAGCTGGTTAGCCTGGATGCTGATCAGTCAATATGCACAAGTGACACTATTAAATATTTGATAATCCCAGCCCATTAAATGGATGAGACAAGGTCTTCTCATAAGAGAGTACATTTGGAGTTTTCACTTGCAAATTTCGTGATGATTTGACTGACCACCCTCACTCCCTCTTCCTGGTGTGTTTAGCTTCAAAGATGAAGCTGAAATAAAATGGAAAAGAAGGCTTTGATGTGAGCAGTGTCAAAGGTCAGGGGAGATGCTGATACTGCATGGCTACTTTTCTTTAAAAAACATTTTAGCAAACATATGGATAAGTGGCCATAACAAACAGACTGTGGAGCACCATGCATACTGTAAACAGAAAGCAAACAAGAAGGTCAGTTGGATCCAAAATAAGAAAAGAACTCAACGTGCGCGATAACTAAAATCAGTCTGGGTCGTACTGCCATCTAGTGGGGTCTCACCCGTTCACCCATCCACCCCCCGGGTTTGTGAGCTGGTGGATCTTGGGGTGACTGCTGGCAGTGAGGCCCAGTGAGAGTGGGTGGGTGCAAGGCTCCATTGCAGCCTGCTGTGACACAAATGATTCAAACCCATGCTGGTTTACTAGTAACCTGCTGTGTGTAAGCAAAAGGTCTAACCCCAGGACTGTCTGAAGAATTTTGGAGGCCAAGGGCACAGCATTGACAGGTGGATGTAGTCTAGTTGTCTCAGAAACCCTAACAATGCTTGAGGAGTCTTGGGTGTTGGGCAGTTTGCATCAGTGACCCAAGACAGAAATCTTTAAACTGAGTCCTGTTTCCATGTTTGAGCTATGCTGGAATATAAACCTTGATGTCTATGTTTGAAATGTTAGTGCACACTGCCATTAAGTTCACCCTCTCAGAGCCTCTAGTTGTGTAGATAAAACAGGTTGTTCAGAGCTTTAATATTCATTGTCATCTTTTTGACACTGGCTCCCCTAGAAAGGTCACTCTATTGTTAAACTGGCCATTTCCATGTTATGGGATTTTGAGTGGTATTTTTATCTCAGGCAAGTTCCATCTTTCCTTGATGTGATCTTCCTTCAGGCCTTTCAGTCTCTCAAAACTGCATTTCTAAATTACTATGCAATGCAGGAAATTGTCCGGTATCTTTGCTTATATCGTATCTACCCTACTGAAAGATCACATACTTTCAGTTAGTTGTCTGACAAGCAGATGAAGCTGAGAGTAGTTAACCCTACTAGGTATTGTCTGTCTGCCTTTCACAGCCAAACGTTAGTGCTAGGAACACCTTCTTGCAGCGCTGTGCACAGGCGAGGTGAAAACCGTAGGAATATCCTGCACCAGTTGGCTCCAGTCACAGGGCTGGTTACAAGTGCTTCCTACATGTAATCCAAGAATGACAGAAGCAATTCGTGATAGCCAAGTTCTTTTTTATGAAAACACAGACAGCTGCTGAACCACTTGTTACTCTTCAATGAGCAGTTTAGATGTACAAAATAATATGCTGAGGATTACCAAAGAGTGAAGGAAGGAGGGAGAGCAGTAGAATCGGTAGATGCAATAATAGATGGAAATGCTGGACTGCATACTGTCAATTGTCACACATGGCCATCCCAGTTCTGCCTTCCTTCCTAGTGCAAAGGCCTGAACCTCACTTATGTTTGGCCATAGGAGCGTATCTAAGAGAGCTGGAGGGGCTTGTGGTCCGTTAAATTCAGGAGAGACTAACCCAAAGCCCTGGATCTACATATCTTGACTTCAGGAGCTGAATTCTGATCTTGGTTGGTGAGGCACAACCAGCCAGGCAGGCAGGAGCTGGAGACACAGGAGCAGCCATGGGAGAGCTCTCTTGGAAATCTACAGCTTACTCTGATGAGATCATAGATCTGTTTTCTGCCTTCTAAGCTTAAGTGCCGTAGTTTCTACTGTTGCACTTTTGTAGCTTGAGGCCTATAGCTCAGTGTTGCACAGGCATGCATATGTCTGTATGCACTTCAGTGTGACTCAATTAAAAATGAAACCCAGAAGCACTCCAGTGGGTACAAAAAGGAATTTTAGTGGAAGTCCCAGAAATTCATTTTGAGTCTTGCATTTGTCATCCAGTGACAAACCATTAGCCTGCAAAAACAGCAGATGTTTTGCTCTGTTCCAAAGGTTGGATCTTGCTGGCATCCGATGACTCTTCAAAAGGCATTTGGAAAGTGGGAACTAGGGATAGCTGTAATTTCATCCCTGGAAATTAGTATTTAGTCTTCTTGGCTGTATAACTAGGACTCGCACCTTAGGAATCACTAGATGAGGACAAAGAGATCCCAGAAAACGTGCGAATGAGAGGGAGCCCTTAAAAACCAACTTGTTAATAATATATTGGGTGTCTCAGAATAGGAATATATAATAAATATGTAATAAAACAACTAGGAGGAGATGGACGTATCCATTTAATTTTTTTGAAGGGATACATCAAGATATAAAATCATTACTAGGTAGCTAGCTATTAAAGATAAATGCATATTAACTCCTTATTGGCAGAGATCAGGCTTTGTAGGGAACCTTACATTATCAGATAAACTGTGGGGACAGTAGATAACCTTCTCTTTCTTGGCAAAGGCACTGAATGTTTGTCCTGAGGCACAATGCATAATGGTAGATTTTTTTCTGCTGTGTTTTCATTTTGTTCTTGCCTCATTTTCATTACATCAGCAAGTTTGGAAGGTAAGAACTACTTTTTAAAAAATCCTTCTTATTGGGGATGATGCACAAAACCAAGATACTGATCACTGGTCATTACAAGCCACAGAGTTAGAGCAGGAATTCATAAATCCAATGCCCTGCCCTCTAAATTATATTCTACCTCTCTGAAATTCCCTGTATGTTAGTGATTTTTCCATCTGCCCTCCCAAAAATATTATGCCCTTATGGAAGAAATTTCTGCTGTGGCGGAATAGCCCAGTGAAGTCAAATTCAAGGGTTCTTGCGTGTTCTGAAGCATATGCTAAATGGGCTGGTAACTGGCAGACTGAGCAGAGCAGCACTCAAGGATTTGCCATATGAGAAGGCCAGGCACGATTGTGTGTGGCCACTTGCACAAATTCAAATCAATTTCCCCAACCTTTTTTTCTGTTCAGCCTAGTATTCGGATTTAGAGCCTGTCTTCCCTGAAGTCAGCTCTCAAACAGATTTACAGGAGCATGTAAGATCACATCAGGCACAGAACTAAAACTCCCTCTGAGTGCATATATTGGTTTGTTCAGAGTATGTTTTTTAGCAGGATTCATTTCTCTTGAACTGCTGGGTTGAATTTAACCTATTACAGTAAAATATGACTGCAAAGCAGCTTGGCCTTGGGTCCCAGCTGTTGGGAAACCTCAACTTATGTTTAAACAGTAGACTCAACTGTGATGCTTAGAATAGGTTAAGCAGCACCCATAAAAGAAGCAGACTGAATGCTGTATTTACAGTGACTGTAACTATCACTATTTAGAAATATTTCTAATCTTGGCATGCGAGTCAAAAGTCCAAATATATTGTGTCCTGGTTTCAGCTGGGATAGAGTTAACTGTCTTCCTAGTAGCTGGTACAGTGCTATGTTTTGAGTTCAGAGCGAAGAATGTTGATAACACTGATGTTTTCAGTTGTTGCTCAGTAGTGTTTAGACTAATGTCAAGGATTTTTTCAGCTTCTCATGCCCAGCCAGTGAGAAAGCTGGAGGGGCACAAGAAGTTGGCACAGGACACAGCCAGGGCACCTGACCCAAACTGGCCAACGGTGTATTCCATACCATGTGACGTCCCATCCAGTACAGAAACGGGGAAGTGGGGGGCAGGGATTCGCCGCTCGGGGGACTGGCTGGGTGTCGGTCGGCGGGTGGTGAGCAATTGCACTGCGTATCATTTGTACATTCCAATCCTTTCATTATTGCTGTTGTCATTTTATTAGTGTTATCATTATCATTATTAGTTTCTTCTTTTCTGTTCTATTAAACCGTTCTTATCTCAACCCACGGGTTTTGCTTCTTCTCCCGATTTTCTCCCCCATCCCACTGGGTGGGGGGGGAGTGAGTGAGCGGCTGCGTGGTGTTTAGTTGCTGGCTGGGGTTAAACCACGACAGTCCTTTTTGGCGCCCAACGTGGGGCACGAAGGGTTGAGATAACGACAAACCTGACCAGAGCTTGTTAAAACAAATTTGTTATAAGCATTCATTATATCGGTCTAATAGTTGCTGGTCATTATGTTGATTTATGTGTTCTTAGAGTTGTTGCTCTGGTTTTTAAAGTTCTGTTATGTATCACCTCGCTTGCTGTATGTAGTCCCTCTTCTGCTGCTTATCATCCGTGGGAGGTGGATTAAGGTTTTCGCTTTGATGTATTGTATAACACTGGTTTATGGTATGATAAAGTCGTCGGCTGTGGGATTAATCCGGTACTTGCACCCAGCATTGTCACCTTTATACTGTGGAAGCCATCTGTGGGAAACTATTAATAATTATACCATTTACCTTTCCTCCTTGGAAAACCAGTCTATGGGTGGGATACCTTTCTTCCCCTCTCCTTTCTCCTTCAGTCCAGTTACAATGGTGTTTGAGAATTTTGAAAAATTTGAATACTCTTGGGATGTTGGGACCAGCACGGTCCTAGCCCTACTGCTAGGAATTAGCATGCTTCTGAATGTGGTTCAGCTCTCATTTAAGGTTAAAC
This sequence comes from Harpia harpyja, assembly GCF_026419915.1. Lineage (NCBI taxonomy): Eukaryota > Metazoa > Chordata > Aves > Accipitriformes > Accipitridae > Harpia > Harpia harpyja. Next base: position 35,308,665 of record NC_068953.1, read on the forward strand.
AACTATTTAAGAAAATCACCCAGAGATCTGCCCCAAGGCTGGATAATTATGAGTGGCAGGGTGTGTGGGGTAGTATGGGCAAGTACCTAGAAAAGTGGGCACCTCCAGTGTTTTGGAAATTCACCCCTGAACAAGTGCAGAATCCAGAAGAACTAGTAAAATATTTGGAAAAGGTATGCTGTCACCCCGGCAGCTCCAGAGAGATACAAATTACTGCAACGTGCTGGGGCCTGGCCCATGCCTATCGAGCCCTGTTCGACACCACTCAGTACCCTCAAGGGGAAGAGAAGGTCTCTGGACCTAACAACAAAACGATGAGCACTGTGGCTATCCAAACCTCAGCGACAGGCACTGCAGCCCCTCCAGCCTCGGCAATGAGCACGGCAGCTACCCAAACCTCGGCAACGGGCACTGAGGTCCCTCCAGCCCCAGCAACGAGCACAGCAGCTACCCAAACCTTGGCAACAGACACTGCGGTTATCCAAGACCCGGCGAGCGGTACTGCAACTGAACCAGTGGACCAACCTGCACCAGTATCAGTTGCCCCCGTACAGAAAAAGAAATATACAAAAAAATCAGTTCGCTTAGCGAAGGATGAAGGCGAACCAGGGTCATCACGGGAACAGGAGGAAGAGGCAGAACCAGAGGTAATAACCCGGTCCCTATCCTTGAGTGAGCTGCGGGATATGCGAAAAGATTTTGGCCGCCGTATAGGTGAGCATATTATCACCTGGCTCCTCCGATGCTGGGACAATGGGGCTAATAGCTTGGAATTAGAAGGTAGGGAAGCCAAGCAGCTGGGATCGCTTGCCAGGGAAGGTGGCATTGACAAGGCAATTGGAAAAGGGACACAAGCCATCAGCCTCTGGAGGCGACTCCTGTCAAGTGTGAAGGAAAGGTACCCCTTTAAGGAAGATGTTATATGTCAATCAAGCAAGTGGACAACCATGGAAAAAGGTATCCAATATCTGAGGGAATTAGCTGTGCTAGAGACAATTCATCATGATCCGGACAACCCACAATTACCCAAAGATCCAGACGAAGTCCAATGCACACGACCCATGTGGCGGAAGTTTGTACGGAGCGCACCATCGTCCTATGCCAACTCACTGGCAATAATGACCTGGAAAGACGAAGAGGCACCGACAGTGGATGAAGTGGCTCGCCAACTCCGTCAATACGAAGAGAATCTCTCCTCCTCCCTACAAGCCTGCATTTCGGCTGTGGAGAAGCTGTCCGAGGATTTCCAGCAATTCAAAGAGGAGATGTCCTGTTGCCCACCTGTAAGGACCAATGTCTCAGCTATTAGGAGTGAGCGCTCCTCTGCCCAAGAGAAAGAATATAGAAGGTACACACCGCGAGGTGCCCTGTGGTTTTACTTATGTGATCATGGAGAGGACATGAGGAAATGGGATGGAAAACCTACCTCGGTCCTAAATGCACGGGTACGTGAGCTGCGAGGAAAAAACACCACAAAAGGGGATTCTACCAGGAAAAATGCCGCTCCGGTTTCCAAACAGAGTAGAAGGGCTGATCTTATTTCTGATCCTCTTGAAGGGACTTCTGAGCCAATTTTACGAGAAGTGAATACTGGATACTCTGACCAGAATTAGAGGGGCCCTGCCTCCAGCCAGGTGGAGGAAAGGGATAACCGGGTCTATTGGACTGTGTGGATTCGATGGCCTGGCACGTTAGACCCACAGGAGTATAAGGCTCTAGTAGACACCGGCGCACAGTGTACTTTAATGCCATCAAGTTATGAAGGGGCAGAACCCATTTCTATTTCTGGTGTGACAGGGGGATCCCAAGAGTTAACTGTATTGGAAGCTGAAGTAAGCCTAACTGGGAATGAATGGCAGAAACACCCCATTGTGACTGGTCCAGAGGCTCCGTGCATCCTTGGCATAGACTATCTCAGGAGAGGGTATTTTAAGGACCCAAAGGGGTATCGATGGGCTTTTGGTATAGCTGCCTTGGAGACGGAGGGCACGGAACAGCTGTCTACCCTGCCTGGTCTCTCTCAAGACCCTTCGATTGTGGGGTTGCTGAGGGTTGAAGAACAACAAGTACCAATTGCTACCACGACGGTGCACCGGCGGCAATATCGCACCAACCGAGACTCTCTGATTCCCATCCACAAGTTGATTCGCCAACTGGAGAGCCAAGGAGTGATCAGCAAAACTCGCTCACCTTTTAATAGTCCCATATGGCCCGTGCGAAAGTCTAATGGGGAGTGGAGACTAACAGTTGACTATCGCGGCCTGAATGAAGTTACGCCACCGCTGAGTGCTGCCGTTCCAGATATGCTAGAACTTCAATACGAACTAGAGTCAAAGGCAGCCAAGTGGTATGCTACAATTGACATTGCTAATGCGTTTTTCTCAATCCCTCTGGCAGCAGAGTGTCGTCCACAATTTGCCTTTACTTGGAGGGGTGTCCAGTACACTTGGAATCGACTGCCCCAGGGGTGGAAACACAGCCCCACCATTTGCCATGGACTAATCCAGACTGCACTGGAAAAAGGTGAAGCTCCGGAACACCTGCAATACATTGATGACATCATCGTATGGGGCAACACGGCAGAAGAAGTCTTTGAGAAAGGGAAGAAAATAATCCAAATCCTTCTGAAAGCCGGTTTTGCCATAAAAGAAGGTAAGGTCAAGGGACCTGCACGGGAGATCCAGTTTTTAGGAATAAAATGGCAAGATGGGCGTCGTCAGATCCCAATGGATGTGATTAACAAAATAGCAGCTATGTCTCCACCAACTAATAAAAAGGAAACACAGGCCTTCTTAGGTGTCGTGGGGTTTTGGAGAATGCATATTCCAAATTACAGTCTGATTGTAAGCCCTCTCTATCAAGTGACCCGAAAGAAGAATGATTTTCAGTGGGGCCCTGAGCAACAACAAGCCTTTGAACAAATTAAACGGGAGATTGTTCACGCAGTAGCCCTTGGACCAGTCCGGACAGGACAAGATGTTAAAAATGTGCTCTATACTGCAGCTGGGGAGAATGGCCCTACCTGGAGCCTCTGGCAGAAAGCACCTGGGGAGACCCGAGGCCGACCCCTGGGGTTTTGGAGTCGGGGATACAGAGGATCCGAGGCTCGCTATACTCCAACTGAAAAGGAGATATTGGCAGCATATGAAGGAGTTCAAGCTGCCTCAGAAGTTGTTGGTACTGAAACACAGCTCCTCTTAGCACCCCGACTGCCAGTGCTGGGCTGGATGTTCAAAGGGAGGGTCTCCTCTACACATCACGCGACTGATGCCACGTGGAGTAAGTGGATTGCACTGATCACACAACGGGCTCGCATAGGAAACCCCAGTCGCCCAGGAATTTTGGAAGTGATCACGGACTGGCCAGAAGGCAAAGATTTTGGAATGTCGCCAGAGGAGGAGGTGGCACGTGCTGAAGAGGCCCCGCTGTATAATAAACTGCCAGAAAATGAGAGGCAATATGCCCTGTTCACTGACGGATCCTGTCGCATCGTGGGAAAGCATCGGAGGTGGAAAGCTGCCGTATGGAGTCCTACACGACAAGTTGCAGAAACTGCTGAAGGAGAAGGTGAATCGAGTCAGTTTGCAGAGGTGAAAGCCATCCAGCTAGCATTAGATATTGCTGAAAGAGAAAAGTGGCCAGTGCTCTATCTCTATACTGACTCATGGATGGTGGCAAATGCCCTGTGGGGCTGGCTACAGCAATGGAAGCAGAGCAACTGGCAGCGCAGAGGTAAACCCATCTGGGCTGCCGCACTGTGGCAAGATATTGCATCCCGGCTAGAGAATCTGGTTGTAAAAGTACGTCATGTAGATGCTCACATACCCAAGAGTCGGGCCACTGAAGAACATCAAAACAACCAACAGGTGGATCAGGCTGCCAAGATTGAAGTGGCTCAGGTGGACCTGGACTGGCAACATAAGGGTGAGCTATTTATGGCTCGGTGGGCCCATGATGCTTCAGGCCATCAGGGAAGAGATGCAACATATAGATGGGCTCGTGACCGAGGGGTGGACTTGACCATGGACACTATTGCACAGGTTATCCATGAATGTGAAACATGTGCTGCAATTAAGCAAGCCAAGCGGTTAAAGCCCCTGTGGTATGGAGGGCGATGGCTGAAATATAAATATGGAGAAGCCTGGCAGATTGACTATATCACACTCCCACAAACTCGCCAAGGCAAGCGCTATGTGCTCACGATGGTGGAAGCAACCACTGGATGGCTGGAAACATATTCTGTGCCCCATGCCACCGCCCGGAACACTATCCTGGGCCTAGAAAAGCAAGTCTTGTGGCGACATGGCACCCCAGAACGAATTGAGTCAGACAACGGGACTCATTTCCGAAACAACCTCATAGACACCTGGGCCAAAGAGCATGGCATTGAGTGGGTGTATCATATCCCCTATCATGCACCAGCCTCTGGGAAAATTGAGCGATACAATGGACTGTTAAAGACTACATTGAGAGCAATGGGGGGTGGAACTTTCAAACATTGGGATACACATTTAGCAAAAGCCACCTGGTTAGTCAACACCAGAGGATCTGCCAATCGGGGTGGCCCTGCCCAGTCGGAATTTTTACATACTGTAGAAGGGGATAAAGTCCCTGTAGTGCACATAAAAAATATGTTAGGGAAGACAGTCTGGGTTACTCCTGCCTCAGGCAAAGGTAAACCCATTCGTGGGATTGCTTTTGCTCAAGGGCCTGGGTGCACTTGGTGGGTGATGCGAAAAGATGGGGAAGTCCGATGTGTGCCTCAAGGGGATTTAATTTTAGGTGAGAACAGCTAGAATTAAACTGTATATTAGTTGCTATATAACCCTGCTACTGTATATTATCCTTACTATAATTATGTGCTATATCCATAGTACTATAGTAAGAATCACTTAGATCAAGCAAGAAAAGAACTGTGATAAAACTGAGCAAAGCGCAGTAGTGATGGAACCAGAACTGACTCCAGCATGCAACAATCCAACGGTGCACACCATCCTCCTGCTGCGCCAAATGTCACCTGCTTGTCACACTGCACTGAAGCCCAATTCTGCTCTACCGACTGAGAGGACTTTGCACCATCCCTCCTGCCCAGAAAGACTGGTATGACAGATGGAGCCCAGAGTCGGAAACTAAATGAACTCAATGAACATTTTATGAACATGACCCATGAACTAAAGGAATGATATCTCTGTGTGTGTATACATATATATATATATCATTGCTCATATGTCTTAAAGGGATGGAAAAGTGATGATTGATCAGGATGTAACTAAAGGTATGGGAACTGTGCATGACGTCAATGGTATAGAATAAGGGGTGGATACTGTCCTGGTTTCAGCTGGGATAGAGTTAACTGTCTTCCTAGTAGCTGGTACAGTGCTGTGTTTTGAGTTCAGAGCGAAGAATGTTGATAACACTGATGTTTTCAGTTGTTGCTCAGTAGTGTTTAGACTAATGTCAAGGATTTTTCAGCTTCTCATGCCCAGCCAGTGAGAAAGCTGGAGGGGCACAAGAAGTTGGCACAGGACACAGCCAGGGCACCTGACCCAAACTGGCCAACGGTATATTCCATACCATGTGACGTCCCATCCAGTACAGAAACGGGGAAGTGGGGGGCGGGGATTCGCCGCTCGGGGGACTGGCTGGGTGTCGGTCGGCGGGTGGTGAGCAATTGCACTGCGTATCATTTGTACATTCCAATCCTTTCATTATTGCTGTTGTCATTTTATTAGTGTTATCATTATCATTATTAGTTTCTTCTTTTCTGTTCTATTAAACCGTTCTTATCTCAACCCACGGGTTTTGCTTCTTCTCCCGATTTTCTCCCCCATCCCACTGGGTGGGGGGGAGTGAGTGAGCGGCTGCGTGGTGTTTAGTTGCTGGCTGGGGTTAAACCACGACATATTGCCAGTTAATTTCAAGGCATTACATTTGGTTTCTGAGAAAAAGACCTGTCAAGTATCTGCTTAGTTGCATGTGGGGAATATACACAATGAATAACAAACTGAGTATATACAAAGCTAAACATTAACCTTTTTGGTGCTAATAGATAATATGACTTAACAGAGGTTCTCAGTCACAGGGTTGAGGTAGATATGCTGCTTTATAATGAACTGTAGGTGTAGGAACTGGCCATGGTTGCTGTGTGCTCTACAAGGGCATGGCTTATTCTATATAACTTTCAGGACATGAGGATCACTTCGTATTTGAGTGGGTTCCCAGGGCCCATTCAGGGGAGTGACTGACACTGCTCCTAGGTGCGTCATTCTCTAAGTCACCAGCATTCTGCAGTGGGGCTGTGGAAAGTTTCCCAAAGATTATGGAAAACTGCTGGCTGTCTATCTTCAGTAAACAACATTTGGGATTGTTTTTTGCTTGAAAATAGGAAATAATTATATTAGCCTCTCTAGCCTTTTGTAGTCAAAAGTACTCCTTTTTGAATACACTGTCGGATCCTAAACCTATTCAACCTTCTAGGAAATGTGAACTGCAGGGTAGAGGGAGCTGGCAGGAGGAAAATGAGCTTTGCAGCCAGGCCATTAAGCCTGAGTCATTACTATTGAAATCTGTGTTTTAATATTGTGCTACATCCCTGCAATGTTGAAATGTTTGCCTTTTTAGGGTTTGGCAAAGAAAACAGGAAGATGCAAAATTTGCTGAAGGCCTAGGTGTAGATGGGGAGCACTGAGGACAGAACTGGTCAGCTTAAACCAAATGCAGCCCGTCCCTAATAGGGCAGCCAGCCTGGTGAGGATCCTGGGCTTTGAAGACATGGCCAGGGAGTCAGCACTCTGCACAGCAGAGTGCTTCCCTGCTTCTCTGCCAGTAATTCAACAAGAAGCTCCTTTAATGAGCCTGAGCCAGCCATTACAATGCCAACCGTTGGTAACTCAAGGGCTGGGGTGCCATGTGCCCACGTTCCTGCTTCCCATTTTCTGCATCAGTACATTCTCCAGGCTGCCTTTTCCCCCTCGCCAGCACGCCTCAGTAGGGTACCAGATTCTCTGCAGAATTACCAGAAAATAATATGGAAATTTTGGGAGGAGTGCTGGGCATGACCATTTAGTTTCCTCCTTGGAAAAAAAGCAGAGAGAGTCCTTTTACATTATGCAACTTGTCTTTACCTCATGGCTGGGGGCAGAAGGGAGGGGAGCTCACTCAGCAGTACCTTTCCACTTTTCCAGCCTAATGTGTGGAGATGCATGAATTTGCAGAGCCCTCTGTAAAGCAGAGGCATCTTGTTTTGGTCTTTGGCTCAGAGCACTCTCTCTTCTGAGGTGCTGTATTGTGGTACTAACTGAGCAATAATGATGGGGCATAAAGTTGAGAATATTTCACTGTGATGTGTTCTGAAGCATATTAAAATGGGGTTTGTAAGGCAAATAGAGGAGAAGCATTAAGTGTTAGCTCTCTTCATCTGTTGCGTTTATCCGAATAATGGCACTACCCCTCTAGAGAAAGATCCCTCACTTTTTTCCTTACAATCTTTGATTTATCAGACTGTCCTAGGTTCCATTTTATCAGAGACTCAGATCTTTCCCCATTGTTAGAGTGGAGCTGAGGACCTAAGTCACTGAATGGGGGAATGGAGAAGTGATGACTATATGAATAATGTGCAACAAGAATTGGTATCTCAGATAGGCTCCAATAAATTTCCTTGTCACATGGCAGGATGGTGACCTCTGCCACCACATAAAAAGCACAAATGGTATCCTCTGTTACGAAAGGTTACCTAGTAAAGCTGTATGAAATAATAAAAGAATCTCAAAGGCAAAACTTTTTCTGTGGTCACTGCTGTGACTAACAGGGCTTCTCTGTACTCATTTAAAAACATGTTGAGGATTTGCTTGTGTGTGGGGTATGAGAAAGGATCCCTGCAAGGTGGTAACAGACCAGAACAAGTTTCCAGCAAAAGTTTCCAGCAAACCTAAAATGTGAATTCATGGTGCTCTCAGGTGGGCTTTATATAACAACTAAATAATAGGTATACACTTGTGAGTCACTATATTTGTCCTGTCTGCACACACTGGAAAGCCCTAAAGTGTGGTTAAAAAAAGGGTCAAGCAAACAAGTCAAGAAGCAGAGTACAGCAAATTGAGGCATTCTGCTAAAGATGGAACACAGCTTTCTTCTCATTGCTTCGCACTTCTGGATCCTGCCAGAAATACTCCTCAGAATAACAGGATCATTTTTGTTGCTGGCCTCTGCTCTGTCTGCTTCATTCACCATACATGGTCATGGTGTTGGCTCAAGAGCTTAAATGTGAGACACCGAAGGAGTAGCCAGACAAAAGTCTTGCTATAGGGAAGACAGGCATTCAGATACTTACATCGTCAGTTCTGGCCTTGTCTGGGTTCTAAGCTGGCAGTGTAGAAGGGAGTGATCTGGACAGGGTACCAGGAGTCCCCATGCTGGATTTCAGTTTCTGACTGTGTGACTGACTTCCTTCTGCTTAATTTCTGTCTCTACCCTTTGTAAATATCTGTAGATGCTGCATACTTTCCACGTTGCAGCCAACAAGACCTATAAAGCAGTATGAACTGGGGAAGCTCAGAAAAATGGCCTCACTGCTCTGTTTCCTCCTTCCACTGGTTCAATTGTGCTCTTTGCTCTGAGCATAGAAGTTCACTGCAGTTGATGCTGCTGCACAGAGGATGAATGTAAAGGCCCCTTGTTACCGCTCCACTAGCTTCATCGACACAGGATGGCTGGCTAGAGTCAGACCAGAAGTCCTTTTGTTTCTCTTGGAGTGTCTATGTGGCTGAGGGATGTTATGTGCTCATTAACTTCTATGCAACTCTAGTTCTCCTTCTATTACAAAACAAAACCAAATAACTAAGCCAAGTCTGCTTGTGACTGGGAAAAAAAAGAAAGAAAAAGAAAAACAAACCCCAAAACTCACTTTACAGGTTTTTCCAAAATATCTTTAAGCTGTCTGGAGTGACTCACTGATGTCTGCTACACATCAGGAGATCTAAAGCTATATTTTAAAATAAAACTAGAGACACGACTGTTAACTCTTCTTCAGCCTCAGTTCCAGATGTATTTATGGCTTAGTGTTCTGCATTGAGACTGTTCTAAATCAACAGGAGAACCTATGCTTAAGCTACTACAGGATGATTAAAATAGCTGTCTCCTCATGTTGGGTTTGCAGAATGAGCTCTGCTCGTGCAGAAACTCAAGGCAAGCTGTGCTCCAAGCAGTATTTTATTAGCTTTGGAGACATAAAAAGCTTGCTTGTTTGTCTTGCTGGTAAACTTTGCCAGTCATATGTTGGCTTTAAAAGTCAACATGAAAGAAGTCAGTGTTGTAGTTTTCCAGAAATGTAAATCTCCTAATAGTGACTGCAAAAGCCAGGGAGTTAGGAGTGGCGGAAGAGGGAAAAGGAAATGGGGGCCAATTCTTTGCATGAAAGCATGAAAAATGAGTGTGTTTTAAATGAAATGTATTCTGCTTATATTATAATAATATGTTCCAAAAATCTTCAAAAATATTGTCATCCAGGAATGCAGGGAGTCCACGTCTTCTGGCCCGTACTCCCTTTGGGAAGGCAATGCACCAGTGGTGCAGCTGCTGGTTTGAAACCTCCCCACGAGGGGGTTTTTCATGCAGCCCCTGGAACATGGAGCTGTTGGAGTTCTCCCACCAGCTTGTTCACTGCAGCAGTCTTGTGTCCAGAGCTGCAATGTGATATTTCATACATAGCAATAACCACATTATCATAGCAAAGAGGATAAAAGGGGACCAGCATAACCCAGGACTGTAGATTGTAAGCATTCCTGAATAGCCTCTCTTATTACAGAACTGTGAACTGCTGCAAACCATTTGCTTACAGAGGTGCTGCTGGGAATGGGAATGACTTGTTCACTGACAGGCAATGCATGAAGAGTTTGCCCACATTAGGTGCACAAACCTGTCCACATGATGGTAAGTCAGATGGGTTTTTAATTTCACTTTTAATATCATCCCTTAATTTCAGCCCTTAGTGATGCATCTCCACAATCCCTGATGACTTGCAGCCATCTAAGTAAATATAACCTCAAACTGCTAAAACTCTGAAACGTTTGTAGGTCTCTCTGAGAACAGAACAATTTGCAAACAATATAAGCAGCATGTGCCAAGAACACATACAAAAAGTACACAGTGCACATACTTGCAGGAAGAAGTCTGCAGGTAGTCATAAGTCTTAACCTTCCTTGTACATAGATATATTGTGGTTTCATATTGCTAATTTACAGCACCATCAACAATATTTGCTCATTTTCCCACATGACAAGGTGACATACCAGTTTTCTTTCTGCAGTTAACAGCAAGGGTTGACCCTAGACTTTAGCAAAATAGCTGCCTGGAATAGCAGCCTACTGGCAGCAGAAATGCCTATGCCACAACCCCAGACAACCAGTCTGGTTGCGGCTATGGTTGGTGTTTAGGCAGAAGGAGATGGGATGGGTATGGCAAAGTCTGGAGTCAGACTGATCAGCAGCCCAGCAACTGAGGTTGCTGTTTTCACTTCTTTTCTTTCCTTCCTGTCTTCATGGCTGGAGTGGCTCCGCCCCAGCCTCTTATCCTAGGAATAGCAAAATGCAGTGTTGTCTATGTGAATGAGAAGCTGTAATGAGAAGTCAGGCTTGTTAACCTCTGTTTTCTTAGAGAAAGACTGTAATGAGAAGGTTTATCTTCATGCAAAAATACTGATAGCAATGGTGTAAAGCTTAAGCCCTGAATCTGGGAGCAAGATTCATGATTACATGCCATGCTTATGAGTACCTAAATGCTCTGGCTATTTAGATCAGCTTTTTGATCTACTACAGCTGTTACATTTACCCATCAAGAGAAAATTATCCTACCTTCGTCAAGCATGTCTTGGTTAACCTGTATTTCAGAGTTTTGGCCCTTACGGGCCTGAAAGATGTTGAACCTGCCATTTTCCCTTGGGCTTGCATGAAGTGGCATTAAGTGAGACAAAGGAGAACCAGCTGTCCTGAATTAAAAGCCCTTTTTTTACACTACACTACACACCACACAAGTTCAATAATTTTCTTGGGCTTGGATACTCGGTCATGTTTACAAGAGTAAAATCTCATTATGCTCTAAATGCAGGCCTGGCAGTCTCTACCTACTTTAAATACCATGCTTAGGATAGAGATGGTACAGCAGTCAAGTCTCACATTGCTTAGGCTTCAGTAATTTTTAGGACATGATGGAACATACAAAGTGATCTTCTACTGAAACAATAATAATTTAATGAAAGGATCACTATGATGAGATCCCTGCATCATTTTTTCAGCTGTTTGCTACTTTACAAAACTGCTAACATGCAGAAGGGAGAGATGGTGATTAGTCATCTGGTTTTAGCCTATTTTACGTTGCTTGTATGTTTGAACCATGGGAAGTGGTTCAAATGAAATATGGAATATTGTTGATAGGGATATGTGAATCAGTGAAGACGTCAGAATGTAGGTATGCAGCTGCTGCTTAACTATCTTTAAGTGACTAGTGATGGGGCAAGGAGGGACCACAAAATGCAGCAGGTCTTACCAAGCTTACTCATTTACTGACTGCAACATCTATTGGGTCCCTGCTATTAAAGCACACTTTTAACAAAAGAGAATTATAGTAAGGAAAGCTTTTACTGCAGTTATGTGTCACCTTAGATTCTTTTAGACACACAGATCTCCGAACATACAGAAATGCGTGTTAATGTGGTACAGTGTCACAGTGGTTTGGGGATGGTTGCATTATGTGAGCGTGGATGAGTTACTAAGCACTTCCTGAGGGAGTGCCAGTAAATCATTTTTCATGGTGCACCATAAATTCTTGGCCACACAGGCATTACAGAAATCAGCCTGGGTAAATTCTAGAGTCTACCAGGTAGAGAAGTAGTAATGTAGACCCGTAAATATTTGTAAACAGTTGCCTTAGTTATATTGAGTCTAATTGTACAAGGCTCTGAGTGAAAAAAATAATAGGCATTGCAGATTTAAAATTCTATAAAAGGTCTTCAGATAATTTTCTTGAATGTGAATTGTATCACGCTACATACTAACTTCCTGATCCTCCCCATCTACAAAATGCCATGCATTTAAATGATTAAAAATATATTTAGTGTGAAGCAAGTCAAAATCCCCAAAAACTCAGCTACATCTCTGTTCTTCAAAATTCTTCACTGTGTCAGCAGTTCATAGAACCTCTTTGATGAAGGCACTGAATAGCCATTGGCACATTCACCCTTTGCTATAATGAGTATATCAGTTTGGTGTTTGGAGCTTAGCAAGACCACTTTGAAAGATCTAGTACTGCTCATAGGGTGTCCCAGTGGCTTCTTATTTCAGAACAAGCTGGGTATCTCCCTCTCACTGTGTTTTGGCATCTCAGCTGCAATTTCCAGCTAGAGCAGAAAAATTCCGGAAGGCCTTGTTCAGTCCTTGAATTAGCAGATGTTAAGCGAAGGGAGCGAGGAAAGGAAATCTGAACCAATGGTCTCCTTTTTCACAATTCAGATTGCTACTCAACATTGTGAATAACTGAGCCTGAAGAATAACGTAATAACAAATAATATAATCCTAGTGACATGTCAAGAAAATTCCTATTTCCCTGGTAATGAGCTGATCTCCAATCAAGATAAAATGCTGCTATTTGTGAGCTAACAAGTCTTATTCAACGCAATTATCAGCGAAGTGTATATACTGTCTTTGTGTACAATGGCAAGTTTTTCCCAGGGATACTTTGCTTTGGAGTCAAAACACTTCAGAATCAAAATGCTTGGAGACATTGGCACCTTTTGTGTTAATATTTACAGTTCCTTGTGGTCAGTAAAGTAGAACCAAGATCTAATATGTGCGCAGTACAGTACAAAATTCTTTGTACAAAACTAGAAGCAAGTACGTGCAGCAGAGAGACAGGTGGGATGCCTTTGTAGCTTACAGCAAACAAAGAAGCAAAAATAGCTTGTAGATTATTTTGGCTATCAACAGTCTTTAATACAGAGGGAAAAGTGAAATTGTTTGTGTACAGTTACAGTTCACAGATACATATGATACTTTTACTGTAGTAATATTCTACACAGAAATAACAGATGTTAGAGGTGAAAAAAGTCATATTAGTTCACCCAGTTCATCCTGGGAGTTTTCTATCATACCATTTTTAAGTGTTTGGAATGGAACTTTAGAAATTAATCTAAACACTGCTTTTACAATATTTTCTTTACATGTACTTTTCACAGGCAAATAGATTTCACATTCTGATTCCTGAGTTTTATCTGAAATAGTATCATTCTGTACCATCTCATTCTCTTCCCAATCCTCCCAGATTATCATCTGAGTAATTCTTCATTTAATTTTTGTGACTGGATTATTGTCGATTTTCCTTAGACTGTTAACAAGCTGATTGTAGCGGTGAAATTGAAAACCTGCGTGTCATTTAAACATGCAGTGTTTGTGGCTTAGAACCATCTATGGTTTTGCCCCATGTGACATAAGAAATAGTACTAGTGATTTTTAGGTTCTGGAATTACTCAAGTGCTTTTGAACAGTTTCTCCTTCCTTGATCAAACAGATAGGTGGATAGGCTGGTCCCAGCTATCACATTTTCCAGGCAAATAGGTAGTACTAGGTTTTGTTTCAACAGGATGTTTGGGAGTTCTCTGTGCTCTGACACAGTATGTAAACTGAGCTGCCTTTTTTTTTTTTTTAATATACCTGTAGTCCCCTTGTTTGCCAAAAATTAGTGAGTAAGCCTTGTTCAGTTGTGATGAAGAGAAATTAGTTATGTTGGCTATAAAATGTTCTATTTTGATTAAGATAGGATTAAATAAAGACTGCTGATCTTAAAAGTAGCTTAAGCACAAGTACAGAATCATTATTATATTTTCAAGACTACATTTGGAAATAATATAATATAAAATTTACATAACTGATTACAGTAAAAGCTAAATGCCAGTGAGATGAAATAATACTGCTGGATGTCACCCTGATGCACTTGCATTACTGAACAGACTCTGGAGGACAGTATAACAATTGATGAAGGTGGTGTTGAAAGCTGCCAGACATATGAGAACTTTCAGGCATTTGTTTAAAGCATGAATTAAAATAACCCTTCATCTGTACAAATAACACATTAAGAAAGCAATGTGGAAAATTTAAAAACCATTCAGTTTATTTGTAGCATTTATTTTTCACATCTCCCTTGGTTCAAAAAAACCACCACACAGAATAGTCACATTCATCTTTATTTATACCTTGCATTGTGACCAGGCTGTGATAGTGCAGACAAAGCAAAGTTTGGATCAGAGTTAAAGCTTTGCCTTTGTTCGATAGGATGCTTCTGGAATCCTTGGAAAAGTGATGTAAAATTAGCATAGGCTTTCAGAAATCAAAGCACTAGAAGATCATATGAAATCATATATATATATAATCATATCATATTTGTTGTTTTTCTTGAAAATGGAAATTTCTGGTGAAAAGACTACAGCTCTTTGCTTGTCTGTTGGACTACTCTCTTCCTTCTACTACTGCTCTCTTTTCCCCAGCTACAGCTCTCAGAATACAGGGAACTAGAGCCACGTCCTCAGGATTTCAACTCACTCATCTGGGAGATCAGGCTGCAGCAGATTTCCCACTTTTTGCATTCCCATTTAGCATTCTTAACACTGTTGCAAATGACAAGATTATTTCGGATACTTTTAATACTACCGTGCTGTTTGTTTCCTGCAGAGGAGTATCCAGTCTAGAGGACTGCATCACCTCAAAATACCTTTTCCAAAATGTCTAATTCTAGGAACTGGATTTTGCAGGCATGCTCAGCAATGGGAAAATCAAATTTGTTACAATAGACTTCATGGAATACCAGTTTGTAGTCAAGGCCCAGAAAACACTCGATCTCTTTGGGCAAACATAAACTGTGGAAAAGGACATGTGACAGTAACACATTAACAAATTGTGCCTTTGGCCCATTCTGACTCATGGGCTTGGAGGAAGAGTGAAACAACCTGTTGATTTCATTTGAAAGAAACAAAGGCAGCTTCTCAGCTAGTCTGGACTCAAGTTAATAGAACAACTCCAGTGTATACCACTTGGGGAATCTGATCCGTAGTTCTGATTGTGTGAAGGAACATTCTTCTAGAGAAACATATATATATATACACAGGCAGAGGAAAATATACAAGGAAAAAACCCCCATATATATGTGTGTGTGCATGTTTGTACACAATCCAGGCCACATGGATCCTATCGATAGCATGCAATTTCTTTGGCCAGTTTCCTTCTTTTCTGTGTGTTTTAGGGATCACAGCTGCTCTGTAGACCTCAGATACATACTTGAATTAGACTTAAAGAAGGGTAATCTTATGCTCTGATGGAATCTATATTGGCCTAATACAATTGTACTGCTATAGTCAACGTTATTCCCCACAAGAAGCAACTCATTAAGAAATGAGGGATCTGTCCTTAGCACTGAAGAGAACCATTAATCCAATGGAAGTAGAAGTTCACGTAGTGTAAGCAGTGGGGAATGAAGAACACTTCTGTCCTTTGGCACTACCCGGTACCTTTGCACAATACTTTGTGTCACACCGCCCCCTCAAGGTATGTGTACAGAAGTGTCGTGGACGTGCTTTGAAGCGAGTCATGCCTATTTACACTCTTTAATCTTATGTTCTAAATACTATCACAGATGCTTGCTCTGGTCATTTGCCTAGTTTTAAATTTTTGTCCTTCATCTTGGGCATCTTGCCTTTTAGAGAAGAATCTTGAACCTTGTAAAGGGAGTCACTTGTGGTGTTATGATCAAACACCGAAAAAGTGTGGGACCTTTATTTTCAGAGGACGTGCAGGAAATGGAAGTAGATTTGTTAATGAGACAACATGCTGCCGGAAATGTGCTTGTGGTATTTAGTGTGCTGTAGCATAGTTTCATACACAGATGCATGCAGCTAAGCTTCTGTCTGCTGCAGAGATGGTATATAAGTCGCAGAGCTTCTAGGCCAGCCTCTAGTAAAGGTTTTCTTAAGCTGAGACCCTGTATTAGAACTTACATATATTCTGATGCTTTCTGTTGATATTTTCCATGCCAGTTGTCTGCCTCAGAGTTGCATCTGCACTAAGTAAAGAATTCATTTCCTTGTGGTGGGTTTCTGTGTAGTTTCCGTTGTTATCGCCATCATATCTGAATGTTTCACTTTTACACCTTTGGGAAATAAGAGGTGAAAGCCCAATCTATCAAGTTTCTGCTAGGTCTGCATTGGCATGTAGTGTTTTCAGTGCTTTGTGCGTTCAGAGCAAAAGGCTTGCTAATATCCTTTTCAGTTGAGTGTTCAGGGCATCTGCCAATCTCATTCCACACATTCTGAGTTTACCACTTAGAAAAGAAGAAACTTGCCATGGGACATTATATTCTCTCTATGCCTTTAATCTAGAAATTGAGGATGGATGTTTAGCCATAGAGATAGGAGGACTCCAAAATGTGTGCTCTGAGCAGAGCTGGCCTCTTTTCCTCAGCTGTAGTTGAGAAGGAGGTTAGACTTCTAACTTAAGCAAACAGATCTACTTAGTAAAAAAATCGGTTTAAATAACTTGCCAGGTGGCATGCAAGAATTGTCTGGCAAAGACTGAATTAGATTCTAGTTCTTCAGGTTAGCATTCATTCCACTCCTCCAGCATTGTCCCTTCTTCATTCCATGCTCTCCAGTTTCTATAGCAAATGAGGAAATCATCTAAGGCAACAATCTGCTTCAGTTGATCCATTGAGTGATGTTCATCTAGTGATTTTCAAGGAAGCCAAGTTCACATGGAAAATTCTGCTACTGCATCATTAGACCATATCACAATACATACACAAGGGAGGCAAGTTAATGTTTTCAAATATTTAAGACCACAGATTTTATTTCTGAGAAATACAGCAGAACTAAAGAACCCTCCAAGCAAACTTCCCCACTGTAAATTGTTAGCATATATGCAAGCTACCAATTCAGGGCCAAAGTCTAAGCTCAGATGCTTTTAGATGGAGCCTATAGCATAGATGGATGACTACATATATCCCACAAGAGGATGTTGTGTGAAATAGCTCTGTTGTAGTAGAGATGATGATGTGCTATATTAAATAGAAATTTCTTATTTATAATGCTAATTCACAGGCTCCTATTCTGCACTGATTGCACTCATTGTGAGCATGCCTACAGAATTTATTTTAGCTATCATCTAAATTACTCTGATCTGAGGAAAGATGGGAGCAAGAGATGGGACTCCAGTTCCAAATCAAGGGATTTGTACTCAAGAAATTGCACTGAAAAAGCAAACTGAAAAGGAAAATTATACCCAGAGCTTCTACTCCAGTTTTCCTCTGCATTCAATGTGTATGCCTCACTGCAAGCCACTTAAAACTAAACTTGTTGTAGTAGTGCTTTTGAGATCCAAGTGCTCATAGAGTTGCATTATTGATCCATTATTTTTCAGTAGGCAAAGAGGCTGCATTACAAATATACTTATTGCTCTTCTAAATTGTCCTTATGCATCCTCACATATGTGATAACTAACTGCTATGCATCATGACTCCCTAACAGATTGAATCATCCTTACTTGAGTATTTCTCTTGGCAACCAAAGATAAAAAATTTAAAGGCTACCACATTTGCTGTGAGCATGGCAACTAAAACGAGAAACATGCAAGTGTTTGGGCAAAATTACACTTTTAAAAGGGTTTCACTAAATGGCTGTCAACCCACAAATGAA
Source organism: Harpia harpyja (assembly GCF_026419915.1). NCBI lineage: Eukaryota > Metazoa > Chordata > Aves > Accipitriformes > Accipitridae > Harpia > Harpia harpyja. The sequence goes on from NC_068953.1 coordinate 35,326,387, forward strand.
AGGAGGAATAAAACTCCATTATTATCTTGCAAAGGAACAAGGTGTCACAGTGTGGATGGGTTTGGCTCCTAAACATGAAACATCAGGGATGGAAGATGAAGGGCCTATCTTGGTAAGCTGACACCTTTTTCTTTAGTAGTTTTTCCACAGCTAAATGCTGCCCAGAGAAGTTATAACTGATGTCTGTCATTCTAGGAAATGCTGTGCTGAGCAGAGTTATGTAGTCCCTCCCAACCTCCTGCAATTCCAAGCACCTTTTTTTACAGGGATCTTAATAACTTCACAGCAGGGGAGAAAGGACATTTTTCTTTGTGCGTTATATTGCAAGTTGAACAGTTGCATCTTAAAATAAAGGTAATAGATGGTGATCAAAGGCCTCTTAAATTAAACCAAAAAGTCATGTGTTTTTTTTTTTCTTTGAGAAGTCTGCAAGTTTGCAGCCTTCTGGACTAAAAAGAGGAACTCCAAGAGAAAGCAGTACATAGGCCTTATATCTCTAGACGTTTTTGAGGATGTCTTTCACAGTCCGCTATGTTTATTACAGTTTTACTGCAATGGATCGTGCCTTTTCATCCTCATCTTCTTTTAAAGATACTACTAGCACTCCACCCCCCCCCATCCCCACCAAAATAGTAACACTCGTTCCTATCTGCTACCCCGTTCAGACTGTTATTAAGTCCATGAGGGGCTTGGGGAAACAAGATGGCCATCTCCTATTGACTCTTACTTCGTACTTGGATCTAGTATTATCTTGCCAGAAGATAGTCTTCCAACATGGCTATGCTTATAAAAACTGTTCTAATATAAGGTATTGTAGCTCTACTGATTTCAATACATTGCCTTTGGTAGAGATGTAGTAGTTCATACTGGCAGGGGTTCAACTCCAGTGACTGTGCAAGGCCATACTGTTCTTTTGAGACACCCTGGTTTTGTTTACTTAGGAAAGGAATTGGTTCTCCTCTCCAGGTATATTATATCAACAGTAAAGTAATGAATGGGAGTGCTAAAATGAAAGTAGATAATTAAAAGTATTTAAACATGTTTATTTTACCATATTTAATCATTGTTAACCAGCTCTTTACTTCTGAAAGACTAAATATACTACTAACAATCCACACAGTGAGATAAGAACTGACTGTTTTGGTTAAACTATGGTTGCAAAATACTACTGAGAGAAGGCCAAGTGACACTGCTACGTAGGGGAAAATGAGAAGGGCAGATCCAGTTGAGGTTTCTTTCTCATCATTTGTGTGTAAGGATGGGTGGGGCATGACGAGAATTAAATGTATGCATTGGTTAGAAAAGAGAGAAAGCAACTGCAGTCAAACTGCTGCTTTAATTTAATGTATGTCTTTGTTATACATTGTGGCAGAGGGTAGAGAATAAACAAAAGGACCCCTTGGCTAATACATAAACATGCTAACCTGACCACCTTTTTGCTCCTTAAACTTGTATAAGTGATTCTTAGGTGTATATCAAAGTTGTGTTGTATGAAACAATTTTTAAAATTCTGTCCTCCCAATTCATTTTTTCTCTATTTATACAGTATTTGTTAGAAAACTATACAAATACGTGCTTTCTGTAGAACCTGTAAAATATATGTTGGGAATGTTACTTACCTGATTGATCAAACTGACAGTTTTGAAGGACGGGGGATATGTGAGGAAGCACCATAATTTTGTGTCAAGATAACATTTGCAGCCATTTAATTCACAGTTGGGTATCTATGAACTAATTCTGTTTCTAACTACACAGCTAGAAATACAAACTCCACTGAGTGTAGTCGAAGTAGTTTCTGATGCTGTGGAAAACTGGATCTTTCATGCTCTCAATTTTCCCCCCTGTGAACACAGTGAAAAAGAACAAAGGGGGCAAAGAACAGCGTTCTGCCAAGGAGATTTGTGACCACAAAGACATCTTTGATATTATCTCATCTGAAAATCCATACAGAACTGTCAATTTCTAAAGTAATCTTCTATGAAATAGTGCTGTGCCATGTAAAATACATGGAGATAGATGCTTTTCCTGTGTATATGCAGATCACACAGTGGGCAAAACTAGTGGCAAAATTGTATTTCTCCCATTAGTTATGGTAAGAGAAAATGTCTAAAACTCCTAATATGCAGGAAGAGTCACAGTTCCTTAGATTAAAAAAATCCCCACTTTTTCAGGTATTACGGTGGTGGACTTTACTTCCTACGTTTGAAAAGGAACTGAGTATTTTCAATACAACATTTGTATTGATCCAGCATAAGCACGCAAACTGCTGAGCTGTACAATTGTTAGCTCTACGTTGTCTGGAAAAGCTGTAATACAACATCTGTACTTCTACTGCCCCTGAACTTAAAGGTTACAGCCACAGAGTGGGAAACTCAGTAACAAGCTAAATTCGAGGCCAGGTAACTCTTTAAAAAAAGTGTGAGGCGAAGGTATTTGCAACTAATCAGCAGAGACACAAGACTACCACGACTTCCCGTTATCTCTGGGGAGAAGTTAAACCACGGAGCTGCTTAAGACAGAGCTCAGGAAGTAAGCGTACGCCATCGGCTGTGCATCGTAAGGAACCGATGGCTTGAACGCAGCACCTGCCTTACCACGTACACAGAGCTATAGCGTTTTTGTGAGCGGAGCGCACGGGAACCCTTGCGGCCCGCCGTGGGGTGGGACGTGCCTGTCGCAGGCAGACCCAGCAGCGGCCGCACGGCTGCTCCAGCCTGCGCTCGGGTCTGCGATTCATGCCCCAAGTAACCACCAGGAGAGAGCGCGGGCCCGGCACTGCCTTTCGGTGCGGAAACCTGCGGCAGAGAGCTGTGAAACGTTTCGGACGAGGAGATGGGAGGGACAGAGCTCCGCCACACCGCTGGCCTTCGCCAGGACCAGATAACAGCCCGCCGCAGGCCTCCGCCGGACGGCCGTTTGCTGCCTGCGCGTCCCCTCAGCGACCCCAGCGGCTGCACGCCGGCCTTGCAAGAGCGGGGCCTCTCTCTCCCTCTCCCCCCCCCCCCCCCCGCCTCAAGCGGCGACCGCGGCGCTGCCGCGGGGAACCGAGCACCCCGCCGGGAGCGAGCCCCGCGCGGCACCCACAGCACGCGCCCGGGGGAGGCGGGGCGGGGCGCGGCGCGCCGGGCCTCCCCCGCCACGCGCGACAGCAACCGGCGGCCGCTCGCCCGCAAGGCGCGCCACCGCGCCCCTCCGCCTCGCCCGGACGGGAGGCGGCGGCGGCAGCGCGGAAAGCCCGGCGGGCGGAGCGGCGGACGGGAGGCCGGCTCCTCGGAAAGCCCGGCGGGCGGCGGCGAGGCGGGCTGAGGGAGTCGCTGGGCGCGGACGGGAGGGCGGCTGCCCGCAAAGCCCGGCGCGCGGATCGCGAGCTTGGCCCTAAGATGGCTGTTGTGCGCGGGGCGCCGTTGCTGTAGCGCCGCGAGGAGCCGCCCGCCGCGCCCCCCCCCCGCCGCCTCGCCCGCCATGGAGTGCCCGCACCTCGGCTCCAGCGTCTGCATCGCACCCGACTCGGCCAAGTTCCCGCAGGGCTCGCCCTCCTCCTGGTGCTGCAGCGGTGAGTGCGCCCGGCGCGGCCTAGCCTGCGCCGGCCCTCCCGGCCTGAGGTGGCCCGGCCGCCCCTCGCCGCCGCCCCGCCGCTCCTTTGTTCCCCGCGGCCGGCGCGGGCCTCGCGGGGTGTCGCTGCCCCCTCGGCGGGAGGGCGCCCCGCGGCCGGGGGAGGGCCCGGGGGTACGGAGGAGGGAGGGAGGGGGGGCTGCCCCGGCCCCCCAGCCCGGCGGGGGCCGCCCCGCGGGATCCCCTCTCCGGGGGCGTTGGGGGGCGGCGGGGGATGCCGCTGCGCTGCTCTTTCCACTCCTGCTCCCCGCGGAGCGGCCGCCACATGTCTCGGGGCGGGGGCGGGGGGGGCAGCCCCCGCTCCTGCCCCGGCCCTGGCCTTGCCTGCGCAGCTTTGTCCGGCGCGGGAGCGCGGCCGGCCGGCCGGCCCGGGGCGGGCAGCAGACTTTGTCTCCGCCGGGGGCCGGCGCCCCCAGCCCCGCCGGGCGCGGAGGAATGTGAGATCGCGGCTCCTGGCTCCTTTTGTCTGCCGGAGGAGCTGCGTGCTTAGCCCTGCCCAGGGGAAGCCTGGCCGCGGGGACCGGGGCGGAGAGGAGAGGAGCCGGTGGCTGCTGCAGCGTCAGTGTGTTCTTTAAATCAGTCTGAGATGACTTTTTTTTCTTAATATACATTTTTGAAAGAGCTTTGGAAAGTGTAGTTGTAATTGGACTGCTGAGGCTGAAGGTGACGCGTGGGCCCCCCCCTTCAATCCACGGAGCAGCTCAGTGAGGGTGGTCTGTGGGGGGTCTGGGAGTCATGCTCAGCTCCTCTGCTGTGTGGGTCCCTAGGAGTGTAGAGGTCATCTTTTTTTAGTACTTTGCTCACTGATTTAATAATGCAAATTACCGTCTTTGAAATTTATCCCGTCTTCAGTACTGTCCCTCTCATGATCTTGTTTGTTTGGGGGCTTTTCCTATGAAGGTGCCATGCCCAAGGTGTTTTAAATTTAGCTTTCTAATGGATCATCGCACGCTTCTGCACAAATAACTGCAGATGATTGCTGTCATTTTTGGTATGTGTTTTTGTTTGCTGTAACTGTAATGTGTTTAGTTAATGCTCGGTATGAAAGTAGACATGACCAAGTGCGTTTAACATAGGAAGCAGGCCCCACTTTGAGCAGAAGTGTGACTTGTGCCTATGGGCACCAGAGAGAAAGCCTCGTTCGGGAATGACTGATCAGGGAGCGCCAAAATCCTAGCTATATTTTAAGGTGTTCCTTTTTTTAAAGGAAAGATGGTTGTCCTTTGTCTCGCAGTATCGGTACTTTCGTGTGGGAAGGCTGTTGCTTACTTGAGTTCTTCCCTGATTGCAGTTTCCTGGAGCCAAGGTGTGGTAGTGCCGCTGCTTCCTTTGGCAAAACCAGTTATTTTACTCTGTAATGCTTTTGATTTTAGAGGGAGTACACTTTACAGTGGAATAATGTGGAGAATGATTAGAAGGAAAGGAGGAGTACAGGAAAATCTGTTGTCCCTAATGTTTCTTTACTGAAAAAAAATTAATGACAAGAAGTCTAACTCCGTAGGTCCATCTCTTATCTTCAGAGTATCAAGGGTAAGCAAAGTTGTCAACCAGAAGCATATAGCAGTAGGGAACCACCCTTTGGAGAACTTTAAAAAGATAAAATTGTCAAAACTAAAAATATATGCTCAGGTATTAATATGACTTTCCAACTTCAAAAATTAGCCACTTTACAGCTACAGGACCCTGTTAGGCATGCTGCTCCTCAACAAAGAAGTTCAGCAATTAGAACAAATTTTTCTTTGTTGTTCAGAGGTGTTTTTCCCAAAGCAGCACTTACAGGGAGAGCCAGTTGCTGAGCAATCAACTGATTTATTACAGCTGGGAGGCAGGAAGAAGGTGCTGGACACTTTGGGGAGCTGAACAGATTGATGAGGATACCATGTCTAGAGGAGTGTCTCTGTTTGCTATGCTTTTTAAGAAAATTAAGATAATGAGTCACAATACTCACATAGATAACTATTGAATTCTTAACAAGTGGATAGAGAAAAAGGTAGGTGCATTGAATTTAGAACATTCCAACGAACAAATAGCAGGCTCTTGTTAATTTAAAGCAAATGAAAATTGTTCTTTTTAAAAATGAATTTTGCGTTCTTACTAGTATAGTAAAATGTAGTGCCTCCCTTTTCAGTTCCAGCTAGTGATATGTGATTATTGTTATATTAGCTCCCTAATAGTATATAGAGTACTGTCTCTTTCTTGTTGGTGCTCATTTTAGTGAGATTAATTTTTTTAAAGATGTGTAATACTTGTTTCTGTCAATTCACAATAAATACCATTTCTTATTTTCTGGTTTTGCTGCAACTTGGTAATATAAAATTAAAGAGAGAAAATGCCATGTATATCTTGTCAATTTAATGCATTTTCTGTTGCTTTTGATGCTGTTTTCTAAGGTTCTGTGGGCTTAGTTGTTTTTGTTGTTGGTGTTGCCTCAGTTGGAGAAAAATATTTAGAAGGTAATTTTCTGCAGTCTGTAATAATAAGGCATCTCTCATCAAGCACGTTTTCTCAAAATGATTCAGAACTTGTCGTCAATCCTGTTCCGCGTTGCTGCTGACCTTTCCAGAAAAGGAGAGTAAGTGAAGATACTGATACAGGAAGCTTTCTGGCAGTCACATGACCTGCCAGTGATAGCAAAACATTGCAGAATAGGTTGGAGAGCGAGTTCTTGGTTGAGACTGCCAGTGGCTATTTTTATCATTATCTTGCGTTTCTGCGATTTGAGGAGCTGGAATTGTCATGCTGAGTGATGCCTGTTGGTTAAGTACCTTTTTCTCACCTCTCCACAAAAACTCTCCTGATTGCAACATTAACTTCACAAGGTAATATGGAGGCATTTTTGAATATTGTTATTTGATATTGAATATTGTGTCATCGTATAATGGAGGGGTGTTGCATTTGACGATATTTGGAAGCTAGCTTTACTGAAGTTAGGGAATTGATCAGAGGAGCATGTGCACCAGCCTGAATTGCTCTTTTGGCCTAAATCAGTTCCCCTTGAAGCTATCTGACAGAGTTGTTATGGAGGCCTTATGATGAAGGAAGACTCTTAAAAAAGCAGTGAGAGGAAGCATTGACAAGTGTGTTGATCCAAGTATGAATGTTTTTGCTCCAAATTAAAGAGTAATGATGTATGTTCATTTTTAAGTGTCTCTAGAATGTCTGTTATGTTACTGTTATGTAGTTTGGAAGTCTGAGAGTTTAAGCACTCCTGTTTAGAAAATGGCATGCTTTCCCCTGAGTATTTAGTCCGGTCAAGCGTGCTCTGTACAGTAAGCGATGCAGAAAGCGGCACGCATTTGCTTTGAGGAGCTCTAAGACTATCAAGAGAGAGCACAGAATGCCTTTTTGCAGATCCAGAGGCAGTTTGTTTTTGTTGTTACTGTAATGGGGCATTTGAGAAGAGAGGAGATGAATATATAATGTAGAAATTGTACAGAAACTGAAAATGGCTTTTAATCAGTGCTGTCACGTGAAATACTGTATGCAGATGTCTGATAATTCCAATTACAGTGCAGTCTTTCAATGCACTTTAATTTCTGAAGCTTCTGCTGAAGTTGGAAGCAGAGTAGCTGGAGGCGTTGGCAAGACTGCAAAGTGTCACAGACTGAATCAGTTGAATTTGTATGATGTGCCACACCTTCAGCACTGTTGTGCAAATCATGTAATTATGAAAAGTACTCTGGAACAGCTCAGATGTGGTATTTCTCAACAACTTTTCATAGGCTCATGAAACCACAGGGATTCATGCCTCACCTAAGTGAGATTGCAATCTTCTAAGCACACCTGTGCAAGTCTGAAGTGTTTTTCCAACTTTTATTTTCTGTGTGGTTGAGGATTCATTAGTTCTCACTGAACTCATTGATTGTTCACTGTATAATTTGAAGTTCTTTCCTTAGAAGAACAACTGCAGACAGATAGGATTGTGTCTGCTGAAAGGGAGATTTGGTGATTTATATTTTTATTTTTGTAAAGGAGAATTGTACTTCTGAAGTATGCTTAAAACTGTTGCTTTCCAGATCACTGTCACCTGAATACATTTTTTTCTTAAATAACATAATTTTGTTAGATATTGAAGAGCAATTCTGGCTGTAGACTGGTATTTCCTGTAAATGCTAAATATATTTGCCTGGCATCTGTTTCTTGCATTCTAAGTTCTGTTGAATAAGAGCTGTAATTTCACAGTTTGTCAGAAACATACATTGTGGCATTTGCAAATGACGCTGGGACCATAAAAAGTACAGAGGAGAGCTAGCATGAGGAAGCTGTTTGAGGCCTAGTGAACGATGATTATGGTGGAAATCCACGTGCTGAATTAATGACATTTTTTCTGTGTTTGAAGTAATGTACTAAATTACTTAGTAAATTCACTTAGTTCAGAATAACCTTGAATATCACTGAATACTTCATTTATATGTGAGAGCAAATGTTTTCGGCCGAGTAGAACTTTCAAGAGCATGACTGAACTGGGTCAGACTGCTTTTGATGTTTTTTTTTTTGTTTGCCCCCCTCCCCCTCAGTTTTTGTTTTTGTTTTCTCAGTTAAATCAGTTACACTGTTCTCTTTTCACTGGGGTAGGTAACAGCATTCTGCCACACTGTGTTTTTTGGCATTGGACTGTTGCAGTCAGTGCCAAAACAAATACACTGTAAAAGCTCAGGTACACAGACTTTAACTGTCTTGGCTTTCCTTTTCATCTCAGCTCCTCCTTAGTGTTTCTTCTCCATCTCCATGAGTATTTGTCTCTCCTTTTGCTTTTTCCTTTTTATTACTAGAGATCCTAATTTCCTCTTTCCTTCCATTCTTACTAGAGTAAAGGAGAAGCAGAGACAACTCAGTGAAACTGGAGAAGGGTAGGTAGGGCCTTCTTCCTGTGAAAAATTCTGTTCAGTCAGCTGTAGACTCAGGGTAAGCTCATGGACAGTGTGTGGACCTAATGGTCTGTATGTGTGAGGGTTATTTGTCACCCTACATCTGGAAAATTAATTTGGCCTGGAAACTACCTGATTTATTCTGAAATGTAAATGACAAAATAAGTATGTAAAAAAATTTACCTTTTTTTTTTTTTTTTTAATTCAGTCACTTAATTTCAAAGTTGCGTAGTCTTTCATCTGTTTCTCTGGGTCACTGCAAGGCAGGAATGCTTGTTAGTAACTCTGCAGACTTTATAGGTTGTTATATCTCCTTAAATTAATTCCCTGGCTGTCTTTTTTAAGTAAAGCTTGTTAGATTTGGATTTTTTTCAGACTCAGCCTTGTTTTCCTTAAAACTGTTGATGATGTTTTTTTTTTTTTCCATTTGAATTGGTTACTGATGTATGAGCTAACCATGGGGGCAGTAGTTATCTTTGCCTGTGTGATAGAGCATAGTGCTTTGGAACTGATTCTGTTAGAAGATGCACGCTTATTGAGATGGGGTAAGGGTCTCAGTTTCGGTCTCATAAGCTAGACCTAATTGTCCTTTTAATTACAAAAAAGGGGAGTCTTTGTTTTCACATACTTGGTGTCTTTTAGAAATCAATAAACTTAAGTTGATGGTGATTAATATTTCCTAGATTTTCTCTTCAAAAATACGTTTGTACTCTCTACTCAACAGAATCACAATCAGTCACAAAACTTGAATGTTAGCTGAGGAAAGAGACTGCTTCAGAGGAAAGTAGTCAGACATTTAATACAGTGCCTTTGTTTAGAAACTAGATCTAATCTTCATGATGATTTTGAATATAAACTTTGAAGGACAAATTTTATTACTGACTGTTCAAAAGTATTTATGATCTAGCTAAAAACCAATGTTTTGAAAATATTTTTCCAAGTATACCATATGGTAAGGAGACAGGATAGTTTGAGGCTTTGTGGAAGTGGGATACATAAGGCACACACAAGTGTGTAGGAGAGAGACTCACTTGCATGGCAGACTCTTGATTTATCTACAGATTAGTGCAAATCTCATTACAGCTGGTTTAAATGTAAACAGGATAATAATTTTCACCTGCCTTTCCCAAGACCTTCAAGATGTCCAGGTGTTAAACAAGATCAATGCATTATTCTTTGATTCTCTGATTGTTGCAAGGTGCTAAGGCTGACAGTTAGACTAGTTAATTTTTTTGTTGCATCTGTGTCTGAGGTTCATAGAGTGAAAGTTTCAGACCCAATGTTTGGAATGAAATTAAGCTTTGAGCTATTTCTCATTTGATCAGTGCCACTCCATTTAGTAACCTGTTCATGCTTTGTTTTCTGTTTTAACAAACGTTTGTTACCTAGGTAAAAAGTGGTTAAAGGCCATTAATTAAAATAATACATGGAAGTTAGAAAGTGCAACTTAATCAGAAATGTAGATCTGAAAACTAGTTAAGGCTTTTCTGATTTTTATTTTGAGATTATTGGAGGAAACAGTTTTTATTGTAGAGTGAATTAGAATCACATCTGATAAAATATTCATTGCTTTATGGTGTCCTTGTTATGGGAGCAGTGCAAGATTTTGTGTCCTTAATGATTCATTTCTTTGATTATAAGAGGGTGTTTTAAACTGTATGTGACACGATGAATACACTTAGCATTCAGCAATCTTAACTGGTATGTCAGAGCAGTCCTCTAGTGGTTGGGTTTTTTTTCCCCCCCTTTGGAATATCTTGTGTAATTTTGGATCTTGTAAATGTAGTTATGAAATTTCTTGGACAGATTTTATTACCCATTGGAATCTAATCACAATACTCACAGGCAACCTGGCAAAATAAGGTGATTATTCTTGAAGTTAGCCTGCCCTCCAATATTGCAAGCAGACAGCTTTTTAACTTAAAAGTGACATGGTACTATCAGGCTTGGGGGTGGGGGTTGGAGGTCCTTATCAATACCAAACAGGCAGATACTGATTTTTCAAGGTAATTCATAGGTACATCATTTAGGATTCTGTGTGAATGTGAGCGTCTGCTTGTCCATGTCAAAATACAGGTGCATTTTCTCAAGATAGCCATGACCCTTTAAAAAGATTTTTTTAAACTTTGGTTCGTAAGTTTTTCATTTGGTAATGTTTTTGTCCACTGAGCATTTGATTTCTTTCCTTTTTGTTCACAGGGATGGTTAGTAATGTGTCTTTTGCTAGTATTGGGGAAGTAGGAATGAAATAGTGGGGACTCAAATAAGTAGATTAATTACTAGGTTATATAAAGAAAGCAAGAAGCCTTCTTGCTGTCTTTCTCCTCTTTTCCCTCTTATTTCCAGCTTGAATGTTTTGACCTGCGATTCATTGCTAACTGACTCAAGAAGATTCCTTTCCTTAAGGGTTTAAAAATTACGTTACACTGTTGGCTTTGCTGTGTTTTTTCTGGCTGCTGTTTGAAAATGAATATTTGTGTGTCTCTAACATAAAGATTAACTAATTTTTTTTTTTTTCCCCGTGGCATTCTGCTACTATAATGAGAAACAGTATCTGTTTTGCTGTGAGGACTAGAAAGCATTTAATTTAAAAATATGTAAGTATATGTGTGTGTGTATGTATGTATTTAAATTTGGATACTAGTTAGTTATCAAAGTAGCCAAACCACTAGAAATCGGTTTTAGAATGTAAAGATGAAATAGAGGCAATAATTCCTGCTACTGATGTGTTACATCTTAATTTTCCCTCCTTCCCTCCCTCCTTCCCTCCCTCCTTCCCTCCCTCCTTCCCTCCCTCCTTCCCTCCCTCCTTCCCTCCCTCCTTCCCTCCCTCCTTCCCTCCCTCCTTCCCTCCCTCCTTCCCTCCCTCCTTCCCTCCCTCCTTCCCTCCCTCCTTCCCTCCCTCCTTCCCTCCCTCCTTCCCTCCCTCCTTCCCTCCCTCCTTCCCTCCCTCCTTCCCTCCTGTTGCTTTCAGGTAGGATGTGATTTATGTGGTATATGCAGGAAGATCAACTGCTGACATTTCTTGACCTGAAGTTTGACTTGACATGTAGAAAGATGAAATTAGCAAAACATATGGCACTACTGTAGCCAGAGCGCTAAGCATCTATGTGTGAGATTGGTAGTGCTAAGTGACCTTATTTCTTTACCATAACAAAAGCAGCAGTGCAGCATGCTTTATGTGTCCACAGGAACTGACATGTGTGTTTACACTGGTTGAAAGAAGTTTTCCTTACCTACCTGTCTGCTTTTCCATTCCTAGACTAAGAATATAGGCAAATAAAAACACATACTTTTTTTAACTTCCAAGTCTTTCAGTGTGGAATTCTGATTGCATAATCAAAATACCGAACTGTAAGCCAATGTGGTTGAGTGTAACTGGGGAGGTTTACATGCAGATGAAGCTAATCATGTTGTTCTCTGACAAACTTTCTTCAATGTTAGGAATGTGTTTGGGACTTCAATGACCTATTTATTCTATGAAAAATTGTTTACCTACCCATGTTTTATATTCATACTCAGTTGTTGTTTAGAATGTCTGAATTATATATGGTCTTTCATTGCAATAGAGTGGTTTACTGTAACCATCTGTGAAATTTCTTATGTGAGACTGAGCAATGCTTTTTTTTAGTGACAAAGAGGAGGAAACCACATGTATCCTTATCCATGAACACAAATATTAGTTGATTTCATAAGTTCACTCACTGTCACTTATTATTTGTTTTCTCACTAAAAACTTAATCTTTCTGGTTTTGGTTGAAAGATAATAGAAGAAATAACTGGTTTTTTTCCATAGCTGTAAAGTTAGGGTAGGTTTGTTTCTTTCTTTCTTTCTTCCTTTCTTTTTTTAAATGTTCTTCAGAGTTTGAATTCTCTTACATTTGAATGTGAATTGAGTCAGGCTAAGACTTGATACTGTTGAGACTTCTATTCATTGTGCATCTCTGTTATGAGGGTATGAAGCACTGAAAGAATGGTTAACATTTTTGTATTGTTAGTAATGCTTACCAGGAAACTTACTTTCTTGTAAATTCTCTTGCTTTGATTGAAATGTAATTTAAATTTCATCTTTTCTTATCTTTTTGCCTAGTACGTGGGTGTTAGCTGATTTTGAAACAAAACATTTTAAATAGTATAATTAAAACCCATTTCCCCTTCTGTCTGGTTTCATTTTGACTAGAATGCTGTTTTTCTAAAATAGGCAATAAAGATGTCTAACAAATGAAACTGATGTAAAATATTGTTAAATAGAATATTTATTTTTCTAATATCAAACAGTTTAGAACAAGTGCAGTCCATTTATGAACTCCTTGTAATGGGGCTGAGGGTAGGATAGAAAGAAGAGCTTTATGTGAAATGAAGTTTGAAAACAAATGGGAATACTCTTTAAAACCTAGACAGTAAAACAGCTGGCTCGTAAGGTGTAGAACATGTCTCTAGTTTTCAAAGCCTGTAACATTCCTTTTTCCTGCATTCTGTGTTTAGAAAGGGGCTTTAGCCTACTCAAAAGTTTAAAAGTCTTGTAACATTTACTTCCTTTTTCAGTCACCTGGTTTTCATTACAGTTACTCATCTGGAATTGACTAGCCTTAAGTTCTTAAAATGTAGAGCAGATACTTACCAGATGTGTATACAGTTTAAACACACCACTCCCCCCCCCCCCCCCCAAAAAACCCAACCCCAAACAAACAAAAAAAACAACGAATGATCAACAACTGTAGATGTTTAACTCAGTATTTAAGTTCTGGAACCTACTCCTAGATTATAAAATAATGTTAACATTCTGCTTGGATTTAGTGTGCTTCTGTATATGTTAATGCCTGCAATGCCTTACGATTTTACCAACATGTTTAGTTGAGGTACTAATTTGAGTATTTTTGATTCCTCCTGAATGTAAATGGACAATAGGGTCAGATAATAAAGCTTGTGTGGATACTTGTAGCAACTGCCTTTTTAAATACACAGAAGAATTTGAAGTCAAAAAGCAGGAACATGATCAGATATGTTAATACATGTGTACTTAGTACTAAGTACCTTATATTGCCTGTTATGAATCTTTACATGTAAAAATACTGACTTAGCTTGGAGGATACCTGTATTTTTTTTTAGGCTGCTTTAATTCTGCTAATAAAATGTTTTTTCAGTGCCAGAGTGTCCTGTAGTCTGGACTGTTCTGTGACGAGTAAGACTTATAATTTTTACCCTGAGAAGCTGTTTTATTGTCCATGCTGGTTTATAACCAAGTTTGTGGCCCAGAAGGAAAGAATGCACATGTCTCTCTAATGTTGTGATTTGGACAGTTAGTTCATTTTAAGTGGAAAATCCTTGGTTCCAGTCTCAATTCTAACGACTGAATGTTTCGTCTGGTGGATTTTGAATATAGAATGCATGGACATTCATTGCTGGGGAGACTGCAGGCTGGATAAAAGCTGTAAATGCTAGGCGTGGTGAAAGTCATGCTCTCTCTTGCTTTGTCTTGCTGTTCCCCCAAATAACTGCTTATTTATGGGAAGTGCTGGCTTTAGCAGAAGTAATTGTCAGTCCTCCCTCAGCACTTAGGAGTAGTCTGGAAGGAAGGCCTTCCAAGGGTAGGAGGTATGTGCATTAAATTTGAGGCATTCACATCTTGAATGAATAGGAATTGCAGAGAAAACTCAGCTGATATATTCAGTCTTCAAAAAGACTTCATGCGGGCATCCAGAGGGAGTTCTACAGCTGTAAATTCCAGTGGTGGGCAGAGCCTTTTTGCAACCCCAGCATGTAAGCCCAGAGGAGGGACCACATCCAACAAGTTTGTCTCCTTTATATTTCTCATAGGCTTCAGCAATTCCCTACTTAGAATACTGGCTTTCATAGATGACACTCTCAGATGCCCGATAACCCCTGGTATATAGCATATGGGAAGTTTTAGGTGTTTAATTTAGAGCTGTTTTGGCAAGTCACCCTAAAAGGTTTGTGTAGAGTGCTGAGTTTTGGGATGTTTTACTCTTGCCTGCAAGTAAAATGACATAAAGGACTCAGGGCTAGTAGGCTCAGTTCTGATCTATGCTGATAAACTTAAAATTCTTTTGGTAAATTATTTGATCTCTCATTCTGCATTTTTCAGTCTGTAAAATGGAAGTGGGCTCTCTGAGAAATGCTCTGAATCCTGTGACTGAAAACTTTGCATTTGAAATGTTATTACTAAAAGGGTTTGCATCATTTTGGTTAAATGTTTGTGCGGATTTTTGTATTCCCACCACTTGTGATCGTTTCCCAGGATTTTTGCTTGCAAGTTTCTCTCACCTTTACTTCCAGATCTTTGGAGGAGGCACCTTTAAGTCTGGTTCCTTAGGCATGTGTCACAGACAGAAGGATTATGTTTCATAAAGCAGGGGTTTCACATTTTGATATACGGATTGTTGCTTCTTTTTTCTTCACATGTTGTTAATGGACACTGCCCAGCTCTTTTTTTGCTGCATTTGTCAGATTCTTTTAGGAGCAAAATGTAGAGTAACATTGTCCTGCTATCAAATCTTAATTAACCAGGGCACTGAGGGATTGTTAGGCAAAATTAAGTTAAAGGTATGGGAAAGGAAAAGTAAGTCTATTTCTCTAAAATACGTTATAACAGTATTGCTTTTTTTATATGCACATTTATGTGTGTATATTCACACGTGGATACATATAGCATGTGTATACATGCTACACATACAGCATGCTATACATATGTAGCATGTATATGTTTGTCACCAAGTACTTATGTTTGTAGGACAATTTGCTCAGCACAGTATCAGTATACCAGTGCAGCTGCAACTATGTAAATACTGTTCCTTGTGCAGATGCTGAGTGGAGTTAACAGTGGCCTTTTTCAGTTTAGCTTATATCAGTATAGCTGACCTGCTATGTCAACATAAACTGAACAGAAAAAAAGGTCACTTAGTCCAAAGACATTTCTGTGCAGGTCATTATGTTACTGTAGTTTAACCATACAATTATACAAGTAGGATAGTAGTATTGGTACAGCTCCTTTTGAGAACAAAATCTAGGCCATCTTGTAAAGGCTGTGGAGACTACTGGAAATAGTCTAATGATGCTAATCTTGTTTCCATTCAATGTGCTCTTAACAGAAGGACCAAAGTATTGCTCTTATTGTGCTGATATTTTCTGGCCTTTTCTTTAGTGATGTAATGAAGAACTGTTTTAAAACTTGGATGTAGGCACAGTTCTGTAGTAGCTATGGCCTCAGGTCACTTGTGCTCCTGTGACTGGTGAAGTCGCCAGTTTGTGTTGATCACATGGCTGCGCTACTGCCAGTTCTTTGGTGGACACTGTTTCTTGCAGGTTTCTTAACTTGGCTGCCTTACAGAAACTGCTTCCTGTTTGTCTCCTCCTCTTCCTGCTTCTTTTTTCTTTTGCCAGTTTCTAAATTATGCAGTGTGCTATTTAAACAATACTATTAGTTTCACGGGTTGTTTGTATACTTCTACATAGTTGTAACTTTCCTACAGTGGAAATCTGCAGCTTTCTTCTGTAAGGAATACAGTGTTTGCCAGGAGCGTTCATGCTTCACAAGACTGCACTTGGAGTTGGTTTTCAGTAAGAAAAAAAAAAAAAAGTCAAGATTCGTAAGTACACGTTTGAGTGATCATGAGGGTAAGATGGGGTGGGGCGCCTGTGATGAGAGTGCCAAACTGATTAACCATATCTTACTCATTCTACTTGGCGTAACTTGATGAATGTTATCAGGATGATTTACAGAAAGTGGAAGCTGGAGGGACATCTCTGAATGTTCCCATAGTTATGTATGAGTCTGTATGTAGTGGTGTTTGATTGCTCTCTTGGGGATGGATTGATACTCCTCTTCATTTACAGAGGGCTTTGTAGGCTGTATAACAAATGAGTATTCAGATTTCTCTTAGAGAAAGATAAAGTAAAAGATAGTATTTCCCCTTCCTATTACGTGATGAAAAATTATGTTTCTAAGCTTCTGAATAAGCCAATACTGATGTAAAATGGCAAATTACTTACTACTTCAGACAACATTGTGGCATTGCAGATTTGCTTTCCCTTTTCTTTTGACATGTTAGTATCATATTTGCCTAACCACTTGAAGCTATTCTAAAAATATAGCAAAATGAGGCAGTTGGTAACTGTTGCAATAGCCACTTTAGTTCAAGCCCAGAAAGCAGCCAGTGTTCCTTAGCCTGTACACCACTAAATAAGGTGTAACAAACACAGATAATTAATGTTTTTTTAATGTGGTTAAGATGTTTGTTGTACATAACTTTACTCCAAAGTAGGGGGTGCTAATGTAGTGCACCCCTCCTCTTCTTTTTCTAAACAGCACTAAAAAAAATAAAACCCCAAATCCCAATTGGAATACTGATTATTGAGGGAACACATATGTACCTGTACAACTGGGTCTGGGAGTCTTTCCTCACGATTCGATGTAACTGTCTGACTTGAAAGTCCTGAACACCCAAGTCTGTTTTAAGGGCGAAGTTCCAGGGCTGTGTAATGTGCTCTGAATTGAGAAGGGGTTTGCTATGGATCTGTCTGTCTCTCTTGTTTCTGGTCTACTTTTAAGTCTAGTGCCTTTGTGTCAGTACCATATCTGAAAGGAGTAACATGCACTTTCTTTACAGATTAAGCCAAACTGTCTACCTTTAATTTAGATTATAAGCAGTTCAGGGCAGTGACTGCCCTTCTGCTGTGCATTCCATGGTGTCTGTCTTGTTAGAGTCCTGACTAATAACTGAAGATCCCAGCCTAATTTAATTTATTAACAGTAAGTAACAGACGGTAACTGCTTCAAGATCTGAATTGAGGAATACCTAGAGAGCCAAGTTTTAATGAAGGTATCTACCAAGCCAACCTCAGAGAAATACAGAATACAATCTTCAGCAACCTCTAAAAAAATCAGTTGTATAATCCTCTCAGAACAGAGCAACTGTGGGTCACAAATCTAATATTGGCTTCTGTGTTTAATCTTAGTGGGAGTCACTTCCATGTTATTCGAGTTCTTTGTGGGAGGAGATATTTGTGCAGAAGATAAACTACACATTTCTAATGTGATGCAATTGGAGCAAAGTTCTTCCTAAAAGTTAAAGCAAACAAATGAGCCATCTTTTCCTATTCCCTGATACGAAAGATGGAAAATTTTAGTGGACACTGTTTGTTTGGCATTGTGCAGAGTTGGTGGACTTGTATGCTGGCTTTGTGCAGAACACTTAAACCTGGTGTGAACTCTGCAGAATGAGCACTACTTCAGTATAATTTGTCACTTGACAAGCAAGCAGTGCAGGTATTTCAAATACCTGAATATAAAATTATAATTGTCTGGTACATGGTGGAAAGTAAGAAAAATAGTTTGCATTGTAATGCTTTGACCTACTGGTTGAGAACCTGTTCTGTCCACAGATGATAACATAGTGAAAGCAAAAATGTTATTGCAAAGTGAGAGATTTCTGCTGGGATTTTAATGTCTAGGAAGACTGTTTCGTGTTCCTGGCGAGGAGAGTGTAGGGTAGTGGTTTGTTCATGCAGCACTTAATCTGTGTTTAAGGGCATGAATGGTTTTGGCTTCTCTTTCCTTATCGTCAATTTTTTACCTTTCAGTTTGTGTAATTCAGGAAAATAAAATTGTATCAGGTTAAGCAGTGGTCCATTTAGCCCATTTTTAATTGATGATGGCTATTTAATGTCTTCCCTTTCTCTTCTATTTGCCAGTGCCAAATGTTGGTTTTCTTGATAATGTTTTGGTCAAACTAGACTAACTTCTTCCACTTTTCTAACTTGAAATGTAAGCCAAAACAGCTCTACCTGGCTGTCTTCTATCTATTGCAAGATTACCATCACAGTTGCGGGAACCCATCAACTTTAGAAATAGGAAAATTTGTTTTTGGAAAACCAAAACCAGAAAACTGAGACATGTGAGAAAATGTATTTCTCAAGTAAAGTAATAATTGCAGCAGTTGAAGAAAACAATTCTGGAGTCTTTGCTAAAGAGTTTAAAGTAGTTATTTCAAATAATATTTCTATGGAATGTGCTTTTTTCCAGTGAACACAGTAAAAGTAAATTTCTTAGTTTTAAACATTCCTTGGATTGGGCCTGTGAATTGAAAAACAACAACTATTTGTAATAATGAATTCAAATCCAGAAAACAATTCTTTAAGAAGCAGTGTTGGCTAGTTTATTTTTCTGTCTGATTTAAAAAAGGTGAAATCTAATGGTGGAAAAGTATATTAGCTCTTCTAAACAGCTAAGCTAGTCACTTCTTTCCCAATTAATTATTGACCCCCTCCTTGCCTTTTCTTTTTAATTAGCATTTAATTTGATAAAGAAACTTCTTTGACTTTTGTTAGCTTGGCTTTCTCTGATAGTCTTTGATCTAACAGTTGGATATGTACCATGGTTTGTAGCTTGGTGAACCTCTTTTTGAGTTTTGCTAGAAGTCCTGAATTAGCCTGCTCAGGTGATCCTGCCCTGGAGCAGCTTCTGTGCATGCTTGTTTCCTCAGTTCCTTTTTCTAAGGTATGACTCCAGTCAGGGAAGGCTGTTCTCAAGCTTTTCCACAATAAATAACAATATAAATAATTTACGTGTACACTAGGTTTAATCCTCTTCTCTTTGTCCCTCTTCCCCTGGCCTTACAGACCCTCATGTTTCTGATGTCTTGGTTTTTCTACTGTGACTCTTGACTGGCTGCTCCAAGCAGCAGTTATTTATAGCGTGTAGAAAAATTAGGTGGCATCATACCCTTTTGTATTTTTGGGATAAGTGAAGTTGTCTTTTTATTGTTGTTTTCGCCCCTTGCAGAAGTGCACTTAGCATTTCATTTTTCTTTTCTCATCATATTAGTTGGGCATTTGAAAGTGTAATGCAATTTCTGTAAATTCTGTGGTAATGCATAGTTGTTAACAGTTTTACCTCATTCAAATCTAGTGTTGTATATCGTAGCATCCCTTCTTCAATGACATGATCCAAAATGGAATTCCTCTCAAAATTTGAGGGTTCAATATCAATTTAGTTGTAGTTCCAAAATGGCTGTTGTTTATAAAGATGCATATACTTTTTCTTGACTTGACTAATGGCAATTTTTCTCTGCTTGCCTGTTTTACTGTGTTCTGCCTACCTGGGTTATTTACTGAGATTTTGTTTCTAATCTGAATTTGCAGGCTTTGCTACTGGCTTGGGGTAGGAGTTGGAATACCCTGTTTCTGTGACTCTACCCTGGGATGGTGTTCCATCATTTTCTAGTATCTGTTGTTTTTTCACTTTAAGCCCTTTAGCTTAAAAACATCCATGTTTGTTATTTAAGTTTTCTAGTCTTAGAAGACAGCTAAAAACTTAGATAACTTCTTCTGATGTCTTGAATGGATTGCGAAGCACAGCACTGTGTTACATTTTAATTTTTCAGCTGCTTGTGCTTGACTGAAAGGGTAAAATCTTTATGGATAAAGCCTTTACTGGCACTGCAGCATAGGAATACGTATTGTATAAATGGTGTGTATTATCAGGCATTGCAAAGTAATTCTGTGTGCTTCTTATCAGATTGCCAGGCTTTCTTGCAATATCTTCTTTAAAATGGCTTCTTGTATAACAAGTCTTATGAAACAGAAGTGCTGTGGCTTTTTTTTCCTGTTCTGTGGACTGCCTTATTAAAAGCTAAAAGAAAGGTTTTTAAACTTTACCAGTGTTTTTGCTACTTGTGCTTCTGATATTTCTGTATTGTATTTCAAAATCGAGTAGACCTCATGTGGATATAATACAAACAAAAAAATTTAATTTTTTCTTGGAAAGTAACAGGTAAACATGTAGCCTGTGACTAAAACCCAAGCCAGAAGGCTAATGTGCTTTAGTGTCAATAGCTCTTCGGTCAGTTTAGTCCCTAATATAGGTTAATGAACATGACGGGCTCTTTTATATAATTGTGCTGTTAAGGTGGAGTCAGCAGAGCTATTGCTAGTGGTCAGGATGTGTTATACAACTGTAATATCAGAGCCAATTCATTTGACTCTTTTTTTTAATCTTTTATAGTGTGCCGGTCAAATAAAAGTCCATGGGTCTGTTTGACGTGCTCAAGTGTCCATTGTGGAAGGTGAGTACAACGTGTTAGTGTGCAAATCTTTTCAGACCTTTATCTTTTTCCTTTGTTGCTTGACTGAGGCAGTTCATTCAAAATTTTCCTGAATGCCTTATATATAATTTCTTGATATAAACCTTTCATGATCTCATTTAACATTGTATGTTTATACTAAACACACTTCTTTGCTACCTTATGAGAGTCCAGAGATTATATTCAACATCACTTTTTTCCCCAAAGAAAAGCATATGGTGAATGTGATTGCTCAGCTCACAAAGTGCCTGGAGAATTGCTCATTCAGTGGATTATTGTAAAGGTCCATTCTGTAAAGGATGTTTCTATTGTAATTAGGTTAAACCAGTAAGAATTCTTGGAAACCCACAAATCCAAAGTTGGCGCAGCTTATTTTGAGAAAAACAGCAACTGTCCACCTTAGACAGAAAATACCTTAAATGTAGTGTAGTTTTGGAATGAAGTTATTGCCATAACGTATAAGGACTAGCTACCATCAGAGTTCCTTCGGAGTACACCTTTTTTTTGTCTGTGTTAGTTTAAGTACACCAAAAGAATTTGTAGAGGCATGATACAGTCAATGCTGTTATTTGCTGCTACATAAATGTTTGAGATGCACATACTAATGAGAATGCAGTTAGTGTTGACATTTAGACAGTATCTGAGATGTGAACATGTTTTCAGCTGTAGGATAGCGTCTGTGCTGGTGTGCTTTTATTCTGGAAAGGCATCATTAAACTTAGTGACTTTGTCTTTCAAAGTGGATTCAATGAACTCCAGGTTTTGTTTCTTTGAGCTAACATAGCAGTTAGTGCCACAATTTTAATTGTGTCCCTTATTCAGAGTTTTCAGCACAAACCCCTTTTTATCTCTTTTTAGTTATTAATTTATTTTATAAATTTATACTTGGTGAGAGCTAAGAGAGGGGGAGCTACTTCATGTTATGTGACGGTGTGAAATAAATAGTTTGGAATATTTTACTTGTTATTAATTTAAAAAAACCATTATTACTGTCCACATGTGACCTTTCTTGTGTGCAGTTAGTAGACGTCGAGTCAGTTATTTATGTAGTTTGTTTTGGCTTTCCAAACTGCTCCCATCCTTAGGATGGAAAACAATTGAATGAGAAGAATGTAATATAGACCTTGTAGTGGGAGCACTTTTGATCATGAAAGCACATGGCATGTTCTTGTGTTCAGATAATGTTTGAAATCAAAGGAAGAGAAAGAGAGCTTTTCAGATCTTCACTTGAAGTACATCCTCCAGGTAGGGTCATAGGGAATGTTACTGATGGTGTTACAGCAGCAGAGCATTTCTGGTGGGAGCATAGCTTTATAAACCTGTCATTTGCATTGTTAGGCAGAAAACCAACTCCCGCAAGCACAACTGTCTCATTCGGGTTATGACATAATTGCTGCAGGATTCTGCCAGCACAGCAATGTTGGTAACCCTGTGGCTTCAGTGCCTTAACTAACACAGCTGCGTTAGCAGAATTGTTTACACCTGCATGTGGGAGAACAAGTGTAGAATACAAAGACCTTCATGTGGAGCATGTGCAGAGTTCCTATTGGTTAGCATTTCTGAGTTCAACAAGCAAGAAATGGGGGAGGAGGGAATTCACCTGAGGTCTGGCCATGCACGTCTAAGTGTTAATGATTTTCAGCTGATACTTAGGGCTCTTGCATTTGTAATGACACTTTTTTAATTAAAGATGCTTAATTTCCTACATCTCAAATTTTGAGCATGAAAATGCTCATTATGTCAGCAAAAGAGCTGTAGGATTTTAGATTTCTTTTTCAGTTATGTGACCCCAAGCCCTAGAGCCTTTCAAATTCATGAACTTTATAAAATGTAGAATGCTCTAATATTAAATTGTGATGCAGAATGGGAAAGCTTAAAATGGTTGTGCTTTTATGTAGGGGTCAGCACACTGTTAAAGTAATGACAAACATGATGAGTGCTGGGTAGAGAAAAAAGTAGAGCTGCAAGAAAAAATATATGGGAAAGCAATATGGAGGGCTAACCACATTACAGATATTGAAAAAGGGAGCTAATGATTTTCTCAGGTGTGAAGGTGCATCAGGCTGTTCAGGGCCCAGATCTTGGGGTTTGGTACAAGGATGCCAGTTTGTGGTTGCTATGAAGGAGATGGAGAGATTAATTTGGACAACGTGGGAGAGTAAAGGGGTAAAAAGTTAGAAAATTTAACCAATGTTTTCACACAGATGAATTGCCTATTTTAATGCCTGTATAAATACTGGATGCTTATTAGGCTGCCTTTTTTCTTCTTATTTTCAATGAATGTTGGTTAAGTAACTGTTTAAAAGTATAAGACTTTTTGTTTTTCATTTATCTTAGATATGTGAATGGCCATGCAAAAAAACATTATGAAGATGCACAGATTCCTATGACCAATCATAAGAAAACAGAAAAACAAGAGAAAGTTCAGCATACTGTGTGTATGGATTGCAGTAGTTACAGTACATACTGGTAAGGGTTTAAATACTGTAATTTGACAACTTTTTATGTACTAGAAGGTGGAAACTTTTAGACTCTTCTGAAGCATTATATTACACATATTTTTGAGCACTTCATCTCTTGATTTCCGGAGCTGGCTGTTTAAAAACAGTTGTGAAATAACCCTCTGCTTCTGCATGTGTATTGTAGCACTGGTTGTGGCTAAACTCCCGCATTTCAAATGACTTAGCAGTAACTTTTTAAAATAAATGCTATTTATGTGATTTGGAGTTGCTTCTGTTTGCTTTGGGCTATGTTGAGAACCTAACCTTTTAATTGCAAAAACTGCTGTTTGGTTTTAGTTGCTCCTTCCATCAAATTGGTGAGCCTTTCACGTACCATTTATTTGTCAGAATATCAGAAAGTAAAGTAATACACTATAGATCCTGCCCAAGAGATGTGAACTTGTGGTGTGTATGTGTGTGTTTTGTTTGGTTTTTTTTCCAATATTAATTTTTTTTCTTCACTCTGAAAGAAAGGCTGCTTTTTTTGGAGATTTGGTGCAACCTGTATGAGTTTGGGAAAATGATGGATGCTGTTGGGAAGCAGCGTCAACTCTCTAGCAAGATGACATAGCAGAATCACAGAAGTGATTCTTTTAACAGAAGAATGGCCTGGACTGACTTATTCTATCAGTTTCTTACAGTGAGATATGAGTACTGTTTAGGAAGGTTTAATAGTTATGCTGGTAATGTCAAGTTCCCTATCTTCCTTGTTCCTCAGAGAGCAAAGACTGGAAGTCTATTGAAAACAATGCTTTTGTGTGCTCAGCATCTTCCATCCTCTTCACCCCTCAGCAAAACTGTTGATAGCTGCTTCCCCATTTCCTGTTAGCTTCATGGTTTCCCATGTATGTTGTTACTTGTGCAGTGTGACAGTGCAGAATTTGAACAGTCCAGATCTCAGGGAAATCGGTGTTATGGTCTTGTAAAATTACTGAGTATATAGCTCCACTGATGGGTGTTCTATTCAAATAATTAGGTATCTTTTGTGTACTTCATCAGGGAAAAATCTGTTTGCTGAAGTTTGGGTAATCTGGTTTTATGAGGAATACTTCCGTAACAAATATTTTTTTTCCCCTACAAGTAAAACCACAGTTAAGTGGTGTCACCTTAAGAAATTTTGTTTGTAGCAACTAAAAAATTATTCAAGCTGGTGCATGCAGCTGTACAGATGTTAAGCATAGAAGAAAGGTTTGAGTAGCTTTGATGTGCGGCAATTTTGCTTCTATTTACATTTTATTTAAATGACCAGTATTTTTATCTGCCCTGTGTGAAAAAGTTAGAAAACACAAAATTTTTCCAAGTGATACAGGTTACCAGCATTGGAACAGCTGTGGGAAGCTAATTCCACTTTCCCAATTAATGCTGTTAACCACCGAGTTCTACATTGTGGCTTTTTGTTTTGTTTGAAGTATGACCTGTCGTCTAGTCACTCTGAAGGTAATAATGTGTGGAGGAATTTTAGCAGGGTATTTGAAGTCTTGATTATAGCTCCATTTACTATGACAAATAGTATGCCCAACTTGCTGAGGCTTGATGAGTTATATTAGCAAGTCACAGCACTCTGCTGACCTTATTCCAAACCCAATATGGGCATTGCAAAATGATGACAGCCAAACTGAGGACTGTGGGATCTATTACTGAAGCAAATTGTGCTTATGAGGATCAGGTAGGCATGCACTTAGGAAGCTCACTGGTGTTTCACAGCATATTTGTGGTAGGACAGATAAGAAGCAGTTTAGCATGTGATGTCTTTTCTGCTGTAATCGAAGTAGAAGGCTGAGTCATCTATGGATGAACTGGAACTAATTGTAGAGAGCTTTGCCTTGGGGAGTTCCTGTTGCGTATAATTCACTAGCAAATTGTAACTCTCCCATGCTAATGTGAAGCTGAACAAGTTTCAAAAGCAGTGTATCTTTGCTTTCATTTAGGATATTTCAGTTTGTTCCCACCTGATAATCAGAAAAAGATACCTGGATTTGTTACTGCACCCATTTTTTTCAGTGGAAATGAGCTTAGATGTGTAAAGATGAAGCAGAAAGAATTCAGGCCAACTTCTGCCCCTTTATTTCAGACAGTACTGCAGGGGCTGCTATCAAATAGTGCTTGCCAGTTAAAGCAAATAGTTGGGTGAATTCAAGTCGTAACTATCTACTCTGGAGATTGAATTTTGAAGTGTTATTTGTTAGCTTCTTCAGTGTAGACATGAATCCAGTAGACAGTGCTATGTTTATGCAATGATGTTTCTTTTAAGTGAATTTTTATTTAAAGAATAATATTTTATGCTAGCAATGTGGGCATCCTCAATAATTTGAAAGTCAAGAAAATACCATTCTAAGACTTAATTGAATTTTACTTCTACTGTAAAAATAATGGAGGTATTTTGATGCAGTGCTGGCTTTTATATTTCTATTTGCCATTTTGTTTACTGCACAGAGTTGAGTAGAATACTCTTGTTCCATTTTTATCCTATGGATCCCAATTTACTGTGTTCCTTAGCTTGCTTGATAGTAGCAGTGAACAGGCCTGTATGGGCTCTTTTCGAAGCAGAAGACGTTTAATCCTTTGCTTTTCCTTGGCCTTGTCATAACCTTTCATGCAGTCATGAGAGCACAGTCCATGGTTTGCCTTAGCTATTCTTGTCAGCCCAAAGGGAAGAAATACTATGTGACTGTTGAACCTACTGTGGTTTACTGAATTTTGTTTATAGTTCACATGCAGTCTTGCTGTAAACCAAAATGAGATCAAGCAGTCTCCTGTAACTGCATTTCAGCGTGGAAGTCTAGGTGTGGATGTCTTCTTTTACGTGATCACAAGCTTTCAACATAGCTTTGAAAGGAAAATGTTTCAGTTCTGGTGGGATGGTGGTTAATTTTTATTTTTTTTAATCTGAGGTGAGATTTTTATTGTATTTAGGAATTTGGTAATGTTTTGAAAAATACAGGCATGCTTGAGGTATCCTCAAGTATTAGGCAACTAGGGATTTGCTTTCCAGAGGATTTTGATCTTTCTTCTATGTCCTATTCACCTGTTCAGTCTTCACAGTGGAAAAGTTGAGAGGATGTTAATCTTTTATTTATTATGAGAGTACAATTCTCTTGATTCTTTGGTCACTTTTGAGACAGTAGATGCAATACTAAATCTTCAGACTGAATTATGTTTGAGACCCTAAGCACTGAGAAAAACAGACCCCTGAATTCCACTTTTTGGAGGTAATCAGCCTTTCAGTTAGTTCTAAAGTACTAAGCACAAAGAGTTTACACGAAGTACAGATCTTTTTTGTCTTCAAGCTATCATATGGTGCTTTCTCCTGCTGTGTTAGTGGTCATTTTTCTGTGCACAAGAAGTAGAATGATATGTATAAGAAGCCTGCTTTCAGAAATATGTTTCCTGAAAGAGGACTCTTGTAAATTTGTTTTCTCTGTGCTAGTGCAAAGACAGTTGGTTAGCACAGAAGAAGAAAGGCTGCCCTGTTTATGTATTTGCATAATATGTTTCCCGTGTTCATTTAATCCCATACACAACTTGCAGGTCAGATTTCTGACCCATTAGCCTCCTTAAAGGCACATGGTTGTGCAAATGTCCTCATCCAGTCCTGTGTGCCCCCCAGCCCCTGCAGGCTGATGTAAAAATAACTAAATGCCGAGGACTTTAAAAAATTCTTTTTTAGTCTTTCTTTTTGTGGTGGTGGTTCTATTTAAAAAACAGACTTACTGTGCTAGTGTATGAGCATCTGAAAATGAGATTGCTTAGGACCATTATTTTGCATTCTACAATCAGTGGGAAATTAAAGAGATTAAAAAGCCTTTTATCAAGACAGTAAAACTTGAGTTCTTAGTTTATTCATATAAGGAGTTAGCACAAGTAAGGAAACTTGGATTTCTTAATTTTTCTTGTTCTGTAATTCTTCAGTTGGCTTTTAAACATAGCATGAAATTCTGTAACCTACTGAAACAGCCAGAACTAAGCATAAGTATTCCCTAGAGCAGTGCATACGTTCACTGGCTTGCTGCCACGTTAGCAACAAAGGAGGCCCGAAAAGACCAGGCCTTAGAGGTGGCAGAGGTGCTAAAAATAGAAAGTGTATAGAGAGGAAGATATTGTGCTAATCCATATGAGGGACCCTCCCTGAAGTATAGAATTTGTTCTGTACAATTGCTGTTAAAAGCATATTGTAGAACTGCTGTATTCAGAAAGGTATATTGTTAATTTGTGATAACCCCGACGATCACAAATTAAACATTTGTTTTGAATGTCAGCTTCACATATAGGAAGTAATCTCTCAGCAGTTTACCTTTAAGGTGTGTGGGCTCAGCAAACTTTAAGCTATTAAAGCATAAACTATGTCCTGTGCTGTTTACTTCGTTTATCCAAAATAGATTGGTTGTAGTGCTGTTATTTCTAGTAGTAGTGCTAAACCCTCAGTGTTCCAAGGGAGGTAGTTTAAAAAACCTGCCCATTAAAAAGAGAAATAAAAGCAGCTTGTCTTGTTTTTAAGTGAATCTTAAAATTACTTTTCCACTGTTGCAAGGACCCTGACGTTTAATGATGTATTTGGTTTTATTCCTCCATCTTGGGGAAAGTGCTAACTTGCAGTTTTATGTAAAGATGTAACTGGTATGTGAGATCAGACTAAAAAAAAGGTTAACATGATCTTTAGGGCACGGGAGCAAGTATTAAATCGTCTTGCAGCAATAAGTTGGCTTAGAGGCTTTCAGTGAGCTTGTGTCTGCTTTCATTCCCTGTTTGTAAATGTTAGTCGCTACACAACTAGAGTAGCAATAAAATTGTGCTAGTATACCTGGGTGTGTGGACACATTTGGTATTGAGGAGGAGTCGGACTATACTGTATCCACCTGCACCCTATTTACCTCTCAGCAAAGCTGGCCTGGGTAGTTTGCTCTGATAGTTGTCCTTGAGGTGTGGTGTCCTGTGAGAGTGGCAAACGTAGGAACACTTCATTAGCTCATTGTAGGTGGCTGATAAAGCTGAATAGGACTATTTAAAACATGGCTGAAAAATAAGCACGTTTACAGACTTCTTCCCCCTCCCAAACTAACTAGGTCTGTGGCAATCTTTTGGGGAAAAAAAAAAATCTGGCAATAGCTAACTCAATAATTTCTAGATCTTGTGTAAGTATCCACAGCTGCTGTGTTCAGTGTTTGGAAATCTTGAGTGTTGTATTAATTTCTCCTCTTGGAGGCAAAAATCAACAGAGATCCTGGACGGACTGGTCTTACAGACTCCTTTTGGTGGCAAGGGCCTTTACTTTCTCAACTCTGTAGTCTCTTCAAGAATTCAGTGTTTGAATTAACACTAGCAATACTGTTGCCTTTGAACTACATCACAGACGTAGCAACAAAGAATGTTGTAAATTGCAGTTGTGCCTGAAGTTGATAGCTTCATTAATTTACGAAGCACGGATCTGCTCCAGCAAAGGAGTAACCTGAGATGATGAGGATGTATTTCGTTTTTGAGTCAGTCCTGTGGCAAAGGGAGAGAAATAGCTACTGTTCTGATATTAAACATATCCAAAGTAAGTTAGCTTTCTTCACAGGAAGCGTTCAGTTGCCTGGCAGAAATTGAAGCTGCAATTTGATGCTTCATAGTAAGCACGGGGCTGGCTGACAAACACTGCTCAGAGCTGAGTTACCTTTGTGGGATGTGGGTGAAGGGAAGTTGTGACAAGTCTCTGCTCCCTTTTTGTCGCAGTGCTCTCAAAAGAGCTGGTACAAGTGGTGTTAAGTCTTTTCTTACCTTCCTGTTTCTCATGCCAGAATATGGGTTATCTAGTTCTTGAGCTAGCTCTTGGCTAAGCCTGCAAGAGTACTGTGAAACGTCATCTGCAGCTCCTGTGCATAGCAGTAAAGCTTCCACTCTACTGACTGCCTCCTTTGAGAGAGACTCGAGCAGGCTGCATGGAATTCTTGGTTTACTGATGTGCAGGTGTGGATTCTGCAGGGCTGGGCTTCCTTACTGACTGCAGCATTTGTGTTTCTTGGTTTTAAGGTATTTTTGTCCTTCCTTCCCCTCCCCTTTCTACTATCCCACCCCTATATACAGGTGTCATCTTTCCTTCATAAATGGAAGACAGAGCATGGATAATAGGGTCCACATCACTCTGGGACCTGTATTTGCTCTTGTGAGGGCAAGAAATGCAGGGGATTTAAAAATACAGCAAAGCAGCAGAAGTTAATTCCATCTTGTTCTCCTTATGACAGCTTTCTTTGCTACTCTCTCATTTCTTTAAATCGACATGTGCCCTGTGGATTTAGATGTACTCAGGAAAATAGTGAAATAAGGTGTGGGGGTTTTTTTCAGCATTCCCTAAAGGACCCTCCTCTTCCCTCTTTAGAAATGGTCTGTAACCTTTGTCTTTGTGCACTATATGAGGTGTTAGAAGCCCAGAGTTTGAATATTAAATTGTAATTAATATCTTTGCTTCTTGGGAAATGTGAGATCTTTGTAGGACATTATAGGATTGTAGACTTTTGTAACCCTTGCTTCTGCTGAGAGGACGTTTTGATTTGCCTTCACTTTACATTTGCTGTGAGGCAGTGGGGGGATCAGCTCCTCTCTCTTTTTCAGCTCAGTTACTTACTTTTGCACGCTTAACCCCGGAAAAGCATAAAATACTAGCTTAAGTTTTGTAAGAGCTTCTGTATATATAAAAACTATATGAGAGATTGAGTGATATTTGTGGTTAAAGCATGAGGTGCGAGTTGCCACAGACTTCTGGTGTGACTTTGGATAAATCTGATGAGTCTTCTATGGATTGTCTACTGATGCTGCTTTTGGTTACACTGTATGTTTGAGCTTTTGTTGAACTGGAATTCTGCATTGGGACAAGCAGTACGTCATGCTTCCGATTCCTAATAAAGAACTGAGCTAGAAGAAAAAACATGTAATAAGATAGTGCCTGTACCTTCTCTTGCTATAGGCTAGTTTTCAGAGAACAAAGCTCAGTATGTAGGTATGCTCCCCCGTTCCCCTCATAATCTTCCACTGAATCACTTCAGTGCTTGCCACACGTAGGCTTGCATGATTGTTTTGGAGTACTTCATTGAAATCCTTTGCACATTCTGATAAATGTTTTTCTTGCAGTTACCGCTGTGATGATTTTGTAGTCAATGATACCAAGCTGGGCCTGGTACAGAAGGTCAGAGAGCACCTACAGAACTTGGAAAAGTAAGTAGTTTGTTTACATCCAGACTGCTTTGGGTGGACTTGTAATATGGCATCATTTAAGTGGCATTTCTATGTATATACGTATTTAATATATATATTTTGGTGCTTCTATGTGTGTGATACTGTGTATGTTTAAATATTGTTTTCATCACTGAGAAGCAGAGGTGCAGAACAAATGGATTTGACTGATCTCATATGTTTTGTTTCTTATACAGTGAATCTTATTAGAAGTAGCATATGGTGATAAAGGAATTTAGATACCTATTAACTTTCTTGGTACCTAGCCAATAATTACGGTCTTTTTCCATGTATGTGGGAGAGAATTTCAAGAACAAAATAATAGTTTTGTCAAAACCAGACTAGGTTTCTGGAGCAGAGACATTGAAGTGAAAATGCAGGTGGAAGTAGTCTTCATACTAATTGCATAGTTTGGTTTCCAAACAAAAAGATTAAGAAGGCTTATGAACTTGGAATCATACAGAAGAGACATGTTTTTCCTCTGCCTTTATCTGGTGCTATTCCACCGAAAAGTTGATATTACAATCTTTTTCACTTACTCTGTAGGTAATATTAACAGTTTTGTTATTTTCCCTTCTCTTTTTGATGGGCTTCTCAGGTACGTAATGAGAAGTAAAGATGTTTAAGCATAATGAGAAGTGCACATTAGTATTTTGGAAAGGTCCAGGAGATCTAACTCTTTAGGAGGTAAATGATACAGTGGAGGCTTCTGTTGTGTGTAATGACAGCTTTTGAATGTTTGGAGGGCTTTTTAATTAAAAAAAAAAACAAAACACCCCATTCCCCACTCCCCCCCCCCCCCCCCCCCCCCAAATCTGGAAGAAGTTATGGTTTTGCCATTAGATTAGAGAGAAATAATAAACTGGTAGAATTGAGAGGCCAGTAATCTCCAGTGATGTGGAGAAGAATAACTAATTGTTCTTCTAACTTTGTATTAGTATTACACAAATGTTATAACCTTATGATTTTTACTTAAGTAAGAGAAGTCAGCTATAATATATAAGTGCTAGCACTTGAGATATTTTTGATTTTTTGTAACTTTGTCCTGATTTTTTGAAATTGTCTTTCTAAAGGCTTAGATGATTCTTCTGACAGAAGTATTTTATGGAAAATTCTGCACTAAGTATTCCTTTGATTAAGGGAAAAGATCAATATTTTAGATGAAAAGTAGCATGCTAATAAGGCCACTCTTCAGGGCGCGTACTGTAGCATGCATAACTTAATGTCATTAACTCGGACATTAGTGTTGAAAATAGGATGTGCGTCTGTACTCTGAGGGAGGTGGTGTCTATTTCAAGACTATGAAAAGCATATGTTGCAGTCAGGAAGCTCTTTGCTGTCTTAATGACAACTGATGGCAGGTGTAATCACCATGTTAAATGTTAGGATGCTTGTGTTGTCCATTTCACACAGTATTTTGTTTTTATAGTAAGTAACCTCTTTTAATTATTTTCCAACAGTTCAGCCTTTCCATCAGACAGACATAGGAAAAGAAAACTATTAGAAAACTCATCTCTGAACAGCAAGTTATTAAAAGTAAATGTAAGTACAACAGATCCGGTACAGTGAGTTTAAGGGTTTTTTCTAAACCTGTGGAGGCTTATAGTTGGCCTAGACTTCAAATATGTACAGTCGGTTACCCAAATTCTGCTTGGTGCACTTTGTCTTTCTCATCTCCTGACCACACAGCTAGAAGTGCCCCATCTCACAAAGGAACGTTTGATATTCTGCTGCATTTCTGTTGACCTAGACTTTGAGCTTCCCTGTGCTTAAGAAGGGTTTCATGTCAAGATGGAACTTCAGGGCAGTTTGAGCTTGCTAGGATCAGCAGTATTGGAAGGAGCTAGTACCTACTGAGATTAACACAGGGCTAGACATAAGACTTTTCTGAGCAGACAAGGGGTTTTTGTCTTTTTGTTTGTTTGTTTTTACAGTGCAGAAGGCAAAGAAGCAGGTGCACTGTCTTTTTCTAGGGGGATAAGAGAGTAATTGTTAGGAAAAAGTAAAAAAACTTAACAAATTTTTAGAAGACCTTAGTAAAACTTGCTTTGAAAATGAACTGTGGACTATTATGAAAGCTTTTCTCACTCTCGTCTCTCATCTTCCTGCTATTTTAACTTCACATCTGCAGAACACCACCCAGGAGAGGATGATCCAGCCCTTGCTAGATAGCTGAAAGGGCTGCATAGTTCCTTCCAGACAAAGAATGCCCCAAACCAAAAGTCTCTGTTTTCCACAGTTTGGGTTGAGGGAGTTTCTAATCTTCATAATTTCTCCCAGATTTTAGGGATGGAGAGGGAAGATACAGACCCAGTTGTATGCAACTGCTTCATTTTCACCCTTGGCCAGAAGGAGTGGTAGAGCAGAGCTATTCCTCCTTGGCCCTTGCGGCTGCAGGACAGCAACGTAGTCAAAGGGAGCTGAAGTAATAGCTGTCTTCAGCTATGACAAACCTGATTATGAAGAGAAAAGTTCTAGGGAGGAGTATGAATGGAAATAAGAGGGTGGGGTGGGAGCAAAGCAGCCAGTTACTGTTTTGCAAAGTCTCTAGGGGTTTAGTTACTTTAAAAATGTGCTGCATACAGGCAGTTTAGGGTCCTCTGAATGAGCTGTGTATGCTTCCTGTACTGTCCTGATTTTGGGGTGATTGAGGAGGCCTCGGAGAAATAGTGGGGTTTTTTTTTGCTATGGCAACACACAGCATCATTGTCTGGAAAACTCAAAGCCAGCAAAAACCAGAAGGAAAATTCTAGGCAACATTTAGATATGGAGAAGACAGAATTAGAAAGCATGAACTTAATGCTGCTTTTATTCTTCGTAGTCTGTGCTGTTTTCTCAGTTTTATTAATACTTAAATATTGCCCGTAGCAACAGATGATCTTTTTATTGTTGGCACACTGGTTCCATATCTAGAAAAGAGAGGGCACTGCTGTTTGCATTAATACCATGCTGTCTTCCCCTGGGCAAGAGTGAGAAAAGAATATGCTAAGGGCACTGTGGTGTTTGTACTTAAAAGCTTTCTTCCTTTATTGGAAAACAGGTGTCTCTGTAAATAATTCTTACCGAATTGGTAAACTGCTTATGTAAATAATGCTACTTTTTTTTTTAACAACATATACACAAATATCCTGCTGTCATTAGTTCTTCACCAGAGATATTGTTTGTCGTAGATTTGGGGAGGAAAATAAGTTTTATTGGAACACTTTGAATACATATTTGGTAACCTGGATTTGCATGCAGTCTTTGGTGTCAAGTAATACATTCATTTTGAGATACTAATACTAAAAGGTAGTCTAGCTTTTAAATTCCATTAGAACAATGAATAACGCCCCAAAAGTTGTTGAACTTCCAATGTGATATTTTGTAGACAATGGAATGTGTCCAAGTGTTGCGGATTCTAGAAATCATAAATGCAACACTGTCAACATTTCTCTTCCTTCTCCTCCCAGCCCACCTGGAAGATTATTTGGTGAAAAGCAAGCTTATCTGTGGGTAACATTGCTCTAACCTGTTGAAACTCCTAGACTGTAAATGGTGTATATTTTTGCTTCTCTTCATTCAACACATTGCTTTTTCTTTGCACAGTCTAACTTGACTGCTTCTTTCCCAAATAAATGCTGCTGTCTGTCTTTCAAAAATCCTCCTGGCCACCACGTAACCCCACTAAGACAGCAGGCTAGGGCTGATGACTTAGCAACAACCTGCAGGCTGCCACGCTGTGCATATTAGACATGGGACTAGATGGATAAGGATTGGTATTTTCACTTTTCAAAGGCACTTTAGGGAAATTGCTGTCCAGTTCTCACTGAACATTATCAGAGTGTGATTATTTAACATATATACCCACAAATACTTTTCAATAAAAGCCTGTGATTAACTCTGTGTTGTCCTATTCTAGATTTATTTGCACAGGAAAAGATTTCGCAGAGTTTTCTGTTGACAGGAACGAGTAAGAAACGGGTTTCATGTCAAGATGGAGCTTCAAGGCAGTTTGAGCTGGTGAAGTGGTTGCTTTGGCTTTGAAACTGCACTTTTCAAACAGTGTAGTTTATTATTGTTTAAATCTATGCTGATACACCAGTAACAGCTCTGTGGGGAGAAAGTGGGGGAGCAATGATAAGTCTTTCTTTAACTTAATCATTCTCATTTCCAGGGAAGCACCACTGCCCTTTGTGCCACAGGCCTTCGGAACTTGGGGAATACGTGTTTCATGAATGCAATCCTTCAGTCGCTCAGGTACCTCTGAAGCTTTCCCCATGCCTCTGTGAGAGTGGTTGTGTGCTGTAGCGTCAGGCAAGTGAATTTGGCAAGTTACCACTGTACATAAGAGTACCTGGATTTGCAGGAACAGGTGTGTGCAGGTACCATAAAGTTGCGTTGTAGTGTGATGGACTTCCTGTGATGCAGTGTTCCAGAGGAAGCCTGCTGTATCCTCAGCAGAAAAGGAGACTGCCCTTTCATTGCCGAGGCTGTTGAAACATGTTGATGCTTATGGTCACTGTGAAAGCAGAGACAGTGCTTTGAGGGATGGGGTCTCATGGAAGCGGGTGGGAGAACAGTTTCTGCAGTGCTGAGATGTTAGGCTTCATTTCATTGCTGCCAAGACTACTGCTGCTCTGGAATTGTCCTTTTGCATTTCTGAATTTGCCTGCTTCTCTCGGAGACTACTGAGTTGGGCTATAGCAGGACTAACCGGTCTCCATTTTCTTTTCCATCATTCAGGGTTCACTGGCAGGAGTTGAGGCACATGCTTCATATGGTCCATTACTGGGACTGTGGTAGCAGAGGTTAGAATTGATAGGTGGTGGTAGACATGGAGTTAACCTCCTCAGCAGATGCAGTCTGGTTTGTTAGGGAATGCCTTCTGATACTTCAGTCTGTCATGGTATCTCTTAGTGCAAGCAGAGCCAAAATGTAATTATTTCAGGTAGTTGGGATGATGATATTCACAGATCTGCTCAGTCATTTACAGAAGATGAGTATTTGCTACAGTATTTCTTGTACCTTCAACTGTTCGTGATTGCCATCCTCTATCACTGCATGAAGTTGTGTTTACGCATTTCAAAAAACAGGCTCCAGAATACATAATACTCTATTCTGTGCCCTTTAAGGATTTCATTCATTTTTCCTTTTTCTGTAGTAACATTCAACAGTTTTGCTGTTACTTCAAAGAGTTGCCTGCTGTGGAGCTGAGGAATGGGAAGACAGCAGGCAGGCGAACTTACCATACCAGGAGCCAGGGGGATAACAATGTGTAAGCTGCATGTTCCTTGTTAGCACTGAACTTTACAGAAAACAGCAAATGCTTAGGTAGTAGAGCCACTATAGGCTTTCAGTGTTGCAGAATCATAGAAAAATGATTCATGGGGAAACAAAGCCATAGAAAAATAGTTGGCTGCACAAAAAAAGAAACTTGTGTCACTTGCAGTTTGCTTACATAGGTCTGGTGCTGCAGGGGGAAGCAGTCAGACACATCAGAAAGCACTGGAGTGTAACTGCATTTAAAGTAAGGTTAAGAAGTGCTAGTTATATGTACTCCAGGCATTACGTTACTTAATTCCAGCTAAAATACAGTCATGGGAATGTGTCTGCAAGTGAACATACCAAAAAAAAAAAAGGCAGAGTAAGCAATTTACAATCTGTAGCTTGTTTGAGCAATTGTTAAAGGGACAATGTTAGCAAAGTCTATGGTAAAATGGTGAAGCATGGATGGATTTCCAGGTGATTCCTCAACATCTGAAATGTAATTTTCCTAACCTGTGTGTCTCTGACGTTATGGGTAGGTTTTTGGACATAAAATCTTTGAAGTACTGGAAAGGATATTTACCCAATCATTACAATCTTAACCAAAGTAATGTCTGATATTTCTACCATTGAGCTAGTAAACTTCTAAGGGTTGTAACACAAACCCATATTAATCACTAGCTTTTACTTTCTTTCCAGTTCATTGGTAGAAGAATTCAGAAAGACGCTCTGTGCTTTATGGCAAGGAAGCCAAACTGCATTTAGTCCAGAGTCTTTATTTTACGTTGTTTGGAAAATCATGCCAAATTTTAGGTAAGTTTTGTAAAATAAGAACAATATTCTTGATTGCAGCCTTGCATTGCTGGTGTCCTACCCTAAAATTTGCCGAATCCACGGGATGCACTCTATGCAGCTTTCCCATATGCCCACAAATATGCTTTGAAAAGGATCTTCACTTTGATGGACAGTTTTGTGTTCATTGGTAGTGCTTCCCCCCCCCCCCCCCCCCCCCCGCCCTTCTACCACATGCTACGTGTAGCAGTGTCGGAGAGGACAAATATCTCCAATACTAAAATAGTAGTAGTTGCACCTTTAAGCCAGTGCTCCAAAAGGCAGAACAATCAAGATAATGACTGGTAGGCAAGTGCCAAGTGCGTGGTGTTGACAGAACTCAAGCTTGGCTGCAATAAGAAAGTGATGTAGTCAGATTAAAAAAGGTACAGCACCTGCAGGCCTAAATGCAAACATACTGGCTGAAACTTCCTTGATTCTCTCAAAATACTGTAGTCACCAGCTGCACATGAAATAAGGGCTATAAGAAAAAAAATCTTGTGCATAATAGGCATTTTGTGCCCATACTGACAAAAAAGACGATAAAAAGAAAGGGAAAAAGAAGGTTACCCAAGTAAATCAAAGTATCATTCCTCTCCAAGGTCTCCCTGTCCTGGCCCCTGAACCTCTTTCAAAGGAGCACTGAAACCTGTTAGGATATATTGTGATGAAGGTAAGTTGCTCCATGTTCTCAGGTAGTAAAGATGTTCTGTTATCTGTTACATCTCCAGCAGTGCTGAAAAGATGCTGTGAACACATCTGCTCAATGAGTAACCTGAGTAACCCAAATCTGTTTCTTCTATTCTTCACACTGCCTAATATGTTTCACTTGGCTTATGAGAATCAAGGAAGTTTAATACCAGTAGTTGCAAGCAGCGACCAAAACATTACAGGCAAATGAACATCATCCATAATGTCCTTGACCAGTTTCCCTATTACAGTCTTCACTATAATTCTCATTAGACTAAGTGAGAAATGAGTTCATTAAAGTTCCTCAAGCAGATTTTCAGCACTGTGGGTTCTGTTACAGCTTTTAAAAGTGCTGTTTGTTGGGGTTCTCCCCCTTTTTATTTCCAGTTAGCTGGGAGCATGTCCATGATTAGTTGGTAAGAGAACTCATTAAATCACATGGAGAATAGAGTCAGCTGCTTGGTAGATCCCTGCTCCCACATGATCCAGGGAGAAAATTTGGATTTGCTGAGTGCTTAATTGTACCCTGTAAAAGCTAATGATGCTACAGTTCTAGTTCTACCTTGTGTGCTGCTTGTGAGATTGGGAGAAGGTGGATGGACATACATGTGAAAGACAGCCAGAGCCAGTAGCATGTTAACAGCAAACACTTTGGCTTGTGCTTATGAAGCCCAAAGTGATGGGACAGGGGGAGGAAACACAGTTTAATTGTTTTAGCCCAGAGAGATTTCAGTTGTTAAAGGCATGTCGTGCCTGCCTCCACGGACTGCAAGTGCTAAGGTTACAGAAAAAACTGCTGCTGATGCACTCCATGGCCCTCTGTCTTCTATAGCATACAGGGAGTAGAGAATGTAATTTATAGTTACTATAAGCACGAGTGGATTGCCTCTGGGCTCTAACGCTGCTGTGGAAGTCCTGCTCCTTGACTGTTGGATAAAATCAGCATGCAGGTGAATGACAGCAGCAGAGATAGCTGTAGCCTCACACTGAGTTGCAAGATGTGTATTTTGCTGATTTACTGCTGTATAAATTTATTGCTCTATTTTCCTAGTAACTGTTCCTGTTTATATCCTACCTTGTTGCCAGTAGGAAAAGGAGTGTCAGAGGTGGGCTCGAATCGAATTGCTTCGGGTCGATGGAGATCAGTTTTATTACACAAGCTGACTATCAGAGAAACTATGCTTTTTGCTGAAGGGCTTTAAGATCATAGTTTATTTTAAACAGTGCATCGTCCATATCGTCATGTTCTTTTAAAGATCTGTATCTATACTTATGCTTTCTAACAAATCCAAAGAATCTTTCCTCTATAATTAACGTATTTGTATGCAAGTATAAGCACATGAGCACAACCAACAATGTGGAATGATTCCAAAGGTTATTTAATTGAATTTGTTGCAGAGCAAGTGTGCCATATACCTCAGAGATCTTTTATGAGGAATTTAATGTTGAAAAGGTGTTTGAAGCAAAGACTTTCTATAAATTTCATCTTTAGCTGTTTATTATGATTGCTTATATGTTTATTAAATTGAAGATACCTGTATTCAGTAAACTAAGCAAATCCTGTGTTATCTCAGCAACTTCAAATTTATCCTATAGCATGCACAGTTAACATGCAGCTTTGAAGTTGAGTTCTGTTTTACTACTTTGTTCCATAATAATGTATAATTATTTTGCAACTTTGGTAGAATAAGTCCTATTTTTGGCTGTACGGCACTCTGGCCTGTTGAAGCACAGCAGTGTTTCTGTGTGCCAGTTTTTCTGTTGTAAAAGGTAGGTAGTTTTGCCCATGTTTTTCAGGGTGCTGTAAGATCTACATGCAAACTAAGTGATTTCTTTTAAAGCTGCTAGTCTGGAAGAAAACATTACTGTAATTCTACAAGATGAAAAGGCTTTATTTTTATTTTGTTACCTCCTAGCAATACTTTTGTAGGACATACCTATGTTCTTCACTGAGCACATCAGCCTTACATTGCATACTTCTGTTGCACCGAGTCTGTTCTCATTTCTCTTCAACTGTGGGTACTGTGCCATGAGTCTTATGGACATTTTCCCGCCCCTGAGCAGTAGCATAAAAAAAACCCCATCTCTGTTGCTCTTTCCCAGACGTTCCTATGTGACAGTCACTGCCACTACTTATGTGGAGTAGCGAGCAGGAAAAGGGGCAGGGGAGGCATGATAAAGCAGCTTAAAAGAACGGAGAAGAGGAAGAGGGGAAAGCCAACTCTGCTATGTAGGGGTTTTTGTAACTAGGCCTACAAAGACTTGCATAATTATGTCAGTGTTGCACAAAGCTTTTGCTGTTTCACTATGTATGGTTTCCTACTTCATCTCAGTATACATCTTATGGCAAATGAATAGTTGTTTGTTAAATTTGATGCGTGATTTAGCTTAAATAACTTTAAAGGCATATTTTTACCCTGATGGCTTCTCTGTTCCCTTCAATTAAGTTTGTTAGTGGTGAAATAATAATGGTGACTCTTTGAGCGGCATTGCTGCTGACAGCATGACACATCTGAGACTGGAGCCCTATCCTACCAAATCCAAATGCTCAAGAGAGGCTCTGGATACCCCACCATTACCTCCCTCTCCCAACAAATGGTGTGTGGGTTATGTAGGGGAGGTGTGTAATTCTAAGCATGGCTATAGATCTCATCCTAGAAGAGGAAAGAAATCTCTCTTTCATGCTAATTATTATTTCAAACTTCATACTGTTGCTGAAAGATGTATGTGGAAAACAAACCCAAAGATTAAATTTCTGGCTTTGGTGGGGAGGGGAACAAACAGGCAAGCTAACACCTGGAACTACTAAAGTGAGCAGGATCAGTAGCTGAATGAAAACCACTCAGAAATACTAACTCTGAATCCCACATGAACAACACATTTTGTGGTGTCTTTCTTTTGAAACCTTGCCAGGTTTGAGATGTCAATATATTGACCATAATTTATAGTAGTTTCAAAGTAGGGATGAATAGTGGGCTGCCTGAACATGATTAATAACAATTCTGCAGAACTAATCAAGTAACAGTCAATAACAAAGAAAAAGGAGAAATGCTTTGTGTAAGTGAGGGGAAATCACTGCTACCATTGTGTACTTTAATGTGTGTGAGACCTAGGATGTTACCAGCACAGACTGAGTTTGGTGAGGCCAATTAACATGGCAGCAATGTTAACTGAGTATGTGAGCAAATGTATATTCTTAACTGTTTCTCCATCCTCGAAAAAAGATGTGCAGAGAGCAAGCGAGCCGCAAAGGACCAAAATTGCTTAGTTTGTCTAGACATAGCTGTACCTTTCCAAAGGCTACTTGGAAAACTTTTTTGGTACAAAATACGTATGTCTCTGTAAAGCCTGCTCAGTATTACTAAATAAGCAAAGGTTCCTTCCTGTGACCCTGGTGCTCTCTGTGTGTCGGCACTAAAGCAACCCGTATATATGGTGATTTTGTTGCTGTTTCCTTTTCTCTTAAGGGGATACCAGCAACAGGATGCCCACGAGTTCATGCGTTACCTTTTGGACCATCTACACCTGGAACTCCAGGGTGGCTTCAATGGTGTTTCACGTTCAGTAATTTTGCAAGAAAATTCTAGCCTGTCTGCAAGCAACAAATGTTGCATGTAAGAAGTGTTTTTTAATTTCTTCAAAACATTAATGATTTGTGTTGGGTCTGTGTGTGGTGGATCTGAAATTCCAAATTCATGGTTCCTTGTTTAAGTGTTCTTTAGTGCCTCTGTAATGTTATGAATTACAAAGCTACAGGTCATAAAGGATAAGCATCCTGTAGGATGTGCTGCTTCTGTTCAAAAGGAAGTGTCTTAGATCAACATTTTCATAGGTGTGAGTGAGCATACAGGCTAAAAGTTGTAAACACATTTTTAATTCATTACTCTTTCAGAAATAAAACCCAAGAACTCTGTATTTTCTGTTCT
The DNA here is from genome assembly GCF_026419915.1 of Harpia harpyja. Lineage (NCBI taxonomy): Eukaryota > Metazoa > Chordata > Aves > Accipitriformes > Accipitridae > Harpia > Harpia harpyja. Next base: position 35,367,363 of record NC_068953.1, read on the forward strand.
ATATCCATATAGAATTCTTTCTTCTGTTCAGACAATCTCATTGTCTTTGGGTGATAGATGGCCTGAATGGTACAGAGGCAAAAAAGATGGCCAAGTATTTGGCCAATTTTCCTGCAGATGATCTTGTTATATTTGCATATCACTCAACACAGCTAAAGCTGTTGCTTTTTTTTTCCTGGTAATTTTGATTTTTCGTGTTACTGTGTGTCTTGAAATAGAGGTAATCCATGTGTTTCCCTTCTCTTTCTGTACTTCTCAAAATACTGTTGTTTCTGAATTCTGTCCCCGGTGTGTTTTCTCTCAGACTGAAACTGTCACAAAGAGAAAACATTTTAATTTGCTTCAGGAAGGAATGTTAAGTCAGTTCAGCCTGCACATTTGGTCCCTAAGTCCTTGGATTCCCTATGTAAGAGTTGAGTGAGTTTTCCCTTCCTATACTGATTAGGACATAGTAAGCAGGTCTGAGAGATCTGGATTTTACAGATGCTTCATTAGGGAAAGCCTGGAGTTCAGACTGTGCTCTTTACCACATTTATATTGCTTTGCTGGTGCTTAAAAATCCCACAAAAGAATCTTAAAAGTGTTCTTAAAATTGAAGTGTATTTGAAAACTAAACTAAACTAAACAATGTTTTGTCAACATTCTGAATGTCAAAACCCAAGGAGAATTTAAACTTTGTTCACATATCTACTGTAAATTTGTCTTGAGAATGGCTGTTCAAATGCATGGTGAGGTGGAGTAAGTTGCCTTCTGTCAAGGGCAAATTAAGGTCACATACACTTAAATGCCTACAGTAAAGTAATAAATATGCTGTGAACACTCTCTTCTTGAGTGCCAGTTTATTGGGGTAGCCATTTCCTTCTGCTCAACAAGAAGCATTCAAATTAACTGTAAAGATGTAGGTGGAGTGCAGATAAGGAACACAGGTTTCTGCAGGCTTGTAGTGTCAGATCTGCAAGCACAAACTAGCAAGTTTAGAAGTTGTGTAATAATATAAGAAGTTAAAAATTTATTTTTTTTTAATTGGACTATGAGAAGTAAGTCCATTACATAATCTGCTCAAGAGATTAAGAGAGTAATGAAAGCATAGAGAACAATGATGATGATTGATGCATATTGTTTCTCACATCTTAGTGCAACTTAAGCTGTCTTTGGAAGTGAAGTGCAGGAATATGCTTTAAGAAGTCAAAATTACTTGTAACAAAGGGTGTAGAATTAAAACAAAAACATGCTCAACCCACCTAAGAAGGAAGAATTTTTGTTTCAGGAACAGCCTCAATTACAGGGTTAAAATACTGTACCCCTGTGGGCATCGGCTCTCCACTATAGAAATGCAATCAACTGGAATACTTTCAACACTGAAATTTTCAGCATCTGCTTAGAGCATGCGCGGCTCAAATTTCTTTAGGTACAAAATAAAGCAAAAGTATTTCAGCAGCTAAATACTCGCACTGTACAATTCTGGGGTCAATGAAATGCCTGGTGGGTGAACTCAGTCACTGTTTGTTACACATGGACAAAACCGCTCTGCCTAGTAGTGGTGAGTTGTAAGCAGTAAACATATAAGAGATACTGAAAATTAAGCTCAGACATTCTGACTGACTTTTTATCTCTGATGTGGTTTGTCTAGAAATGGAGCATCTACTGTTGTCACAGCAATTTTTGGAGGCATTCTTCAAAATGAAGTCAACTGCCTAATATGTGGGACTGAATCTAGAAAGTTTGACCCATTCCTAGGTAAGGTGCCTCTTGCTTTCAAAATACCAGGTGACTTAAGGCAGAAAAATAAATCTGAAACTTGATATATTTTGATGTCACATGACTGAACCAGAGTTTTAACCTGAAAAGATTGGGCATTGTTTTATTCAGCCCTAATTTTTTTTTTAATCTTTGTTTTTCTAGACCTTTCACTAGATATTCCAAGTCAGTTCAGAAATAAACGTACTAAAAATCAGGAAAGTGGACCAATGTGCACACTACGAGGTAAGAGTGCTTGGATAATGAAATCCTTACCAGGACTAAGAGTATATATACTCTTCAGAGTATCTACTTCAGAGGAGCCAGGCTTTCACCTAGGGTGTGACTTGGTGTGCATGCCATCTAATTTTATGAGATTCTGTGGTAGAAGGTGCCAAAATAATTTTTCCATGCAGGTTTTTTACCCCAGTCACTGTGTATTGACATACTACTTTGATAAACTGGGGCTGCAAAGTGCTTCAAGAGGTCAGCTAAATATCAAGGAGGATTCCAGCAGAGGTTTTTCTTTGTGGTCAGAGTATTTCTAATGTATGCCAGTCTTTCCAACCAACACTCATCTGCATTGTTGCCTGTTGGCATTTGCTTAAGGCTCTGTGCTGAGAAGTATGCACCCCTTGCGCATAGTAAGGATGGCTCTTGGGTGTTCTGCTTTTTGAACAACATAAACACAACCCTGCAAAGTTGGGCAGTAGTGCCGTTACTGACCTTGTTTTAAAGAATGTTAATTTTTACAGATTTGTGAATATACTTGCTGCAGATTGTGAAATATTAATCAAAACCCCATTATTTTCTGTGTTCACTTTGTACCTAAGACCAAATCACCTTTAAAAGCAGAATATTTTTTGTTAGAAAGTAATTTCATTTCTTTTGAAAATAGTTGTGCTGAATGTCAGGACAGAATCTTGTTTGAAAGATGGCGATTTCGTGAATGCCTTTTTTTCTTTTGAACTGCTTATAGCTGTGTTTTCAGGAACAGGGAATGATGGATGTTAAAAAATGTTATCCTATTAAAACACATTATTACACAGCTTTTTGCTGCACAAATGTATATAACAACTAGAATGACTGCAGCAGATATGCACACCTTTTCTATACTGCTGTATTTGTTGTATTTCATGTTACAAAAATCACTTGAGGTCATCTTGCATCAGGTTTCTTTGTGTGGGTGTTTTGGTTTTTTGTATCTTGTTCTTTTTTTAGATTGTCTTCGCAGTTTTACAGACCTGGAAGAACTTGATGAGACAGAGCTGTATATGTGTCACAAATGCAAAAAGAAACAGAAGTCCACCAAAAAATTCTGGATTCAGAAACTACCAAAGGTTTGTATAAGCATGAAAAGTAACAGTGTGACAATATGTCAAAGGAAATAATGATTCAACCATTTACAGTAGACCAACACCTAAACCCCTCCCGTAGGCAACTGCAGATGTCTAGCACCAAGTTCAACCTCTTCCTCTAATGAATGTATTTTTTATTTTTTTTAATCTTGTAGGTGCTATGCTTACACTTGAAACGATTTCACTGGACAGCATATCTGAGGAACAAGGTTGATACCTATGTTGAGTTTCCCTTACGAGGCCTAGACATGAAATGCTACTTGTTAGAGGTATGAAGACTCACCCGTAGTTTCTGTAGAAATTTGTTAAGTAAAGTAAGTGACCTATGCCTTTACTACAAATTATATAGTAGGTGCTATTGAGATTGAAGAGTTTTCTGTCTTTTTAACTACAGCCTGAAAACAGTGGCCCAGAAAGCTGCCTGTATGACCTTGCGGCTGTTGTTGTGCATCATGGTTCAGGGTGAGTACATGGAGTAAGCCTGTTTATTGGCAGAGACCTCCTCCCCACTGAAGTACATGCAGAGTTAATTAATGTTTTTCTGTCCCTAGTGAATGTCTGTGTTTTTACTGGTGCAAATAAGCAGTAATTTATAAACTTACATGGAACTAAGCTAAGCTGAATTAACTTCAGATAGATCTATACAGTTACTCCTGTGAATACCCACTGGCAGTCTTTGGGGGCAATGACTAGATGTGTGAGACGGAATGAAAATAGTCTAGTTCCTCTAGGAATGGAAAGCCCTAAACCAAAAGAGTGAATCAAGGAGCCTTCCAGAAGTTAGCGCATCATTTTGAAATCCTTAGTATGAAGCAGAAATGTTTTTTCCTCACTTTGAAAGGTGCGTGTATGTTTGGAACAACTGTAGACTTAAGATTAGCCAGTGAAAGTAATTACCTGTATTTACCTTCTCTCCTACAGGAGTGAACGCTAATAGGCATGCCACAAGGCTGGCTAGTGTTCATGTTTTGAAGTAAAGTTGCTGGGTGTGGTTTTTGTATTTTTTTCCTTCTCCCAGCCCTGGTCGGATCTGTTGAGAGTAACGGTAGTAGGGACAAGACAACTGTTTATTCTGAAAGAAACATGTTCTTGTTGTTTAGGCAATCACTCTATGGGTATGAGCTGTGAAAGGTGTTTTCTTAAAAAAACTAAACCCCATTAATCAAAACCTTGCTGATACCTGAATTTAATTCAAAGATACATAACCAAAAGTTCTGTCCAGAAAGCCCCTCCTTTTGCTTTCTGTAGAGGAATGGTCTGGACTCTTTCTTAGGAACATCTGACTACTCAAGGCACCCCTTGTAGCACCACAGTGCATCTGACTGGTGCGTCAAAGTCAACTATGGACAGCTGGTCATGATTAGAATGGAATTAGATGGTTTGAAACATTGAGTGCATGTTATAATGTATAAGCAAGTGAAAGCAGGCCTTATCTTGGGGTGGCAGGGTAATGAAAACTGATGGGTTTGTAGTTCTGGTATGTTCTTAGATTCAAGAAATACGGCTCCAAGTCATGGATCTGTTTAAGATGAACCTGAAAAATTTTCTTTGTATTCTGGGATTAGTTTTGCTGTGAGTACTTTTGATTGTATTTAGACTACGTGACTCTAGACCTAAATGGAGATGATTTCTGAAAATAGAGCATAGCAGAAATTATTATAGCTATGTAGGCAAACATGGAAGTACAGTGTTACAAGAAGCCTTGCTTGCACACAAACTGGGATGCTAATAAGTTTGTATCAAAAAACCTTTCAACTCACCCCAGGAAGCAATTCTTTTCCTTAACATAAAACTTTAATTTGGAGAACTGAGCCCCATAGATTAAGAAGGGAAGCATCTTACCAACTGTTGTGGAGGGCTGTCAGTTTCTTTCTTCCTCTGGTTCCTGGAAGTCTCTTAGCCCTAATAGAAAATGCATCAGAGAATGAGGTGGTCTGTCTCCTTCTGATTGTCCTTTCTTTCCCCGCCTCCCCCCTGCTGACAGCGTTGGCTCTGGACATTACACCGCATACGCAGCTCATGAAGGCCGTTGGTTCCATTTCAATGACAGTACTGTAACTTTGACCGACGAGGAGACTGTGGTAAAGGCCAAGGCCTACATCCTCTTCTACGTGGAACGGCAAGCCAAATCCGGATCAGATAAACTTTAATACCTCCTTTTAATTCTTACTTATCAAGTCCACCGGACAAAACATTTCCATTTTTCCATAAATACTTGATCCAAGACTATTAATTTCATTGTGCACTTTTCAATTTCCTCTTGTGGGTTTTAGTTTTGTTGTGTCAATGGTAGCATTTGACTTACTGAACTTGGACACAAACTAACTTTTTTTTTTTTTAGTTATACCAGAAAACCTCAGCAGATTTTGATTTGCTGCTTTAGTTGTGATAACTCAATTTTTATATATATAGTTTCATGAAATACTTAGTTATTTGACTTTTTTATATTAATGTTTTCAGTTCTCACTTTCTAAAGGCACATTTACATCAGAGAAGCTTTCTGTCCTCCTTACAAACAAGATAAATGTGCTTCTGATTATGAAGAGCAATACAACTTCATGCTGTTCTCACAGCTGTTATGTAGATAGGAATTAATCTCTTTAAATCAAGGAATTGTTTGCACGTACTATTTTCCCTCGTGCAAGAAACTAAACAGCGACCTCTGAACAATCATTCTTTGTCTGCAGAAGAGAGGAGATGTGGCATCATTACATAGACCAGGTAATTGCTGCTATATTGGTGTGTATTCAGGCTGCTGACTTTCAGGACTCATTGTAAATAAACACTTGGTTCAATTGTATCAATACTGCAGTTTAATTCAAGTATTCCTCAAATATACTCTGCCTTCCAACCCTTCAAATTTAAAAAAAAATATTTTAAAATATATACATGTCTAAATTGTATTGAGACTTATGTTTTTTTAACCGAACCAGAATTGCTTTAGACATCTCCTGGTTTACACTGTCATCCTGAAATTCTATTGTGAACACTTACTTGCTTGGAGACTTCCTGGCAATGGGACCCCAACCCTCCTTCCTGGTGGGAATTGGGAGTACAGCCCCAAAGTTTGGGGTTTGTGAGAACAGTCTTAGGTCTAAATATATAGCTCCTATCCACTAAATGCCTGCAGTTCACTTAAAACTGAAAGGAAGTGGATGGTGTTCCAGATCCTTTGCTTATGACAATTATCAGTTTAAATGCAAACTAAAGGGAAGATGCTCAGTTTCACAGCATAGCCTGCCTGATGGGAGATGATGAGCCAAGACTGCTTGTTGACTGGAGCAGACTCAGGTAGCTGTAGTATTTACGCGTTGGCCCAGTGCGGGATCTTTATTTACAGTCTCTTGATGAACACTGGTGGCTTGATATAATTTCTAAAACTTGGCTATGTAATGGAGAAAGACTTATGTTTAAACAAAAATAATCACATTTTGGCTGTACTGCTGTTCCGGAGAGTGGAAGTCAGCTAATATGATTTTAAAAAGGTGGACAGGAAAACCAATATTGCAAAAGCTAGGAGCACCCAAAAAATCTGAAATTTGACAAATGCTGCATTTCATTTCTCTTCCCCCGGCCCATCCTGTCTAGCTAGCCCCTGTGTGCCTAGCAAGGAACTGGACACTCCTAAAATCTTAAAAGCATGGTAGGGAGCGTAGAATTTACTGAATGTAGAGTCACACAATCAAACAGCACCTTGTAGTTGTGATAACAGTATAAGTCGTCTGAAAACACATAAGAAATCAAGTAAAATGTGATTACCCTTTTTTAGTTAATGCTTCTGAAAGACATCATATAGCACATAATAAAAATTTCCCTACAGATTGTACCATAGCTCAACCTGGTGCATATGGAGTATCTCTACTTTCCTTGCTGTGGGTTACCTGCTAGCTGTACGCTGACAAGTATGAAAAAAATCAGAGTCTTCAGATGTTTTCTAAAATGTCCTCCTTCATAGCTTTTTCACAGCATATTAAACCAGGCAAGAGAGAAATTGGCTTAATATAAAACTGCAGAAAGCATTCAGCATTGTTAATGGTATATGAATATGTAAACTGTACACTAGTTAAAACCTATTGTGATTATTATTTGATACATTAAGTGACATATATATATAAGGATGTCTTCTTTTACTCAAGTTGAAAAATAAATAGAACTATTCATTGCTTTAAATTGTAGATAGTTTGTCACCTACCATTTCTCCGCTTCTTGCAGCCAGAGCCTTTCTTCTAATCAGAATAGGTGGCTGTCATCATTTATACAAGGCAGAAAAAGGTATTTGACTGACTTCATTGGTGTGCGGGGCAAGTGAAGTATCTTACCACATGATTATCCTGAAGGGCAGGCAGCCTTACTGCTCACAGTTAGTTGGGGAGTTAAGTAGATTCCATCTATAGCTGCGTTTTGTCTGCATGCTACTTGGATTGGATTGCTTTAGAATTTTAGTTTTGAGAATACAAAGCTTAAAATACACAACTAGCTATGGGCCAGAAGCAGTTTAACTTACAGTAGTCAGGTGTATGCAGTGTTCTCGCAAACCAGCGATGTAAATGTGCCTTTCTCTACTTGTAGAAACTTAAATTTGTAATCTTCAGCAACATTCATTCACTCACTTTAAGCAGCTTCTACTTCTCCAGTAAATTTCTTGGGTCAGAGTTATGTTCTCACTTCAGTATTTCCTTTCAGTAACATTTGCTCTGTAACATTAAGGTCTTGGGCAATGGTATCTATCTATCCAGCATAGTCCATTTGAGACACGGCCATGGGAACACAATGCAATCACGTCAGGCTTGTTCTTGCAGCATGTGGTGGTAATGGCTTGGCCATATGCTTTGCTGGAACAAGTACATTGTAAATCCTTTCCTAATTTAACTTTCTCCCACTGCAAACCCAGATGGACAGTATGAACAGTTTGTTGTGGCAACACAAGTATTTCTCTTCCTGGTGGAGAACTTTGCTTATCCACTGTATTCTATTCAGTGTGGTGTCAAAAGAAAAAAAAAAAAGTAACTGAGCACTGAACCAGTAACATATACTGCACCTGGCCTAGTATTACATTTTTAACCTTACTTGTATATCCTATATTTATCTACTAGCTTGGGGGGAGAGGGAATATCTCATTTCATTTAAGCCAAATGTTTCTTTTCTACTTACTGCTGATCGTAGTACACACTAACTGGCAAGAATTTTTTTTCTTGCTTGTGATTGCTCTGCAAGGAACAACTGTTCTCTACAGTTCAAAGACTTGCATATTTTTCACCAAAATTTGTCTCATCAAAGGTTGTCCTTTTGTTAGTAATTGTTTAGCCACGTATACAACTGGAGACAAGATTTATGTAAAACAAAACTGCAAAATCTCCAGCTTGCATAATACTTCTGCTTTAGTGTGTTGTATAGTGAGCTGTTAAGTGCAGCATTATGCGACACTCTAAGGCATGCACTTACAAACAGAGCTCCTTCTCATTGTATAGTCAGAAGGTGCTTTCCGGGTGGTAACAGATGTCTGCCTGAGAGGAGAGTTTAAAACTTTCAGACAGGCAGGGACAGTGGACTTGTATGAAAAGCAGGAGGCCATTTACAAGGATTTTACTAAATCAATGGAAAGTGTAACACGTGGTGTTCAAAAGTTTCCCCAACAATGTTTCATTACTGATGTGTCTGTGTCTTACTGATGAGGTAATCAGCACCTTGAAAATTGATTCCAATGTGCTTTAGGATATCCTCAAGTACTGTAGTGCCATAGTTGTAATTGTTTACCATTAAAATCTAGTGTGTAATTTTCAGTGAGGATAACTGACTGTGCTCATCTTGTGTGTTTCTGGAGCATTTCCAGGTTGAATGTGAATTCTCTCTCATTCACAGTGTGTTTATGGAAAATGTGCCATTAAAGTGTCTCCTTTCCTTAGAAAATGAAACTCCTCTTGTCCTTCTACAGGCTTGCAGAATATCATTAGTGTAAATCCTCTGCACACAGATGGCAGAGTATTTTACCTTGTTCGGGGGAAAACAAAATAAAGCAAATTGAAGGGTTCCCACTATTTAAGACCTCTACCAAAACTTAGCCTCTAAACCCGAAGAGGACCTGCTGTTCAATTTTTAAGGGCCTTGTCACCCAACAGCTGTTAATTTTCGTGTCAGATTGTAGTTAGAGTCCATCCTAGCAATGGTAACCTTCTCATTCAAGTTTGCTCATTTGTTGTGGGGGGTTTTTGGGGGGTTTTGTTTGTTTGTTTTTTAAATAAATTATATTCCTGTGTGTATGTACTGCAACTCTGAGCAGTCTTAACTATTTAAACCTGCTCAAACATTAAGGTAAGTTCTGAAAAGGATGAAGGGACAAGAGTTGAAAATGCTAGTATGAGAACGAAGAACAACAACTGCTGGTACACCATTTAAGCTGCTGTTTTCCAGTGACCGGCTTACCTGGTATGTGAAATCATCTACTTTTCTTGTCCCTTTTGTGGCTTCATAAAGTACTCGTGCCACTGTCCATAGCCTGTTTTTCAGTGTGGGTGGGGAGCAGAAATCTCCTTCTCGTTTCAAGGATAATATTAAATGACAAAGGATATGAAACCAAAAAGACTGGCAACTGTTAAGCACTGCTTACCATGTGTAATAGAAAATTACTAACACCAAAGAATTAAACAGATCCATAATTGTCATTTTTTTGAGTCACTGTGTGTAAGCATACACATTACTCAAGCACAGATAGAAGCTAAAATAATTGTTGCAGACTGCAAACAAATTTCAAATCTTGTTTTTCAGAGTTGAATTTCAAACTACATTCTCAGGGTAAGAAGGAAAAGATGAACTTTGGTCCCACTCAACCCTATCATATATTGAAACAAACCCAATTAAAATGCACAGGTACATAAAATCTCCCAGCTACTAAAATTGTGCAAGCCACTTCAAAAATTCTTGCAGGGCTGTTTTGATGTTAAGATCTGCTACTTAGCTGAATGTATTATTTTCCTGTATTACCATCAGACAGAAGATGGGCATAAACTACCTTAATCTTGAGCATTTTTATTTCACAAACATGAAAGTTATAGGGCTGTTTGTTGTTGCTTTTAATTCCAACCTGCCATTTGCTGCAGCTTTATTTTTCTTCTAGGAGAGACTTTCTGCTACAGTTTCTCTCATTATTGGAAAACACACGCTTTTATTCATAAAACCAATTCTGTATATCCTTTTCCCACCAAAACTGCCAAGTCTACAGTAATAGAACTAAGCCTACAAAACCATAAACAACACAAGAAAACTTGTAAAAGTCAAGCTAATAGAAGACATCTATTAAAAGCACAAACCTACAAACAGCTAAACATAGACATGCTGTTCCTGTGTATCATTACTTTCCTCCATGCAAAAGGCAGGGAACCAGCTAGCTTTGTTTATTCAAACAACAGTGTGCAGGAAACTGCCCTAAGTCTGAGGCTTGTAAATTGAAGCTGAAAACTGTGTGTGTACACATGTTAAAGCACCCAGGGAATTTTTCAACTCATTTTACAAGGTGTTTGTGAAATTTCATTATCCAGTGTAAACAGTCATTGAACATGAAAGAAAAGTGCAACCTTAGAAAAATCAGTGAAATCAAGGCTAAAATTGTTGTACACTGCAAAAACAAACTTCCGCTCTGAAAGCCAAATCCTCCAAACTGGAGAGGCTGGCAAAGCTACTCCTTGCAGCTGTAAGCTACACCCCACCCCCTAGTTAGGAACTAACTTTGCTAAACTTAAGGAGAGCCTACAAGGAAAGAAATCCCTTTTAAGGAAGCATTTCATGAAAGTCAAGTGCTGCTATTGTACATGCCCATTCCATTCCCTTGTAGAAACAGAACAAGAGGTTCATGCATGCATGTTTCTTTTCCTTTTGCTGTTCTTAGCTTCTGCAGCAGTTGTTCGCTAAAAATAAACACCATTCCACAACCATATATGTGCAACAGCCTTCTGGTGATTCTGAGCCCCCTCCAGCACTGCAGTTATTCCGCAAGGCCAGGAGACTGTCGTCTTTCTCGCACGCTCTGACGGGCTATGCATATAACCCAGCTGAATCGGGAATGCCTTTTACATCTATTTTCTTTTCTGGACAAAAATAGTAGGAAGAGTTTAGCAAAAACATGTCACAAGTTGCTGGAAGTGTTTCAGGATCCTTTACTGTGGTCTTTGTTACACTTTCATTCTCCAGCGGAACTAAAGAAGGATAATTTTCTCCTGGGACCTGCTTTAAAATACTTATCCATCTGCTGGTATTCAGAGAGAGTCAAGGTGTGTAACATTGAGGACTGGATGAAAAACAATTTCCAGAAAGACTTCTGTAACAGGCATGAAAACACTGTCAATGATTTTTTACTAGAAGTTTGCAACAGGTACGTTCTTCGGGTGTGAACTTTTACATCTACTGTAAAGGTTAACTGCCTTGAAATGAGACAATTGTCAGTTATTTACATCCTATTTATCTGAAATGGAGCATTAAGTAATTGAGTGCTTTGACTTTGCAGTTTTAATACAGCGTTAAGTTGGTTTTATAGTGGCAATAGCATATACTTCATATCGACTTTCCTTAAGCCTATTTCCACCCCCCCCTTTTTTTTTAAGAATTAATAATTAATATAGAGAAGTGCAGTACTGCCTAGTAAATTGCTGCTTAACTGAAACATACCCTTCTGGCAGTGCAAAGCATTGTCCTGGGGGGAGGGGCTAGAGGAAAGAGGTGCAACAAAACCAAGTTCATTAAACACGTTACTAAACACCAAAATTTGTTCCATTCTAATAAGTAAGCATTGCTTTTGTACTGAAATTTAACTCTTATTATCTAAGCTTTTTATAAACGACAGTAAAGGAAAAGAAATACCACTGTGGAAAAGCACCTCTGGGCACACACAATTTCTTACGACAGCTTTACTGCTACAAAGCCACTCTTAAGGAAAAAAAAAAAAGTTAAATTACATAAGGAGGAGCAAATGGGGTAGAGCCAATCCTAGTGTTTAGTAACACCGAGGATGGTTGTGGTCCTAGATTAGAGCTGAAAGGGGCGTGTCAGTACCTGTCCTGAAATGGCACGCCTTTGTGCCACAACAGGGAAGGCAGAAAGTTCTATGTGGAAATAACAATTTAAAAAAATCCAACAAACTACAGGATACTGACAGGACACAGCGTCTTTGTGAGAACCAGCAACAGTGCAATCTCAAAACAAGGACTGAAATGTAGGTTCAAAACAGAACGTTAAGTTGCAAGTACAAAATTTCAGAAGTAACTGTTCTAGAACAACTGATAAAAAATGTGGATTAATTAGCAAAGTATCATTAGGGAAGCACATCTGTGACTACAAAGGAGGGCGCAGAAGGAAGTATTCTCTCATTTTGGCACTGGAATGTCTACCATGAGGCCACTCTTATTTATTTCCATTTTTTTGCCATCACAAATTAGGATTCAGAAAGAGTATGCAAAACCACAGCTCTGCAGAAATAGTTTTAAGTGCCTTTTTCCTCTGCAGAATCCATAAGCCCAGACTGGTTGCTTGACAAAATTCAAAGCAAAGCCTGGGTAGTAAGCAATCTCAAAGTCCATAAAAATTCAGCAAGTGCCTTTCAGCCTTACATAGATTCATTTCCACAAGTTAAACCGAACTCTTATAAATTACAGTTTATTATATTGACACTCACCCCCCCATCCATTTTAGCCTTCCTAAGACAAGTTCCTGCCTTTTTTGCAGCAACCCGTTGAAAGCATTTCCATCCGAACAAAATTCTAGCATTCTCTGCAAAGAAAAATGGAAATTAAACAATTATACAGCTTTTCTCCCTGAGTTTGGAGTACTTTTATTCTGTTGGTGAAGCCATAAGCGATGGCAGGTCAGAGCCTTTCTTGACCTTGCCTGCTTTAAAACATTTGTTCTCCTAACTGCTCATAAGCATAAAGGAAAAGATTAAAAAAAAAGATGATGCAGCTGACATGAACGTAATTACCTCTGCTCAAAAGGTGAAGTCAAGCAGCAACAGGGGGGGTGGGGTGTAGAGAAAGAGGAATGTACCATGTACCAATTTTTAAGGACAAAAGAAAACGCTGCAGTGATGGCAGAGCCCCTTGTTTGCCCCCACTGCTGTTGTACACCTCAAACCCCGATACAGGCTGTAGGCACAAATGTTTATATGGAAGTGCTCACGGGCACCATACGGTTCTTACAGGACAGAGGCAGGCTAATAGTTCTGTCCAAAGGTCTCACAAGATCAACATGAGCATTGCTGTAACCATTTCTCCCCACAACAACAGAGCCTAAAGTCCTGTGCTAACAGAGAAACATGAAGCTGCATTTAGCTAAATAGATGGATAGCGTAACTGCTTCACCCTGGACAGAGGTGTAAGCCAGAAACCAAACGCTTTGTACAAAAGGCTTTGCAAGTTAGCGCACAAGGGTCCTTGCAAACATGCCTGGTCAGTACAACAACTAGCAATAACTGGTCTGCTCCAGTTTTCTACACAAGGATAGTTAGTGTAAGTCATCAACACACTGACTTGGAACAGGCCTTTTCTGTATTTTCCCAGGTCTACCCGAGCAATAAAAAAGAAAGCTCTTTTAAGTTGATGCGTTGTTGTTTAACAGTAGAGTTCTTATCAGTTTCAGTGACTTCAAGGAAGGTTTAAGAGTTGTGTGGGCTTCAAGCATCAACACTCTTAGGTTGTAGCTGGCATCTCTTCAGTAAATCCAAGGAGATGAAATACACCCATTAATCCCTGTACAGTCAAGAGTGGGAGTGTGTCTTACTTGCCCATGCTCGGCATGTCTACACAGCAGCCTCTTCACTCAATTGTCCTCAAATTCAACCTGACTTGAATCTCATCTCTACTGGATCTTCATTCGCTGCGCTTCTCCAAGCGCAGCACCATGCAACTCCTTAAGAAAAAACAATGCAGCTGCAGCTTATATAGGCATCCATGTCCCCTTCTCTACTATGCCAATTGAGCTATAGATGTTGCTACCAACAGAAAAAGAAGGTAAGTTTTGTGATTAGTAAAGCTGAGCAAAAGATCTACATATACCCCCACCTACTCATGCGTTCTTGCCCCTCTTGATGGAAGAGGAGGTATTTTTCTAACTTGCATATTATTCTTAACGATACTAGCTTCTCCAAGCTCTATTATTTATTTTTCCCCTCATCTCACCTGTAACGATCATGTTTTCAGATGTCCAAACCTGCTATCTCTGACCCTCTCTGGATGCGGCCATGTTACAGACGATTGCATCTTGCTTCTGCTCAAGAACTGCCCAAACCTCAAGACGCTTGAACTGGAAAACTGTGTGCGGATCACTGACCAGACACTAGAAGCAGTGACCCTCTATGGGGGATCACTGCAAACGCTCCATGTGGATTTCTGCCGGAACATAACACAAACTGGTCTAGAGAGAGTCAGGGAAAAATGTCCTTCGGTAATGCTCAGAGCAGAGAGGAGTGCTAACATGATTCCAGACAATAAGCCAGAAAAAAAGTTGATGCTTGAAAAAGCATCAAGACAATGGGTTCAGCTTTAAGTGCAACAAATTGTATAAACTCAGTCAATGTGGGTTATTTTAGTTCCACTCTCCTCTTGGGTAGCATTGCTTCAACGAACTGTGGCTACTTTCCTGTATTCTGGTTTAAGTCCAAACACATGGTTGATATGTTTTGTAAAGGCTGCACTGGGAAAAGGCATAGATCTCCACCAGGACAGTCTTAGGAGAAAAAACCTGTTCGCTTTCTGTTGTTCCCTGAAAGTGGGAATCCCTGCATTGCTGTCACAAAATGCTAGACCTGATTAAGGCTGAAAACTGCAATTTTGATACCCTCTTGTCACAGATGAGTGGAATGCAACCTACTCAAAAGAGAGAAGTAGCAGTATGTTTTATTGAGGTAAAATAATAATTTGACAGATTTCAATAAATTTGATGGAATTTAACAGTTTAACAGTGGTTTGACAAGGTTCAGTAACTTTGAGGGCAAGGTTCACCTTATTAATTACTGCATGGAAGAAACATACAAAGGAAAATTGAGTTAGAACTGAGTTAGAATGATTCACACAGACACCAGAGATGCAAAGAATAAGGGAGACCCTCCCGTCGAGTCACAAGGTTCAGAGTGGACCCCCTTGCTTTCTAAACTCTATAGAGCCTAGGTGCGGCTGGATCCAATCTTAGACTTGGTCAATGGTTTGAGTCTAACGGAAGAGATACGAAGAGTAAGGAGGACCCTCCTGTTGAGTCACAAGGTTCAGAGTGGGCGCTCTTGCTTTCTAAACTCCTCATGTAATGGGAAAGGGCACGAAGCCACAGCAGATAGAGCTTGGGTAACTGTATGATTTACACAAATTTCAGGGAAGGAGTGATAAATTTCTGTTATAGGATATATCCGTATGGTCGTTCCATCCACTAAGGGTGGTAACCACACCATGTAAGATCCTCCTAGCAAAAGCACAGTACCTGACAACCATCACTTCCTCAGTGATTAACATTTGTAGCTGATTTGTCAGGCTTATTTATTAAATGAGGGATGCATGGCAATACATGCAAAACACAGTTTGACCCTCTGCGTAATGTACGTCGACAAGATACACCAAGTTATTTTTTAAAGTTGACACTAAAAGAAGCACAATATGAACTAGCTGACAGTACTAACCCACAGGAAAAGACAGTGACTTACAACCCATAGCTTTGAACACTGAATTAGGAACACACTACAATAGAGATCTTTATGAATACCTGTTTCTCACTGCAAAGAAAAAAAAAAAAATAGCAATTTTCATCCCAAACCACAAGGCTGTCACTTTCCTGCATGCTGCTCTGCTACATGGAAGGGAAACCTTTTTTTTTCTTCTTCTTTTTTATGAAGGGTTGCTATGGCATCATCTACAAAATTTGACACCAAAGGTTGGCACAGTTTTATTCTGCTGTATAAAATCTGCCTTGATACAACACACGGCGATTTGGTCATGGTATCAAGTACTCGGGACTGGTAACATCACATTTCAAAACTCTTTATGCACTTACAGATTTTTGCGTGAGGAAAGGTAAACATTTCTGAGTGCCACCTTACTGTGTCAACTGTACTGCAGTAACCTGTCAAAAGTTTTATTTGTCGAGTCTGTTTCAGTATAACAATACAGAAAAATCACTGTGATCATCCAGTTTGAATTACTCAGGTTTTTGTTTGAACTACAGCATGCTTTTTTAAAAAGCACCCCATCTCAAACTTTGTGCTTTACTCTATGTGGGAGCATGTCCTCAAGTTCTGCTTTACGTTATTTTTCATTTTGGTCAGCAATATGAAGTCAGAATTCTGACTCCTAGAGAGCACACCATAATATATAATCCTGCCCATTCTTGCTGACTCTGCAGCTGAACTTGTATTTACCTTAAATCTCTCTCCCATTCAATACAA
This sequence comes from Harpia harpyja, assembly GCF_026419915.1. Lineage (NCBI taxonomy): Eukaryota > Metazoa > Chordata > Aves > Accipitriformes > Accipitridae > Harpia > Harpia harpyja. Next base: position 35,383,863 of record NC_068953.1, read on the forward strand.
TCCACTGAAGAACTTTACACTTACTAAGAATGACAGCTAGTTAAATCTGGCTATCGGTAACTTAGTTTCCCCTAGAGGACCAGATGTCAGTTCAGCTTAGCTGTCAAACAGAAGGCTGCATACAGACCAGTTTGACAAACTATGGATCCTGAACAGTTCCAGCTTAAATCACAATGAAGTCTACCGCAGTTTAAATTTAATTTTAAATTAAAACCTTACACAGAGTAGGAATACCTGAGTGTGCATGTCCTTAAAATTCAAGCAAATTTAGAAATACTAACTTTTGGAAATACTGTTCTGTCGCATAAAGACAGTCAAGATTTCTGTTCCATTACATAACGATTATTCAAGACTTTGTCACTACAGCAATCTATGTGCATATACCATAGTAAGCCTGTTTCTCATTTACATGAGGGGCTCTACAATTGTTGATAATTAATCTTACTGAACTGGTAACAGAACACTGATGAAATTTGCTAGTTAAAAACACATGAACTCAAACTCGCATCACTGGAATTCAAGTATATCAAGACTATCATGGTTTAAAATAATCCAATAGCTTTGTTGCACTTTAACAGTAGCTTTGCACACTTACTACTTGTCTACATTTTAATCTTTTATATAACTGGAAGACTACAAGAGCTAGCTTTTCCTCTAAGGATTGGAATTTGTGACTTCTTAAATTGCTATTTAACAAATTATTAAATGTTGTCACAAATGTCTAACATGATACATGTTGTTCTTTAAATTTAGAGAACAGTGTGACTGTAGTACCTCTCTAAAACAAAAAGAATGTTAAAAACTACTACTGAAGTAAAGCAGACCTTTTCCCCTCTCATTGGCATCTAAACTGTAGAAACAAGTTCTGGAGTTAGGCCTCAGATACTTAGGAATAACTGGTTTGATTTTTCCAATTTCTTGCTGTATTCTTTTTACAATACTGTTGCTCCTTTTATTAAGGCTACATGGAGGAAATGCTTGGGGTGTCATAATGGAGAGCTTGGCTCTGATGCCTCAGGCAGTCTTGAAAGATTTATTCCAACTGATACACTGTCTTTCGTTCATGTTTGAACAGAAAGAAAGGAAACATGCTATCAAAATTCCACTTGAAGTCAATTGTTACTGCAAGAGTAGTACTGTAAACTGTATTTCCAATCAGTTTCTCTAGGAAGATAAGTTCCAAACAATCTCAGCAGAAATATTTTAATAGACTACAAAAACCTAGGGCTTATTCTTTCCTCTGCGAGAACTGATGAGCTAGCTATGAACTCCTGAAAACATTCTTTATGTGGTGCATCAAAAATAGAAAAAGGACTTCACAGCTCTCAATGTAAGTGAATATACTTACTCCTTTCCATCCTGGTTAATTGATCCACAGATATCCTTTGGTAGTCTCTAATTTGGCCGAGCTAAGAAATAAATCACAGCTTTACAGAAACTTAGTCAAACAGAGCTGAAATTCTAGAGAAATACTTAATCAGTAGGAGTATCTGTAAGAAACACTTACCCAGAAGACAAATAAAGAAAATAATTTCACTATTGCATCTTTACAACTTAGAGGTATTTAATGGCATGACACTGTAATATTCTGGTATTTCATTAACTCATTCCTAAAGGAATGGAATTCCTAAAGGAATTCCTAAGTAGGACCCTTATGCACTACAAAGTAAGGAACAAAACTGGAAGCACAGACAGGAAAGACAAACAGCAGTCGTAACAGAGCATTTGCAACTTGGAAAGGAGATTGCTGGGCTGAACAAACTTGATTGTGATGTGGAAATTGGGATGTTGACACAATTCCTACCTTGGATACACAACTGGTGAAAAAACACCAGTTTCATATATTGCTGACAAGCCAAAACAAGGTAGGAATTCTATAGAGTCACATTACTAACCAAAGACCTTCTCTTAATGCCAGCTCTCTGAGCACTCTGTGATGAAAGATCTATCTCTGCAGATGCAACACCTAACAGATTTTTCAAGTAGCTACAAGATGTCAAAGCAGGTTTGCATCTGTCTACATATTATTTATGCCTTTTTGCCAGTTTTCTATCAGGACTGTTTGGGGGGGCTGGGTGGGGCAGTGGTGGTGTGGGTTTTGTGGTTTTTTACTTTACAGAGCTAAAAAGGGCCTTGGAACACTCTCCCACTTGGTTTCTTTGCCTATTTGTGTACAAATACTCCGAGTCCTATTGCTTTGCTCTTCCCCTCCTTGAATGGGGTTATTTGTTCGTGACATGGTAAAACTTGAACACAGTTATGTTGATAAATTTTTTCAGCATCAATAATAAATTTTCTTAGCAATCCAATTTGTAAATTCAGTATATAATGATTACATTTTACTTACAGTATTATGTAAGGACAGAAGCATGTTAACAGTTTTCTTTAGTTCCAAGCCATTTGAGTTCCATCGAAGTTCTCTTAACATTACTGAAACATTTTTTTACTCTTCACAGACCCTAACTCTAACGTACCAGGTATAGAGGGAGGAAGGCTTGTTATCTGTCATTTTATGAAAGTACTAAAAGAAAGGTGAAGTAAACCAAGATGCCTACTTGGAAGCTGCATCAGGTTATCAGTTGAAAGTGGCAAACAAGACTTCATTATCAAAAGTTTGTGTCTTTTCCTACACAATAGGGGAAAAGCAACATCCAGAAGACCCTTCAGATTTCCACTGTGACAGCATAGCTCAGCTTGGCAAAAGGAAGTTAAGCAAAGTCCTGCAGCACAGTAAAACTGCTTACTTACCAGCAGCGGTATTTTTTTGCTGTTAAACTTCCATCACCCAGCCAAAAGGGCTAAATGACAGATCTAAATCAAACTTCCAGACCTGACCTGATCACTCGTTCACCTATTCTCTAGAGAATACTACTGTTCAAGAACACATTCTGCTCTTACTGGTCCCCTCTCAGCATGACAGGCATGCATTCCACCTACTGCTACCTTCCAGCTCTGTCAGATGAACCAACAGTACTACTGCTAGCTCCAGAAAGAGTGAGGCTTCAGCCAGTTAAAAGTAACTTGCCTACCTCTAGTCTCAGTGACTGGCTGTTTATCTTCTCTCTGTTGTAGCATGCCTACCTGTTTCAAAGGGCTATCCAGCTGTCTGATAGCCCAAAAGGCTAGGGGGGAGTGGGAAAAAGTGACTGGAAATACCAGAGGTGGTGGAGAAGAAATTACCTAATCCCAGGGTAAAAACAGGATGAGAAACAGGTATTATGGGCTTCATGAAGCAACAGCCTTATAAACCAGAGAGAGTGAGTGCTTCTTGAGAGTTACTTGAGGTGTAAGGAAAAGTTTAGGTACTACTCATGTACAGCAAAAAGTAAGCTGTTTTTCTCTAGTTATGCTTAGACTTTGACACTTCTAAGCTTACTGTGCCTCCATATCTCATATTAATTTGAAATGGGTCTAGATAAACACATTGTCACACACCTGTTCTTACCTCTGACATGCATTTGTTACCACTGATACTCCCTGCTTCAGTCATACACGTCCCATCCAATGCTGAAAGGTGGAAAGGAAATGAGGTATGACATTTGGAAATCGCTTGCAGTCCACCTTGCTACAGCCAACTCTGCCTAATGCAACAACGCTGCCACTGGAAGGTTTGCTACAAGATTGAGTTGCCTATTTTTTTCTTTAAATAACTGCACATATGACCTACTTATACTACAGAATGCAGACATACGCTAGTAATATTTATTCCCCTTTCTATATAGGGAGAGGTTTGCATACATAAAATACCCTTAAACTGACAAAGTCGGAACTTTCTCAGATGGTCGGTCTCCAACAGTAGGACATAATCGGTGCTGTACATTATATATCTTCACATGCAATTACGTATAAGAAGCATTATATAAGAAACTTGAACATGATTCCAGTCTCAGATGCCTCAGCAACAGAAAAATGTCAATCAGCAGGTTAAAAGGAATGTATGCACAATGTAATTATGGTGAAAAAAACCAGTAGAATAAAATAAAAATAATTAAGCACTTGGTAGTTTTAATGATGCTAAGATAGAATATTCAAAGGGCAAGCACAATCAATAAAAAAGTCTCAAATAAAGCAATCAAGCACAATCCTTTAATCAACATCAATATTCACCAGTATCAACATCCTCTTTCACTTTACTGTAAACTGCCTCCAAAAAGACGCTCATTATCCAAGAAGCCAACTGCATAGTCCATGCAAAACTGTAGGCACAGTTCTATTATTTTCTGTGCCTGATTTAAACAGACTGACAAATTAGTAGCACTAATTCAGACACATAAATGAAGTCTAGTATGCAATAATATAGGACTTCATATAGCAGTTTCCCCTTTTATTTGTAACCTTTTATTTTTTTATGTATTACACCTATAAATTTAGACCAAGATGTGAATATATTCCCCCACAACATAGTGATGGGACACCAAAATCTTCCAATTTGGAACCATAATAATGAGGCAGGAGACTAAGTCTGCATGATTTCAGAGCCCTGAGTCCCTCCTCCCAACACTGCTGAAAGCCCCCCTCTAGATGTTTCATGTTGCAGTCTGGTTCTTGGTCGTAGCTCAAGAACCTTTTGCCTTTTTCATGAGTCAACAACTAATCCTAACTGGAAGAACTTCACCAGACAAAACCCGGATCTGCAAATTTTTACAGCTTATCAAGTCAGCCCTTTGACCACTATTAACTGGCAGCAATATACCAGTTCCGTCTTGAACAACCGGGAAGTTTCCCTATCAATCCCTGCTAACATACAACAATCACATGAGGGAAAACAATACGAATTTCTACCCTCTTCTCCAGACTCTGACAGACCAGTCTTGTCCCAGGTGAGATCAAGTTAATAAATGTTCTCGCTAGTCCTCAGGTCCCACAGCATCCTTACCAAGGAGTTCAGTCAGAATGAGGTGGGGAAAAAAATCAGGGCAGAGCAGCAGTGACTTACCGGGGGACAGACTACCCTTTTCCTCAGCCTAGGTAAATCCTGCTTCTGAACACCAAGCAGCATTTGTAGTTTGACACAAATCATGTTTTTGATAGAGACACTGGGGAATTATCTATTCTTCAGCACTTCCCTAAGACACAGAACAAAAATTTCTTTGTACAGTACATTACTGTCCTAACCAAATATGAACATTACAGTGTAAGCCCCACCCTGCTGATCATAATACAATTACAACCGCAACGAAATGAGACCAAACACATGACATTTACTAAACCCAAAACTAAGAACTTATATAAAATCCATAGCCTTGACTACTACCCTGTCACTTTAATTTTTTGGTACTCTGTCCAGGAATCAACTATATCAATCTGTATATTAAAAAGGATTTTTTTTTTTTCTTTTTACAAAAGACTTAAAGGTTTCTGAGCCAAGGTGGCAGTTTGTTATTATTGTCAACAACTACTACTCTGGAGGAGAAAAATGTTTAAATGAAAATCAAGAAGGAACCAAGTACAATGTTAACTTGTATTGAAGTACGAGGAATAAATAGTGGTATACCCGAAAAAGCCAGTACCTCAAAGACATTAAGAATGCAGAGCACAGTACTACACATCAGATTCGTTGAAGATAAAACATTTTAAGATGCTTCAAATGTCACGTCCTGTCTAAACACTGTAATACTAGTTTCCTGAGACAAAATAGAAAAGTATGAAGACTGAGTAAACCAATCACAGTTCACAAATGCATACAAGCAACCAATTCTTGAATTTGCTTTATTTTTCTCTGCATAAGGAACCCTGCACAGGCAATTCAAATTAAAACAAAATAAATATGTGAATATTCATGTAAAACTGTCCTTGCTAATGAACAATTATACACAATGTACAACTCTTCATGTTCACTGGGAGGGCTTACAAATGTACTATTCCCAACAAAAATGCACCAAAATGTCTCCATGCAAACTTATCAAAAGTGACCAAAAAAGGAGAAAAAACTTACTGATCATACTTTTTTTGTATTCTTTTTCATTTTTTTCTTTTTTACAATCACAAAAAAATAAAAACGTCTAATTTTTTGTTACATTTAGAGTAACTAAAATGTGGCCACTGTCTATTAACATCTGGTTTTATGCTCCTAAAACATCTATGGTTACTGTAAAATTATGTCAACAACGAATTGGACTTAGGGCACTATTTGTAGTAAAAGGAAGATGATTTTGTTCACAGAATGTTAATAATCTGTGTCTGAGCCCTCTGCATTGTCCACATTCCGTGAGAGCATATAATTGTCCATATCTATAGACCTGCAATTATTGATTGCATAGCGCAAACGCTCTGCCATGATTAGTTGACTGGAGTAAGGTGGGAGCCTCAGTTGAAAGAAACAAGTCTGTGAGGTAGGCAAGCTGTCGTAAGGCTGTGGAAATGGATAAAAGGTGGGACACTGTTAAGTTGTGAATGAAGCGTAAAATGCAACATATCTATATTTCATTGCTCCCTCCCTTCCTTGCCTCTATCATTCAGCGTTTTCACATTCTATCTCCAAATTCCTTTTAAGCAGCAGACTGTCCTCCCTTGTTTACATCACTTGTTTCATCCTTGAGTATGTGCAAAACCACTGCTGTATGACCTGCTCTGTAAATAATTCATTTGAAAAGTTGATCGCACTACTATTTATCAACCCACTAGAAGATACCAAGCAACATTCAAATTACATACCATAGTGTGCCTTAACATGAGGCAATTTGAGAAACACCTAAACAAAGATGACAGTCAAACCACTGTTATCTTAGATTTTGCCAAGTTTTTGATTCATGTAGTTCACAGAGAATGTGCTTTCACTGCACAAAAAACAAAAGTAATGCCAAAGGAATGCATCCTGTATGTAAAGTAACATACTGTAAACTCATTACAGTGGTTTTAAGACCGTAGAGTTCACTAGTGGTCATATGTTGCCACTTAAACAGATTTAAAACTTAAAAAAAAAAAAAAAAGAATGAAAATTATCAAAGGAAAAAAGAGATTGGAACAGAAAATTGACTGTGGACAAGTTACAATACAAGACGATTTGTTTCTTGTGCAAGAACTTGTCTTGACTTCCAATCATGTAACTATAGTAAATGCACCAAATGAATTAAGATGCAATTCATGCAATGTATGTCATTCTACACAATTAAAATGTTTGGTTTTAACAGCTCAGAGCATATCCCATCCTATACTTCCTCTGTAAATTTACAATTATTGAAACCTGTCTCCTATTGCCAAAGGACAGATTATACTAGGCAGGAATTAAAAACAACCAAATGAAAAAGAAAAAAAAAAAAAAAGAAAAGAAAACAGGATCTTACCCTATCAACCTTCATTATTTGGAATCGCTGAGAGATATCAGCTGTGTTGGCTGGCAATCGAGATCTTCCTGACACAAACCTCATGAAAAGGACTCTCTCCTCATTTGAAAATTCCTCAAGGGTGTGCCAGAACCACTGTACTAGCTGATGCTGCTCATCAACTTCTCTGTATCGCACAACTTTCTTCAGAACTTCAACTGATATTTCTGGCATTCCACAGACCATTTGCTCCAACTGCTTGGCAGTCAGAAGAGACAACAAAGGAACTGGAACAATCCAAGACATTCCTTCTCTTACAGCAGCCACCTATTGCCCCAAAAAGAAGAGACATTTGAAGTGCAATTGTCTTACCTCTGCTACTTACTGTACCACCCAAATGCAAAAGTAACGTATCAGCTGAGAAATGGGATAAAGAGATAGAATTATAGAACATCTGCCAAGAACAACCTCCCACACATGCATCCCCCGCAAGGGCTGTATCCTTTCTCAAAATCCTGGAGAATAAATATTACAGGTATTTTTAATTGTAATTGCACATTGAAGAACATGTTTTGATACAAAACAGAACTTAAAAAAGTACAAGTTAGCAGCACAAATGATGATGGCTAAACCAAAAAACTGTGTAAATACCATACATCTAAGCTGGCACAAAGTCACGTTTGTAAGAAGTCCATACTTGTTCTAGAATACTTAGGATTTGGTACCTCTGATGAGAAAGTTACTTTTCTAATGCAGAAAATATCATGCATGCATCTGTATCTTGAGAAAAAGGAATTTTCCTAGCATGTGATTAGTATACTGCTTTCACAAGATTCACTATACAAATGACAAAATACAAAAGTATGCAAATAGGTAATTAACACTTCTCAAAACATATAATGAAATATTTGTAGTTTCTGTGCTAAAGGAGAAGAGAAATAGTTTTAAATGTTTGTCAATAATATTTACTTTCGCTAGTCTCCATGTTGCTATAATGTCTAATTACAGTGCACAGCATGCACCATTGCAGGTTATTTTCTCAAGTGGGGCTGACAGTTGCAGCGGGGCGACTCTAATGAAAGACGAGTTCTGATTTCTACACTCTTTCGTCAACTGAGCAATTACTAAGAAAAATAGGACTAATTTAAAACAAAACCCCAAAACAGTTGTGGGGTGGGAAGCCACAGGGACCCAGGCAAGAGGCAGAAAGCCGAGCTTTCCTTATTCCCAAATAAATTGTAATGGAAACTTGCATAAATCAAAAACGCTGTTTGCATTAACAACAGGGATAGGGTCACAATGAGATTCTTACCTGACGGTCCATTTCATGAAGTCTGTACTCAATTGCCCTCTCCACATATTCTTTCCTGTTTGAAAAGGTAAGTGGGATACTGTTCCCTCCAGGAATTATGGGAACCATTTTGCCATCAGCACTTTGGCCAACAAAAGAATCTAAAGGAATCATCTGTTATGCAAAACAGGAAATGTTCAGCGTAAGTCACTCTAGTGATCCAAGTTTAATATTTTACTATCAGTCACCTGGAGCTATAATAAGATCACAACTATTTCAAATGCATATGAAGTGCTTGTTATCCCAGTAACAGGAGACATTGAATTATATAAACACTGAAGTTAAGGTCAATCTGATAAAGTAACTGCTTTCAGAATAAAGCTAAAAGCTCCAACTTTCATATCTCACCTCATGGAAATTTTCTTCAGTAATCCCACTGTCTTCAATGTGAAGAATGCTGTTGAGGGTCTGCACATAGAGCAGATCTACCTCCTCCAAATCCTCCAAGATGAGTGGGATACAACAAAGTTGCTTCCAGACCATTGGAGCCAAATGAAGATCTAATGGCTTTTTTGTACGAATAGCTACACCCATGAGAATGCCCAAGAACTTAAACTGCATCAGATGTTCATCTAAACATGCTGAAGGGTTAAAGAGAAACCTGAAAGAACAAAGAATCAGTGAAAATACTCTAGTTATTATTTCTATGCTACTTCATTAGAAGTAAAAAACAAAACATTTCTAAGCACAGCATAGTAATTGTCAACACAATTATCAGCAAGGGGTGTCCAAATAAGAAGATTATTGTTCTCTTTAGCTGTTACAATAATGGAGGCTGAGATGGGCAGAACTAATTCTGACCACAAAGGCTGGCATTCTTGATGTTACTCTGAATTCTGCCATCAGCAATCCAGCAAGTTCATACTAAAATCGTGCCCTCTCCTCCACAATAAAGTAACATCACAACCTGAAGGAAAAAGTATACTAGAGACAATCGTGAAGTCTCATAATTAGATAAAAAACAGTTAATAGAAGATTTTAATTTTCACCCACTAACATCTGCAATAAAAGCAAATCCTGGACAACTTACCTATCCCTGTTGTAGCCTACTTCAGCTGTAGCATTTGGGGAAGGAATAAGCAGGTCTACTATTCCAGTTTCCAGTTCCTTAAAAATCAACAACAACAAAGCCTTCTCAGACACAAGGATAACAAACCTATTACAGAAATATTATGACATTACAGCACTACAAGACAGATTATTCCATTATAGTGGTGATTACTACTTACAAATTAATAGGAAACCTTTAAGAAAAAGTAAACATGCAAGGGATGATTTTTAGTAATAAAAATATGTTTATTTCAAGACCCGCCCTTACATCAGACTGTAATGGTTATTTTACTGTGACTGCTCTGTGATACATTCCTGGTACCTGTTTCAGAAATAATCAGAAGCCATAAGCTATGCACCCTACCGGTGCGGCTTTTCAAGAACCAAAAATGAAGCAAATTTTTCAGTAAGTTCTGTTCTGAACCCTCATCGCACCTCATATTTAATGTAAACTGCCTAGGAAAGAACCCCAAAATTATACCTCAAGTCCTTACCTGAATCAACCCTACTCTAGTCTTACAGGCTTCAGAAATTCCATTAATAAATGGAGTTCTTCAGTTTCTTCCATCCGGTATCCTAACTCTAATGCCAGCTCCAGGCCTATCTGTAGCTGTTGCCCTGTCCCAGACTAAGCAGATATACTAATTATCCTCACTAATCCTCATTCTTTGGGTTTTGAGGCTCCTGGAAGATTAAGGAACAACCAAACTTCTCCAGCCAGCATTGCCTTGAATCCTTCTCCTGGCTACAATCATAGTTGTGTCACAGGGCCAAGACACATCTTTAAAATTATAAGCAGTACACATTAGCATTGACCAGTTTCATCTTAGTGCTGGTAGTCTGAAGCCTTCAGTTCCCAGGGGAATCTAAAAAGACAGCTGTTGACAACAGCAACAATATCCTGGTTACAGACAGGCAAAAATGTGCACTTTCTTCCACTGATCTCCTTTCCAGCACTGAATCTGAGAGGTGACACGTATCTTCGGGTATGTGAGAAACACCTGCCTGAGGTGTTTCTGTATTGTATGCATGGAATGTACTGTAATCACGGAATGCAGTACAACTTCTCTTATAGAAGGTATTGGCTGGACAGAATGGGGGGGCTGCAAAATGCTTCCACACTGTGTAGGGGCCATCTCAGAATCCCAGAGGGGCTACTGTAAACACTAGTTATAGTGTGGCCTTATGGCATCTCCTTGCCACAATCTAGGAAGATTTCTTTATCCTCAGAGACATCCCTAGGTAGGCAGCTCTAGTGTTGTGGGCTCAGGACTGAAGCACAAGTATTTGCTATGCTGCACAACAGAAATTTGAAAATTAGTAAAAGACACCACAGAGAACAAAACCTCAACCCAGGCGTTTTGAAGTAATAGACTTTTCATACCTGACACATTTCTGTAATAGTGTCATCAAACACACCACCTGCATCATCAGCTCCTTCTCCAACCAGCTTCACTTTCCAGGCACGTGAAGGTAGGCGAAGGTCTGATGCATTCAGCTTTACCACTTGTCTTGCTATCTGTACAAAAATGGGCTTGCATTTCCGACCTCTTTCAAAATATAAAAAAAAAAAAGACACAGCCACACAATGTAACTCATAAACACGTAAAGGCTACCGAAGTCACTTGATTAACAAAGTTGTATAGAGAGAGCTCAGTATGCCAAAAGTTATGGAAAAAGGATGAATATCAGTATTCATTTGCAGTCTAATACAACGCCTGTGAATACAATACTGACCTGGTTGATATCCTTTTCACAGTGATCTGTGGCCCATAATTTTTCCCCTGAACCATAGTTTTCCCTATAGAGCGTACCATGGGGAGCGTATATACTCGTGGTGCTAGCAAGGGCCTTAGCTGTCCTTGAACTATTCCCCATGTTCCAGCATTGTAATGAGATGTACTGTTCTGCAATAAAGCAGTATGAGAATAAACATATTAATACAGGATATTAGTTCCACTCTTCACAGAATAAAAACCTTCATAGTAATCACTAGCACTTCAATGTTTCAGGAAACAGGTTAGCACTTTTTGTTTTTAGCTTTGAGGCTAATAAGCTTTTGGAAACTGAAACATTGACATGTCAATGTTAGCACAAGCGAAAATATGTAACAATACTTTGACAGAGTTTGGTTTAATCCAGGTTTATATATTTTTTATTTATTATGAAAAACCTATAGAATCTATTACTAAGATCCATCTTGATCTGGTCAGAAACTCTCTATTGACATGGCATAACACAACACAGCTGAGCTGGTTTTTTTTTTTCAAATGGAATTTTACCTGGTTATTGGGACTGAGGTTAAGTAATCTCCATGAAGAGTACATGAGGTCAGAAAAATGGTACAGCAGTCTGAGCCTTGCTCTTACTGTATGAATGCTCACTTCTTTCAGTGCCCCATACTGTGGTGGAATGGCATCAGGTAAACCAAGCTGTAAAGGCACTGAAACACCTACCACAGAAAAAGAAAAAAAGTGTTATTACATAAAGGATAGCTACAACTGCTTTTGGCTGGGATGGAATTGATTTTCTATGCAGTGCTTAGCTGCCTACTGGAGTTAAACCATGACAGCAGCAAAATTAAGAGACTAAGATAATTTGAAAACCTGCATCAATATAAAACAAAACAAATTTTGCTCCAAATCTTCAGAAGTACTTGTTGCAGTCATCCCCCAGGAAGCACAAAGACTAAATCAAATGACCATACAATCTCAGTTCTTTACCTGGAGCTCTTGGTGGAACAGGTGGAGCTGTCCAGGCAGCACTGTGGCAACGTCCTGCTGAAATTTGTCGAACGTTCTTTCCTTGCAGGACTGTTATTAGGGTTGGTTCTCTGACATGGTTGGTATGGCCCAGTCCAAGCTGACAATTTATAACAGATGTAAAAGGGACAAAGAAGAATTAACAACTGTGATGATATTTCTAAAACTCTCTAAGCAAAAATTCAGAGCAAATGGTAAGAAATAGTATTTATCTACAGCATATACTGGGATAAAAAATATTTACTGTATACATCTTTTATTATGCTAGCATTCACCTTTTATTTCGATAGAATATTGCATCCATATTCAGTGGCAGTAGCAGATCTAGGTGTCAAAGAGACTGTCGTGGTTTAACCCCAGCCAGCAACTAAACACCACGCAGCCGCTCACTCACTCCCCCTCACCCAGTGGGATGGGGGAGAAAATTGGGAAAAGAAGCAAAACCCGTGGGTTGAGATAAGAACGGTTTAATAGAACAGAAAAGAAGAAACTAATAATGATAATGATAACACTAATAAAATGACAACAGCAATAATGAAAGGATTGGAATGTACAAATGATACGCAGTGCAATTGCTCACCACCCGCCGACCGACACCCAGCCAGTCCCCCGAGCGGCGAATCCCTGCCCCCCACTTCCCCGTTTCTGTACTGGATGGGACGTCACATGGTATGGAATACCCCGTTGGCCAGTTTGGGTCAGGTGCCCTGGCTGTGTCCTGTGCCAACTCCTTGTGCCCCTCCAGCTTTCTCACTGGCTGGGCATGAGAAGCTGAAAAATCCTTGACATTAGTCTAAACACTACTGAGCAACAACTGAAAACATCAGTGTTATCAACATTCTTCGCTCTGAACTCAAAACATAGCACTGTACCAGCTACTAGGAAGACAGTTAACTCTATCCCAGCTGAAACCAGGACAGAGACCTTAAAACAGCTAGAGATTTTTTTGCAAGCTCTTTTGCAGACTGAGGAACTAATCTATGCTGCTAAGTCATCTATGTTGCATGGTCTTCCTCATGCATAGACAACATAGCTCACATGTCTCTTCTGTGCCGTTTAAATACCATTTTTGTTTTAGCATGTAAATTCCTAAAACAGTTTATGAAAACACAATCTGTGTAAAGAGAAAATTTACTGAAGCTGTTTTAACTTTGTACTGATAGTTTCATATCACATTCTAATTTTATATTCTAAAAGTGAAAATTTCATTTCATTCAGTGTATAATTTTTTTTTACCACCTCATATAAAAAAATTTTTTTGCACTGCAAGGAAAATCATATAAAACAGGTTTTCAGAATGAAGTTTCTCTAAATTTTTTACCCTGAGAATTTTTTCTCTTCCAGAAACACAAAGTAAGCACCCTATAAAAAGAAAACCCCAAAAACCGAAGAGGTTCCGCTTAGAAATTATTCTAAACAACTTGCTCAACATCCCTTCTCAAAAACTCAATCTTGAAATACCAGAGAACAAACTTTGCCAAAACTTCCTGAAACACCAACAGCTAACATATCAAGAAGCTCTTTCTTATACTTGTAGCACACAAAACTGTCAAAAAGCTGAAGTCCTTTCAAAAATTTGACTTGTACATGGGGTGAGGGAGAATGGACTTTTAAGGGCAGGGATAAAATTAGAGCCCCAAAGAAAAGCGAGAATTTATTATTTACTAATTTTTTTCTGACTTTAGCAATTATTCTCTAAAAAAAAGTTAATTTCTATTTTCTTTATGAAAGGCATCTAAAGAGTTCACAAATCTGACTGACACCAACCATAAATTTTACTATGTTGAAAAAATTGATGATAGCTCAAGAATTAGGTAAAAATCTGTGATTTTTTCAAAAAGCTTCGATTAAAATAATTTGGGTAGAATGTTTTAAGTGCTTTCCCAAACTGATACCATGTAAGAGCACAGGATATAAAAAATAAAATAACGGAAATGCCTAAAATGCCTGTTGGGGGGGGAGGGATAAAAACATAAAGCTTTTTTTCCCACCAAAATAAAGGTATTCCAACCACATCTGTAAAGTACAATTATAGCCTTATAAAGGTTAGAAATAAACATACCTGCCCTTCAGAGTTGCTACCCCAAGCATATACATCCCCTGTAGATGATAAAGCTAGTGTATGCTCTGCTCCTACAGCTATGTCTTCAATGAAGATTCCCGACAGTACTGGAACTTGTTGGGGTCTGTTGTGATTTCGAGCACGACCTTCTGGCAAACCTATCAGGCGATCTAAAATTGCAAGCACATGTCTATATATGTAAAGAACATTAAAAAGCTAATTTTACTTGCATGCAGAAGTCAGGGAGGGACAAAAAGCAATTCTACATACTCTTGGAGCTGGGACACAAGTGCAATAGGTTAAGGAGAAATCTAGTGTATGTTTCCTACAAACAGTGCTTCCTACAGTACTCATTAATACTGCTAAAGCTGTTATTTTAACTTTAGGTCTGAAACAAGATCAAATTCTATTAAAACAAGACTTCTAGATCTACATGTATGGTTTTTATAATACAAATGAATTAACTGACTTGAGAAGTTTAAACACGTTTAATTCAGTGCACTTGGAAATTCTCCTGTCCAGATTTTTAAACAACTTGTGTAGGCATATGCTTTATTAGACAAAGTAAACTTTTAAGTAAGCCAATATTTTTGGACATGTGAAATTCTATAAAGTTTTAGAAAAATGCTTTTTAAAAAGTAAATTAGTAAACTGAAAGGCTATTCTGAGATCAAACTAGACAGAGCTACAAATCTGGATTTTAGGCATATGCTAAAATTGCATTGTTGAAGCTGCAAAATTCAGATTAAGTCAGCACAAATCTAAAAAGTAGCATTAGGTCAGTGTTATAAAGATGTCTTAATATTCTTCCTTTTCACTTGCAATACACACGAACCTATAGATGGAAAGGTCCAAATACCAGATTGTCCTACCTTGTCCAAAAGTATATACATGACCATCTTTTGTCAGTGCAACAGAGAACTGGGTTCCACAAGCAACTTTTTTTATTCCAATTCCACAAAGAATATCCACTTTCTAAGGGGTAAGTGAAAGGAAAAAGAGCTATGGTATTATGAGGATATAAACAGAAAGCAGACATGAACTTCACCTGTAACTCCTGCTTCCAAAAAGAAATTTTATAATTCCCGCTGTGCGATGCATACATTGTAATTATTCTAATTACTGCTTGTAAATTAAGAGAGGAAACCGAGACAGTTTTCTCTTTTTCTTTAATGGAACTAACACCTTATTCTATGTACAATGATTCAAAACACCCTTTTTTATTGGGAGTGAGCAGAGAGTGGCATGGCAAGAAGTAGATGAGTCTGTAAACAACCCTCCCCCCAGATTCCAAAATAAGAAAGCTCTCTTCTTTAAGCTAATCCTAAGATTTTCACTATTTGTATTGCCACTGAGATAAGGTCAATATTATTTACGTGAAATCCTTGAAAGTATCAGGCTCAGCACAATGTATCATCAGAATTATTTATGCCAGATTGTATTAGAACAGTTTAGTAGATGGAATTAATAATTTAACTTCTGAAAATTACACACTGAACACTGTGCAACAAGTTTAACACCACTGAAAATTTATGCAAAGAATAATTTCTCTATAAATTCTAACCTGTGGTGAGGATTTTGCAGTGGAATTTCCCAAACCAAGTTTACCATAATCTCCATCTCCAAAAGCCCAAACCATTGAGCCATCTGTTGACACAGCTACAGTGTGATTGAGTCCACAGGCCACCTGGTTGAGAGAATTATGTTATTACCACAGTTTTTGCTAACTTACTACTAACTCAAACACCCCAACTACCTTTAAGAGAAGAAAAATCATGTTTTAAAAAATAAGTACCCTTTTAAAACTATTAAAACTTCAATTGCTTATTACAGTGTTTTAAAGACATTTACGACCACAGTAGTGTTTTTTAGGTAGTTGCTTCCTCTCAGCTCCTAGAACCAAAGGATAGTATTATGCTACACATACTCGTTGTTTTAAGAATATAAAATAGCTCATGAATTCATGCTTAAAAATGCCTAAATCTCAAAAAGTTAAAATGTTAAAAAACGTGGGCAGTTTTGCAGAAAGAGAATCCTTCAGGATCTTTCAGAGTCAGGAAAGTAATTATTTAAAAAATTATGCATAGTCAAATTCTGCCATCATAATAAAAAGCAAAGCCAAGGTTAAGAAAAACAGAACACTTAAATACGTTGAAAACATCAGCTTTAAACAAAGATACATTGCTAGTTTTAGATGAACCATGCCTGTCCAATCTGGTAACCTTCCAGCGCCGTCACTCTTTCTGGTAGTTTCTTATTGGAAGTATTTCCAAGTCCTAATCGACCATAATCACCGTTTCCAAATGTAAAAAGTTTGCCATCTGCTGTCACCACAGCTGAGTGTTTGAAGCCACATGACATCTGGAAACAAAATAAACATAATTTTTACACACATTTTAAATTTTGGGGAAAAAATTGTATTAGCTATTACATGTAAATATCTAATACCTCTTCCTCCCCTAAACTATATTCGCTTTATGAAGAGCTAAAATACAGATGTTTTAGTATTAATGATTTCTCCAACAACCTATCTCTTGCTCTTCTCAGTGGTAACATTGAGGAGGAGGAGGACAGGTGGATATTTGCATGAAGAAAGGCTTTCAGGTGTTTTATTTATTTATTTATTTTTACCAACTACTGTTTTCTGCAAGCAGATTGCTTTTGTTGTACAAATATTTTGTATTTTTATATGAAAACTCCAGTCAAAGCTTAATGGTTTGTTGCATTGCTATAATGCACACTTAGTACGTAGGAGGTGGTCTCGGTAACTAGTTTTGTAGGTCAAAGTCACTTGACAAGGACCAGCAGAAACTTCTAAGTCATGTCTGTATTTTGACAATCTTTTGATCATCCCTCTCTTCCATGCTCTTTCTAATTTTTAGTCTTCTCCAGTAACAACTGTCAATTAACATCACACATCAACAATGAGCTCTCTGATACTAACATCCTTCAACTGGAAATTATCAACTTGGTTCATAACGCTCAGAGAAGTAACAAGTTGCCTGTTTTCATTCAGTATATCAACTCAAACTGTCAAGACAGACAATGGTTCTGGAATGTTCCTAGCACTAGGTTACCACACCACAGTTTGTAGAAGACAAAAAGTATTTTGTAACCTGCACCACTTCTTCTCCTTGCAAAGCCTCTATTTGTCTAGGCCTGCGCTGCCTGTCGCTGTTCCCATGTCCCAGTTTGCCATAATCTCCATCTCCCCAGCTAAAGACTTCCCCACTTTCTGTTAAAGCCATGGAATGTCCATCAGATCCACAAGAGGTCACCAGCTGTGTTACAACAAAGCCTGTTAAAGAAAAACGAGAAAACAAAGTTTAGAATAAATTATAATAAACTCTTAAACATATGTTTATCCAAGTGCCCCTAGTAGTAGACAATTAAGTCTGGGGAAGGGAACCAACCACAATAACAGTTTTCTTGTTACAGCAATTTATTTATTTTTATTCTGAACAAAACCTTTGTCTTCTCACGTACAATGTATACTTTCTGGCCTGCCATTAGTTTTGAAATGAGATGTTCCTATCTTAAGCAAACACTTTTCCCTTTTTGAAGCCTTCAAAATTAAGGAATTTTAACATTCTACTACTTAATTCTTCAGGAAAAATGAACATCTAGTTTACTTGTTCGATTTTTTAATTAAAGACTACAATATTTTAATGTGTAAATCTGAAAAAATAGCATCAACACAAATGATTGTATTAACTACCAAAATACTTATTTGTGCTCTATCAATTGACTCATTTCGAGCCCAACAATTTTACCTTGCAGTGCTGAAATGACTGTTAACACATGAAGATCATCAGAATTGCCTTGTCCCAGTCGCCCATAGCTCCCTTCTCCACAAGCCAAAACGGTGCCATTAGCTTGAATGACAAAAGTACAGTTCTGACCACAAACAACCTAGTTTAAAAAGACATAAAGGAGTTTTAATGATTTTTGTGTTAGATGCAGCAACGTTGTAATACCTGCATTACAATGTACAATATCCTTTAAAATTTTTTTTCTTTGTAACTATATCAAGACAACAGACTCTTGTCACACTGCAAAATACTTTGTGACAACCCTATTAACATTAAGACTTCACTCACCTCATGTTTAACAGAGTTTTGTTACCCAATCACATCACAATAAAAATTACTTCATTGAAACTTGCCACTAGTCTTGGTAAACCTTCTTCCAGTGACAGAAATCGCAATATACTCCCACCTGAGATTTAGTTTTGATGTTCCCATCCAGAACGTCAATGTTATTTCAGAAAACAAAATTGGCACATGTATTACGTTAAAGCTGTGCAGGTATTTTCAAATCATGTTTATATCAAACAATTCTGTTTTGTCAGATTTCAGCGGCTTCTTGGTTTGAATTTGTCAAATAATTAAAGATTTCCTCTTTAGTGAAAACAGATGTTTTGGGGGTACTTCATAGTCAATTCAAACAACAAATTGAAAAGACATTTAGAGAGAAATTTTTACAAACTGTACAAACAATGCGTGGTAAATCATTAAATCATGACTCTTTTTAAGTGGTCACCTGCTGAGCCTGAGAGAATGAAGGCGCTGCTACTGGTATCATGACATTTCTACCAGCTTCTGCTAACTGTCCATGTCTTCCTGCTCCCCACAGATAAACGTCACATTTGCCTCCCAAGTGCCAATCCTATGGAATAGCATGAAAGAATGCTTTAGAACAAGAGTGCTTTCAATAGCTTGCAATGTTTAAAAAGAATAAAATAAAAAAAAAGAAAAAAACCAAAACCCAAACTATCAATTTTACTAACCTCTGGCCTTGATGTTGCCCAAGACATTATCTGTTCATCCATACCATTGATCCATTTACTGTTATCCTACACAAAAGCCACAGTTACCACATTCAGTTCAAGAGATGCACATTATTTTTCTGTTATGCAATACATATTTTCCTTTCTGAGAACAGTATTGACATTCAAATTATTCTAAATGGTATAGCAATAAGAATGAATGTGTGCAGACTCAAATACTTTAATTTTGTCCGTAGGCCAAGTTTATTTCCTTACTACACCTATCTAGCAATGACACTGCTATCCATGACTTGCAATCTAAATCAAAAAAAAGAAAAACAAACAAAAGTCATGATGAAGTAATCTTTTCCTATTTACTGATCCTTAGTGCTTTTTGAAGTTTTAATTGCAAACACTGGCTTAAAATGTTATAAGCTTGCTGATAAAAAATTCTTATTTTCGTTTATGTATCATAACAAGTTATAAGAACAATTGACACTAGCAAAATAATATGGTGTAGAAATGTACCAAAATGTTACTCTAAAAGTAGCATTGTAAAGGTCTACATTTCTTGGTTCTATCACATATGAAAACTACTGTCACACTTTCGGGTTGTTTTGGTTTTTAATATGCAGCTGATTTGCACTCATTACACACACAGAGAGCAATCTTTACAGTATATTCTAACCAGTTAATTAAAAAATAAACTTACACTTATTGCTGGTGCTTATGTTAATGAATATAAATCTTTACAGTTCAGAGATATTAACTGCATCATACCATATGCTCAATAACAACACGCTTCACTGCTGAGACAATATAGCACATTTTACCATTAGGAGAGTTAGCTCATCCTCTGGAACAGGCTCCAGGTCTGGAACAGTAAAAGATTCTGGGAACTCTGCTCCTTTGGCCAGGGCTTCAGCAGCTTTTATGGTAGTAGAGAAACACTCTAGCCAGGCCCATTCTGTGGGATTCCAGGCTGAAGGATCAGGGAGGCAGTTCTGGTGATGAGGTGGTACTGGAGGATTGCACAAGAGCTGATCTAGGTGAAGGCCCACAGCGAGTGATGCCAAGCACTGCATATAAGGACTATGAACAAGCTGGTCTCCACAAACAACATGGGGCTAAAAGTGAGGGGAGTGGGAGAGAGAAATTGAACATGCAAAGTTAGAAATATGTATTAATCAATTCAGAAATAGGAGTCCTTGAAAGCTAGTCCTGTAGAAAAACACTTTCCTCCATGCTTAATCAAAGTTTTTCTAATATTTGAAATGCTCTCAAATTAGGAGACTACTACCTTTGAGAATACTGAAAGACGTTTGCAAATAGGATGTAGGAAAGTATTCTGGGTTCTCTGTGGTGAAAGACTGAAATCAGCTGAGATTCAAAAAGCAACCTCACATCAGACATGAATTTTAAATATTCGCATTAGGTCTTCTTACCTTTTCGTAAGCGTACTGTTCCTGAAGCATTATTGGCAAACGTTCCAAGAAAGCTCGCATGCAAGGAGCCATATTTAATCCTAGAACTCCTTGCTGCTTCAGTGCAGTCCTACATGTTGCAAGGACGTGATTGGAAGATATCCACTCTGATGTACAGTTCGCTACCAACACATCCTGTTTAATAGCAGTCACAAGACACATTAGAAATTAAAAATTCATAAAGCAGGATTCCACTGCTCCACTGATTTATCACCAATCATCTTAGTTTCCATAGGGGCCAGAAAACACACAAGCTTGAACATTTTTGTCTCTGTTGGTGCTAACAAATGCTACACAGTAGCCATCTCCATTTGCCACTTCCTCACATTCCCATGGCAACACTACAATTATCACCCCAATGAAGAATGCAAACATGGTAATAAGCAGAGTTCATTTCAGTGAATGCTGTAACCTTAGTTTAGGATTTAGTTTAGGTGTAACCTCAGTTTAGGATTTGCCTTGTAATATGACCTTCGATATTTGGTCTGAATTCAGAGAAGACTTTCACGGAATCCCAAAATACTTAGAACCACATGCAGCATGACTTTACTAACAGGAGTCATAACTTGTGCCATATTTATCTTCACTCACACAAAATACCATCTTTTGGAATAATCAACTGTTATGAAACTTCTGTTCAGATGCCAGCAGTTCCTGACACAGCAAACACTGAAGTAAATTCTGTTGCTCCTTAAAAATTTCTGAGATTGAGGCTGTTTTAAATTAAGTTATATCACTGAAGCATCTTATTTGCTAGGGGAAATGAAACATTTCTTCATGCTGCATAAAGGGCAGTGGGGGGGTATAAAATCTGTCTTCTGCCTATCTTTATTGTCCACTTACAGCTGCTGCCATTAAACAGAGAAGCTGATGTAACCAGTGTGCAACATCCTTTATAACCACTGGCTCAGAAGGATTCCACCCTGCACCCCCAAATTAAACATGGGATACTATTAAAAAAACAACCAGTCTTTTTAGGGTCAGGTGATAGCTGAAAGCCAAAACAATGTGTCTTGAAAATATAACAGTTAGATAGATATTTCTATCTGTGTATTTAAAAAAAAAAAAAAAAAGAAAAAAAAAGAAAAATACAGACAGACAAATGGCATTTTCTTTTAGTAAAAAATTTGAAAGAACGTTATTTTAACACATAGTGTCACCTTGGATCTGTTAGAGCAAGCAGCTACTCCAACTTCAGGTATCCATACTGCAGTCTGAATAGCTCCAGAACCTATCACAACACTCTGTAATACTGAACCATCCTAAGGAAAGAAGTGTTTTGAGTCAGTGTGTATACACAGCTACTTTTCTGTTTAAATGCATACAATCACATTCCTAAGGGATGATATTCTCCTAAGCTGTTCAATAAGTATTTAAAAACTGAAATGTTTATACTAAAAGCAAAAAAAATCTGGCATTTTTATCTTATTAAGGAGATAACTAAGGATTTAGAATTGTTTAATAATCCACATTATCTGACTCTTGGAAAAGTTCTTGCAGTAAGAGAATATTGTTCCCAACTATAAAGACAGAGTGGCTGGTTCTGCAAAACCTAACTAACATGACCAAGCCTACAGAATGAATCAATAATAGAACCATAAAATATAAAATACTTCAATGTTAAGTAAAATTTCAATTTGTATTTTATTATTTATAATTTCATACCATTATTTTATACCATGCTTTCTCTGATGTTTCTAATGTACTGAGGGAGGGGGGAAGCTAGTCTGATGCCTTGACCATTTTAGATACACTAAAAAAAGATTTATGGGACGTCAAAGATGATCTTACCCGTAAAGACCAAATATTCATGAGACCACCAAGTCCACCAGATACTAATGCCAGTCCATCAGGACTGAATGCAACAGTCCGAACAGGAGTAATATGTCCTCTCAGTTGAAAAACACACTTGACTTCGACTGCTTTTCTGTATCCATCCTGCAAATTATTTCATAGTTATGGAATACTGAACTATTTACAGACAACAGAGTAGTGTAACAGCTTCTGTATTCTGCAATAAATACTGATCATCTGTAGAGATGGGGTATTTTCCAGAAGATAATAAAAAAGACCAGTACTATAATAATAATATCTTTGTCACGTTATCATCTCTTCTCCCCTTACAAAAGGCTGTCAACATTAAAGACCACATTGCAATTTATGTAGGAGAAATTAATCTTGACTTAATTTTATCTAGAAAAAATTTTAAACTCTTACTAAATTTTAGTATAAATTTATCAACTTTAAAAAAAATGAAACCAGATCAAAATATGATCTTTAGCCAAATAAAATTCATTTAAACCTTTGATTTTTCATTTCCTGGTCTGAAAATGCCTACGCATATACAAATGCAATATAAACATTTTTTAGCAAATCTCTTCTCTCAGGAAATGTTGAGATTTGAGTAACTTGCTCACATTCTTCTCCTCCCCCAATTTCAGAATGAGCAAAGAGAATTTCTTAAACACCAACTTTACTCCTTTTACCTTGGCACTTGTTTCTTGGTCCCACCATCCTTCTGAGCAAGTTGAGCTGGATTGCAATGTGATTACTATGTCCTGGGGAACAGTCCAGACACATACCAAACCATTGTGGCATCCTCTAAAGGAAGTCAGGATAAATCAGAAAAAAAACTAAAGGTTGGTAGGCATCAGTAGCCTGGTGTTACCTTAAAATATCAGTAGTCTTCATCACCTCCCTATAAAACTACATTGCAACAATTAATCTAATGGGGAAAAGGCATGCTCCTAACGGGTAAATGCATTTTTTCCTATTCTTCCCCCACTGTAGCTTTTCAATTTTTCCTAACAACATATTCTCAGAAAAAATATTTGGATGAAGCAAAAGAATTCCAAGCAGGACCACCACACACAGGTCTCATGGCATGGAGAAAACAGTCAGTAACATGACCAGAGCCACACTTTCCATTTGAGTTCTGAAGCCTCATGGATCTCATGGCAGCTGGCTTACTGAATCTGTGTTATTAAAAAAAAAGACAAAACTTTACTTTGCTCTGGACACTAAAGACTGGTAGAAAATACCTGCAAAAGAGCTATAGAAACAATAAAAAAAAATTACATACGTAGCTAGTAAAAGCTGCAACTTGGGTCCTTTCCCTGGAAGAGCACACCAGGCAATGCCATTCACAAGAGCTGGATGGGCCAGTGAATGCAGACGTCTCCAACATCCTCCCATATATCCCCAGAGTTTCACTGTTTCTTCTTTGGCACATGTCAGGAGAATCTTACCAGTTGGATCCCACTTCATACTAACAATCATATCCTATTGGATTTTAAAAAATTAAAAGTTGGTATGAAGTAACATGGTAAGAACAGAGAAAATTTAACTCTCAGAGCTAACGTAATGTTTAATTATTAATAACAAAGAACATTTTATTCTCAAATAAATTGTTGCAGAGACAGTGAGCTGCAGTTATTAAAAGCATAATGGTACTTTTCAGAACTATCAAATTAAAATAAAATCCTAGGTTCCTGAGAAAAACTAAAGGGAACACATAGAAAAAAAATGTTCTCTTTTCATTGCACACCTTCCTTGATTATTTTTTTTCCCCAAAGAAGTAGACAATTTTTCCTTCTTTTTCTATATTATGAAATTGTAGTATAAATTACATTAAAGGTATATGGCTCATAAACATATTAGGCAATGGGCCAGATGTAGCTTTGAGTCTGAGGGAGGAAAGGAGAACAGCCCATAGTGGAAAAGACAAATTTAGTTTTATTGTCACAGCTTGCTCACTTCTGTGACTACCATGCTCCAAATACCAATACCAGTTCATGGAAGCACTCAAGATGCTTTTACTACGCCTAACACTTGAGGAATTCTCCTCTTAGCCTAACAAATCATTTATGGACTATTAATGACTTATTATTACATACTAGTCAAGCAAAGGTTCTAAACCTTTGCAGCTGCATATTTAGAAAAACGTCTTTTGCTTTGCACAGTAACTTAAGCTTTAAAAAAAAAAAAGCGACATAACCAAAATTAGAATTTATTATGAGCACTTTTGCAAATTAAAATAACTTCAGTCTTTTAAATCCAGACATGCATAGCCGTGTCCTTAATACACTTCTGTCAATGTATGTATATACACTTCACAATCTGTAAGAGCAAAAAAGGCTATAAAATTTATTTTTCCTTGTTTTTTTTTTTTAATTTGGTAGACTGTTCCTTTAAAATATATTGTGTTTAATATGTGTATTAGAAATAAGTACGTGTTCTTAAAATAACCTGCACTTGACTTTATAAGTAGCTTTCAAATACAGAAAATAACTTTAACAGATCTTTACCTACGAAAATTATACATTAGTTCTAAAAGGACTAACTCTACCTTATGTGCATCAACTAGAACGATTCCTCCTTTTTCAAGTGGCTCCTTTGTTCCTATTAGCAGTTTTCCATCTGAATAGCCAACTGCAAATGGTCTGTCTTCACTGAACCAGGCAAGGCATGCAACAGACACTATGTAAACAGACAACACAAAAATTAATTAAATTTCACTCTGGCCAAAGAGGTTTTTGCAGTGCAATTGTCTAAAATATGAAGCGCATAACAACTTCTCCCACCACCAAGCTTACTTAACATATCTGTGGTCTGAAAATTTTCCTGAATTTATACGGTAGAGATAAAACTGAGTACCACTGTAATGACAGCTGTTGAGATTCTTTTGTAACAGTTTTTTCATTCTTCTTCTTTTTATTAAAATAACTGAATTTATATTCCTGACATGGCAAAAAGAACTAGGCTAGGAGAAAAAGTAGACTGAATCCTATACATGTATCTGAGATAGGGATGCTTCTAAGAAAAGCACTGAAAACAACTTGAGCCTTTCTTAGCACGTAGATATTACCTCACTTGATTCTGCTAAAAAAATCGGCAAATTTCCTGAAGCAGCAATATGCAAAACAACACAATGCTACCAAAGGTGTGCTACTTGATGTCCCCTGGGACTGGAACTATAAAGGAAAAATGGCAGTAATTCAGTAATTCAAATGACACTAACTACATGCTATCTGTAGACAAAGCAGACCCTGCAGGGAATCTATATTGATTTTGCAAGGAACATCAAGATTTGACTAGGTTGCTGCAAACTTTTTGCCTCTGCTGTAGGGGAATCAGGGTACAGATGGAGATCCCACAGACCTCACAGACTTTTCTCCTCCCATGAACGTAAGTGAATGACGCTTGCAGGTAAGGTACAAGAAGTCATATCCCATGAACAATAATACAAAATTGATATTATATACTTGCTTAATAAAAAAAACCTGGGGGAAATGCATAATTTTAATTTCTACTTAAATACTGATACAGTCACCTACCATCCTTTCTGTAGCAGTGTTCCAGTTCTAGCCGGTGCATGGTTGAAATATCTACAACTTCAATAAGACCAAGAGATCCATCCATACGACCAATTAATAATAATTCTGGAGCATCTCCTGTCCACGCTGCAGCTGGCCCTTCTTCTGGCCAAGCTAGAGCAGATACCCAGTGAGGCTGAAGATCTAATAATCCTTTTCCTCCTAGGAGCCCAAAAAGTCTTTTAAAACTACTTCATCTTCATAAAGAAAAGAAAACAACACAACAAAAATACTTTCCACAGGAAAATATCAAAAGATCCCATTTAGAGCTAGGACATACTACAAATTCACGTAAGTTACAAGACTACGAAGCAAGGGTCCACTCATCTACAAAAGACACAAAATCTAGCTAACAAATCTCAATTATCAGTCAAGTTACATAGTTTTGTCAAGGAAGGAAGCTAAATTCTTCAGTACTAAGTAAATTTATACTTTTCCTGTAGACTGTCTATTAACACGGGCAGCATAACTGGTGATTTTTGTACCAGCAAAACAACAGAATGAAGTTTCAAAGATTACAAATGACAAAGTGATTAACAGTCAATAGTCTTCCTCTCAAAGGAGTTCTAAAGGTATGCTGGATTAGTCAACTGCAGCACAAATGACACTGAAAACGTAAGAGAATCCACTCAACGGTGCTTGCAAACTGAACCATGGAATTGGAAAGGGCCTTCCCTGGATCAGATTCAGTCCCCTCTATCACTATGCAATCTCATAAATTTATCTAATTAATTTTATAGTATTTCTTCCCCAATTGTCACTCCTCCTTATAAAATACGAGATGACAATCTTTTGAACATTAGAGACTTTCTTGAAGTTATTTATTTACATTTCTTCTCGTGTCAACACTATCCATTTACTTACATAGCTGCTTTTTCTCCCTGAGCTTCTCCTAGAGTTTATCTTCCCAATGTATTTATTTATAAGCTTCTTCCTCCAAGACTCTTTTGTTCAAATGAACAAACAAAGCTCACTCATTCTACTCTCATTAGAAGACATTCCATCTAGCTGATCACTCTGGAAATCTTTTCCTTCACCCATTTCAGTCAATTTTCACATTCTCCCTATTGCATGTAGAAAGGTAATTTTTGCAGGCAATAGGAAGATAGATTTTAGACAAAAACTGCCAAGCGACCAAGCCTCACACCTAAACACTTCTGATTCAACAAGGACTTATATGCTGCTCAGTTTTCTACCGAATTAATTGTAAACCAAACATCCATTTGTGGTTAGTGCCTTCCTCTAATTGAATAGGTTCACAAGACATTATGGAAGATGATAGGAATTTAAATCAGAGAGCACACACAGTTAAATACTTGGGTAAACAAATACTCAATAACTTAGCAGCTTCCCGAGAAATACATTGTATCATAAAGTGTTCACAGGTAGTTAAGAGCATACCATTGACTTGCCATATGTTCACCATCTTTTCTGTAGCTCCAGCCAGATACTTGCCACTGATGCTCCAACAGACAAGAGACAAACTAAGGTCACTGGGAGACCCCAGACTTTCTTCAGAATCACCTTCCCTATAATAGAATGAAATAATGTGATTAAAAAAGGGCATTTCCTTTAAGCAGACAGGAAAACATAGAGTTCATGAAATAGCCGAGTTAAAATCTGGAGTCCTCTTGCCATCACTGCAGATTTACATATTAAATCTTTCCTGCTCATAGTTCTATATTCTATTTAAAACCACTTCAAATTACGTAATGAGATACTAGTTATTTCCACGGTAAGAAATTTGAAGTTAGGTTTCAATTAGAAAAGTACATTTGATTATCTTTAATTTTACCTATTTATGTCTCAAATTTAACATCTTTGGTGAGGGCAAAACTTTCTGGGAAGTCATGAAATGAAACAGAATAACTTGGACAAAAGAAATGAAAGAGGTACATCTTGCTCTCAATTCTAGTTTAAACTCTTCCTCCTGTTACAATGTTGTTACACTGTTCCAAAATTCTATTTTAAAGTTTGCTTTGACTAACTGTAACAGGACCACTGGTATATTTTACTGCCCTTAAGGTCATACACAACAGGCACAGTTTTTACTCATTTTAGTAACAAGAAAATGAAGGCTATAGTATTGCCAGGATGTATATTGTAGGCCAAATACTGTATCACCCCTGTATTTTTGAAGATAACGGGAGGCATACCTTTGGTGTGTTCTTGCTTAAGCAGGAGACATTTAATTTGTGAACAAAGCAGGTAATGGGATGTTCTATTATTAACAACACTAACTTACTAACACATGTAACAGTATTAACATAAAAACTTAACATAACAGGTCGTAATACTGTATCAGGGAATAGTAATCTAGTAGCATTTAAATAATGTTCCTCCAAACTCAGAAAAATGAAATGTATTCTCACAGAAAGAGGAGATAATTCTATCAAAAAGAAGGGATAATGCCTTTTCATCTGGTCATCTCTAAGGGCTAAAAAAATAATTCTACCTTTAAAGAAGAACTTGCACTTACCCACTGCAATAAAGAATACAAATAGAATTGTGTTGCATTTGTATTTAAAGTCATCATTGAGATTGTTAGCAAAGAAGCCCAGGAAAGTACCGAATTCTTAATCTGCTATACACGAAGCATACTTTTCTGCCACACAAATAATAGAAGATCTCTGTAAAAGGAAGATGCTGCCCTCATTACTATCTTCTGAAGTCAAGTCACGTCATTCCGTTTATTCTGTTTAAGGCAGCATCTAACAGTAGCAAGCAAACAAGAACTAAAACGACCACTAAGAAATCATCATGAAACAACCTTCTAGTTCACTACTGTTTCTTCATTGTCCCAAGTTAAACTACACCTAAGCTGTACTAAAGAATTAAGATTTTAATCTTTCCTTTTTCTTTCTTCTTTTTTGGACACATCCAAATGATACAAAAGTACTTCCCAGACCCTCTCATGATGAAGAATTGAGCTCAGTTACTCAATCCCAGAAGTCACAAATTCTTTTTTCACACTTGACTCAAAGGACCACACTCGTAATTATCGTTGGAACTTGTTACACATTGGAACTGTCCACTGGAACCCACTGAAGGGATATTCGCATTTTTTTTTTATATGACAGTCCCTAACAGTTTTTATTTTACCCATTTCTCATTATATGAATTAATGAAAAATATTTTTAAACAGCTTTAACACAATCTCTTTATACCGACTCTTATCAGCTCGGTATTTAAGTTCTGTTTTCAGTCTTAAGCTATTTACATTGCATGCCATAAATACAGGAACAGTCCCAGAGAAAAAATGAGAGAATGTCAGTGCAGGAGATATGGCAGGGTTGGCTCTTTTCATTATCTTGCATGATTACAGCTTAAATTAAGTATCTTGACTATTATAAAGAATCAACTTACAGCTTGTTGAGCACACAGGTTTGTTGCAATGAATACTGCTTCTTTGTAACATTCCACACTCTTATGGTGCCATCATTTCCACTAGTTGCCAAAAGTCCCTTTTTATTGCACCAAACACATGTCATGACCTACAAATACCAAAGAAACCATGGCAAAAATGGAATTTAAATCTAAAGCTTAGGTATGTTTGTTCACTAATATTAAGCAAACATGAACCAATGGGACAGAGCATTAGCTATATTACTGAAATACACAGTTAACAATCAAGATATATTTTTCTACTTCTATAGTATTGTGTACTGTAATTAAGCATGCTTTATAAGGATGCTACACTTCATTCAGACCCATGCTCCACAGGCCACTATTACACAGAATGCTGGACAAAGAGGTTAACTACTATGAGAGAAAAATTAGTGCAAATTAAGATCTAGCCTAAGAAAAGATTTAGGTGATTCTGCTGACTTTCATGTCCCCTTTAATTGAAGCTTCAAAGAAGCTAAGCATTTTTCTGCGTCAGAGGTACCCTCAAGCAATAACTTAATCACCAAAAAATTACTTCTTGTGGGAAATAATTTCAGTCACTATATTTGTAAAATAATAGTATTTTACTTTTTCTGTATTCTACAGAAGACATTATTAAAATTCATGCAATTTGGGGAGAAATGCTTACCCTGTTCTGATGAGCCTCTAATTTTATGAAGGAACATTTTCGTAAGTCTCCCCCCATATCAGCGAGGGTCTGAGGAATAGTTTGATTATCTCGATCATGTGCTGCAAGAGTTCGCACCAGCTGCTGAGCAGCCCACTGCCTATGCTGTGAAGATAACCTTGAAGAGAGGCAGCAAGCTGCTAGTGCATTAGCCAGCTCCAGAGGGCCTACAGCAGAAGGATCATAGGAAGGATGGGCATACAAATGGGCAATTAAACCTGCTTAAACAAAACAATGAGATGATGCCTAGATGAGTACCAAACAGAATTACAGAGATGAACACAGCATTAGCCATAATTTCCAGAAAAAGAAAGAGATTAACAAACATCTTGTAAGAACGTTGCAATCATGTTAACTATTAGAAAAAACACCCTTCTGATACTAAAAGAAAAATAACTCCCTTTAAAATTTCACAAAAACCCCTTAAGAATAGAATTATGAATAGCCTTATTCCCACCATATGGAAAACAGTTGTTCAAAGTGCAAGTGCCTTCTGAACAGGAAAATGCCTCCTCTTACAGAGATAAGCTGTTGCCACTGCTATGTCCTTCCCTCCCTTTAACGCAGCAACAGCCTGGTGTTGAGGCACAGCAGCCGGTTTTTGGCTCCCTGACCACTCACAGCGGAGGCAGCACAACTTTCTGCGTCAGAGACAGAACAGTACTTTGGTGGTGGTAAGCAACTGTTACTCCCCTTAACTTCATTAGGTGGCACAACTGAGGCTGAATGTCTTAGATATATGGCTTTGAATACACACCCGTTCACATTTTTTTTTAGAGTGGCAAAAGATGTAATTATGTAATAAGATCATATTTCTAAGTAAAATTTGTGTACTAAACTATAAGATTACTTTGATTAAAACAAGCTTTGTACATTTTTGAAAGTATATTTATTTATACATTATTCTAGCTAGTCTCTCCTTAAATATAAGTGAGGAATTGAAGATTTAATAATTAACATTTAAAAACAAAGCTGTATCGTACCTTTCTTTTCAATTTCTGCTTTATCATAGTTTGGCCTCAGTTTGGCCCCTTTGTCTGCCAGCAATGCTACGAGCGCTTGAGTAACCACAAAATTCGGAGATGTGACAAGTTTGTTTTCTTCTGCAATTCCTCTTAAAAAACTTGGCAAAAATTTTCGCTGAATTGGATCATCAACTGTTGTCAAGTTTACACCAGTTGCTGCAGAAATCAAATTCTAAAAATAAATAATTAAAGACAATAAATAACCAGAACAAACAGATCAATTTTGGAAAACATTTTTAGTTGAACAAATTATGCAGAGTTTTAAAGATTTTCGTATTTTTTTTTCAGAAATTCTCAGCTCCCAACCGCTTTTATTTTAACAAGTGAAGATCATGTACAATATGGAATTTAAGTCCTGTGCCCTGGGGAATACCTGGTCTTAATGGAACCAACTATTCAGATCCAGGGATTAAAAAAGAAAAAGAAAAAAAAAAAGTATCGAGTAACCAAGAATACCAGCAAGAACTAAGGAGCTTATAGAAGAACTTTTTATAAAGTTATGCACCTGGTAGTAGGATAAAAAGCAGTAACACATAATGAACTCCATCACTCCATCCAACACTCGTATTTCTGCACAATTATACTTCAAACTCAGAAGAACAGAACAATTACTCTGCTTAGAAGTTTCCCAATACATATGAAATCTACTGCATGTCCACAGCTGTAGATCATCTTTCTAAATATAAATAATCTGTGCTCCACATAGAGTTGATTAAATTAAAAAACCCAAAACTTTAACAGAAAAACCCTGTCAATACAAAAAGCACATCCATTTTTCTCCACTTGAAAAGAGTACTCAGCAAAAAAATGTAAAGTTACTTGATTTTTACCTACAATAAAACATACCCTTGTGTAAAGCCATAAACAAAAACTCTTAAGGAGATCCTCAAACTGAGGGCAGTCTCATCACAGTTCAGAAGCTAAAAGCACAAATTATCAATATGTACAAAATGGATTGCTGCTTCTCATATGTAAGTAGTATAATATAAATATTTATGTTGAAATAATAGTCCTACCTGTGTACATAACTGTACCAGCAGTTTTGCAGCACTAGGAGTGTTTGATGCCAAACAGCCTACTGCTGTACTCAGATAGGCAAGGCAAGATATAGGCTTGCTTGTTTTGCTGTGTATTCCTCTAGATCGCTCTGTTGAACTTGACACAGTGGATGGACTTGTGGAGAGGCCTGCTCTCCCTGCTGCAGCGAGGCACATTAAACGAACCAAAGTTCTGATATCTGTTAATCCCAATGATTCAAGACCAGCTGCCAGGCTACAACTGGAACCACTGTCAAAAACAAACGTAAGTGCTCTTGGTTTTGTTGGTACATTTTAAAAGAAAGTTATGTTTGGATAACACTATTCCCAAACCGTAAGTGAACACTGCCTGTTTGATTAGCTGAACATTGTTACCATGCATGGGGAAGGGGAAGAAACAGAAATGAAGCTGCAGCCCCTCCACCCCTTTTCTTTTAAACTGAAGACAAAAACACATTATAGACTTGCCCTAGCAAACATCCATGAGTTTACCTGGAATCACTTATAAACAAAGTTATATGGATAATTCATGTTTAGAGTTATACTATGACAACATACACATGTACATGTCAGATGTCTGTGATGTCTTCATAGTTGCACAGGTATCTTCTACAAGGCCAGTTTTTAAATCCTCATATCCCATCAACTCCTGCACTTCATCTTTGTTCCTCTAATGTTTACCTCTAAGTTCTAATACTTGCCTTGAACAAAAACTCACTGACAAACACAGCATCTTTACGTTCTGAATGGCTGATACTACTGGAGTCCACTTTCCACATAAGATGTATAAGTTTCTTTCAAAAAGGTTGAAGATAGGGTTCAAAAGAACAAAATTAACAGAATTTTTTCTCTTAATAGTATGATGTAAGTAAATAAATGAGAATCGCTTTCTCAAATAGCTTAAAACTGCATCCCTATTGAACATAACTTGATAACTGGTTTCAAATGGAAAGGTGGAAGTGTTGCCAAGGATGCCACAAACCTGACAGACAAAAGTGAGAGCGCTCTCATAACCATAGTTCTTGCAAGGAGGACTTGGGCAGCAGCTGTCACTCTTCTTAGAGCCATAACACGGTCATGTGGATTTACTAGGGCAGCTGCTTGTTCTCCTAAGGTTATCCTGCCAGAAGAACTTTTTTCTATAGAGCCGTGACAGCCTTGGAAATAATGATGATTTGCATTAGTGTTTAAAAAAACCCAAAACATTATCACATAGTAATAAGAACAGAAGCAAATTTGGCCTAAGTTTGCAAATTACTCATTAATTTTTCAACATTTCATGCATACAGAACTATAGTGATAATGACTGAAAGGAAAATACACTCCTGAAATACACTCTATAATTCAATTATTCCTCATTTTCAAAGATAGATAGATGAGCACAACTTGACAATACTCAAGTTAATGTTAATTTCTGTTTCCCTTTTCCATTAGAGGGGCCTACAAACTTAAATATTGATCCTGCATTTCAATAGCCTGGTCATTAAGTTGCAAATTAAATCCATGAATCCATCTTTGAGTTCTGCAAAACATGCTACTGGCATTCATTGCAGGACTACGGTCGCAGTTTTGTTAGTAAATCAAAGCTTCAAGCCTTCTGCCAATACGAATGCCTCACACTCCTCTCTCTAACTCCCCTATAATAAAATGACAATTTAGAACCTGTCTTCACTTCCTCATGGTGGGAGGCAGGAAAGACCGTCAAAATATTTCTGCATTGCCCCTATAAAATCACACCAAAGGGGAGGTATTTGTTCTTCAAATGAAACTCATTTAAAATTTACCTATTTGCATCAGTGTTTCTTCCATACTGTTGGTGGCTGTCACCATTGCAACTGAAGCACCCAGAGGGTCACTGTCAGGGAACTGTACAGGTTCAGGTACAATACGTCGATCATTTAACCCAAGAGGTCCAGCCAGTAATTCAAACTCCTCTTCTCCTGTCAGCTTTTCATCTTCATCTACATCTAACATATCCCAGTCTTCTACAATTGGAGAAATATAATTAGACTTGGTTACAAAAGGTAAAATATTAAATAATTTCAATTAATTAAAAAACCGAGTATAAAATGTGGATTCTAATCTGCAACATAGTAGTCTTAAAAACTCATCTTCTGATGTTGACATAGACACAACATAGTAAATCAGAAAAACAAAATCCCGCTCTCCATTAAATTTGATCTTTACTTCTACTGCAGAGAAGTTTCATGGAAGATTCTCTGAAGTATCAAACTAGCTGGTTTTTTAAAACACAGAAATGAGAGGTCATCACATCTAGCACAAGACAACTCCAAAACCTGGGATATAGTGAAAAGTGTAGACATACAGTTGTGCTTTAAATCATGGTAACAGGTGCATATTCCGAAGGACTGAATAGTAAGGACAGACACTAGAAATTTCTGGTCTTCATAGTTATCAAAAAAGTATGCATGAGTTCTTAGGTCATAACTGTATACCCAGGCTTTTGCTTTTCCTTCCATGGGGGGAGGGGGCAGAAAAAGCACTATAATTGCAATGAAGTTATGCATTCCATTCATTTCCCAATCATTTACACAGAAGTCAACTTATATTTAGGATCCCTCCTGCTCTATCTCACTCCCCATACAGTAGAATCTGAACACCTTTTATCTATTGAAAAATGGACTTGCCATTAAGTTCCGGAGCACTCATTTAGTCTTAAATAGACAAATGTGGTAAATCATACAATTGCGATCATACAAGCTACAGAAAGGCCCAGAATCAAAGAATCATCAGGGAAAGGTTTTCTACGGTCACTAGAAATAATCTGTTTAAAGTGAAAGCCATCCTCAGGACGCTCTCAGCTAGCACAAAGGTAGAAAAAGCAGGAATAAGCCTAATGGCAGACTTTTGAGACTCTAACTTATGTTAATTCACTCCTCCCACAAAGGCATCTGAAGAAATGTATTTGAACATAAGGCTTTGTACGTGCAGTTCTGGATATAACATCTACCCACAATACCTTATCACGCAAAGTTAGGTATTTGCCATTTCAGCTACTTGGATGAAAGACACGGGGAAAAAAGGTCACTGATTTTTTTTCCCATGTGAACTAAAAAAAATATTAAAATACTACATCTAGTCTGAAGAAGATTTTAAAGTATACCTTTGTGTGCAGTTTCATGACAGGTTTTTTTGCGTGGAAGTACCTTTATTGAAAAACAAAACTTGCACTATGCAAGTGCGAAGTATTTAATATCTTCAGCAACTTAAAAACATACCTTCATAGACACTGTCTTGTTTACCTATTAAATCAGGAGCCTGGCCTTTGTACCTGTATGAAAAAATAACAAAGAAAACAACTGAATGGCTCTAATATTTTACATATATACATAATAATTTTAAACATTAGGTCAATATATATATGATTTCTGGAAATAGTTAGTAACAGAGAAATAAATAAAAGGACTCATAAAAGTATCTGTGGAGGGAGGAAACATTTGCAGTACTAATGTGAGAAACATTCATAAAAAATACTGGAACTGTCAGACAAAATTGAAAAGGATGTTTTCAAAAGTCAGGAGTAAGCAACATCCCAAGAAATAATTCCTTATTTTTCATTTAAAAAAATAGAAATACCAAGACAACCTTTTTTCTAAATATGCATTTGTTGAATATAGAGAATGATTTTAAGCCTCAGTTAAAAATGAATAAAGACAAATTCTGCTAGGAATTTTGGTTTCTTCAATCAAATTCTTAAAAAGCTAGTGCTAGTGAACATTGTTAAGCCGTTTCCTTTCTTTACACAGAGTATTCCACTATCTTGTATTTCTGTACCTTTCAGAAGTTGATGTTTTAGATTTGCTCTTCAGGGCTAAGTACTTCTCTCTGCAGATGCCACACAATAAATAGTAAGGATTTCCGCTTCCACATTCACCACCAAACCATCCATCTACGTAAGAACCATTGCTACGATAGCCCTGGCGATTTGCACTGCGACCACAGCCTGGGTGGTTTCTTTTCATGTGTTGATTGAAGCTGACAACACTGGATTCACACAGTTCACAAACCACTACTTCTTCTCTGTCTTCAGATTCACAAACATGCTGTGTAGTAAGATTTTCACATGTTATTTGTTAAGAATAAATATCTTCATATTAGATATAAAATATGCCAATATTCTTAGGTGGATGTTCCTGCCCATTTCTGTTACACACACAGAGTGATATTTATATGGTTAACATGCACAAAAGCAAAGCAGAAATAGACAATTTAAGACATAATAGACAATTTAAGACATAAAAAAGAGCAGACCATCTCAGAACAGGAAAAACATTTGAAAATAAAGTTTCAGAGGATGCGATTTTCCTATTTCATTTCAGATCTGACTCAAAATTCTTGACAGTGTAACTTTTCACATACAACTCTGCTAGCTGACATTCAATGCTGTCTTTAAGTTATCTGGTTCTCCCCAGAACTTCACTGAGAAGAAAAAAGAATCCTTTCTTTTTCAGACAATTGGACTTTACATTTACTGAGCAACAATAATTACCATTTGTGTCAATAAATTCTGAGGTTTTATATGAATATAAAGTTCAGTTTTCTACAGTTACGTTTCTGTCCTAAGTCAGTAATTTCATTGTGATGTCCCAGTGAAACAAGCTCTCTGAAGAATTCAATATGCATACTGAAACTTGCTTCCATATCAGAGGCAGGTAACATCGTAATTAGGAGACGAAAGCTTAGTCTTGTGTGATGCTTGTCTAATTTGACATGGATAATCCAAGATTAACAAGCTGCTGCTGTTATATTTCTTTTCCACCTCAAATGTATTTTTAGTGGGCTATACAACGATAGTGAGGACTGTCACCATATCCTTCCCAGAGAATGAAATACACGACATGACTAAATTAAGAAAACCTGATTTAAGTGCAAACTATGTTGCAACAGATCAGATTATAAGGATGATATTATTATTATTATTATTACTATTACTACTACAACAACAACAACAACAATTTACAACAATGTTTGTTATCTCACACAGCTAAGCAATCTGGAACACCTACTTGATTTCTAAGTGATATCGAAACAACAACTATACTAGTTCTGTTCTCAACTTTCAGGGGAGGGAGAAGAAAAACTACGTACATGTAAAAGTGCAGAGCAAGAAACACAAGAAAGCATTATTCTTAATCTAAAAGTGAAGCCACGGAATACAAGAAGATTTTAAGCATTGTTGGAATTTAGTAAGATATTTTCAAACAGGTTATAAGCATGTGCATGTTACTTTAAATTTAAAAATATGAACATGCAAAAAGCAGTAAGTTAAAGCAGCCCCCGCTGCAGTCACACACACCCAGGTAGGCCAATCCAATACCTCTGGGATCCACATTCCCAGAATATCATTATCACTAGCCAGGTCTTGCCCAAACATAGCTTCCATTGCTTCATCATCAAGGTCAATTTCCAACTCCTCATCCAAGTTGAAGTCATAAAGCGCCCCTGGATCTTGCTGCAAAGATATCCCTTCTCTTCGACTCTGATTCCTGTGGGCCTGTACAGAGCGGTATAATCCCGCTCAAGTTAAAAAAAAAAAAAAAAAAAAAAAGGAAAAAAAAAAGGAAAGTAGTACTTTTATTTTGCATGTAATAAAGATGGCTGTACTTTCTGTTTTGTTTTTAACTTTTCTGCTAAACATAATCTACTTATTACCATATGAAACACTTAAATATACACTGATACACATTTGTGAAGGAGAGTCTTGTAACTTTCATGCTAAGTACCAATCCCCCTCCTCTTCATTTACTGGATAAGCGAAGGCCTTGGAAGTCTTTCAGTATACTTACCAGCACGTGCTAGCAATGTTCGAGCAGCTAAATCAAATTTGTGTCTTCTCGTTACAGCTGACCGACTTCTAGAAGGAGGTCCGCTTGCAGAAGCTGCATTATCCACATGATCCATATTATCAGGGCTACAAGGATTTGTAATTTACAGGTAAATCAAGTTTTAAACAGCCACATACAGTAAGTAAGCAAAAATACTAGGACAATATTTACTGGCATTTTTTTTCTTTCTTTCACGGAAGATAAAAAAGGGAATTTGGAAATCAAGAATTTTCAGTTCCACTGCAGCACCTATTTACTGTCTTTTTGACTGTGAGATTTACGTCAAACAAATTACATGCAGCAATGTCAACACCTATTCAATGCTTCCACAGTGCCTAAGCATTGCAGAAATTTTGGGAGAGCACTCATTTTATGCTGTCAATGTTAAATACAGCTCAAACTAGGTTTCTTCTCCTTTTTAAAAGAAATAAAATCAACATTTCTGTTGTTGCTGCCTCAGTCACTCCCCCTTTTGCCCAAAATTTTTTGCAAAACATGAATTTAAGTTAATTAGTAAGACTTGTTGCTTAGTTTATTTTTCCCAACTGCAATCTGCATGAAATGACAGTTTACCTGGGACAAAATAACCGAGAAAACTTAAAAATGTATATCTCAGGAGGATCAAGGAATCTGAACAAAACATTCTCAAAATACGTCTTGCAATTGTCATCCTCCCTATTAACAAAAAGGCTGGTGTATGGTTCCTAATAGGTGTCATTTAAAAATATAACCACTACTTTTAGGATTAAAAACAAAACAAAAGAAAAACAACCACCTTCCCTCCTTGTTTAATAGATAGTTTAGATCTAAGGTTGTGAAGGTGACTGAGAATGTAAACTTCAATTCAGTTTCATCCTCTCTGGACAAACCAAGAATTAATTTAAAAAGAAGAATGCAGAAAAATACGCATTCATGAATACACCGAAGAAAAAAAAATACTCCAATCAAATTCTGCTTTATTACTAGGTCTTTGAGGTAAAATGTAAACTCTATGCTCTCATTTTTTTTGTTCCTCTTTCCTCTTTTTTTTTGAAGGAAGGATGCTCAATTACATTCTTCCCCAGTTCTGTGTACAAACAGTACTGGAAAATAAATGCACCATGTACACCTAATTTAATCGCATCTTTGCTTTTACTCATGTTGTAACAAAATTCAAAAGTGGCATTACAAAGTAATGTTCTGTCAGCAACAATGAACTTGTGAGATTTTCAGTTTCAGCAACAGATTACAAGCAATTGGAAGAAAACTACATTTTACCTTTCACTAAATCCTTCCTCCATTTCAGTGGCATCAGCAGAAGGGATATCACCTGGTGACTGCAAGTAACAATGATCACCAGATTTTCCACCACTTCCAGAGACTATTGTCCCATGTCGTGAATCTGCAGTCCCTTCTGACTGGGGCTCTTCATCCTCTTCGTTTCCGGGGTGCTCTATCATCCACATGGCCAGCACTGTGATATTCTGTGCATCTGCTTCTCCTCTGGCACCTGAAAGCAGGAAAAATCACACTTTAGAATTGTATTATATCATCGATGGTGAAAAAAATCAATTCTTCCCCATAAGTGGTTATAGAACTTAAAAATTAAGTATTGCATTGGAAAAAAGTATTTCATATTTATCTAATTTTTCAGTTTGAACTGATATTATAGTTATTGATTACCTGTAGCTTCCATAGCTTTTGCAATTTGCCTGAGGGAGAACCCCATTTCTAACAATGGAACAGCAATGGCCGGAGGAGGAGGTGATGTTGAAAGTCGGCTGCTTGGATCAGACAAAGCTTAAAAGACAGAAAACATTAAATGTAAAGTGCATAAATCTTTCTTCAGTGTTACTCTACTAGACCTTACTTTGATATATTAGCTTCAAACAAGGGAATAATTGCCCTTAACAATTTTCCTCTCTACTACTTCCACAAAGTAAGATGCTTTCTGTAATGAAATCAGACAGTGTTCATTCTTATTGGTAACGTGTGTTACATAAGCCTCTTGTTAATCAAGCAGGATACTGATGATATTCAAAGAACTATTTCTTTTAAGATATTTCTAAGAAGTTTATTTCCATTTAATACTGTATCAAATTATCTATTTGATTTATATTTAGGTAGACTAAAGTTATCTTTGTCCGAATCATCAAGATTCCCAAACATTACGAGATCACACCAATCCACATTCCTCTTAAGGTACAGAAAGAGACCTCAGCTAAGCTGGTGGCGTATCTGAAAAATCTCTTTGCAGACGTTGGCTGCATTTCTGTGCAGAGTCTTTCAAGGGACTCTAAAAAGGTCAGCTGCTGTCCAAAAACCAGTGTCCTTATCATTTGCCATGAAAGTGAGATCTGATCAACGAAGGCATCAATAACATACTAACAAACATTGTTGTAAAGACAGTATCATGACTAGAAGCAAACCATCTCTCAAAAAAAAAAAAAAAAAAAGTGAAACTGAACAGACAAGTTGCTATGCAACAAACGAAACAGCTACAAGACCCAACTAATAGCATGGATATAAGAGCAAGAATAAAAAGTTCTATCAGTCAGGAATTTTAAAGCATGGACTTTGTTTCTCAGAACTGTGTATGAAATCTGGAGAACATACTTTAACTCAGCCTCTTCTATTCATTTCATACAAAACACATACATATGGACTTGTATTTTTCTTTTTAGTATTATCTCCTTTGCATCACGACACTCATTTGTGCTCTTTAGAAGCTCAAGATTCTCTCAAGATGCTCAACCTCCTAGCTATTCCATTCTGTATGTACACTGGAATAGAGCGAGTTTCTGTTCTGAGTAGTGCAGTGCAGGCAGTAATAGAACTTCTATGAACAGAAGCCTCCCATTACCTCCACATGATTCCAAACAGCAGCATGAGGAGCCCATGAAGGTTGGACAGCCCTCTCTATCTCATTGAACAAGATTAATTGGAAGGAGCTATGCTGGTGTATGTATCATAAAATACACCAATTCTTGTCTTCTGCATGGTATATGATCTAACAAAAGCTAGACAATCAGTGCACTAAACAGTGGCACGCAACCAGGGAAGCAAGTCCAAGGTGGATTAAAATTTTGAAGCAATTACCAGTTATACTGCATTCTCATTTTATACATGTAGTTAGTAATCCATTCCACAGCTTTTTAAAACCAATTTCATTTGCTTGATAAAGTCTACACCTAGACAATCTACAGCTTTTTGTCCTAAGATAGTCGTTAAAAGGTTTTCAACAATGCTTTGCATGTTAGGTTGCATTAAAAAGAA
This sequence comes from Harpia harpyja, assembly GCF_026419915.1. Classification (NCBI taxonomy): domain Eukaryota; kingdom Metazoa; phylum Chordata; class Aves; order Accipitriformes; family Accipitridae; genus Harpia; species Harpia harpyja. Next base: position 35,425,215 of record NC_068953.1, read on the forward strand.
ATCCCGTTGGTTTTCAATGTCTTAAAAAACTACACTGAACTTCTGCAAACTACTAACTTGTCCACATTTCTATCTATATTGACTATAAATTTACCTGTACGATTGGCAGGCCTCGCAGACTGGGAATCAGGAGAAGTCAAACTTTGTCTCCTTCCAACTTCATCTGAAGGAGATGTTGGTAAAGAAGATATTGGAGGAGTCTGAGCACGTCGTGCTGGAAGTACAGTCGTAGTAGGATAACTAGAGAACATTTGCCTTTAAAAAAGAACAATATACATTAATATTAAAAAGAGCTATGCTGAAAAAGGTCTGACACAAGAAATATATCAAATTAGAGTGCACTTGGCAAGTCATACTTTACAGCAATTGAGTTTTAAAAGGGTAAGGCACAAACATACATGGGGGGGCAGAAAAATCCTGTTGGAACAGCTTATTCCTACCACCTTTGCCTAGAAAGTTAAATTCTAAGCATGCACCTAAAAAAACCCGTCATAGACCAAGAGCTGTCCTAGGAGATAAAAGAGAAGTAAACACTCTTCCTATTCCTGGTAATAGCACATTGTTCTGGCTTTTGTCAAATTGTATCTGCAAAACCTTTAAGAAAAGAGGTCAGATACATCAACAGAATTAATAAACTTAGGACAGGACTCTATTCAATGTGAAGCAGATTTCCTTCTACATCACAAATAGCCTCTGTAGATTAACTAGTTTTATCTTACTTCCATTTCTGTATGTGAGGGTAGGATGAAATGAGGCCTTAGCTTGCAGGATGTTACCTACAAACTAAGATCTACTCTAGTTTGAGAATCAACAACTATTTGTTAAAAATACAGAATTTCAGAGATTTGTAATTTAAACTATACCAAATATATGTGAGAACTGAAGGACGACATAAGGAAGGTATTTTCTTCTGTCTTGAAGAATTCAGATGTTACATATATGCACAGTGTATATTAAAAGCTTAACAACTTTTTATTTCTAGTAACCCATGTCCTGCAAGGCAGAGAACAAATTAAACTCTGTCCTCTGCAGGGGCAGTTCTTGACAGTAAATACAATCACTGATATTTTCAAAAGCTTAGACAGCTAAAGACATATATTGTATAGAAACCACACAACTGGTTCCCTACACCCACAAAATCGTATATGCTGAAAATAAAGATATTTTACCTAAGAAGACTGAGAGGCATAACACCAGGTGATTCTGAAGCTGGAACTGTTTCAGTATCAGTTACCGGAGTAGTAGCAGTGGTAGTATCCTCCAGAGAGCTGCTCATGAAAGATGTCGTGCTAGAAGCAGAAGGGCTGGTTGTAACTGGTGTTTGGGCTTGCTGAGACTGATCCCCTTCTTCTACTTGTTGATCTACTTCTGCAACACAAAAAAGGACGTTACAGGAACATTAATATAATTGTGTAGAGCAAAATAGTAGCTGTGGGTAAACCTTCAAAAATAACTTTATTTAAAATTCCCCCCAAAGAAAGGGGTGTGCAGAAATGCACACCACGCAAATACTTCTGCCAATAACTCATGGACTTAGGTAAAGAAATCAGCCTATCGGCTCTTGCTGTTGTCATACTGATACAAGGTAAACAGTAAACAAGTCTCTCCAGATGATAACAGAAGTCATTTACTTGGTTAGATCTTACGATATTTAGATTTAGAGATTTAGATTTATGATTGTAACAGTTAGGATTATTCTCTTAGGCAAAAGGGAAAGAAGTCTCAGATATAGAAATAGAGCTGATTAACTAAAAAGCTATTTTTAACTCAGCTGTGTAACTAACAGATTTTTGAAGGGTTTTTTTGGTTGGTTTAGAAGAAGTCCTTAAGACAGTAAAGAACCAGATAGCGCAGTAATTAGCTTTAATATTTTAGATATTTTTTTTCTTTGTTTAAACTGATTTAAATGGTTTCCCTGAAGATGCACACTGTAATACACGTATTTTTAAGAAGAAAAAGAATGATACACATTTTCTTTTCAGCTTCTTTAGTGTAGTGACAAATATCTCGGAAAACAAAACCCCAAAACCAAAACCCCACAACTGATTTAGAGATTTTCACAGGCAGAAACACAGGTTACTTACACCCTGAACATACACATGCTCAACATTGTCTGTTAACATGACTGCATACAATCACGTTTAACAGTGAACTTTATGATTTACATCACATGTAAATCCTTCTGACAAGTATATACAGAACTGCTCATTTTTAAAAAGTATTAAAGACAAACTAGAAGCTCTTATATTTCTGTTTGACTGATATGGATTCACTTTTTATTAAAATAAGGAATCGGGGAAAAGATAAAAAAGTCAGTATTATTATCTACAAAACAGTAAAATATCTTTGTAAAATTTCTCTGTCCAATTAACATTCCTTCAAAGTATAATCACTAAAAAATTACAGGATTGTTATTTGTATTATAATTGTTACTATTAATTTTAATAGAAATAAAAAAATAATTTAGCACTATACTTCCATAATTTTGAAAATGTACCTTGTTTAAGTCTGCCACCAAACTGATCCTCCAGCAGCCCGTGAACCACTAATTTGTAGATCATGGCTTGTGCTCGTTCCAAATCTGCCAGTCCTAGGGCTCTTTTAATTGGTGAACGCATGACTGCCCGTTTCACCATGTGTCGCATCAGGAACTGCAAGGCAGCACGCATTTCAACATCTTCATGAACAACTGGAGAACTAGCACAATCAGAGTTGTGACCATTTTCTGCCAGGACTTTTGGTATTAACAGTAGTTCAGCATATTTACTACAACTGAGAAGAACACTAAGTGACTTCATAGCACCAAGATAAAGATAAGATAGCTGTACTGCTCTGATTTCCGACTGCACTATATCATGATTTCTTGGAGTATGTTCATGATTCTTTTTTCTTCCTTCAGCAGGCTGATGTTGGGATTCCATACCTAGTGTTGATGGTTCTAAAGAAAAGGAAGCAATTTCATTTTCCAACTTAGAGCTTGTAGCGCTATGTCCTTTGTTATCATCAGCATTTTGTCCTAATCGTATATCTGATCCAACATCACCCTCCATTTTCTGGTCCATTTCCCCTTTATCTTCAGATTCATGTCTGTGTTTTTTCTCATGTCTCTTGGTGCTTTGCTTTCCCATATCTTCATGAATACCAGTCAGATAGGTAAGGTCCAGCAACACAGTAGCTGTCAGCCCACGAAATCTTGCAACATCAAAAGGCAGTGGTTCGCAGGGCTCCAGATTATACAATGGAGTATCACTAGGCGACCAAAAAGTTGGGAAGCTTTAATAAAGATCAGAATGACACAGGAAAAAGCAAGTGAGGGAGAGACAGGAGGAAAGTACAGGAAATAATGTAGGCAAAGTAAGATGTAAAATATATTTAATAAAATAAACAAACCAATTCTAAAAATTAAATGTAAACAGGGGAAAATGAGGTTATGATCAGAAAATGGGGAGATATGGTATCAGAGTAAAGGCAACAAAGCATGCACAAGTTTTCAACAACAAGCATTAAAACCCAGAAGCATCATAGAAGCTATCAATTCTGTGCTGATAGAGGTTTCTGCTCTATTATTTAGAAATATGTAACAGAGTTCTACTAAGAAAAACTACCTTAAGCCAAATTTTATCATCGTACCTGAGCTGAATTTGTGAATAGGTATAAAAGCTTAGAAAGAAAACACTCCTAAACTTTTTTCACATTAAGGTAAACCTTTGATTGACCTCACATTCCTGTTCAACGATTCACCCCAAGGAGCATACTACTGATAGCTTATGATAATTCTGTCTCTGGTTATGTCAGGAGAGATTACCTGGAGAGAACAGTGACTTTCTAAAAACACAGGTCAGAAAACCCAACAGATATACATAGTATATGTCTGTCTATCTGTCCATCTATATTCAGTGATAATTTTTTGTAATATTTAGGACTGTTACATTTGACTAATTTTTACTCTAAGCAGGACAAAAATTCATCAGCCTGTATTTCCATAAATCTTGTATTTTCCATACATCCAGCAGATAAAGGACTTTTAAATCTTCATTTTATTATCCCAAAATGTTTTCCTATTTTACAATGTACACTTCTACCTAAAAATGAAAGCAAGCTTTAGCCTGGTTTTAGTTAAGAAGGTATATTCTGAACTTAATTCAATGCATTAACAAAAGCTTGCCTATGTTCAAGCACCGTACCACTTCACTCAAATAATATTTCAAATTATTTTAAGGGCACACTTACTTTAAGGCTCCACTGTCACACAGGCATACTTGAAAGAATTTATATCTGGAACTAAATTTGACCATCAATTGCACTTCACTATTTAGTTAAAGTGACAACAGCCTTTGCATAAAGACAAAATAGGCATAATGTTGCAACAGCGCTAAGAGGTGAACTGACCTCGGTTGTTTCAGAATGTAATTGTAACTGGTGGCAAAAAAAGATAATTACTGTTCAATTTCTCCAGAAGATTATGGTTCAACTATAGCCAGAAGGAGTTGAAGAAATTTAGTGAATCAAATCTTTTCCACACAAAAATGCAGGCAATTCCTGCAAGAGCACCGGAGAGCCCAGAGAAGCCACTAGCTGCACTTCAGAGTTTCCTTCCAAGTGCCTTTGCTTTGAAGGCACATCTGCAAGATAGGTGGAAAAAGGAGTATCTCCTTCCAGCCTCCTCCCCAATTCTCACCACCATCTGCAGAACAACTCTGGAGTATTATCATCTAATACAGGGGCATTCCTTTAGCTCTCTAAGGCAGGTCAGAGAATAAACAAACACTACTTCAAGGCAGCATTAATTTGAATATCATCATTCAATCCACCATTAAGAAGAGAGAATCCTCCCACCTCCTGGCCTTAACCACTCCTCAAGCCCCACAGAGCAATTTCCAGTCCCCTAAGAAGGGACTGACAATGCAGCAAAGATACCTGTTCTCAGCTCTGATAAACTGAACCAGGTCTCTCTTCAGAACCAGGTTGACCATTTACAACAAAAGCATGCACTACCCCCCAGTAAAAATTTGTGTTCTTTACAGATGTAATCAAGAAGCTGTGGTAAATTAAGACAGCAATAACGTTTTAGTTAGCCAATACATACCAAATCTAAAACAAGCAATGCTCAGTTGATATCTAGGAAAACTGGCAAGCTGGTCACATCCCAACTCTAAAACCTAGAGGCCAAATCTAAGAAGTCTAACGATGCTTGTCAATTCAAAACTATCAAATTAATTTTTTTACAAAAGGCATTTTATTACGAGATAGCATACAAAATTAACTCATAATATTTGTTTTAAAATGCCAAATTTTGAAGTCTAAGCTTAAAATAATTCATCGGCACGACTCTAATGTAAAATATATGTTACTTCTGAAGATTGCCAAGCACAAAACACCGCTAGATTGTGTGAAGTGTAGGAAATGAGCATACCTGATAGTAATTTCTGCTTCATCCCATTGGACCTTGGCAGATGTACTGCCTTCCTTCACTACTCCAAGCAAGGTGGCATGACGTCCAGTTTGCTTGTGTACACATCGACCTCCAACTCTAAGACCAGCATCAACTCCACCAATTACTGCTAGAACAGGCCACACTTCCACACAGAGCATCTTCAACTGCAGTTCTGAAAGGTCAGCCAGACCATGCCTACTATGTTTGCTTTTCTCCTCCTCTTTGTTTTCTTTCTCCTCTCTCACCTCATTCTCTTCTCGACTTTGAATTGAGCGACTTTTCTTCAGCTTTTGGCCTGCTTCTTTAAGACATGTTTTGATTTTATTCAGTCTTTCCATCATTTTTTTATTGATGCAGTGTGTCCAACGGTCTGTGCGATGAAGGATACGAATGAGTTGGATAGTGGCTTCTGCCAGCACTGCAGCAACAGGACTACAGATGGGGTCACCAGGTAGCAAATCTCTTGGTGTACCACGCATCTGCATATCACAGATTTTCACCTAAATGTTTAAAGAGAACAGTTTAAAAGTTATCTTCTCAACGTACCTGAAGAAGCTCCTTTTATAAATACAGGAGTCTCCTGCTGAATAGAAAAAATTACTAGCATTGTCTTTTTTTGCTTGGGATCCCTAGGAAATCCACCTTGTCACTAATCAAAACCTGCACCCCTTCAAACTCAAGAACGCTGAAATTATAACAGTTCATGGTTTCTCACGTAAGACTATCTGAAATTCCTAATACTACATTCTCCCTGGTTTCTGGGGAATGCAATTTTTTGTGCATAACATTAAGTCTGTAAATCAATTCTCAATAATAAAATACATTTTAAATTGACAATAGATTGCACAATATAGGAATTTATGAAAAGTCTAGCTAGTGTGCAAGTAATGTAGTGCTATGTATGTCATAAACCAAAATGAATAATCAGTGACGTTCTCAGCACTTATTAGCTACCACCCCCACCCCCAAAAAACGCAACATCCATAACATTTGACACAGAGGAGAACAGAAGGGAAAGGACAAACTTATGACCTCTTGTTATGGGTTAACCCCGGTAAGGCAGCTAAGCCCTACATAGCCACTCGATCACTCCCTCCATCAGGATGGGAAAGAGAATCAGAAGGGCAAAAGTGAGAAAACTCATGGGTTGAGATAAAGAAAGTTTCATAAATAAAAGAGAAAAAAAAAAGACAAAATAAAACAAAACGAAAAAACCCAAGGGATGTAAAATGCAGTTGCTCACCACCAGCTAGCTGACCAATGCCCAGACAGTCCCTGAGCAACAGAAACACCTGGCAAACTTCCCTGCAGTTTTATCGCTGTGCATAATATCGTATGTAATACCTCTTTGGTCACTTTAAGTGAGCTGACCGGCTGTGCTCCCTCCCAGCCTCTTGCCTACCCCCAACCTACTTGCTGGGAGGGACAGAGTGAAAAACCGAGAAAGCCTTGATGCTGTGTAAACACTGCTCAAGAACAGCTAAAGCACTGTGCATTATCAACACTGATTTGTTCATAAATCCAAAACACAGCATCATACAGGCTGTTATAAAGAATATTGACTTTATCCCAGCCAAAACCAGTACACTTATTCAAATCAACATTTAAGTTACCTTCTCTCCTGGATTACTGCTATAGAACATAACACAAGGGTATAACTCCGCTGCATCCACATCTTCAAAAGCTAGTTTTGGCTCCTAGTTAAAAAACAAAACAAAAAACCTCAAACTTAGAACACCTTAACAAGCAAAAATAGGAAACATGGCAAAGTTATACCTGTATTGTAATGCTTTTAAGCACTGAAACCGTCACGTCTTAACTATCAAGCTTAACTTTATATAAAATATCCATGCCAAATTACTATTGCAAAAAACAGCAAAAAACCAACTGATGTTAAATACCTCTCCATTTTTACCAAAGGAAATAGTTCTTGCTTCCATATCTAAGACGCATGTGATGAAATCTCCTTGGGTAAAGCTGGACAGAGTCAAAGTTTGTTCTCCATTGTGATAAAGGTTACCACTATAGGCTCTATATAGCCACATATCTGAGGTAGTGCGATGGTTAAAATCATGTACTGGCCAGCGAGAAACTCCTACGCATGTGCCTTCATTGCCTCGATTCTCCTTCACAATGTAGAACTAGCAGGCAAAACAAAACAAACAGGGCAAAAAAGTCAAGAATATACATTTTAATACAATAAAGCAATGAAAATTTACCTTACACATATTTATGTACACTTTTAACTGTTTTAGTCAGAAGGTTTTAATAAATAAAAAATAATAAGCTAATAAGCTAAAATCATGCTCTACCTCTAAAATGACATCTTGGTGTATAGGGTCAGTCATTAACAAGTCATTTAAACTTAACCTACTAGTAATTAAGAAAACTGTATGTAAATACACAAAGAAGTTGTGGGTTTTTTCCAGACTCAAAATGTACACACCCAGAAGTTAGGTTACAAGTGCTAAAATTAATATTACAGAAATAAATAAGCTTTATTTCTCACATTTACAGTGAGTGATTTACACAGATTCCAGTTAAAAAAGAAGTGAAAGTGTTATGCTCAAAGATGGTACTTACAAGGACTACAACTGTTTATGTATCTATATTCCTAAAAAAATCACTCCACATGTTGTATTAAAAGCTGGTCTTGTCAGTCAGACAGGCTGATGTGACTTTTTGCAAGAAAACAAAATAATTTTGTGAAGTGGTTTTCTAAAGGAAAAATTCAAAATTTACATATTATAGTAGGTAGCTTTTGCAAGACAACGCACATTTGTGCTGACTATGGATGTTAGGGACAAATACGATCACCTCTACAAATAGGCAACACATATTCACAGTCTCCGATCCGTGTACTGAGATACCCAAATGGCAGTCCTCAAAAGCAGCCACAAACTCTTTACTTTGGATTCAAAATCATAGAACCATGGAATGATCTAGGTTGGAAAAGACCCTTAAGATCATCGAGTCCAACCGTAAATGTAACACTGCCAAAATGTCATTTACTCAAGAAAGTTGTCATAAGGGAAAAAACATAGGTAGCTGTTGTTTATAGATCATAGTATATTTCCAAAAACAAAGTAAGAGAAGAAATACACTTTTATGCAACCTACCTTCCACTGGTAACACCCAGAAGTAACTCCAGTGGATGCTAAACCATATCCTTTACCTCCACTTCCATGAGTTAGAATCTGCCCATTCTCCACTATGCAGCACTGGGCTTTCTCAGGGTCAAAGGACACTTCCTGTATGGGAAGATTCTCATCTTCATCTTCAGACTCTCCTTGCTTCTATCAGAAATAGGACAAAATACCTGTGGTAAATGTAACTCAGTTGCATTCAGTTAAGAGAGAAAGTAAAAACTTCATTACCTGTAGCTTCATTTCTTGCTCTTTCTCCTTTATTTGAATTGCATGTTTAGCCTGAGCTATTGGAGTCTCCCACATGCAGTCAGACAGAAGTGAAAATAATCGTTCAACAACCTGGTGCATTAGAATATAATTCAGATAATTTTAAATCCAAGAAGAGGACAACAAATAGTATTATATTGTTTTTACTTTACTTTGTAGGCATAAATGTCAACATATTTAATGCTCTTAGATAAGCAAATATCTACACTGAGCCTCACTTGATTTGGATTCTGAACAAACCTATGAAACATTTAAAAGTTTAATGAAACTATCTGAAGAAACAGATGTAAAAGCTTATAACGAAATATAAAGACCTGAGCCATTTGATCATCTTCAACGCCAGATTCACAAGCAGGTAATACAGCTTCTAGTACGTGAAGTGCAAGAAGTCTAGTCCTCAAATTGCCAACCAAGGGAACTCCTAAAGATGCAACAATATGTTAATAATCTGAAAGTGACTTCTGCATCAGGCACGCACCTATGATGCCAGCTGCATGCCACTAGCGCACAATTCTCCAAAGCGTAACTTGTGTACGTCTACTGAAGTTAGTTTTAGTTGTTCGCTATGTAACACATGTTCTAACAGGACCTATTTTTAGGAACTGCACTACAGAGATGCAAGTAACAACTGAGCATATTTTGAAAAGATCATACCTGAGCAACACTTCTGAGAAGCAATGTTAAGAAGTACTTCCGTCCACTTTGGAGATGCCATTTTTGACTGAATTGCTTTTGAAGACACTACTCTACGTAGGAAAACAAGGAAGTCACCCAGGTGCAGTTCCGCTGCATGTTGCTTTCGGAGGGCAGCTAAGAAGTTAAATTTAAAGTTTTCATTTACAACCTTATTATTACAATGTTACTAGCAGTCCTTGTTACTGGCAACAAACTGTTCTGCAAGTAAAAATACAATGATCAGCTATTAAAGATAGCTGGCTGTTATCCTTGGCTGACTGATAGCTGCCCACCAAGCTGCTCTCTCACTTCTGCTCCTCAGCAAGACAGGGGGAGAAAATAAGATGAAAAGGCTCACTGGTCAAGATAAGGGCAGTGACATCACTTACCAATTACCATCACGGGCAAAACAGACTCAACTTGGGGAAGATTAATTTGATTTATTGCCAGTGAAAAACAGAGTAAGACAAAATTGAAACACCCTCCCCCCCAACCACCCCTTCTTCCCAGGCTAGACTTCACTCCTAACTCTTCTACCTCCCCACCCCTGAGTGGAGCAGGGGGATCGAGAACCTGAGCAGGTTGCGGTCACTTCGTAACACTTTGTCTCTACTACTCCTGCTCCACAACAGGTCCTTCCCGTGGGCTGCAGTTCTTCAAGAACTGCTCCACTGCGGATCCTCTTCCATGGGACACAGTCCTTCGGGAACAGACTGCTCCAGCATAGGTCCCCCACAAGCCACAGTTCCTGCCAGAATCGTGCTCCTGCATAGGCTCTCCACAGGCTGCAGCCTCCTTCAAGGCATATCCACCTGCTCTGGCAGGGGTCCTTCACGGGCTGCAGATGGACAACTGCTTCACCATGGTCTTCTTCACCGGCTGCAGGGGAATCCCTGCTCCAGAGGCTGGAGCACCTCCTCCTCGTGCCCCTCCTTCTTCACTGACCTTGGTGTCTGCAAAGTTGTTTCTCTCACATTATTCCCACTCCTCTCTCACACAGCTGCTGTGCGGCGTTTTTTACCCTTTCTTAAATATGTTATCACAGAGGCACCACCAGTGTTGCTGACTGGCTCAGTGTTGGGCAGCGGTGGGTCTGTTTTGGAGCTGGCTGAAACTGGTTCTATGTGACATGGGGGCAAGCTCCTGATTTCTTCTCACAGAAGCCACCCCTGCAACCCCCTCCCACTACCAAAACCTTGCCACGTAAATCCAATACACACGATTTTTTATAAACGTCCCTCTACTATAAAATGTAACCATTGGTTTCTAAGTATGTTTTTTGTTTTATGGGGATTTTTGATGCAAAACACCATACTTCCTCACATCCCTGATTCGTATTCCAAGGCAGTTTCAACAAGAAAATGTTTGTGGGAAGACCTTATATCCTAATTTCTAATTAACTAATTATCTAAAGAATTCATCAGCTATTGCATTATTTGTAAGTGAAGACAGTTATAAGCACAACCAAAACCATATGTATACCTAAAACTAAGCTACAATTAAAAATTTCTTCAAACATGCAATTTCCACAGAAATTCAAAATGCTCATTAAAGGACTGCAAATTATGTGAAGATATTAATAGTTCAGAAAACCTTTTGTTGCAGGTCTTTTAATATGACAGGATAGGGTCAACCTCTTCCCATCCACTCAGACTGCAAAACTGCATAATACAAAGCAAATGCAACAATTTCCTGAATTAAACTATATTTATTTGCAGTTTGAAATTTAGATAATTAAACTCCTATGACTGCATTTATGAAAAACACTACTACCAATAACTCATTTTTTGAGGAAAAGAGTATTCTTCTTCTAATTCCAAACCAGATGGAGCAATTCTTATTCTCAACCTGCTCCTACCTTTAAATTGCTTTACGTATCAAGTCTATATTAATCTGAACTGAGCACAGAATTATTTGATGACTTTGTTTAACCTAATTTACAGAGTTAAGGATGACCCAACAATAATCAAAATACAGTAGAGTGGGTGAGGGCCTCAGCATTCAGTGGTTTCTTTTATTATGTTTCCTGGTATTTCAAACTTGTAACAGAAATTATGCAAGATAATTACCTCTGAAGTCTCTCTTCTCATTATCCCCATTTGAATCTGCCTTTTTTGATTCTAATTCATCTTCCTCACCTTCGCCTTCTCCAAAGGAAGCCATAAGCATTACACCAGCTTGTGATAACAAGTTCTTCAGCTGACTGCATAATAAATCCAGCAAAGACTGGACCACCTTTGGGCTCAGTTTGTCAGCATAGGTTCTATACATACACAAAAAAAAGTAAAAATAAGAGAGCTCATCCAAGGAACAATAACATAAGACACAACTACAAACTCAGCGCAAGTGACAACTGGGCCTAACACAGCACTAATTCTAATTCATTGTATTGCAGCAGTTACTTTTCCTCATCCTCCACCATATGCTTGGCAGATTATTCTTATTTAAACCCTATTTTTAAGACACTTTAAAACTGTCCAATCTTAGGAATCAAAGGATACATTTCCAGTAATTCCTAGGGGAAAAAGAACAACTTAGTCAATTAAACACAATCCCACTGGAACTTCCAATGATGAGGTGTTGGTTTTGTGGGTTTGGGTTTTGTGGTTTTTTTTGGTGTGGGGTTATTGGGGTTTTTTTACATAACAGATTTGGCAGGTAAATGCAATTTGTTGTATGAACACTGAAACGAAGATGCATGTACTGAATATTAAATAATGCGCTTGTTCCAAATAGAAAATACTTTCTCCACTGCTTTTTTCTTTACTGAGTTAAACTAAATATTTAAGTGTTGATAGGATTCTGGATGCTGTTCTCTGGTCTAGCAGAGGCCAGTATTCCTCAAAAGGTTACTTTATATTCTGAAAAGAAGCACAATGTACTGCTCTGAAGAACTCCTACCGCATTATTGGTATGGCTTTTACACAAATGACTTTTACACAGCAACAGAAAGCCTCATCATATCAAATGAACAGGTCTAAATACAAAGCCAAACTAGAAAAACGGGGAATACTAGAATACAGTATTTACAGACCATAATGTTCTAACAATTCTGGTACAAACTCCTCACTTACAATTCAAAATTATTTATCAGTCTTATATGCATCTTTCTTATGAATAATGTGACTACTCTTCCCCCCCTTCACTTACATGCTTCTGAACAACATTTATTGTCGTAAAGAAAGCTCATAGAAAAGAAGAGTTATTTTTAAAGGGTGTTAAAAAGCTTAACGATTAAGTTTTCTGAAAGCAAGGGAGCATTCGATACTTACCCTGTGGTGATAGCAAGGATCTGAAGTAGTCTTGTACTGGCTACTTTCAAAGCTGTGCTGAGCTGAGAAATACCAGTTTTGGGCAGCAACTGCAGTGGCTGTCCTAACATCGTGTCTGTGCCACACAACTGTGATAGCACATTTAGCAGACCAGTGGAAATGGCCAAGGAGACATCAACAGGCTGATAGTGTACACTTAGAGCAAAAACTGTTACCAACAGAAGACGCTGTTGTGCTTCTAAGATTAAAATAGAGTTGTTTTTAATTAATAAGCCATTTAGAGTAAGAACAGTAAGACAGAAGAACAGCATATTATCTTTTAAATAAAATTTAATTAATTAAATGATCAAGTAAAGAGTTAGCCTTCGTTGTCAGACACTTTGAGGTAGTACTATTGTAGCCCCCTTTAACTCAATGCAACCTCTATACCAAGGTTGTCCAAGGAAGAGTATCATGTAGATCTAGTTTGTGATGTAGATGTTCTGAGGCTAACTCTCAAACCAGAAACTTCTTCCTAGGGTAAGGATAACTGGGTGAAATACTTAATTTTCCATTTGTACTTCAAGTTGATTCTCAAGAAGTTTCTTTCAGTTCCATTTTAATTGTAAGTGAAACAACAAAACAATTCAGGTAAGAATGCCCATTAGACTCTACCTACAAACTAAATTGCAGAACTCTCTTCTGTACTGAAGCTCTCAGTCAGCGCACATACAAAGGCACAAAGAGGTGCAAGAGTTCCAGCTATCCCTTAAGGACAGAAGCACACAGCAATATCTGGGTATAGAAGGACAGAAGGAAGGGCTTTCGAAACAGGCAAGATGCCCTGGTCTTTGGTTTTGAGTTTAAAGAAAGTTCACTTGAATGAAGGAAAGAGGATTGGAGATTTTTCATCTCTTCAGAAAACTGCTTATCCCTGAAAAACCTGAAGATCACTTTGAAGCGCTGAAGACATGGGAGGATTGTGGTATGTGGAATAGAAAGGCTGACAATACTTAAAAGTCTTAAAATAAAAAGGCCTAACACTTGAAGAAAATTAAGACAGAAAAAGGTTAAAAAGCTTCTCTCTCTTGCAAAAAGAAGTCAGACAGATACTTCAGTGAATTCTGGTCACTAATATCAAAGTCTGCTTTGTTAAACATATAAGCTGTTGTACTGTATATTAGAGAACATATTTTGCAAATCTGGTTTTCACTTACCTATGTGATGCTTATTAGCTTGCAGAGCTCTTTCTAACGTAGCAGATAATTGCTGGTAAATTTTGTGCACAGCCACCTGGATTTCAATTTGAATACTTCTCTTAGCTGCTCTGATACCATCCTGGGTCAAACAAATAAGTATTATAAGGACTGATACATTTTTATCACCCAGTTATTGAAACAGCAGAAACTACTGAAGTAGATACCTGGTAGTGATGCAATCTTACACTCTCTCCTTTGGCGCCCGCGTGTCCTACAGTGCCCAAGCCAAAGCAGCCAGCAAGAAACTGTAGTCTAACAGAAGTAAGCAATGAAGAAGACTGAAATCCTGGTACTTGACGACTTCCCATTAATGGCACACTGCCTTTTTCCTCCATCCCTGAGAGAAGCACTAAAATCTGATGAAGCGCTTCCAGACGAAGCTAAAAATAAAGGCAGGCAAAAGACAGTATTAAGTAAGCAGCAAGTATCCTTAGAAATTAGAATTAGATCATCTTCAACTGCAAGCAAGAATGAATGAGGTAGCTGTTTTCTCATCGACACTTCTTTTTTTTTTAAAAAGGGAATTCTTTCAGTTTTATTTTAGAGCTTAACAGAAGAGAGATTAAAAATGTCCTTAATAGACAGAATTGGACAAGGTTTTAAAAAAAAAAATCCATAAAATGAGCATAATGTATGAAGACTAAGAAAAGGTGTTAAACTGAGACTTACCTCAGCCCTCAACTGCTGCTGCTCCATTGCAATTATTGACGCTTGTGGACTGGTGGACATACTTTCCTCTGGTTCCTTAAATCCTGGCGAGTTTCCCACATCTCCACTTACAAAACTAACAACATTTTCAATCAAAGTATGAACTCCAAGGGATCTTGAGAGATCGAAATCGGACTCAACAAATGAGTAGGAGGAAGTATATAACCAATCTCTGCTGTGTTTTAGTCGAGCCCATGAGTCACTTAAAGGTTCCACTTGACTGTGTATTGCTCCTAAAGATATACACAATGAAGTCTCATAAATTCCAATTCACAAGGTAACACATTTTGACAGTAGGTAAAGACTGAACTGCTGCTATTCATACAGGTGGAAAATGGATATTCATGTTAATTATACCATGCATTAAGCAACTTAGAGCAAAACACTTGATTTAAATTTACAGCCATTTCCTTAAAGAAAAGGCTGTATTTAATTATGTCAAGCAGTACTGCAACACGCTGCCAAGTGAGAAAACAAAAAGATAGAAGCCACTCAAACTGCTCAGCTTAAAGCTAGAACACTGAATAAAAATGCTTTGCAGCTAAATGACAAAATAGTAAAGAAAAGATCTGCTACAACAGAAATTGTGCAGTTTGGATATTTATTTTAAGGTCTAAGCACAAAACAAGAGTGTTTTTAGGTTTTAATCAAGCCACTATATATTTCATAGTTTTGAAAAAGCACAATGTTATTTTGGATTAAATATTTACAGAATTCATGACTGCAGAAGGGAACAGAAAATTTTTATTTTAGACTATCAGAGAACATTCACTTTGTTATGAATCAAGATAAATAGATACATGTATATTAAATACTATCTACAGCATGTATTAGATCTATATCTTTGTCATCTGGCAATTTCACAAGTCTATTTTCAAGTATTTCCTATTACATCAGCATGTCATTACACTACCTGAAACTTTACCGTCACTAATAAGTGTACTTCTTCAAATGAGCATCAGTCATCAATTTGCAGCACTGGAACTTATTTATCACCATATATTTGATCTCATTTCCAAAAGAGTTTTGCTAGAACTCCATCCCTGGCACAAGTGAGCGCAATGTCACTAAAGTTATACCTTCATCAGTAGCTAACTGATTTGCATCAGTTAAATACACATATCAACACAGAAGTTGGTATTTTATTATTTTTGTAAATGCTGTTAGCCGATTTGGAGCTATACAAGGTATTACAAGAGGGTATTGCACAAAAGAACTTTCCATCTCTATAGATAGTTAATGTCTGGAGACCTATGTGGAAACCTAATGTATGTTTAAACTCACTTTGAAATTTTAGTTTGAATTATCTTAAATAATCTACATAGAATTTTTAAATATTTATCTCTCTTGTGCACAATGAGCTACAGATATCATTTAGAGAATCACAACTCATTCACAGTACTCGTACAAATCTACATTAACAATTCAGTTTTCAAAATCTGTCTCCAGAGTATCAGCCTCAGACATTATTAAACACAGCCATTTTCAGGAAAAAGTCACAAAAATTCATAGAAATTCATCTGTCGAAAGCTTGCTTTCATCAGTGAGGCTGAGTTCCAATGGTAACAGCTACATACTAGTTTCAGGACCTCCTTTAAACACTGCCTACCTGCAGCAGGTCTGTAAGCAGCTGCTCATAGGAACAAGGAAAGACAGACACATCAGTTTTTGAACTTAGGACAACTCTCCTAGCAACCATTCTACACCATTCTTTTCCTGAGGTAAAGGCAAAAAGCTATTATTCTGTCAACTAATCTGCACCTGCAGGTCACAATTTGCACATTCATGCAACTCAAATTTAAAATACTGTGAAATTTTGCTTTTCCTTTGTAAATTAGGTAGTTAGTCTCCACTTAGTTGCCAAAAAAATTAATTGTCAGGGCTATAAATTATGAAAACCTGTTCACATCCCACTTCCTTTTCTGTAAATAGTGTTCATGTGTGTTTGCATAGTATTCCTTACACTTGCTACTAAACATATTGCAATGGCTTCAGAAAGAACCATCACAGTACTTAGGTCATATTAGGCATTTGACAAAAATATACACACACAAATTTATTTTGGGTAATGCAAAGATTAAGTTTAAACACTACTTTTCAAAGTGCAATCTGATTTACTAATTTCAGCTGGTTTATGTAACACAGTGATATTACCTGGTTTACAGAGAACTACCTATTTTGCCATGTTTACTACGAAAGAATTTAAAGAAATTATGTTACTCAATTTTACAATTTCTACCTGGCAACAATATTTAAAACAAAAGTAAAGACAGATACTACCTTATCCTTAATTTTAATATTCATTCTTATAATACTTGTTTTAAAGCTCTCTATTAAAAACTAAATTATATGCTGAAGTGGCAGGTGAGAAACAAGATAAATAGGACACAGTAGAATAAAAAGGTGCTAAAATAGTTTCATGTAGGAAGGAGTTTCCTAGCATATGCACGGTGAACAGAGCCCAACAGAGAGGATAAATGAAGCCTCGGATTACCTATAGGAAGCATAGCTATTTTATTACCAAGCCCACAAAATGTTGCCTACATAGTAACAACTATTTCAAAAACCTCCTTAAGCCCTACAGTCTTTGAACAGCAGGAGAGCTTAAAGCACTCCAAAGTGACATTAGCTTCCTATCCTCTACCTGTCCTACACTACGCCACTATGAAACACAGCACAGAATCAAAGGATTTTTAAAGAAACAAAAAGCAAGTCCAATGTCTTAAATCATATGCTAAAGGATACCTTCCAAGGATTAACAGAACATCATGAGAAAATTTAGTTTTGATAGTCAACAAATCTTACAAGAAAAAAACCCCACCATATATTAATAAAAACCTAAACTATTTCATATTTGAAAAAAGATGAGGTCTTAGCTAATCATTTTAGTATTAAATGCAAGAACATTTAAATGTAAGAACAATTTAAAATTGTTTCAAATTAGGAGAAAATTCCAAACAATTATGAGATACAGATTAAATGCAAAACAAGACAAGTTATAACTAAAAGTATAGTTTAAAAACAAAGATATCAGAAGTCAAAGTAGTATACTTCAGAATTAAAAACATTTAAGGATTAGGGCACACAAATCTAAAACAAAGTAAATTTTTTTCATTGAAGATGTTAAATACCAACAGAAGAATCAAAAGTATGATTGTATATTAGAGCTTAGCTTGATTCTGTGTAATATCAATTACACAGAATTGATTGCAGCTTAGCACTTCCATAAGCCTCTACAATCACATGAATAGAATTGCACATAAGAATAAACTTTAAGCTTACAGTAAAAAAAAAAAAAAGTTTATTTGTCCTTATAAGCCAGCTTGTAATAATGAGTTTTCTAAATGAATGTGGCACAGCTGCAATACACACTTCATAAAACATAAAATATGTAGGGAAGCTATAGAGACAAAAAAATAAACATGCCATCAGTTACTTGCTTGAAGCTCTTCTTTTTTCTGGGGCTCAACTGGCCAAAAAGGAGTAAATACACTACACCACACAAGAATCAGAAGACAAAAGCAGACATTTGAAACAGAAGGTAACATATTCATAAAATCTCTTCCTCATATTATTCTTAGACTTAAACGATCAGTCTCTTCTCAATCAATACAACAATATATCAAGGAGCAAAGTCTGGGGAAAGAAAATATTTACTCTTGTTTTGAATTAGTACAGCCTAGGTAACAGACTTTCTAAATTCTCCACCTTTTTTTCAGGGAAAAAAAATATATTCCCTTTAACACAGTTATAAGAATACACCGAGACATGCTTACATCCCTTACTCAAACAAGATCTTTCAATTCCAAAATGCAGAACTTGTATTATTACAAGTACACAAAATTATTTCAATTTAATTTGGATTTTATTTAAGTTGCTGCTTTTTTCAGTTGCCCAGCTGTGTTAGTAAAGTACTACAGTACACACAAGCACACTGAAATTCACTGAATTAAAATTTATGTGAAGTAAGAAAACCCAAGACTAGAGGACTCTCATTTACCTGCCTGCAACTATGTTTATGACTGCACTGCTAAATACACATTCTTTACTGTTAAGTATCTAATGCAGTGTACAGTATCCTGCTGGTACTGTACAGGACAGGTACAACATTTTGAGGCATACTCTCTGGCTCTGCAAAATTGAAAAAGATTAATCTAAGCAACAAAAAAACCCCAAAGGGCTTAGATATTAGGGGAAAATAATAATGTGCTCATCACCCTTTATGGCAAAAGTCTTGAAAACAGACATTTTCTGCAGGAATGGAAGGAAAAGTTTACTAATTCAGAAATAACTAAATAATAGCAAAGCACAAGATACTCGAAGTAACCTCAGGCTGAAGTAGGAATAGCATAATCATATTTCTGAACAGACACAATAAATAGAGAAAGAATGCAATTAGATTAAAGATTGGACTGAGTGGCTAAGATGTTAATTGAGTAAAAAGAGAATGCTTTCTTTCCATACTCATCTGCAAGACCATAGGAACAACTTACAGTATCAGTAGTTTTTCTACTGCTAGTTTTCTACATTGCAACTTATGAATAGGAACAGCTTTCATAGCACAAAAATCAGACTATAACCAATAGTGAGATTTAATTATCAAGGAAATGTGATCTGAATTTGAATAACAAGTTGCTGCACTCAATAAACAGAAGTTCTAAAATAAGCCAATCCACTCCAGAGGGAATTACTCTCTTGCCTGTTACAAAAGAACCACTTACCAACACCCTATAAACACTACATTCTTTTAACAACTTTGCAAGGATCAAATACTCTGCATAGACTATAGCTGAGGATAAATTAACCCTACAAAACCTCAGCTAGAAACATCATGTGTGGCCACGGTTCTGTAAGAAGTAGTGTGGTTAAATTCTAGTCAATTTGTTAAGAAGAGACGGAAGGAACCTCATGCCCATATATTAAGGAACTTTTTTTTAGTGAAAATTACCTTTTAAGTCTCCAAAATAGCACAGCCTACAGGAAAAAAAGAATGGTGATAAAAGGAAAAAACCTTGCTTTCCGATTAGCTCTGCTTGTCAACTTCCTTCACAGAGTTTATGGAGACGCACTTAAGAGAGCAAATATTTTCAAGAGACTGCTGCAAACTGCAGTAAGATATTATTCTAAAATCTACATGTTAAAAGGAAACATGATTGAATTTTTTGAATAATAAACTTCAATTGAAAGAAATGAGAAGTGGTTCTTGCAGTTCCTATGGTTCTTCTGTAAGACTCCACTTGTTCTTTCCCACCTAACACTCTCAACTCTACATTCAATCCAACAAAAATTTGAAAAGTTCAGCTGTAAGTCCCTAAAAGCAACAATGGTTACCGCTGTTTTGTAGATATAGAGACAAGAAAAAACAGGAGGCTTTACGTTAATTGCAATTTGAGAAGTGTTTCCCACGTATACTTCTGCTGTAACGCAGAACTATCCTCTGCACTCAAAACAGAGATCTTCTCTAGCATCTGTATGGCATACGTTTCCTTCCTCTCCTTCTCCTCATTTAGAGGAACATAAAACCTTCCATATCTTCCACTAAAAAGCAGATCATATGTGGAAGTCCTAGGAGCACAAGGTACAAACATGAATATAGAAAGAACGTCTCAAAAAAACCCCTAACAAATAAAAATATGCTGTTTGTTTCTCATAAAAATGTCTAATGGTTGCTTCAGTGGAATATGACTTTGGTGGCACTTAAAAATCCAGCTGCAGAACATCATGAGGAACAATGCTGTAGTCTTCCGTAGGTCCTCTCTTCTACAGCGGTTTACTTGCCAAAAACAGGAAACTAGTCTTTTTTCTAATCCTTCAATTCTTAACAAATGTAGCAAATTCAAATGCAGATAGCTCATTCTGATTGAACTCCTTAATCTCTTTTGCCAGCAACTCGGGACAGAGCACAGCATAATGTGAATATGCTTTAAGAACTCAGATTTCTCCTGTTCTTCAAGCTGAGGTAACAGTGAATATAAATGTCCCCTCTATTAGTCACAGCATATCACAAGAATAAAGGTGAAACTGAAGGAGTTTTACCATTCAAAACATCCTTGATAGACACTGCAGTATCTCTAGCACTTCAGTGTGCTGGCTATGTTACAAGGGGTGGACAATCCGAAATGGCTGCAAGTTACATCTTCACCAAACACTGGGGCATGCTTCAGTTCTAGAAGATAACTAGGATTCACAAAACCAGACATTTCATAAGAAATGAAAGACCTTAAATAGCACTGAGCTGAATATAGCTCATCCACTTGATCACGCAGATCTTTGTAGATCTTTTCCTGACCTTGATATAATTATCAGGAATGTTTCCCTGTAAATGCACCCTGCATTCACTGGATTAGTCTGGTACTGAGTATCAACCAAAACTGTCATATATATCATCCAGCACAAGGAGAAAAGTTTTCATTATTGTATGTTGACTAACTCCCAGTTGCCAAAACCAGACAAAAAAAAAAAATCTTTAAGTACCATGGAACAGCAAATAAGTCCTCCAGTACCAGAAAACTGGTATCGGTACGTGTTGTCAGTGTTCAGTCTGCAAATGAGCTACTTGAGCTTCTTCAGGTTCTGGATAGATCAACTGCATTTACCCCTGTTTCTCCTCAGTGTTACACACCTGGTGCAGAACCTTCTTCTGTAATAAAAAGCTTCTATAGACTGGTTGGTTGATAAAGTCTGTTCTTGTGTTACTCCTCATTTCCTGGAGCCCGTGGCCAAAACAACCTCATCAGTCTAACCAACAGTTCAGGAACCATAAGTCCATAAGGTATATTGTATCTCAGATCTAACCCAAGATGATTTCCTGGATTACTTTTAGGATATAGAGAAACGCAAGTGCAGAGTTCTGCGTCAGATTAATGGCAAAGCTAAAAACGGTGACTTCAAAGAATATACTGCAGATCAGAGTGCTGACAGAGGCTATCAGATCTTCTAACACTGAGAATGCCAACAAACATCCTGCTGTCACTGTTGAACAGCTCTAGTAAACTTCTTTACTTGCTCAACTCGTTCAAGTGATTATCCATGTACAGTGAAATCCTTTCCACATTATTTAAAAATTGAAGTGTAATGGGTACTGCCACTGAATGTTTTACAGTTCCAAAAGACTTTAAAAAGGATGCAACCTCTCAGTACTCTGCTTAATGATGAAGGCTATTAAACAAGAACTCTTACGCTACCTAACGGTATTAAGGCTTCTGTAATTAAGGCATATCATAACTCAGCCTAATTCCTGTTAACCTCTTCCCAAGATTTTTACAGATACGAAGGACTTAAGTCATGATTCTAGCAGTGACTCTGCATCATCCAGAGTGAAGTGGGACTTTTTGGTCTCTGTGTAAACAAACATCCTTTGCTCCCTCCACTGCCTTCTGTGAAGAAGCTCATTGAGATTCCCCAGAATGAAGCAGCAACAAAAAGCAGTACAAAAGTTAAAAACCGGATTTATATTGGAGCAATGGCAGAAGTGGTTGCTTGGTTCTGTAGGTGTGCTGGTGTTGAGGATGCAGAAATTGAAGCTGTATTTTCTGGATACAAATTCTCCAAGTTCAAGCACATTTTATGGTAAAAGTTCATTGTTAGCACAAGAACAGAGCATTCCACTTGAACTTCTCTGTCAATTTTTTCTTCCTGAAGTCACGTGAGTGAAAACAGAGTGAAAGTTCCTAATTCACTTGACCTCAGAGAAATCCTCACTTGCTTCAAAAGGGCATTGCAATTCTAGAACCTAGGAAATACTATAACCAAGCCACAAAGCAACAGAACCTAGCACAACAAACAGTAGGTAATGATTATTTTAAATGTTATTTTTAAATACTCAGTTTTAACATCCTGATTGCCATTATGTACTGTATTTAACTGCAAACACATTTTAAATTAAGAAATACTAATACATTTATCAGGTCAATATTCACTAGGTAAACAATTAAACTTACCCCTCTTTCTGTGTGATGATGCCAAATCCAAATCAACATTTCGTCTTCCACTCTACATTAAAAGATTAATAAAAGTCTCATTTCTTTAGGTGAACTTATGTGGTGCATAATATTTGAGTATTTAAAATGCATCCTTTACCCATAAAAGTGAGAAAGTTAACAGAGCTATAATAATTTCAATTGGTTTTTCACCACCATTATTTTCTCTTAATAATGGTGGTTATTAGAAGAGAAACTAAAGTACTGAAACACGGTACTAAACAAATGTTTAAGGTGTACTTCCCACCTAAATATTACATTGACAATCTCTAAATACAAAATGCTAGTTTGCTTACCAGTGAATAACCTTCCTCATCTGATTCTGGCTGAGATAAATCAGATTCACTTCTTGACTTCATCAGTCTGTAGTTTGAGTTTGCATGGATTGAGCGACTTTCTGCAGTAAGACTTTCACTCCTGCTTGAGGTACACACACATTTGTGCGCATGCGTGCACACACACACACAGAAAGAAAATACTGGTATTAGGCAGAAGTAAGAGTTGGTAGTCAAATTTAGCAGGTACCACAGTTTTATTTGGGAGCAGACTACCACAGAACATCACAAGACCACACCAAAGAGGAAACAAGTGGTCTGATGGCTTCAATTATGCTTAAAAAGGGTATTAGTAAACTTTGTTACTTCTTAACACCCTTATTGGTCAACTGAACAAATGGCAACCTCAAATGACTGATCATTCAAGTGCCTTGGTAAGTATTACATACAATATACAGAAACACTTCTGAGCTGAGAGGACAAGAAAACAGAGACAGAGTAAGTGGGTGAAAAAGCACTGAACTTATTAAAAACCCACCCATAAAATGCATCCTAAAGTTGATATGCTGGAGATGAAAGCCACTTTGACAATGACAGAGGCAGCCACCCATGCTTTAGGGACTAGATTTCCAAAAAGAGGCAAAAAGAATAAAAGGGTACTGAATATATATAATCTCCCTGTGAACTCCCCATCAATATCTTCATTTAAAGTATCAGAACAGAGTTTCTGTATGCTAGAAGCTTAAGTAGACTCAGGAGTTCACTAGTAGCATCAGCTACACAATTCCTGTGTTATGTTCCAAGACACACACACACAAAGATGTCTAGAATGAAAGTTTAAAAGGGTCAAGTTTAGAATAAAACTGTGTTACCAAGAATAACTTGGCTTATAAAAATTAAAATACATTATGAAGTACTTACACTATTTAAATTATACACTTCTCCAATTCAATGAGCTGTCTGGCTTTAATTTGTTATTCTCCTATACCTAACAACAGTGTCTTACACATGTCAATATGTTAGAAATATATTTAAAAATCAATCATGAACGACACTTTTTTCATAATAGTCTTTGAAACTTTTGCTTTTAAGCATGTCCTACAAATTTTTTTTGGACACTACTATTTAGGACATTGATAAAGTTCAAGATAATACAAGTATGGTAATAAAAAAATCCAAACACATAAACAAAATTTAGGAAAAATAAACAATTTTTCCAATTACCTCAGATTATCTGTGTAACTGATGATCTGGACTTCATTACTATTTATCACTAAACCCAACTTTGAAAAGTAAATATGGTCCACACAGAATAAAACTCTTCTTAAGGTTTAGTTAATGTGGACAAAGAATATTGAGAAAAATCACTATTCTCAACAAAAACATAACATTGCTCTAGGCAAAAATCTTCTTTTAAAAAAAGTTCTAAGAAGCCTCAGAGAAAAACTGAGGTTATTTAATCAAATATAAAGGAAGCAGAGAAGAGTTAACTATTCTAAGCAGTCAGCAAACCCCACCTTGTCATGAGTCCAATCCCCTCAGAAGTAGCAGAGGGAGGTTGCTGTAACTGTCCATCCTCCCTTCGCTTCTGGAGCTCCTCGATAACAGGGCTTACTCCCAAGATCAACAAGGCACATCTGTGGATCACAGAGTTGCACGCAGCAGTATACACATCTTGACCTTCTGTCAGATCAGTGCTGATTCTTCGTTCCTGCTGAGACTGAGGAGGTGGATCATCAAGTCTAGTCCCTGTCCCAGTGTTCATCCTATCTCGATCCCGACTGCGAGCTACTTCACGGGCTGATAGGAAACATTGAAATATTTCTGTAACATGCAACACAAAAAGAAAGTCTTAACTTCTAGACAAAGCTACATAGAATGAAACATTCATCTACATCTTGGGCCAAAAACTGCCCCACTACAAAGAACAACAAAGATTTTTCCAACAATAAAACAACAGATTAGTAATACAAAGCTATAAAAGAAGTCACACAAACAGGTTGAACAAAGCATTTATACAATGTTAATATTAAAATGAAGAGGACAATGCTATTTGACAGAACACTAAACACTCTTTCAGTGTCTTACTGCAACCCAACTCCTGTTCAGATAGCAAAGAAAGAGATTATTTCATGTTTGCCTTTTAGCAGATGCATACAAGGTAATGCTTCTGTAAATCTGTATTCCAGACACCAGCATATCTGTAATTCAATACTGAAACAGTTTCAGGCTTTTATTTGTTTTGGTCAGTACAATGAAGATCCTATCAAAATTCTTAGCCTTCATGTTACTTAATTTGTCTTAAGTACCAGATTCTTCTTTACCTCTGTCCAAAGACCTGAAGCTCTTGACTTAATCATTTTAAAGTTCAGTTCTCCTTTGGAAACGCAAAGGTAATCCAAACACTTCCTTCACTGATGTTAATAGAGGCAGCAAGACATCAAGGACACAAACTGAACTCTGCATGTCAGGATCAGCATCTCTTAAGATCTTCAATAAGAGTCATCATCTTCCTACTTATTTGTGCACGTAACACTACTGTCTGTCTGCATATTTCTGGATACATTTCCTTTACTGTACCCAGAAACCCTGTCCAGGTAGAATTTGAGAACACTACGCATTTGCCTACAATAACTGCGTATCAAGCAGCAAAAGCGTATTGCATCTACTGAACAGGTAACACACGTACACCTTCTAGAACCATAAATCATCTCGTGATTGTGCACTTTAACTCCGTAGTACACTTTCAGCCAGGGATCAGGTTAGGAAAGCTAAAGCCCTGATAGAACTAAATCTGGCCAGGGACGTCAAGGGCAACAAGAAAAGCTTCTATAGGTATGTCAGTGATAAAAGGAAGACTAGGGAAAATGGGGGTCCTCTCCGGAAGGAAACAGGGGCCCGGTTACCTGGGACATGGAGAAGGGTGAGGTACTCAACGACTGTTTTGCCTCAGTCTTCCCTGGCAAGTGCTCCAGCCACACTGCCCAAGACGCAGAAGGCAACAACAGGGACTGGGGGAATGAACAACTGCCCGTCATAGTGGAAGATCAGGTTCGAGACTGTCTAGGGAACCTGAAGGTACGCAAGTCCATGGGACCTCATGAGATGCATCCGCGGGTCCTGAGGGAACCGGCAGATGAAGTGGCTAAGCCACTATCCATCATATTTGAGAAGTCATGGCAGTCCGGGGAAGTTCCCACTGACTGGAAAAGGGGAAACATAACACCCATTTTTAAAAAGGGGAAAAAAGGAAGACCCGGGGAACTACAGGCCAGTCAGTCTCACCTCTGTGCCTGGCAAGATCAAGGAGCAGATCCTCCTGGAAACTGCTAAGACACATGGAAAACAAGGAGATGACTGGCAACAGCCTACATGGCTTCACTAAGGGCAAATCGTGCCTGACAAATCTGGTGGCCTTCTACGACGGGGTTACAGCGTTGGTGGATTAGGGAAGAGCAATTGATGTCATCTACCTGGACCTGTGCAAAGCATTTGACGCTGTCCCGCACAACATCCTTGTCTCTAAATTGGAGAGATATGGATTGGATGGATGGACCACTTGGTGGATAAGGAATTGTCTGGATGGTCGCACTCAAAGAGTTGCAGTCAACGGCTGGATGTCCAAGTGGAGACCAGTGATAAGTGGCGTTCCTCAGGGGTCAGTATTGGAACCGGTGCTGTTTAACATCTTTGTCGGCGACATGGACAGTGGGATTGAGCGCACCCTCGGCAAGTTTGCCGATGACACCAAGCTGTGTGGTGCAGTTGATAGACAGGAGGGAAGGGATGCCATCCAGAGGGACCTTGACAGGCTTGAGAGGTGGGCCCGTGTGAACCTCCTGAAGTTCAACAAGGCCAACTGCAAGGTCCTGCACATGGGTCGGGGCGACCCCAAGCATTTAAAGCAGCCCAGAGGAGGACTTGGGGGTGTTGGCTGAAGAGAAGCTCAACGTGACCCAGCAATGTGTGCTTGCAGCCCAGAAAGCCAACCGTATCCTGGGCTGCATCAAAAGCAGGGTGACCAGCAGGCTGAAGGAGGTGATTCTGCCCCTCTACTGCGCTCTCGTGAGACCCCACCTGGAGTACTGAATATTCAGCTCCGGAGCCCCCAACATAAGAAGGACATGGACCTGTTGGAGCGAGTCCAGAGGAGGGCTGGAGCACCTCTCCTGTGAAGAGAGGCTGAGAGAGTTGGGGTTGTTCAGCCTGGAGAAGAGAAGGCTCCGGGGAGACCTTACAGCAGCCTTCCAGTACCTAAAGGGGCCTACAGGAAAGCTGGAGAGGGATTTTTTACAAGGGCATGTAGTGATAGGACAAGGGGTAATGGTTTTAAAGTGAAAGAGGGTAGATGTAGATTAGATGTAAGGAAGAACTTCACTGTGATGGTGGTGAGGCACTGGAACAGGTTGTCCAGAGAGGTTGTGGCCGCCCTTTCCCTGGAAGTGTTTGAGGCCAGGTTGGATGGGACTTGAGCAGCCTGGTCTAGTGGAAGGTGTCCCTGCCCATGGCAGGGGGGTTGGAACTAGATGATCTTTAAGGTCCCTTCCAACCCAAACCATTCTTTGATTCTATTACTCTTCAAAGCTTATTACATACAAGATTAACACATACAAACACAGCAAAAATTCTCTATATAAATACTGATGAAAACTCAGAGATCTACTGAATAGAAGTTTAGAGAAAGCAATATGAAACCTATTAGTCTTGTAGACAGTGCATATAAGAACTGTTGGTCTAGGTCAGATGCCCTGTGAATTGCCCAGAAAGGTAGTCTACTTGCCTAGTATTCACATTCCCTTGTATCAAAAGGCATTTCTGACTCAATAAAAGCACTACACCATTTTATAAAAATAAACTTCTCACAATATTTGTGCAGACAAATCTTTCACAATCTTTTAAATAATGTCTTCATTTTACCTTGGAGAGAAAAATATACTCTCCTTCCAAAGCATACTACATTATTGACACACATAACTAGTACTTACTACCAGCTGTCATAACTTCATGTTCTCTTTCCTCTTCTTCATCTTCTTGTTCTGGATGTCCTTCTTCTCTGTCGCGTTCTGCCTGCTCCTCCATTTCCGCTTCTTCATCAATTGTACGAGTAAAAGAATGTTCTTGAGTATCAATATCAGCAGATTCTTGGTTATCTAACATCTTGATAAAAAAAAATATATATACAGTGAAACTAATTCTCACCAAAATGAAAGATGAACAGAAAAGGACATAGGTATTTAATAAGGTTTTTTTCCTATCAAAAAGATACTTTTGATATTGTGTGAAATAAACAACAGACAGCTGTTTACATTCAAGGCTTTAAATACGTAAGTTGGAAAATTTAATTTTCCTTTAATAACTGTTCCTCAGATTATTTGCAGAAAAATGTCTCCTTGTAATGCTTAGACTCTATTGTCAAACTTGGACTCTTCAGCATCAAAGCCTTTAGCAACCATGTGCTGTTGTCTCGTAAAATCTTCTCCCTTTTTAAAGGGCATGAATATGATAAAACTTACTTTGATGGACAAGATTTTGTTACTTAAAGCGATACCAAATATGTTCTCATTTTTATTCTTAACAATCCGGAATTTGCAGTTCTTTTCCTCCCTTTTATTTCAATGAAATTAAACAGATGCATACCCTAAGATTAAAGATTAGCACATGAGGTGCACAAGAAGAATAATATTCTTAGGATTTGAATTTAAAAAATCTTTTTGATTGAGTGGATATATTTGGGTTGATGCTTTCCTTCAATTTGAGGACATAAGTGCTGACCAGCAAAATACTGACTACTTAATAGACAATTTTCCAATGCAGGAAACAGCTTCAGACAATCTGAAGAAGGCAAAGCTTTACATATAAATCATACTGTTAGATTAGAGGTTTTAGAATACTTCAGAAGGTAATTAATTGTACAAATCTTGGGACATACACATCCCACCAGCATAATTCATCTGCCCTCTCCTGGCAGTTTTCCTTTCCAAAAAACCAGAAGATCTTGGTAGCAGCAGATCATGGTCACCGTTTTTCTGGTGCCTCTTATTTGCTCTCATCATTCTACCAGTAAGCCTGTGTATACTGTGCAAATGCAAACTAGCTATTTTTTCCCAATAGTATTAAATCTGAGATCTCCCTGAAGCGGCAAATCTACTGCATACGTTTAGATTTGCTGTACTGCATCTGCCCAATAAGCTTGAGGATTTCCAGGAGTAATGGAACTTACTGCACACAGAGTACACAGTACCTGACTGTGAGCATACACAACAGCTACAACATGAACATGAAGCAACAGATTTATTACATGTGTACAAAACAACCACCCTGTGTATGCTTGGTAAACCAGAGAACCATGAAACTTAACGTATGTATACTGTCCTGTGTTCACACACTACATCCAATGCTTTCAGAAGTGCTGAATCTCTTGCAGATATTAGACCCCTACCACGAGAAAGGAACAGGCAAAGACATGTATCCCCTTGATATTAATTAAAAGGAGGACAGAGACCTACACAATTTTAAAAAGCATGACTAGTGCTTTACAATATTACTAAAAAGCCTCATAATCCTGATGTCACATGAGAATTTCTTGATTAAAAATATCCCACCTGTAGATTGTAAACAGCAACTAAAAATTCTATTGGATAAACCCTCATCCTACTTTAAGGACAACCTTGTAATGCCTAAAGTCCCCAGCCCTGAGTAACTCAATGAATACTTCCATCATCAATTCTGACCTGGCTTAATAAAATGATTCAGAATTTGCCATCATGCTAGTTTCAGGCCCAGTCCTATCATGTCTAACATTCATGCAGGGCTGCCAAGGACAAGTAGCCTTAAGGTAATGTTAGGATTAAGAGAAGAATTTGGCCAGGGAGGAAGAAGAAAGGGGTAAGGCAGGGAAGGGGAAGAGAGAGGTGCAGAAAGGGACAGAGATTAGAGGCCCAGATAACTCAGCTGGATTCAGGGATGGCAGCCAGACTAAGCTGTGGCCCGATCAACACAGCTAAGCAATCTACATCTAAGTTGTAGGCTTCTATGGTACAGCATGCTATGTTTACAGGTAAAACTATGCTTCAGGATGTGCTTGAGTCAAATATTGTCAGTCAATCATTTGCTTCAGCTGATTTAATATCACATGTACTACAGATTAATGGACGACTAATTATACATTGTCCACTTTCATTTAAAAACTCCTGAAAGTTTTTCAACAAGGTAGAACAAAAATGCCAGCAACATATATGAAACTAACATAATGTAATATTTTCTTAATACACAGTAAAGCCTGAAGAACTGAAAAAAGATTTACAGTCTCACCCATCTGTCTCTCGATGATGACCTAGTCTGAATAAGTTCCATGTTCTTGCAGGCAAGTAAGCGACTCCGAACTTTATATACACAACGGTACACTTCTGCCAAGGCTTTGCCAGGCTGGTACCTACAAAAAAAGAGACCCAAACCAGAAAAAAATCATACAAACTTTCTTTTAAAAATTGAAGTTGAACTTTTAAAAGCAGGTTTAAGTTACTTGCCTGCTCTCACCGCAAGCTTGGCTAAGTAAACTTGTGTGTTTCAGAAGCGCTGCAAGAACAAATCTGGACACAGTATCTAGGAGTGATTCATTACTTAAAGTTGCAGTATCCCAATCTGAAAATAGAAAGGGTTCATCAAAACTGGCTATGGTTTCCAACAAACAAATATATTTTCAATGACATTAAAAAAAAAAATCTTTATCCATTTAAGTCTTTCAATTTAGAAGTAGTTTTAATGCTTACAAAATAAGTTTAACATCAATAACACATAAGTACACTGCTTCAGACAAATGTGTTTTGGTCTGCTTAAGGCACTTCAGTCTAACAGCCAGCCAAGGGTATGCACACAAAGTGCCACCAGAGACTCAAAGAGCTGAACTTAGGGTGCAACCTCTCTTTAAAGCAGGGATACTGAACTGGAACTCTTCTCTTTACCGAGCCACTGATTTACATGGAACTTCTTTAGAAACACACCATATTTGAGGCTTTCTCCTCTTTTGCACGTGGTTGAAACCACATTCGAGAATTACTTCGCAGACTCACTTATGATGAAAAAGCCTTATCTCCAGTAGGAAAGCCAACTATTAACACAAGCACAAACTTAAGCACAAGCTTCACTGCCAATATCAACAAGAGACATTTCCAGGTCTCAAAATTAAGGTTCGACCAGTATATTCAGAAACTGACCTTTTCATTTCAAAATAGTTTTTCCCTACTTTAAAAAGAACCATTACAAAGGTAATACTGTTCTAGTGTAAAAATACCAAACTGCTAAGCAAACCTCCACAAGGCAGTGTAATTTTTCATGGGGGTGGGGGGCAGAAATTACTTTCCCACTTCCTTACAAATATCTCCATAATACCTTTTTCAATTAAATATTATCTATGAATCCTTGCAAACTGCTTTAGAAATCACAAAAACTTACCTGGCCACATACAGTTTAGTCTACCATACCTGCTCCTTAGCAAGTTCTATTACTTTGCATTTGATGCTATGCTAACCATCACCATACAACTTTCACTCACCTTGTATTGTGAACTGAGCAGAACCACATCGACCACATCGACCCAATTCCATAACCAAAATAATACAAATTAGCCTTTTCATCTCAGATTTTGCAAACAGACAACCAGCATTTTTTACTGGAATTCCTACTTCTGTGGAATTCTGCAACAGAATTCTCTCTGTTGCTCTCAACAGGCACAGAATGCCATTTGCTGTCTTGTTGGTCTGGCCTAGCTTCGCCAGAGCTACAGAAAACTATCTCTGGATCCAGCAGAGAGCTACAGTACAACTGCAATGCTTAGTAGATCTTATTAAAAGGAGACCTGGGAAGCTTGAGCAGGAACCCAGATTTTAGATAATAAGCATGAAGAACCATTAATAGTCTAAGACCAGCCTCCCAGAGACTTGAAAAACAAAATATGACTTACCCCTTCATGCCATTCCTAACATATTTTGCAAGTTACTTTGCCTTCCCCCATCTCCTCCCCATCAATTTTTCTTTTTAATTCCAAGTTTCACCCTGTTCTACTAGGAAAACAGAAACACCAACAACTGAGTAAGCAAACAAGAGTCTCTTTTTTCTAGTTTGGAGGGAAAAAGAACATTGAACTACATGTTTGCCAATCACTGGAATCAATGCCAAAAATAAGTAACAGAAAAAGCAAAAGAAAGATTGTGGAACATGACAATAAATTGAGTTTATGATGTTGCAGAATTAAAAGTCGTTGCCAAAGAAAATACAGGATTCTGCTAGGCATGTAGTTGGAGCATGTAATATGCTTTTAACACACACATGCGTGCACATACGTATTTTCAACATCTTACCTTTACTAACAGCATAGTCTTGCATACTGATCCAAAGGCTCCTTGCTGGCTCTTTTGTACAACCCAAGGCCAAATCAACATAGACTGTAATCTCAGGTCTCAGCTTATAATCAAATGGCTTCTGTTCTTCATTTCCAGATAGGGCCACTTCTAATAAGGAGCTCATGCATTTGTCTAACAGAAGGGAAATACCTAAGAAATTAAACTCTGAAAATTTTGAGGATTACATGCATCAATCTAAAAGCGTATAAAACAGCTTTCACTCTCCACTTCGTTTAAAAAAAGAAATTAAGACAACTCATTGTTTGACTACAAACTCATGTTAGATAAGGAAAAAAGTCACTTAGAATTACAATTTACATAAAACCTATGAAGATTTAGAAGCGTTATCCAACTCTGCTTCAATAGCGTAATTCTGTATCCTTAATTCTACCTGAACTATATAGCCATACACTTGCAATTATTGTATGGACTCATTTCAAATTATTATTTCTTGTAAGTCTTGAAGTCATCTACTCGGAATCAGAAGAAGAAGGAGGTATCAACTAAGAGCAACAGGCCACAGAGAAGCAGAAGCAAGCGCATTATTCAGATAGGAAGGGATGACTTGAAATACTAATGCCGAGTCCTGTTAGCACTTCTGGTAGATTAGAAGGATTGAAGTTTGTTGTTAATAGTATTATTTCTAATTAATAAAAATTCCACTTTGTAAGTAGAATACAATTTAAGATAATCTTTTTCAATAATTAACATTAACACTGGAGCCCCGGTGTGTCTGTTAAATGCTGAGCATCTAAGAGTAAAACACTTAATTTTAACTCAGTGAAGTCTGTGTTGCTTCTTTCACTAAGAAACTGCACGTTTTTTTCTTCCGCATGCATTTCCAAGACCCTTTGTAAACTGCAGCATATACTTAAATACCTGTTTTCCAACTTTTTGTATTACTACATAAATAAACGAGAATGCTGAAAGACAAACCCTAAGTACACAGACTTATTCAAACATCATCAGAAATTTCAAAACTGAACACAAATATTTACAATAACAATTAGACACTTGCATTTAACAGCTTACCTAAATGAGGAATATCCATTTCCACTCCGTCACTGAAAAGTGGAGTTTTCAACCAATAGGCTGTATCTTGTTCCTCAGGGGACACTGGAGGTCCTTGAAGCATGCCACCAAGACACCGCCCAATAAGCAAAGCTACAGTTCTCTCTAGATCAACAAGCCATACCCAAGACTGGGCAGGCTGTGGTAAGGGCACTCCAGCAGGATCAATTAATTCAGGTCCACCTAAAAGTATTAGCAATGAATAGTCAAATTAGTCACTGTTGCCCAGATGTTAAAAACAATTCCAAAATTAGTAAAATTAATGGCAGATCTTGTTAATATTTCCCAGTTAATAGCAGATTTGCCCCTCAGACAACAACCTTTAAACTGAAGAAACAGCAGTTAGGACAAAGAGATCGCTTAACATTACAACTTCAGCAGCAGCAGAGGCCATCACCATTCATGGTACAACTGTTCATATTCAATGAAGTAAAGGCTGTTTTAAACTCTGCCCAAGCACCTATTTTGTCCAATACATATTTCTTTGTGTTCTGATAAACATGTATAGATAACAGCACTCAATTAAAGCAGAAAATTTTGCCAAAAACATTAATGAAAAATGCAATGAATGGCAAATAAGTATAGCACCTCCTATCACAAATTTCAGTCACTTTACCTCTTTCTTTATATTTCTATTTCATTGGCACCAGAAATATCTGGTGGCACATGTTCAGGAAGTTAGCAGGTAATTCATGATTTTAAGTTAAAATTCTATTACACTACAAAATGGAAAGCAAAAGTAAAATTTGGAAATGAAAATAAATAGATCATGACAAAATTATCTATTAGCTGCATCAGGGGAAGTTCAGATTAGACATTATGAAAAGATTCTTCACTGAGAGGGTGGTCGGTCACTGGATCAGAGTCCCTCAGGAAGTGGTCATGGTACCAAGCCTGTCAGAGTTCAAGAGCTTCTGGGCAACGCTCTTAGTCGTATGGTTTAGTTTTAGGTAGTACTGCAAGGAGCAAGGAATTGGACTCGACTATCTTTATGGGTCCTTTCCAACTTGAGATATTCCATGATTCTAAAATCAGCATTTCTTTTACAAGTAAAGAATGGTATTTTCATGTATTACAAACTTAGTATTTTCAGTTCAATATATATATTTCCCATATTGCTCTTGGATTCCCACGCAAGTCAATATACATTCTGGGTTGACAGAATAAAGAAGTTTGCCTGCAGTTCAAAGTATTTCATGGCAAGGGATGTTAATACATTTAGGAATTTGAAAAGGAAATGTAGCAAGATGCCTAGCTTAAAAAAAAAAAGCCATCTTAAAGGGGAAAGTTAAATTTCCACTTCAAAAAGGTGACATGCCATTCTTTATTTTTCAGATTAAAAGTGCGTTAGCTATTACACTTACCATGAAGTGGCCACTGTAATTCCTGATCTTCTAAAAGGGCTGCAGCAGGTAACAGTCTATTAAGGCGATCTAAAGGTGGCAACAGATCTAGCAGGTAACTCAACAAAGGCCGAGCTACTGATACTGGTAGTAACAATAACGAGTTGACAATCTGAGAGAGCATACTACCAGCAGCCGACACATAAATCACACCTATAGAGGAAAAAAAAAAATAATTCTGAATTATAGTTACAGCTATACAATTATATTCCAAGCACAATTTAACGAGTCAGAAAGAACTGCATAAAAATCGCTTAGCTGTCTCAAAATGTCTCAACTGTACATGTTGAATTGAGGGGTTTAATAATTATTAATCCATTCCATATTTTACTTCCACACTTTTCAGTAATCTCAGAAAATATGTACTTTTAAAGAGAGAAATCTAGAACTAACGAAACTGAAACAATAATGCACAGAGACAATATCCTCTCTATTCTGTATTTTTCCTGTATGCAAGATGTTCTATCGAAAACATGAACCAGATGCTACCCTTGGGTAGACACTTAATCTCCTCCTTTGGGGGAGGCTTGGGATGTCTACTTTATTAGATATAGGGAAAATAAGGTATTTTATTATTCAAATCTAAACAAATAAGAACTGCCCTGAGCTTACGGAGCCACCATTACTGATTTTTCCATGAATATTTACCTCTCAGTTTTTCCCCAACACTACCATTCCAAGAGCTTTCCTTAAGCAGTGTTGCAGAACGGGAATAGATATCTGTAGCATGAGGCAATAAAAGCTGAAGATGTTTGTGAAGCAGTGCCACACTGCTGGAATTCTGGAAGGAAACAAACATACCTAAGAATAATTCTGTAAATGTATTTAAGGGGTTAATTATTTAAATCAGTTTAGCTTTCAAATATTCAGAAGATTTTCAACAGGGACCTTACAACATTCTGGTGCTTAAGCATATTGAATTAATTCCCCCCCCCCAAAATGATAAAAATAAGGGCACACACCTCACTAACACTGTTGATGTGGCAATAAGCCAGCAACTGTTTCTGCAGTGAACATAAAAGCTCATGAAGATGAGCAGGTTGGCTGTTTTCTGATGATGATGTACCCAGTAAAAATTTATCACTGTTTTTTTCCAGTTCTCCAAAGGCTTGGTCCTATTAAGACAAAAAGGGGGAAAAAAAAGAACAATTAATTCTGCCTTCGAATGCTATAATACTTTACTACAATCTTACAAAGAAGCTGTTTTTACTTCTACCATGTGCACCTGTAATTATCGAAGAAATCAGATAATGTCAAGTGAATCATGCGATAACCAAACTTGAAATTACAATAATTTAGAATATCACAGTAGTGATTGTGATAGCTGTCAGGTGACCTCTTCTATTCCAAAAAAGGGTATTTTCTGATGCAAAAATATTTTTTGTTCAACTCACCATGGATAACTGGATGAAAGAACTTACTCCCCACCCTGGCCCCCAATCACAGTATGTTAAAATAAGTAATAACCCTTTAGAATTTATTATGGACTGATACAAATGTTTCAGATTAGAATCCTTCCTTGCATTATCTAGGATGGCAACAAAAGGAGCAGAAGGTAGATGGCTGCTTGACTTCATTCTGAAATCTACTGAAAAAACTGAGTTAGTTTCAAGTAGAAAATTCAAAGCAGATAGCTCAATCTAAATGTCTCGTGGAGGTCTAGAGGAAAGAATAAAAAACTAGCAACCCTCACCATCAGGAGCTAGGGATACTATGCCAGAGAAGTAAAAATCTCCAATTTCTTTTCGCTGTTATATTTAACTGGCTAGTTAAATAAAAAGGGCGAGTCAGTTACTTGCTCTTACACTCCCCTAAACTTTCTAAGAAGAACAATCTGTTTGACACACTATTATGTATAATAAGACAGCTGACCTGTACTTGCTGCACTATTATAAGGTAGTTACCCTAGCGAAGTTAATTAAACAGATTCATGTTTCTGGTGTCTGCCTATCTTTCTCTGGTGGCTGAGATTATACTGACAAAAAGGGTTCCATACAATCTACTTGATGTGTTACATTCTATCTTCCAAAAATTTTTGAAGCCAAAGTAAGAGCAATAAAATACTTTAATGTGATATGAAACCATCTACATTTACATAAGCCAAGTTAAACAATAAATACCACTATAACAGTATTAGAACCATAATGTTAGAAATTATTTAACTGATTTTAGTCCACTTCAGGACAAATAAATATGGCGTTACTACTTTATCTAAACAAAAAGAGCACTGTTTTCTGAAAGTGGGGAAAAACTTTTAACCCTTCCAAGTATTCAAAATTCATTACCATTTTAAAAAAATAATAAATACAAGGCCTATACATACTGTATAAAATCCCAAATTTCTTAGAAGAGTCTTCATTAGGATTTCAGCTAGATGAGTATCCGGATGACTACTCTGGACAGCATATGTTTGATCAGAGAGATTTCCATAGCTGATACATAATGAGGAAGTTTCTGTGGCATCAGATGGTGAGCTATAGCCAAGCAGGGAAGCTACATGGGTGTGATCCTGCAAGCTTGTCAGAATAATATCCAATTGCATTCTCTAAAGAAAAATGTTTAGACACAAGAAACTTTCTTTGTTAATGAAGACAGAATAATGAGCTAAGAAGAAAAAAACATCAGGCGTAGTTATGCAGTAAAAATATTCTAATGAGATATGAAAATAAGCTGGAGGACTTTACAAAAAAACCCCCCATTTTTTTCCTGCAGATTTGTTATATTAGAGAACAGATAAATATACCAAATTAAATGACCATACCTAGTAAAGATCTGAGATTAAGAGAGAGATATTACACACTGGACCAAATGCTTTCTTCAGTTTGTTCTAGTTATCTTGGGGGGGGGGGGGGGCAATTCTAATCTAAACATAGGAAAAAGGAAAAGGGTAAAAAGCAGGAGAAGCATACATTAGACC
This sequence comes from Harpia harpyja, assembly GCF_026419915.1. Taxonomy (NCBI): domain Eukaryota; kingdom Metazoa; phylum Chordata; class Aves; order Accipitriformes; family Accipitridae; genus Harpia; species Harpia harpyja. The sequence continues at coordinate 35,463,001 of NC_068953.1, forward strand.
AAGGGAGGTGGCAGATGCAGATAACAACCTTCAATTTCAGTATTGTTCCCCACTATTGCTGGTTATGAATCCTGAAAAATCAAAACTTGTTCTACCCTAGTAATTGTTGGGGGTTTTAGTTTGTACCGGTACTAATCTTCAGAAATCTTTAGAAAATTAGATCAGAAGATTCTTCTTCATAGTTTCAGTATCAGAGTAAACCAGTCTATTCCATAGTGTATGAAATAAAGGATTTGACCAGGATCCTATGTGTACAGAACTGAATAATAGTTTCTCTCATTTTTTAATCTGAGACTACTGCTGAAGCTTCAATTCCTACTGCCCTCAAGAACAGAAACAGATGTTCTTTGAATTTCTTTCCTTCCACTTTTAAGATGCTGGGCAAGTCTCCTAACCTGCATTAATTCCTGATCTTTACATTCAAGAAAGAAAAAGAAAAAAAGTAACATCCCAGCCATCTTTGCGAAGTAGGGTGAAATCCATGTAGGAAAAGCATTATACAAGTATTCTTCATAGAAAATAGTTAATTTTCTGTTACCAAGACTTGCTAAATCAGGCTAGTATTCAAAAATATCTAATCTTTAAACTTGTCTAGATACTCTAACACAGCAATTCCTAACCTTTCTGTAGTCAACCTTCACTTGAGAAAACATGTAGTGCTCCCTACCTCACTAGATTCTGATTTAGCCAGGCTACCTACAGATTTTGTAAAGTTGGGCTTTGCACTGCATCTCACCAATAACTTGCTTGCACTTTGCAAATGAGGTTCTCCTCACTGTTCAAAATGTTCTAGCAAAAGAAAAAAAAAAAAAAACCCCACACAAAAAAACCACACCGCAATTGCTTTCAAAGACAGACCTTACCTGTCCTTTTGATAAGCTTTCCCATCTATCAGGACCCTGGGGTAGAAGAGAATGTAGCAATTCCATTCTCTCTCGCAATGGAGGAAGTAGCATAGTTGCTCCTACTGAGAGAGTCTCAATTACAACCTAAAATTAGAGTAGCAGAAAAAACTTTCAGTGGCAGGGGGGAAAGCAACTCAACTATATCTTTAAAAAATGTATCAAACACGATATATCCAAAACATCCACTTAATTTCATTTAACATCAGAATTCTATCACACAATAGCATATTAATCTTTTATTCTGTGATGCAAAGATAGGCGGTACATTGAAGGAGTGAAACGAGACCAACATATTGTCAAAACAATAAAAAATTCTTTGTAAATTGCTATTTCCCATAAGAGTGCCATTTTAGGAGAAGTTACTCAAGTAAGTTAGTTACTCAATCCACAAGATTAACATTTTCGGCTCATTATTACAAGCAATAATAATTAAAATGTTACAAAATAAAAGCAGCTTTTTGAAATTCTTATGCAAACATTCGCCTCTGATTTCAGATCATAAAACAGTGATGGTGATTAAATTTTTTAACTTTAATGAGTAAAATGGGTAAGAATCATGTTCATCAGAGTGCCAAGTTCAGAAAGTCAGACAAATCTCTAATTACACAGTCAAAGAAAGAAAGAAAAGAGAGTAGTAGAATTTTCACATGTGAACAAAAGAAACATTACTTACTTCCTGAATTTCATCAGGGACAGAAGAGTCCATCAGTCTAAACAACAAATTTCGAAGAGGACCAGCTTGCCGGCCAAGAATGCTAGTAGCTACGCCTCCAGCCAGTGCAAGTGCAAGATGATTAGAAAGCAGCTTCAAACACAATTTAAGAAAATTGTGATGTTCCCTGTAAAAAGAAATACGTCCCTGTTAATCTCTTCTATTATTAGCCTTGCTCCCTTACACTTATTTGCGCACTAAGCTTTTAACTCTCATTTGATTTTGCTTAACAGAAAGATAAGTAAATTACAACTGGGACTTCAAAGAAACTCCTCTGAAAACCTACTGCCAACCTGCTTAAAAGAACAAAAAACAAACCCAGAAGAGAGAAAAGTGTCTTTGTGGACAATGGTTCCAAGAGGCATTCAGTTTAGAAAAGTATTCCCATGAATTAGGAGGCAAAATCATCCCAAAATACACAAGTAGGCAGACAAATATATTCCTCAAAAAGGAAAAAAACCCCACCGTTTAAGAAGTAATAAATGTAATCCTCTCTCAGGAGATTTAGGAGTACAATCGGATTAATCAGATTAAAAATGAGAAGTCAGGATATTAATTTCTAGTCTTCTTAAAAAAGAAAACTTTTGAAAAACTTTGTAACAAGGAAAAAAGATTCATAAGGATCTTTGATATTTATAGTGTTTTTTGCAAACATCAGTGAGGAAACATTCATGTTTTCGTATTTTATAGCAATACATTAAAAACGTCACCTTTGGTGAAAAGACTCAAATCTGGAAGCTGTAATAATGACTACTAATGATTTCTCAAGAGGCTGTTTCAGTCAACATGGCACTATCAAGATAAGCTTAGTTTTGTTGCATTTCATTTTCTGGAGCACCTTCCAGAAAAGACAAATTTGTGGAAATGCAGAAAGGCTCCCCAAATCCAAAGCAAGGAAAATGCTTCTTGCCCATATATTTCAAACCTAAGTGACATTTCATGTCTATGAATCTCACATTTGTAAAACTGCACTTTCTAAAACAATGGAATATCTTATCTTTAAAAAAAACCAAAGAAACAAACAAAACCCCAAACCACCACATGGAACTGATCATGAAATATCCCAAACTGTCCACCACTAACCTCTGTCTGTATCAGAAGCAAACTGCTGTAACTGTAATACTACGCCTCATTACAAAGTTCCACAGCCAATCAGTTCCTGAAAAAATTGAACTGCCTTTCTCCATTTTGTAACAGTTATGCTACTTGACATAACCTGAACAACAGAGTCATACATAACCTTTAAAAAAGTCTTTCATGCATTCTGAACAATTTCTAGTTCTCCAGAGGTGATCAGAGACCTTGAGCTGCAAGAAGAAAATAGCCCACCCCCCCATGCTAAAAACACTTGTAGAAAAATATCCTAATTCCTTAGATATAAACAGGGTTTTATCAGAGCATTGATCCCAACTCAAAACACAATGGCAACTATACACCTCCCGGTCTGAGCATCATACATGTGTTAGTCAATAACTGAATGTATGGATTGATGGATTATCACTTGAAGAGGGGTTTTTTTGCCTAAGATTATCAGTAGATTAGAGCCAGTAGCATCCACTCAAACAGGTTACAGGAATAAGAACTGGCAAAGCAGAAATAATGTACAGAAATAGTAAATGCATTTCAACTATATAGAAAAATGTGTTTTAAAGGATAACTGAAAGAAAATATTTATTTCAGTGTATAATTAAAATCAATTCCACACAAAAGATCCTGCTACATTTGAGGCACTGAAAAGCTCCTGTGTTATACAAACAAACAAATGGCACCTGAACGAGCAAATAAACCAGACTTATGCTTGTTAAAGAAAAGACTAACCAGGACTAAGCCATGCACCACTGCTGTAAAGAAAAAAAAATTTTTATAAATCTATAACATGCATATGACGTATATACCTTGATGAAGGAAAAGGAAGAGGGGGAATTTCACTGTTAATTTTGTCACAGTAGTGCTCAAGAAAAGAACGAAGATGCGAAAAGGTACTTTCTTCAAGGTCTACACAATAGGGTCTGTGCCACGCCACAACTTGCCTGGAATCAAACATCAAAGCAAGTTAACTACTGAAAATATTCTAACTGCTTTAATAAATTAACAGTTTAAGCAGGTTGTGTATGCGCTTGACCAAACCAATTTTTTTCTTAGAACAAACTAGTATGATTGAGGCAGACTAACTTCCTGATCCCTGAAGGTATTTTCTGCTCTCTCTTCTGTAAAGTTATTTACAAATCACTCTTCAGTTATGAACAAGAACACCTACAGTGCCATAAATATAAAGCCATACGTGTTTAATCTGATTCTTGCAAAAGCTGACCAGTACTCACAAAGCCGTTTTTAGTACAAATGCCAGATTATAAAGAGACTTTGATACAATGCAGGGAGAATTCAAAAGGAGTAGTACCACTTAGTACTGTTTTGAGTCTCACTATTTTCTTAATTGATTTTTATAAGGTTGCTCTCTTTAAAACAGGGCATTTGAAATTCTTCCTGAATTACCTTCCAAATATTAAGTTTTTCTATTCCTTTGTTTTAGTCCATGCATAAATCTGATGCTTACTGCTTCATTTCAATCATTTGCTCATGTCTTTGGTGTAACAAAGTATTATTTCAATTACTGTATATTAATAATCAAACTATTTATTTAGGTACTTTTTTTTAGTTTAGGTTAACATGTAACCACCCAGAAATTTGTAAAGATGTTTAAATCCACATCAGTAATTTGTCTAAACATCCCCGTTTCCCAAAGTCTTCTGCTTAGTCTACTCATTGTTACACTAAAGGAAACTGCCTAAGCCATAAAAAATCCTGTCAGAAGCACAAAATAAAAAATACTGAGTTGTTTCTCCTCCCACTGCCTAACTTGTCGATTTTTAGTAAACAGAGGTAATTTTTGTCTAACAGCAGGCAAGAAATCTTCATATACAAAGAAATTTGTATATAACATCCAAATCCTTGGTGCTGCTATATTTTCACTTGTAAATTTAAAAGGAAGAAAAGAAATTTAAATTTAAAAAGAGGAAGAGAAGAGAAGAGGAGAAAGAGAGGAAGAGAAAGAGAAGAAGAGGGAGGAAGAGAGAAGAAAAGACTTTCCAGTCCAAAACATTACAAGCAGAATACTTGAAACGCATTACATGGTTAACGCTTTCAGGAAAGAGTTAAATGTATCCCAAAGTGGACTTGTATAAAAAAAAATTTATACCAATGTCCTCCAACGTCATTGTTACCTGTCCCTTGGAAGAGCTGTCCAGGCAAGGCTATGGGACGTTCCTGCTGAAATCTGTTGAATTGCAACTCCATCTAAACCACTTACTTTCTTCGGTTTAGTAATGGGACCAGTAGAGTTTCCCTGACCACACTGTCCCATTGAATTGTTACCCCAAGCATAAACTTCATTATCTATAAAGTAGAAGACAAAACCTGAGATACAATTGTTTTTGATTAAGAGGGGGATTATGTATTTTTACAACTTATTCTTTTTACCATGAGAAAGTGCCAAACAGTGACTGTCACCAATCGAAATATCAACTATTCTTGTAGCAGCCAGTTCTTCAATAAGCTTGGGTCTGAGAGCAGTTGCCTCTGAAGAGCCACAGCCAAGGCATGCACCGCAGCCCCATGCATAAACCTAGAGCAAACAAACCACAAAATATTAGCATGTCAAATTTGTATTACTGGTGACCAAGAACAAACGAAATACCAGATAACCACTTGCACAATAATTGCAACTATGCTTTCAACGTGTACAGTACTTTCAGGACTCTAATGTACATTTCATATCATCTACATTTCTTCCCCCAACTACTCAGATCACTGGCCACAGAGCACATCAATGGAGAGGCTGTTGTAAGAAAAGAAACAGCTGCAGTAAACTTCAACATGCCTAATCCATACTTTTAAAACCCATTGCCTTTGAATCACAGTGGGGTGCGGGTGGGGGTCAGTTAGGTTACATGTGTAGAAATGCTTATTGTATTACATGTACATACATCATGCCAGTAAGGAGTCTTATTTACCAGCTAAACATTTCTCTCCAAGGTCTCCTGAGATTTTTCAGATTAGAAATAAAATTTTCAGTTAACACCTATATTCTAAAATACACATACATTTTAAAAAAAATATTAAATCACTTAACCACCTGAGTTGGTTAATGCATTAAAAATTACAAGCATTTCACTGCTTTTTTCCAGAACCCACTTTGCTTCCTGAATCCAATTTGATTTTGCACTGGTTATGTTTATTAACCTAAAAATAACTCATTTTCTGTGGCTAAACAAGACTCTTGAAAAGCGTACTCTTACATTATTCTTCAGCACATTTTTAATTACTCTAGTGCATTAGGATCTCGGTACTTTAGTCAATCTCTAATCAAGAGCTTTACTGATATTTAAGTACTAGTTGAATATTTTCTCAACAGTCAAATAATACATGCTGAAATAACGAACCCACACCATCTTCACCAACTCTCACCATTTGAGTGAAAACTTGTTTTTGCCTACCTGCCCTGTTGATGTCAAGGCAAGTGAAGACTGGCTCCCGGCACAAACTTTTCGAATAAACATTCCTTGCAAGGCTTCTATAACTTTAGGTTTATACACTCTGTTTGTATCACCATGACCAAGTTTGCCTACAAAAGGAGGGAACACAAGTGGAAGGTATTTTCAATACATAAACTATGACAACTAGAAGTACCCAAAACCAACTCTTTTTGGATTTCCAAAAGTGTCAGAGTATATATTCAAAATTAAAACATATTACAATTTTTATAAAACCTCTTCTCTTTCAATTGCAGTAATTACAGACTTTAGGAAATACATATTTATTATAGTGTATTTAAAAACTGAAATATTAATTCCATATATCTACACTATTCATTGCCTGCTGTTTAATTACTAAAGCCTTCCAAAGCACTAAACCTTTTCACATTCGGCAAAAAAAGATTACTTTACAAAGTGACTTGAAAAAAACCCATCTTTTCTGCATTTTTTCTAACAGCTGTGTGCATTTGTGTAACCATTAATATTTTTATTCCCTTATTGCTCCTTTAAGTTTCTCCTGAAAGCAGCTATTTCTCTCCACAACTTCACCATTTTCAATCAATGACCTCAAAAACAAGGACTGTCACTAGACCATGTCAGTGTGCTGACAGAAAAACATTCCTCAAAAGGAAGGAGAAAAAACAAAATCAAATGTGAAATATATTACAAAAACTGATAATTTTTACAAATGTTATGCTTTGATTCATGTTGCTTTAGCTTTCATACAACACTGTAGTAGCGTATCATTAATATCCGAAAGCCAAATTCTCTGTAATTTACTGAAACAGAAGAACAAACTCCAATACTTTGTGAAGATTAAGATGCCTGTCCTGCTAAAAAATTTTTCAACTGAAATTACAGAAAGAGGGAGACAGAGGAGTGGGACAAATTCTACATGTGCATGTCTGAGCTAGCTTTCAAACAAAATTCAAATTCCTACCCAGTTCTATTAACCACCAATTTGATTATGAGATTTCTGTAGTCTGCATTTTCCTCTCTTCTCACACTAGGCTAGGAAGCAATAATATAGCAATTTTAATCTGACTTTTAAATTTTATCTAGCAGCATAACCAAATTTAGCTAAATATGGTAATAATAGAAAATGAATGATTCTGTGTTTGACAAAGCGTCTACTGGCAATGAAGGTCAGAATCCCTTCATTTCTGAGATGGGACGTGTTTCTTCAAGAGGCAGTTTAAATGCAACAGTTTCTAGTATGTGAATACAGTTACTGCCATATCAAATGAGTGAGTTTATTTGAAAGTTATCAGCATAGCATTTTTTCCAGAATTGCTTATGCATTCATTGAGCTTTCTGCTCTGTGAAACACCTCTTCCTTCTGATATCCTTTCTTAAAGTCTATAATCTTGCAGTTAAACTTAAAATATTGTATTTAGGTTTTACTAACATCCTTTACTTGAACAGCTACCAAATGACAAAACCCCTCCCCCCCAAACTTCAAGAGTACTGAGGCTATGAGGTAGATGGAATAAGATGAAAATTACTACCATAATGTTAGTTTTACCTACCATTGTCTCCTCCTCCAAATGACCATACTGTTCTCCCATCTTTGGACAGAGCTATTGTGTGTGAACTGCCACAGGAAACCTCTCCTACATTGCTAATATCTTTTACTAAAGTTGGAATGTTGCGGCTGTTGCTGTCACCGTGACCTAAGGGAAAAAAAAATTTTTCTTTTTGTGAAGATTTAAGTTCTATTTATGGTTTGTAATTTCAGTAAGATTTTGCAAAACCTATATACATTGTAATCATCACAAAATATAATTTCTGCCCACTTTTTGGAAAGATTTGTAGTAAGATTTGGAAGAGATCTGTAGTAAGGTTAACAAACATATCATAAGACGTACTCCATCCATAACACTTGATCATACCTTACTGCCACTAAATCATAGGACTATTTTCTACCTAGTTTAAAAGAAATAAAAAGATTTACTAGCACAATTGCCTTTAATACTAGTTAATTAGGTAGCTACACTTCCTAATACTGGGCAGCAGGTAGCCTGAACAGCATGAGGAAACTAAAATGAGAGCATACTCTTACTACTGTCAATACAAGCATACATAATGCACAGACAAATAAAACCAACAAACTAGCTAGTTTTAGACAGTCACAATTCTAACTGGTCCTTTCTGCAGAAGCCCAATACATTACAGTATCACCTACTTCACAATAAGTATGACTTACATGTCTAAAACTACAGAAATGCTGCAGATATGGAAGAAAAATGGGGAAGAGAGGGGAAAGAATACTACATGATTGTATTGGTTTTGTGTGGCAAGGTTTTGGTAGCGGGTGGGGTTACAGGGGTGGCTTCTGTAAGAAGCTGGAAGCTTCCCCTGTATTTGACAGAGCCCATACCAGCCGGCTCTAAGACAGACCCGCCGCCGGCCAAGGCCGAGCCAATCAGCGATAGTGGTAACGCCTCTGTGATAACATTTTTAAGAAGGAAAAAAGTTGGGACGGCGGTATTCGGCAGCCGGAGAGAGGAGTGAGAACATGTAAGAGAAACAACCCTGCGGACACCAAGGTCAGTGAAGAAGGAGGGGGAGGAGATGCTCCAGGCGCCGGAGCAGAGATTCCCCTGCAGCCCGTGGTGAAGACCATGGTGAGGCAGGCTGTCCCCCTGCAGTCCATGGAGGTCCACGGTGGAGCAGATATCCACCTGCAGCCCATGGAGGACCCCACGCCGGAGCAGGTGGGTTCCCGAAGGAGGCTGTGACCCCGTGGGAACCCCGCACTGGAGCAGGCTCCTGGCAGGACCTGCGGATCTGTGGAGAGAGGAGCCCACAGAGCAGATTTTCTGGCAGGACTTGTGACCCCGTGGGGGGCCCACGCTGGAGCAGTCTGTGCCTGAAGGACTGCACACCGTGGAAAGGACCCATGCTGGAGCAGTTCGTGAAGAACTGCAGCCCGTGGGAAGGACCCACGTTGGAGAAGTTCGTGGAGGACTGTCTCCCGTGGGTGGGACCCCACGCTGGAGCAGGGGAAGAGTGTGATGAGTCCTCCCCCTGAGGAGGATGAAGCGGCAGAAAATAACGTGTGATGAACCGACCGTAAACCCCATCCCCGTCCCCCTGTGCCGCTGGGGGGGTGGTAGAGAATCCGGAAGTGAAGTTGTGCCCGGGAAGAAGGGAGGGGTGGAGGGAAGGTGTTCTGAGATTTGGTTTTATTTCTCATTACCCTACTCCGGTTGATTTGTAATAAATCAAGTTAATTTTTCCCCAAACTGAGTCTGTTTTGCCCGTGACGGTAATTGGTGAGTGATCTCTCCTATCCTTATCTCGACCCACAAGCTCTTTGTTATATTTTCTCTCCCCTGTCCAGTTGAGAAGGAGGGGGAGTGATAGAACAGCTCTGGTGGGCACCTGGCATCCATAACTGATTAAATGTGAACAAGTTACTATGACCTAACTAAATGCTACTTTTTAGCTGCACACTGGAACTCACCATTGCACACTCCAAGCTCCCCAAAGCACATAAAAACCCCACATTAACCTAAAACTCAATGAGAACATTTCCACAATTGAGCCCAAAATTGTAGGTTAAACCTCTAACCCAGTGTTCTTAACAGCAGGGGTAGACTCAGCACTTCCACTGATTACCTTGAAAAACTGTGAAACACTGTCCTCCTCTTCTGCCCCTGTCAAGTACTTGCTTTCACCCCTCTACTTGGCAATCATGACATTCAAAGCAAAGACAGCAGAAAGGAACTAAAGCCCAACTTGAAGCAATTTTCTATGCAAAAGCTGTTGGTTCAACTGAACCTGCTTGTGAAGGGTGGTTTTATATGAGGCATACCAGCTGTACAGCAAAGATGATGAAATATACAAGTGAAATTTAAGCATAATACTGTGGTTTTTGTTTCAGTTAAATGAAACTTTTTGGACATATTAAGATAAAAGGACATTAACCCATTCTGGCAAACAATGTCAAGTATCCTTATTAGTATCACATTAGAATCAGACCCTTGATATTATTAGCCAGTTATTCATGACTGCTCAAAGAACCATCCTACCGTCACTAGATTACGTTTATGTAGAATTCCAGTTTAAAATGTCTACCGTTTACATTTAAGTGACAGTGGCAATCAAATATAGTCTTATGAATGAACAAAGGCAACTTTTCCTGAAAAGAAAAATTTAAAAAAATAGAATCTTTGTAAAATTAACTGCATTAGAATCTTTTAAGTGTCTCTGCACTAGTTTTAATACAGTCAGTCACCTATATACACACACCTCTGCATATGTGTGCACGTGTATTTAGAGGGGACAATAAGAGAACAAAGAAAATACACATATAGTACCATTACCAAACACAGGAATTCTTGCAAAAGCATCTCATGAAATTTTAAAGTTACCTAATCTTCCAAAGTCTCCTTCTCCCCATGTATATAGCTCTCCATCTTCTGTAACAGCAGCACTATGTCTGTATCCAGCTGATACACAAACAACAACCTACATTACATGCAAAAATAAAAATCAAGCTTTTACACAAAATGAACAGGAAGTTTGAAAGTTTATGAAAGTCAAGTTTCAGAGGCATTCTATGTAAACTGACTTGTTCACTTGTGTGGAGCAAGTACATAAATTAAGCTTTGCAATCTTTTCTATTCAGTATTTGATAAAGTAGAAATCAGTACACAAAGAGACAAGTTTATATATAAACTCGTCGTAATTTATTTATCAAGCAAATTTAACATAATGATATCCTAGTCTTACAGCAGCAAAATGAAGCATCAGTGGATGTTTAAAACACTGGCCAAAACATAGACAGATAGGGAAGAGAAGGCCTTTAGGACAATACAAAGCCACTTATCAAATGAAGTCCCTGAAGAGTTGTATAGGAGAAGTCCTAATGTTACAGCTAACAAAAGCAACCATCTCCTGGAACGTCATCGCAGTTCAGCAAAAGCATATGAGCAAGTTTTACTCTTAAGACTATGAGAAGGTTTACTGACAATGCCATTGCCTAAATCGCATGCCTAAAGGCAATCATAAGTTTTAGTGCTTTGCTGAAAGCAAAAGCAGCTTTCAAGAGAAGTTCAGAAAAAACACAGAACTTTTTCTTAAGATTTTATGTATTCCAAATTTTACACATCACAACTGAACAGAACAAAAATAGGTGTTCTACTATACAAACCATACCTACCTTTCCTTGCAGAGGACCCTGAATAAGTTTGGGATATTTCTGAGTTGAACTATTTCCATGTCCCAATTTTCCATAGTCACCATCACCCCAGCTGAAGACTTCCCCTTCTGTTGTAAATGCTAAAGTGTGACCATCAGATCCTTTTGAAGATGACACTTTTTTAATAGACCTATGAGGCTCAAAAGTCAGTTTTTTCAATGTGGACTGATTATTGGAATCACCCAGTCCTAGTCTCCCGTAGCTGCCTTTACCGCAGGCTCTAACAGAACCATCCGTAGAGATAACAAATGTACAATACTGTCCAGCTTCAATCTATAAACAAAAAGGTTATGACAATAAAAAAGAAAGATTAGATAAATGTAAAATTCACATATAGGTCTAGAAGTCTGTATTTTTAAAAACAGAATGTCAGGTTTCTTTACATAACCCTTTCATATAACGTAATATAAACATTAAGGAGAATTTGCCCTTCAGCAAGCAGTACAATTCAAATTCCTGGAAAATACTTTATGAGTAAATCCATTTTCTTGAGGTAAAGGATGTAAATAGCAATTGATCTATTATTTGCATCTCTCCTACAGACTACAGAACTCAGGCTGCCTTCAGATCTCCAAGACTCATGGATGGAAATGGACAGTCTTTGAAGGTATCTTAATTGTTTTAAGATTAAAAAGACAAAATAACAGCTTGATAAAGCACTGTAGGTTTTGCTTAGTTTTAACCAGTACCAAGAGGTAACATTACAGAAATACGCCAAATGCTAAAAATCCACTACCATTTGAGACTATGCATTTTAATTACATAAACACCAAAGAAATAAGACCAAAAGTTTTTAAGAAGGAACTTGCCTCTATTGGAAAGTCGGCACACAGCTGAAGAATGACCTAATAGCAAACCAACTAACCCTGGAATAATTTCCTATAGGATTCTTAGCACACTATAAGTGCAAAGCAGGTCCAAATCTGAAGCATAAAGGCACTGCATGTCCACATCATAATACGGCACAAAGCAGGTGGTAGGCTGCACAGTGACAGCCCTATTTACTGTGAATTAACTTCTTCATATAGACAAATCCTACAAAGATCATCAATGAAGGTTAAAGAAAAAATTCTTTAACCCAGTGGGAAATCACATAAATAGGTTGTATGGGTGTATACCGTACTATTTAAAGAGTAACCCATTCACTCAGATCACTCATTCCACTCTTGTGTATTAGTGTTTTGTTTAAACAAAGTTTTTTGAATGCATAAATTTGCTTTATGATGCCTGGTCCTGCAGTCCATTGGCACATAAAATATATCAGTGACGTCAATAGAAACAATTCCACAAAATGTACCTAAATTGTCTAGTAACCAAAAAAACGCTTTTACTTAACTCAACACTACAAAGCCAATATAGTAACAGAAAAGCAAACCGTTATATTCTGTGTCACGCATCAACAGAAGTGCTCAGTTGCAACTGCAGAATCTGTGACTGAGAGCAGAAAGAGCATACTGTATATTGATTTTCAGAAAGATAATTTAAGGTTGCTGTGCCAGCAGTTAGCCTGGTTTGGACTTTTAAACTAGGCAACCTTGGTGTGAAAACCACCAGTGGAACAGAAGATTAAGTAGTTAAGATAACTTTTAAACAACTGTAAAAAAAATAAATAACTACAGGCAAGCAAATTCGTCTCTGCAAATGCATTTCATCCAAGTTAGACAATTCGACTGTTCTTGTTACATCGATATCAATGTCTGTATGTCACTAAAAATGAAGAAGAATGTTTTTTCCAGGAATCAATAAAAGTAGTGAGATACTTTCAGTAAAACAACTTCTGTGACTACTTCTGAGCATCTACTTCATTACAACTTGACACTCAGAAATAAAGTACTATTTTCCAATTTCATAGTGTAACTATGAAGCTGTTAAATGTTACATAATGTAACACTATAAATGTCACTCACTGTCTGTGCATCAGAAAAACTTGGAGCAAGCTTGGGTTGAAGTATTTTCTCTTGAGTTCCTTCTACCAGTTGATGACTACTGTTGCTACCCCAAACATAAACTTCACAGGTCTCGGAAACAATGGGAGCATCACCCGTTTGAATGCTGTCAGGACTGGCACATGTTCTTGAATAGTCTGACGCCATTCGACAAACCTATTAAAATGAGAGATTTATTACACAGTAGCATTTTCATTTCTTTCCACGTAGTCACAATGTTTAATGCAACTTCAATTTCCCTTCAATATGATTCTCTGCCTAAAACACAAATCATCCATCACCGTATCATTAGCTTGCCCAAATTACTTTGTTTCTCTACATCTTCATTTTTCACCTTTTTTTGCCTTCCTCTTCTACTTCAGAATAACTCAGCAGAGACTGGACCATACCCACATGCACACACCAATCAGATGTGTGACGGGGAAGTAAACTACAGTTACCTTAAAGTCAAGGTTCATTTCAAGACATACCTCTTCAAATAAACACAGAGCTGCCTCGTAAAGAGAACATAAGCCGTCAGACGTTCTAGTTGGCTCTCTCCATTGACTTCGATCAGCAGATGATCCCTACAATTTTTAAATGTTATTATGAGAAAAATACTTCCATACAGCAACAGTGCACCTGTACAAAATACATTAGGGATTTGTTCTTACAGTTAAGCAAAATTGAAAGCTCTTTCTATAAGCATATGTAAACTACCTTTCTCCCCTGAGCTATGGTATCTGCATACACTTCAGGATAACAAAAATGTGATAAGTGCTAGTTAAACATTCTTATTTATTCATTTTTGTGACAATATCTGGGTCTAGAGTTAATTTCTCCTAACACTGTTTTGTTCTGAAATGCATGTCATTTGTGTTGAGTTTAATGTGATTATTTTTTAAAAATGTCTAATCATAATTATTTTTGTGTTTATGTATCTTACATATTTTGGTCTCTAATTTTACGTCTAGTCCAAAACCAACAACAAATAAAGCTGCCTACCAGGACATTCAATCCAATTCGGATCCTGCCACTGCCATGCTCTTCTCATGGTCCCCATGCTTTAAATTTTTTAGTTTTTAAAATTTATGTTTATTAGAAAGCATTACAAGCCTGAGAGAAAAGAATGCCCACTTCAGGGAAAAAGTCATTCCCTGTTTCCGTCTGAGCCTATGAGGCAGAAGCTTGCCACAGCTTCTGACTGCATATTGTGATATCATTTCATACCTTTAAAAAGAACATTCATCTAGGACCAGAAGTAAGCACTCAACATACAAAGCAGTGTGCCATACTTCCAAACAGTGTAGCTCATTTTCTCATTGTATTAATTTCCGAGCAGTAGCAAAAATGCTAAACATCTCAAATCTTACTGATTCTCCAAAGATGTATAAGCAGAGGTCCAGGTTAAGTGGAGAGCAGGAACGTCCAACGTTAATAACTTTGATCAGGCAACAAGGCATACTGCAAAACTTTGAATTCTAAGCAAATTCAGCATAGCAAGCCTTAAAAACAGTTCCATACTTTCTAACTTTCTTGCTATGAACTTAAATGTAAAGTGCAAGTGGATCAAGTACAGCTTTGATTCTTTCCCTGGAGTTAGAGCATAATGCCAAAAGTGACAACACAGGGATTGCTTTGCTGTTTCATCTTTACCTATGAGGAAACAGGCGGGCAGGGAGGGAGAGAAAGAGATAGTGGGTAACAAAGCAAATACTGAAAAAAAAAAATTCACCCCCCCCCCTTTTTAACATACTAAGCAAACTATTGAGCAAACTGGCATTCAGTGTTGAGAAACCATTTAAAGTTAAGAATGCAACTATATTTGCAATGTAGAAAAAACAAAACTGGTATACCTACCAAAGATCGTCGCATCTGTGTTAATATACTCATAAAGCAATCAAAGCTGATCATCCCTTCTGGACTTTGCAGCAACTTCGTTTTCTCCATAGCGTTTACTACAGCTGAAGCACCTAAAGCCATTTCTATCCATTCAAGAAGGTATCGTAAGGAACCTCGTTGGGCAGCCAAGCCAAGAAGCAATTCAGAAGCTAATCTACGACCTAAAGTGTCTGCCCCAGAGTTTGGAATTGTTACTCCTTTAAGAAATGTTGTTACTTGTGATAAACAGTCCAACCCCATTGGTGGAATCTTGCTTTCATTTGCTAAAGATAAAGGTGGTAAAGAGCTCACAACTTCTATTGCAGTATGGATAACATCATTGCAAAGACTGAGGCCAGGTCCTGATGCCGGCATCATCCAACTTTGTCTTAGCAGTGCAAATAACAAGCTCAACCCAGTCCGAACTCCCATTTCTATAAGTGCATCTGTACTTGACCTAGGACGTTCACTGACGGAATGCACATCTGTTGATCCAGAACTGCTTTCTGGTGAATGCTGCTGCTGTTTCACCTTACCCTTATCATGGTATTTATTAGAAAGTGCATAGAAGACACGCTGCAACACAAGAAGACGTTTTCGAAGCGCTCCAGCAAATGGAGAATCTGAGCATACCATCTTCGCCAGTGCCAGCTGGCTGCTAAGAAGGGCATCCAAGTAGTGGTCCTGTTCATCACTAGATAGAGATTCCCGCTCAAAATCTGGTAACTGAGGTCCTTTGAGGCACAGAACCTGCTGGGGCAATGGCACTACTTCTTTATTGCTGACTAACTTAGCGTACAAGATAGAAACTCCCTCCCTTGTTGCAATAGATTCACTGTCTTCTGTGATCCAGGAGCTGTTGAGATGTTCAAGCCATTTCAGCTTCACAGGTGGGACCATAGCTGCCATGTTGGTTTACTCCTTTGCCATTAGTCCTGAAGATGAAAAAAAACTGTAAATAGGTGTGCAATATTATCTGCAGAACTTATTACTCACACTAGGACAATTCCTAATAATCCTTTAAGAAAGCAAGTAGCAAAAGATTAATCACCAAGAATTACCAAAGTTCCACCTTTTTACCCATGTAAGTGCTGCAACCTGGAATTCAGATCAAATACTAACAGAATAGTTTAGTAGTATAAAAAAGACGTTTTGCAGATTATTTTTTATCTTCCTTTTAAACAAGTACATACATGCATATGTGCAACTTCCTTAACATGATGTAAGAATTTTAGTGTAAGTCTGCATTTTCTAAATCCATATATGCATGAAAATTCACACAAAGCAGATGTAATTCTGCTATGTTTCAAAGAAAATACACTTTTAATATTCTTTAGAATAAATAATATTCCCTTTACAGACAGCAAAACTGAGGACAAAGACTTCAAAAAATGCACAAGATCATACACAACTGTGTACAAGTGAATGGAGTACCAGAGTAAACCTCCATTTTACAATAAATGGGACTACTAATTCAGACCATAACTAAGGGCTCAACCTACCAAACTCTAAGTCCTGCCATCACAGGCCACTCTTCCCCGTTTCTAAGCTAGAGATCTCCTTAAAATCCATGTCAATGTTAAATGGAAACCAGGATATATGGCTTCACTGCTAGAGTAGCACATTATATAGGTCCTATTCATTTAGTGGATAGGCTCTTCAGAGCCAAATTCACATAACAACTACTCCAAGTAAATTTACAGTATCAAAAATTATGTATTACATTACATTGTACACAGTATGACTTTGAAAGTATTCAAAACTTCCAGGACAGATATTTAAGGAAGGGATCTGTTGCGGACACATATTTAGCTAACAGTCGCAAGAGCGTTCCACATGCCTTTAGAAGGCCTTGAACAGAATAAACAAGACAAAAAAAGAAAGTTACCAATTAGAAGAACACAGGTCCGCATTCCACGATAAAGGGAACTTGGCACAAACAACCTCAATTCAGCAGTTTATCTTGACCAATTAGATTGAGACAAGTTTCGCGTGTTTTAGTTGGTATAACCAATTATGCCTTACGTTTATGCGCGTGTACAGAGTTAGTATAACCAATTATGCCTTACGTTTATGCGCGTGTACAGAGTAGTATAACCAATTATGTCTCATGTTTATGCACGTGGACACTGTATGCTTGCATGTGGCAACCAATCAGAGCTTTTAAGGAACTTAGAGAATTGTATAAGAATGATCTGCTATGCTCAATAAACTGGCGACTTTGATCATCATATTGGTGTGCTGTCGTCCGTCCCCGCACGGAATTTCCCTACATCTGGCGACTCCAACATGATCCGGTAAGGAACAAGAGGGGAACGCTAACGACTGAAAAGGCGGGGGAGATTGCCACGGATGCCGGTGGGCTTATGAGAAAGCGCCGGGCTGCTCGAGAGAGGCAGGAATCGTAAGCTTACGTGATAAAAGGCGGCATGGGTATCGCAGTATCTGCGAAGGAAAAGGCAGCCGTAAAGACATTTATGAGGCTGGTTGAAAAAACAGAGATGGGAGGATCCTGACTGAAAGACCGGCTGCCCCAGCTGGTGTGCCCATAGAGGCAGATAAGACAGCGCTGTCATTTTTTCACCCGTTGAGGTGAGGACTCGCCCGTAGAGGAGGTGAGCAGTTGGGGGAGGAGATGGGGTCTACGCTTTCCAAAGAAGAAGAAGCGGTAGTTAAGCTCCTCCAACATATACTCTCAAAGAGAGGCATAAAATATGATGAAGCTTGTTTAAAGCGGCTTTTACAATGGAAAAAGGACAGAAACCTTTTAATTAGTGTGGGTACAGCTTTTGAGCTTAGTACCTGGGAAGCTATCGGAACCTCCCTATGGGATGAAATTAGTGACGGGTCTAAAGAAGTTAAAGGTCTTGCAACTTTATGGAAATTAATTAAGACAACTCTGCAAGAAATGAAAGCAGATCATAAAGCGTCTGCGTCTGCTTTTGCTGCTCTCTCTCCCACCGCAAGCGAAGGAGAAACGCGGGGAGAAAAACATAATGCAGCGAGAGAGACTTTTGGAGCTTGTCCGCCTGCTCCTGTGCCCTTGATTTCTACTCCACTCCCTGGGACTGCCGATATTAATCAGCCATCTGACAGTTCCCAAGCCTCCCTAACCGTACGCTTAAAGGAAACCCTACAGAATCAGGAAGCGAGTAAAAATCTGCCTATGAGAAAACAGCCCCCAGAGATCGCCGCTCAACATGAACAAATTATACCTAGCATATACCCTCTGTTGCCTCCGTCTACGCCTGGATCGTCTCAAGAGCATGAAGAGGGGCCGGAGCCTACTTCGCAGCAGTTGCAGTCAGTAATAGAAAAGCTGGCACAGCTGGAGGCTGCTGTGAAGCAAGAAAAACCGCCAACCGTATCCTTTGATGCACCCCTTTTCCACCCCCCCCTCGCTTTCCTCCTCCTTGCTGCATTTGGCCTGTTATGGGTGACACACATAAGTGAAGAATGGATGATCCAACAACCAAAACAGAATGTATGGGTAACTTTAACGAACATAACGCATCAAGAAGCTATATGTCTTTCTGTCACTACCCCTGAAAACCCTTTTTCTACCTCTTTGGTGGGGTTACCTCTAGACACCTGGCCAGATCCAATGCCTGAATTTTCCCTTTGTACTAACCCACAATCCTGTGTCAATAATTGGGATGGTGTGTATGCACACCTGCCTCAAGTAATGCAAGAACCTCAAGAGTTAGAGTTGTTAGGATCAGTCATCATGAATGCCTGTGTGATGTTTAATTACACCTATAACACCACTCGAAAGGGTCAGAATGTAAATGCTATTTTGCCTGTATATAGAAATGCTACAGCTTGGTGTAACTATATCTATTCCAGAATATCACACTCTTTTTTCTATTCCAGCTGCTTTACCTGCAGGGATGTTTTTAATTTGTGGGGATAGAGCATGAGGGTGAATTCCATTGAAACTTAACGGGAGGCCATGTAGCCTCGGACAACTTACATTACTAACACCCGATATCAATATGATTCACAGTAAAAAGGCTCACGATAACTAACACAGGGTTAAGTGGATGGCTAGCAAGTTTGGGAATTACGGGATGGTTGAAAGATTTGCTTATGCATGGCTTAGTTATTTTAATTGTAATATTAGCAGTTGTAATGATTGTACCACGTATCATAAAAATAGTTGAACATATGATTACAAAAGCATTTCATGTAACTTGGCTTGCACAAAAACAAAAAGGGGAAATTGTGGGAGATTTCATGGAAAATGGGGGACATTTCTTTGAGCCTGATTATTTAGAGTTAGCATAAGTAGGCCGCAGTTAGCATGAGTGGGCCAGAGTACGTGACAGCTGCAGTATGAACGGACTTTGAACCACCAGAAAAACAATGGACATGAGGAACTTGGACAGTGGAGCAATTAATAAACAAGATAACAGAACTGCAGAGGCAAGAAGGGGCTGCAAGAGCTTTAATGCAATTAAGAAAGCTGTCATTTCGGCTTAGAGCATTTAACTGCGGGATGGGGACTTAGGAGGTGGTTTGTATCTTTGTTAAAAATCGGGGTTTCTTTTATTCTTGTGTATTTTATTAGGTATAATGTTGCTTTTACTGTGTTTAATTAATTGTGTTCATAGATCTTGTAGGTTACCTTGATCAACATGACAGGTCAAGATTCTTTGTGCATTGCAACCGCATCACAAAGCCCATGAACCAGTAGACAGGATGGCTATGACTTGTGCAGCGCGCCTGGCCAGTGAGCGCATGCGTCATAGGCTCCCCATGTCGCAACCAAGGCGGATTTTGGCACCCGCTGGCCACGTGTGCTGAAATCCGTTCCTCTGCAAACGTACAAATACCGGGATTTTCCGAAGAGCATCGGGCTGGTGTATGGCAAGGCCATCGTTGCCTCCGTGGGGACGCCCACATAAAGCTGGCACCTACCGATTGCTGGGCTGAGTTTGCGGCGCAAGACGGCACAAGAATGTACGGATGGTCCATCTTCCTCACAGTCCTCGGATGGATGTAGTCATGGATACCACCACAAGCCAAATAAAACATGTGGATAACCCTGACTAACGTGACCGGACAAGATTGCTTATACCTCCGTACAGCAACACCAAGCAATCCCTTTTTCACAGGTTTAATAGGGGGTTCCACTGGCATCAACGAAGTTTAAGAACTTATTGATGGAGACCCCTGTGCAGCAGGTCATGGACTCAATGGATGGGAATGCCTGGTTTCCACGGATCGGGCATTCACCCTCATTGCCACCCCGGGAATCACAAATTCTGGGTTCCCTGAATACAGATTGGTGTAGTATTATCTGATTTACTGTTAAATGTAGATAGTATTAGACACACAACCTTACAAAATAGAGCTGCTCTTAAATCATTAATTAAGATAGTTTTGATTTATCTCGTAGTGGTTTTTTGTATTTTAATTTGTGAGCCTTGTATGTTGCAATGTGTTTAAAAATTAATTGATAGATCAAGTAAGGCTGTGTTAATTGACAAAAAACAAAAAAAGGGGGAAATGTTGCGGACACATATTTAGCTAACAGTCGCAAGAGCGTTCCACATGCCTTTAGAAGGCCTTGAACAGAATAAACAAGAAGACAAAAAAAGAAAGTTACCAATTAGAAGAACACAGGTCCGCATTCCACGATAAAGGGAACTTGGCACAAACAACCTCAATTCAGCAGTTTATCTTGACCAATTAGATTGAGACAAGTTTCGCGTGTTTTAGTTGGTATAACCAATTATGCCTTACGTTTATGCGCGTGTACAGAGTTAGTATAACCAATTATGCCTTACGTTTATGCGCGTGTACAGAGTTAGTATAACCAATTATGCCTTACGTTTATGCGCGTGTACAGAGTTAGTATAACCAATTATGCCTTACGTTTATGCGCGTGTACAGAGTTAGTATAACCAATTATGCCTTACGTTTATGCGCGTGTACAGAGTAGTATAACCAATTATGTCTTATGTTTATGCGCGTGGACACTGTATGCTTGCATGTGGCAACCAATCAGAGCTTTTAAGGAACTTAGAGAATTGTATAAGAATGATCTGCTATGCTCAATAAACTGGCGACTTTGATCATCATATTGGTGTGCTGTCGTCCGTCCCCGCACGGAATTTCCCTACAGGGATCACTAACAACATGGAGGTAAAGAGAAAACTTAATAATGCAACAACATTGGTTTACCAGGAAAGTTCAAATTGGTTGCCAAACCAACTTGAAAGCTTACAACATTCTTTCAAATCAAAGACATCAATGAATTTGAGATCTTTTTCTGCTGACGGTTTTAGGAAAAAAACCCAACACGTTATGAATCATGACACTTTTACGTGGATTCAAACTCAATGTAACATTATGATGAAATTGCTACAAAATTCCTGGGAATCCTACAGTTAAAATGGCAATCCTTGCCACATACCACAAAGCTTTTTTTGGCTAGCACTAGGCCCTGGAATACATCTCTTTTGTGACTTTTGCACTGCCTGAACTCAAGTCAACTTATTTAGCTGAATGGAAAGATCCCTTTTTCTCATGTTATTCCCTTGAGAGACGCAGTAGGGTCTGACTGAGCTCTACACAGGTGGTCTAAAACCTCAGTTACAAACTCCATGTGTGAAACCTGAATGCTTTGATATTAAACCACTTGTAAGTTGGCTTAAGTGAAAAGTAGTTTCAAGGTTTACAATTAATAAGACAGGACTGCATTTTTTGTTCACTGTTTCAAAATTCAAAATCTAAAATAAATCCACAGATGGAAAGGTTACACTTAAATTACAGAATATCAGACCATTTTTGAAATTTAATCTGAGTGCATCAATTTTCAAACTGAACATGGCAACAAGTCCTCTTTGATCACTTTCAGAAGGGAGAATATAGTGTTGGAAAAGCAGATTATTTTCTCTACAAAGTCCTTCTTTCGGGATGATGCACCATAGGTATATGGCACGGACAGTATGGCAAATGTGCATATGGCCTTGTAGTTCCCCAATGCTCAGTCATTGCAAACCTCTTAACCACACTACTCAAAACGAAAGTGTAAGCCATTTAAAAAAAAAAAAAAAAAAAAATCACCAGAAGGGCATCTTGTATATTCAAAAGCATACAGTATTATTTAGGCAATTGATGCTGTAATAAACTAATTCCAAAATTAATGTGGTATAAGTTTACAGAAGAACTGTGTGTTAGGAAGACAAAATTTGGAGGTAAAACAAGGAAAAAAAATCAGGTTACTTTTTAGTTAAGCTTTGAGATCTTCTCTATCTTGAAACCAACAGTGTAATATGTTGCTTAATGAGTTGGTAAAACAATGACAACACATAGTGCAGAGGCACCTGTATCACTGTAGTATGTCACATGGGAAGAACCATATGTAGGTAAGAAGCAGTAAGATTAATAGCTTGAAAATTAATAGTAAAAGATACAAGCTTACACAATTATGGAATAAAAAGTTTTCCCATAAGTAGTGTATCTATTATTTGCAGATTCAAAAGTTAGAAGAATCTAGTGAATCACAGAAGAATCATGAGTCATCACAAAAGAAAATACAATCCTGAGTAGCATTAACAAGCATTTCCAGAATGGTTAGATAAGTGAAGCATTTTTACACAATTTTATAAAATTATAATCAATTGAATTAGCATCACCTATATCGTGAACTCATTAAAGACTGACACTGGATCATGCAGAGAAAAAGATTATTACTCTGAACTACCCTAACAGAGAATCTAGCCTGAAGGTAAGACTAGGAGTGTGGCTTTTCAGCACAGCAAATCAAAATAAATA
Source organism: Harpia harpyja (assembly GCF_026419915.1). Classification (NCBI taxonomy): domain Eukaryota; kingdom Metazoa; phylum Chordata; class Aves; order Accipitriformes; family Accipitridae; genus Harpia; species Harpia harpyja. The sequence continues at coordinate 35,485,950 of NC_068953.1, forward strand.
AATTCATAATAAAAATGAAATAAAATTAAATCTGGTTTATAAATACAGCAGAGAAAAAAGGGGGGTGAGTGGCAAAATAAGCAAAAGGAGAATATGAGCATAAGAACAAATGTTTATGGGTAAGGATAAGAGGGAAGGCCAACAAGGCAGATATCGTGCTGGGAGTCTGTTACAGACCACCCAGCCAGGTTGAAGAGACAGATGAAACATTCTACAAGCGGCTAGCAGTAATCTCACAGTCATGTGCCCTTGTTCTCATGGGGGACTTGAACGTTCCAGACATCTGCTGGAAATAAAACACAGCAGAGAGCAAGCTGTCTATGTGGTTCCTGGAGTGTGTGGAAGATAACTTCCTGACACAGCTGGTAGGTGAGCCTACCAGGGGAGGAGCCTTGCTGGACCTACCGTTTACAAACAGGGAAGGACTGGTGGGAGGTGTGATGGTTGGAGGCCATCTTGGGCTTAGTGACCATGAAATGACAGAATTCTCAATTTTTGGTGAGGCAAGGAAGGTGGTCAGCAAAACCGCCACTATGGACTGCCAGAGGGCAAACTTTGGCCTTTTCAGGACACTGGTTAAGAGAGTCCCTTGGGAGGCAGTCCTGAAGGGCAAAGGGGTCCAGGAGGGATGGACATTCTTCAAGAAGGAAACCTTAATGGCTCAGGACCAGGCTATTCCCACGTGCTGCAAGACAAACCGTCAAGGAAGACAACTGACCTGGCTAACGGGGAGCTTTTGCTAGGACTCAAGAAAAAAAGGAGAGTTTACCATCTTTGGAAGAAAGGGCAGGCAACTCAGGAAGAATACAGGAATCTTGTTAGGTCATGCAGAGAGGAAATCAGAAAGGCAAAAGCTCAGCTAGAACTAAATCTGGCCACTATTGTAAGGGACAACAAAAAATGTTTTTACAAATATATTAACAATAAGAAGAGAGCCAAGGAGAATATCTATCCTTTATTGGATACAGGGGGGAACACTGCCACCAGTGATGAGGAAAAGGCTGAGGTACTTAATGCCTTCTTTGCCTCAGTCTTTAATAGTGAGACCAGTTATCCTCAGGGTACTCAGTCCCCTGAGCTGGAAGACACGGACAGAGAGCAGAATATACCCCCCATAATCCAGGAGGAAATAGTGACCTACTACGTCACCTGGACACTCACAAGTCTATGGGACCAGATGGGATCCATCCAAGAGTACTGAGGAAGCTGGCAGAGGAGCTTAACAAGCCACTCTCCATCATTTATCAGCAATCCTGGTCAACAGGGGAGGTCCCAGATGACTGGAGGCTTGCCAATGTGATGCCCATTTACAAGAACGGTCAGAGGGAGGATCCGGGGAACTACAGGCCTGTCAGCCTGACCTCGGTACCGGGGAAGATTATGGAACAGTTGGTTCCTCCTGAGTGCGCCCACATGGCATGTGCAGGACAACCAGGGGATCAGGCCCTGTCAGCATGGGTCCATGAAAGGCAGGTCCTGCTTGACCAACCTGACCTCCCCTTCTATGACCAGGTGACCCACTTAGCGGATGAGGGAAAGGCTGTGGATGTTGTCTACCTAGACTTCAGCAAGGCCTTTGACACTGTCTCTCACAGCATACTCCTTGAGAAGCTGGCAGCTCATGGCTTAGACAAGTGTACTCTTCGCTGGGTAAAAAACTGGCTGGATGGACAAGCCCAGAGGGTTGTGGTGAATGGGGTGAAATCCAGTTGGCGGCGGGTCACAAGTGGTGTTCCCCAGGGCTCAGTACTGGGGCCAGTTCTGTTTAATATCTTTATCAATGATTTGGACGAGGGGATCAAGTGCACCCTCAGCAAGTTTGCAGATGACACCAAGTTGGGAGGCAGGGTCGATCTGCCTGAGGGTAGGAAGGGTCTACAGAGGGATCTGGACAGGCTGGATCGATGGGCTGAGGCCAATTGTATGAGGTTCAACAAGGACAAGTGCCAGATCCTGCACTTGGGTCACAGCAACCCCATGCAGCACTACAGGCTTGGGGAAGAGGGGCTGGAAAGGTGCCTGGCAGAAAAAGACCTGGGCGTGCTGGTTGACAGCCGGCTGAATATGAGCCAGCAGTGTGCCCAGGTGGCCAAGGTGGCCAATAGCATCCTGGCCTGTATCAGAAATAGTGTGGCCAGCAGGAGCAGAGAGGTGATTGTTCCCCTGCATTCAGTACTGGTGAGGCCGCACCTCGAGTACTGTGTTCGGTTTTGGGCCCCTCACTACAGGAAAGTCATTGAGGTGCTGGAGCATGTCCAGAGAAGGGCAACCAAGTTGGTGAGGGGCCTGGAGCACAAGTCTTATGAGGAGCGGCTGAGGGAACTGGGGTTGTTTAGCCTGGAGAAAAGGAGGCTGAGGGGAGACCTTATCACTCTCTGCAACTACCTGAAAGGAGGTGGGTGCTGGTCTCTTCTGTCAGGTGGCTGGAGATAGGACGAGAGGAAATGGCCTCAAGTTGCAGCAGGGGAGGTTTAGATTGGATATTAGGAAAAATTTCTTTACTGAAAGGGCTGTCAGGCATTGGAACAGGCTGCCCAGGGAAATGGTGGAGAAACCAGCCCTGGAGGTATTCAAAAAACCACTTATTTCAGGCTAACAAAAAGATCTTCCCTGAAGAGATTTCTATCACAAAAATAAATCCTAAGTAATCTGCAGCACAAACACAAAGCGACGTCTGTTCCAATTTTGCAATACGTAGAGCCATAAAGTAAATTCATTGTTTTTTAAATGTATTTAGCAAGTGCCTAGCACTGTCTTAGTGACTGCTCTCTCACAGACAGATGAGGATGTATGGAGGAATACTGTTCCATATGAATGCAGCAACGCATGACATTTCTTCTTTGTCATGATAGACATCTCACCGTAATTCACTTCTTCCCAGTACTACAGAATCGTACTTTAATGTTAGTAACCACAGTTTTAGTTTACCTTGTTATTATTTTAAAAGTACACATGAACAGCATTTATTTAACAGACAAGGTAATTCAAGATTTAGATCTGAAGAACTAAAAAGTTGCAGAATTGATAAGCGTATCTCAGCATTATGATGATTTATGTCTGCATTAAATTATACAGTGTATGACCCTGCCCTCATGTTCTGGTATTTTATAAGGAGGTTAACCTAATGGGGTAGCTTTTCTGAAAAAAACGTAAACTGCTGAACAGTCCACATCTCTCCTGTAACAACAAGAAATTCCATCAACCAAAGAACAAGGAAATACAAATGACGGCACTCTCCCAAGACTAAAGCAATGACTAGAAGTCCTATACTATACATGTTGTTTAAAGCTCAGAAATGGAAGATGTTAGTATTCTTCAAGAAATTATTCTAACCAAAACCATTAATGTATGCCACTGGTACCCAAAGGCAAGCTGCTGCAGAGACCAGTGTTTGCATGGTCTAGAAGTGTTGGCCTATGTGAGACTAACCTGAGATACAAGCAAAGGTTGTATTAGGATAGCTTCTCAGAAGGGCTTATTAGCTCAAGCACAGCACCCTGTTGATACAGTCATACTGTTTTACTGGATCCAAGCTGGTTCACATATCTTGCTGCAGCATGTGTCAAAACTGTTCAGTCTATTTCTTCTTGTTTTTAACTTTCATCTTGCAATTTCAGGCTGTTCTGTCGACACTTAAGACCAAAAAAAAGAATGCAATATGGTTTTGGAATAACTAACTTTTGGGATATTCAGCTACTTAAAAATGAAGTGAGGGCTTCATTGCCAGATCCTATTCATAGTTCTGGATCAGAACCCTGGCATGAGCAAGAGGAATCTATAGAAGAGCACAAATGCAACGTACATTGAGCATTTCACATTTATATGCGTCCCGCAGATTTCAAAGACTACTTTAATGTCTTATTATTTTTATTGTTCACTTGCAATCTAGCAGCATTTTAGTATTTCAGTGCTTTGCAGCTGGATTTAGGATACTTTTTTACTGACTTCAATTTCTGTACTCCAATAAAATAATTTTTTATGCTTGTTTTTCTTGCTTAATATTTTACCCTCATAAACACACTATTTTCAGTAGACAGCTTTTGAACTCAACAGCAAAAACATAAAGCACAGGAACTACATGCATGCAAAATAACAATGAAGTCATTAAAATCAACGTTTCTTACTTAGCATTTATACAACATTCAAGTGCTGCAAAAGTAAAAGCATTGATAACGCAACAAAAAAACCCCTAATTCCAAAAACAAACACTGAGTTTGAAAAACTTCTCACATACAAGAATGCAGAATGATCACAACTAGTTGAGCCCAGGGTTCTTCTAAGTCTCAGTCTGAGAAAATTTTTTAAAATTAATAAAAAGAACAGAACACTCTCCTCCCAAAGAGACACTTGAGTTACTAATTTTAATGCTGGTAGCATTTAGAACTCCAGTTTCTTCAAGAGGATTCTTGACGTCAACTGTAAATTCTGTCAAGCTAACTTATAGCTTAATATGCAAGGAGGCTTTTTCAAAGCAAAGGAGTGTTTTCAAACTGCTCTTTTTTAAAAAGAGGTGTTGGGTTACCTAGGTTCTGAATGATCAGTTTCTGTTCGCTGACCCTTCAAGTTCTATTGTACTAAAATTTCACCAAAAAGTAATAAAATATTCTGAAAGAGAGCCCTGCCTGATCTAACTTAAAACTAAACCTCTGGGAGGTGGAGGGAATCTCTCTGCCATCTAGTGAGAGGATGTGCTTCCTACAGCTGTAATGCTTGTAGTGCAACGGATAATGTATAATGCAACTTTGTTCTCTGTCTTGGTATTTCACACTTAAAAAAAAAAATTAAAAATCAGAGACCTATACTACAGCTCTTCTGCCAATATAGCACATTTTGTGCTATTAAGCACCTACTTTTATTCCAGCCAAATTTTCTCTAAAATAGATTAGCACCTTCATCAAAAGTCTTATTTGAGCCTCAGTGAGCCTTGCCCAAGTAACTCCAGTAGACAAAATCCTTACACGTCTATCACACAAAAACTGGAGCCACAACTGTTAACTACCATTCAGAGGTAGTGAGCATTCTTTGCATTTCATACTAGACAGACCTTCTGTTTACTCACACTACAAAACACACCAACAGCTCAGCCTCCAAGTGACACAGATAGGTATTGTTACATCCAGGACCTTCTTCACAAAGAAAAGGCAACATTTTCTCATTTGTCAGGAAGGATTTGTTGACTACTGTTTCATCTGAATTGCAACTGTAAGGCCAATTAATGCAAACTTCAAAACTCTGTTCTTCAGTAACAAAGTTAGCGCCTTCTCAAGAGACAACACATGGGGATCTAGCTACATTAAGAAGTTCCCTGAATAAAGACTCATTCATTTGCTTTATGTTATGCTTACACCAGCTATTCTTCATTCAGAAATTTCAAAACTTGCTCATTTACCTCAAAGGTGCAAATACTGCTCCTTTTCCTGAAACCCAATAGATTTTTTCTCTTCTCCTTGTTCACATCTCTAAAAATAGAGACTGAAGCTTGAATCTGAGCTCTTAGTAGTGACCTACTCTCCCACTGCAACTTCCAAAAGAAATACGTCGGTCCATCTTGAAAATAACGTTTGGTTTGATACGACAAGTAGCAGTCTTTAACCGGACGCACTGATGGCACCAAGCCGATTTGATACAACCCTGAAAAAGCTCTCTGAATACAAGTGTAAATTCTCTGTGTGGAGTATAAGCATAGCGACTACGTATCACTGAAGTTAAGCAGAAACTAGGCAACAATGGCTAGCACAGTTTATAAATAGGGTTTATTTCCTCCAGCTCATTGCTGAGGACCACAAATGTAAGGTTTATAATTCCTCTGGAGCATGGGCAAGGACATTTCATTTTTTTCTAAGTGCAGGCAAAAAGAAAATATGTTTGACTTTGAAAGACCATGTGAATATACTCACTGATGTTTTACTACATCTAACCACTACAAGATCAGCTGACCATGTGGAAGGTACCAATTCTGCAGCATGGGTCAGCGCGTAGTCCCACCAACTTTCCAAACAAGCTGATCATATGGCCAAGCACAAAGGGAGAAGGCACAAACATGTGACAAGCAGTGGAGAAAGGAAGTACTTTTCTTTCAGCAGCAGCAGCATAAACCAAAAACAGTCTAAATGTATAGCAACATTTTTATAAAAGTATTTCAACAATGGAGCACTTAAAACACTTTGAATTCAAAGTTCCAAATTCAAAGTTCCCAGAAGTTTCTTGGATTTCTATTTGAACAAAACCAAAACAAAAAAAACCCCAAAAACCAAAAAAACCCAAAAAAAGGCAACCAAAAGATCTTTTTGAAATGGCAACAACTGTTCCTCCTTAAAACCAGCCCTATCACACTTTGTTATGTGTTTATATTTTCATATTTTGGGACTCCAATTAGAGAAAATATTCCTTTCAGCAATCTGAAAATAACTTATCCTACTGTCAAATCACTAGCCAACATTTTACATGCAGTAAACCTCCAAATCTTCCAAGTGAACAGCTCTCACTGGTTCAAAAAAGCTATGATTTAGCCAAGATGATGCCTTAAACATTACCTATTGCATAATTTCCAGATACATAACCAAGTTTTTAAATTAGAATTATTAGAGAAAGTTTTGATATTTTACTTTATATAAAAACGCATCTGTCCAGCACCAGGTGGAGAAAAATCTATTCACATTGACAAAACATGCACTACAAAAGCCTACCTCTCCACACCAGGAGAAAAAAAAAAAAAAAAAGAAAAGAAAAAAAAAAGTAGTAAATAGGAAGAATTTGCAACACAACTCATTTGTCATATCTTTTAGAACCACAGTTCCTGTTGGGCAAATAGCCATTTTGGGGGAGTAAATGCCCACATATATTTTACTGTCACTGATCAGTAAGTCAACTAAAATGGACTTAAAACTCATAGCTGAACAAGCATTACAAGACAGTCTTACCAGATTTAACACCTATTTCAAAAGCTTACTCTAGGAAACAGTTAGGACAAAATGAAAATATCAAACCCTAAAAAACAAGTTCTATGTATCCTGGATGTAGAATTTTTTTCAAAATAGCAGTGGCAGCAACTTGAGCTGCAGTAGAACAAATCTGAAGGTTTCTAAGACTGCCTTCAGAGCTTGTTTGCTAACTTAGAATTCCAAGTTCTTTATAAAAAAGAAAACAATATGGAAAATCTCCACCTACGAGTTGACTCTCTGAGAAAAAAAAAAAATTCAGGAACACATTTAAGTGGAAACACTAATCAAGCGTAGCCGATGAAACTTCGTTACAACAGGAGTAAACAAGAAACATGAAAAAGTAAAACAAAGATACAAGCATGAGACTACCTCCAGCAAAACCCTGGGCAAGGTCAAAGGTCAACTGCATTCCTTATAAACATTATTTGGACAAAAGAAGTTGGGTATTTCTTATCCAACTTAATACTTGCCAAGAAAGTGGTTTTCATCAGCAGGTGAAAGGCAGAAGATTCAGAAACCTACCAATACTACTGGCAGTTCCAAAAAGAAAGAACTGCTGCTGAACAGAAGATGAAGGAAAAAGCATTTGTCCACCACCCTCTTAGAAACTAGTGTTGAAGCTGGGGAAAAAATGATGCTTCATAGCTCTGTGAGTCACAGACAGTGCTGCAGACTCTACAACTGAACTGAAGAAAAAGCTCAGATTCATCAAATACTCTACTGGAATATCTGCAAGCTGTAGAACAAAGCAAGCTCTTAGTTACCCCTCACTTCAATTAGGACACTAACTGCTGTTTTTTTCTCTTACAGCATATGAAAGAAATGAGAACAAAAGAACTTTAAAATGAAACGTGTGAAAACAAGAGGAGCATAATCAAGGGGGGAGGGGGGAGTCTTGAGCTAAGAGGAGAGTAGAACATTTAAATAACAAAAGAAAATACGCTTAAGAGAGCTCTCTTAATGTTATAAGAAACATGAAACTTACCTGCAGCACAGACAAAGGTTCTTTTTCCCTTTATCAGTCCACCACTTAAAATGCACCCAAAGACAAACCTACAATTTCCAAAGCTGCATCTCACAGCATAATGAATGATCATTCCCCTGTGTTTCAGATTCTGTGTTTTCAAGCACAAAAGTACAAAACAGCTACCTCTTCTGGTGTGTTCATGGCTTTCCCCATTATGTAAACAAACTAACACCAAATATACAAACTACCTCATGCTATTATCACTCAAATTCTAAGCTCGGGATGAAGTCTTCACATCTTGCAATAATTAGTAAGCATAAAAAGAAGATAATAGGATGCATTTCAAATTCAAATAAATCAACTTACAAGCAATTCTAAGCATTATGAAATTATAATAATTAAATGGTTGGCACGCATTTCCACATGGCCAAGAACTCAGAGAGAATGAAAGTTCACAACAAATTTCATTTCCCCTTTTTCCACATATTTCAGTTTATCTATTTACTTATATGATGATTTTAAAGAGGTTTTGGTTTAGACAGCGTTCCCTGCATCTAGGAAAAAAACAAACACAAAACCAAGGGCCTGCAGATGTTTGTCACCAAGACAGAGTAAATGCTAATAACAATTAATACATTCATGTTCCTCCCTTTTGAGTTAAAATATAAAGAAAAAGAGGAAAGTTGTCATATTTCAGGAAGAGAATGCAGTCTTTAGTGTCCTAGCAAATACTTTTAAAGAATTTAAAACATTCTGTGTTATTAAAGAGTTTGGTTTTCTTAAATAGGAATTAATTCAGCCTGAAACCACCATCTACTTCTTACAGATCACTTAAAACATTCACTTTTGAGATGTAAGCTTGTCTAAAATAACTAATAAATCACATGTATTAAAATGTGAAAGGCCTGTTGGAAGTAATCATTAAGTACAAATGAGCTTTCAATTAAGATTAAGTTTCTATCACTAATTAAACAGGAAACAGTAAATGCTTTTACTGAGGAAAACTGGATATTTTCTAAGGAAGTAAGAACTATCCCTGTATCTTAAATAAGAATAAAATAAGAGACTGGAGATGCATATAACTAAATTTACAAGTTATTTCCATGAAACGGAAATAAATTATGAAGTGATAAACTATAAATACTGTTCCTTTCTTCTCTCTGTCACCATAGCAATTTAAACACTCAGAAACAGAAACAGGAACTTGATCTTGCAATTATTCCCAGCTTGTTTATTTTATATATACAATACCAAGCCACTGACTGCAGGGATGCATGAGGAATACCCTGATGTAAAACTCACTAGGAGATATAACAAAATAGGTATTCCACTATAAGTGTTTCAGTATTTTTTAAGATATACACAAATATATATATTTCAGTATTTATAGTATATACTATAAATATTTCACCATTTCATGTATATATGTCTAAAGCATGAGTAACTTCTGTGTAACAATTATTTCTTTTCAACAGTAGAGTAATTCTTTCAAAATATCACAGTTAACATCAAAGTGAAATTATAGGGAAAAATTATGTAAAATGTATTTTTGTGTTTATATAATCTACCATAAAAAAGGTAAAATGGGACTGGAAAGTAACAGTAAGTTTTCCAGCCACTTACCACCACCTCCTAAATTACCTATGGAAAATGCAGATTCTTCTAGAAGGGGAACAAAGGAAACACTAAAGAGTTCTCATAAATCCACTTGGTTGGCTCAGATGTGAAGACTGGCAAATCTCTAAGAACAAATTTTTTGTCAGATTTTTACTACAGCTTCTGGAAACCACTAAGTTTTTAGGTCTTCTCACTTTGAGGTAAGTGGGACAGCTTTGATCAACTTCAAATGCAAGTATAAGAACAACTCACTAGAGGGAAAAAAACATTACAAAACAGGTTAGTAAGAGAAATTCTCAACTTCAACGCAGTCGAAAGACTTCAGAATTTGTAAAGTACAGCAATTATTCCTATATTCCAAGGGGTGGGAAATAATAACAACAACAACAACAACAACAACAACAACAGGACTTTAACATGGGGTTGAAGGTCAAAGCTTATAAGGTTATAAAAGTCCTTTTTCTGAGCTCAGCAGGAAACATTGGCCCTGGACAGAATGTATACACAACTTCCCAGAAGGAATTTCCATAGTCTTCCCTTTCCATGTCAGCTTGGAAACTATGGGAGATATCTGAATTTGTCACCAAAGAACTGCTTCCACGCAGCTGATAGTTTATCCTAATGTAAGTAAACAGGAAACTCCCTTCTAGGGTTTAGATTTAAAAAAATAAAATATTACTGAGAAGGTGCTGTGTATAGATCTAAGAGGAAGATGGCTGTGATAAATTAAAGGAAGGTAGAGATGGGACAGAAGCTATATAAAGTGATCACGGCATACGCTGTAGCTTCTTTTTCAGGGAGGAACGGGAAGATAAGGAATAGCTCTAGGCAACCCCAAAGAGATAACTCTAACTTCCTGCAAGAAGAGATTTAAAGCATGAGAGTCAAGGCAAGAAAAAGTAGAGGTTTTTTTGTTTTGTTTAAAAGAAGGTTGTACAAAAGATCATTAACAAGTGGAAGACAGGAAAATTATCTTACTATTTTAAAAAGTAGAGAGTGTAACAGCACAGTTTCCCCACAAAGCGTGTTTTGTTTTTTCAGTCCTTAGCACACACATTCAGCTTATCAACACACAGAAAACACTGGAGTGTGTGGAAGGGAGGAGGTGATCTTAGGGTTTTTTAGTTATTGTTTGTTTGTTCGGTTTTTTTAAAAGAATCATGATGTCCAACACAGTGGTTCTACCTCATTATCAAATGCGGTTAATCATTGGTATTCCATCAAGAATTTCAATTATAAAAGCCCACAGATAAGAAGGAAGAAGGCATAACTGCTGCCCAGACTGCTAAACAGAAAAATTGAACAATCAACTCAGAAATGTAGCTAAATCTTCAAGTACAGTGGTTTCCCATTGCTTATATATACCTGAATCTTCCTGCTTAATTCTTATTTAACAACTTTGTGCTTTCCTCCCTGTGTACAAGGTCCAAACAGGTAAACACTGTAATACAGGGATAACTGATCTTACATTAAGTGTCATCAAATGGACACAGTAAAAGAGGAAAATATATTTTCACCTAGTCTTTAGGCATCACTTGTCACAGTCCATGGAGATTTTCAACCTTACAAAAATCATTCTTCAACTAACACAATTACAAGTTTCAAAGTTTTCTATTACTCATGAAAGTCTACTCCTCTGCTACTTTTCTCTTAAACAGTAATAATACTTCCCGGTAAACATGCCTGATTGCATTTTTGCAGTCTGGCACTCAAACAGAAAAAAGAGCATTTTTTTTTTTTTTATTTTTTTCAAAATAAAAACCAGATTTTTAAGATATTTTGCCAACATTTCTTTATGACAATCAAAAATACTGAAAACACTCTGTCTTGTACAAGGTCCATCTCTGTAACACAAGTATCTCATCATGACTTTCACAATTGAGGAAGGTTCCACTATAAGATCATCATCACGAACTCCTACAATTATAAATGTATACAAAACCACAAAAGCCTCCTGAAGATTTGGAAAACGCTGTCATATTCTTCTGCTCAGAAAAAGCATGGCATGTCAGCCAGAGAAACAAGAGGAGAGAATTCTGTGTTGTAGGAAGCAATATTATGACTCAACAGTAAGTTAGGACAATGTTTCTGGAGAGAAAAACCATAGATACTATCACTTGTAATTTTAAAAAGATTTGAGCAACGCTTAGAGTATTAGAAGAATGAAATTTAACATTCTATCCAAATTCTACTTTAGCTAATTTTGTTTCTCGCTACAGTGTCAACTGAATAAAATGTAGGATTATTCACTCCCTGTGTAAATAATGTATTAGGTATGAAGCAATTAAAAACAGCTTCAACAGTCTACCCCAAAAGCTAGAAGATATGTGGGAAGAGCTAGAAAATTACTTTAGTAATTATAAAGGGTTAAGTTGTAATATCCTGTAGGAAAACCAGGATTAACTTTCGGAAAAGTGAAAATAAATATTAGAAAGGTAATGAAAAAAAAATTTAAGTATGGTCCAGAAGCTTGTCAATTCTGGAAACATGAAGACAGCACCACCCGATGAACCACAATCTGAGAATCAATATGCATAAAATGAAACACAGTATCTTCAATCAGTATGAAGAAAATACGTTTTCTTAAATCCAGCACACACACTGAAGACAATAACAAGGTCAGAATTTAACGAAGCTACATACTACCACATTTTTCTTTAATTTAGTCTGACTACAGCAGAAATCAAGCACAGACAAAAACAATTATTCTGACAAGCTAAGTGCTCAGACTCTTAGAACGGCTACAGAAGCAGCTGAAAGCTTTATCTTCTGCAAAGGTCTTGCAAAACTGCACCTATAAAGCTGCAAACATTACATGTCCTAAAAATCAAAAGTTTTCTCAGAGGAAAAATAAACCTCACAAGCACTCACTCTCTCCCTCTCTGCAATTAGCAATTTCAGCAGCCTTTGTAAGATGCTGACTACATGTAACTTTATTTTATGGGAACCTAATTACAAAAGCTTGTAACACAAAAAGCTGGAAGTCTGTACAGTCAAATCAAAGGCAGGAAACACCAAAACTGAAGAACATGCATAGAACTGGTTGTGAAACTCAGACGTCTGAATTCTATTTACTGCCCCATTGTAATGTTGTACCACCTTTCCCCAATGGATAGGTAAAGATACTTTCTAAACCCACTGCAAAAAAAAAAAAACAAACTTCAACAAATAAGCAAAACAAATAAGCAGATTTGTGTACTTCCAAAGGACAGAGTTCTTCAGCGTGTGTTCACTGACAACGATCTTTCTCAAGTTCACAGCAGTTTCATTTACTATTTTCAACATGACTGGTCCTAGAGTAAACTGTGCTAGAGGTACTTTAAGCATGTCACCTAGGCAGTTTCTGGAAAGGATTAGAAAATGTAATATTTAAACGGATGGCAGCCAGGGCACACTACAGCTCTTAATATTGCTAAAAGTAGTTAAATCTTTGTTTGCAACAGTGAGAAATAATTTCTGTGGATGTGCCAGAAAAATCAAGCTTTTTGTGGCTTACACAAAACTCAGGAAAGATTTCACAATCAGAATAATCAGGTAATTCTACTAGCTCATTAAGAATATAATTCAATTCATTCACTGCAAGTGAGACTGACTATTCAAAAACTTTTTTCTGTGATGTTATTTTAGATAAGTTCTTAAGAAAGCAGAAGTTCTATATACATAGCTGATCATGGGTCTGGAACAGTTAATTTATTTGAAATATGACTGAAAACCTGATGCAATATTGTTGTGGTTTAACCTCGCAGGCAGCTAAACACCACACAGCCATTTGCTCACTTCCCCCCAGTGGGATCGGGGAGACAATTGGAAAAAAGGTAAAACTTGTGGGTTAAGACAGTTTAACAGGACAGAAAAAGAAGGGAAAAAAATAATAATGATAAAAGAACATATAAAACAAGTGACACACAATGCAATTGCTCACCACCCGCTGACTGATGCCCAGCCAGTCCCCAAGCAGCAGGCTACCACCCCCCCAGCCAACTTCCCCCAGTTTTATTTTTCAGCATGACTTCATACAGCATGGCATACCCCTTTGGTCAGTTGGGGTCAGCTGTCCCGGCTGCGTCCCCTCCCAGCTTCTTATGCACCCCCAGCCTACTCGCTGGCAGGGCAGCAAGAGAAGCTGAAAAGTCCTTGACTTCGTGTAAGCACTGCTCAGCAACAACTAAAAGATCAATGTGTTATTAACACTCTTCTCATCCTAAATCCAAAATGCAGCATTACACCAGCTACTAGGAAGAAAATTAACCCTATCCCAGCCGAAACCAGGACAAATATGTTTACATTTACTGTCTCACTGTGACAATAATACTACAATTCCATTATACAAGTGGAATCTCTTCAAAGTTGCAACATTTTAGTTTTGTAGTATAAGCACTTAGAACCATTATAAATTATTTTGTTAATTCAAATAAATGTAACATTCTTACCAGTATACCAAAGCCTTTATTCTGTATCTAAGTCTGCTAAATTATTATCTCGATGTTCTGTCCAATTCCTAATACAACTATGACACACAAAAATGTGGTTATTTTATTTCACCTCTGCAGGATCAACTGAAACCAAAGACTCTCTCTTTCCACAGAAGCATTGCATACCTTCAATCATCCATACCACATTCCTTTGCCTTTTTCTTAGCTCCCCTATTGCTATATGATCATCTATAATGATATAATGACCTACCTGTAGCACCAGTATATATATCTGTATGTTCATCTGTATGACTCCAGAACTGAATGTGGAATTCAAGATACAGATGTACCTTGAATTTGTGCAACAGAAGGACTGTTTTCTGGTTTTGCTAAGTTCCAGGCCTCACAGTTCCTAGCATTCCATAAAATGACATATTACCTGAACTTTTTACCATTCCAGTCTTTCATACTTCTTACAAAGCAGGCACAAAGTCCCAGTAAGAATCATGCTCCACATGCTACCAATTGTTAGAATTGCAATTTTTGCAACCCTTACTAAAATTTTGCGATCTGAAAGTACAACTAAAAGAAAAGCAAAGTCTTTGCTTTCCTTTTTTCATAAAAAAAGGGTTGTATATATGTGATTTTGCAGCAGATATGAGGGCTCCAAACAACATTTACAGCCTTTTTCTTGAAAGGTTAATTTAGAAACCAGGAATATATAAAATTAATTAAAATCCTGCCTTGTCATCGGCCAACAATGTAAAACCTACAAGCAATGCAAAACCCACAAGTTGTTCCATATTACTCATGGCCCAGGCAAACTATGACAGTTAAAACCAATGGTAACAGGACATAATGTTGCCTAAGAGAGTCATTTGTTCAATATTTTACTCATGGCAAAAACCACTGTAGATCACTGTGCAAGGTAATGTTCCTCAGATGTTCTTTTTGGCCAATACATTTAGTCTATATGCAGTGTCATGACAGATGTGAGGTGAATGGGAATCTATACAAAACAGTCATGGGAAAGAAAAAGAGAAAACGATTAAATGAGAAAATACTGACATTGCAAAGAAATTACTACAAATTAACAGAGAATTGAAACTAAAGAGACAAAAAGAGACATTAGAAGCAGAAAAAAAGGGAGAAGGGAGAGGTGCTGGATAATAGGAGATGGACAGTAAAACGATGCAGAAAAAATAAGCCATGGTCTCCTACAAATCTGGAACAGCAAGACGACAAGCAAAAGGAACTAAACCAGAAAGAGCAAGCAAGAACAGCAGCAGATTGTTCTTCACTCATAAGAAAAACGTTACAGTGAAATACACACTAACATTAATTGATTTGTGTGAACATCTGTCTCCATTGGTCACATCATCCACTACCTTTCCTCTTTGTATTAGCCTTCTGCTCAGCATACAGAAACCAAATTACTGATATCCTAGTTCAGATTAATTCTGCAGCCAACTATCAACTTTTCTTTCCAAACATTAAATTCCACCTAGCTTTATAATATTTGTCAGGTAAGCCATGCTGAGGTACTACTGATATTCTTCCAAATTTAGCCTTCCTCCATGATTTTAGGTTCCCTTAGGATTATTTATTCATTATCAGGTCTACTAATGAAACCAATATAACCCTACGCTTTCAGCCAGTCATAACTGGTCACTCTGAAAATCTTTTGGGAGACAGACAAAAGGATGACAAAGTTATTTTTAAGTTGTTAAGAAGTTAAATTTCTTTGCTCTTTTGCCCTTATGTTTATAAAGAAAATGATACAAAAACCTAATAATGGTTTGTGAATGTAAACCCTTATACCCTTTAGTGCTGTACAAAACCCACCCAAGCAGAACAGAAATAAAAGTTTATTATTATTATTCAGCAGAGAAACTTACAAAAATCAATTTAATCCATTACTTCTTCAGATGCGTAAAAGTATACTGAAACAAAAGCAGAGAATGTAGAGATGGTCCACATACATAACCATCAAAAGCAGTTAGTAAAAAGAGGAGCTGAGAAGCAGACATCCCGATGCATCAAAAATGTTCCAACAAATTGAGGAAAGAAAGGTGCCTGATCTGGCATTGGGAAAGGGCTGAAAACCCTGGCGAGGTTTTACCACCATCACTTTCCCCCAGAGGTACGATCACTTGTACTTCTACTAACTTGTACTACTACTAACCATGTCGTCGTAGTATTTCCAACCACCGTTAAGACACAGGAACAGACATTTTCTTGTAAAAACTAGAAAAATTATTAAGATCTATTACTAGTAATCATGACTTTAAATTGAGAAAGTCAGCAATGGATAGGAGACTGCAAAATACGCATATGTATAGGTATTCAAAATTCAACCAGATCAGGGATCTCATTTAACTTTCAAGTTAGCTCTGATGTAAGCAGAGAGGTGGACTGCAGCCTTCCTATATGTATATATGAAGGGGGCATATAAGAAACATGGAGAGAGACTTTTTATCAGGGCCTGTAGTAACAGGACAAGGGGCAATGGTTTTAAACTGAAAAAGGGTAGGTTTAGATTGGATATTAAGAAGAAATTTTTTATAATGAGGGCGGTGAGGCACCAAAGCAGCTGTGGATGCCCTACCCCTGGAAGTGTTCCGAGGCCAGGCTGGATGGGGCTTTGAGCAACCTGGTCTAGTGGAAGGTGTCCCTGCCCATGGCAGGGGGTTGGAACTAGATGATCTTTAAGGTCCCTTCAAACCCAAACCATTCTGTGACTCTATGACTGTATGACCTCCAGAGGTGACTTACAACCTAATTATCCGATAGTCCTCTTAGCAAGTTTTTGAATCCCTTCCCTCTCTGGAATACAGTGAATAAGATGTAAGTAATTCTACTTTAAAATACAATTGAGCCCATTTTTGCTTTAATGTGCAATTTCTCATTTCAAAGAGTAAAAAAAAAAAAAAGTACTACTCGAGCAAGACTGCAACTTAAATGCAGAATGAGCGAAGTATACGCTTTGTGTTAACATTTCCATTTCTTGACTCAGAGTACTCCCAGTATAGCTAACTGAAAAAGAAACTTTTGTTGTATAAAATTTGTGTATTTGTAAGGAGATGTTTGAGAATAAAACTTCTGTATTACGCAGTGCTGACAGCAAAAAAAATTTATTACTAGCAAGGTGGACTCAAACCATAGGCTCTTCTTTAAACAGTAAATTAATTCCAGCTTCCAGCAGAGAACATGATTGCTTGAGCCACCTGAACATACTCCCAACTAGCTTGATGACATCAGGTCAATCACAACAGGCAGTCAAGGCCAGAGAATATACCTGGCCAGTTCCCAGGCCACAATTACACTTGGTGTTGACTGGGAAATTCCATAGCCACTGGGTTCCAGGCTGATTTTTTTTTTTCCCCTCATCTTCAAAAATTAAAAGGATTACTGTGAAGTTACTATGATGCACAGTAAGCAGCTGCAGCACACTGCCAGTTACCTCAGCAGCCCTAGGAAAGTACAGCTTCATTTTCTGAGGGCTACTTTAGATGTTTTTAAAGAGAAAACACCTACTAGATTTGAATGTTCCACATGACTGTCAACCACTACAGGGAAACAGAAAAAAAGAAAACCTGTCAGCAATTTCTGAGTTTGAGTACTTTAGAGAACCGATCATGAGAAGAAACATAACCAACACAGTACACACCATTTGCTAAGATGACTTTGACACCAGGAAGTCAAATCAGCCATAGACGAATGCACCCTACATTTAACTAAAACATACTAATGCAAGATAAAAATCTTTCAAGTTACATAAACAGAGGAAGATTATCTGTACAGTACCTAAATGAAGACCGTTGTATTGAAAGCAAAATGACTTCCTAACAACATATGAGGAAAACTCAAATGCCCGCTCCACCATGTCTTCCTGAAATACCTATATTTTTTGTCTCCATTACTTATTTCTAAAATAGGGATAAAAGGGCTTCTCTACCCCATGATAATTACCAGAATAATTACATTAAAAATGGAAAAAAAGATCAGAATACTAGAAGTGAGTCTTAAAGAAAAGTATTTAAATGCATATACTCCTAATTTTACTACCAAAATACAAAGCCTAATTTCACATGTAGCTTTTCCCATCCATAAAATGGTCCCACTCCAGTTATCACTGATATTTTAAAACATGCGGAGCACCCCTGTACTGTTTTCTTAAAAAAAGGAAGATTATGGCTCTCTGAAATTGGTAAATTAAAGACAAAAAAACAACTGATATTTTATTCAGGCCACTTAAATCCTTTCCTAATCAACTAATATCCATTTAATTCAGTTCTGAAACAACAGAAGAAAAAGCTTTCACTAGAAAACTATCTTTCAGTTCAAAAATTAAATGAATAAAAAAATACTGTTATATTCTTACTATACTAAGCAGTCCTTCAGCAAAAATAAGTCAAAGACTTTATATTCCTATTATTCTTAATTAATAATTAGATATCAATACCTCCTTTACACAGCTTGCAGGAAAAAAAAAAAAAACTTCAACACCCCTACTCCCCCTTGAACTTACATACTTCTAGCCACAAAAACATGGTTATCCTTAACATTAAGACAATGAACAAAACATACACGATACATTTAAATAAGAACACAAAAGCAGAGAGGAAAGCCTCAAACACATACAAGTTTGTTTATACTCGGAGACAAGGAGCCATAAGATATTTCATTCTGAGACACAAATACTGCGTATAAAGCCGCCTAACAAATTCCTTATAAGTGTAAGGATACAGGAGACGGGCAATGCCCTTCTTCTGTCCTGTTGCACATCATCATGGCACAGCTTTTAATCTTTCATGCAAAATTAATAGATTCCTCTTAGAATATTAGGAAGCAGTAGCAGGCTGACCAGGTATAACGATCTACCTTTCCAGATTAAACATCTGTTATATTTTTCCCCATAATTATGTGAGACTCAATCCTGAGGTCCAAGTCCTCTGCAGTCCCACATCCCTATGCATTGGAGATGATGTAGCTTATATGGGGCCTCTAACAAGGAGCATTAAATTCAGTATGTGTAAATTTATAGCTTTGAGGTTTTGTTATGAAGTAACAGCATAGAACACTTTCCTGAACTACAGATCTCATCAAGCTTATGATACAATACGTACATGTATATATACACAAATATATAATATGTATGCATATATATAAAGCACATGGTCCCAGCTACAGCAAATTAAACAGTCCACAAAGCAACCATGAGCTTAGATATGAAGAACAGGTCTAAAACAACGGAAGATAAAGATGTTTCACCAACTGCACATAAACCTCTCCTATATACACTGTGAAAGGGAGAGAACATAACAATAGGGTTCTGTCCCTAAAAAACATGAAACGCAGCTTGTATACAGTAACTTCTAAAAGAAATTAACTGTATGCAGTTAAAAAAAAAACCAAACAACCAACACAACACCCCACCGCCCCCAAAAAAACCACAAAACACCTGCTAGGACATCACTTCAGAATACACAATAAAAAAATCGCTGAGAAAAAGTATTCGTATAATTTTTCAGTACTGGAAGTAAGAGCCAGCAAACAAGCCACGGGGAGACAATGCAATTCAGATGACAGGTCTGGAGATACATGGAACATCTCCAGTCACACACACAGTTGATAAAGGCCAACATGACAAATTTCAGACCGAATTTTGTGACACCAGCGAGACCCACCTAGGACGCACACAGCCAGAGACGCATTTAACGCTTAGGGGAAGAATGCACGGCCACGCTACAACCGCATTCATAACGCTCAAGGGGAAAAGCACAGGCTCCGAGGATCTCAGCCGAAGCACAACGCAGATTTCGTACGGCTTACACTGCTCCGAAGCAGCACAAAAAGCCCCCCTCCTCCCCTCCCTACAAAGGAAGAAGAGCTGCCGGACGCCCGTCGTTCTCTCACCCTCAGCAACAGGGCATCGACATCTGACCGGCCCCACCTGCCTCTCCCTTTCCTTCATCCCCACCTGCACCTTCCCCCCTTCCCAGACGCCCGCGGCCAGACCCGCGGCCTCGCCTCCCCGCACCCGCCCCCCCCACAAGCCCGTCGGCGGCACAGGGGGTGCAGCCGCCCCCGCATGACAAGGCGGGGGGGGCCGTGCCAGGGTGCAGCTGCCCCCCCCCCCCCCCACGGCCGCGCCCCGCGAGGCGGCGGTTTGTTTCGGTGGGGAGCGGCGCTGAGGAGAACCCCCCCCCTCCCCCGCCGGGCTCGCTCAGGCCTCCCACCCGTGTCCCCGCCGGGGGCCGGGCTCGTCAGCACCCCCCCCCGCAGCCGAGCGCTCACCGGGCAGCGGGGGAGGGGGGGGGAGGAGGCGGCAGACCTTAGTCCGGGTGTTTCGCGAGGCTGGGGCAAGCGGCAAGTCCCCGCCGGGAGCCGCGTCCTTTCCTGCGGCAGCAACGGCGACGGCGGCTTGTCAAAGAGAAAACATGACGCGGGCGGGGAAGGGGAGGGAGGTGGCGAGATCTCGCGGGGCTACCGCGCCGGTCTCGCGAGGCGCCAGCCGCTCCCCGCCTCCGCGCGCAGGGCCCGCGAGCGGCTGCCGGCCGCGCCGCGGGAAAGTTGGGCGCGCGGCCGCCCGCCCCGCGCCGCGCCTCGCTTCCTCTGCGCGCGCTGGCCTGCGCGCGGTTCGCCGCGGGGCGCGCAGCGGCGCGGCCGTGACCAGCGAAGGCTGCGGGGCGCGCGCTCGGGGCTCGGCCCCGCCGGCAGCCCGGCTCCGCGGGCGAAGGGGGGGGGGGGGGAGGCACGCCCAGAGCCCCCGGCCGAGCAGGCAGGCTTCCCCGCCGAGGGGCGGGCGCCGGGCCTCCTCTCCCTGGGTCGACTAGTTGCAAAGCAACCCCCGAACCGAGGGGACTGCCGGCAGGCAGAGGGAACGCACCACCTCACCCCAGCGAGGCCTGCGGCAGCCCAGCCGGAGGGACGGGGGCAGGGCAGCTGGCTGCCCAGAGCGCCCGCGGTGCGGGTGTGCGTACAGCACCAAGGCAGCCGGGCTGCACTTCAGGTGCCCGTTGCTGAGCCGACAGGAGCTTGGCGAGGCGAAGAGGCTCCCACCAGAGAAACCGGGAAACGAACCGTCGGCGTGCAGAAGAAAGAGGAGCCCAAGCCCATTACACAGCGCCGGGCTGGAGCAGGGGCAGCACGTCCAGCGGGGATGGCTTTTCCTCAGTCAAAATGGAAGTAGCATGCCGGCATCGGGAATGAAAACATGACCAGAGCAGTTGTTTGTTTTCTTAAAGTGCAAGGAATAGCAGACAACTGGTTTTGCACAAGAACAATCTAAAAAACAGGTTAGAGGAGTGAAACGCCTGATTTGGATGAGGAGCGAAACATCTAATTTAGATGAGGATACCGATCAAATAGATGTACTGGAAAGTCAGTGAAAGGAAGAGAAATGGATGCTGCATGCAGGGATAGAAATTGTGCAGAAAAGGCAAAACAGGTCACAGTAGTGGATGAGCAGGAGTATATTGAGAAAGAAAGCTTTGGCTTAAACAAAATGAACAGGATAACAACAAGAAGTAAAAGCATCACTGGGGATTGAAATTCTGGGTCTAAAATAGGAAAAGTGTACTGTCAAGACTGAATTACAGGCTAAGATGATGGCAGCAACAATGACGTGCCATGTAAGATCAGTGAGGCCACACTAGCAAGAAACAAAACTGAGAAATTTCACTTACGCCCACGTCAATTGGTTATGGTCCGTACAATGGTAGGGATGTCATGACTGAATTCATATACATTGTTCATGACTTTCATTAAATAAATGGGAAAACTGAAAAGAGAGGCAAGAGAAAAACTCTGCAAGGAGCCACTGCATATGTTTGGATATGTCAGCCTAAGGTAGGAATATAAAAGAAGCTTACAAAGATTGGTGACATGAAATAGGTGAACAGGGAACGATTGTTTACTGTCTCTTCCAATAGAAGAGCTAGAGGCTAACGAGTGGAACTAGTAGATGTCAAATTCAGAACAAGCAAAAGAGCGATTATTTCTTCACACATAAGTAAGCTGTAGAACACCTTGCTGCAGGACACTATGTAGCAAAAGTTTACCTGGACTCAAAAAGGGACCAGAATAAAACATGAAAGGAAAAAAAAAAAAAAAAAAATCCATCACAGATTACCAAAGAAACCTCCTCCAGTTGAAAAACACCCTGACCCGCAAAGTATTTGGGGACGCATTACTGTGTGCTTGCCCTTGCCTTTTCTTCCCTAGGCATCTGCTGATGGCTGTCCTCAGACATACGGTATCAAGGGGCCAGTGTTCCCATCCTCACGTCCTTGTCCTACAGCCCATCTTTACTGCATGTCTCCTCAGTATAAGCCCCCCTCTCAGCCCAAAGCACATACCCATAAGAGTTTATTCTGAGGTATAAAGTGGTTAGCGGATTTACTACAGGCTCAGCTCCCTGGAGGGGCTGTTGCACTTCATGGCACAGGTTCCAACCAAGATTAGATCAAATGACACTGGCAACTTTGGAGGCAGATCCCAGCTATTCACTGCCCTTTATTCTGTCCCCCTAAAAGGCTACTCATGGGTTCATAATTCTTTGCAGCAGAATAAAACCCAAATGCCTTGTTTTGAAAATAGTCTTTGACCCAACCAAGCTAAAAAACACACACCAAAAAAAAGTCTCTGTTAGGAACCATGTAGTACCAACCCACAGAACAATGGTCAAGACAACCCATTTTTGTTCAAGAAGTCTTTTAAGTTTTTTTAGTTTTGTACCCCTAACTGCACCAGCTAATCTTTTATCTAAAGCCATAGTCAAACTCTGCTGTGAATCAGCAGCTGCTTTGCTGGTGAGATCACCTTTGCAAACAAACATCACCAAAAATGGGGTAAACCATAAAAACATTTTAAAGCATTCTTTAAGTATTTAAAATATGCCAGCTAGAGGATGCTGTGTAAGACATAAACTTAAAAAATTCAACAGATACATCAAAATACATTCAATTCAGAAATGTCCAGCAGATCTGCCATTCCACAGAACAGAAAGCAGAATAAACACACTAAGCAGTGCTCTTCAACGTGTTAACATGCCCCACACCCACGTACTTATGTTAACCGCAGCATGAAGACAAACCTTATCATTAACTGCAGGTTTTTATGGCTTGCAGGCTCCACCAGCAACCAAGTGTTGTACAATTCTCAAGGAATTTCTTAGCTTTGCAAACATTTAATGTTTTTAAGTTACATACACTTAGATATTAAGTTCACAAAGCTGCAAGGTTTTCTTGGTTTGTTTGTCAAGTCTTGACACAGCCCATCAATCACCTTGCAATACTGAGAGTCTAGGACTTTCATCTTGCAATTTGTCTATATGCAGATATATCTGTCTGTTTCCACAGAGGCTCGTTGATCTCAGCATCTAAGTTACACCGGAGACATTATGCAGCCACTCTCCAGACTGTGACCTGAGGTGCCAAGAACATGAGAAGAATCAAGGAAGCAAATTAATAGGAGTGTTCTAAATTTAAAATCTTCCTATCATTTTAGAATATATATCTTTTTAAACATACATGATGACTATAATATAGACTGTTGTAATCAAAGTACCTAATTCTCTAAGACGCCTTGAAAATCATTGCTGTGTAATTTCTGATCATTACTTTCGCGAAATAGCATGCTGCCAACTAAAGGTGGGGGTAAGAGGGACAACAAAAAAAAAGGAAAATCCACTTTGGCGTACTCAACCTTCATAAGGTTTTCAGCCCACAGAATGCTTCCAATGTCCCAAAGGACCATTGCAATTTATCTTTTTGAATCCTCACATGAAGTTTGTTTATTAGATAGCAACAGTTAATATTTTATATTAACTGCAATCTTTGGTAAGTCTCAAACAGCATCTAGAAGTCAAGTGACTTCCCCAGTTTCTCTGGGACCCCAGAAGGGCTCTTTCAGAGCTGGAGTCCCCACTCACTAGGGGCTACACTGCCTGAGCTACTGTCTGCGATTACAGCCAGCTGGCACTCGGGACCCCCACCCTGACTCAAAGCAAACCCAGGATGGCAAGTGATGCAGGACAAGGAGGCCTATTCCATCTCCCTGTACTAAGCAGGCAGGTATCGTCAAAATTCCTGAGTACCCAAATGAAGCCAACAGCATCCTAGTCTACAGCAGTACCAGTAGGTCTAAGAATAAAGACATAAATAAGGGGAACAAGACCTACATTTGCTCTGACGTTGCCTATGGCCGTCACTAGAAATCAGCCACCTCATTTGAGAGTCAAACTATCGTTAAATGAAAACATAGCACTGCCATCCCCTGGAAATTGCAGAGGCTCCTGAAACTCTTTTGGGCATGCAGACACATCAGAGGAAAGATTAGCCCTCCAGCCATCTGCAGCTACATATTAACAGGGAGAAAATAACAAAAACAGTTGAGAAGAGTTTTATAGGAGAACCCCAGACATAGGCCAGGAAAACCTGAATCACAGCTTCACAGTGGGCAACATCATTCATCTTCTCCCCCTCCTTCACAGCAAGCATAAGCAGAAGTCTTCAAAACCTACAAATTTCTAAAGTTCGGCAGGTAACGCCCCTGACTGCAGGATATTCAAGCTCAATTTCTATTTCCAAGACAGTCTTCATCTTAGCTTCAAAGCATAGAGGGAGGCCAGGAGAAAGCCCATACGATGTGTAAGTTTCAAGGAAAAGGAGGCTGTAGATACCACCTCCATTAGCTCTGTGCTCCCACCTCTTTTTTTAAAACAGAAGTAATCCCTGCTGATGACTACAGATCTCTCAAGTCCCACCCCCTGGCTTTCCTCCTTCCAAGCTTCACTTGGACTAAGGCAGATTTCTTCTAGCATTCAGCTCTACAAGACCTGTTTCGCACCAATGATTTCCTATTATTTTATACGAGTTGCTGCATTATTTGTTAATTTTAAATGTACTGTTATGTAATCCCATCAAATGTACTTTTAATCTTAGGCAATGATGAGAAAGGTATGATAATGAAAGAACAATGCACACATTAACATCAAGACTTTCTTTTTCTAAAAGTGTTAGTAATTATCCTTTATTTTTAGTAACCACATTTAACTCTATCCTCTTCTGATTCAGACATTATACCAGGGCTAGGACCAATTCCACTCTCACTACTTTTGTAAGATCTTTTTTTGTAATGCAGTGCCTAGGACAGGACCCAATATTCAGCATTAGACTATGCTGTTTATTTAGGGGTTGTTCTTAACTACTTCTCCACAATGCAGGATAATTTTGGATCATTACAGAAAAACAGATTTATATATTAAATGTCTCAATAAACTCTGTTTTGCTTTTACTGACTTTTTTCCAGCAGACACTGCTAACATTGGCATGCCTTGCTGTTGTCATGGCAATGAAAGGAGTCTATATGTTTTTGGATGCAACTCAGAAATCATTTTATACAGAAATGGGACAACAATTAGAATAATGGACACCGGATGTTTCTGTGCCACCAGTTAATAAATGGTCAACGGGAAAAAAAGAAAAAGCCGAAACAGCAATAAAAGACATTGAACATAAGCTCCTTGATTTGATACTAGACACCAAATTGCTACTTGTGACCCCATCTTGCAATTAGGGCTCTGTGGGTAATGCTTTGTCACTCTCGAGTGTTATTAAAATCACAGTGATCTGCCTGCACAGTTACTTAACTAGACCAGACCCAGATTTACCCAAATAAATGTTGCTCTTAATGTTCAGAAATACATGAGAAGAGTCTTGTATTGTATACTCATCCCAATAAAGAAAGGTCTTGAAAAAAATCATTTCTCTCTGAGGGCTCAAATGCAAGACACTTCTCTTGGCCAATGAGTTCACAATTTACATGAGGCAAAAGAAAAAGAAAAATATTTTAGAGAGGCAAATTTACCAATTAAAAGATGAGGAAAGGAGCTTGTGTCAGTCACTGATCAGGCATGGAAGAAGCAGTTGCAAGCACTAAGAAACATGACTGAAGCCAGCCTACACCAATCTACGAAGTATACGGAAAAATTGATTGCCAGGCTAAAAATACCATTCACCTATGTCTTCTATATGTTACTCATCACAACACTAGCTCTTTTCCTTTGGATCCAAGGTATATGAGGGGAGCTGTTATTAGAACATTTTGCCTGTACAGGAATGCCAAACGTGGAGGCATTGAAATATATGCATCTGTGTCAGTCGCTAATTTCATCTTCTGACTCATGTTCTGGAGTGACAGTTCTTCTGCATGGCACTTCCCGTTCATACCAAGCTGAGCCATACTAACTGTTATTTATTAGAACGCAATCTAAAGCCACTTCCACACAGCCAGCTGGCTCTTACCCCAGTACAAATCATCACTGCCACATAATCAGCACTTTCAGAGCTCAGGATTGCAGGTGGCTGTGTCAATTCCCTTCTACTACTGTTGGATCCCAACACACTGTAAAATTATGAGTAGGAACCAGTCTGAAGTAACCCCAAATTTAAGATCTCATTCAATCTGTCACCATCTCTCCCTTTAGCTAGCCAGTAACTTTTTCACACTGTTACAAAGCCAGCCTGGGTGAAACAGTGTTCTGCACCTCAGAAATGCCCTTGGGCAGGCCAAAACAGGAAACATGCCAGAGAACAAATGAGACAAACACATGGGAACAGGACAGGTTTGCACTAGAAGATGATGAATGAGAACATAAAGGGGAAAATAAAAGGATTATACATGAACAACTAAGTAACAACTAAATTCATACACAAGACGAATTCCAAACTAATCTATGCATGGATACAAAACATTCTGAGCATATGTAGCAAGAAGGTTATTAGAACTTCAGAATGATGAGTAATTCACATTAGCTCAATATGACAGCATCCAGTGCACAGACAAAGTGCAGCTTAAATATTGTGTCATAATTATATGCATAAAGATACTAGAAAGAATTAATAAATGACCAATGGTCAAAGTACCATTCATAGGATTGCCACCCCCCCAGCTGTACTCTTATCAGTTGCTCACAATACCTTTAGGACCTTAGGAGTGAGTTTTAGTCCTCTGCTTTCTTTTAAGAACCACTGTTGTGCAATCCTGCAGTTGTGTCCCCACTTCATATCCCTTTAGCAATACAATTAGGAAAAGAAAAGTACTTGTCACAATTGCTCCCCTCCAGCCCCCCGTAGCCTTTCCTACTCAGTAAGCAAGGCAAACCAAGACTTCTGGATGGAAACACAGAAAAGAGACAACACTGAGCTCTAACATCACCTTTGTGCTTGCTACTGGAGCACGCAGATGCAAACGAACTGAGACTAGTTGTCCCTTTGCATTTAAAGTGGAGAGGTTATCCAGCTATCATGGCCCTCGAGCAACAGAAGCAAACAGACTGGTTAGTCTTGGCAGGACACAGGGGGATGTGCTGAAGGACTGCCAAATATAGTACGCAAGAGATGTGTGCCTGTACACATTAACTTAATGCACAGTAAACTCACTGCTGTTCCAAAAAGGAGTAGCCACAGTATTTCACGAGTTAATATTTACGAAGAGTTGCATCATATGAAACTGGACTCTGTAGCAAAATCACACTTGAGCTGTTTCTAGCAAACACCAATATTCTGGTTTGCTTCAAGGAAATTCTGGAGAGGAGAAAAATTTAAGGAATAAAATTTGAAATTAAAGTTTATGCAGTCATAAGCACAGCACTGATCCAGTCTCCATTTTCATAAGAAGAAAAAAAGTAATACTTAAATAGTTTATCTAGATAGCTTTGGTTAAGCAAAAAGCTTCCATTTTTTTCATTGAGGCCATCTGACCTTGAGTAAGTTCCCTTCCTATTTTATTCCTCTCTGAAATGGGCATAATGCCACTAGTTAGATGTATAACTTGCTTTCAGATTGCTCTAACTTTTTGCACAAATGCAAAATGTTACTATACTTTACCGTAATTGTTCCATGCAAGATCCCCTATGCATGATTTCTTTCTGCAAAAGGCATTTAGTTTTTTAAGTCAGAATACAGCATTAATTTTATAGAAGTCACTAATAAATATTAAGCCTAGGAAAAGCAGCACTTTATAGTTGTGATTCTTTTATTTTTTCTTCACAGAATACAGATGCATAAAAATGGTAAAGCTATCCTCAAAACTAACAACATCCAAAGACCACGGTTACACACAATACTCAGGTAATTGCACCACATGAAGCCTGAAAGATATTGGAAAACATCTTGTCTGTACAGCATATTCTAATCCATTGTTTAGCATTCTTATAAATAATGACTTCTTTTTTTTATCTGAGGGATGATCTCCTAGAGGAAATGGAAGATTTTCCCAAAAGATCTTTTTTGGGAAAAAAACCCACCTTTATTTTCATTGCAGAATTCCTCTTCCTGAACTTGAGCTACAAAAGCAATTAATTTTTCTCTATCATCTTTTCCAACTCTGACAGCTATGTCACTTCCTTGCTCATGCTCCATTCCACCAGTTCACTAAACTATATTTTTTTTTCCTCTTTTCCTATTAGTTATTCCCCCAGTCCCCTACCTTTTTTTTTTTCCCTTTGGTTTCCATCAGTTCATTGATGTTTTTCTAGTCTTTAACTGGAAGTGAATATTCTAACTGTTGTCTGAAAGCTATACAATGAGGAATTATCCTTCCGCTTTCATGAATCAATGACTACTCTGTAAGGCTAAAAGCAGTTTTTCTCTTCCCATTGTTTTCATGTTTCCTCTCATTCCATTTGTTCTTGCATTCATTTTTTCCAGCAAGCACCACAACACAAATAATACCCTCCCGCACCTTTCAGTTTGACATCTCAAAATGTTTGTCAAAAGGAATCATCTTTCCCTTAGATGGGGAAAACACAAGGTATAAATAGGATAATTATCTCTTCCCAACATGTCTAGCACAGGTTGTGTTCCAGCTCAGCATGTTACCTAATATTCTACTTTTACAAGAAAACCCCTGCTCATACTGGTCTTTTTAGAAAGAGACTGGTAAAGTTCAAGCATTGCTTTTTTCTGCCCCACGTAGCTTCTTGGGCTGCTACCACTACAATACCTTGCTGCTGCTAGGGAAAGAAAGTGTCCACTCACAAAAGAAGCATGGAAATATAAAGGTCACTTTCAAAACAAACACTGGAAGGAAATCTTTCACATGAAGCACTATCAACATCTTCATTTCAGAGAGGTAAAAAATGAAGCCTAGACAGATGAAGCAACTTTTCCAAAGCTATTATGGCGTTTCAGGGTATAACTCAGAGCAGAGCCAGGAATACAGCTCCAGGCTCCACAACCCAATACTAGTGTTTAACCCAAAAGCCCAGATGTCCTGCCCACAGGCATCTGGATCTGTATGTGCCATGAAGTTCTGGACTCAACAGACAAAAATCACAGAGCAAGCAACAGACACTTCCTCTTTGCCGTAGCTAATTCAGCCCTAAATCATCTAGAAAAAGGATTAACTAAAACATTTATATTGTGAAACACTAATAAACACTTCAGGCAATTAACAAGTTAGTAAAAAACCAATACAGCTGTGCTGTCTGTCCCAACCTACTTATGCTGATAAATGACTAGGATGGATGCCACTGGCATCAATACAGAGGAACATTATTTGCATCTTCTGTTCTTGCACAATTGGTTAAAGGCACATGGCGCTCTCTGTAACTGCACTTATTAACAAAACTCCCCCCCCAAAAACCACCAAAGCCCCACTCAGCCGTAGAATCAGGCAGGCAACAATTTGAAGTCAAGATGAGCCTTAGCATGCACAACCTGAAGATATTAGTTCACTTTTTAAATATTAAAGGAAAACAACTGGTTTTCTGGAACTAGTCACATAGCTACCTGCAGCTATTTCCAATCTGTCCTGAATCATCTGAATTAAAGATTTAACTCAAGCCTGAATAATCATCCAGCTGATAAAATCATCAGAAATTGAGCTGGGAACCTGTTTATTGCTTCTCAAAAATGAGTTGAGGTGTGTTTTTGAGGGTTTGGGGTTAAGTGTTTCTGGTCTTCTGTGCGTTAGGGATGTACAGAAAATGCACATTTGGGTGGTTCATAATAATGGGATTGGGACGGGAAAAGCCAAAGGGACAATTTTCTGTGGATGTGCCTTGGAAAAGAAGAACACATGCTCTGAAAGACATATTCTGTCCACTTAGCTGAGGATGCTAAATTGCAATACCTGCTCATGATGGATAGTACTTTTTGAGGTATGACCAGAGAGAAGTGTTCTGCCAGGCTATGAGAGAGGAATAAGTAGCAAGGAGGAAGAGGTGAGAAGCCAGTCAATACACTGTGGCAAACTCCTGCACGCAGGCTACTTCATGGCTGAGACTTTTTTTTTTTTTTGCCCAATTTTTCTAGGAGTGAAGCAGCCAATAAAATCCCATCATAAAAATTTTTAAGTAGGTTATAGCAAGTAAATGGTGAAACTTCATTCTTTCTTTAATTGTATCTTCTCTTGTAAGAAGTGTTTGCTCAGTCACACATTCAGGATTTGGTATAATCAACCCCCATACCCAAATGCTGTGCTAAGGGGCAAACACATACAGCTGGCTACACTCTATTTGATCTTCCTCCTCACCCCTCCCTCAGCATTCAGCTGATTACTGAACAGGTTTTTCTTGCTGTTATTTTTAATTCCCTCAAGCTGCCTATTTTTCCTCCTTGCCAAACTGCAGGAGTATTCAGCTCCTTAAAGGCCCTGAATAGCAGCTGGGTGCTGCTGGCTGGGATGCAGGCCCTGAAGGTGAGAGCGAGGCAAGGTGTACAGCACAACACCCAGCCACAGGCACCAGAGCAGTCCGGCCAGGACACACAGCAGTCAGTGAGTGGGCAGGCCAGAGGGCCCAGCTGTCCCACACAGCCTACGCAATCCATGGTCAAACGTCCTTACATGCCGCTTTATGGCCAACCTGCATACTGGCCCACTTGCCCCCATCCTTACCCACCCCTTCCACTTCCAGGCAGATTTCAGACACATATTTCTGAACAATATGTAGGGTCCAGTCAGAACTATTTCTCATGCCAGTTTTTCCTTCAATTCATGGGGACAAGCTGCTCATCTCAGGGGATTCTCAAATTTCTCAAAATTCCCCTCTCAAATTTCCCCTCCTCATTTCAGAGGGGAATCTCAGAGAAAGCACTGGCTGGACTCAGTGTGCTAAAACCAGAGCCACAGTCTATCTTCAGAGCCAGCCTCCTCGTATCAGATCTCACCGGCAGCTGCAGCAATGCATACTTGGATCAACGCAGGTCAGCAGCTTCCATCGGAAGAGTACAGCTATGGTAAGAGGTCTGATCTAATACAAGCTGAACATAACTAGAATAGGTTCTTAATTTTGTGTGATGTTTGGTTTTAAATGTTGCCATAAACAATGATAAAAATTAAAAAAGAATGTAAAGATTTCACAAGGGAAATTATGAAAACAGATAGGAGCCAGCAAAACTATTAAAAAAAAAAGGCAAAGTAAAAAAAGAGCAAGACAAATACACAACGACAAATTCAGTTAAAACTCCATCCTACACTTACTTTCGAATTTTCTCCAAATGTACTATCTTAAGCTCTAGGTAGATAGTGCTAAATCAATTTAATTACATGATCACACAGAAAATAGCATTAATAACCTTTCGCTCCTCTCCCCAGGAACGGAATGGAACTATTGCACAACACCTTACTTTGAGTAGCTGTCTTTTTTTTGTTTGTTTAACAAAAGCCTGTAATTCTTCTAACAGAAAAAAATGCCCAAAATAGACGAAAGTTTTGCTTTGAAATGAAAAGCAGTTCCATTATATAGAAATCTTTGGCTAGATGAATAGAAAGCTCTGCCCATTGCACAGAAAGGGCTGCAAAGGGCATCCTATTTAACCAAGCTGGTGACCTGAGGAACAGTCCATCAATACATCCTCTGGGTAATTTGCACATTTAGGATGGGATGCAAGTTATCCCCATCTGAACTTTCTGGACACTATTTCTGTACTTGGAATGTTAACAAATTGCTAACAAATAAAAATTCTGTGCATAAAGCAACTCACAGGTGTGGAATGTGATTTTTTTGTTTGTTTTTTACAAATTCCAAGAATTCAACAAAAACCCAAAACTCTCCCTTCAACCTGTTTTCTTAGAATATTCAGCATAACTTGTTACAAGGTGACATTTCCCTAGAAAAGGTCACTATTAAAGCTGTGGTTCCTCCAGTGTTCCAACAGTTCAGTACACCATTTTGAAGTTTCCCTTAAGCTTTATCACCTGAAGAAATATTTAGGTATTTTCAAGCCCTCATGCTTGAGGAAACTGGTATAACATCAGTTTTCAGTTAAATCACAAGATGTACTGTCATTCACATTCAGACTAGAAGAGCCTAGTTCTGCAGGCTAAAATTGCAGCTTTGATCAGTCAGTGAAAAAAAAGAAGTTTTTATAACAAATATAACATAAATATATTCACAAAATCCCATGTGTGAAATTCTACCAGAAGACAACAGTTTGCAGTAAACCCAACAAAACCTCAGATCTATGCTAGCTATTTCAGAGCCCTGAATACCATTGAGACACACACAGAACAAGACACTCCCTAATACACCATGACATTCTTCAATAATTTTTCCTCCTTTTAAATTCTCTGTATACCTTCCAGATTTCTCTATGTTCCTATTTCTGAAATACTTTCATTTAAGTGAATATTAGAGAAACCTCATCAATTCTTGATTTCTGGGTGCCAACCAAAGAGCAGCCTCTAACTCCTTGAATAGTTTAGTTCAGTGTGTTATGAACTAAGTACAGAACACATTTTACATTAAGCAGCACCCTCCAAACTTCAGTAAGGAAGTTTTATTAAAGACAGAAATTAACCCTTGGAGTTTGCATGAAGTTCCAGCATTGCCCAGCTGCCCAAGATATAATTAAATAAGGTCTTAGGGAAATTATACAATACTGGGTCTCATTCCAAGTTTTTCAGTCCTTAAAAAAAAATAAAGGTATGCAATTAGCTGCAACAGTTGAATACAGCCTCAAAACATCCTTTAACATCAATTGATAAATAACTATAACATCTTGTCATTTGTCCATGGAAAATGCTAACAAGGTAGTGCAAATACAGAACAGCTGCATTTGTTACTGTATTTGTATGTTATTTTTTCTTCTTTCAACTAATCAGCACTGTATTCACTAAAAATGTCACTAAACTCTTTTCAGTTTAGTAGCAAGAGGCTGGGTTTGCCCTAGCTTAGATGTGTCTATCCCTTATATAGTGTTTTGTCAACGATAAACAATGGAAATGACAAAGAAAAATGATCCATTCAGGTGATTAAGTGCATGGGAGAATCCATGACCTTCAGTTAAACTAAACTGGTTCAATAATGTAGCTAATACTCAAAATTATCATTTTCCTTTTTCCTTCTAAAGGAATTAGCTAATAGGGCAATTTAATTCATTTAGATTATGTTGTGACTTAGCAGTTTTGATTGGGCTTTTTACAAAAGCTTTCTGTGTTAGGTTGCTTCATTTTATTACTCTGAAGATTTATCTTAATTTTTAAAATATAGCCCTGTTTATGCTGCACATAAGTAATCACAGAAATTATTATTGAGTAGTTTCTAGCATGGAGAAGATAAATCAAAGACAACACAATAACATAGTACTGATTAAAGATTCCCCCCTCCCCCCATATTTAAATAACCAGCCAGAGTGACAGAAAAGGACACATTAATAGGGTGAAGGAAGCACCAAAAAGGACAGAAAAATTCTGAAAGGAGCATTTTTTGAGTGAGCTTAGAAATTCACTGGGTCAGTTATCTTTTCCAGCTGAAGCACTCAGTAAGTTCATACTCTCTGCTATCACATGTAGAGTTTATCATACTGATGTACAATTACATACCTGACGTGCAAGCCTTTGAAATGGGGCAGACGCTTTAAGATCCTTTTTGGTCGTGCTCTCACATTCGTATTTCAGAATGAGGTTACGCAGTGTTGAATACTGCTAGGATCAAAGTCCGAGCTACAGAATTAAACATACTAACATGACAAGTACCAGGATGGTTAGTTTCAGCATGGTGATGTGGGAATGGCAGTAGACATCTATTTTCTGGTGCTATGGGGTGTCATAGAAATAAAAATTCCTATTGTATTAGAAGGTATCAACCAGGAACATGCCTCAGGACAGCGGATGAGCCCACACCCACTGCTGCCACATACACCTCCCTAAACTTTGCTCCCCCCACTACGCAATACAGTGACCCTTCCCTACCTCTCCCAGCTTCTCCTCAGTGTCATTCCCCTTCTTCCCTCATCCACAACCCTTTCTCCCCTTTTTAAGTACATTGTCCAATTTCCCCTCATGGCCATCAGCATCTGAGCTGGCCCACCTGCACTGCGCTGCAAGGCCAGCCAGCCTGCAAATGCACTTTATTCCAGGTGGCCCCTGCTCAGTCTAGCAGCCACTGCCTTTCACTCACTGGTGGCGGGGGGTGCCTGTTGTTTAGGCCCAGCACAAAGGAAGTCTAGTGGAACACTGTGTGATCCAGCTGCTTGAAAATGCAGTATGTCCTAATTTAATGCTAGCTAATGTTAGCCTCAAGCAGAGGAGATGCTCCAGCATCAACTGGGTACAACAGAGAAGATGGGGGAAGCATAGGAATGAGTTAGCTTGGTAGCTTGGTCTGCAATATTTTCAATGCCTGAAGTATAAGGTGCCCACCCTCAATCACAAGCCTTCTGTAGGATGTGTAACTGTACAGAACAGAGAGCAAACTATTCTAACACTTGGAGATGCCACTCCAATAAATGTCCTTAGCTCTGTCTTCCATGTAACTGGTGTCTTAAGAAACATACACCAAGGACCAAAGGAATTAAAATTGAAACTGATGTCACCCTTTCGTGCAGCAGTTGAATAAAACAATACAAATTAATATGATTGCTCAGGTGCTGCGGGAAGAATAATTTTTTAAGTTCATGATTGAAAATAATAAAAAAATAGTCATTTACCTTGGTCACAGTTCAAAAGGGATGCAACAGGCATGATCCAACTAAACCAAAAGCACCAAGGCAGTTAAAGCAATATGGACATTTTCAATCATGCACACTTCATGTAAGGGTGTCCTCCTTGAAACAAAAGGTGAAATGATACTGTGAAAACTAGGAATCAACACTACAGGCAGGTAATTCAGAAGTAGTATTTGCAGCAGCAGTTTTGCAGGAAGGCTATTTGGGACATATGGATTGAGAATGCTGTCACCAACAGAGGAAAATCCTGCTCACACTATTCTTCTTACATTGCTATTGCTGCTAGATGTCAGGAGCACCATCACCGCAGACACAGCCGCACAGTAACAAATCACAAGCCTACAGCTGCTGCCTCACAAAAATTCTATCTATGACTTTAAAACATTAATAAAAAGGAAGAATGTAACTTGAAATAGATGGTAGCCTGAAGAAACATTCCCGATCTTGCCTCCAGATTTCAAAGGACAAGGTATAAACAGGAATCATGTAACACATGATACTGTAACAGTGACCAATTTTTATAAATACACCAGCATCAATAGTGAAAAATAGTGTTCGCCTATGCCACGCCTGTCTGAAAGCAGAAATATAGTCACAGTGGCCTGGACAAAGAGAAAGCTCCCTGACATAATACATACTTCAACACAGAGTATTATCTGATTATTGTTTTTCCATTATTGGTAAGTCTTGGGGCAGAAGCACTGTGACACAGTGGGGACTGCTAGTGATGCTCTCTAGCACCCCTCTGCCAGGACATGCCCTTGCACGCGCCCAGCCCTTTGGGTTTATTTTATGCTCCCACTCCCTATTAGGGAATTACTGGGATGAAGCCGTGCCAGAGTTGAGCACTGGAGAACAGATTAGGCCGTCATGCACATAGAACAGGGAGACAATAAGGCAAAACAATAGTGAAATAACAGGGAGGGCAGGAGGGATGGTACCTGCCTGTCCACCTTTCCAGGCACTGATGTGGGACATTTGAAGCTTCAAACCAGTGCTCATTCCACTCCTGGCTGCTCAGACGTGCCCCAGGATCAACAGCCATGCCTAAATTGAGGCAAGACAGGCAGAAAGTCTACAGCAATGGAAAGAGGACAGAGAGGGGCTCTTCCCTTGAAGCAGGCCGCTGAGAAGGATTTTCGGGCTTTGCAAAGAAGGCCAGGGATGCTTAGATCTAAATGAGGAGACAAGAGCAGCATAGGTCAAGGATCCTTTAGAAGAGCAACTGGAATAGATGCATCATCCCATCCTTCAGAGAGCTGAAGGTTAGGCTTTTAATTCAGTTCTAAATGTTCTTCTCTATCTGAAAATAATGGTTTTTACAGCATGAGGAATCAGGCTGTGCTGCACAATAGTTTCACATACAAATGTGACATGGGAGCATGACTACAGGACAATATAGGGCAGGAAACAAAAGACAGACATTGCATCTCATTGAAACAGCAGGGCATATCTCAGGGATGCCAAAAACAATTACTGAAACGGGAAACTGGCCAGCCTACCACAGCCAACAGCTATCCTTACAAAATAGCTATAGGGCATCTGGACTGCAGCTTTATATTGTTTCAACCATGGGACACCTCCAAACACACAATGTCACTTAATATTTTAGGATACTGAATCAGAGAACAAAAATAACACCTAGCAAATAACCAGCAGCTTTCCATAGCAGTGAATTCTGTATCTTGGCTACAAAGTGATCAGATGCTTAACTTCTCCTGAAGTTACGGTTCAGTAAGTAGTTAAGAAGATTTTAAGCCCACATTTAAAGATAAGCATGAATGTAAGTCTTTTCGTGAACATCAGTGATTTTTCTGAGCAAGAACCTAGGTGGCAAAAAAAGTCAAGTTGATCAGTTTCTTGCTAATCCTTAGAGAATATTTCACACCATTATGAAAGCCATCCGTGACTAGAAGGTGCTCAGATACTGTGGTTACAGTCATGGTATGAGATTTTAAAAAGAATACTATAACAAATTTGCTAGGTTCTTTTGTGGTTTAATTAGGTAAGACATTGGAAGACCAGACAAATTTTTAACATGTTATGTCTCTGTTCCACTGATCTTTAGCATTTGGATCGAAAGAGATCTTGACTAACATTTTGTAGCTGTACACATACTCTGAAGTAACTGCCCTTAAAAAAACAAAAAAAAAAAAACAAAAAAAAAACCCCAAAACCCCACAGTCCTATTTACATTTTACTGAACAAAAATCAAAAGTAAATGGTGTGTCACTTCCAAGGTACTTAAGAATTAGCATTCAGGTGCAAACCACGCATCTGGTATGATCTGTAATGCCTAAAAAGAGTTTAAGTAACAGACTATTTCAACAGAGCATATGAAAGGTCCAGTAGTCATTAGAAAGAAAAATTGTTAAGGAGAGAAAAATCTTCATGCAGTTAGAACGATACTAAGACATTAACGTGACCTTTCTTTTGGCTAGCAATAGTTGTACATAGCAATTAAGTACAGGATAAGTCTATTGTACATAAACACCATGGAAGCTTGATTAAAAAGGTGCTGCATAGCAAAAATTGATTTGAAAAGTACATAATATTTTGTAACTTTTCATAATTTTCTGATTTTTGCAAATTTGGGGTTTTCATAAACTTTTTTCAGACAACTTTTACATAATCTTTTGTTCCCTGGTTCTCTAGGGAGTTGATAAGCAAAGCAGCTACAAACACAAAAATGCATTAAAAGCCAGGGAACAAAAATATGGTTGAAAGAGCATTTCAACATTCTTAGTTTTCCTTTGTTACCAAATAAAACATCTTAATTTGATATTAAATGAACATTAATGTTGATTCAATATAGAAAACTGGCTTTTCAACTGATTCTAAGCTTCCCATAAGAATGCTGGAAGTTCATTTTGCTCAATTTCAAAACAGAGTTTCCATTTTTTCTGAGATGTTTTACTCTACATTCTGAAGAACCAGAGAAAGTTGAATACATGATCTGTTCAGAGACCATGCAGAAGCATGAATCCAATGTCACACCTGAAAAACAGGTAATTTAACATTCAGTGTAACAAAACGAGCACGTATGCATACACAGTATGAGACTCCCAATTGCTCCTAATCTTATTTTCGCTACTTTTTCCTTCAAACTAAGCAATTAACACATTTTGGTTCCCAAGCAGTTAAGAGGCTTGAAATTTTAGAAAAGTTTCTTCTAATGTTAGCAACAACTACAGTACAAATTATTTTAAGAATTCAGAAACAAGTGTCCCAAACAAAAACCTTCTCAACTGGACACCCTGCGGAAATTAGAACTCACTTATGATATGTGTGACCAATTCACAATGAAGACCTCTTCTAATATTGTGCATAATATAAGGCTAAAACACACTTTTTTTGTCACGCATTACAAATACACGAGTGTAAGCAAGTAGACCACTAAAAAAGTATGCATCTTCTTACCGACGAAAACTTTTACTGTATCCAAATACCTTGAGTTGTACGAGTATGAAGCCTCTGATAACAACCCTTTAATAAGTCTGAGTCAGACCATTATCCTTCTTCTATATGCTGATCTGTAACAGACTTAATTTCCCACTGACTTAATTTTTATGCAATCCTTAAAAAACGTGTAAAGTGCATGCTGCACAGCTGTAAAACACTATCAGCACAAAGGGAGAATTCTAGTCTAGAAGCACTTACTCCCATTTTGCACAAAGAAAGCAACTGTGTCAAGGTGTATATGGTAGTCAGAAGTTAATTCTCTATTTATTTGCTGACATTTGTTGTATGAACCCAAGTTATAGAAAATACTTAGCATCCCCTCAGCTCTAAGTGATACAAAGTATACTGTGGGCTATGTAGTTTTACCAGACTTGGAGGTGGGGAAAAAAATGACCAAACCTAAAAGGAAACAACCACACGGACATAAAGCTAGGACATTGATTTCAGCTGTACACAGTTAACCACCTCAGGGTTTTCTGCCTCGTACCCTTATCAAAGAAAAACAAACAAAAAAAAAAACCCAAACCCCAAACATGTTCCAACAAGCTGAAAGCCCATTCAAATTCAGAAATATCAAAGATGCATTCCCACCATGCTGGCTGGCCAGCATTCACTTAATTACCTCAAGAGCCTTGGCTTTGCTGCTTTACAGTCCTGTTCAGTGTTTCTAAGTACAGAGAAAACAATTGTAAAGAATGAAGAATCTACCAAGTTTATAAATTTTATCACATCAGAAGCCAAGCCTTTTCACTACCAAAGAAACTGCTAGAATAGGCTTTCTAAAACTGAAATTCATAGCATATTTCTAAAGAGGGTTTCACAATCATGTCTAAATGAACTAGGCCTTACTGCATCCCAATATCCAATATAGGTTTGTTGGTTTTATGATCAAAGGCTTTCAGATCCAGTCTTATTTTCTAATGAAAGACAGATTTTTTTGTTATCGCACTGTATTTTTTTCATTACCACTAATCACTTAGACCACACTCGTCAACTTTTATAAGAAATTGCACTGAAATCAGAACAAATCACTCCTGATTCTCACGTACTTGTCAGGTCAGAAACAACTCCCTGTCCACAACCAGAATACTGGGTACAGTCACATCAGAATGCCTGCCTTCCCTGGACCCAAGTTTTACTGTAGAAAGCAGTTATTTTTGTCAATCTTAACTTATTTTCACCAGGTGCTGTTTCCTCATCACAGTCCCAGAATGACTATACACTGCATGTCTTCTGTCATTTGGCATGTTATGGCCCCAAGCCATATGTGCCTATGTGGCCTATATTTTTCTTAATTACTGCACATCATCTTGGGTAGGCTTAATTAGTTTCAAAGTAGTCTGAGAAAAGACACTGATACTACACAAGGCCAAGAAAAAGAACATTTTAGCTACCTCTTAATAATACTTACTATACAATTGCTTAATTAAACTCCCCAACATAAATAACAAAATTAAAAATTTGTTAACTGCCTTATCAGTCTTAAATTCCGGTGCTGAGATTCAACAGGGAAAGCGCATCTTACAATCCACTATCAGGTTTTAGTACAGGTATAAT
The DNA here is from genome assembly GCF_026419915.1 of Harpia harpyja. Lineage (NCBI taxonomy): Eukaryota > Metazoa > Chordata > Aves > Accipitriformes > Accipitridae > Harpia > Harpia harpyja. The sequence goes on from NC_068953.1 coordinate 35,525,866, forward strand.
AGTATAACAAGCGTTGCCATGTGAGATGTATTTACTTGAGCTGGTACCATCTGTATTACTCATGAGCAATGGAGTGAAATGCAATCAGATTGACTTACAGTCATTTAGGGCCATGTGTTCTATCAGCCTTCCAAGAAAGCCTCACTAAGCTCATTTTATGCTCAAGTAGGAGACATGAACAAAGATATTAGACTACCTGTTTTGGGAGGTGCTTTTTGGTCCCATATAACACAGCCTTTTTTTGAGGAAAGTTTGTCTGCCACAGCCTCAGAGAAAGGTTTTTCACCAATTCTTCCACTAGGAAGAGAATCTACTTCTTTTCACAGATGTTCCCTGATATCTGGGTGCAGCTTTCTCTGCACTTGCAGAAGCACGGACATAGCCCAAACCCTGCTGGGGACTGTTCAGCAAGTATCTGCCTTCAGTCACCCTTCTGGAGCCTGAAGGATTCCCTCAAAGACAGTCAGTCCTGTTATCTGGTTGAACTGAAAGCCCCATAGCTGGAGGCCTCCTGTCAGAGGACAATGCCATTTGGAGTGACAGGAGTTTTATCACTTAGTGTTACCTCCAGGCTACATTTTACAGAAGTGGCAACAGGAGAAGGAATCATTACATCCACCACAGCCTCAGAAGAATATCTATCTGCCACTTGCAGATATGTAATACATTGTCAGCTGCTTCCCCTTAAATGCACTGTCCATTATACATCCTTTTAGGGGGCAAGAAAGCTGCCTCCCTAATAAGCACCACTCAAACCAAAGGCATAAAGTGGCTTCAGCTGTATGCAATGAACCACTTACCTGAGATATATACAGCAACTCCTGAAGAGCTGTCAGCAGCCCCCAGAACTCAGCCCTCTGATTTTATGCATGTTTTCTAAGAAGCTCCAATGTCAGCAAAAACACTATCAAGGACAGGTCAGTCATCTTCCTTTCTAAAATGCACCTGCTGGGGCTGGAGTGCTGATCTGTGCCTCCCAGATGAACAGTTCTTCCCAGGGTCTTTGAAAGTTCCTGCAGATCATGTGCTGCAAAGTTTATTAAAGATCAAGCATCCCCTTATACATGAGCAGTAACAACAGCTGACAAAGGGAGAGACAGACACTTCAGATCACAGCAGGTCGTAAGTATTTTAATTAACATTAATTACAGAAATTGCTTGAAGCTCAGGCATGACAGATTTCCAGTGCAGATTTTGTCATGAAAAGCATGCACTGCCTGTCCAAAAGGCGCCGAAAGTCACATCCCAAACTCACAGGCGGCATTGCCATTTTTGTTACATTCAGGTATCGTTTTGTTTTTATTTCAGGTTGAAGTTGTCAGAAGAGAGTTTTATTGCCCTCTTTTTTATTAGGATAGTTTTCTAGCAGCAAATAGATTCAGTGGTATGAGTACACCCTGCTTGGTCTACCTTTAACACAGGACATAAATTATTTGCACAGACAGTTCTAAACCGAGACAGGCAGGCTAGGCATGACATTCAGTGGTGAAACAGCCTGTATTACCCCACTATTTCTTTGGCCCACGTAACTTTGTTACCTGAACTTGTCAAAAGTGGAACCCTTCTGAACAGTCCATTAGGATCTGCTTCACTCAGCAGAGCCAAAGCCGTTAAACAGAATAAACGTTACATTCATCATCATTAATGGAAAAAAATTCTCAGTCACATTTGTAACAGTCTGTAGCCTCTTGAAACAATTTTCAAAACAAAGAGAATGAACATCTGGAATTCTCCCAGTGTGACTTTTTAAAGAAATAAACAGCCAGTGCTCCTTGAAATGAAGAATCTGAGTGGAAGTACAGTTTCAGGTGGGGAGAAGGAGGCAAGAAAGCTTCAGTGGGAGGAAGAGAGCAAGAACTTCAAAAGCAAGACAGTAAGAAAGGAACCCACATGGTCTTGAAAACAAACTTCCAGTTTGATAATTTAGAGAAGTGTACTAGCATGTTTATCTTCATTCTGTTCCCTAGAGATTTTGTTCAGAGGTCTTTTCCTTCCAGATATTCTTACAGAAGGTCACTGCTGTTTCTCAAGCGATTCAGGCCCTGCCTCCCCTGTCCCATCTGCCCCAAACCATCCTGTAGTAACATATTCCTAAGTAGAATATATCCATTGAACTTAAGTTTTCTGTCTCCTTGGCACTTACGCTGCAAAACCAAACTTTTCATTTCCATGAAAACTGCATCACTTTTTTCCACACTATTTTATGAAAAGCATAAGCTGGCAGATTTTCCTTCTGAACATATCAATCTTGTTGATAAAGCTATCTCCAGCACTTAGTCTGTGCTATGGTATGCAGCCTGTGTCACCTCAGGTGCATCCCACCCACGTTTGGGTGGCTGTAAGAACTCTTCCACTAAAACAAAACAGCAACTTTGAGATGTGCTAATGTTCAGAACACTTGGTGCAATTCTACAACTACTTAATCAGCATACCCAACAAACTGCCCACCCTCTGAAGTGCATTAAAAACCCATGAAACAGACATTTAAGAATAATCTTGCAATCCCTGTAGTGTGGTTCAAGGTGAAGGTGTAGTTTTTGAACTAAAATATCTTAGGTACTAAGTGCAGTGACCTAATGCACCAGGTTGAGCTAAACAGCTGGAGGTGTCATTCCTGAAAGACACTGAATGCTTTTCAGCACCATGAAAAAAAACAAGAAGGAAAGGGGGGAACGGAGGGAAAGGAGTGTTTCAACTGCTTTTCAGCACCTTGTCATAGGTTTCAAATCATTCTAAACATGATAGAAAAAAATTTTCCTAATTCTTAATGGGTCCTAAATGACTCACAGGATAACAATAAATTACTACTGCATCCCCCCACCATTCAAATGCTAGGACTTGTGAAGAAGGTCACACTTATTAGCCAAAGAGAAAAAGCAAAGATTAAAAGAGGATTCTACCTGACACCACTTTCCTAAGAGGGCTCCAGTCTGAAATGAGGCTACCATGGCAGTAGCTGTCAACTGAAGCTCTGGGATCACTTTTACATTAACAGTTTGTATCAAGAATCAGCAAGCATGAAGGAAAGCAAACTCCTTCCTCTCCCAATCATTCTCTCCTCTGCTAAAGGGCAAAGACAAACCCTCCCAGCAATACAGTTCAGTGGTTAAAAGAACAGGCTGTAGCATGGCATTTAGACTGGCCACAAGTCTCTGCTTTGCCACAAAAAACAGAAGAAGGATGATCAGGGCTGGGTAAGCCCTTTAGTCATTACCTAGTAGGCACTTAGACTCCCACCTTCCATGTGGAGCTGGCAGAAAGCACCTACACTCTCTCTGTATTACCTGAAGAAAGTTAGGCATTCCCAGCAGCAGTGAGATGAACGTGGAATTACCCCAGAAAGACAAGGAGAGATAAAGAAAAAAACCCCAAAAAACTATCTGAAACCTCACTCTTCTTCGAGGCTCCTCTCCTTCAGTGCTGTACTGGACTGTGGGAAAGTGTCTACCTCTGTTTGGAGGCAGCCCTGAACTGTCCCCTATAATCAGGTACCAAACTTCTCCTGTGGGGAAGGGCAAACCTTTTGTACAACACAGTTACAAGAGGTGCTGCTGCTTCTATACCGCATACAGGACTAAGAGGTTGCTCAGACCAAAGAGAGTGAGCATTGTTCTCTACCCCAGCGATTAGGGCTCTCAGCTGTGAAAAGGTGAGAACTCTGGTAGCCACAAGCCACACAAGAACTATTTATGTATTTTAGCTTAAAATGCATTGAAAGCACATACCATTGCAGGCTAAATGGCCTCAGCTTTCAAAGCAAAAGAAGGTTACATCAACTGATTCTGAGCATTGAGACCCAGGAAATCAGTTCTGCAATGTAGATGTTAGCTAACTAGGCAGAGAAACTACATGAAGGAAACAAGCAGTTACTGCTCCAGAGAACGGAAGCTGAAGAATACATCTGGTTCAACCTCACTGCATGCAACCATGAGACATCTCTACATACAGAAACACAGACTCCCCTCCTGTAAGCAGCATTACCCAGGTACCTCTGACTGTGGTCTGAAAAAAAGCTGTATCTATCAGCTCTGGCAAAAGCCAAGGTACTTGTAGCTCCACGTGCATGACTATTCTTATCTCTCTGTAAGTAACACCAGGATACACTCAACAAGAAAATCATAAATTGCCTTACATGCTCTAGAAAGCCCAAAACTAGAGATCTAAATCATTTTATACAGCTTGCCCTGCTAATTGATCATTTCATTTACCATGGTCCCATTTACAATGTAATTATAGTGATTTTGCTCGAATAACTTCAGAAAATTGTATGTTCTCCTGTATAATATCTCTCTTCCCACATCATGCATGTCAAATGGAATAGCTCTATGAATTCAGCCTTTAAAATAAAAAATGAATCACAAATAAATTTAGGCCAGTATTTGCATAACAGCACATCCCTGGGCCCCAGTCACAGTCTGTTAAATAGCAGGGTCTACTTCTGGACCCTGGCATGACAGACCATTGCTGGTAAGTGATCTGTCGCCAGCAACTGGCTTTGGATCTACTCCAGTTACACATCTGCCTGCTTTATATCTTTCCACATGTTCTACAGATTCCTGTACGATTTCTTCCCAGCAGAATAACCAAACACCAAGAAAGGATCTGGACTCTCTTAATTCATTGATTTGCCTCATAACAGTACAAACACAGGCACAGATACATGCTGTGCAGGGGACACTGCACATTTAAATATTGACTTCTGCTACCACTAGCTTACAGAGTACTCCTGTGCCAGACTGAGAAAAGCCTTTCTTCTTGCTTTGACCCAGGTGCAGATGTGGGGAAATGGAATACTCTAGATGACAGAGTAGCATTACATATTCCCGACTTTTCATGATCACAGACTTTGCGCCATTCACAGTTCAAAATCAGACTTTGCTTGTAGCAGACTTTTGAGGACTTAACTTTATGTGCTGCAGCTTTCAAAGGCCCAGCAGGAGCTGAGACAAGACTAAGGCTCAACACTGAGACCGAAACTCCATCCTTACATTGTTTTCTGTTACTTGAATTGCATGACTAGGACTAAACTTAATTTAGCATTTCCTGTCCTTTGTCAACTGGATGAGAGGCTCTAAGCTAAATATTAAAAAGGCTTTTCCATGTTTCAAAACAGTAAGTCTAATGAAATTCAAATTTCATACCAATACATTGCAACATATTTTAGGTAGACAGAATTAAGAAATTTAAAAGGCAGCTGAATTACTTAGAAGCTTTTTTTCCAAGTAATTGTTATATTAAGACAATTTACACACACTACTACAGGATACCGCCAACAATCATTTTTAACAAAGCGTCTTATGCAGATCATGAGGCTCATCCTCGGGGAAAAAAAAGTATTTTAGGAACTATAGATGTGCTACAATTTTTCTTACCTGATTTTGTTGAGCAGATACCTCCCACCCTAAAAAGAACTGTGACTGAGCACAGTCCCAAGTAGGACAGGAAGATGTTACACCTCTGAGATGGATCGTCACGCATTGTAGCAAACTGCTATAAAAAGCTAATGCTCAGTGACAGTCTCTTCACCTAACCCCTCAAAAATAACAGCAAACTACACCAGCAATGACATTGTGAGGAGAAACCTGAGAAGCCAAGTCTCTGGCATGCAGAGCTGCAGGTAGAGCCAAAGGTCCACGCTATTAGGCCTCTGAATAACCCAATAGCCTCATGTTCCAGACATGGGGTACACTGTGCATAGGGCACAGTCACAGGCTTCCCGTGCAAACACCGCACCCAGGCCTACAACCAGGTCAGCCATTCCTTCCCATCTTGTCACACAACCAAAGCCCATACTCCACCCCCTCAGGGCTCCCCATGACTTTTCCTCAAACCACCCTTCTCTCAGCAAAGTCACTCACTCTGATGAGGGCCATGATTTCTTGCCCATCTGAAACCTGTATGTTCTCAGGTCATCACGAGGTCTGCCTCCAGACCAAACTTCTGCCCCTGAGCCTTGGCAACACACCTGGTCACCGCAGCTGGGGCACAGCTCTGGTCACTCCCCCACAAGCACTCTGGTTCTTCCTGCCCCAGCTAGATAAGGCCTGCTGTAATATCACTGTCAGGCTCGTGATTGTCTCCAGGTGATGGTGCCCTGTACTTGCCCAACAGTAAGGTGCATCTGGCCCACCACTGCTTTTAACTCCTCTCACTGAAACACACATGCTGAAAATAACATACTACCCACCACTCAAGCACTGAAGTTGATAGCAAGTTTGAGGTTTACGTTTAGACAAAGTAAGCATTTAAGTGAAAAATACAAAGAATATTAGCCAATTCAGAGTGACCATATGGAAAAGAGAGAGGTAAAAGAAATACCTCTGAGTCCTCTTCAATTTTCACCTGAACACTGTTAAATACATACCTTTTTTTTTTTTATCCCTGCCCCATACATCTTCCCTGATCTACATACAGATGTAGACAGGAACAAAACTTAGTAAAAAAGCCACCGGATGCACAGTAAAAGGAGTCAGATGGCACAGACCAGACCTAACACCAGAAACAGTGCACAGAGCTTCTGGGGTCAGGAGCCAGGCTTACCTCACTCCCTGAGGCTGTGGGACACAGGGGTGCCGTGCAGGGACCTCGATCCTGAAGAGGAAGCGCGGTCCATGGCGGTCCAGCAAGCCCTCCCTCTTCCTTCAGCATGTGGCTAACAGCAAACCTACTCGTCCCCTCCAGCTAAAAGGCTACCTGGTGCTAAGGTGACGGCTTCTCTGCAGTCCCCCGCAGCAACACAACGGTCCTCCTGAAACAGCCATTTTGATCAGCGTTCTCCGGGAGCCCGCCCTTACCCCTAACCCAAGCCGCCTGTGCTCGCCGCCAGCTCCAGCTCCCCGCGGGCTGTCACCACAGGTGAGGGCAATAACGGTAACGGCTGCTCCGGAGGGGCCTCGGTGCCGCGGGCCCGACCAACAGCCCCTCTCTCCCGCGGGGCCCGCGCCCGGCACGAGGGCGGCCCCTCACGGCAGCGCCTCCATTTTCTCCTCAGCGGCTGAAACTCTGCGGCTCCAAGCCCCCCTCCCCGACCCCCGCGCTGCGTCCCCGGCAGGGAGCCCTCCTCCTCCTCCTCCTCCTCCCCCGGCTCTCTCTCCTCAGCCGCCCAACCCAGCCGGTGGGGGTTAACCCGCGTACCTGCTTCCCCGGAGCAGCTCCCCGCTTCTGCCCGGGGCCGGGGCAGCCGGGAGGGGAACGAGAGCCGGCGGGGGAGGCGCCCACACGTGCCCAGTTTCCGAGTGGCGGCGGAGGGACCGACCTTTGCGGAGATGCAAACCAAGGCACCACGGCAGACCCCCCTTACCTTCCTCAGACCCATGCACCAGCTTGTGTGGAAAGAAAGAAAGAAAGGCACTCGTCCCGCTTTGCAAAATTTTATTAGCAGATCAGCGTAACAAATAGATTTGTTATTTTTGACAGTCTGTGCTATTTCCAGGCACATAAAAATCGGTATTTCTCTTAATAAAAATATAGGCACACAGATTTAAAAACATCACCACTAAAAAAGCAATAAAAATAGTCTTATCTTAATAAAAAATTCTTGCTTTTTTCAGGCTTACCCCTTATCTCCAGGTTCCTTACTGCTCCAAAATAATACACAGAAAAATCAATTTTTCTCCCCCTCCAAAGTAAATTCTGTAACATAAATTATTTTATTGAAGTGTACTACATCTCCCCTCCCACGACCCCCCTTCCCTTCCATGCTATTTTTTTTTTTCCTTAAAAAAAAGAAACCTCTAGGTTGTTGCTCAAAAACCACCAATGATAAGGAATGAAAGTAAGCCCTGCACTGAGGCAGGTGTCCTCCAGTGCTGTAAACGGAGTTTAACTGGACTATGCCTCCCTGAAATGGGCCTGAATTTCTACCTCAGTGGAGTAGATAGGGTGATAAATAGAGAGACCACCACATTTGGAAAAACACAGTAAAACTTCATAATAAATCACAAACATTAGTTCTGAGAACAAGAGATTATACACTCACAGCGCACTCCTATCTGGAACAGTCAAGAGAATAGTTTGGCTTGACAGAGTGCTGTTTGTTGTGGTTTCCGTGCAATTAATGCCACAGCACTTGGGAGCCACGTGAGGCTACGAACAACTGAGCGCCATAGAAAAAGGCCAACCCTGCTGCTCTCCTGTGACTAAGCCAGCACTCCTGTCCTTAGCTGACCTAGGCAAAAAGATGACTGAACACCAAATGCCATGAGCTGTCTGTAATGTCTTTGTTAAAACACCACCTTACATCTTTTATTAATGTAGAATTAATAAGCTGGAGCTTATGGCTTCACGCTGCCTTGCACTCCTCTGTCTGCCTTTTTACTGCATCCCATCTTGCTCAATAGTTGCTAGGATTTAACATAAAAAGAATTGCCTCATCTCCACGAGAGCACAATTCTGATGCAACAACCTAACAGCTATTTTAACCAGGGCTTAATTTTCACAAGTGCAATTTATGTACATATCCCACAATCTCCAATTTGGACAACTGAAGGTGTTTTGAAACTCCAGGAATTCAGAAAAATAGCACTGGCTCAGAGTTTATTTGGTTTTCCTTAGCCCAGGGAACGAACTAATGGTAACGCATGGGACAGGGAAAGCAGGAAGCAAAATTTGGTAGGTAAGCTGGGCAGCTTTTTATCCAAATATATATTTTTAGTGCTCTATTTATGAAAGACTCCCTCCAGACACTGAAACAATAGTTTTTCCCATTACTGGTCCCTCTTAATATATACCTAACTACAGCACTTTTTGAGGATTCTGCCTCAAAAATTACACAGAAAGCTCAGAAATGCACCTTTTAATTGAATGCAAAGAGAAGCCCATGCGCTGCTCCTCATCCCTTGACCAGGCATATGTCACAGGCTATGGCAGCACAAGACATGAAATAAAAGGAAATTAAATAAATAGTATCAAAATGCAGTGCCATATTTGCCGAAACATTCATTCTTCTGCTTCCACAATTCCTACAGCTACATTCTCTTTCCCTTCCTTCAACCTTCCCAGTCCAGGTTCACCTCCACTCCCTACATGTCCCCCTCATACTTGTTCCTCTCCACTGCTTCCCCCCCCCCCCTTCCTTCATTTTGTTTCTTCCCTCAAATCCTACTTTCTGCCTTTCTTCTCCAATGCTTCTTGCACATTTCCTTCCTTTCATAGAAATACTTTCTCATCAACTGCATTTTAGTCTCTGCCTAAGCAAGGATACAAAGCTACAAATAAAAGTAGCGTATTTTTATTTCTTTCATAGAAACTGGAAACCAGGCAAAATTAACCTGATACAAGTTTTCAACACCAGTTCACACCTTCAGGTCTAAAACCTCAGCCTAGAAGTGACAACCATAAAGCCAAACAAAACCAGTTTCCTTGTCCATCTATAGTTGTTTCTATAGGCTTGCTTTCTGATTTTTAATTTATTAAATGGGAAAATAAATATGAACTTCTAACAACTAATATATTCAATGAAAAAATAACCTAGTCTATGCACATTTTTTGGTACCAACTGAACAATACTGGCTTAGAAACTAATATAGTTAAGATGATGCAACTTCCTAGCACAAAGACGTTACATCAATGCCGAAGTGGTTACTTCCTCAATTTTGGATACAAGCCCCGGAATAGAACATAGATGTTTGCAGTTTGGGTTACATGTAAACAACACGTATACAAATAGGTGTTAATGAATCTCCAATTTGCCAACAATAAATTAAAACAATAACAAAGTCTAATAAAGACTATTTCTTCATATACCGTGGCTTTTTAAGTGCCCTGTTTTGGTGAGGCATCCTGCCATCATTCTGTAAAAACGCTGTATTTGAGTGCATGTAAGTCACTACAGAATTTTTTTCTCTTTTTCACCCAAAAATTGCTCTGGCCTATCTCATCCTCTCAGTGGCCAGAATCAGTTGTACTGAGATTGACAGTGGCAGTTGTGTTAGTCTTCAGTCAGAGACGATGGCCAGAGCACAATTCTTACTGCAGTACAGAACCATTTACTGCTAGGTTCACGAAATCAAGGTTATGATATGTAATGGCACTATGATTTTCTCTTCAATGACAGCAATAACAGAGTACTGCACACAGCTAACAAAACCTGTCAGATATCTGCCATCAAATATTTATGCTATTAACAAATATAAAAATTGTATTAAGAATTTTCCTTAAGACTCAGTAACAATTTCCCTGACTGAAATAATAATGCACAGTCTTAATCATTGTGCGGAATGTGAATTATTCTGCAGTAAAAGAGTATCAGTAGAAACCCTGCATCCTGAGTGCAGTTGATACCACAAATAGATTGAAGTATTGCTGAAACAGTCGCCATATAAAAGCACTCCAGTCGGTGCTTGTGCTGCGGCATTCCCTGGGAATCTGGATCCCCAACTTTCTAAAATGCTTAGTAGGCATTTAATAACATCATCCAGCTGCTGGTGTAGTTTGAGAAGTGAGAAGCATCATACCCGGGATTCAGACAAGAAGTCAAGGTCTGCTGTCAGGGCTGTTTTTTTCAGCAAGGATGAAAGTTTCCTCTGTCTCCTGCCCATGGAATTCTCATTACATTATGATATGCTGCTTCTCCTCTGATGAGTGGCTTTTCTTTGTGAAAGATCCTCACTGTCACTTTCACAGTTTCTCTGAAATAGAAAGGCCAAAATGTTTCAGTCACGTAAATGAGATAACCACACAAATGAGATACCACGCTCCTAAACATGATGTTCTAACGTTATTAGTGTATCATCTATGGAGAAAATTAGAGCTAATAAAAATCTCACAGAGTTTCATTCCAGAAGGTCACATGCACTGCAGGGGTCCCCCACCCTCCGTCACACAGCTGGGCACAAGAGCAGCAGTGCAGACTCTCTCCACAACTGCTCACTTCTCAGTCAGACAGCACGGTCACTGCTATGCTATCCAAACATAACCTGCAGCCTCCATGCTGCTCCTTTACAAAATAAACATGGCTAGCACCTAAAGGATTTACAGAGTCACCATCTCTCCTTGCCCAAGATTTCTGTCACAGTAACACAACTTACAGCAGCATTAAAGACACAGAATGGATGCCACGGTCCAATCTGGTTTCCCACTCAAAACCATTGCCATCCTGTTGGGCTGTGCATCCATATAAGGACAGCAAAAAATCACTGCACAGTAAAACTGGTCCTTCTCTTCTGCCCGTTTGAGAAATGTACCTACCAAACTTTCGTCTTGTATTAAGACCTTTTTCACCAGCGAACGAGATAAGTGGTTGCACAATGAGACAATACGGTAAGAAAGCTATGGAGAGAAGGAAGAATGACAATTTGACCACACATGTGCAGTGCAGACATATCCAAACACATTTCATTTATCTACTGTGTATTACAATTTTACATTCAAGCTCTGTCTTGCCCTCTGATCCCATCAGGCTTGGGAAGCCTTATATGAGACGGATTAAAGGCTTGCTGTCATACCTTCCATCGCCTTCTAGCATATTGTCTTTTGAAGTTTTCCATGTTAACAACAGATGCTTGCCGAACCAAAGCCTGTCGCTTGTCCACTGGCTGGAATATAAGAGAGCAGTTTTATTGCTTGGCTCCCTTTGATGCATGAAATACATAAGATTCTTCATGTGCTCTGGAGCTGGCTGGAAAGAATGCTGGCTGGGGAAGCTGTGGATTCATACAGGTAAAAGCAGAAGAAAAATAATGAAATCTATTCCACCCTGTGCCTGGACAGGACCCCTTTGATCTCAGACAAAATCCTAAAACTAGCGTACAGTCAGTGGTCACACTTGATCCAGTGCACAAAATCGTTCTCAGAAGTTCCGCTGCTGCCCCTTTCTAGCCACTCGACCTGACACAAAAGGTGTATCGCATGGCACGGACTTTGCTCCAGCCTCCACTTCTGCCTTCTGCTTCATAATGATCCACACACAAGAAAACCAAACAAAAAGTCTGGGAACAGCTTTTCTAGCCAAAGGACAGGATGAAGGACAGCCAAACAAAAGAGGGAGGTAACTAAGGGGATGCTAGAGGGTGCTAAGGCAATGCTTTCATTTTGTAAAGTTGCTAAGGTGCTTCTCAGTGCACACCTGCACCATCTCCATTTTCTCTGGACTGAGCTCATACCAGCCAGCTTTTATTCAAGTCCCTTTTTCTGAAAGCCATTGGGAGAGCAACAAAAAGGTTCCATGGAGGCCTGACAGAAAGGAGATGGAGCTGTTGTCAGCGCATCAATGGCACTGCAGCACGCTGCTGCTCAGGGGTTTTGCGTGTGCTTGCTAGAAATCGTGACAGGATAGGACTAAACCCAGCATCATCACACTGTCAGGTCCCGTGATACCTTCTAAATTTTCAGATAGACGTTTCCACATTTTGCCCTTTACAAGGATATTTTAAAACCAAAGATACATTAGGGCCCCTTCTTAACTTCCAGCACGTGGCTCTTCATCTTACTTTGGCACATCTTCTCTGAATTGTGCTTTTACATGTTTTTCTTTTACCAGGCTGATTTAAACATCATAGGTAAGTTTGAGGCAGTCATTTCAGATCTGAAGACGGAGAACATGTGAATTCATGTGAATGTGAAATACGGAATAACTTCAGAGAGCACTAGCTGTACTCTACAACCCAAATATTAAACTGGTACCAGAGAGTAGCCCTTTTCCTGTGTCTCACAAAGCTGGTGAATAAAACCCTGTCTGCATATCAAAATCTCAGGAAGGCTCAGGTAACCTGCCACTGTGAGTAATCTTCTGCAATTAGTCTGAGATTGACAGATCCCCAGCAAAATTAGAAGGTGGCTCAAGAAAAGTAAATCCATGATCAGCTTTGGTCAACACTGGACAAGCCAAGAATGACAGAATAGCTGAGGTTGGAAGGAGCCTCTGGAGATCATCTAGTCCAATCCCCTGCTCAGGACAGGGTCAGCTACTGCAGCTACCCAGGACCACATCCCACTTGGGTTTCAAAGGATGGAGACTCCACAGCCCCTCTGGGCAACATGTTCCAGTGTTTGAATGCTCCTTTAGTAAACAAGCTTATTTGCTTTTTTTAATGTTTAAATGGAATTTATTTATTTCAATTTGTGCCCATTGCCTCTTGTCCTGTCACTGGATATCACTGAGGAGAGCCTGGCTCTGGTTTTTTTCACTCCATTCTACCACATATTTATACAGATTGAGAAGATCCCCCCTCAAGCCTTCTCTTTCTGACACTAAACAATCCCAGCTCTCTCGGCCTTTCCTCCTTTGACAGACACTCCAATTCCTTAATCATTTTCACAGCATTCCATCAAACTTACTCCAGTATGTTTTGCTGACATCACAGAAATTAAATGGGAAAAAGTTAGCTGCCATTTAGTATTGGTGATGAGGATACAGGCTACAGCATATCTGAAAAAACCTCAGGATTTGTCCTTTAACCACACCCAGAGTATGAGAACACAAGACATTGATACAGTGGCAATAAATATATGAGGAAAGGATTACAATACCTATGGAAAAATAGGAAGAAAAAAAAATATGTATCAGGATTCAGACACGTGCCTAAAATTTTTGGATGCCAATCTGGTGTCCAATCTGGCGTTAAGGAACAGATGTTCCACAAACCCTGACACAGTCCTTCTGCAAATGAAGTGCCTTTGAACTCCAAAACCACTTCAAAATTTGCATAGACCAGAAAACTGTATCCGACAGATTGAGAGGAAAAAAAAAGGTTCAAAACCAGATCTGGTAAAAGTGAAAAGAGAAAGGCCAGGAATCAACTCTTAAAAGAGTATGGAGTTTATGGAGTGACAACCATTCCAGCAGTTCTGATCTGCATATGTAGGAGGTGGATAACCCAGAAATATTTATACTGACTGGAATCCAACCACCAAGCCAGACAACTGAAGCAGCAAGAGTACCAAAGGCGAATGGAAGAGCCATCAGTGAGGATTTAAACTTTTTTTTCAGCAAAATAATTGATAATGTTTATGAGACAACAAATTCACTTTTCTCATCACGTGTCCTGGGTTCAGCTGGGATAGAGTTAATTTTCACAGGAACCCCTCCCTCACTGGGAGGGGGCACAGCCAGGACAGCTGACCTGAACTAGCCGAGGAGCTATTCCATACCATACCATGCCATACCATGTGACATCGTGCTCAGTATATAACTGGGGAGCGGGCTGGGGGGGGTCCTCTCTCGCTCGGCTTTCGGTGGGGGAAGTGGCGGAGCGTCGGGTTCCGGGTGGTGAGCAGCTGCATTGTGCATCACTCGTTTTGTATATTCTTTTATTCGTACCGTTGTTGTCGTTGTAACTTCTCTTTCTGTGTTGTCCAAGTGAACTGTCCTTATCTCAACCCTCGAGGTTCCGGTTTTTTTTCTTTTCTCCTTTCTGATTCTCCTCCCCATCCCACCAGAGGGAGGCGGGAGGAGTGAGCAAGCAGCTGCGTGGTCCTTTGTTAGTGGCTGGGCTGAAACCACGACAACATGCTATAGGTATAGCATTTGTGCAGGTATCTCAGCAGTAATTCAAGGAGCCGAGCTATCAGCTAGGCCTCTTTCTCATTTAGATGTAGACATCATTTGCATACAACAGAAGTGGGACATTTAAGCATCAAATATTACTTCCTCATGCTGCAAATGACTAGCATGGTGGTACAAAACACCAATTAGAAATCAATTTGAAGTGGAAAAAATGTCACTGGCTAAATGTCAGCTGTACAATCATCATGAAAAATTTCTGAGTGCCCTTTCAGCAGTAGAACCATCACTGAATCAAAATAGCTCACTTGACAGTATTCCAGACTGTTAATAACTGCCTCAATTTCTAAATAGCCTGCAAACCAGTGACCTTGTCATTTTCTCAATCATCAGAATATCTTCTCAAAAGCAGTATGTCAGTGACCTCCTTCAGCTCAGAGAGCACTAGCCTCAAGGACTGAGTCACAATAATATTAACCTCACCCAAACATACACAGGAACAGAGTGGCCTCATTTAACATTCCTTCTTGTCGTGCCAGTGCATTTGTTCATAAAGAAAAACTACGTGAACAGAGAATATGAGATCATGGCTGAGGGAAGGCAGACTCTCTTTCCTGAGAGTCTTTTCTGCAACATTAACTCTCGATAGGCTTTAAGTTACTTTTTAAGGATTAAAACTCTCCCCCTCATAAAAAAATCCTGTGTTCCGGTTCCCCTAGACAGTATCTTGTGGGTCTTCCAGCTCAAAGGAACCTGCAGAAGTGATGACTGAAGTGTTCTGAGAGAATAAAAAATGGACATATGTAAAATTCTCAATACTATTTGTCACAATGGAGCCAATTCTCCCCAACCATCAACACCAGCTTGCTAGGGACATCTCCTGGCTATCCTCACTACTTCAGAGCTTTTGAAAATTTTACATCTTGTGCAAAGAAAGATGCCACAGCGAGCACATCCAGTTTCCATCCTCCACCAAGTACAATGACAGGAATAACAATACCCCTACTGAATAACTGTTTTCAGAACTCTGAATTTTCACCACCCTCTGCACATCTTTATGAGGACATGGTAGTGATGGGTCCACTGTACTCTACACAAACTGGATGAGAGTATGCTTTTATCTCTCTATCTCGAAGTAGGAAACATTATTCTTAATAATGTCATGAACAACAACAGTTCAATTCAGTTAGGTCATTCACTTCTCTGGAAAAGGAGGAGGGAGTCTGGGCAGTGAAAGACACTCTAATATATATATAAAGATCCACTCTAGATGGACTTCAGCAGTGATGCAGGGATGCTTGCATACTATCTCACTGATTTTTGTAGCTGCCTAACAGTCACCTTGCAGAAAATTCATACAGCTAAGCAAAGGGGCTCTAAACTAGCTGCAGAACCTAGGCTGGCAACTCTTTTCAGTACACAGAAGCTTGACATCTCTTCTTCAGTCACTAACTACACCATCAGGGAACAATTGCATCCTGCATAAATAACAATTTATTCTGTCCAGAACCAAGATGGGTACATCTGTGCATAATCATACATATAATCAAATGACTTCTTTGAAATACAAGACAGCAGGGCACGATTCAAATTTGGGCCAACTTTTACTTTCTAAACTTAAGAAAAAAAAATCTTCACAGCAAGAACACTAGTCTCAAATCCCACACCATAGATTAAATTAGTTGTAGCTTTGTCGTCATCTTTACTGTAGCAAGCAAACCAGAAGTCTATATTATCACTTATCACTCACAAATTAATATTTGCACTGTAAAATTACATACACAGTTATCTGATCAGTTCATTACAAGTTCCCAGTTGTGTCTTTTGAATAGGATTTCTTTGGTATAGCACAGGAAACTTAGCTGAATTTTAAACCAAAGGATTAATCAACAGCTAACACCTTTGATTGTAAAAGATTTCATCCTGCATAACTGGCCTAAAAAAATAATCTTAACTCTTCTTCATCAGCAGCCATCTCACACAGAATTTCCACAGGACTTGCTAAATGTTAAATTACTACAGCAATTAACTTTGTTTTACAGGACAGATTTCACCTTTGCAAATATTTCTCTCATATGGTCTATAGAACTGCCTCCAGCAGGTCTACATGACTGTTTCCTTCATCCAGCCACAGATGCTATCATGAGATTTTTATTAGTTTCCAGGCACCCAGCTTCTAGTAAGTACAGACTGACCTACTCTTTATTCCAAGCTAATTACTTAGTAATCTTCAGGAACTGTAATACACAAAGTAGTATGATATAGGCAGTGCAAAAGACTGTAGGGTTAGATGTGTCCATACAACTGTGATAATCTAGTTCCTGTAAGTTCAGACGTCAAATATGGGGAAAAAAAACTTCAACACTACAAACAACTGGGAGTTTATGGTTTTGGTCAGCATCTCCTGCAATACATCAGAATTTCTATTTTAGTTCTAGGTGATGTTTTCGTGTAGAATCTATGCACTGAAAACTTTTTAAACTGCTGTACATTGAAAGAGGCAGCAAACCCTGCACCTAACCTGATCTATGCCATTACTGATTTGATTCTGCTACATCAAGATTCAACCCTGCAAGGAATTCTTCACAGCGAGATCTATTTAACAGCTCCATTAGTGATTCATTAGTATCTTTCTTGAAAACGGAGTCAAAGTTTCCATTCACACAGGCTTCATTTTCCAGTTGAAAACTACTCATTAAATCCTGTATCCACTTGAGTTCCTCAGAAAGTTCTTGACTGAGAGATTCATACTGACTCTGCAGATCAGCATATTTCCCGGTTATGCCTGTAAGACTAGCGCCTACAGTCTTGATATCATCTTGTAGATGTCTTTTCAGGGATTCAATTTTACGGTATTCATACTTCAGCTGAGACAGCTTGTGCCTCACGCTTTCATTCTCTTCTTTATACCAAGCTTCTTTCTCATTATAAATGGAAACCAGAGCATCAATGTCCTCCTGCACGGAATCGTGGGATGCAGCCAAAGTGCTGAAACCCCGTTCCATAAGTGAAATGTCCTCTACTACTCGGGCAAAGCGCTCAAAGTTGATGTAGGTATTATTGGGAGGCATGCTCGAATGGCACTTTATGGTGTACTCTCTCAGGCGTTTTGTCTTCAGCTGTGTGTTCTCAACCTTCTTGTTTTCTTGGACTTTTGTTTCTTCTTTCAGCTGGTGAGTCGTCAGACAGAGGAACCAATATTACTGAATGTTTACAAGACATGCAGTGATTAAAAAACTCTACGCAAAGGATGCAGCCTGAACTTCCACAATGCTGGGAGATTCTTTGCTCCCACAGATTTTCCTTCATGCATTTGATTAAAAGAAAAAAAAAACAAAACACACAAACCCAAAAACAAACGTGACAAGTGATGTGCATTCATTCCAATGTGATAAGTGTAAATAACAGGGCCGCAATTTATTTTCATGTTAATTTTTAGCAGTTAACAGTCTCAAAGCTATCAATATTTGTAGGGGGAAAAACAACAATCTTGAAACCACTCCAGTTAATGTTTTTGTGCAATGCAAAGCAAAAACTGAATTTCAAACATCCTCATTAGTCATGCTGAGATTAGCTAATGTATTTTCAGTAAGAGACTTATCCACAAAAGCAAGTGATGTTTATGATGAAAAAATACATACAGACACACAAATGTAAGCAAATCAGCACACTTGGTACAGCAGTTGTATCTTGAGAAAAATTCTATTTTCCACATGGACTGTAGTCAACTCTCAACTCAAGAAAGCATTAAACCCAACCCGTAGTATATGTCCATGCAAACAGAGAAGGATGGAAAAATGCAAAGCCCAGTCTAATGCAGGATACTGTAACATGCAACAAACATCAAAGCTTTGTCACCCTCTTTTTGAAAGTTAAGATAATAAAAGAACCCATTTGCAGAAATCCAAGGCTTTAGTCAGACCCAACCAATTTCTTCCTGGTAGATCTCTTTGAGACACCTAGGGTCACTAAGTACTTAGAGGGCAGTTTTCCATTTAACACACCAATAAGAGTGAGAATATCATCTCTGCTTTGCTCATGGTAAAAAACAAGATCTGTCTCTTTTTTCAGTCTTACCGTTATCCACGGATGAGACAGAGCTTCCTGAATTGTAAGCCGTTTCCTAAAAAACAACACAAAAAACCCCCAATCTTGAATAAGAAATACCTGGTACACAAGTCCATTGACCTGCGCTTCTCCCAGGCTTCGTATGAAGCATTTATCAAGAAAATGCCAGGATTAATTCTCAAATTTCAGGGTTATGTTTCTCCATGAGACACACTGCTTGTGTGTAGTTTAGTAACTGTTCTAAGTTTCAGTAAGGTGCTGTCCTCACTCCACACAATTTTAATTCTTACTTGATCAAAATCTACCTGTATTTTTGTGTACCCTTCCATAAAAAGTGATAAAAATATTACTTTGTTTTGTTCATCCTATACGCTTAGAATAAGAATAATAATAAATTATTTCTATACACCTTTATTACGACTGTGTCTGAATAAAGGTATACAACATTAATTATATCAAAACTGTCCTTTGGAACATGGTATTACATCACTGCAGGAGCTGCCATTTCCCAAAAGCAACATTTCTGAGGAATACTTCAAACCTGATCAGTCCTAACTTCCTTCTGCGTTGTAGCAGTTTGGTGAACAGCACATTAAAAGCACTGAGAATCAAAGGCAGAAACACAGCATTGCACAGGGACTGCCTCTGTACATGGGACAAATATCAATATCGCTGACTTGTCCTTTCTTAAAACGAGGTTGCTAGATCTGTGCATACCTCTCATCAAACCCCACCTACTCTAGCCTATTCTAAGGCCTGAGGATTTGCAGAAATCTTGACCAAACAGCTTGCCTCTCTCTCTAACACCTATCTTCTCCCCTAATGAAGCCATTAGAAAGAACTGCCATGACCTGACTTCCCTCCAGGATAAATAGGGTTATGGGGAAGGAGATGCTACTTCTGCGTGCACTTTATTAAAAGGAAGAAAAACTAAAAAAAGGTCTGTGGTTCCTATAAACTGGGAATAAAGATCTGCATAGGTGTCATGCAAATTCTAGGTGATTGCAACAGATGCAGAGACACGTAAGAAACAATTCCACTACGAGCACATGTGAAGATTTTTCTGCCCTTGCAGGAGCATATTGTGGGATCATGTCACCTCCTTGCAAGTAGCTCATAATAGACTGAAATATTGGAGTGGTAGTTATCCTGAACTAGAGATTTTGCACACTACTTTCAGCCCTTCACCTACACACCCTATTGTACCAGCTTGACTCAGGTTAGAATTCAGTCCCAAAAGTGAAATTTAACTGAGGAGATTTAGTTCCTTTTCTTAGGGTTTCTGGGTGCAGTGATTAACTAGGGGCACAGCAGCATCCTCCTGTCTTGCTCTTGAATAGCAATACACACTGCAGGGAAGGCTTTGCAGATTACTCGTCACGCTACGTTTCACTAGGCTTATCTTAGAAACAAATGGATCTTTCTGAATTTTTACTTACCGTGTGTCTTTCACCAGGAGTTTCTGAATAAAATCTTTTGCCAGGTCACTGGTATTGCTGAAAAATTCTTCATCAAATTCATAATTCACAGCTGTGATGTTGGCAAGCGTTTCTTGTTTGGTTTCTCCAAGGAAAGGCGATGCACCACTAAGTCTAGATAAGCCAGAAAGAAGAATCAATGGGAAAAAATAAACAGCAGAGGTCCCCTAATGAAATTACAGTGACTGTGTAATATACGCTCAGGACATTTGTGGATCTCATGTTATAGCAGCCACGCCATGTGGGAAATAACAGGTCCAGCTCTGGCTCACTACATCTGTGGTTATGAGTCAGACTCATCTTGAAAGTCTCTAGTACAGCACTAATGTGTGCACACAGAAATGCACAAATTCTCCTAAGTGTCTCATTGAAGTCATTACTAATCTAACTAGAAAAGGCTTCAGCTGAGGAGAGTCTCAATCCCTGTGAACCCATAAACACTACCAGGCAGAAGCTTCTATCAGCTTCAAGCAGATAAAGCAGTGTTTCTATAGGTTTTCTTCAGGTAGGAAAAGCCCTGCCCCTACTGCTTTTCTGTCTGCAAAGCTACTGACGAGTTCCCTGCACAGTGAGTTCAGCCAGGAGACCTTTCTCAGCTGGAACCAAAATACAACAAACATGTGATTGGAAGTCAGGAGCGTGGCCTTGCCTAGGGGCCAACTCTGCCAGAGAGGTAGGGCCATGCTGGTCATTAAAAGGAATCCACAAACAAAAGGACTTTGGCTGCAATAAAATCCAACTGTTTCTGAACAATGCAAAATTTCATAGAATCATAGAATCATTTAGGTTGGAAAAGACCTTCAAGATCATCGAGTCCAACCATCATCCATGCCCACTAAACCATGTCCTGAAGTACCCCATCTACTCGCTTTTTGAATACCTCCAGGGATGGTGACTCAACCACTTCCCTGGGCAGCCTATTCCAATGTCTGACAACCCTCTCAGTAAAAAAATTTTTCCTAATATCTAACCTAAATCTCCCTTGCCGCAACTTGAGGCCATTTCACTCTGTTGGCACTCTGCTCCAACTGCAAGGATATAATGGAGACAGCATCATAATAAAATGCCATTCAGCAATCTTTACTTTGACAGAAAAAGCTTTCATCCTGCTTTGGCTATCTCTCAACTGTGACTGATGACCTTCATCTTTGATGACTATTTACCCCTGCTCCATAAAACTCAAGGGTCAGAACAGATTCATTTCAGACTCCTCCTGCCCTGCCTTCCCTCCCCTTCCCTTCTTCCCTCCCCCAGTCCACAGG
This sequence comes from Harpia harpyja, assembly GCF_026419915.1. NCBI lineage: Eukaryota > Metazoa > Chordata > Aves > Accipitriformes > Accipitridae > Harpia > Harpia harpyja. Next base: position 35,547,114 of record NC_068953.1, read on the forward strand.
GATGCTGACTTGCAAAAGTCTGGTTTACAGGAAATGTTATTTATACCAAGGAAATTGATCTCATCCCTTTTTTAAAATCTGCTGGACTATTATTATGCTTATCTATTATGCCTAGGTTTGATAGCATAGTTTCAGGATGCAGCAGGCTCAAAACGGGACTGCAGCAAACTCCTGGGATCTAAATTGAAGTTTTGAATACTAAACTGCTTGCTTGCATGATCCTGCTCAACAGACCTTTTAGCCTGTCTGTATTGCCACTACCACGTTGACTGGGAATTTGGGGGTAAGCAGAAAGTTAGATGGGACCACCTGGGCCATTCAGCCCAGTCCCCAGCTACCACGTGTTGTTTTATCCACAGAATAAACATTTTAGTGCATAAAGTGTCTCCTCTCCCTCTACAATCACACAGTGACACCAAAGCAGCTGACACAGCAAGGCAGCATGAGTGAGGTCCTCTGGTTGTCTTTGATGCAGTAAATTTCACCCCATAAGCCACAGTCAATCTCACTTCTTAACAGGTTAACATACTCCCTCTTAAGCTTTTGTTCCATTTCTGTCATCCACAAAGGCGGCTACAAGCATGCACCTCACTACAGACCATGGGCGTTGTTCCAAAACTAAAGCTTGGAAACCTGCCCTAGAGCCTTGGTTTCTTTTCCCTTTCCCAAAACCATGCCATGAAGCAGCTGTAATTCCACCTTCTGGCCCTTCACTGGAAGCCAAAGCCAACAGTGCTCTATTCTCCTCTGAATTTTTTTTTTCCTCTTTGGGACTCAGTTTTGAAGTCTGTGAAATGGGAGGATTCTCAAATCTTTACACCTAATGCAAATGACTTTTGTTATATCCTGACTCAGTGCCTGTAAACATCTAACAGCAGACCCCAATAATTAAGGCTTTGCCCTTGCAACCCCGTGAATCATTCCACTAGTTATTGAATTAAGGACTCGTAGGCATTTTGCTCTCTGCACCTCATGATGGCTGCCATGTTTGTTAAAGTAGGTGGTATCATTAAATACACCCCATTTATTCAGAATTCTTCAGAACAAAAGGCTTTAAAATTAACAGGCAATACTAGTTAAAAGCATACAAAATTTCTAGTACATAGCATATCATGCAAGCTAACCCCTCCCATCATATAAAGCATGCTCTTTTTTTCTGATCATTTGTAGGGAGACAAATTTTCAACCTTAATTACTACAGCAACCATTACTAGCCAACCAGGTAAAATAGACCTCCTACACTGGATACAGTACAGAAACCCGCTTCATTATTCTGCCCCCAGGACTGAATTCTCAATGCAACAGAAAAACCTCAAGAGCACCTGGCCATCTGTGCACCGCTGTAACCACATGGTAAGTATTCCCACCTGCTTATCTTCAACTCCTAAGTTTTCCTCTCATCACTTATGAACACACAAAAGCAGCAATTTACAAAGTTTAATGACCTGTTAAGTACACACGTCCCTGAAGACCAGAGTGCTGATAAAAACCAAGGGTCTGGACACTATTTTAAACCCCTTGACCTGAGCTTGGGCGCAGCCAGTATCCCTATCTTTTTCTTCACCACAGGACAGAAGGGAATTTGTTGCACTGAATCTCACCATAGCTCTTTTACAGGTTTGGGGGTCTAAGCCTTGAGCATAGCCCAAAAGTGGATTTTATTCACAGAATCATAGAGTGGTTTGAGTTGGAAGGGACCTTAAAGATCATCTAGTTCCAACCCCCTTGCCATGGGCAGGGACACCTTCCACTAGACCAGGTTGCTCAAGCCCCATCCAACCTGGCCTTGAACACTTCCAGGGATGGGGCAGCCACAACCTCTCTGGACAACCTGTTCCAGTGCCTCACCACCATCACAGTGAAGAACTTCTTCCTTACATCTAACCTAAATCTATCCTCTTTCACTTTATAGCCATCACCCCTTGTCCTATCACTATATGCCCTTGTAAAAAGTCCCTCTCCAGCTTTCTTGTAGGCCCCTTTAGGTACTGGAAGGCTGCTGTAAGGTCTCCTCGGAGCCTTCTCTTCCCCAGGCTGAACAACCCCAACTCTTTCAGCCTGTCTTCACAGGAGAGGTGCTCCAGTCCTCCTCTGGACTCGCTCCAACAGGTCCATGTCCTTCTTATGTTGGGGGCCCCAGAGCTGAATATTCAGTACTCCAGGTGGGGTTTCAGGAGAGCAGAGGGGCAGAATCAACTCCCTCAACCTGCTAGCCACACTTTTGATGCAGCCCAGAATGCGACTGGTTTTCTGGGCTGCAAGCGCACAGTGCTGGCTCATATTCAGGTTTTCATCCACTAATACCCCCAAGTCCTTCTCTTCCAGGCTGCTCTCAATCCACTCATCGCCCAGCCTGTATTTGTGCTTGGGTTGCCCCGACCCATGTGCAGGACCTTGCAGTTGGCCTTGTTGAACTTCAGGAGGTTTGCATGGGCCCACCTCTCAAGCCTGTCAAGGTCCCTCTGGATGGCATCCCTTCCCTCCTGTCAACTGCACCACACAGTTTGGTGTCATCAGCAAACTTGCTGAGGGTGCGCTCAATCCCACTCTCTGTGTTGCCGACAAAGATGTTAAACAGCGCCAGTTCCAATACTGACCCCTGAGGAACGCCACTCATCACTGGTCTCCACTTGGACATCCAGCTGTTGACCGTAACTCTTTGAGTGCGACCATCCAGACAATTCCTTATCCACCAAGTGGTCCATCCGTCCAATCCATATCTCTCCAATTTAGAGACAAGGATGTTGTGCGGGACAGCGTCAAATGCTTTGCACAGGTCCAGGTAGATGACATCAATTGCTCTTCCATAATCCACCAACGCTGTAACCCTGTCATAGAATGCCACCAGATTTGTCAGGCACGATTTGCCCTTAGTGAAGCCATGTAGGCTGTTGCCAATCATCTCCTTATTTTCCATGTGTCTTAGCAGAGTTTCCAGGAGGATCCGCTCCTTGATCTTGCCAGGCACAGAGGTGAGACTGACTGGCCTGTAGTTCCCCGGGTCTTCCTTTTCTCCCCTTTTTAAAAATGAGTGTTGTTTCCCCTTTTCCAGTCAGTGGGAACTTCCCCGGACTGCCATGACTTCTCAAATATGATGGATAGTGGCTTAGCCACTTCATCTGCCAGTTCCCTCAGGACCCGCGGATGCATCTCATGAGGTCCCATGGACTTGCGTACCTTCAGGTTCCCTAGACAGTCTCGAACCTGATCTTCCACTATGACGGGCAGTTCTTCATTCCCCCAGTCCCTGTCGTTGCCTTCTGCATCCTGGGCAGTGTGGTTGGAGCACTTGCCAGGGAAGACTGAGGCAAAACAGTCATTGAGTACCTCGCCCTTCTCCATGTCCCAGGTAACCAGGTCCTCTGTTTCCTTCCGGAGAGGACCCCCATTTTCCCTAGTCTTCCTTTTATCACTGACATACCTATAGAAGCTTTTCTTGTTGCCCTTGACGCCCCTGGCCAGATTTAGTTCTATCAGGGCTTTAGCTTTCCTAACCTGGTCCCTGGCTGATCAGACAATTTCTCTGTATTCCTCCCGGACTACCTGTCCTTGCTTCCACCCTCTGCAGGCTTCCTTTTTGTGTTTGAGTTTGTCCAGGAGCTCCTTGTTCCTCCATGCAGGCCTCCTGGCATTTTTGCCTGACTTCCTCTTTGTTGGGATGCATCCCTCCTGAGCTTGGAGGAGGTGATCCTTGAATATTAACCAGCTTTCTCGGGCCCCTCTTCCCTCCAGGGCTTTATCCCATGGTACTCTACCAAGCAGATCCCTGAAGGGCCCAAAGTCTGCTCTCCTGAAGTCCAGGGTAGAGAGCTTGCTGTGCGCCCTCCTTGCTGCCCTAAGGATCTTGAATTCCACCACATTTATTTTCCACCCTGAAAAGACAATCCCTCCCCTTCAAGCCTCCATACTCATACTCACCCCTGAGCTGTGTAGTACAAATCCCTCTAATACTAGAGTGCACCTTCTTTAAGTCTGGCAGCAAGTTAGTCCTCTGAGTGTCATAAGGAACAGCAGAAGCCCCAGGAGGCTTAGGGAGAGGCATTTCCAAGCATGCAGTATCCACCATGCACTGCTCCCCAGCAGTCACAGGAGCTTGATTTCAATGGAAGCAGTTAGGTCCAAGGATCCCTGACCACTTCTGTAATTCTCATATCAAACCAGAGGAAAATTCTTGAAGCAATGAGTGCTGTCCCTCCATTGTATGCAACCATTGTCACACAAGCAGTTTCACAAATTGTCAAGCTCCATCTTAAAACTCTCTCAACTGCTTGTCCTCAGGATGCACACAGAACTTCATTTCTGTGAGAGTTTGAGCTTGTCATGATTTCCTGCTTTTATTTATTAATCACCAGTTGACATGCTTTTATTCTAATAGTATCTTCTTTTCCCCTTGTGCTTACTGACTGCAATGATACTCCCAACTAGCTTTTGCTTTACTAGCTTTAACAAGCCATTTTTTCCCCTGTAAGATGAATTCTCAGTTCCCAGGGTCAACTCCTCTGCTCCTATCTCAGCTTAAATTCACCTTTTTGAGTATGAGTGACCATATTTATACATAGTAGTCTAGACTGCTGCCTTTACAAGCAAATTAAACTTCCCTGTTTTCACCTGAAATAACTCACCTTGTAAATGGTACTATTACATTTGCTATTTCTATTCCTCCACACACTGGTAGCTCATAGCGCTTCTATGAGCAACCAACACGCTTGGGTTTTTCCATCCTCTACCATTTGGAGCTGATGAGGTCCCATAAGAAGCAGAAATGCCCAGTGATGCTAGAGACATTTGTTCTTCATCTGCACAGAATGCCCCTCTTTTACCCCTTATTTTAAACTTGAAAAGGCTGCAGGATGACATTTGCCCATTAGACAAACCGCTGCCCACCCCGTGTATGCAGCTCCTTTCTTAAATGACTAAAGGGAAGAGCCATTTTGTACTAGTGCAATAGAGCTTTAGGAACACTTCTACAGGAGTGAATCTAATGTACTCACAGTATGTAGGTGATGACTCCTATGCTCCTAAAAAACAAAGGAGATTAATTGCAGGGGTTCTGCGTGACCTGTATTGTTCTTAGTGTACACAATATGAAAAAGTCAATAGTAGCTGCTATACAGGCAGGACAGCCATCATGGTTTTAGATAACTGCTAGTATCTCTCAAAGAATGGTGTTTCGGGAAAATGTGAATTTTACATATAACTTCAAGTAATGTGGATAGTTGAAGTCTCTTTATGTATTTCTACTTTAGCATGTATTTACTACAGTACACATCAGAAATACAAAGAAATAGAAGTGAAGGGTGACTTCTTTTGCCTGCTTTCGCAGCAGATCAGATTAGTACTCAGGTCTCCTCTGCATGCAGTGGTCTTATAAACAAAGCTGTCACAAACGCTACAGGAACATGTTTTGTTTTAAGAGTGCTCCTCCGCAGTGGACAGTGGCAAACTGTTAACTCTATAGCTGCCATCATTAAAGTTTCTCATTGTTACTTTGCAGAAATTAAATGCTTATCTTCTAATTTAAAAAAAATGCATAAAAATGGAAAGACAGAACAAAGAGTTATTAACTACACTTAAGTTTTTTGTCCTATTTTGTTTTTAATTTGTTGCAGTAGAATGGATTCTATTCAGAGCAAATTGGGAAAAAGTAACAGTAGAGCAACCTGGGGAAAAAAAAAAACCAAACAACATTAAAAACTTACCACATATCTGCAGCTAGTCCAAGTGGTTCATAGTTTACTATTTCTGGAGCTGTAAGAAAAAATTAATCAAATATCAGCAACTGAGGTAAAAAATTTTTACCAGGCTGAATTGAGTAGCAGGTCAAGAATTACCAAGAGGGAGAAAGGGAGGGTGGGAAAAGGAAAGGTAGTTATAGGATGCCCTGTTTATAGTTTTGTAGCCATGATAGGAATTCAAGTTCACAAGCATCCAGAAGAGATTACGTAGCGTAACTTGGAGCATAATGCAACTCAAGACTAAGGGTGAAGCAGGTATTATATACTAATTACAGTGCAAATTATAACAAATAACAAATTATTACACTTCTCAAGGATACTATTACCCCTAAGAATCTGAGCTTGTGTTTTGTTTTTAACTGATGCCATTAAAGCTAGTTTCTAATGGCCAGTCAGAAACAGCCCTTGGGCAAGAGGCTGAAATTACATGCCAGACTACATTGCTATCCATGTCAAACCCTATTATCTTTATAAGAAACATTTCCTCATTGGAAAACATCCCCATATAAGACTGCGTGAAAGAGAAAAGACCAAGGTCAGGTAATGAGATGAAAAAAGGTATCTGTAACAGTCGTGTTTAACTGGAATATGAATTACAATTCTCTCCCCACATCCCAACCCCCAAAACCTCTAATTGAAATTAGTAGAAAGGAGTAGGATTAACCTAAAATCCAAGTGAGACAATAGAATTATGATCAGTGAGTAACAAAAAGAGAATCAGGTGGAAAAATGCAAGGGGAGGTGAGGGTTTTGTACAGTGTGTACACAACAGGTGTACAGTGTGAGGCAGGTTTATCTAGAAAGCAATGATAGAGATACCCATGTAATTGTGTACCTGTGTACCACAACGCAGAGAGCTTAATTGCCCCAGGCAACAAGTAAAAAATTATAATTTCTATTTGCAGGGTTTCATAATCTCAATCCTGAATTTACATCTCTAAATATTTATTCAGCAGCAACCTACTCTCACAGAAGTAGCACATCTGGTTTATAGAAAGCACCTTTTGGCTTTGCAATATGAGACAAAGGAATGGGTCGGTCACTCACCTACAAATTCTGGAGTTCCAAAAATGTTTTTAAATTCAACTCCATCTTCTATTTTGTGAGCCAGGCCGAAGTCAATGAGTTTGATGTGTGGAATAGGGATATTCTTGTCTAGAAGCATAATGTTTTCAGGCTAAAAATAATAATAAATAGATCGCTGTTATTATAATATTAATATCTTGGGAAAGTAACAGAGCTCTCAAGCGCTTTTTGTTCTTCACATACACAACACTGTAGAACAAGAAATACATACCTGTGCCTAATCATTTACAATTCATTCTATTGAGAAAGGGATGACAACTGTAAAATTTTACATCATTGAATGGACCAGAACTTCATAAAAGCAAAGCAAATCTACTAAGAGTAATACTTTCATTCCTTTAATTTTATCTCATGCAAAAACTACCTTTCTCTATCTTCCTGTTAGCACTCCTAAGCTTATTTTCTTAATGATGGCTATTGCCAAGATGAAAACAAGATACCCTTTTTTTTCCAAAATGAGACAGAAGTTTTTAACACAACTGTACGTAGTTCCCTAATCTGACAAGATAACGCCACTAGAGTATCGGCCCAGCAGCACTGTGATGTAACACAAAGTGGAAGCTCAGTTTATCTTTTCCCCTTTTAAAACAGAAAATATATCCCTGGCCTGCAAGGCCTCCTGGGAAGATGTCACACCCTGACCCCACGGATTTGCCTCAGTTACAACAACTGGTGCACACATAACAGCAGCTAGCAGGTAGTTGAAGCAGTGCAGATAGCTGGTGCAGAGACAGAGTGCCATTGCTTGATCCTGAGGGAGAGCTGCATCACTGAATATCTTGATTGACAGCAATTTTACTAATCTGTTCTTGGAATTTACACTGGGAAACATCACTATTTCTGCCCAGTTGTTCCTATACTGTATTGTAACCCACTGGAAGATGTCTTATCAAATGCTTCTTGAGGGATTCTAGTCACATCTTAATCTACTTAGGGAAGGAAAATGCTCTTCTCTGAGACTAAATTCACAGCTGCAACTACAAGGCCAGAAAAGATCTAGGATTTGCTATCTGAACAGTCCAGAAAATGGAAAAAGTTGGGATCAGAGGTCCTAGCTCATATACAATAGTAAGCTATTAAAAGAACACGTAGCATTTCTCACAGCATTGTAGGGAAAAGCCAAAGCTAGAACTGTGGAATTAAAACTAATTTTTCAGCCGCAGACTTTGACTTTCTTTACCAGATATAGCAGATATTTCATAAACTTATTTCTTCAACTAAATTTCTCAGCCTTAGTTACTCCCCTACCATGGCCCTATTTCACAGGTTTCAGAGTAAACTACCAGTTCCATTTATTTCCCATGAAGAGCTTTAATGCATTGATTTGTCATAACTTAATCATAAGCTCAAGAGCAACAGTGAGACAGTTTGATTCCCTGCTGGCAGCTGCCTGGCCTTTTCACAGCAGATCCTAATGTGGAAGCGGCTCCTGCTAACACATACTCACAGTCAGAGCTGCACTGGAAAGAGACCGTATGAATAATTTATTGTCACAGTCATTGGACCAAGAATATTTTAGCCTCAGGCTAACAAGTCTGGTTTTCTTCCATGGATCTAGGGCATGTATGTTCACCCCAGATACATGATGTAAGCTTGTTTATAGCAGACAGAACAGACTGAAATGGCAAAAAGTCACAGTCACTACCTTTTGGACTGTTTTATTCTTTAGGTGGTGTAAGTCACTGTAGCTCCACTGCAGTCAATGGAGCCCTGGCAAGTGATGAGATAATTATGAATAATCCTCTAACTAATCAGATCACTGCTTAAAAATACATGTCTAATTTACCGTTAGCAAAACTCCAAACCCGGTCCTACAAAACCCAGGACAGTTATTCTGTGAATATGTTTTAAGTCATTTGAAATGCACCATTAGTGAAATGATTCTTTACTTATCCTTTCTGATGTCTATCTCACATTTCTTGTAACATCTTCCTTGACCACCTGACATTACTGTTATTAAGTATCAAGATTCGTAGTTAGAGATCAGTATAGAAAAAGTTGCACCTATATTCTCACCACAATTTCATGCTACTGGATATTACACTGTTTTCTAATACACAGTGAAAACTTTCAGTCTTTGGCTTCTGGATTCATGAAGTAATTTCAAAATCAAGTACGCATCCTTTGTATGTTCCCACATCTCCTATGCTTTTTCACATGTACCCTGTGAAGATTTGGACAGTAGTTTGCTAACCAGTTTCTTAGGTTAGATGTGATTTGCAACACTTGCAACCACTACATGTATGCCATTATCACTGATGCAAGACCAAGCAATTTAAGACTGAGACAGCATTACACACACATTTAGCATAAGGAATCAGCATATATATCCTGAGAGTCTGGGAGAAGTCTATCTATAGCACACACATAATTAGTAATCGGTAATAAACTAACCTAGATTTAAAGTTAGGACAAGAAACATGTAATCTAGCAGTAGACTTTCTTCCTTTTTCCTTCATTTTAAAACAGTTCCCTCCTCTGTTTTATTCTACTTTCTCCTAGAGGATAAGCGCATTTTGAATGTATTTCTGGAAGCAGCAATGTTTGAGGCAACCAGTTCTGTAGCTGTGAGTCTGCTATGGAGAAAGCGCTTCCTTCTAGTCTCAAGAGTTTCACTCCCAAGGACAACAGACTCCCAGCTTCAGAGAAGCATGTTCACTTAGGGAGGCCACAATCAAAAGAAGAGAGAGACAGTCTCTTCTGTATTGTCTAGGCCAGTTGTACTGATATCAAAGTCAAGGACCAAAGCTACAGATGTCACCTGATATGGTAGGAAGAGAGCTCTGTGTGATGTGCTTTCAAGACGCTAAAGCAGCTAAGAAAGCAAGAAGTCTTTCTGTTAACCAAACTGCACTGGATGACACATATGCCTCATGTAATTCTAAACACAGTGGGGATTGGAAGCAGCAACAGTTGTTTGTAGCTGGATCTGGCCCTCCTCTTCCCAAAAATGCATTTCTTATGTCCTTCATTCTAATTTATTTTTTTTTTCACAGCATGCTTTGGATGATACCACAAATACAAACAGCTGAAGGATGAAGACTTACAATTTCTTTTTCTCAGTCAGTAAATATATAGGCCCATCCAAAAGTTACCACAGGCCTGATAAAGGAGATTGTCTTCCTTGGAGCACTCAGCTGTGAAGTGCATTTAAAATGGTCTTACCTATTATTTTAGGCATGTTATCAAATACAGATATCTAACAAATCATAGAAGGTGCAGTCTGTCATTAAAACAGTAAGTCTAAATCAGCATCTTTACCTTTAAATCAAAGTGAGCAATTTTCTTAGAGTGAAGGTAATTGACACCATCCAAAATCTGCTTGATGAATCTGGTTGCTTCCTCTTCACTCAAAGACTCTTTCTGTGCCAGGAAGTCAAAAAGTTCTCCTCCAGAAACCCTGCAAAACACACCAGAAAACATCCTGCTATCTACTGCATTGTAAGACATAAAATAAACATAAGCACTGAAACTGAAGTAGCAAAAAACCTCCATACAGTTAGAAAGAGGCCACTCTTGCAGACAATCTAGAGTTTTGTGTTCTGGTTCCAGATGTATCAAAACTTCCTTTTGGCTTCAGCTCTCTCCCCTGTAAGTTAAGGACTAGCTTTCCCTAATTCATTGATGCTGCAAGGTTTGATTTGTCAAGGATTATAAAGGACCAAAAAAAGGTACATTGTTTGATGAATCTATAGACATGTACATATTTCAATAGGTAGACTTTGATGTTAACCACTTCAACTGCTATTTTTCAACATTGTCATTTTGTATGAGACAGAGGAAATAGAACAAGTTGTAATAGTCAATGACTGTTGAAGAATTACTTCTCTTATTGTTTGCCATCAGAAACATGAGGCAATAAGATCTGCCAACAAAATTTCTTTCCTTTCCAGAACAGCCATTACACTGTTCCAGTACAGATTCTTGCCCAACATAACTGACAGGAAAGCATTTGTTTTGTGCTGAATTTTTTAAAAGAAAGCAGATTGTAGCAGCTTGGAAGGTACCTAAAATTGTTTTCCCAAATCAAGGAAGTGCTATTAGTTACTATGAGTTTTCACATCAAAATTAAAATACATTCCATGCATATTTAGTACATAAGACTTCTGTTTTCATTTTTGTGCCTTGTATTGAGAGCTCCAGTGCTATTTTGGTATATATTATGAAACGGGATGATCTAGATATTTAATTATGCTTACACTTATTGTTTCCAGTTCACACTGTCATTGATATTATTGATTTATTCTCAATCAAATTTACTGTTGGGGGCACTGACAAAGTGGTGGTTGCTCTTGGGCTCAGGTGTGTCACCCATCTGTGCTCACCATTCAGAGCGCAAGCACAAGACTTGAGAGATCTAACAGTCATTTTGGAAAACAAGTATTTGGCCCTGTTGTCTGATGAAATACCTGTAAAAGAACTGGCAGGTTCAAATGCTTTAAGTTAACTTAAGTGCTGTGACTCACAAGCAAGTTAGATCACACTGTACGCTGCAGAGGTCTTTCGTGCAATCATTCCTCTGACCCCAGGCTCCTACACAACAATGGTGGTGACAAGATGGTGATTCCCTAACTCTGCCTCTTTCAGAGTAAACTATTGTGAACAGCTACAAAAACTGCAGAGAAGTCAACTGCAAACAAGAACAACGTGTCAAAAGCCACAAAGACACTGGGCTTATTTCTTAGCTTCTACTGTTGCTGTGGGTGACAGCATACCCTGCTGTTCTAAAGGCAGAGATTTACACAGGGCCTATTGACTTCAGCATTGATTACTGGATATTTTTTCACAGCTTCCGCATAGTCAGAAACTTTTTAAGCAACCTGAGACAGGATGCTTCACCTGGGCAGAAGTCACTTGATGTTTTGATTGTTACAACTAAATGGCTGGTGAACAAAAATAAGCTTATATGACCCAGGAATATGTTGCAACTGCTGTCTCTGGCTGCTGCCTTCCTCCTTCCTATTAATCTCAGTTACTTAGCCTGTGAGACTCTTATTTGGTCTCTGATTTTCTTTTTAGGTGACACATACCAAGGGTGTCAGCACTACCATCAGCCTTGTTGGACAGGTTTTGTTTTACCCTGTGGATTTCAGGAGCCAGGGAACACTGTCTCCTTTCCGTATTGCAGTAGGTTTAGGAGCCTTGGTTCATTAGTTTAAAAATTATTACAGCTGACTGTGACAAGCCAGTAAAGAAATCTGTAAGTAAAACCTGGTAGTCTCTTGGTGAAATCTGCATACAGAGAGCAGTCAAGTTCTGTTTCCTTAATGATTTCTATTCATACTGCACTTAAGCAATCACCTCTGGCAGGCACTATGGCCCTGTCATTAGGAAGCCAGCAGTACCTGGATACTTTCTTGTACTTTTCTGGAATTTAACCACACAGGCACACTACTCTCTCTTTTACCCTGTAAAATCTCCTTGGTCACTGTTCCTTAAGGTAGACTCTTTAATCAGGACTAAGAATAAAAAAGTTCTCTCTTGGGCCAGGCCAACAGCCCACGTAGCCCAGCCTCCAGTTCTCCAACCCCAGCAAAAGAAGATACCACTTAAGGCAAGCACACAAGCTGAGCCATTTTGTGAAAGCCATTTCCCCCACCTTCCCCTGGCACAGAGGACTGTGCTAAGGACGTTAGAGGATACCTTCCTGCCTGGAGGAGACTGGCAACTTTCTTTTCAGGAATCTCCTTTGCTACACAAAGGAATGTCAGAAAGTTGTTCAGCTGCCCAGACTGGAAGTACTTAATTCCCTTTCTCTCTTGCTGCCCCCAAGCATAGTCACTTGAAACAGTTGGGTTAGCTGCTCAGGGCACACCAGGGATTTTGCCCCAATGGCAACCTCAGAACATTCTGAGCAACCAGCTATACCCAAGGCATCTCTGAAGAAACTGTACAGCCTGCAAGAACAAGGATCACAGGAGATTTACTTGCTAGCTCTTTGCTGTATTCTCCCTCTTCCCTCTAGTTCACACTAACCTTGAATCATGCTAGGCAGGGGGCACTTCCAAGGTACAGAATACAACATAAAAATAGAAAAGGAAACCAAGAAAAGATTCAGGGAGTCTGAAGTCCCTCTGTTACTTTATCAGCAAAAGACTCCCTCTTACAACAACTACATGAGCATTTCATTTTCTGAAGGTCAGAGATCAGCGTACATTACAAACTGTCCATTAATCTCCAGTCTCTTGTGGTATGGCATAAGACATTAGCTTAAGCTGCAGAGATCTTAAAAGAGTAATCTAAAGGAAAATTCAATAGAAGAGATGTGATGATTTCTCATTAACAAAGACTCAGGCTTTAAAAACAGGTTTGAGTAAATTGTACAAAGAGAGCGGTAAGCAATTTAGTGCAGGATTGTTCTTATCCAAGTTATGCATCTGAACTCAGAGAAATCCTCAGGCAGAAGACACTAGCAATCCCAAAAGCCAGCCATTACGGAATCCCAGAAAAAAAGCAGATCAGCACTAACACCCTTGCAGTAAAACACTCATAACTGCACTACAAGTTACATTTGAACACCCAGGGAGGTGTGTGTTTTAAATCAGCACCACCTGTAAAAGAGCAAATGTTCCTTTCTCAAAGGACCTTAGGTTACAGAAAAAAATCCTTACTCTGGTTCCACCTCTTTCCCTATTACCATGTCACCTTATTCCCACGGCAAACAAAGAAGCAAGCAAATGATACCTTTGTTCTTCCTTCAAAGTCCAATAGAAGACAAACGACAATGCTGCCTTCTTGGCAACAGCTGTTTATTTTGTGTACACAACCTTGACACTTACCAGTAGAGGAGACTGGCGTATCAATCAAACTTGCCTTCAGGCTGCTTTTGTCTCGGCAAAGCAGCTTCAAGGCAGGGCCCAAAAGACAGAGAACAGTGGGGTAACAAAAAGCTGTGGAGAGCATATCCCTGAATAATGTGCACAAGGAAGGGCAAACTGTGTACCTGCCAAACTGCACTTAACAGCAGTGGACTTGGCAATGTTCTTCCTGCTCTTGAACAGAAGAAACAACACCTGTAGAATCAACCCCTGTGTAAAGAGGAGATAGCCTTGCCTGTGCCAGCACAGTGAGTTTGGGAGAGGGTCAACATTTTAGCCAAAGCCTCTTTTAAACATCAGGGTAGCTTCTTCAATTGGTCAAGAATACTGGGGACATTCTTTTTGAAGCTGAAGTCCACCGTAGCTTAACATAAGATTAACTGGCCAGGTGCTGTAACACTTATTTTGATAAACTGCAGGGAGTATGTGACTGATATCAGAATGTCAGGAAGAGAGATCATCTGTTTACAGAGAGAATTTAATTAACTTTATTAGCAATTATCATCATCCTCAATTTGTACACAGCAACTGAATGCAGTGGCCTTAATCCGGTCAAAACTGCTGCATCCAGCCTTTTAAAAGTGAAATAAGCTACAGCCTGACAACAGGACACACAGAATGTATCAGGCTACGTGAGGACACGAAAAAGCAGAAGGTAATGAAATGGGAGGTTGTTTTAGCACAAAGTAGCTGCCAGTCAGAAAAAGCAAGCTCCTTTCCTGTCTTCCAGCACATGGCTATAGAGACCAACATTTGGCCATAGACATATACCTAAAAATTAACAGATGCTTATCATTACTCATATGCCATCTGCCAGCAGTCACGTTCATCTTCAGGAATGCTCCCTGGCCTAAATGCTGGCTCCCCTGAAAAGCTAGTGGTTATTTCATCTCTCCCAGGGATCAAAGCCTCAGTGCCTGGATTACATACACAAGGTCAAGGCAAGTGCGCTAGGGAACATATGATCTACGTAACTTCAGCCACAGTGTCTCTGTATTTCCTGATTTATACATACAGAAAAATTGCACCATTTACTCATTACCTAAAAATTGTAATAAGCAGAAGAACTCAGGGTGTCTCCTTGCTTACAGCCCTACTTTAGTATCACGAATTGACAGATAAAGGGTATGTCATCTTCTGCACAGCTCCTCTAAGACTCAGAGCTTTGTAAACTAAGTGGTATTGATTCTACAAGAGAGCAGGACACAGCCCAAAAAAGCTTAAATTGATGTCTGTCCTCCTTCACTACATGACAAATTTCATCCCCTTAGGCCAAGACCATACATCCTGACCAGCAAAGCTCCATTTATTAGAAGAGCTACTTCCATTCCTGGCTCTGATGAGCACAAGCATACAATTCTACTCACCGCTTTGTGTGACAGTGTTCGGGTTTCCCCTGGTTCTCAGTGGAGATTAGGAAGGCTGAACTACACAAACACACATAGATATAAATCTGCACATGCACCAAGATAATTTATATCCCTTTCAATTCCTTAAGATAGACCAACTGCACATACTATGAACTGTACAGAAGGAGATGCTTTGGTTGTAGGTCTATATGATCATCCGTGCACACAGAGTCACTCACTTCTATTACAGTCTTGATCCTCAGCCATAAAACACCCAGGATGGCAACAAGTCAAGTGCCAAGTTTCATCCAAATGCATTATCCCAGTATAAGTTTGGGTATAAAGAGACCCAGCCACTCGGTGCCTCCACTTTTTCATTTCTTGAAAAAGTGAAATAATTTTTATCATTTTTTTTTTGCTCAATAATTGACATTAGGCAACTGCAAAGTTTTCTTGAAATGACTTTCAAACTAACACATCAACAGTAACACTGTCAACTTTGGGGACATCCAAATGTTCTACAGCATTCAGCTGCAGATGCAATGCAGAGGTGCAAGTGATCTTCCTGTGACCTCCCAGCCACTACAGGTCAAATCTAATATGCATCAGAATGGTTGGCAAATAGCACTGAGAACAGAAAGCCAAACAGCAGCAGGCAACTTAGTTCCCTTCCTGGCTTCACAGTGGAGAATTTGCCTCCCTGGGGTGAGCAGGGGAAGCTGAAATTAATTACATGACCTAAAGTGATGACAATCTCCTGTAGCATCGAACACTTCAGTATATACAGTCTGATAGATCAGTTACTTTAACAATCTTCCCTTGGTATTGCATACCAGTAATCGTGAAAACTGCTGCAGCTGGTCTATGTGCCCTGCTCTAGCTCTGCAACAGCAACTCTTTGTTCTTTTGGGATATCACTAGTGCCTTCTCACAAAACCTCTACTTTAGCCTCTCCAATATAAGCTGAACTCACATCAACAGGAATAACTCTTCCAACGTCATTCTGATTCATATTAGGTTGCAAGGCCAGGAGGCAAAAATGCTATTTACACAGAGCAAAGTTCTCCTGGCCAGGCTGGAAAGAGGTATTTCTTCTTTTAAAAAAAATCAGCCTCCTATTCCTCTTTATTTGTTAGGGTCCTTCTACATCATATCACATTACATTTCACAAAACTGAAGAAATTCCATCACACATACATTAGTGTCAGCATTGAAGTGACTGTAAATTTTACCCTCCACACACATTTCAGATTAATGTCACATAACCAACCCCTGCATGCAATCCCCAAAACATATGACTTTGAAACACTGTTAAAATGATATGACGGCTTTCCAAAACATGGTCGGGCACATCTGTCCAAATGGCGGACTTTAAGAATCTCAAGCCAGGCAGTAGAAAGAAGCAGAACACACTGAAAACAAGTTGTGTTGTAAGAGATTATATTATTAGTCTGTGGTCTGCATCTGTCTCAAATGTTTCACCTCAGTTCCATCAAACATACAGGAAAGGGAACAGGGTGTAAGAAATAGCTGATGTCTTTGGGATGCAGTATTTCTAGGCTGGTGAAACAAGCAGCCAAACAGAATTCACACAGGTAATTTAATAGCTATTGTAGAGATGGGCAATTTGGATACTGCTTCCTATTCTAATAAACCAGCATCTCTCTACATAGTAAACACCTATTAGCCAGGTTTTCTCACTTCCTTTCAGTAAGATTAAATACAGACAAAAGCGTCGAAGATGACTCCCTGAAATGCAAACTCGTGTTCCAACTAAGCAAAGGCTCCTTAGCCAAGGCTTTATGAAGATGATTCCTGACCACACTTCCAGCTTCCCTGGGCTGTGCATTTATTCTTCCAGGCAGGGACACGCAGAAGTTCTGCAGAACCAGCCGCCATCCCCTCAGCCCAGACAGAGAAGCTGCTGCTAGCTGGTTTTAAATCTCTTCTTAAACAGTACAAACCAGTTTGCATTACATAGCCAACATATGGTTTGGGATAGTCATCCTAAACCACCAGCCTGGCTGTCCAATGGGTCACAGTGCAGGGGTGAACCTACAGCAGTCCACAGATCCCCTGGTTGGGAGGTTCACTTGTCAGCAGGAGCTAAATGGCAAGGGTTTTCCTCCACCACATGGTGGAACAAGAGAAGAGTGAGCAGCTCTTTTTCACTCCCAGCCTGTTGCTATTCATCCTTGATAGTGAAAGCCTAGGGATTAAAAAAAAAAACCTCTTCCCTCACCCTCCTCCCCTCTTTTCCCTAGCCTCCTCTAAATGAGGAGAATATGGGAGTAGTGAGAATGGCTGCAAATTTTGCAAAGGAATTGGTGGCTTCACATGCATTGGGAGAGATGAAAGCAGAAAAAAATGAAATGAGCATTCAGTGGCCATTTGTGCTTCCTCCAAGGGTCACATCAGGGCACCCCCAGGCAGACATGAGGTAATCCCTCTGTTAGTAAACTGTTCTCAAGTTGACAACACTCCCTGGCTCAGTAACAATGGCCTCAGCTGATGTTAAGGTGCACCTGTATCCTCAGGGCACATGGATGAACTGGGGGGCCTGTTTACCAGCAACCTCCTTCAATTCTCTTGCCAAGATCTGTGAGGCATGAGAACACAACAGCCCCATTTTAACAGTGCCTCTATGTTCTGGCAGCCTCTGCAGCCCTTTCCCGTTCCTATTTACCTCATCCTGCCCTGGAGGATAGGAAGTCCCCTTACTCACAGCTCAAGGATGAGGACCACATCTGTCTTGTTCTCATAGATGTCATGCAGCTTGATGATGTTGGCATGCAGAATCTGCTGCAGAATTGTAACCTCCCGTTCAATTTCCTCACGTCTCACTCCACGACGGCTGGCCCGACTCTGACGTTTTTTAATGAACT
This sequence comes from Harpia harpyja, assembly GCF_026419915.1. NCBI lineage: Eukaryota > Metazoa > Chordata > Aves > Accipitriformes > Accipitridae > Harpia > Harpia harpyja. The sequence goes on from NC_068953.1 coordinate 35,564,987, forward strand.
TAGCAGCATACTCCATACCGGTGCTTTTGTCTCGACATTTCTTCACTATAGCAAACTGGCCACTGCAAGGACAAGAAAATAACAAAAATTCTCTTAAAGCTTTCATATAATCACAGCCTCCCAAATAAGCCATTCATATACAAAGCTTGATCCTGCAACCCCTGAGCAACACTGCTAACCATACAAGCTTGCTCTTCGCACAATAGTGAGGACCGTCAGAATTCTGCAGTTAAAGTCACTAGAGCATAACAAGGTAGCCTCCTGCTGTGTCTGAAATTTAGCAAAACCAAGCAGTGTGTGACAAGACAGGAGGACAAATGTTACAATCTCTAAAAAACAGTTCATGTTTAAATGAATAAGATCTGTCTCAAAAGGTTCAAATTACCACTCCTTCACTGGATAATGCTTAAGGCATTCAAGTCTCCAACACACCACTGGATGTTCTGAAAGGACATGCATGCATTATAGTATTTCCATTAAGAATAATCTCTTGGAAAGAACTCAAAGGATTGATAATCCTTTGGAAATGTAGAACTGGCCTCCAGTAACCAATTTTCAAATAAGAGAATGGTTTATTCGTATTTCTGCACTTCACTTGATAATTTAGTTGTAAATTTAGCTAGAGTAAGTAAGAGCTTTCTCACTGCAATTCAGGAATAAAGAATTTCCCGCTGTACCAAACAGTAAAGTGGCTGCATTAAAGTTTAAAAGGCATGTAGCTGCCACTTGCCAATAAAATTTTCCTCACTGTGGCTCCTAAAGTAAGATATTCCAGTCCAACTGTAATATTTCCCCCTTATCTCGTCAGAGGGGAACACTTGGAGGTCAGGTGATTAACTCAAATAATAGTAACCCTGCAGGCTGCAGCCTCATGTCAGTGGTGGGAACCTTTCAAGATGAGAGACTTGTTACTGACTGTTCAATAGGAAAGTAGGGGACCCTGCTTTGTTCTTTGTGTGAGCTTTTCTTTCTTCATCATGCTCTTGAGAAGCACTTTAGACTTAGAGAAGGCAACATTTCCACAGAGTTGATGTTCCCTCCTTCTCAATTGTCTTCTCAAAAAATAACTGTAATCAAGCTGCGAGATGTCTTATCAAAATTAAGAAAGAAAGGTGATCTGCAGCTAAAGCAGGATTTGAGTAATACAAATTCTACATAAGGAAAGAATGTGGAATGAAGCAGTCATTATTCAGAGGATCCTTTTGCTCATCCCATTTAGAAGGGACAATGATAACCATGTTGTATCTTAGAAATGCTTAATCACACTAAAATCATCACAGACATACAAACAAGTAAATTAAATCATAAGCTATTACTGTGTGTTTGCACTTAGTCTACACAGGACATGTTAAGTGAGCTACTTCTACCTTAAAAAAATTAAGAGAAAAGGACAGTCTGTAGCTAAAGTACTAGAGGGATTTGAGCGATCTGAATTCTGCCATAAATGTATTGTATACCCTTTAGCAATTCACTTTTGCCCCATCAGCAAAACAGCAAAGAGACTTACTTTCTTCCACACAGTATGCGTAAGGATATTTGTACAATAGTTAGCATAAATGTGTCTCAGTTTCCTGCTACTGTAACTGAAATACTAAGAACAAACAGTGCTGTGCCATGCAATGTAATAGGCTCTTGTCCAAAGTGATTCCAAAAGGGAGACAAAAAAAAAAAAAAAAAAAATCACACTTAAACAGAAACACATTTCTTTTCATGAAGGATCATCCAGCAGATTTAAACACCGGTAGCTTTTTAGGTTTGATTTAAATATGTAATACTCAAATTAAGCAAGAGTAGTGGGCATATAATATATATTTAAATATATATTAACTCTTTAGGTTGATCAATGAAGATATCTAAATACTTGTTCGTCTGAAGTTAGTGAAACTAACTATGGCTTGAGGTTTCATCACAAATTCTAAACTTCAACTAGTCTGCACTAAAATCAAGTTAGGATAAAGATTTTTCACAGAATTCATGCAAAGTTGCCTTGTTTGGACACAAACACTCACCAATTCTCAAGTTTTCCTTAAATCTTAAAGAACTGAAACTCAAAAACTGACAGGTTTTAAAAAAAAGAAAACCTAGGTTAAAGCACAAAAAGCACTGATGTTAATTCTTTCAAACAAAATTGATGCAGACTCACTGCTCTCCTAGCTCAAGCACCTCCAGCTCAAGTAAGAATGAGGAATAAGAACATTTGGTCCTGACATAAACTTAAGTCAGTCCAAACATAAATGAGGTCAGTCCATTCCATTCAGGATGATGAGTTTCATTCACTCACTGCTCGCTCTCATTGCCCAATAGGAAGCCCGGTATTTTTACTGCTTCAGTGAATTCAATAACTTTCATACAATATATTAAAATAAACTACACTCATTTTTAAACAAATTTGTATGTTCTGATGAACCTTCTTGTACCTAATGGTACTTCAGAATTTATTACTTTAACCTTTCCACAACTATTAGTGCAGACCTGGACATAATGATGTGTAAAGTACATAACAAAATGGGACACTGAATTTGAGCTGGTGGAAAACATGGAGCTAGTGGGGAAGTACTGTAGTGGCAAGAACAACTGTCAAGGAAAATCACTTTAGTAGCAGCATTTGGAGATTGTGTTCAGTAAGTCTGATGGCAGGCTGCTGCTGGCAAGTCTTGGAGCAGTATCTCTGCAATAAAATCTACAAGAGTATGAATGGAAGGAAAAGTTGACTACTGTTGTTTGGACACTAGTTAGAGGACCTCATAGCCTACCTGAGTACATCTGCAATTTTAAGTAGCAAGAACAGTCTATTACCACCCTAAACCTCCTCTGCCAGAAACTGTAAGCTGAGGGTTAGTTCTTGTTATTTATTTTTCCATTGCTAGATTACAGGAGGGATTTATCAACACTTTGTTTTGGTAGAGGGAAAGAAAAAAAAAAAAAGACCATGGAATCCACCTTGCAAATAGGTCATGTATGTACTGTTACAAACACTACCATGGTGGTGAAGCGCACCAGATAGCTGGAGAATTGAGCCTATAGATAAGGTCATGCACTTCAGTCTGCTTTGTTTAAGTGTACAATGCATCTTGTGATAACAGCGATATGAAAAACTGGCAAGCTTGGTATCAAAAGCGGGGGTAAGCAAGAAGAGGCAGTTGGCCAATATCTGCAGAATCTCAGTGATTTAGAGGCAAGGAACACCAGCTCAAATCCATGCTCTGCCCTTTTCATAGTAATTGGAATGAAAACCAGGGAAACTTTAAGTCTACCATGTGTACTCCATATACTACCAAGCATTCCTTAGTCAGAAAAGGCTCAGGTTTTATCAATGAATATTTGATAGAATCATACTTTTGCAAAAACCATCAAAAATATTTCACAGCATTTCCACCAAGGAGCAGAAATAATTTTAAAGTTCTAGGAAGCTATACGGCCAGGAAACCACAGTCAACTAATAAATAAGGCAGGGAAGCCTCTGAGAACAGTGCAGTCAAACAGTTACCCTTGCCTGGCATGTGTACAGCCTAACAGGTATGAAAGATCCTACCACCAAAAGAACTATCTTACCCAAGTCCATTTGTCTCATCACATTCACAAGTCTCTGCTGATGTCCAACTACTTTACAAACAGACAAAACAAGACAGTGAACTCCTTTTTATACCCAGGAGCAGCCCTGTTCTCCCCTGCCACAATGCACTGTATGTCTGAAATCTCACTCTGCAAAAATTGGCGGGTCTCCCAGTTCCAGAATACATGTTTAGTATCAGATATTTCCTTAGTCAGGGCATTATATCCAGACTTCCAAGGAAAAGACTCATCTTACAGATAACCTTAACCTTTAGCTACTGTGATTTTATCAGCCAGGATCTCTTTAAGAATCACAAACTCATTAAGTGCAAACCCCCAATGACTACACTGTAAAAGCACTGAGCTGTTATTGTTTTCAATATTATTATACCCTTCACTGGCTTGGTAAATGAGAGATGCAAGTACAGTTGGAACTTAAATTATGCAGCATACACAGCAATTATATTCGGAACCTTATAATTATATAATGCACTCAGTGCTTCATTAACACAGACAGCTGGTTGGAGTCTGTCTTAAACCTACAAAGGCAAAGAAATAAAAAATTAAAGCTGTCACTTGGTGCTCGCTTGCTGTCAAACGCTAACACTCCATGTCAGAGGCAGCCTCTCATTTCGAAGGGTTCAAACAACACCAGACAGCCTGAAGAACAACTTATTGTTTTTCATTTTCATACATATCCTAAACACTTCTCAGGAGAGAGGTAGAATGGATGGGACAAGTGTAGTTTTCCCTTTATGAATAATCAATCATAAATGGAACTGAGACTGCAGGCATTTGTCAAATCCATTCATTCATTCATATTTCTTTCTGCCTCCTGATTTTATCATTACATGCAAACCCTAAAGAAGCTAAGAGAATGAAATTGCTGCTACCAAGTCCCCAAACTTGCCTTAAACACTCTGCTAAAACAGTTCATTTTGCAGTGCTGAGAGCTGTTACTGTAAAACATTGTGGGTTTCAGGGTTTTTTTGTTTGTTCATTTTTTACAAGACATGCACCTTGTTTGGTTCAGACTTTCTAGAGAGACATGGTACTAACGTTGCTGTGTTTCCTTCCTTGAATTCTCTCTGGGGACATAAATTTTGCCAGCAAAGTTCAGAGAGAATATATTATTTTATGAGTGCAGATTATGGGAATGAACAGAATCACTTTTGCGTTTAAAAAGTCCAGTGATACTGTGGATTTTGTACATTTCTGTTTACTTAAAAGCTTACAAAAATAATAATGACACCAGCATAGGAATTGCTGTCTTCTCCTTTTACATACTTATAGTCTGGGACAACTGTTCATGACAATACCCATTCCCTTGTAATCTACTATTTCCCCGCTGCATGTGTACCCACGAACACACACTCTACCTGCTCTTGTCCCAGTCTGTATGCTATTTCCTTAATCCCTTAAAAACAGGCTTTTGCAGACAGTCTTTACTGAGAGTTTGTGCGTAGAAGAGGTTGCAGGCCACAGGGAAAAATACAAATGGACAATTTCTTAGCCTAGGACATTTAAGACAGTTACAATGGAATTACCCACGATACTGTCCATAACCCACACTTACCAATTTCCCTACTGGGTGCAGAGCACATTTGCTTTGCCCATGCTTGTTCCTGAATTCCCAGGGTCTTTATTAAAGCATCACAGGGTAATGCTAAAGTATTTTCCAACCACCTTAAAGACTGCCATAAAGCAGCAGCTGGTGTATCTCTCCACACAAGTAGCCCAATGCTTTGCCAAGTACTGATACACTGAAGCACACTAAGAGAAGAGCTAAAGGCTGGAGAAGGGACAGGCAGGGAGAAAAGTCTTCGAACAAGTGTTTAGGAGGTAGCATATTGCTCTACTTTTCTACCAGACACAATGAATAGTTCATGTGGAGGTCCATACAGCTACGAAAAAAAGAGAATGTCTCACTGATATTTTACAATCACGGTCACACTTTGGATTTCTTGTTAACTACAGAGCTTCTAAAGTCAAGGACCAAGACAACAGCATTTCTGCACCTCCTAATGCATTTGCATTCAGCACATCAGAATCAAACAGCATCAGCTTCCCAAAACTTTCAATCTAGGCTAGGAAAAAAGTAGAAGAAAGGAAAGTGTGTGTCTCTGACACCTGAGCTGACGGCACTGAGAAATTAAGCCATTTACTTAATTTCACATGCGGAGTCTGTGGCTGATTTTAGACTTGAAACTAAATTTCACAGCTCAGATATCCAAATTTCAGCCAAATGACTTAGCCAAAATTCATGGGTTTTAGTATATCACTGAAGTGCAGGTGACTTGAATCATAAACAGCAGTATTTACAACACACACAAGATAAGCTCAGAGGCTGACACTTCCTGATTTTTTTAGTTTTTTAAAGAAATGAAGTTTGTTCCCTTTCAGAAATATTTTGGACAGCTGTACAAAAGCCTTGTCAGATTCAACATAGTCTGTCCTCAATTGTGGTAGCAGCTCAAGAGTATAAACAATAGCAGCTGCAACCTGTCAGTTATAATATAATTAGGTACAACATCAAATCCATCCATCATTAATAAGGGCATTTATCCTAGCTACAAAGACAACCTATTATTCACATTGCTACTATCATCTAGGAGATTTGTCGCTGAATAAGAACACAGAAACAATATTACTGGCTGGTTTTGGAGTCTATTTTTCAGAAGCATGCTTTAGGGGAACACAAGTTCAGCAGTTCAGGAGAGGATGTGGAAAAGATGTGGGGAAGAGAGAAACTGGACAATCCAGAATAACAGGATAACTTCTTGCTCTTTTTTCAAAGTTTATTTTTAATACTGGTTCTGGAGGGTAATGCTCTGGGGCAGAATTTGACTTGAGAAAATTACAGAAGTGCAGCCTGCCAGTTTGGAATGCCTCAGTGCATAACAGTGGTATTGCTATGGAGCATTAGAATAAAGAGAGCCTTTAAGCAACTGTTTGTATAGGTATGGGTTTACACGAATCTTCCTCTGATACTCCAGAAACACTGCATCACTGAGTAGCTGTCATGAAACGCTGAAAATATGTAAAACAAAACACTGAGATGACAGTACAGGTTACCTGACTCCAGTCAGGCTCTCTGAGGCCAGAAGAGGGAGAAGTCAGGAAGCTGATTCTGTCTGTCATTTGAGAAGAGCAAACCATTTCTTTCCCAAATACCAAACATATGTTCCCTTTCTGCATATTCAATCTATTGCTTTATGTTCTGTCCATATTCATCTTAATTTCATTCATTAAAGAATTCTAAAAAGGAGGATTTTTAATCTTATTATTTTTTGGTAGTTGTTAAAACTTGAAATTCCCATAAAATAGATACGTTAGAACACGTTGACAGACACACTTTACACTGAAATATGTTTTCAATGAGTTGTTTGAAAAGTAAGTGAACCTGGAAAAGGACAGTATTCTGGCATTCTGCCAGTCAAAAGGCAACACTCAATTCCCTAGATGAGGCGGGACAATTTACTTTGGAACGGATTTACAAGGGATTTTAGACAGACTGCAACCTCCCACCGACTTTAATGGTAATAAGGTTCCTACATACTTGATGGAAAATAACACCTTAGTCTTTCTGTACTTAATTTCCCAAAGTTTGTAAAACGCAGGTAATGCTACTGGAAAAATGAAATAAAATTATAAGGGGTAAGCATACAGCTGGACCTACAAATTAATTCCATGTCTGTAGAAATCATTAGACTTGCAATTATAATCATTCATATTTTTATTCATTAGGTGTTCCTGCACAAGAATACATGACCAGAAAGGAAACTAAAATAAAACCTAACAGCATCTCAACCAGTCTTTTAACTGCCTAGATGCACACACAGACTACTGTGAATGCAAGATAGTTTAACCCTTCTTTTCACAGAGCACCTGCAACCTCACTTGGGGATCTGAGCATCTAGTTGGGATTCCTTTTGTTTCCAATTTGGGAGGTGTCTGCTCGAGGCTGGAGTTTGCAATGAGAAGCCACTTGGCTCAGCAACGTCAGCAGTATATGGCCAGGCTGTTGGAAGAGTACAATCATGGCCTATTGCACAGAGCAAAACACGGCAATACTTTTTCCACACAGTTTTTTTACTTGAATGGTGCCATGAATATCTATTATTCTTTTTTGATGTTGGTTTTGACCTACAGCAGGTGTAGGGAGGTGAAATTCCAAAAAAGGTGAAAGTCTCCTCCTTCCATTTGAGAAGAACAGAAAATAGCAATCTAAAGTACACCAAGCTACAGCAGTATGAACTTGGTAATACCGACGTCGACACATTTGGTATCGCTGCACCAGATGGAAAAGTTCATTAAACTAGAGTGGACACAAGCAAATGCTTTTTGATAACCTTCCATTCCCCTTGATCTTCTCCTCCCTCGCGTGTTTTCTTGTTGTTTATTATGTTTTAAAAAGGTTACACTGAACTCTTCCTAGCCTACTTCAGTTCTTGCTCAGATGTGCACTTCTCTCAAGATTGAAGCCGAGTTAAAGAAACTATGGTTGGTATGCCAGCCAGCTGGTTTTAACAGTATAATTACATTCTGGACAATGCAAGGGCCTCGAAGGAAACTTCTCACACCAGAAGTCTCAAAGCTATACAATGTAGGAAGACAACAAAACTCAAGCCTGGTTGCAATTCAGAATTATACTAGACACTGGGAAGGTAAAAGACACACTTTAACATTTTTGAGTGATCCTGTTTAAACCGCTTCCACTCCATGTACTGAGAAAAACAGAAACACCTCAGGTGCTGAGCTCAGCTGGGTCAGAAAGTGGGGCTGCCTCAAGCATGTCACTGTCACTTCATCTGTCTACCTTACAGCAGTACCTTGAAAACAGCAGTCGTATCCACGGGATAGAACTAGATGGTTCTGACTCATGTTTACATCAAATTATGAACACACAATTCTGATTTAAGAACATTTTCTATAGAAGAGTAGGGTAAATGTTTCAGTCTCACAGCATCCTTCCCCACTACCCTAAACATGCTCTATGTATCTAAAAGCAAGATTCGGGACACAACATCATACACAAGGCACCGTTATCATAAAAAACCAACAGCTTACTATAGGAAGGACTTGATAGGAAAAGTGAAAAAATGAGCTTTCACAATATAAAAAGGTGCACACAGTTTGAATAAAAACATGAATTTTATATTTGTCCTTTTTTCCTTCACATTTAAGACATTCAGTTGTGGGAATGCAAGCCTAAAAGGGTTTATTTGCTATTAAAAACCCTACCCCAAACAAAGACAAACAACGTAATTCACATATGTGGTTGCCTGTGCTTAGGAAGCCAAAACATACCTTAGAGATCTAATTTTAAGTTTACTAGATTTTGCAAAGTTTGCCAGTCGTTGGCTCTCTTTCTCTAATTGGATGATAAATTATGTTTGGTCACTTGACAGCAAGAAAAAAAGAAATTACACCCTATCAAGTGTCATATAGTCTCTGACCTCTGAATCAATATGATATCTTTAACCCTTAAAGCAATTCTATTTACGTAATAAATGTAACTGACAGCAATCGGTTACTTTACAGTCTGTCATAAGCCAAGTCAGCTTCACCGTCTGTTAGCATCACATTGTCCTTTCTGCAGTGAGTGAGCTTACAGCAGCCTTTGCTTTGATTTTGCACAATCTACAGTTAGAGCAAGTAAAAATCCTAAAAATATATTATGAAATCATCATGTGTACATTCTTAAGTTAATATACATAAACATAATCACAGATAATAGTGTCTAGCTAACCTGAATGCAGGACTTCTCTAGATTCAAGAAGCTGGTTTATTTAGTTTCAGCAAAGAAGGGTCTTTTATTCTCAGTTACAACAATTGTTTTTGTCAACAGTTTTGTTCATCGTGCCTTTTTGCCACTCTTAAATTCAGATCAGTTTTAACTTGCGATCTCAAGCTTAGAAAGTCTGCATCTTATTACTTTTCCATCTTTTTCACTCCTATTTCTTTTCCTTGGAAAAACTACACTAATAATTTTATCCTTTCATGGTTGCATTTTTGTTAACTTTCAAAGCAAAGCCCTTGGGAATTCTTGCTGAATGCCTTTCTTAAAAAATCTCAAGCCTGAAAAAGCTGTTTTCCTCTCAAATTTAAGTGATTAGAGCAATTGCTCTACTGCACGTAATTTTATCAAGCTAAATACTCTCCTCCCTCTTTCCTTACACTTCAGAGATGATTTCTGCTAGTTGTAATTGCATTGGCATGCTCTTCCCAGCAGCCAAGACAGGATTCTGTTGGTAACTTCTTCTACAATCTATTTGTATGCTCTCAGCTCATTTATGAAACACAGCTCAAACCGAAGGCCATGCAAGGTTCACAAAATATATGCATAAAAGCACTTTCCTGGAAGTTTTTTGTAGGAAGTCTGTGGTCACAGCCATAAAGAACTAGAACTCTTCTGTAAACGGACTACAGCAATAATTTGTAGTATACTTTATTTTTTATAGACTTTTTTTTTTTTTTTGAGACTAAACCAGGATTTGGTACAGCAGAAATTTAATCTAAGCAGTGAATAAATAGTATGTCCAACAGCAAAGTATTTACAAAGAAACCAGAGTATGATAGCTGAAACAACAAAACAGAAATCCTAGCATGGCAAAGTCACCGAAGGGAAAGTACCTTGCTGCTTCCATAAGACTTTATGGAATGAAACTAAAAAACCCCAAAACCTTAATCTGTTAAATACTCTGCTGACACCTCTTATAACTTCATAAAGTGCTTTAAAAATAAAATTAATCACAAATGTCACTGTACTTCCTGTTTAAGCTGGAAAAAAAAAGTGAGTTTTGGTTTGTTTGGTGGGGGTTTTTTTCCAAACAAAATGCAAATGAAATGGCTACCTCTCCTAAAGCAACTAACTACACAGAACCTAAACTGCGGCAGATGCCAGATTATGACAATGATCTAAAACTTTTCTTAATAGAGCATTTAACAGGAATTTTACTTGGCTACTAAAAAGTAGATAAATTTTTCATGCGTGTGAAAGGTACAGAAGTAAATCCAATTCACAATATACTACGGCTCTCTTTTGAATCTTTCACACAAGATTATCACAGAAATATCACTAACTTACCACAGCCCCGTGATATAGACTGGAAGAAAATTTTTATCATGTGAGAAACAACTAACATGGCTTAATTTCAGGCTCACTAAGTGCCCGTGCAGTGTCAGGGTGACTTCTAACCAAACCAGTTAATGGTATAGAGAAAAGTATCACAATACAACTACTCTAATAATATGCTAATTTTTAAACCTAACGAGATGCACTATTTTATATAGATAGAGAAAAAGAAATCAGCTACCACTTTTAAACACACTGGCATTTTCACTCACAACCACAACTCATGTTTTTACTAACTGTATAGCACTCTAGAATACAGTGACTTTACAGGGCAAGTTTCAATATTCACAACATGGAGGTGCTGAGCACCTTTGGACATATGCTGTCTCTGATAATGTCACCGTCTGGCACCTTTCAACCACATCTCTTTACAGCTCATGCAAAGATAGCCAACATATCCTGGCCCAAAGACGACGATCTCGGTGTCCACTGCCAGAGGAGAGTCAGAACAATAGAGGAATATGGATTCAAACAGAAGGATCTAGTTTACTGGAATAAGTAGAGAGCAAATAAACCATTTGAAATTCAAAGCAAGATTATTAACTAATGTTTCTGAACAATGCTATGAATTATTACAGGCTATCAATAAAGTAACACGGTATCTGCATTACAGCCAATTAATGCCCTAAACACCATTTTGGGTCATTAGCCCTGAGTCACAAGAAACCGTGCCACCTACTGAAACATCACCAGCATCTCCTGAAGCTGTTAAATGTTTTTGGAAACTTGCCAATCACACAGTGACAAGCAATGTGGCCCTTATCAGCTCCCGAGGTCGGAGTAGCAGAGTCTGCAGTGATACAGCACTGACAAATTCCTGATAGCCTGGCAAGCATTTTACGTAATCTGAAGCTCAGGAATAAAATGCACATGATAAAAAATTTTCCCCACTTATCACACTTAGCTTTTAGATTGAATATCAGCTCTCGGAGTGGTAATGAACAGAGTCCAGAGACCTAGGGAAGGTCAAAGCTGACTCATGCTCAGCAGGAATAGCTGATTTGATAAGCTGTTCCTTCTGCTATGTGGAGCAACACCAGCACATATATAATATGCATGCAGAAAGTTAGCACACTGTACCTTTGTGTTAAAAGGTCCAAATCCAGCTAGATATGGACTGTATATAATATACCTGGGAGCAGATAAATTTTAAGAGGATAGCAGTATTATGGTTAAATGATTTTTCTCTCTCCTCATGTATGAAAGATGGAAATCATGCTGGCATTTTAATCAAGATTTTAGCAAATTATCTGTAAGGCCAAAACCACAAAGGGTTGCTGATACTCCCCTTCCACTGTTCTTTGTGGAGTCTTCTGGTCTGCCAAATAAGAGGTGGAAGTTATCTCCTCATCTTATTTAATCTTTACTATATTGAAGTAAACAATCTCCTCCACAAGCAGGACAACACAGAAGCTACATTATTTGTTCCCGCTGCTCTTCCTACATATGCAACAGACAGAACAATAGAAATTCTCTCTCTGTGAGGATTATAGGGCCACAAAACTCAGATATTGAGGTTAACTACCCTCTCACAGAAGCTGTATATTCTGTAGTAAGTAAAGATTAGAAGTCCTGGCTTTAGGATACAGTCACCCACTTGTGGTGTAAATGAATCTGCAATATGGGCTGCCCAAAACAGGCCAGTTACTCCAACCCAAACATGCTGGCACTAGATAGAACAAGTCTAGCTATTTGAGTGATTTTATATGTCTCTCCTCACCAAAGCATCACTGCGCGTCACACTCAGATATTACAACAGGTTTTCATTCCGGTTCAAAACCACCAAGGTAGAGTTTTAACAATTATTAATAGATGTCACCTGAGCTAAATTAAGCTTGACCATCAGACAAGTATCTGCAAGCCCTATTCTGCATAAGATGCTAGTAATTTGTCCAATGCTTTATTGTTGTTAGTCCGGTGGTGAGCTGCACTATGTTTATTTTATGTGTATTTTTACTCATAAGTAACATTTTTCATTTCAAAAGCATAGAATGAATACCATACAGAGTCTATTTTCTCAGCTGTTCAAATTTCCATCTGCTTTCTACTGCAATGCAAAGTGGAAAAAATAGTTTTATTTTTACAGAAATGGCAAAGCAAAGACTGGGATTAGGCTTAATATTCAGGGGTTAAAGACATTACTGAATGTGAGCTTTCTGAGCACTGCCTACTGGGGTCACTCAGCTCTAATTATACTTTCAAAGCCAGATATGGAGTGAGGAGATACACTGAGATCACTTCCATCATTGAGATGGATGCTGGTAATAAGGAATTCACTCAAAAAAAATGCACAACTTTGTTACTAAGTAAGGCTAAGGCCAGTTCTAAATAACCAAGACGAGTTCTCAGTTACTGTAGGTAGAGCAGCTTTGTATTATTAGGGGGAAAAAAAAAAAACCACAAAAAACCAAAAGCAAACAACAAAAACTCCCCCGTATTTTCTCTGCACTTCCTGTTAACAAATCAAAGATTTTGGACACAGTTGAAAGAACACTGAAAACTAGCAGGGAAATTTGTTTAAAAAGCAAAAAGCTAATATCACTCATTTTGCTAGAAGGAATAAAAAAATCCAAAAGTAATGACTGCATCAGACAGCCGATTACAATCATAGTGATGGTGACCAAGTACTGGATGCCAAAACTGTTTCAACAAAAAATTCAATATACATCAAACACATGACATAAAAGATTTTTGTAACAAGAAACAGTAGTAGAGGTGCTGGTTAGCGCTCAGTAACTAAACTTACATTTTGCATCAAAAGCAAAGACTTGCTTTGTGTGTGTTATTCTTCCAAATGTAAAGAACTAATTCAAATTATACATTAATCTAAGAACAGAGTTAAGGTTCATGTCTGAGAAAGCCCAATACTGAACAATTTCTATAGATAGAAAAAGCATTCCTGGTACGAAGATACTGTGCGATGTGTGTTAAGGGTAAATTTCCTAGCTGCAGTCACACCCTCTGTTTACCAAGGAGTCCACTTAGCTGGATGACATGCCTTTTTATCATAGATTTCAAAGTTCCTCCCCTACAAAGAATCCCTCAGTTATCTCTGCCTTTTGTTGTCATTACGTAAATAAATATTTATTAGTTACACTGTCAGAACAGGGATTATGTGCCAAGCCCCAAGGTCCCATTACCACTGGTAAAATGTTGCATTTGCTGTCCTTTTAAGCTTCACCCAGAGAAAGAGGTTCCACCTGTCTCAGTGAGCGGAGCTGATCCCCCACACACAAGGCAGGGAGGAGACAGGAACTTGTAGCTGGAGAGGGCGGACAACAGGAGGCACGATAGGCCATAGATGAAAGATCTAGCTTGGCTTTAATCATGACACTGCTGCTAAAAAAACCCCAAGAAACATGAGGAAACAACTAGGTAGTGATATTTAAGCACATACAGCAGAAAATTCCTCAAAGTGAAATACAGACCATCCTAACATGCAGAAAAATGTCACAGCCTTGCTATAAAATTGATTTCCACAGTCTAAGCCCGATCCACTCAAATTTAGCTCACCTTTTGCATTAACAAGGCATTAGCTTGGGTTTCTAGGATTAGGCACAGGACCCCACAGAAAACAGCTATCTCAGTATTCTACACAATTTCAGCAAGCCCTGCCTGTTTTTCTTCTCAGAAGAAAAGCTCTTACAATTTTAAAGACATGCCCAGCTGCTTTCCTCAGAGGCCACCATGCTGTATCAGCAATAAGCTGTCTGTCTCTCCCAACAGAGAGGATTTCAAACTAGCAAGTGAACAAAATGCTTTTCCTGTTTCTCATGCATACTGGAAGACTGTTTTGATTTCCTATGAAGACCAGTTCACCAGACCATGCATCTTGTATCCATACAAGATTGCCTACCTCTGCAGAAAACATAGCAAAACCAGACAAAAGCTGGAGAAAGTTGAGGCTAGAGATGAGCATAGTTCCCAGACACTGAAACAGGCAAGAAACTGGAATGGCAGGTGGTAAGGCTGGCACACATTGCAGAGGAAGGCAGAGCCCCTTCCCTACAGTGAAAGGACAATAATGAAGGAAAGGGGGAGACTTCCTTACCCAGAAACATCACTCCAAGGTTTGTCTTTGTTGAGCATGATCTAAGTCCTTGTACACTCCAGAGAGCTGACCTGCGGTGTGCAGGACACTGTCTCAGGACACTGCAATGCGATTCCCGCACCACCGTGCAGGAACACACTTTCTCAACAAGCACTGTCACGAAACACTTCCGGACAAGTTCCGTGACACTTCCTACCCTCTGCCCAGGCTTGACATGTAACAGTGACACTGCCCAGAAGGCACAAATGTCAACAGCTCTCTACAGCCTGGCTGGCAACACATTTAGGTAATAGATTAATGACTCTGCGGTACAACCTTTTATAAATTACACTGCACGTCACTGAAATTCTAGCACTCTCTGTGCACCTACCGCCACCATCAGTGTTTGCTAGTACAGCTGGAAGAGGCTACTGCAGGTTTGTACAAGACCTCCTTTTGTCCAGCTAGACAGAACTACCCATCCAAATCACAAAGCTCTCCAGTGAGCTTTACGGCTGCCACTTTCCTGGGAACTATGCCACTAGCTCAGTAGGCCAGTTCTTCCTTCTCTCGGACTGCACTGGCCTTGATTGAAGTTTCCATTCTTGGTTGTCTCTTGCTGTGACCTCCCTTGCCACGAGAACCAGCAGTTATTTGACCTGCTGCATATTCCCAAGAAGTCAAGTTAGCCTCCACTTCCTCACATTTTCCAGGAAGCGTTTCCATTGCTTTGGCATGCCGTTAGAGTGATCTGCTACAAACATTCCTGCAAATGGCTTATACCAGGATCTTCCTCAAAACAGGCAAAACCGTTAATAGGTTTCCTAAAAAGTTTAATAAAATCAATGGTAAAGAATGCGGTTTGCCATTACTTGAATAAGAGTTACATTTAGCAACATAAAGTCATATTTGAGGAGGGATACATTTTGCAAGCATTCTATGGAAAATAATTTTTCAAGTATCTATTTTTGATCAACAGCTCAGACACAGAAAGAAACCGACCCCGTCAGAAAGTCTGATGCCTTCAAAGAGTGACAGCATTAAATGCCTGGGAGGACTGTATAAAGTACTCCCAAATCACACAATCTACTGCCCTTGGGAGAAGGGGAAAGAGAAGAGAATCTTCTAATACCTTTGCAGGCACTGATTACTTTATACCACATTGCTTTCTAGCTCTTCTAGACTTCCAGACTAACTAGTATAACTGAGGACTTTTAAAATAAATATCCCTATAACATATTCATGTTCAGTTAAGTTTTCTAAACTCTCTCCTTCTCGTCATAAATTTTGAAAAAGAAAAAAATTAATATTTCAATATTCTAGCAATAAACTGTATTATAGATTTCAAAAGGGTTTTTTATTTATTTTAAAATGTTGAAATTTGCTAAATTCACTTTAGAGGGTCCTCCTCTTTTTAGGCTCCCTTTCAGCTATTGCTGGAGAACCTCAGTCCCCACAGACTTCACACTTACAAACCAACCGATATTATCTTGCAGGAAGTAACTTTAAATATACATATATGATAATACAGTATTGCACTCATTCAGCATAGGCCATGATAAGCTTCCCAAGTATAGCTGCTAGAATGAACAAGCCCATCAGCAACTTTTTTAATGCCACATGCTTGACTTGTTGTTCCCTGTATGCACCCTTTGGAGAAGTTGAGCAACAGAGGTGTAAACCTAAGGTTAATATTTAAAAGATTGAGGGAATGTTGGAGCTAGGCAGCTAGTTACAGCACACAAGCTGCAGCTATGGAAAACCTGCTCCCCCTTTCTGCAAAGAGTTTTCTCTCACACCATTGCCTCGGCACAGGAGACAACTGCATTTCCAGCATTGTTTGAGTTTCTTCTAGCTCAGCAGTGATTCCGAGAATGATTTGGTTGAGGAGTCCACAAACGCGCCATTGGCAGGGTTTTATACAGCTGGATCTGAAGAGCCTTTGCTGCAGCTACCTTCAGTGCTGCACAGCGACAGGAAGGGTCTAATTTTATCACCAGACCAGATATATCTGAGCCTTGCTAAGGAGTATTTGCAGTATTTAATAGGAGCCTCCTTTCCTAAGTACTGTGCAAAGACTTTCAGAAAAACAGGTGCTGGCTGTCAGTGAGATCCTGTATTTTAACTTCTGACTGAATCCAAGCTAGAACAAGCACTAGGCCTGTATTAATGACTACTTTTGTTCTCAAGAAATCATAGACTCAGGAGGACATGAACAGGACAGACTCTTCACAGAGTTTGAAAACCTTTGTTTTGTAAGTGACTTCTGTTGCCAGAATGATAATAAATTAATCCTTTCACCTGCCTGTAACAGTCAGCAATTAAAAGCTTGTTGCGAACGTATTGAACTAACAAAAGGCATCTACAGGTTCTAAGGGCACCAGTCAGCATTGGAAAAGACTCTTGCATTTCAGTCACCACAACCTGTCTACTGTGTTATTTTTCTTCTAACAAAGCAAGATATCATTTGTTGCTGGCCTTAATCAGTAGTTACTGCTCAGAGATACAGAGGCATGATAACCCAGTGACACTCCACATAAAACACACAGCTGAAACAAGAGGTCTGCAGAGCTCCTCACAAAATCTGAAAGTGAAAATACACTGACAAAGACAATGTGATGTTATATTCATGGGCATGTGTAACGTTTACAACTTGAACACATTCAGAGCAAGGGAGCTAATTCCAATCTTGCTGCCCTCTTCTCACAATTTACAATTACAGGGTTTTCCTTGAAAAATTGTAACAAGCAGCAGAGGTCTGCTTGTTGCAATTTGCCTATTTCCTTCAGGTCTTTCAGGAAACATTTTTGCCTACAGACCTCAGTACTAAGTAGACTTGGATATCTCATCTACAAGAAGTATTACACACAAAATGCTGAGAACTAGAACATGGTTTTGTAGTGGAGTTTAATACCCCCTTTGTCATGTAAGGATGGCTCTTGCTCACGTACACACCTACTCCTTCTTCTGGCTTATCTAGAAAAGGTCTTTCTTGCAGAGAATACGCCCATTAAAAAAGGCAACAATTTCAGATTCCATGTCTGAGTGTAGTCTCCTCTAAACCAGCCCATCACCCAACATGTAGTGAGTACCAGCTCCATGACATAACCCTGGGATCAGCCATGTTTCTATGACACGCAGCCAGGAAAGGAGGAGGTTCTGCTGTGACCATGCAAGCCTTTACCAGGCTGAGGCCTTTCAGGCAGATTCAAATAGCAAGGGCCAGCCTTTACCAGGTTGTTTCAACTACACTTCTCCATTCGAAAGGCCTAATAACCATCAGCTTGAAGAGGAGAGTGAGGTTCATCATCTCAAAAGACACTGGATTTCCAAAAACAATTCAGGAACCAAAGTAAAAATATGCTACTTGGTTTCCAGTTTCTCATTTTAGCAGTTTGACTGTTACAGCACATACTAGGGCTTCCTAGGTTAAAAAATGCACACCTTTTACACCCTGCATACACACACTGAATTTCTTTACTGCTCACTGTTGTCAGATTTTCACTTTCAGGCTGATGTTCTCAGAACCAGTCAATACTCAAAAGTAAGTAGTTACAGAAAATATCCTAGTTGAGACCTTTGTGAGAGGGAAGGAAATGAAAAAACAACAAAAATCCAAACCCAGAAAAAATCTCCCCTTAAAAGAAATCTTCTCAACAATTCTAAAAATAAAATAGCTGGCACTGCAAAAAATAAGATTTGGCAGGAAAACAGCTTCAACTGAAGTGTTTTAATGTAACTAAATTATTGGCCCTTGAAAAAGGGTAATTGCACATACACAGTCATTTATCAAAACCAACTGCCAGACGTTGGGAAAGAAGCCAACATGTGTATAGTCCTAATTTAGCTATTTGCATACTAAAAAGAAAATAATTGGAGGGTTGGACACTGAATGGAAACCAGCTATCCTCACCCAGAGCACTCTATGTTGCTAAGTGACTGGGGGAGCCCTGTGTCATCCAGCTCACAAACCCAGCAGTGTTTAAACAGGTGCTTATGGTTAAGCATGGTAATAGCCCATTAACTCCACCTATAATTAATACCTGCAGATAAACCTGTATAGATTAAAAGCTATATACAGGTATTAACCAGTCCAGCTGAAATTTTGACAGGTAAATCTTTTCAGGAATACATACACAGTGTTTTGCAGGCAGATATGAACATGTCTGTCAGTGCTCGGAGCCAGTTGAAACAGTGCTGTGCAGCACTGTTCAAAACAACAAGCCAAATTAAAGTGCTGCGTCTATGACGACAGCACAATGGGTTCCTGTTTCCTAGCTGGTTTAGAGAATGGACAGGTGAACTCAGTCTAACGCACAGACACAGATGACACCTACCTACAAAAGACAGTGTAAACATACCTTTTGTTGTCCTAGTTGCAAGAAAAGAAACAGGAAAAACAGTTAGCACACTTAACCTAAAAAGAAAATAATATCCAAAGTACACTTTTTATAAAAGGATGTGTTTCTCTTGTTGTATATTGCAATTGATTTAGGCTATCATGCAGTCATTGTTTTAAGATGTGGCAAATATCCCCACGTGTCAGCTTTTAGAATAGTATGGTGTCACCAGCATGAACTTACCTTCCTAGCTCTTCCCCAATTTCGTAAACATCCTCCACCTTCTGTTGCTTGAACAAAGCCATAACTGGACTTCTCATTGATGCACAAAGATGATGCAACTACAATATTAAGAAAGAATGACATTCATCACGATCTTCCAACAGGCAAAGAATCAGTAAAACACATTTCTGGTATAGTCACTTTAGATCCATTGCAGCTCACTCATGGCCAAAGATACCATTGATCAATCAAAAGAATTAATTTAGCAGTCTCAGCCAAATAGTGAGGGTCCGAATCTGCAAAGAGGTGAGTGCCTATAAGTGAAGAAGGTTCTTGCCCCTCACTGAAGTAACTGAGCACATATTTAACCAGAAGCACAGAACACACCTTGAAACATAAATGTGACTGAAGTAAAGCAACTAATGAATAATTTGACAAACTTATGGGCAATAAAGCATCCATGCTACAACAGAGAGCTAGCATGAGACTCAGCATTACAGGCTTCTTCATTAAATGTCAGCAGGCAGACCATGAACCAAGGAGATGACAAGGCAGAGCTTCCTTTTTCTCATGTCAGGCAGTGTTTCTGAAGCACACAGGCAGGACAGCAAACAGAAACCTGAACTACTGCTGCAAAAAGGCACTGTGATTCAATTTACAGAGTTTTCGGTGCAACATCTTCCATCACACACTAGATGTTTCAAATGAGAAAAACACAGGCAGCATTTGTTGCATGCATTACTCTGTGTAACTGTGAAATTTGTTTCCTGAACACAATCTTTTAAAATGATAAGCTCTGTGAGGTCTGGAAAAACAAGCCTCACATTGGTGCATACAAGCACCTGGGAGTGCACTATGCTGTGCTGCTTCTGGAAGAGAAGATGATCAGAGATCACTTTATTCCTCGTGTCCTGGTTTCAGCTGGGATAGAGTTGATTGTCTTCCTAGTAGCTGGTACAGTGCTATGTTTTGAGTTCAGTATGAGAAGAATGTTGATAACACTGGTGTTTTCAGTTGTTGCTAAGTAATGTTTAGTCTAAAGTCAAGGATTTTTCAGCTTCTCATGCCCAGCCAGCGAGAAAGCTGGAGGGGCACAAGAAGTTGGCACAGGACACAGCCAAGGCACCTGACCCAAACTGGCCAAGGGGGTATTCCATACCGTGTGACATCACATCTAGTATATAAACTGGGGGGAGTGGGGGCGGGGGAATCGCCGCTTGGGGACTAGCTGGG
Source organism: Harpia harpyja (assembly GCF_026419915.1). Lineage (NCBI taxonomy): Eukaryota > Metazoa > Chordata > Aves > Accipitriformes > Accipitridae > Harpia > Harpia harpyja. Next base: position 35,585,502 of record NC_068953.1, read on the forward strand.
TGTCGATCGGTGGGTGGTGAGCAATTGCACTGCACATCATTTGTACATTCCAATCCTCTTATTATTGCTGTTGTCATTTTATTAGTGTTATCATTATCATTATTAGTTTCTTCTTTTCTGTTCTATTAAACCGTTCTTATCTCAACCCACGAGTTTTACTTCTTTTCCCGATTTTCTCACCCATCCCACTGGGTGGGGGGGAAGTGAGTGAGCGGCTGCGTGGTGCTTAGTTGCTGGCTGGGGTTAAACCAATGACCCCTCGGGATATACCCACACAGCAACATAAGTTATGTTAACATAATGGATTTTAATACAATAACCAGCCAACCAGTTTACAACATGTTTGGTGTTTCCTGTGTAGATGAACACTAGCATTATCCCCAGTGGCCCAAACAACATCTAGTATTTAGATCAGAACGTGTAAAATAGCTGTAAGGCCTCTAGCACCACAATAAAATCATAGAATCATAGAATGGTTTGGGTTGGAAGGGACCTTTAAAGGTCATCTAGTTCCAACCCCCTGCCATGGGCACGGACACCTTCCACTAGACCAGGCTGCTCAAAGCCCCATCCAACCTGGCCTTGAACACTGCCAGGGATGGGGCAGCCACAACCTCTCTGGACAACCTGTTCCAGTGCCTCACCACCATCACAGTGAAGAACTTCTTCCTTACATCTAACCTAAATCTATCCTCTTTTACTTTATAGCCATTACCCCTCATCCTACCACTACGTGCCCTTGTAAAAAAATCCCTCTCCAGCTTTCCTGTAGGCCCCTTTAGGTACTGGAAGGCTGCTGTAAGGTCTCTCTGGAGCCTTCTCTTCTCCAGGCTGAACAACCCCAACTCTTTCAGCCTCTCTTCATAGGATTGCTGCTCCAGCCCTCTGATCATCTTTGTAGACCCGCTCCAACAGGTCCATGTCTTTCCTGGGCTGAGGACTCCAGAGCTGAACACAGTACTTCAGGTGGGGTCTCACGAGAACGCAGTAGAGGGGCAGAATCACCTCCCTCGACCTGCTGGTCACGCTTCTCTTGATGCAGCCCAGGATACGGTTGGTTTTCTGGGCTGCAAGCACACATTGCTGGGTCATGTTGAGCTTCTCCTCAGCAAACACCCCCAAGTCCTCCTCTGGGCTGCTCTCAATCCACTCATCGCCCAGCCTGTATTTGTGCTTGGGTTGCCCCGACCCATGTGCAGGACCTTGCAGTTGGCCTTGTTGAACTTCAGGAGGTTTGCACGGGCTCACCTCTTAAGCCTGTCAAGGTCCCTCTGGATGGCATCCCCTCCCTCCTGCGTGTCGACCGCACCACACAGCTTGGTGTCGTCAGCAAACTTGCTGAGGGTGCAAGTTTAATCTAACTACATTGAGCCATATAGTTATTCTCACACATCTCTAGCCTTCAGCAGCATATCTGTACTTCTCAATGTAACGTACATTTCCTTATGAACCCCAGATTCTGCTTGCTTCAGACTCACTGGGGACTTCCAGGTTCTATATTTCTATACAGCTCCTGCATGTTTTTAAATAGCAGTCTTTGGCATCTGACTGTGGTACACTGTGAAGCATATTTCACAAGCAAAGCTCTATTTTGATCCTTTAGAAATAAGCTCAATTCAACGTTGCAAGAAGATCCAGCTATTGTGATAAATCAGCAGACTTCTTATAAAACAGGACAAAGTACCAAAGAATAATTGCAGGGTTCCTGCCAAGTTGAAATGCACATATTTAAGGTTTTTCTCTAACAAAAGCATATACCATAAGCAGCAAATACATTGTAAAAATCCAACAACTTGTCAAAACGCACCCAGTTTTCATTGTGCACTCACCTCAGAAAAAAGACTGGCTGCTTTGGTTTTTCCCTCCCTTTTTATAAACCATTCGCTTCTAACACATGGGAGGCATGTTGAGTATCAATTAAATTCCTTTCCAAATATGCTCCTTCTATTGCTTCGAATGAACAGAAATAGTCTCTTAGTACTTCTACATATATTTTTGGCTGATGTTAGCAAAACCTACGCATTAGGAGAAAAATTATTTGACTACTTTATTTCAAGCAGAAGGGCTACTGCATCAACACTTACACTGATACTAGCTGGGAATAACATTCACTCTTTCAAAAATAGTAACAGTAAGTAAAGGGATATCAACAAAATCAGATGTCCCTCTATTAGGCACTCAGGACCAGTTACACAACACACAAGCTGAGAAGGGGTACCTGCTTCCATCCTCTAGCGACACAGTTTTGTGTAATTCTGTGACAGCTCTCATCATATACTTAACATCTCTGTGCAGTGCATCCTTTTGGATCGCCATTTCCAAAGTACAAGGAGATCTAGGGGGACTTTGCGACTATTTATTTCCCTTCACTCCTTTCCCCTTCACAATGTACTTACTAGGTGGGGAGCTTCTAATGGCCCACACCCAGCCTACAGCCTGCTCTCCTCTACACTCTTTCCTCCAAGATGGAGGAGAAGATACGGGGCACACGCATTATTCTGGCAAGCCCCACTCCCTGTCCCCAAGGGACCCACAGCTTCACTCGTATCAGATGATGGGAAATGTTTCAGCTATACATCAAAACTGCATCCTCTCCTTTTCGAAGGGTGTGTATCTGCACACCTCATGGGATAGTATGCATGTTGTGACATGACATGACTGACATGCATCTGTCACATGACCAAAACACATCCATTTCTGTCACGTTTCAGAAGTTACCATTTCCACTGCATGACAGACACTTGCAAACACCTCATGGAGGAGAGGGAGGTGCAAGGTGCCCCTAGCAATAGCTTTCACACCCTCAATAGCAGCCTCGCTGGAGGTCTCCATTGGAGATGTCGTGGCTCTCTTAAAGGCTCTGTGAGGCCTACTGCATTTTCATTAACAAATGAGTTCAAACTCCAGTTTCAAAACTCTGCAATCGAGACAAATTTGCCTCCCACGTCTTCCTGTTATATCTGTGCTCTAGCGGTGATCTCTCTCATCCAGCTACCTCAGGCAAATAATAGAAACCACACAGGCTGTGACACTGAAGACAAGAATAACCATAGCACTATTAAAGCATACTGTAGAAATCAACACTTGCATTGGTGAACTTTGACTAGATGCATGACAACGTGGGGGTTTTTTTTCCACTTCCACTTTCCATACCTGTGTTTTCTCAGACATTTTCTGGCTGATCCTTACTTGGCCTGTATTTTCAGAGTTTTTCAAGATGAAGCCAGGTGAACTGTTCTGCTACTCTGCTCATTAATTCCCTTCCCAAAGCCACATTCATGCCTGGGACAAAAACATCTCTTTTTTGTCTCAATGAAAACAAACAACTCAAATTCTGCTTTGTAAGCAAATTATTGTATTCCTCAAGCAACCTTTCATAATCTCGGAGAAAGCTCATTGACCAATATTGCTCAGGGCTTGAAACTACAGTCAATAAATGCTTTAGTAGCATTTACAAGAATGAGGACATCTCTGAGCTATTGGCTCTATACTAAGTTTATATAATGTTGCTTGCAATTGTTCAGAGCAGGATTTTCTGAAGTGTTGGTGCAAAACCTAGTTCAACATCCACAGACTTCAGAAAAAGCAAACAAAGGACAAAGCCAAGCCTTGCTGAAAACCCCAAACCTTTTGCTCATCCTGAATTGCAAGATTAAGTTCTGAGCGCATGCAAAAGTCAAGTATGGGAAAATGCCCACTTATTAAGAGATACTGCTGAGACTTGCCCAAAGACTGTAAATCCCTCAGGCTGACTACTCCCTTCATCAGAATCCAAGGTACGTGGCTATAAATAACGTTGATGCAAACACACCTGAAAGAAAACCATTGTTCTAAGAGAGACTTTGTCATTCAGAAGAGCAAGTTAAAAACAGTGCTTTGAGAATGGGAAACCCACCCAAGATGCCTCTGGGAACACAGCCACTTTATGTTTGATTGACAAGTTTACTCATTTCCTAGCATCCTCCAAAGAACACATCTACTTCTGCAGATGCATAGAATCCATGTAATATTATGTCAAAAATAACCAGAAAATTCCCATCCCTTTTGCTGATCTTTTAACTTATACCCTTGTTCTGCAAAGGTCAAACCAGCAAGCTTACTCTCAATACCAAGGAACCGTTCAAGCATCCAGGTCAGCCTAGAGCCTTGTTTTTGAAGACTGAACTCAAAACTGTTCCAAAGCGTTCAGACCCTCCAGTCATACCTCTGATGTGCCAGTGTTTCCCATGTCTATCACTTCACGTTATCTTATACTGCCTTCCACTCTCATTACTTCTGCAGATATCTCACTGGCTTTCACCCAACAGTCACAATTAGCAGATGCCCAAAATAGATCATACACTTGATGATCCAAGACAATTATCATTAGCAAATACACAGCATAAAGGGGATAAGATAAAAAAGATAACCTTCATGCACTTAAAATTCATCTGAAATAAAAATGCCATTCAGAAGCATAAACACAACCTTCCCCAGATATTATATGCTGATCTTAGGAAACTAAGGTGATTTCACATTCAAAAGATTTCAACTACACTGTTTTTGTTGGACTCCATTTGCAAGTACAGAGCACCAGTATACCAAAGGAGGCATGAGAGACAATTTTTTTCTCTGGTCAGATGGTGATTTCCTTACGCTGGTCAGTGAAAGCAGACTGAATTAGAGATCATCATTCATCTTTGACTCATTCAGACAAAGAAGTTGTACATTCACGATCTGAGGAAATAGCAACAATCAACTTCGTTTGCTGATACACTCTTTATGCTAACACTTCTGGGGCATGCGTCCAAACAATATTGCAAAACAATGAGTCAGAACCATTTCCAATCACTCAGGGATTCATTAAAACCAGGAGGATGCAGGAATCTGCTGCAGTCATTTGTAGATCAGACCAGAGCTTTAGGAGCTCCAAGGCAAGCTCTGCAGCAGAGATAACCTTCCGTGTTCTTTCACAGAACATGCCGTGTCTACTCCTCAACCATCCCATGTTGGGGTCATCTCTTCTCTATCACTCTCTTTGCTCTAGGATTCCTAGCAGTGAGCATTTTAATATGAAGGCCAGCTTCTACTCAGCATTCATATTACTATGTTTTCATACTGATACTCCATAGTATAGTATACGTACAGCGTACTATACTTCACCTTTTACTCCTGTATCCAACTCCCCTTTACGCATCCCAAATATCACAAGGTGGCAAAGTATTGTTTACCTGTGCAAATGATTTTCCTACAGACATGTAACAACGCTGTAGCAAAACCATAAATAGAATATAGAACTCTGAGATTCCAGTTTCAGGCACTAGAAATATGTCCTGTTTGATCTCTTCAAGTTCCTAAATTCAGTCATACCTAAAATTGGATCTTATTTACCCTAAGAAATCACACTGTTTCTCATTATGATCTAAGGCATAAATTTAAACACATATATTTTATATCAATACAAACCCTGGATGTAGATATTCTTACTGCAGCACAGAAGTCCCTTTTTAGTGCAGCTTGTGCTGTGTGTAAAGGAAATGAACCTAAAGGAATCCACTCTTCTGAAGAGGGTGACAGAACCCGCCTTAAGAGGAGCAGAAGAAAGTTCTATTTCTCTCTTTTAAAAAAGGTTTCCCTGCATAGGTAAGTTATTAGTCTGTCATTACCAAATTATTTGATGGTCAATGACTGGTCCACACATGCCAAATCCATGACAAATGTCCACCCACCACTGAAAACAAAAGCAGGATTATAGAAAATAGAGTTGAGAACAAAACTGTTGGATCATTTAGCTTGTCACCAGCCTTGCATTTTTTTTCCTTAGGGTATCTTCTACCCTAAGGAAACCAGTTTCAAGTGACTGAGGTAAAAGCTGAATAATTATACTTTCTCAAGTACACCTGACATGAGCTGAATCACTAAATCCTTTGCCAAAGTCAGAAGCAGCCCGTGGCATTTTTTTATATTACAAAGCAATAGTTATACTAAAGCAAAATCCAAAACACATTAGAACAGACCAAAGTAACAACTTCGCTTATAAGTTGTGTTTTAATACTGAAAAATGACCCAAACAATTTAGAATAAAAATTGGACTGTTTAAACATAGTCATTTGGGGGGGGGGGAAGAAAAAACCAAAACCAAAAAAAGACCCACCAAACAAATTCAAGTGATATTGTCTTCTAGTTTTGGTGCCTTATGCTAAAACTAAACAGATTTTTATAAACATTAAAGTGCTTTCCCCTCTCACCCTTCTTATCCCATCTTTCTCTTTTTTTCTGTCCTAGAAAAGAATAAGCAATTCCAACAGCAAAAACCAAGTAATTTTTACCCTCTGCTTTCAAATAAATGTAACCAAAGCACAGTTAAAAGTTATATTAATTTCAGCAAACTCTTATTTTCACCTAAATATTTTCCTGTCAGAAAACAACAGTAGCCTAAAACTTTTTCCATCAGAAAACTGAGGCAGCTATTACTACCTGTGTGCCTATAAAGGACACAAAACACACCCAACATCCGAGCACTTCGGTCCCATTATAGAATCACCGCTCCTGCCACTAACTCTCAAGGGATCCCCTTCTGACCTCCTGAGTTTACTCTCAAGTAATTACATGTGTAGTGGATGACCAAAGACTGCATTTCCAAGCCTCCGCTTCAAGCATACGTACCAAATGCGTTAGCTCTGCAGCTAATTACGACTCCCCAACAGACAGCTAGCTGCCAGTGCTGCCGCTGTAACTGATCTCAAAGCCCTCACATGCTTGTGCGATGAGCTTGGTGTGAACGCCTCGACAGACAGGGCGCAGGGGGAAGCCCGCAATGCCAGGCACGCTGGCAGGGCATCGCAGAGACCCGCTCCCCGTCCCTGAGGCGCCTTCAAGGATTATTACCACAGATAAGACAAATCACTGCCCCAAAGTCAAGTGAGATCTAGCCTGTGCAACCTATGTTTCTTTCACAAGCAAATAAAGGACACAGGAGAGTCTGACACCTACAAATGTTTCAGAACAGATACCTCTAGAGAGGGTCAGAGTTGAGCTTTTTTCCCCCCTGCATTAAGCGGGTAAGCATGCCTATTTTGGTCCTTTTGCAGCTGGTGACCGATCAGCCAAAGCAGCAGCAAATGTGACACATTTCCACCCTCTCATTCACACCTTCGTTCTTGACTGTCTTCTAAAAGGATGCAGGCCAGGCCAAACCAGCCCCTGCTGTGCTGCATCGCCCCGGGACCCCCAGCTCACTGCCCAGAGGAGCAGGTGTTAAGAAACCTACCAGATCCAAGTGAAGCTGTTTGAGGGAAAAGACAGGAAAGAACTTACAGATAAACACGATGAAGTCACACAGCATTTTCTGAATGACATCAGTAAGCTGAGGTGTGAACCCAGAACCAACTGTCCCTGACGGCTTTAGGCAGAAACAACGCCAGACAGAGCGGTGTGTAACACCAAATGGTGTACTTCTGAAACTATTGCACTCCCCAGCCCTTGCGGGACCTGCTCAAGGATCAGTGACAGCTGCTCACAGAGGAGATGATCCGGGGAGCTGCCTTTTCCCCTGGCCGACAGCTGCGGGACAGCGGGCACGTACAGCCCGAGGCGTCCACACCATTAAACACGCTGTGCGGACGGGATGACCAAGTGTAAGCCACCACCCCAGCACCTCCGACAGACCTGCGCCACGACCACCAAGACTGACCTGCGGGGAGGGACCCCACCGCCCAGCTGCAGACCCCAGGATTCGTCCACGACGCCGAGGAAGAGCGGGCAGCGAAGGGCGGCCCGGCCGGCTCCCCAGAGCCCGCCCCAGCCAGACGGGCTTCACAGCTGCGCGACTTCAGCCTCTGAGCTCCGACGCAGGCGGGACCACCGTGAAAGCGGCTCAAAAGCCGGCGGGCGGCACAAGGGGAGAGACGGACGGAGAGAGAAGCAGGGAGAGGGAGCCGAAGCCGTGGAGGGGAAGGGAGCGCCCGGCCCCGCGGAGGGCTTCGGGCGCCGCCGGCTGGAGGGGACAGTGCCCACCTACCGCCCGCGTCCGCCGGGCTCCCTAAGGCGCTGCCTCGCCGCGCAGGGCCCCCACCGCGTACGCCGGGAGGGAGGCTAAAGGGGTAGGCGCCGGCCGCCGGCGCTGCTCACCGGAGAACCCGCCGGGTTTGTGCCGCTCGCCCGCCCCTGGGCGTGAGGGAGGGACGGAGGGAGGGAAGGAGGGGCCGCCGAGCTCCGCGGGGAGCCGCCGCGCCCCCGTGAGGAGCGGGGAGTCCTGTGAGGAGTGGGGGGTCCTGCCGCCGGACGGTGGCTTTCGGCGCTCGCGGAGGGGGGGGGGGGCGGGGGCGGCTCCGGCCGGAGCCCGCGGGGTAGCGGGGGCAGGGCGGGCCCAGCGCCCCCTGCTCCGGAAAAAACCCATGAAATAAACCCATTTCACGGCGCGGGTGGGTCCCCACGGCCCGAAGTCGGGTTTCAGACCCTGTGAAGGTGGCTGAGCCGGCCGCCCTGTCAGCAGCAGCTCCCGGCGGGCGGGGGAGGCTGATCCTCACCCGCTGCACGGAAGGGGCTGCACAGAAAACCCCGCGCCACCTTGCCCGCTCAGCAGGGTTTCTTATCCAGCCAGAGCAGAGGAGGAATGCACCTGCGCATCGCCGCCGAACAGGCATCAGCCCTGCTTCTCCTTCTGGGTAGCAATTGGTCCAAAGTTTGGTAAAGAGCTGGTACTGTCCCAGTTTTCAGCAGCAATCCTATACAAAAATAAAAACTCCTTGTTTATTCCAGAAATCAAAAGGCCCCGCAACTCAAAAACAAACACTGTCCTCACTTGTTTATTCAGTCGGGCTCCATTTCATCAGCAGTCAAGCTGAGTTACTCTGCAATGAGAACAGAAAGTTTCATCAAGGACACATGGACAAACGTAATACCTGCCTGACGTGACTTCAACGATACTATTTTGATACGAATGTGTTGCCTGTGGGCAGCCTACAGGGCAAGTAACTCTAGCACTTGGCATCACCACAGAAGTGACAGCCCTGCATTCCCACGTTTGAGATGCACATAGATGCTTGGTCATTACAAAGCCTTCCAGACCATCACAGCCCTCCCAAGCTGCTTAGGGAATATCTCAGAGGTAGGACCTGATTTCTTCTGCTTTAGTAGATTCAGGATATATGAAAACAATACCAAGGAAATCAGGCTGAGGAGGTGAATTCATTAAGGAGGCACTTCATTTGCATAAGCCTTGTTCTATATTCTGTACAAGCTAAAAACAAGCCTGTATTGTTTATTGAGTGGTCTGAAACTCAACATTACCCAGTGCAATTCCCCGTGGCTTCAAGAAACCACTGTGATAGAATGGCACAGATTTCCAGTCCTCACTGTGGATCTCAAAATGCATTAATATGCACTACTGTAACAAACTTTCGCAATACCGTTTTCCAAGTTGCCCTAGACCAAATGTTGGCTACCAACAATGACATCCTTCATCTGTTTACTCTCCTGTCTTAAAGACATTCCCCAAACCTGTAAAACTAGATTTTCTCCCTCTTTATTTGGCAGACAGTAATTGCAATAAGTACTGTTTGGTGTCCTTAAATTTCTTCTGGGCAAGTTAATATCCAACATTTGTTAATGAAGAATGATGTGGTATTGTTCACACCTTCAAAATCAAATATAAATGCCAGGCTGCCTTCACTTCCAATTTTCTATGCGGTTAAGATAAAGTAAAGTTATGGCAAGTTATCACACATAAATAGGCAGGCTGTTTCCATTGCAATAAGTTGCAAAGATAGATGAATTTAAAAATAATTTACACTAAGCAAGTGCCTAAAGGCAATACTTTTTATTATCACAGTTAAAAAGAAACTTGGCTTCAGACTTGTTCCAAGTCAAGAGGACTGAACTGTGCCCCTGCTTGCCTGCCCTGGGAGTGGTGTTCACAGCCCAGGAGTTCCTCCCAATTCCAAAAGGAAAGGCTGCATCTGATATTACACAGGGTGGAGGACAGGAAATAGGAGCAATAGTAAAGGTTTCAAAGGGCAGTGGAAGAATTCAGAACCCTTTGAAAGGGAAATAAAGGTATTTTATTCCTCACCTTTAGTTCTGCAATGTTACATGATCACATGAAAGTCACAGCAGTCCTCCAACCAAATTCTCAGAGGGAAGGGCACACAAGGAAGGCCACCTCTTTTGTTGGATCCTAGCTGCAAGGAAGGGGACAAAACAGCATGGTTTGCCCTGAAAGGCCTTAACCGCTTTTCAAATCAGGACAAGCTCTCCCTAGTCCCTGAATAACCCCAATTTGAATTTAGCATCTGCTGGCCAGCCCTGCAAGGCATCCAAGAAGAGCAAGCGTAGATTGACTCTCATCCCTGATGCCATGTCCATACGGTTTACAAGCCAAAATACGGGTTCTTCATTAGTAAGATACTGCTCTTACATCTTTCTTTAGTTGCTCACCCTTAAAACACTAACTCAGACTTCTGTGTAACATCTTTGGCAATCAGGGCAAAAGCCTTTATGTGCATACAGGACAAGAACAGGAAGGAAAACCCAAAGCTGAGTAGCATTTGAAGCAGGCAGCACAAGAAAACACTGCGGTGTCTGCTAGCCATGCGTTTACCAGTCTCCTTCAGGAAATGATAAAGAAGGAAGCCTGTACCTTATGTTTTAAAGGGGGAGTCCCAGGCTTAAATACCAGAAAAATACCACCTGCCTTGATAAAAACAGGTAAATAGCTTATTTCACAGTTTAATCACCAATCACAGTGCCTGAATACATCACCAAGTCAGTTCATCAGCTCAAACCTCAAGTCTTTGAGGCAACTCACTGCAAAAATATACCTTTTGTACACACAAAAGGTACACCTCATCTGAAACACATGGGCAGGATGCAGTCACTCAGGCTAGGAGTATCTTAATTAAGGCCGAAGTCATCTTAATTTACCAGTATATTCTACTGTTGAATGTTTTAATTGCTTTACTTCTCTTTACAACACCCCAGACTAATTTAGCATAGATAATAGTTTTCTTACTAAATAACTATTTGGTTTTTTAATAGCACATTCAGTATGTAGTCCCAAGTTTTGCTTTCTAGTCTAATCATCTGAAAAGCTAGCATTGTAGATGGGTATAACTGTAGAGAAGTATGGCTTCTACAGCATAGTATCATGATGAAAATACAGCTCTACTAACTTCATTGTGATTGAACCTTTTACCTTCTTTTCCAGGGGGCAAACTTCCAAGGCAGAGCACACCCTTCCTTTGCATTATCTGAGTGAGTGTATTTCATGTGTGGGAATTCTTAAAGCTTCAGCACTACATGGATTCTGTTTCCAGTGAGGTCAAGGAGCTGCAGATAAGGAAGCTATGTTTAGCACTTCTGAAAATCCCACAGAATGAACACCTGATATATTGTAATACCAGTAGGCTTCAGTGTGTTCTCTGCATCTCTGAGGCACCCCGAACAGAGAGAGAGACTCTGCAGGTATTTGGTCTCAGTTCAGAGTAGGTGAGCTGCAATCTATCCCTTCTAAGTTAACGCATTTCTTAGGAATGAGGTATTTAACAACGCATCAGCCATACTCACATCCTTGTTGCAATTCCACTGAGAACAGATGTCTCAAGCTCAGTCCTCCCAAGGAGGAAACAGGAGCCTCAGCTGTTCTTTAACAGGCCCCAGCAGCTGCTAGGGCAACAGAACCTAGTCAGGCTAAATATGCCAAGTGTCCAAGTGAGGACATTGCTCCGTATGCACTCTCTTCACAGAATTTTCTGTTTATTCCTTTGACTTCAATTTTCAGTATAGAGAAGAGGTCCTTAGGCCATAGTCATGTTCTGCCTCAGTTGCTGCTCTCTATCCTGTTTTGCAACCCCTTTGAACAGACTTCCAACTGTGCCAATATCTACTCTTAACAGCTTGCCATCCTGTAGCAGAGCCAGAGGACAAAAACTGTGCACTATTCACGTCTACTGTGAAAGATCTGCTTGGACATGCAATTAAAGTGGTCTCCCAACTCTTATTTTTCCTCCCTCACAAACATTTAGCGGTTAAGTTTTATCTCTGAAGCAGCTGAGATACTTGATAGCCTCTTTAAGGGAATCAAGGTAACTCCAAAATGCAAAAATCATATCCGACAGACAGACATTGAGGCTAGATTTCCAAATTAATTCAGTACCTTGTTAAATTTTCAAAGCAGCTGAAAGTATGCACTTGGCTACCAAAGGCTTTAGCAGAACATCAGTGCCCAAGCCTATTAAAAAGAGGCTTTTGGTGTCAGGAGGTATCCTACAAATACGTATGTTTCTTAGGAAGCGTGTTCCCTGTGAACACTCATGCAAATTTAATCTCCCCTCTCCTTCCCTCCTCTCCCAAGAAACTAAGGACACCAATCATGAGTTTACCCAGTCAGCATCACCTGCATGCAACATGTCTATAGTTCACATTTTCATGCTTCAAAGCCAAATTTGCATATACATTCCTCTATAGAGACTCTCTCAAATCACGTTATCAGAAAAAACCACCCGCTTTACTACTGTTTTGTTCTGATGGCACCTGCAGTTATTTCCACCTGTTATAGAAACAAAAAAAAAAAAAAAAGAAAAAAAGAACCAGAGCAAGCTGTATAGTAGTAAACAATTTATTTTTTCTTTACATCAATCTTTATGAAAATAACATCACTTACGTTTTGTGATTCAAATTTCTTGTACCGCATATTGCTGATTTCTAACATGGCACTTGAGGGAACATTCACTTAAACAGCTACATAATTTCATGAAATTGATTAATTTTCCATTTCTCAGTTAAGCATGACTGAACATACAACTCTGTAAAATTTAAGACCATTCATTCATTCCTGATGTCTTAAGGAAGAAAAAAAAATCTTTCCCTTTCTGCTGAAATATCTTACCATGTTTACAAAGACTGAGGGGAAGGGGAGATTCTCTCACAGAAGACACCCAAAGAGCAACAAAAAATCTTTTTTACTGATTACATAGCTGGTAAAAAACACAACACACCAAACAATCTGATAACACTGGATAAGACTACCTGTATACATGTACAGGTAAAGCTGAAATACTGTGCAGTTTTAATAGCTAGAGGTATAGTGCACCAATTTTTTGCCTATTTAACAGAAGATAATAGAACGTTTTAAACAAGTAACCACAAGTTTCACTGGAAAGCCATGCATAGGTGTATGAAGAGAGAGGAATATTCTGCAAGATGCAACTTAGTGGTTTGGTTTACATCACATATACTGGGAACCATGCATAAGGAACTCCTTGCACATACGTGCATCATCTTGAAGATAATGCCAATAAAGACTGCTAAGGCTATTTTTTAACAGGTCAATTTCCTACTAAGTAGCCGGCATGAATGTTAAATCCTCATGCGCTGTTTCAGAAGTTTACCCCTAAATACAAACACTTCGTATCTACGCAGTTCAGCTTTTGCAGGCCACTGATTCACACTGTATTTTTGCTTGGTTTCATCAGGTTTAAATACTGCCTGTGTATCTTGCATGTCCCTAACTAGTTAATACTCTTCAAAGTTACCAGATTAACCGTCACTAGAAAACTTAATAGTCAGCCAAAGACATTTGCAACAGCAAGGCAAGCTTCCCCTGACATTGCTTCCTGCTACATGCATCTCATTTTTGTTCTATGTAGACTTCCTAGTGGTCAGAGGTTAGATGCCTCTGCAATTTTTTGACGTTTTAACTAAGGCATCAGTAACAATGCTTAACAAAACGAAGCCAACAGCTCGCTGGGAACTTGAGTGTAACAGCATCAACTCATTTCATATTTGCAAGCTAACAAAATACCCAAAGACAACATGATTTCCATAAGCTTCCTAACATTCATGTATTACATTCACATAGTGTCATAATAAACAGAGCTACTTAGTTTTACTGTACAATGGGGTAACAATTTACATAATGAAACAGAGCAACACACACACACACAAATTTAACCCTCAGCACAACTGTAAGAAAGAAATGGCCCTGTAACATTGCAGGTCATGTTTTGTCAGCTAGAGAACTTCCTGAACAGTTGCCCTAAAGTTAGTTTTATCTTCACAACATAAAGACTTCAATGAAATCACTCTGAAAACATCTCCTAAAGTCATAGGACTAGTTCCTAGTGAAGACTCAAACCCCAGGAATAATAGACTTGTAGGAATAGGGTAGGTACATACTTCTAAATTCTTCACCTTAACACATCAACTGTTGCTACTGGAAGGAAGATCTTCGGCTTAGAAAGATTTCATTTAAAACTTGAAAACAAGATAAAAAAAAAAAAGCAGACATTACAGATTGATTTAGAGACCAGCTCTTTCAAAACCAAGACAGCATAACTAGAAAATTAGAAAACCTGGTCCCATTTTTATATTCAAACACTGATTGTAAGTAAAAAAAGAATACAGTACATGCAATAATATGAAAAACCTGCCTAATGAACTCAAGTACACAACCAAGAGTAACTAGGGAATAAAAAACCCCAAACTACTGCTGACAACAGACAAGGTAGGGGACATTTTAGAACACAAATAACACACAAATCAAGATGATCATACCACGTGTCCCTCATTGGCAAGGATTTGTTGGCTAATTAAAAATTACATCATATAAGAAGAAGCATACATTTTATACCAAAAGTAGTCCTGTAAGTTACAATGTTCACCACTGATTAAATATTTCCCTTCCAGATAAATTGAGTGATAATATGCTTATTTAGAGAAGGCTACAAATAAATTCTCAAAAAAAAAAAAAAAAAAAAAAGTGCTGTGAAACAGAAGCAGGATTTCTCCCTGCACACACTTAAGTTTTCTAAAACAATTACACGAGTATACCTGATAAAGAAATCCTATTTGTTCTCAGAAAACCAAGAGAAAACACACAAAGCAGATGCTTGATGCACTTGACTGTTCCCGATGACCAGTTTTGGTTTTTGCCAATTAATCACCTTCCCAGAGCTGAGCAATTTGCTGCCTAGTATTTGAATGCTAGTTTTATCATGATGCATCCAGACACAACATTTAAGCTAATCCAACATTCTGAAGATCCAACAGGCCAAGAAAGGACATTGCAAAAGTCCAGAGAAGAGCCAGCAAGAAAGAAACCTTCCTCGCCCTCAGAACCATTTAAGAGTATTGCTAGTCATCAAATGAGAAAGAATGGCCTCCAATCACACTTCCACAGTCAGAAACACTACAGCTAAACACCCCAAATGTTTCCTTACAGCTGTCTTGTAGGACGTGCATTCAACACTCACAGCAAAGTTGAGCACATTAAGAGAATATTGCATTATTCTGCTGGAAAAGGATCTTGAATTTCTGTGTGCATGCTGTGACTTTTGGCTCCTTTGATTGATTGATAAGTATTTGTTTTAGGAATCCTATCGCTACCACTATTGTACAATAGTTATACATTCATGCAAAAAGAATGCTATGTTTCTTCTTAAAGATCAAGACGTCATCTTATTTTAAGCCCTAAATAGGAAGAAGCATTAAAATAAAAAATAAAAAAAACAAAAAAACCACCAGATACACAACTAATTAGCTACTAAAACATGGTACTCCTGTGACAAGCTCCATTCTTTTTCCGTAATAGCTGGGTTTTGGTTGTGGCCTTTTTGAGACATTGCAATCAAAAAAGTGAATAGAAATAAAATTGACTAAACAGAATTTAATCTATAAAGCACTTTGCATTAACAAGAATCTTTATCAACACAGCTGCCCAGAAAAGCATAAATGATGTTTGATATCACTGTTTCAGTATACACTGAACATTCAGTGACAAATAGGTACTTATTTTACCTTTACTTTAAGTGCATATATTCAAGTGTTCTGTTTGATGATCCATTTCATGTCACTTCAGGAAAAGACAAAAGAATGTAAAAGTTCTTCCTGTGCTTCATTCCATACTTTTCTAGTTTGTGACCTGAAGAATGCCTAGTTTATTCAAGGACAACATGATGAAAGCCATTTATTGAACTAACCTGAAACCAAAAAATACAATGTCCTCCTACATCGAACGTGCGCTACAAAAAACATGATTACATCCAAAAAAGGTAGAATGGCAGTAAATGTAGTAAACAAAGCGTGGACTTCTCTTACTACTGTTTCACATACAGGCACTAACAGTGCGCTGCAAGAAAACAACTGGCAATTCAGCTGATTGACTAAACTGAGACAGATACTAAGTGCTCTACATACAATTCCATGAACATAAATGTAAACAGAAGTGTTTGGCCTCCATACAAAGCAATATTTCTGAAAGTGCTGGGGTTTGGAAATCTGTCCTGCATATTTCCAAAAGCAACTAGTTTACATTCTGTTTGACAGGATTAATAAAGTGTTTTGGAGGTTAACTCACTTTGGTCACGATCCCAAAGAAAAGTTTATGTTGAGTAGTTTCAACTATCCTCCTCATCATCACTAATAAGGTCTCTTTTTTCTACACACGTCTCTCGTTCACGCAGGAAATCCTCACGAATGGCTTCTAGTTCAGTTAGTTCAAGACGCACTTTCTCCAGGTGATAGGTCCTCCGGTTCCTGATCTGACGTAATGGAAAAGGATTCAGGTCTCCAAAAGCAATACCAGTCAGTTTCCTGTAAGATTATACAACGTTAGAAAACAATCATTCATATTTAGTGTTTTTTAAAATCAGTTTTGAACTTCATCCATATCGAATATTTAGTATATAGCTGATATCTCTGGTCTCCTTCACATAGCTGACAGGTCTCAGATGTTACCAGTATTGCAAGGAAGTTCTATAAAGCACTCAGTTGTAAAGTTAGTTCAAGTGATAAAGTGTTATCAAATGCTCAACAGTTCGCAAAGCCACTTGCAAACTCTGCGTAACGCTATAGCGATTACAGCCTTGACAACACTGAACCGAAGATGTAAGCCTGGCTAATCAGAGCTTCATTGGCTAGACTGAACACTTGGTACATCCAGTTACCCGATCACAGATCGGATAACTTCCTCCATATATCTCACTGAAGCTTGCTCAATCCCAGGACAGTCAGCTCTCAAGTTACCCAAGATAACAAACTGGTGTAAGAGACCAGATAAAACCTGGGATAATACAAACACAGACAAGGATAATACAAAACATCTATAAGCCAAACTTCATGATACAGTGAGAAAGCTCTGGGATTCTGCTGGCTGGAGCACAGAGATCTCTGAGCTAGTGTCAACTCAAGCTCATCAGATCACATAGCAAAGCACGACAAGAGTGTCCATCACCCCTCCAGAGTCATGCTCCATCATACTGTCATTCGGTCACAGCAAAACTAGTAACTGATCTGCCTTATCAGTCCAAAGACAGAGTTAACTACATCATTACTGTTGATCTATACCTAAAAAATATCTCATTATTTACTAAGGGAAAAAGGGGAACTGGAATTTAACTTATTCTAGTTTAATTATCAGATGAACCCAAATATTAAGAAAATTTATTTAGACAGCTTATTTAAGGCTAAGCTCTCCCTAGGTTTGTATTCTTGAGTGAACAAGAAGAATTTCCTGCTATTTATAAACAGAACGTATTCCAAGAGCTTCTCTACCTGTGCACAACATGGTATGGAACACAACTTTCATCTGCAGAAAAACCTAACTATGACATCCTATAACCTAGAATATAATTATGCACACATCTGTAGAGACTTTTCCCCACCAGAGAGCTTAAACTTAGAAATTCTGTGCAAAATATTTTTCTAACCCATTCAGGATGTCCATGAATTTCTATAAAAATTCTCTGAATTTTCCCTCTACAACAAGATTACTTTTTGTCCATATCAGGAAAGACATCATTCTACACGCTTTTGTACTGTTTAAATTTTGATGCTGTAGAACTTGTACAAAATGGTAGAATAAGAAACCAAGTAATTTGAATCATGCCTTATCAGTTCTAGCAGGCAAATTGATATCCCCTAGGTGGCACTGCACCACTACTTTCAACTCCGACTTTGAAAATCCTAAGAAAACGGGTATCTACAGACCAGCACAGAGTATATCTCTATTGTAAATGTCTTCAATACACTGAATTCTGTCCTCACCTGAACTTACCATCTGCCAAAGATACCCGATTAGCTCATTTTGTTAACACCAAAATGAGATCTCTTCCAGCAATATTAGAAATCTTTAAAATAGGTTATTTCAGGACCAGAAAGTTTAGACAGGAAAGCCAAGACATCATTCCCGTTACATAATTGGAAAAGGAAGTAAAAGGCAAATCTGCAGCTCTGATTAGATATCAAAATTTTGTTCAAAAAAATTTTTATACCTCCCCCCCCCCCTTTCTTTTGCAATCTTTAGTTTCTGGCAATACTGCTGTGGTACTACATATTACACGTTTGATTATAAGCTATAAAATAGCCTATTTATTGACTATAAAATATCCACAAGTTTGTTTCATTTATTGTTTTCTGTTAAAAATATGTGCACCCTCTTCCCAAAATCAAGTACATACTTCTCCGTCACTTACAGATTTGGAATCGAGTTAGCATTTATTTTGGTCACAAACAGCTGAGTACAACAACTGCCCAGCATTTTTCAAATCAAAGGGGGGAATGCTAAAATAGAAAGCACCACACAACTCCCCCTCGAAAGTTTTTGGAGAGGTTTCAGCAGAGGAAGCAACATCTGTTATCAAGACTTTTACCATTTAAATCAGTTGCAGAACATTCTGCCTGCATCAGTCCCAGCAATCCTTTTTAAACAGAGTAAGATTATTCAGTTTTAACTTCTCTCCAGTCAAAACAAACACAGGAAGTAAAAATACTAAATAGCTCTTGCAGTAGGAGCCAAAGTATAAGCCTAAACTCATATGGAATTTATTATGGTAAAAACAAACACCTCAGATTCCAGTATATGATTTTGTACTAAATTCAAATTCAGTGAGTTTCAGTATCTGTGCAAAACATTTTCAGACATTAAACCAATCCCAGTATAACTTTTCTTTTTAAGATTCATCTGCTGCTCTACAGTCTTGAAACTAGGAACCTAAAAACATTAGACCCTAATTTACAAACTGTAATTCTTATGCAAGGACTAAAGAACAGAGGAGAATCTAATTTGTATTTATTCTCTGCTTCAAAATATATCTTAAAAGCAGCTGGAGTTATGTGGCATTAGCCTATGCATTAATGATGCATAAGAGATCTAAACCTGGTCAGTCATAGCTCACATTTTTAATACTGTGGTGGTTTTCTTTATCATAAAACATTTTACAACATAAGTTTTATCTGCAATGCAGGGGCAGACTTCACCTATGGTTGAAATTCTAAAGTGCTGCTACTGTGATACAACTGCTAAACAAGACCAACCTGGCAAAGTAATCTCTATCATATCTAAAAATTTACAATTAGCATTCATTACTTGTGCTTTTGTCTCCGCTAGATAAAACTACTCATGAGAAATATTAGTTTCATCTCTACTTGCTTTATATCTAAATTAAGATTTAAATAAAAATAAAACAAACAAAAATCCCCACAACAGACAACTTCAGTGCTGCACTCCAAGTCTCTCAATTACACACGTTTGAGTTACCCACCTAGCATCAAGTATAGTGCGTGTGAAATATCGAAGGTACTTGAAAATGGACATTGAATCTTGCAGTTTTAAGATCTCCTCTTCTTTGTATTTAAAAAGTGCCAGGGCAAATCGGAATATTACCTGATAAAAATACATACAATGTTTGGTTCTTTATAAGAACAGAATGCGCTGATTCTCATTATTATCTATTGTAAACTCAAAGTAAAAGTGTTAACTCTTCCTACAGGCTGCATTTGAGCTATCTAATCAGACCTCCCTCCATCTCCCTTCCCTGCCACTCCCTGCCCTGTCCCCAATCTCCAAAAGCTGCCAAAAACTTCTGTTGTGGCCTGTAACCAAGACAAGGTGTTTTGCAGTTCTATCCAGAATACAATATTGGATTTATAGCATACAAATTCTTCGAAGCTTTGAGTTTCTAATTCAGTTGTAGAACAAAGACTGCTGGGCCTGTTGAATGTATTTATTAAGTTACTTCAGAGCTAAAATTAAGTTTTGCTTTTTAAACAGGCTGTTTTCCAATGCCTTGCATTTTCTCAACACATTGGGGGACTGATGTTGAAGGAATTTCTGATACCAGTTTGTCAATCAACTTTGGCATAAGCTGGAAGCAGCATTATTTCCCTTCATTCTGAAAAGGCTTCAGTAAGTTCTGAACTTCGTCAGTCTGTACCTGGCTGCCTTTACAAAATACCATGATATTAAAACTGATTTGAATGAACGCACAACCAAAATACCACTGCATGTTAGAATGCTCAGATGAGGCCAACAAGAAATCTAGCTAACACAGAGGTTTTGTCTACTTGTAACTCTCCTCTTCTCTCCAATTGCCTACAACATCTGCTTTAGTGTTATTATTGTATTTAAATCCAATGATTTTTCTCCTGCACCTATCTTATTTCACTGCAATTTGACAAGTAGAAAACACGTGAAAATTCCTTCATGCCCACCCCTTTAATCTATGAGATAGGAGCCCAGATAGTCATTTGTCAGTTATACTTTAAACATCCGCAGAAATAAAACAGTTGCTGCAGAGACAAGCTAAACATTAGCACTTGGTTACAACTAATTTTTACATCTTTTCAGTACTTCTAACTTCTGCCTCCTTCACTTAAGCTTTCTTCTTTCTAAGAGTAGCTCTCATTTTGATATAATTACTTAGAACTGATTGACAGCTGCATGTAGGAGTAAACAGCACTGCCTATAGCTTTATTTTTCAAAGGTAAAAAAAAATGGTGGGTGGTGAAAGGAAAATACTTAGCATTTAGAATTCTTGCATGTAACTCAGGCTTTTAACTTGCAGAACACAGATAAAATGTAAAATGTTTTGACTTGTTATTTATGCACATTTCCTCCCTTTTTTTCACAAGACAGGATTCTTGTGAAACAACCTTCCTCCACCCAACACTCAGTGCCACCACAGTATTTTGTTATTAGTTAGTAATCGAAAAATCTTGGCTCATTCAGTTCACCTTTGGTCCCTCATATAGGAAGGAGTCCCAGATTTTAAAAAGGATGTCGCTAACCACACTGTCCACAAATACCACAAGAAACCAGTTGAAAGTTATAAGAGTATAATCAACTTTGTATTGTTCAAAATGAGCATGCAGTCGTGGAAGCTTCTCACTCATTAAATCCTTGAATACTCGCTGATCAACCTAAAGAGATAACAGATAGGACATTATTGCTCCTAATTTTCCAACGCATATGTCATCCAAAGTAGGGCTGTTACCAATCTGTAAGTGCAAGTTTTTCAAGAGCTAACAAGGAAACCTAGGACTGTCTAGTTAACAATTCTAAGCTAGATCCACTCAAAACATACGTGGCAGCTCCACTGCACACCACCCTTGCTGACACGACCTTTTGCTTCTCAATCCACCCCCAGTCTCACAGGGCTCCTCGCACACAGATGTTTTGTTCCTACTACAGGTCACTAGTGCTGCACTGGTGCAGGAGCACCAGAGCAGAGAACAAGCTGGGGAAAGAAAGACTTGGAGGGAGGAGGCAGCACATACCAGAGCATCATCTGGAAGCACAGGAGTGCTACAGCATATACTGCTCACAGTACTGCAAAATGCATTCTCACCCCCACCCTCCCAGAGAACCCATAACCACCCCCCACCCCCAATTTTGAGGAAAGAAATGATAAATCAGTTTAGCCAATGTTGTGAAGCTAATAATCAGAAGAGGGATTAAGGACTGGAGCTCCAAGCAGGTCATTGAACAGTTATTCCAGTGCTGTACTCGGAGTCCTTGTCCTAACAAGGGCCCTGGTGCCTGGAACTCACCTCTGTCAACTCAACACATCCCCCAGAAATGCCTATCAGACAGTTCAAGAGAAAAGTTTTTGACTGGCTGCAATTTACAGGACCAGGCTTTATTTTGGCAGAGCACATACCTGAGATCCTAGCAGTGTCTTAGTATAATAATCACGAGGCATGAAAACTTCCACTATTGTTACTAGACACCAAAAAGCATCTTCCTGTTCCAAGTACAGAAGTGCAATCGCTACCAATCTGAAAATAGGGTTTATTTGGATAAAAAGATTATTATAGTATCACAAAACATATTAAGAACAATTACAATAAAGCCTTTGTTTCTGTTCAGCAGAGATAAATGTATTAACAGGAAAGCACTAAACAGCAAAACTGTTAATAAAGTTTAGAGATGGGGCAATGAGATGCCTTCTCAGCCACGCCAAGTATTTTTATTCAGTTAAATAAGAAAACAGATAAAGGCAAAAGCAAAGTGATTTTCTAGAAGCCATTTTTGCAGAAACTAAGGCAAAATAATTAGAAGCTTCCAAGACCTAAATATACTACTCCTATTCCCAGACTTTTGTCTTTCATTACTGAAGAGGAGAAAGAACAGATGGTTCTTGCATTTCACACAAAACTGTTGTGAGTTTAGAAAAATCCTTTCTAGCAAGTTTACTTTATATCCATTGAGATAAACATAAGTAACACTTTTGTCTTTATCATTGTTTTTTTAGGGAAAACAAAAAGCCCTAAAATTTTTAAAAGACTAAACTTGTTCTAAGAATTTCTTGAAAGTGGGTGTCCTGGGTTCAGCTGGGATAGAGTTAATTTTTACAGGAACCTGGGAGGTGGGGGGGCATAGCCGGCGCAGCCGACCTGAACTAGCCAAGGAGCTATTCCATACCATGTGACATCATGCTCAGTATATAAATGGGGAGCGGGCCGGGGGGGGGGGAGCGCGCTCGACTTTTCGGTGGGGGAAGTGGCGGAGCGTCGGGTTCCGGGTGGTGAGCAGTTGCACTGCGCATCACTCTTTTTGTATATTCTTTCATTAGTACCGTTGTTGTTGTTGTAACCTTTTTTTTTTTGTGTGTTGAAAAGGACTGTCGTGGTTTCAGCCCAGCCGGTAACAAAGGACCACGCAGCCGCTCGCTCACTCCTCCCGCCCCCCTCCGGTGGGATAGGGAGGAGACGGAGGAGAGAAAAGAAAAAAAAAACTGGAACCTCGAGGGTTGAGACAAGGGCAGTTTACTGGGACAACACAAAAAAAAGGTTACAACAACAACAACGGTACTAATGAAAGAATATACAAAAAGAGTGATGCGCAGTGCAACTGCTCACCACCCGGAACCCGACGCTCCGCCACTTCCCCCACCGAAAAGTCGAGAGCGCTCCCCCCCCCGGCCCGCTCCCCATTTATATACTGAGCATGATGTCACATGGTATGGAATAGCTCCTTGGCTAGTTCAGGTCGGCTGCGCCGGCTATGCCCCCCCACCTCCCAGGTTCCTGTAAAAATTAACTCTATCCCAGCTGAACCCAGGACAGTAGGAAAAGAAAAAAAAAAATTAAACCGCAGCAGCATTCCTGGTTTTCCTGTTTCCAATGAATATTATGAAAGAAAAAGAAAATAAAACAGAGGCTAACTTCATGTTACTGATAGTTGTCTGAATATGAAAGATTACCTCCAATATATTTCTCCAAGTAAACTTGTTTTAGTTCCATATGCAAGAGGAGCTGTAACAACATGAACTGCTTCTGACGTTACACAGCTTAATAAGACGATCACACTTGAAAAGCTTAAGAGGACTAAAGCATGGAATAAATACCTAATTTGCTTTTAACTTCTGCAAGTATACCCAAATGCAGAATTATTTACAGTAAAACCAAAAACGTCCCAGGAGAAAATAATGCTGCACAGAAAGTTCAAATTCAGCAAAAGCATTTCTAACACCTTCTAGTCACCAGAGACATGTTGCTTCGGGATTGCAACAACTATGTTCTTCAGACATGTCTTGTGACATGCCAGCGACAATATTAATACTAAAAATATATGATTTACCTACAGAATGTTACCACTAGTGAAGAACACTCAGATAAAGAATACTTACTACTTCATTATTCACTACCTCTACTACTGCTACCACCAGCACCTCACTACCTCTATTCTACTACTTCTTCAGTGCAGTTTCAAATCGCAAAGCTGCTCTAGTTCAAGTCTTTTACCCTGTTCTAGTACATAAATAAGTGCACAAATTGAAATCTATAGTATTGTATCATGTGTATGAGGGGGGGTGTTATACTAACACACCTGCTTCAAATAATACCTTCCTTTACTACAGATCTCAAAGTACCAAAACTATTTCGGCAAATGCCAATTGCAATGGCTTCAAATTTTTCTTAGCATTGTAGCATGAGAATCATCCTTAAATTGATTACTGCAATTCTGATTCAAGACATTCTGAGGGAAATGCTGAAATTCGTGGCCTTAAGAGTACAAACAGCTTTGAAGCATTTATTTCTGCTTGTTTAAAAAAAGAAAAACAAAAAAATTAGTGCACACAAAAGCAAAAAGATCCCCTACAACTGACATGAAGATAATGTAAAACCACATTTAAGTAGCCCATTTCTTATGTGAGTTAATTCCCATTCCAATGCTTTTCCCAAGCTGATTTTATAAGTTTCATGAACCAGGTCTTCTGGTTTGTTATTGTTTTAAAAAAAAAAAAAAAAAAGTGATAGTTACTTGTTTATTAAAACATTATAAATTATGAACATACAACCCATAAGGCAAATTGCTGTCCAAAGCATGTTGCTATACATGTCATTTGAAAGGCTCATTAAGTGTTTCACTGCATAGTTATAACTCAAGATTTGCAAAATCTTACCTGTTGAGCCCTTGGCAATATCCTATATCAGGATTTCTCCATGAAAATGCCAGCAGCACATTTCGCAGCTTCTGGATCCCTTCAGATGTTGGGGAGGAATAATGTTTGTTGTTTGGCAAAGTTCTCAAGAGATCCAACTCAATTTGTTTAGATGCAGGATTTTGTTTTTCCAGAGCATTTTGAAGCAAGGTTTGGAAGTACCCAGGAACAGTGCTGTCCTTGAATTTTTTAACATGCAGATTGACACACCATTTCCACATCTTGGAACGATGTTCATGTGGAATTCCCGATCGAATAAGATTCTTTAGTTCTATACAGCGCATCATCTCTCTATTCATTGTGCTTGCAAGATAGTTTTCCCATTTTACTCCTGTGGAGATCTCTCGATTTTCACTGAGAGAAAGCGATCTCAGGTCCAAAGCTCGTGATTTTGCTACTAGTTTTTCCTCATCATCATCCTCTGGGACCGTCTGAAAACCATATATATCATATTCACTGAAATGGAGGAAGGAAAAAAGAAAAAAGGCTTTAAAAAATGTGTTCAGCAGCCCTAAAACTCTCAAGTTCCCATCCTAAAGTCACTTCAACTATCCCTCAAGCCACTCCCCATAGTTTTCAAGTTTTAATAATTATTAAACATTTTTTCTAAAGTATATTCTTTATTTAATAATTATTTTTATAATCCCATATACAAAAGACTTTGTTCCCATATTCCAATATATATCAGTACACAGACTAAGCAATTTATTTAAGAACCTGGTCAAGTTCATTTGAACTCGTCTCTTCAGTAGCTCACCTTCGGCAGCTATATGGCAACATTTGAGTCTAAGTTTAATACTGTATCTCAAATAAAACAATAAATGTATTTATACAGCCAAAAGGATTTAATGATGATACTGTTATTCATGAAGGGAAATAAATTTAAAACCCCAAATCCTGCAAATATATCCCCACTGTCCATTATCCAACGTTAGAACCAGGCCTGCTGACCAAGATACACATACATTTATTTTAATAGGACCAAATTACCTGACCAGGTGTGGTTTGAAAAACGCTTGTTCTGGTTGTTCACTTGTTTCTGCTTTCAAGGCATCTTCCAGTAACTGTGTGATAACCTCACGAGCAGGACTCTGCTCCTCCGAACAAACAGGAGTTTTCATTTCTTGAAGCAAGATCAAGTATTTACTTTCTATCTGACAGAGTTTGGCTTCCAAGCTAGTATACTGCAGAAAACAATAAATAATATTAGAAGTCTTCAGAAACTTACTTTGTACTACACTTCTAAAATCTGGTTCAATATTATTCCATTAGTTTATGTTGTTTAGAAACCTGTAAGTCAAGAACAGTCAGCTTTACTTTCACATTTTTGTAGCACCAGAAAACATAAAGCAACCCTTACATGTGGAAAACAAAAACATATATGCATTTTATTACACTACTGTAAAATTCTGTATATAAAGTACTTGGGAAAGAAACCTCAGATACTTGTGGCTTTTTACAGACAGTCTTTTAAGGCACAATAGTAGACCAGAGATTTTTCTACTGCATGTATTTTTACATGCGGAAAATCTGAGCAAGCTTTATCATTACATTCTATGAAGTACAACTCAACCATTTTTCTGCTTCTAAAGCAACAGCTTTAGCCTACGCATGTTTGAACAAAAAGAAATTAAATGGCATTTTAAAGATACAAGTTAGGTAATAGCATGTAGGAATTGTAAATACACACTTCCGTGCCAAAAATACAGCATTTAGACCTGGCTGCTCTGTGCATCGTTTCCAAAAAAACCAAAAGCAAACCCTACCCAAGCCATTACTATAGGTATCTTGCCTTCGCTACAGATGCGTGCATTCTTCCTAGCCCCAGGCAATGGAAATCGTCATTATTTACCTGCAACTTCTCTATACTCTAATTCATCCATACAGAAACACACTTCCAAAGTTACATTCACCATACCGTAGTCATCCTTCGTGCTCAGGAGGAGAAAGCTCTACTCCGTGACATATCAAATCCTTACACATCCTGTCTTTTGCATACTTCAAGAAAATTATTATACCCTTAATTCTGAGGAAACAATGTTTTCAGAAATATATGTGCCTGTGTTCATAAGTTATGAAAAAGTTCCACTGGTCAACACTATTTTAAAGTCAATTACTTCTTTCAAGAATCCATTCAGAAAGATTAGTCTGTAAGAACTGGGTTTGGGGGGGGATTTTTTTTTTTTTTTTTTTTAAGCTATCACATTTAATACTTTTAAGTCGTCCCACTTCCGTTCCACAGTTACGTTCACTGTGTAGACTTACAAATGAATTTTTGAAAACTGCTTTAGACATTGCCAAAATGAAAACATGCTGTGTTAGTCTGACCTTTGCCTGCCATTCTCTCTCTCTTGCTTCTGCATTTCTTCGTAGAGCAGAAAGTTCCAAAATCTCCTTATTTAAAAATTTATTCTGGGTCTTATAACCCTGAAGATTGTCCTGTTGATAAAAAAAGCAAACTGGATTTTTAATAAAAAAAAAAATCTTACAAACAGCAAACGCCTACCAGTGAAAGTATACCTTAGAATACAGAACAAGCAGCTACTAATAGGACTTATCATTAAAAATATCAGGATCAAGTATTATTTTTAGTCTTCACATAGGTCAAACACACAGGCCAAATATGAGCACAGAGGTGTACAGGATGGTGCTGTGCCTCACTTGCATCCCTTTCAGTGCTACACTCCCAGCAGAAGGCAGCTGGTTGCTGCTTGCTGTCACGGGGCAGGCCCAGCCCTGCAAGGCTGCACCAGCGGGGAGGAGAACAGAAACTTGCATGCTGAACGCACCAGAGAGATCATGGTGCTGCGCATCAGCCAGAAGCACATAACATACAATAAAAGAAGTGGGGGCAAACGCCCCTTGGGTTTTGGTTACCCTCACCAGTCTTCATTTAAAGTACAAATTTGATGTCTGCCTCTCTACAAAAATAGAAATCCTTAGCAATAAGCTTCCTTGCCTCATCGACTCAGCTCCAGGCTACAAACACTACCTCTGAAACCTGAGGTTGTGGGATGAGGGCATGCTGGAACCCTCCCAACAATTACAATACTCCCACACTCCACAGCATCTACAAACTTTAGTCTGCTTTCTGCCAAGGCCATCGATTTCTAGTTTCAATTTTATTTTCTAAAACTTTCCAGTCTCACATATAGGAAAGAAAATTATGAACTTTTACACATATTTTAAATGACTGACTTGTATTCCAAATCCCTTGGAATGTTAATTTGGAATACAACATTTATCCAAAGACAAGAAAGCATGTTTAGAGCAAAGTGGGTAACTTCAGTAACTCCATTAAGAACTTCTGACACCTTCACTGAGGTAGGTTAGATTAAAAAAATAAATAAATAAATGCATTGATAACATCTGGAGCAGCATTAGTAAAACAAGTTCTTATACGCCTCCTCCTTTTTCCTCCTTGGAGCTTCCCTTAGCCATTCCACATGCTCTTTGTTTCCTCACTTTTGATACTTAAAAATATTTTAAAAAAAAAAAAAAAAAAAAAAGGCAAGCTTTCTGGCTGTTTTCCTCCATGCTTTTATTTTCCTCTTACCCTTACTTTTTCCTGTTCCTTTGATTATTTCTCACATCACTCCTCCTCCACACCACCAATGATTAAATTACTGTAAGTATGGGACACTCTACTATAGCTGTACAGACCAGCTCAAAGTATAAAAGTCCTGTTTAGATTGCCACATAACAGTTCAAAGTGTAGATTCCAAGGAGAGAAAGCCTCAGTTGATGAATATCTTGGAGAACTGCTGTAGTGATCTCCTCAAACAGTACAGCAGACTAGAAAGTAGTTTTTATAGGGAGTAGAGATTTCCCTATCCATCAAGAGAGACATTACTCTTACTTTTAGTCTGTCCAGTTCCTGTAGTTCCTTATTAGTACAGGTGGCCATGGAAGAATTTACTGCTCCACTTTGAGAGGATGTATTGTCCTCACATTCGCTGAGTTGACGAGAAAGTTTCATGATCACTTCATCTTTAGCTTGAATAGTTTCCATCAACATACCCAGCTGCTCATTGAGTTCTCCAACTTTACATTTCAGATTCTTTACTTCCTGTTGGAGACTATCTTTTTCCAGATTTAACTTTTCAAGCTGGTTGTTGAGACCCAAAATCTGGTCATCTTTTTGGTGCAACAGCTCTAACTTTTCTTTGGGAACCCCCTCACAAAGACGGCTTGCAAAATATTTATCATATTGGGAAGATCGGACTGTTTGCTGCAGAAGTCGCACAAGTTCCTGAGAATTTAAAAAAAGAAAAAAAAAAAAGATAGTAATGAAGTTTTAAGTTTAAGTTTTATAACTTAGAAATCTAACATCAAGCAAAAGAAAGCTTTGGAATGGGTTTTGCATCTGAATCATCAGCTTACAAAAGATTTCATGGTGGTGTTTTAAGGAAAAAAGGAAACACCTACATGACATGATTTCTAGCAGGCTAACACCTTACAATGACTGGCCTATACAGGTGGCTTAAATATCTTTCACTGAGCTAAGGATCCTAGCTAGAAAGGCTACAACAGGTTTGGGAAGAGTAGTTGACAGCTGTGGCCCAGCGCTTATTTGGAAGCTAAAAAAGGCTTACTTGTAAGAAGCCCTGTTGTACGAAGATAAATAGGAAGAGGGCTTAAGCCCAAAAAATTAACAGGTGAACATTACAGAATGGAAAAGAGAAAAATAACTAATTGCTCTCTTCCCTAACAGATGCAGAGAAAATAAAAGGAAAAAAAACCAAACATGCTGCTTTGATGAAAAGGAAGTCTTTGGAGGGCTGTTTAGAAAATCCTGCCACAGAATCAGCCAAATAATTAACTGACCTATCACAAGGGAGAAAAGGAATTTCTGTGGTCTTTGCAAAAAGACAGCATCGAAGGCTCTGAACTAGCACTTTTTTTAGAACACACTTCTATAATAATTCTATCATTTTCATCTTCTATTCCCTCACACTAAAAAAGGACAAGTATCTTTGCTCACAGGATTGCATAGATCCTGGACAACTACAACATTTATTCACTTCCACGAAAGACCTATGTGTTTTGCTTGGGGAATCATGGGTACACACACGTAAGAGAAGCTGATTTTTAAGGCAGTTACACTGAAAATAAAACCCTACTTCCTTGCTGGAATGAGATCCTACTATGACTTTCAAGAAGTGAAGGCTGTTACATGCAAGTAAGTCAAAGTGAAATTTAAAAGAAAAGAAATACTGTAAAAGGAAGAGTTTGCCTTGGCTACTACCTGAAGCTCTCCGAAAGCTAAACTGTAAAAAAAAAAAAAAAAAACAACAACAAAAAAACCCCACAAAAAAACCCAAAGAAACAAACAAAAAAACCCCAAACAAAAACCAAACCACCACACACATAAAAAAACCCCAAACAAAAAACAACAAAAAACCCCAAAACACAAAACCAAAACAAAGGACAATATTCCAGATCAACAATAAACACCAAGGAAGAAAGAACAGCAGACTGTTCATTTTCAAGTCTCACTAATCTGAATTATTACCTTTGCTGTTTCCCATGTTTGGCTAATGGTTTAACGCTGTGGAACCGTGGGAAGGCAAGTTTAACCCTAGAAGCATTTACAATACTTATCAATGAAACTGGAAATTTTTTTTTTTTTTAATAGCTCTCTGACACTAATTAAGAATACAAGGACAGAAATAGGAATTGTTTTTACGGAATTCCTGAGAACTTGGGAGTTCAATAATGTATCTGGAAGTTTACAAAGACTTGGAAAGTCATAAAGATATGGGTAGAATGAACCACTGAATGTTACAAAGTTCCAACAGACTTGGTTTTGTTTCCCCACAACAAAAAAAGTGAACAGGAGAGAGCTGGGTCTACAGTATCAAATATCAAGCTACAGTCTTTAGAGAGGTGTGGGAAGAAACCCTTGGACCTTGAAGAAAAGGTTTTGAGAATCTAGATTTTCTTCTTCCTTTGTTCACTGTACTTGAACAAGTATTATCTTAATGCTACTGGACTGAACTTTTAACAGTTACTAAACAGCTGGATGATTTCATGGCCGTAGTTCAGTGACAACTGACCACTCTACTTATCAAAAATAACAAAACCCAGACTGATAACATACATGCCAATAGCCATTAAGTTATGAGAGAATCCGAGACAACAGGGACAGATCTTGCCTGTAGGCAGCAGCTGCAGAGCAGGTTATCAATTCCTATCAACTCTCTAAAAAGAGTTAACTACAGTATAAAAAACTGTCCAGTCACCCAGGTTGTCAGAAAGACATCTTACTTGTATGCCGCTGCCATTGATCACAGTTCTAAATCTAGCCCAGTATCAAGAGCGAGAATATCTCTAGCTACCCAAGACATCATTTTTCTTTTTCTTATTTAAACGGAAGCAGCTGTGGACACAATGTTGCACTAGATCAGTAAGATTTCTCACAGAAGCTGGCTCAGGAGCACAAATGTACTCCTAGGAGAGATAACACCTAAAATGGGTGTAAATATGGGGCTCATACATTCCTTCTTTGGTTTCCCTTTGATCATTTCACACAATGGAAAACACAACTAGCAAAAGTAGCAGCTCCATATAAGACCTAAAAACCATTTCTTCTTAAAATGAGTAGAAATTCTTTTAGGTAAAACCAAGGTATTTAATATATCTGAGTTATGAGGGCACACATGCATGAACACTGTATGAGGGCAGTACTACACACATAGATTTATGGTTAGGCCTATTGTTTACAAAACCATTTGTGATGATGCAGTTTAAAAAAAAAAAAGGAAAAAGGAAAAAGAAGGAAAAAGGGAAAAAAAAAAAAGAAAAAAAGGAGATAGAACTCAGCCCCATTCCATGACCTTCTCCTCCAGAATTAAAAGAATCAAAAAACAAACAAAAAAACCCACCACCAAAAAAAAAAAAAAAAAGACCCGAAAGGAGAAGTTCCTCACGAATTACATGTACTAATGGCGAAAGAAGCTATGATTATCTGCCAGGATCCTGGCAGACACTGAGAAAGCTGGCTTCAGAGAATAAGAAAGATATATAAACCAAGTTACCGAACACTGTGCAAATGAAAGTTTTGTTCAGGGATCTAATCTTCAACAGATGTAAAACTTGGTCCTTCTTGTTGCAAGACTTTTTGTAAACAAAGGTTCATTTAGCACCATTATTTTATAACAACCAACCAGCTCTTAATGCAGTTAGATGGCCATAAAGGGTAAACTCACAATCACCTGCCAGATCTGTTTGCTTTTGTGCATTTTGTCTGAAGGCTTAATTACCTTTTGGCTCAAAAGATCTTTCTTCAGCTTTTCCAACTCTTCTTGCTGGCTTTGATACTTCAGCTGCAGTTCAGAGACTAGTTTGTTGCCATTACCAGCATACCACTCAGTTGGAGAAGAGTCACTGCTGTTCCGGTTTTTGCTTGATCCAATCATGTCTTTTAATGGACGCCTTGTTTTGTGTGGAATGCGGCCAAAATCGAATGGAAAAGCTGAACTAGTCAGTCCTGCATAAAACAATTTCTTCTAGTTCAGTTCACTTAGTAAAAAGGCATTTCAAAGCATTCAGATTTCCTTTTAAAAATATGCTCATTAAAATTAGACTTTAAGCAGCATTTAAACAGCCCAATACAATAGTGTTAAACATGCCTCATTTTCCAAGTCACTTCCTTTGGTGGGAAAAGTATATAGCTCAAAGTCTTTTCCCCTCCCAGATAAAAGATTTAGCTCGTAAATTAATACTTGTGAAATAAGACATGAAGAGAACTTTACCATTCATTACAGAAAATAAAAGATACCCCAACTATGCCAAGGTAAACTTTGCTTCAAATAATTAACAGCTCAGAAGTGATCAGGGCAAAAACATCACTGATATCACAGCATACTGTTCTTTTAAGAGGCATTCAGTGTATGGTTTCACCACCATTTACATAACCACAGGAGTATTCTTAGAGAGAAGGATGTTTTCTAACAGATTAAATCACTTGGATGTCAGCTAAAGTGCTCTTAAGGAGCTGTAAAAACATCTTCACAAGGTTATTCCAGACACTGGTCAAATGTGAGAACCAGTTACAACACATAGATGAGCTATCACTGCATATGCATCCCTACTTTTCCCCCTCATTTCAGAAGCAAGCCAATATAACATGCATATACATACTTCAGAGTCTAAAGGCAGTTCTGCTTCAATGGGCGACACTCAGCTGAGTAATCAAAAGCCTCAACACTTCCCTTCATCCTGTAACTTTGCAACTCAAGTGACAAAACTAGAGATGATAACATGCTTAGGGAACCTGAAACAGTGGATAACAGGGCTTCGTACTTATTCTATCGTACCTGAATGGCAGGGGACTCCACACACATCATAAGGAATTATTTTTTTTAAAAGAATTTACAGAGCTCTGATGTGGTTTGTGAAGAAAAGATAAACTTCCCCTTATTTCCTGGAGACGGACATAACACAGTACACTATTCTAGAGAAGGTAAGGCATACGCTCCCCTTCCTTCCTCCCACTTCTACCTTTACTTCCTTCTGCCAAGTGTTTCCTCTTTTCTTCCAGTGCCATCGAGTCCTCCAAGTCTTTTGGGGTTGGATCCAGCAATTCCCACTCTTCGGTGGTATAAAATATGCTCTTACGGTTTTCGTTATTTCCTTTTCTTAAAGAGGACATTGAATTTCTGTGAAAAAGACAGCAGGAAAAGTGACAATGACTTCTCCATTTTGCATTCTTTTTATAAAGGGGTTTTCAAGACAACCACTGCAATTGAAACAGTAGCTAAAACACAGACAAAACCAATACCAAATAAAAGCTCAAAGAAAATAAAGCATATCCGACTAAATAGCACCTGCTATCAACAGTGCTATGTTTCAAGAACAGAGGAATTATTCTGCTTTAATAGGATATTAATATCTAGGAGACCACTACGGTCTTTTGTGTCATCCTCTGTTTTATCCTTGTTTTGGGAGTGGGGAAAAAATAAAATTAAAATTTAGAAGCAGCATCTCTTTATTGATCAGTTATTGTAGCTTAGAATTTTAGGATAACTGCCAAGCATTAAACAGAACAGCATGCAGTCAAAACATATATGTTACAGTTCCACATTCTGGATTAATGTCAAACTTGGGATCATCCAAGAGACCTGCAGTAGCTGAATCACTGATGACAGACTCCTTAGCAGTTTTTCTTTCCTAAGGTGGAATGTTGCCAATTATCTGCAAGAACATTTCAGAGGCAACCTCTAAATTCCAGTCAGATAATTCTATAGAAGAACAATACATTTCATGAGCAGGATGAGATGACCCTACCCAGCTTCCCCCACAACCATCATGCAATCAGAAATGTTTAAGTCAACACTTAGGACCATGAGTATTAATGTAGCTCAGTATTGTAAAGTCTTTGTTCAACTAGAGAAGGAGATTCTACATCAATCCATATGAATCAGTTTAATGTTTTAGGTATAAATGTTGTAAATAAATTTAGTATCTCAGCATTTTCTACACAGTCTGTGTAAGATGAAGGCCCACAAAGATGCCTTCACTCAATCAGCCACATTCTCTCTTCTTACTCTTCAAACCTTAAGCCAAAAGTAACCCATGTTACACCTTCAAGATCATTTGATGATCCAACCCAGTCTTTCAGCTTCACAAGAGATTTAACATCTGATCAACGTGAACTCTAGGCTAATCATGATGCAGTGCAAAATTCCTATAGTCTGGTGAACAGAAAAATAATCAAGTACAATTTAAAAATAATCCTAAAAGTTTTACTAATAACTATTTCAACCATCAGTTTGCAAACTTGACAAACACTGAATTATACTACACATTTCTTCCAGAAAGAATCACAATTTCTGTTGGGGGCAGGAAGCCTCATTTCGTTGTTCAGACCTTCCATTCAAATTAAATAGATCAAATTGGGTGATGATTGACGTTATTTCCTAGGACACTCAAAATTAATAAGTGTCAGCTGACATCTCTACAGCTAATCTCTGAATAGTGGCTGATCTCTTACTGTGCAACTCCACAACCGCCTGCTCTGCTCTTGGTCAACTTCAGTATTTAAAGCCTGTCTGAACACCACCTTTTAAAGCTTGAAAAAAATCACAAGGAACAAGAAGTCAAATGAGTTCTAGAAAAGCTTCTTCAAAAACTGCTGTTAGGTCCATGAATAATCCTAGCTGATGCTGAATTTTGTAAAGCTTTTGCATAGGATTGTTAAGGGCACTGAAGTAGCACTGCTTCATTGCTTTCTATTAGATTAAAAGTAGGTAGTTGAATTTAAAAAAACAATACTTATTTTCCTAAGCACAGTATGACAAGTACAATCAGTCAAACCGCACAAGACCTGATCATATGATCTAATGATTCTGTATTTTTAAATGTTTTGGATTTAAGTCTTATTTTATGATTATATAACTTGAGGTTACTGTAATTCAGTATGTTTCCAAGTCTATATTCTGCATAAATAAGAGACACAAGTAGCTGACAGCATAAAGATAAAAAAAAAAAAAAAAAAAAAAATCAGGCCTAAATGTCTATATATGCCAATTAGTACTTGAAAATAGATTTTAAATAGTAGAAAAGCATGTTTCAACTTTAGTTACTGTAAACATACACACAGCTTAACTCCAAGACATATTCCTCACTTTTCTCCAATTATTATTTCACCACTGCTACCTAGGATGCAAATGCAGTTATAGCAATAGCTTCTCTGTCAAACACATCATAGTGTGTTCAGGAGGAAGGATAAGTCTTTCAGACATCTAATAGATAAATACATGCTCCCAGCAATATAGAGAAAACTCTTTGAAGTTTTAGAAACACCCTGATCCATTCTCTAAGACTGAGGTTAAAACTAGTCACAATCCAATAAGATACTGGATAGTGCACATGTATTCCAAAGGCGATTGGATCCCACCCCAACCCCAAATTGCATAGAATTGCTGGTGAATGGAGGAAAACAATCAACCACAACAGTACTGCTGTTTGCATATGTTTACTGCAATAGAGTTTTTAACATTTTAGTGGGGCTTTTTTTGCCACCAGTTTTTATAGTCACACTATATTTATTATGTCATTTTATTTTTCCAAGATTAATAATTAGCTTTCACTTTAATGAAAATATTAACCACCTTGTCCTAGTTCCACAGAACTCACTAGACCTTCTTGTGATACACACTGAATGAATGCTGTTCAGCCTAGTAAAAGAAGATTGCTTGTCAATCAAGAAGTGACAAATGAGATTGCACATGTTAAAATACAAGACTTACAGGACCACTTAATGCTTTTTCATAGGAGTTCCATTCAAAATGGTTTGAGCATAAACCGAAGCTGCGTAATGAGAAAGGCTGTCATCTGCAGGACCCTTGCACCATTACTGAATAGTTTTGTTTCTTAATTGGGCATCATTCATTGCAGGATTGAATGAACAAAAGATATGGGGAGTGGAAGCATGTACTTATGATCATCTTTCATACTTATGCCAAATAAATCCAAATTAAGATTTTACATGCCCTACCCCTCTCTGGAGCAATTGAGGATAGCCATTAGAAGGAAAATCCACTTGTCCCTAACCAAACCTATGCTGAAGAAAATTGACCTTTCTTGCAAAAACTGCTAGACTCAAGTCTTGGAGCAAATTTATATTACTTAAGGGCTTATGACCTGCTAGCTCAAAACAGGCAGGCATAATGCTAGTCCATAGCTTTTAAGACATGTCACTGCAAGGTGTATGCTAATGTGAATAAATGGCAGAGATTCTAGCATATTACCATGCAGCTAAAGAGCTTCTGACAAGGTTATCAGACTCTTATGCCAGTGGTAGAATACATGGCCAGAGATAGTGTACAACTGCACACATCACACACACTTCAGTTTTTAGCTGCTGGCTCAGTAAATGCTCTGCAAAATGACTTTTCAAAAGCTCAGAAGAGGATGTTTGAGCATAACAAGCAATCCTTACAAAGACACCATTTCACACGGGTATCAGCTTGTAGGGGGGGAATGCCTGCTTTAAAATTTAGAGCACATGGGGGCACTAGAGCACTCCATATAAAAAACCCCCACAGAATTAAAAAAAAAAAAGAAAATCTGTTAGTAGATACAATCAGTGTTATTTTCCCAGGAATGTTTTCAGATAGATGAACCACTGCAGCTGAGTATCTCCAGGAAGAGTGGAATGGGGGAGGGTGGCATTCAGCCTGAAAGACCTTCACTGTGAAATCTTCTTAGATGTTTATTCCCAGAGATCTGCAAGGACTCCAAGCCATTAGGACCACAGCTATACAGAGAAAGGCGAACTCTTGAATACCGTCCTGTCCTGCAGTATCTGCTGGGCCACTGCCACCAGAAACATTTCCCTCCAACCAAAAGTGCTTCCCAATCCACAACTCCACTGTTGCCTCTCTGCTCAGTTACAAAGAAACATTAACACACACCAGCCAGGCAATACTGAGCAGTTTACCTTGACGCTGCTCTCTAGCTAGACTTCCCCAAAGTGTATCCATCTCCAATTCAGAAAAAAAAAAAAAAGCAGAAAAAAGTTTTTAAAAGCTGGAAACACTTGTTTCAAGTATACAAGAGTTCACCTAAAAGAAATTGTTTCATGTTATCTTCCTTCTATTATGACCATATTTAAGTTCTACCAAAGCAAAGTGGCTACACAAACCCAAGAAATCATACAAGACTACCAGTTTAAACAGGACATGTAGTAACAGGATTTATGTATTTCTTAATCCAGCCATAAGCCATCTTTTCTAGAACTTAAATGATGGTCTACACAGCAGTCTGAAAAAAAAAAAAAACCAACAACCAAAAAAACAAAACCCAAAAAACCCAACAACACTTTGTAACCTCTCAGATCTCTGTGCTTAACAGGAAGCTTTAAAAGGAATACGTTTAACTCAGCACTGCTGGTGAAAACAACAACATTTTACTCACAGCTCAAGAGGGATGTGGTCTAGTTAGCCAAAGCTACAGCTCTGCTCTGTGAACTGCTCTGTAATAGCACCCTCTGAGTAAAGCGGAAGATCTATCTATGTGGGCAAAGTGTAAAAACGTTTAGAAAGAAACTGTAACAGGAGAGCTGAAAACCAGTAGGACTGCTTTCCTTAAAGCAATTAATACTAAAGAGCAAACTCATTAAGAGTGAGGGGATAAGACATGGTTTTGCTGTTGTTCAGTAGGGGTCTGCCACATTTTTGCTCAGGAATTCAAACTACATCGATTTCAAGTCTGTGCCAGGCGCTTTTGCTTTTTTAAGAAGAAAATTAAGAAGAATGATTTATGTTGTTTCGATTTTCATCACTAAAAATACTTCCTAAGCACTGAATACTATGGCTACTGCAATGCTAGCAATTAGCTCCATTACACAATGAAGGATAAAAAGCAGTACTAGTTGAGAATACAACTCCCAGCTCCCTGTTTGGGTTCAGAAAGCAAAGCCATCACTAGAAGTGCTTTACAGGACTTGAGTCTCCCTTTCAGGTATCAGTAATGCTACACAATGATGATCAGCTATGCCCTTCAAACAAATAAGCAGAATAAAGAAACAGTTTACTTGAAAAGATACAGTCCAATGTACTGATCCACCCCATCACCCTCAGTTCTTCTAAAACGCTCTGCCTACCACATACACACATCTTTCAGTAGGAAATAGTCTCTGCCAGCAACTATCAATCTCATGATAACTCTTTCTCCCACGTTCCCAACTTACTTGATTTCGGTACTCCATTGTTTAAGCGAGAAATTGATGGCACTTGGTTGGACTGGTGCAGGTTGGGAAGCTGCTTGTTCCCCCACCAGGTCTGTAGGAGAAGTCTCCACAGCTAGAATATTTCTAGCTCTCTCTGCTGAAGCATTTTGACTTAGGATACTCAAATCTACGTTTAAAAAAAAGAGAGAGAGAGAGAGAGAGAAAGAGAGAAAAAGAAAAATAGGCAAAACTTTCAGTAAGTAAAAGAATAGTGGCCATATAAAGTCATATACTACTAAGCCTGCTAGTAATGTAGTTAGGGGTTTAAATTGCAACATAACTTTATAAAACGCTCTGTTCAAATGAACTTTAAAAATAGCAAAGTGTTTTCCTCAGTGAGCTCTCACTGCAGCCACATACATCTGATAACAGGACTCGTGTGATGCTCATGAAGCATTATTTCATGAGTGATATACAATCTCAATTAGCCAATATTGATTCATCTAGCTTAAGCTGCTACAAAGCCATAAAAATTAAGGTGATTAATTCTATTAATCCACAAAATCCCCTTGTAAAACAAGCTCAGGTCTATCAGAATTCCTAAGTCAGGAACAGTGTCACAAAAATACTGTAACACAGCTTCCAGGGTGTGCTTCATCCTAGAAGTTATTCATCCCAAAAGTGACACTGCTGCTGCAAGTCAATGAGCTTTACGGACTTGAGCCAGCTCTGTGCAAATTCAGCCTGGGCACTCCCAGAGCCAAGAACATTAGCATGGGCACTGCAGACACATCAGAGACCTATTGGATCAGTGAAGATTTACTAGCTCTGGTTAAGCTGAATGCAGCCATACCTAAATTCATTCAGCCAAACTCTCTTGTGCACTTCAGCAAATCTACAGCTCAGGCACAGAGCCATGCAGACGTGCAGCTCAGGCCCAGCACTGCACACATGCCAGCAAACTCACACAGGCTCTGAATGCCTCCACAGGAACCAGCCAAGAACTGGCACTAGCCCTGAGCCAGAGCTAATAAAGTCCAGAGGATCCAAGCTCATCCAAAACAGCTAGCCAGGTCTCCAACATACCACACCATCCAACACGTGCTGTATAATCTGTAGTATATATGTTACCTCAGTGTTTCCATTATCCCAGATAGCTTGCTTTCTCCCTCACCCCTCCTCCAGCAGGCAGAGGGAATAGGAAATGCAGAGTATGGAATACACTATGAATAGCAAAGGCATTATAGAGAAGCATAAAGTGGTTTATGGCCTTCTACAAACTCTCTGAACAGGCAAGTTAAAAATAAGCTCAAATGTCATTTTCAGACCCTTCCCCGTATCATTCATGAAGAACTGATGTGGATTAAAGTCTTGAGAACACTCTCAGACTTGATTGAGCAGTTATATTAGAAAGTAACACATCAGACAGGCTTCTGACTGAAATGATTCTCTGCAGGAAGGGAAAAACCCTGGGAAATCACAATACCCTGTTTTATCACTGGTTAGCCTTTCAGTCTTTGTTCTGATGATAACTTGGCACTAGCAGCAAGGCCATCTTTAAGTAAGCTGTACCCTCCAATTACTCAGCAGATGGTTACTTTTATTTAGCCCATATCGAAGATTAGAAGTAGGAAGACATACCATTTTGTGAGAAAAAATACGATATATCAAACATCACTGACACTACAAATCTCTCAAACCCTTGAAAAATGGCATCTGAAACAGAAGTATATCATGTCATCTTTCAAATATAGGTACAAATTACACTGCCTTGACTTATTTTATGAACAGTGCTGATAGAAACTTCTTCAGTGCCTTATCGGCCAAACTAAATTTCAAATTCTTTTGGACCCTGGCTGTTTGAGCTGAACAAAATTCAGCTAGGATAAGTTAGATAAAACTAACTTCTGATCATATTCACTGTCTAATAAAGGGGAAGATAACACAATAGGTTTCAACTAAAAAAAAAAAACCAACCAAAAAACCCAAAAAAACCCACGCAACCCCATGCCCCCGCCCCCTCAAAAAACCCAACAACCACACACCAAAAACTTAATGGCACCCAAAACCAGGCTGGAATACTAACATGCTGTTTTCATACTTAGAGCTTGTTTCATCTTCTACCTGTATGATTTGACAAGACTACAAAATCTCTTTATAGTATGGCCCAGGTAAATGAATTGCTCAAGAGCTGAATTTCTAATAAACACCATTTCCTCTAACAGACAGGCTCATCAGCCTGGCTTAATCTTCTCTGAGTTCCTAAGGTTGGTCATTGTACATGATCCCCTGCTTACAGCAGCCAGCTGATTGGTTAGAGGTATGGACTACACAGCAGGTACAGCACAACAATGTAATGTGGTTGTTAATGCAATCACCATGAAAAAAATAATCTTGTTTTTAAACTTATTTCAAAACACAACAATCTTATAAATACATGACATACCATTTTTTATTAATTCAAATTAAGACTTGAGGAACAGCATAATTAAGAAGTGAAATTATAAAAACTACATTAACATTCAATCAATTCCAAGGAAAAAAAAAAAAATCCCATATCCTGTAAAGAATAAATCATTTAGTTGACTTCCATAGTAGTAAGGCAGCTCCACGACTAATCCTACAGAATAATTTTCTTAACATTAGCTTTCCCACAGCCCACTTTGAAAAATACTTTCACTGTATACTTTTGAAGAATACTTTCACTACCTTGAAAATTCTTAAGAACTTACCAAGCCTGATCCATAAAGCAGTACCTTAGCTTTACCTATGTTCCAGTTAGTGCAGATTCCTAAACTGGGGGGGGGGGGGGGGGGGGGCAGGGGGAGGGCAGGGAAGGACAACAGGACAAAACAGGCAGGACTACAGTGAGCAATTTTGTTTCTGAAATGAAGAGGGGCTACTTCCCCATTTAAAACAGTAGTGATAGCATCTGTATTCAAGCGCTAGCAAAACAAACCAATTTCTAAGCTCCAGTATAAAGCACATCAAATGCACACTTTTTTTTTTTTTTTTTAAAAATGCAAGACACATATCTTGGTCATCAATATGGAATCACAGCCTTAAAGAGTCCCCCCAACTCTACAGGAAACTTTTAAAGTACTTGTTTAAAAAAAAAAAAGAAACAATCGTCAATCATTCAGGCTCTCTGCACTTTCCCCAGAAGAAATCCCTACTTAAACACTTCAGTTGACAACAAAGTCATCATTGTGACTTGTCCTCAAAAATGAGATACTCTAGATGTAGTTCCAAATTCTACATAATGTAGTTTAACTGCAGGCTGGCCCTGAAATGGATGGGTCTACTCAGCCCATGCATTTTATCTTGACATTCCCTGCACTGGATTTAATAATACTAACAATTAAAAAAACCACACAAACAAACAAACCACAACAACAACAACAAAAAAACAAACCACAAATGGGTCAGCTTGCTGATCCAGAAAACCCCCAACAATTCACAAGAAAGGAAAATATCAGATCAGTGATCTAAAGTGACTGGATTACGATTGCTAGATCTGATGCAAAACAGGAGTGAGGGAACAGTACCTACACAGACTACAGTGCCAGCAGGTTAATTTCACACTGTACTTAAGCTCTGAGGGAAGTAGCACAAACAAGAAAGAACAGAGTTTTGGGGCCAAGTTACTTATTATAGCTGATCTGATCCAACAGTCTGCTGCCGAAAGAGGGCAGTCCTGCCTGCTCCTTCACTCTGTCTTCCTGTATTTAGCCACTATGCCTTGCTCCCTTCCTTGCATCAGCTCTGGAAGTCCCCTGATTGCCCAGTAAATATATTCCACTCATTAAGCTAGCAGTAAAAAAAACCAACAACCTTCCTTTCTGGCTAACTTCTGAACTCAACCAACTCAGCACAGGATCAGACAAACACTACAAAATACAAAAAGGGAGACTACATAGCAGAAAATGAGGGGCTGAAGGTAGGAAGGCAAAGGTTTGAAAGAGCAAAAGCCTGTTACCCCTTCCAACACCTGCAAGGTGTTAGATCTTTGCACATCAATAGCTGTGTTCTTGCAGCATATGGTTTGAGAAGCTGGATATGGTTTGACAAGCTGCTAACGAGACTCTCTGCTGCCAGAAAGGTGGTCTAAAACCATCCCACTTTGCATTCCCAACAACTCTCTTGAGCTAATCCTGGCATTCATCTGTCCCTACAGGAAGCTACATTGGCCAAAAACTAACCTGGAGAAAAAGATGTTTCCTGCTAGTTGCGGTCCCTGCGCTAGCATAAGGAAGGGTGAGACTAGCACCGGTGCTAGATCAAGGGAGAGAGCTGGGCTTTTCTTTAAGTAGTGACTAGCCGTTAGATTGGTGTAGCTGAAACATCAAGCTGAGCCCCTACAAAAACACAAACTCTCAAGGCAGCTGTGGTTGAGCAAGCAGACTGCTCTCAAATGAAAGCAGTAAACTGGGTTAGAGGACAATACTGCAGCATGGGATCTGAACCAGGGGAGGGGAGAGAAGGGCGGGGAAGACCACAGCTTAACATTTCTGGTTTTGCAGTATGAGCAAACTGAAATCAACAAAATATAAAATCTGTTGATGAAATATGTCTGACCTCAAGACTCTGTTTAAACCCAAGAGAGCTTTACGAACACATCTAACTTGACACAGAACAGGATTTTACTCAG
This sequence comes from Harpia harpyja, assembly GCF_026419915.1. Classification (NCBI taxonomy): domain Eukaryota; kingdom Metazoa; phylum Chordata; class Aves; order Accipitriformes; family Accipitridae; genus Harpia; species Harpia harpyja. The sequence continues at coordinate 35,628,532 of NC_068953.1, forward strand.
TCTTATTTATGGGTAACAGAAATCAGCAAGGAATCCATTTCTGTAATGATTCACGAATAAAACAATTCAGAACTGCCTGACCAATGTAGTAAAAAATGCAGAATAACTTTGTATAATACACTGATATGTTTTTGTAACTCTGACACTAGTCTAAAATTACATTTTGCTTGGCTAAAGGTATTGCGGAGACTGAATTTCACTTACGTAGTATCAGTGCAAACTGCCTTCCAGTTTTAAAAGGCAGGAAATTTTTATCACAGTCAGACAGATCCACCACACCATACTTTTTTGGAAACAAAGTATGGTCATTCAGAATTCAAAATATACCTGTTCCCATTAAAAAATGGAGTTTACATCTCAGGATACTTAACACACTAAGCTTTTAAGATACTGCAACCACTAAAAGACAACTTATCTAACCTAAACTGTACTTTGCCACTTAATGACACCTAGCCATAGGACTACTCCATTTTACTTCATTTCTAAAAATCTGTTTTTAAAATCAACAGATTTCGTAAGAGATATGAAATCACACATAAAATTACATTTACGTTAAATAATTTTAGCATCATCAACATATGCAAAGTTTACATAGAGTTACTTGATAACAAGTCGTGAAAAAAAAACATCCTAAGACTTCTCTATCCCAGTGCTATGCCTTGCAGTGATTAACTGACACCAAATAGAAACATGCATTCTGTTTTTACTTAAATTTTCAACCTACCAGGGTTGTCTTTGGCAACAAGACCTTTGGAAAAGTCACTTGGTGTTGGGGAAGTTCGGCTGTCCCTTTTTGCTGCGTCAAGGTTGTTACAATATTCCCACCTCTTCTGTTGAAGTTCCTGAAGCCAGTATGTCATATCCTGACGAGTTGCAGCCTACAACACAAAGAACCAGAGCACTGATGAGATCAGTGTGTCTCTTTAGTATATGAATACAGTAATTCCAAGTGCAATAAGAAAAACCAACCCAGATAATTTGCAGACCAGCAAGGTGTCATCACCCAAAACCAATATTATTTAAAAGAAATGACCACTAATGTACTAGACGTACCTTGTGCACACATACACATCCCTGACTTCCATGCCAAATCCATTTTCCATTAGAAATAGTCACATGCATTTTTTTCTCCAGTTTTACACTGAAACATTAGAGAACGCAGCAGCAGCATTTTATATTTTACACACAAAGCGTTTAAATATATAACTACAAATCTGTATTATGAAAAAAAAAAGCTCCCATACACACTCTGGAAGATTCTAATTTTCTTTTTTTAACTTGCTTTATTATTAGCAGAAACCAACGGATTAATAATGCATTGTAACACCTCCTACTTTAATGACTAAATCTACATACTGTGTTACCTCATCATCCCATGAGCTAGCTAACTATGGAAAGATCACATTTAAAAAAAAAAAACCCAACATGAATATTTACTCTACAAGCATACAGTCATTAACGTGAATAAGTGAGCAAGAATTCAAACACATCTTTAAGCTTCAGTAAGAATCACAGCTAAAAGAGTAATTTCAAGGTGTGTCAAATGACAATCTACAAATATCAACAAGAGACTAAGTGATGGTAACTGACATTGCAGGTGCTCACTTGGAAAAGCATTTTTATTCCAACATAGATCCTCAGCTGCTGGTCTAGAACAAATACCCGACACTAGTAACATGGTAGGTTCAAGAACAAAAAGTTAACTCTTGTGTAGAGACACGCACCTAAGTCCTTCGGCTTGTAAGCACACAGAGTGCTTACCTTTTAGCCAGTCTTTCTCCTACCTTCTCCAAAAGTGGTTGGTGGCATTACCAATAAAAAACCCTCATTACTTGGGCATATGACTGTGTTTACTCTTTAAAGACAACTTAATTCCAAATAGCTTCCTGTTCTGTTTATCACAACTGAAGAGGGTACCTGTGCAGGGCACAGCTGCAAAAGAACGAAGAGCAACAAACACCACCAATTACTTACAAAGGAAGTACGGTAACTGCTACGTGAAGCACATAAATGGCACAGATTTGTCCTCATTTTTTTCTATGAGAACACTTTTGGTCTAGTCAAACTGAAGATCCATTTACCATCATATTTTGACCCTGAGAGCAGCTAATTACAAGACAGAACATAAGCAATATGACAAACAAGAACTGATGCTTCCCCAGGGTGCTCTCTCTGGCTCAGTAATCTGCCATCTCAGTGTTTAGCAATCACAGAGACAGCTTTTTATTTTACGATTTGGCTTTTTGTACCCATATGAGCTTTAACATCCACAACATCCTACAGCAAATGGCTCTGAAGCACTGTGCAAGGAAGTTAATCAGAAAACAGACACAGTTACTCCTGGAGCTCCTGCTCCAGTTCCTCTCAATACATCATACACAGAAGACAACATAAGATACATAAAAATAAACATTCATAAATCCAATCGAGTAGCGAAAAAAACCCAAATAGTGATACAAGAGGACATAGCAGGTTCACTTTTCTCAGTTGGTAAGATATGTAAGCAAGATACTTCTAATCTGAAATGGAAATTAGTTTTTTATTTATTCTTGATTGCTCACAGGAAACTGAAGGAAAACATTTCCCTCAAAAAAAGACATGGGAAAAGAATAGTTTAGAAGTGTCTATGAGGTTTCTCAGAAAGTGTCAAAGAACTGGACAGTGGGAAACATCAATCCACACAACCATCACTGGCAGTTTTGGAATGACCACAGCAGCAGGCTTTAAGTCTACAGAATCCAGGCACTTTTTGCAAAGAGTAAACATCTACCCTTCTATTTCTAGCACAGAAGTATTTCTTTTGGAGTTTTATCCAGTGGCGAGTCTTCCTTTATGGTAAATTTGAGAGGTTACATACCCTTTAGATAGACTCACACACAGGCCTTATAAAAGCAATGTTTTACTATGCTCCAGCAGAAAACCACCAAGAATTCTAAGAGCTTCCACTAACACAGGATGTAGTACTTAAGTGGTTCTCTTTGCTACCACAACATAGCTAATGAGACAATTCACCTGGAGTCAATCTAAATTATACCTACAATTAACTTCTGCCCATGACTACTTCATCTTAACAAGCCTTTTTCACAATTTGTCCCATTACCCTCTGCCCAATAGTCTTCAGAAAACCATGAATTGATTTTATTGGAGTTGCTCCTAGTTGTTGCTTTTAAATTCCCAACTGCATTTGTTCTCTGCTGAGCAGCACATATGCATCCTCAGTTTACAAGTGATGTCATTGTTACACAATGGATCAGTTAGCAGTTATGGTCCTTCAATATAAAACAGGATAGCAAAGCAGTACAAGTTTCTCACTCCCCTGTCTTAAGTAATTTTCCCAAGAATTACTCGGTACCCTGCAGCTGCACCCTGCCTGTTACTTTGCCTTCCTTCCTTCGCATACATGGTGTTCCTTCTCTTACGGAGTTTTCCACTCCCTTTGAACAGTTTTTGCTGAGTTTATACATGCATCTTAATTATTTACTTTACAAGTGAAGGAGTATCCTGGGAATCTTTGTTAAGATGAGTTTTGTTTAAACAAATTTAATCTTTGAAGCTTGTTGTTTGAAATGGACTTTTTTTTCTTTTAAAACCACACATAGAATATTTTGTCTCCCTCTTCCCCTACTCTTAAGCAAAAGACAAATTTGCAAACCTTTTTTTAACTCACTTTACCTGTCAGAGAAAGGAACACTTCCATGCTTGTCCCATTTCTCATGGCTTCTCTGAGTATTTGGCTATTGCCCACCATGAGAGACAGAACATATAACTAGGTGCAGCGTTGATCAGATCTCAGAAAAAATCCTTACTTGTACAAACTATTGCATGGCACTGCAGTGAGAACGAACTTTAGCGAGCCACATTTTAATGGAGGCATTTCTATGAGAAGAAAAAACACCAAAATGTCATCCGAACTGGTGCGCGATAAGGAATTACTATTGCAAACTTACAGGCAACAGTAGCAACCCAAGACTCTGTAAGTGAAGAGACATTAAGAGTCCCATGTATTTTTCAATATAAATGATGGCAAATTATTATTATTGACTTAAAACCATTCCCCTATATTCTCCCACTAAGGATGCTGCAGGAGCTGCCGCCTTCTGATGCACACAAGACACAAACAGGAGAATTATTTGGGGAAACTAACTACCCAGTGGCATCATCTAACTGGACTCACTGGTGGAACATGTATGCCAATCAAACACTTTCTGGAAGAGTCCAAAGAAATGCAACAAGCAAACGTGCCATTTTGAGGAAACTCACGAAAATTTTTGCCACAATCCTCTTCTGAACACAGACAAACTCTCCCTCAAGCTTTTTTGTAAAAGGGAACATCGCCGGGAAGTTTGCATTTCTTAAGATTTACTAATCTTGCTATGATCAAACAGCAAATTTGGAGTCAAATGGCTTTTTTTGGAGGGCAGCCCAATTTTTAATTAAAGCATTGCAACCACTAACCAGCAAAGTTGAGGGGGGGGGGAGGATCAGTTCAGGAAACAAATCACCTTCACTGCTGAGGTACCTTCTAAGCTGAGTTAGGCCCTAATGGTGTTAGGTCCTAAGACAATACTACTTAAGCTTGAGCACCCCATTATTAATCTCTGCCACATCCTTAAAGTTTATTGACAAATCAGACTAAAAGCTCCTAAATAATTCTGATTTTAGCAAGTTTGGTATCCCAAAACTTTCAAGGATCTGGGCTCCAAAATCTGCAGTGTCTGGAATGCTTACTACTTGGCCAATAACCCAGAAAAGTTTTTTCTTAAAGAAGTCTGTGCAATTTCTGTTCCCCTCCCAATTCACCACTGTTCACAAAGAAGTTATCCACGCAGAAGTGACTAGAAACACAGTCTATCATCACTGACCAGTGTTTGTTTCAAAAGAAAGTGAACTGTGTCACTATAAGACACAGCGTTAAAAATAAATGAGAAATGACCCCTTTGTTCATTTATATATATTCATAATGCTAATTCTTTTCTCCCTTAATGACTGACCTCACTGTGCAAACACAGGCAAATATTCACTTGACTGTATTACCAGCATTCTGTTACAGCAAGTATTTGCATGATCAGGCCCTTTCCATGAAAATATTCTCAAACATAATCTATCCATACTTCGTGAAGTACACAATTTTCTCTGCTTCTTTACCTAAAGTGATGGTACCTGTTGTATATTTTAAATGGAAAAGCTTTTTACACACACTTAACTTCTAATATACTTTAACTGCTGGAAATATATAGAAAAGCTACAATCATGCAAGTGCCAGGTTGGTTACCTACGCTTCCAAATTATGAACAATTTGCCTTATTTGCTGTAAAGGCTACAGGATATTTTTCCTGAAATTGTTATCAAACTGAAAAACAAGCCCCAAGTGTATCATACAGTCCTCAGCTCCCATTAAATGACAAAGACTGAGCAATCCAGACGATTAAATCGCTACATTAACAACAAACTGAGGCACTACAAAGAAATAATGCATTCCTCAACAGCGCCATCATTTCAATCTGGAATTCCAGTTGCTTATTTCTTATTGCTCTTCTCAGCTTATAATACTGAATGGGAAAGACCAGATCACAAGATCTGGAAATTTTGAACGAGCAACAAATTGAGGAAAACAAGGCATGTGAGTTAGAGGGTGAAGAATACATTTGACTTGACTTTATTCCTCCTGCTCTGTGTGTAACATTTGCTTGATAGATTAAATCACATTTGTTTTCAACAGGGGCTGGATCAGTTGCGGGGGGGGAGTGGGGGGTTGTTTTGTTTTTTCTTAATTTAACATCTTGAATTCATTCTTAATTCTGTCTCTACCTAATTTAGCTGAAAAATGTTTTTAAAGGCCTTAAAGAACCACTGTGTTGGGTAGAAGAAAATTAATTCCAGCTGCAAAAGCCTTACCCCTTGGTGAATCACACAGCCACAAAAGACCAGTTGGTCCTGCAACATCCCTCAAGTTTTTCATTAATTCCTTTTTTATTATATAAACACCTATAACGTAATAGCATTTTTATGGACAATCACTTGGCCACTTTAGGGCAAGCATCATAACAATATGAGAGGGAGACGACACAAATTTTTTTTTTTTTTTTTTGCTAATTACAGAAATGACCTTGACTTCCTTAACTGGCACCTTTTCTCAATCCCTATAAGGGACACATGAAGAGAGCTCCAGTCCATGCAGGTTCTTTCCTAGAGACTACAGGAAAAAAAAGAATACAAAAAGCACGGGTAGAGCAGTAACATCACAAACTAAAAGAGACCAAGAAAAATATGAAAAAGGAAACTCCCTGTTCCTTACACTTGTGCATGGGTGTTGAGTATGATTTGTATCTTCATGACTGCAGAAAACACCCGAGGCTGCTGCTAGAGTACTGTTTGACAGACTACTTACTTATTACAGAGGTAGCATATAGTATTTCCCACTATAATCCTAATCATAAATTACATATTTCTCAACAAAGGCCCTCCTATTCAAAAAGAATCCTCAAAACAAAACATGCATTATGTCTTTTCCTGGAGATTTCCACAGAAAAATCACTAGATACTAATTAAAAACAAACAAACAAAACCCCCTCAAACTATCAAAAATCAAAGCTTACACCAAGTCTGCAGTTTTAACTTCTGTAACGTGAACACTCGGGCTATAAAGGCAGATTCATGGAAAGCAATATAAACTTTGGTTACGGTGATACAAAGAAAAAGTAGTTTTTACACGTGATTGCATGCAAAACTGCCAATTACACTGCTTTTCCTCAACCAAATATAGTTAAAATTGTCATGTTAGTTTTCCAGTTAAATAACTTGCTTATTCTTTAGTAAAGTGTGTTAATGATTCCTTATTTTGACAAACATTTATATTTATCAAAAGGGAATACTGAAGACCTTTACACAATCACGTTCTACAATCTCAGCATTTATTATCACTGCTCAAATCTCCACTATTAAATAAATGTATAGGAAAGATCTTTTCCAATATTCAATAGGAAGTTCTGCTGTTTTACATTAATAACTTTAAGGCTTATACTCTAATATTAAGGATCTTGCTAAAAAAGAACACGGCTCACGTGAAAACTCACACTCAATGCACAAGAGCATTCCTTGAGGGAAATATATGCCTTAATAGCAATCAAAAATAATGGATACTCAGGAGAATTTATTTCTTCTTTATTGAGTGGAAATGGTTTCCTTGGGTTTTTTTCCTAGGTATGACAATAAAGGAAAGATATGTAAAACAATCCTGACGTTTACCTCTCGTCCTGTGAGAGTCTGAGTCCTTGCAAAGGCAACGTGATAAGCAGCCTCTGCTACTATCAGGAAACAATTCTCCCTCCTCCTCTTCCTTCCTCCCAAAGCAGACTAGATGAAGACTTCTGCCATACATCATTTTTTTTCAAAATAAACACCCCAAAAGTGAAAACCAACCACACCCTGTCAACTTCCAAAACCACAATCCACCAGATTTCCATGGAAATCTTTTTTCTACCCAGACGTTTCCACAGAACCCACTCAACCAAGCCGGCTAGCCCATCCTGCTCCAACCGGATCGTGCTCACCAGTCGCATTTTCTTTCCCTTCAGAAGAGCACTTTGAAAACAAAATCATGAAGAGAAAAAAAAAAAAAACAAACGTAACTAACGCTAGGGATGGCCCGGTACTGCTGATCTACTCTGCCTTTACAACATATTACTTCTCTTCTTTAAAGAAAACGCCACAGCCCCGCTTTGGAGGCGCAGCCAGCACTGTGCGGGCGCCGGAGCCGGCGGGGGAACGGCCGGGCACCTCAGGGCCAGGCACCGAGCGAGCTGCCCCCGGTGCCCACCGCCTGCCCCAGCCCAGCCGGCGGGGCCGCCTCGGCGCTGAGGGGACGGGGGACGGGTCCCGCCCCGCGGGGAAGGAGGACGGGGGGAAGGCAGACGCCCGCCGCCGGGCCTACCTTGAGCACGGCGACGGCGCCGTTGGGGCTGTGCACCTCGAAGGCGGCGCCCTCGTCCCCCGCGGCGGCGGCGGCGGCGGCCTCGGGCTGATGGTAGCTGAAGCAGGCGGAGGCGATGTCGATGCGCCCGAGGGGCAGCGCCTCCTGCGGCCCCTTGAAGTAGTAGAGGTAGCAGCGGCGGGGGTCGAAGACGAACCAGCGGCTGCGGAAACCGCGCAGGGGCCCCTTGCCCGACAGCTTCTGCAGGTACCCGCACAGCTTGGGGGTGCCGCCGCCGGCCCCCGCCGGGCCCTCCTCCCCCTCCGAGCCCGCCGCCGGCATCGCCTCGCCTGGCCTCGCCGCGGACGCAGCCTCACCCGCCGCGCAGGGAGCCGGCCCGGCCCGCGCCGCGCCGCCTCACGGGACTTGTAGTGCGGCCGCCGCGGCCCGGCCCGCGCCGCCCGCCGCGCCGCCGGCCCTCACCCGCGGGCAAAGCCGAAGGCCCGGGGCCGGCCCGCCCCGGCTGCCGAGCGCGGCCCCGCTGCCCGCCGGGAGAGCGGAGACGGAACCCCGAGGGGAGCGTCGGCCTTCGTACGGCCCGCTTCCAGGAAATCGGGGCGACATCGGCCGCTGCTGACGTGGAAAGCCACCCGGCTCGATACGCGTCGGGCTACTGCCCGCTCTCCTCATGCGCCGTCCCTGGCGTTACTGCCACCGGGCTCCAATACTTTTGTGACCACATTAAAAACTATTTTCCAAGCCGTGGTCTAGCCCATGATCAGATTAAAACCCTTCTCTTGTTGGGAACTGTATTGCTCATTTGTAGTCTCCCACTCCGTGCCCTATCTCTGCCCCAGTGCCTTGCCTGACGCTGCGGCAGTAACCGAAGGAGCGCGTGGGCCACGCGATGTCTTCACAATCTCTCTGCAGCGTTTACTTCCCAAACCCTCGCTGCTCTGCCTGTTGATGGGCATTTAAAAATCACTCCCGAATCATATTATTTATGGGAAAAACCAGGGAACGTGCAGGAAGCAGTGGGTAAAAAGCTGCAGCTTACAGGGTTTAGATTTGTGAATGGCTACAGGCCAAACTGTGTTTTCACATTTCACTGAAACGTCTAGCACGTTTTGGACTCAAGGGGACTTCTAGTGTTAGTAATAGAGAACTTCAGTAACAGAAAACTTCACTAAGAGATCAAGCTGTCACAAGGAGGTACACAATTTCACATAATTTCTCCTTGTGTTTGGAACGCAGTATATGCCTATTTCCATCAAACATGCCTAACGCTCTGGGTACAAACAGAGAAAACAGTTTGATGTGGCATAATAATCCAAAAATGGGAGGAGAAAATTCCATGTTTAATGGCATTCAGCTTTTCATTCCCAACCTTAAATACAGCACAAAAGGTTTGCTGTCAAAATCGTTGTTGCAATGGCTGGAGCTAATGTTTGCAATGGTGTTTTTATTAGGATTATGCTATTTATGAACTTGGTTCATCTGACTGAATTCTGACAGTTTGGAAGTTCAAGTTACCCAGAAATCCTAAATTCCCCAGACCTTCTTACTCTGTCCTCATTTTTAAATGTGTTGATTAATTTCTCAATAAAAAGTAACTGTCTTGTCTGCCAGGCAGTATTTTCATTCTATGCTAAGCGATGTAAAGGATATAAAGCACCTGAATATTCAGTGTGGTTGTCCATGGGTTCCACTTTGATGTTGACATCCGGGATTGCAGAATTCATCAAGTCCGCCCCTCCGGATGTCACCTCCTGATAAGAAATGTGTGGAGTGAGGAAATAGCCAGTGTCATGTTAGCAGAGAAACTTGAGTAATTTGTTATAGAAACTGAGGAGTGGAAGTTATCTCCCCAGTCAACTCACACGACATGAAGTGTGATCCACTGAAAGATTAAATGTCGCAAACTAAGGCTAGACTTATTTTTCTTCCCCCCCCACCCCCGACTGGAATGACTGATCCTGCTCTCCCAAAAGTTGAGGCTTTGTTAGTAAATGTGGAAAGTAAGAAGAGCTGATCCTGCTTAAACAACAGGTGAATAACATTTCTTCCATATAGACTGCTCTGTATCTTCTTCCCCAAGAACAAAGTATTCTTGGTCCTCTGGTAGCATCATACTCTTTCTTGGCAAGTGTCATTTGCCAGAACATGACCTACACAGGGAAAACACTGATTCCCTTTAGAAGCTGCAGGTTCCTTATCTCAGTCGTTTAGACAAGTTTAAGTGCCCCAGCACTTATCCCTGGTCTCTTACATTATCTCATCGATTTAGTGAAGCACGGCCTTGTTCTTTGCATGCTGAGCACCCACGACTCTTCCTGGCTGTCAATAATTACATCTTGCAGCAAATCGCAGAATCAATTCCTAAATCCTCTGAACTTTTGCTGTCAGCACTTCTCTTTTTTAATTTTCTGTTCAGCTTCCTTACAACACTCAAAGAGGGAGAATCCCCTAATTTCACAGTTGATTCACGTAAACAGAAAGTTCCCCTTCTTGGGAAATAAGTTCCTTATTTCATCTATGCCTTTTTTTTCACAAAAAGATCCAGATGTGGACTGATAAATAACAGCAACTTATTTCTAAGTTGCTGTTGTGAATATAAATGAAAACAAAGCTCTTCCCTTTACCTGCTTCTTCCTTTCATGTTTTCATGTCCAGAATGCACAGATGATACAGGTGACATTCTGTTGCTAACAAATGTTTAGAAAACAAATATAAATAGCATCTCACAAGATGAGATTTCCCTCCTGGCCAGAGGCAAGGGCCAATGCAGCTTTTGGTGTGCGTGTAACTCTTAACCATAGTGCAACAGTCACGTAAATTTTACATATAGCAAAACCGTGGTTATACTCCCAAAAGGGCCACAAAGCTTGTCAAACATGAAAATATTTAAAATACCCTTTTTTTCTAGTATGTTTTTCTCTCCTAAAAATTAACAAATATTTTAGCAATAGCACTTTCAGCTGAACAAGGCCATCTACTACACATAAAAAATAAAATTGTATTTACTCTCAGAAATGAGAGACTGGTCTAATCCATTACAGTTGTAACCGTTTTCTCTTGTAATGAATATAAGCATTCACAGTTCCTGAATAAGTTCACATTTTATTCTAAAAAAAAAAAGTAAATATGCAAGAAAGAGAGAGTCTGTCATTAGATATGGAGGCAGAGAGAGTACAGTTGGTGTATATGCCAGGCTCATGCTGTCATGTTTACAGAAGTGTGGGAAACACCAATAAATTACAAGCAGCACATCTGTACCATGCTTTTGGTTAAAGTGAGATCACAGCTCCAAAATTAGAATGGCTGAGAGTGTACACTGCTTCCTTTCACAAAACAGAAAGCAAAAATGACTTTGTCCCTTGTCTGGTATCTTCTGAGATACAGGGATTCAGTCAGAGTTGAAACCCAGAATTTTTCAGAGCTCACACTAAACATCTACTGGTTTTTGTTTTCCAGAATAACGGAACTACAGACAACTGTCCCCCTCAAACCCTCTCCCACACAGTGCCAGTCCAAACCTGCACACTGAGATATAGGCTAAACGATTACTTTTATTCCATTTTAACAAATATTTTGCAGGTTCTTGCAGAATGTTATCCATGACTGTCACTGCCAAGATAAATATTGTCACTCTGCTATAGCCTGATTATGTATAGTACTTGTGTACGGCATTGCACTACATTGTTTCGAAGAGTGAATGGTTTTGGCCTACTATCATTTAAATTCTTTGGAGGTCAGGAACCAAAAACTTTCCTAAGCTTTTTTTTTTTTTTACCAACAGAAACAAACAGGCAAAAAATTTCTCCAAATTACTGTTCCTGATGCAGTCCGATATGTCATTCTACATTCCCCTGCCTCTCAGTCGCCACAATATCCATGAAGAACATCATATTGTTACATTTCCAAAATAAATTCCTTCCTTATATGCAAACAAGTCAGCCAAAGAGTTACATGGTCTATGTTTTAACTGATGGGCAGTGTTTCATATACTTTTCATTCTCCAGTATTATTTTTTAAACACTAGATGGTGCTCCTTTCCTGTTTCACGTTGACCATTTGTGTTTCCCTCTCAAAATGGAAAAAAAAGATACAAACCGTGAATAAGCAGGGAAGCTTATTTGTAGTTTCTGATTCAGTAGGAAAGACCTAATTTAACTCCAGTTAACTATGTCATATAAAACCAGTTGAATATACGACAACATTCAACATATTGGGTTTATTTTTGTTGCACTGCATCTTATCAAGAACTCTTCACTATGAAAAAGCAACAATTATACAATTCAGTGAATGGCAGCATTGATTTCTAGTTACACATCTGTGATCTGACTTGTAAAGATATCCAGGCAAGTTGGTAGCCATGTAGAGGAGAGAGAGTCAAATTAGACCCCTTATGAATAGAAAAGCAGGAACTACTTAACTGTAGCAACAAACTGGGCAATCCGTATGCACATAATCGTTGGCTTGTCAGCATTCATGTAGATCCAGACTGCCCAAAGAACTGCTATAGAGCTTGACAGGAATGCTGAAGAGGATAAGCAGAAGAATTTAGAGTACTGTTGTAGAGATGAAAAGATTAATGGGCAAGAGATATAAACACAGATGGTGATACAATCAATAAAACACAATTATTTCAGCTGCTTACAGTGGAACTTATTTCCATGTGTATACTTGATTCCCAGTGGAGAACCTAAGAATAGGTACATATAATGGGGACTTACAGAAGTGTCCAGTTAAAAGAAAGATCAGAGGAGATCATAGAATAGACTTGAACAAAAATCTTCACATAATCCTTTTTTTGTGTAATTGTTTTATATTACATGGAAGCATTACATATAACAAGAATCAGGAAAGATCCATTGGGATAGAATAGATCACAAAAGTTTATATCCACTATCTCAGAGAGTGAGAAATAACTTAGTGAAGGGCCGCTTAAGATTATCTTTATTATAGCAGCTTAAGCGATGCTGGGCTAAAGAGTTTAAAGATGAACCCAGAACATTCACTGGAAGGATGCTCAAAATCACTTTTGATAATCAGTCAGATTTTCTTAGAATAGGAAAAAAAGATGTTGAAGAGTCATCTTGCAAAGTAAGAGCCAAGAGAGAAAGCAAAAGAGGTTAGTGCAATTAATTTTGGAGTCCATAATTCATAAATGTTCCTGTGGTCAGAAGTCCACAGGAAGAAGGGGATTTCTTTGGGATTAGATGGCCCAGTCAGAGACCTGGCCCAGTAAACAGGAAAACAAGCTATCCTTCAGCTGCAGGGATTCCTTGCCTTGCTTTATGAAAATTGTAATATTCTGCCCATGGTACTACTTCATAACAGACTTGCAAAGTCCTCAGACTACATACTTGGGTCATCAGATTAGCAAGTTTGTAGTACACAAGACAAGCTACCTCACATAAAACTAAAAAGAGGAAAAGAGGGGACAGGAAAAAGTATATCACTGCTGTACAAACAAATGCCAGCACAAACATCCATGTATCTACAGCATTTAGTGGAGACAGTTTTAGTGGTTTTACCATTACTTGCTTTTATTAGTTCAGAAGGCCAATTTTAAGGTGTAGAAACATTATTACAGGTCTACTGGGTTACATATTTGTCTGTCAATCTCACCTTGCTGAATAAGGCTCTTCTGAAAATCTAAAAATATATGGTATTATTTACATAACGGTTCTACAGTCCATCAGTGTTTTATGACATCACATCTCACTAAGTTATAGATTTTAATTTTTTCTTGTTAAGAGTTTACAAGCCCATTTTCCCAGGTGCAGTGGCTGATACAAAAATTTGCATGACCTGCCTGCACTAGCAGAGATGGCACAGAACTGTGCTAACTCATGGTAACACTGTCAGGATCTGTGACCTCAAAGCTTTTAACTATTCTCTAATCCAAGCTGTGCCCAAAAGTTGTTCCAGCTTTCTGCACATTTCAGAGGCCCAGCCCGTTTTCTCACCTGTCAATCACACTGTGGCCTTTTTCCTGACTTTCTAACTCATTTCTTAGTACACCATATCCTGGCTGACACCTTTTCATTGTATTAACTGCAACCACAAAACTGCATTTCTCCAGTAGCTCCTGAACTTCCTTCATCCCATGTATAGAAGCTGTAGATTACTTCCCTCCCTCCATTTAAATCCTAACAGAAACCTCTCCAAAGACAGAACATTTCATAGCCAAGGCTTAATGCTGATGTAAGATAATGGCAGTCACGGGTATATTGAGAAACCTTCGCTGTCTCGTTCCACCGGACTTCCCCAGGAATTGCAGCTAGTTACAAGTCCTGACAAGCCCTTCATCTGTGTGCCTCAGTGGATGATTCAGTATTAGTTTATAGCTACAACTTACACACAAACCCGAGTGCCAACAATACCCACTGTTGTAATTCTTACCCAGATGTGCTCTTCTTATTTCTCATTATTTTATCTTCACTTTGAATATCCATCTCATAGAAAGCTCAGATTCATCTCCCTAGTCTTTAGATAATTTAACTGAGGCTTAAAGCTGCAGTTGCAAGTTCAGTATAATCCACACATGGAACGTATGTTGCAAGTGAAAAGTCTATTTGCTCCAGCTTCCATCTAGCATCAACAGCAAAACTGCAGATACTGATGGACTGCAAATCATTTCAGTGTTTAAACTTCAGTGAGATGAATTCCAGCCTAAATGCTTTGGACAGGAACTTTTCTTTTGATGCGGACTATGAAATGCTTAGCATACTTGTAAGTATTAGTTAAAAGTTACAACAAAGAGTCACACCAGCTCTTTGCAAATAAGCTTTCTTCAAATCCTTTTAATTCTTAACTTTATCACAGGTCCATTCACCCCTTTTCAAGAAAAAAAAAAAAATATTCTAACAAAGGTAAATGTATTTGTCAAAGCTGAATGGGATCAAAAAAAATTAAAGACGGTAAACTGAAAGACACTTACATGTGTTTTAAATAAGAATCTATAACTGATATAATCTTATCTAAAAATAGGCAGATTTAGCCAGACTATTTGGTCTAGAATCCAGCCTACATTCATCACAAGAAAATTATTTTGCAGGAAATCTCTCTTGCTATTTGTTTCTGCTCAAGACAAACATTACCAGAGCAGCTTTTCCTGTCCTTTTCTGTTTTGGAACTTCGGGCTTTGGCTTTGGATAAAGACAGGAAGCACATGGAAAACTGAGGAAATACAGACTCAGGAATAAGCCACAACATTCAAATCTGGAGCCAAACTAACCCAAAGTCATTTCTAACTAAGACAGATGTCAAAGAATAGTGTTATATAAGAAAACGTGAGGGGAAAATTATCCCATCATATCCATACAGCTGCCCTCCTGTACCCAATTTTACTAGCAATATATGCCAAATCTGCAATTACATGAAATCACTGGCTTACCTGGCAGTAATAAACACTTGTTCTGACCCTGTTACATTAGTATTAATGGAAATTTTGTGTAAGTTTAGAAAAAGAGATCTGTGTCCTAGGAAAAGGTTCAAAGTATAGGTGATTGAGAAGGGGGAAATGTTACTCCATAAACACCAAGCTATGTTTTCATGGCATGTGTTCAGAATTGCTCCAAAAAGACTTCAGTTTATTGAAGGCAAATGTTTTCCATTCTACCCACCTCAAATCCTAACTGCCTCTTGCAGCATCACCTTTTATTAATACCAACACTAGCAAATGTAAAACAGTAAGTACTCGTGCTTCACGGAAAATACTGTAAATTGCGTATGTGGTTGGTCCGAGGACTGCCAGTTTATGCTACTAATGATGATTCTTACTGCCCTTTGATGTACTTATGAACTCTTCACAAAGGTTATGGAATGTATACCTTACTCAAAGCAATTAATGGCTATAGCAATCATTTTTATTTGGAATCTTCTGAAGGCTTCACTGAGTTAATCTTAAGCATTTACCAGATAGCTATCCAGTCACAAGACTGCTGTGTACTGACATAACTCAGTTGTTTCCTGAATTTGAGATCTACACACAGAAGCAGCTCCGCCAAATGTTCTTTCCTGAGTTGTCATTTAGAATTAATTTCTCCTGAAAAGTGACAGAATTTGGGGAAGTATATGACAACATCAGATTTATTAAAGCAAAGAACTTGAGACTCTTTCCTGAAATTTGTCTTCAGAACCTCTAACTGAAAAGGAATATCTCATGTAATATATTCTGCAAACATAGCAGAAAGATGAGAGGGCTAACAGAAGCTCGGTGGGAGACGGTTGATGACAGAACTGAGAAAGAGTGAGGAGTAATGAGGACAACTAAGATGGCTTATTTACTGCCAGTGCACTAAGTGTTGATTCAGATTCTTCAGTCCCAAATGAGACACAATTCCTGAAGAAGTGATAAATTTACCTGAGGAAAGAGTAAAGGGGCAGGATATGGGGCAGTAATTGTGGTGAGCTCTAGCACCAAGTGTATTCAGATCATGAGACAAGAAACACCGGTTAAGAATAAAATTAAGGGATACACTGAATAATAATACAGCATAACACAGAACCAGATCCAGCACTGGCCATGTTGATATGGTGTTTTGGCAGGGTAATTGTGTACCTAAATACAGTGTTACGCTGATATAACTACACTACTTCTCGGACTAAAGATACCCTCAGCACCCAAAACTACACTCTGTTGCCTGAGTGTTGAAGCTCACCTGGGGTTGCATTGCCCCATGGAGACGATTCTGTGACAATGGGAATTGGATCCAACTAATGCTAACATGAATCTCAAGTTCCAACACTTATAGTAAGAAATTCATGTCTTGTTTGCCAAACATATTGGTATCTCCTTTATAGGAAGAATGTTTAAGTTACATGGGTGAAATTAGCACAGAAAAAAGCACTTACTGAAAAAGAAATGCATAGAGCCAACAACTTTCCCATCCATATTCTCTGATAGGTATGAACTACCTATCCTGAATTGTTTTTATGATCTCAGGTGCCCCCTTATCAATCAAACCACGACCCCCAGAGACTTAGTGTGCATTTAAACTGAGAGGATGTAGTAACCGTTGCAAGATTTATTAAGTTGTTAACACTTCCATACTACAAGACTTATGGATGATACAACAGATCTTATGCTAAAGAAAAATTTCAGCTAAGGGAATACGTGAATTTGTATTCCTCCAAAAGCCTGACTGACCTTGTGTTGTTCTTCACATTCTTAGGACGTAAGCTCCTCTGAGGCAGGAATTGGGATTTTGTTCTGTCTTCGTACATGACCTAACAAAATGAAATCCTGATGGGTGGCTTAGAATACCATCAGCATTTATGTAATAACTTGTATACTTAGGTATTTACATTAATTAAAGTAATATTTATACACAGGTAAAGTAGTATTTATATGCAGTGTGCAACACTGCTAGCTGATTATCATCAAGATATCAAATACCATATTTTTCGCTATAAGCAAAACACTGAGTTTGATTCTTATCTTTCTTAAAACATGCATGGACAAACTGAGCTAACTGCTTTTAACTCTGAAATAATCTTGTGAGAATCAAAGAAGAATCAAGTTCTTTGAACTTAAGTTTTATTTGGGTATTTATTTGAAATCTTCATTTGAATGTCTGGAGACCAATCATTCATAGTTTTTATCAGCTTAGTAACAAATGTATCATTTATATGAGAAATAAATTCTATTTTTTATGTATTCTCTTTCTTGTATACATCCACAGATTGTTTTCTGCAAAAGATACAAATAGTAATATCCAGGATATGATATGGCCATTCCTATGGAATTTGTTCTTAAGCATTAAAATTGATCGTGTTCCTTGTCTTTTATTTCACATATATGCCAATCATAATGAGTTTCTAAAAATGTTGTTTGGCTTTTATTTATGTATTATATCTGTTACAATTCCTAACTTCCAAGCCCTCCCAACCGGTATTACTGGGAAAAGTATAACAATCAATGTTTACTGAGAAGGTGTAATTGGCTTTGAATCAAAGCAGCAGGAATTTTTGCCATCAGTGTTTTTTAATATACTCAGCCTTCCAAAGGGTTTTTACAGCTGCATATACTGCAGCATAAATCCTGTGATTCTTCATTGAGATTTTAAACTTTCCTGTTTAACATAACATTCATTCGTGCTCTGAGCTTATGGTCAGGGACCACGTCAAGAAAAGTTTTATCAAGATCACTTGCAGAACTATTTGTGGAAAACAAAGAATAACTTGTACCTGCTCAATCTGAGCGTTACAGAAAGCAGAACAGGTGGTCGCAGGAAGATTTTTCCCAGTTAGTAATATCTCCAAATGGCAAAATGCCAGAGCAAACACTGGTACTCAGCAACTCCCTGTAGCCACTACCAGGCATGACCTGTAGAAAAAAGGTGTAGGTAGGCGTCAGTAAGTCTCACTGGTCTTCAGTGATAATGTATAGATATTGGAAGTACAGGTTAGAGTAATTCTGAGGTTGCTAATTTTTGCCAGAAGACCAGCTAACCTAACTTCACAAAGCTATAATATATTATAAAGACAACTAAAACTATCATGTCACACATTCCTGCCTCTCTTCCAATTACATTATATGGAAGTCCTAATGCACAATATACAAGCTATTCTCAACTTGCAAAATAAATCCAGAAGAATAAGGATTTATCCTCAACATTTTCTGCTCTGGTATTTCCTGTGCTTTAAGTGTTGTTGGTAGAATTTTGATTCAAAACAGCAAGTCGTGTGTCTCATTCGACACTTCAACTGGCCCTCTAGCTGTACCCACAACATACATTCATGCATCTTTGATGGCAAATGTGAAATTTTGCACACGAAAACAGGCTGAGAATTTAACTTATAAATTTAATCTATAAGAAATGTAAACAGCTTCATTAAGTCTGTTTACCAAACTTATTTACCATCCACCAGGTTCAGCAGATTTCATTGGTCTTCTGAGAACACTATTCCAAAATTTAGTCTTTACTTGGATGCTGTTTCCTAGTTCACAGTAGGAGAGCAAATAGAGCATGGGAATACACAGAAAAAAGTGGGAGGCAAACACCTGCTGGCAGGAAATGTTCACAGGGAAGTGCACAGGATAAACAATTCTGTTGGAAGCATCCACTGGATATTACTTATCTTGGAGTAAGTGACTGGTAAGGAGGAGCAGTACTGCTGATGCTCCTCAGCCTCCAGCCTTTCAGAAAAAGAGTCACAAATGAGAAAGGTGTACCTGGAATGCAGAGATCAACGGAGAGATGAAACAACCGGCTTCTCCTGAGTGCCGTGACAGAACTTGGCTCAGCTGATTTTTCCTTTGTCTACATGAGAACCAGGCATTGCACAGAGGTCACTTAAATGCGAGGTCCCTAGTACACAATGGGAATGTAAAACCCCTAACACATACTCTCTAGGGTTCCCTGATTTTCCTTGGTATAAAAAAGGATGGAAACTCTTAGAAGAGAAAGCAGAACTGAGAAATTTGCTGAGGCTTTTTGGTAGTATTTTACTCCAAGATGTTTTGTTCATTGTTATTTCTCTGTTCAGACATCCTCAAGGTATTGTTAAAGACATTTGCAGTTACAGGTGAATAAACAAGTTCACGTAAAAGAACAAAAGAAATAAAACCAAAAAAAGACTAATTTGGGGGACAAACTGAAATCCTCTGGCTCATTCTCCTCTTAATTACAATAATCTTACAGCAGACAAAAAGCCAGTACTTAAAGTGGAATTACTTTTCTAATCAAGAAAAGACTCTTTCCCATAGTGTCTAGACACTCTCCTGTGCTTTTTGGAAGACTCCGAATACAAACTATACATCTTGTTCGTTGTTCAATAATGGACAAAATACAACCTTTCATAATAAAGACCCCTGCAACCTCATGCACATTAAGAAGAAGTTAGTGACACAGCAGTTTGAGGTCATCTTACCTAAGAATGTATCCAAAATTTTGACCAAAATATATCTTCTTGTGAACTTTGGAAAAGCTTTAATCTAATCTAGTAGTGCTCTGCACTTTTGCAATTCAACTGGATTGAAGACAGAAATACAATGAAGAGGCATTTTTATTCTCCAGATCCCAAAGTAGTGGGAGTATTCCAGAATTGCTTCTAGCTATTTCCGTTCTGTTCAGTTTGCTTTCACTGACTGCTTTCATGTGCATTCAAAGAAGCATCAGGTCAAAATTCCATTCTCAGTGGTTATTAACATTTGACTACAATTTTTTTTGTTTTTAAACAAATTCTTTTTATCAGCTCATTATGTTTATAGATGAAAGATGCAAAACAGTCAAATCATAAATCCCTGCCATAAATCACAGATGATTATATATCAAAGCTGACAACAAAACCCCAAACTTCTATTCCGAACCAACAAAAATCATTAAACTAAAACAAAAATGGGATCTAAATTATTTCATGAATGCAAGAAGAAGAAACATGCAGCCAGCAACACTACCACAGTGTTACAATTAGCAGAAATATTAAAACCAAGAATATTACATAGAAAGCAAATCCCATTCACAAAAAAGAAATCACCTATGAATCTTGATTAAAAATTGCCACAACTGTCTTTTCCTCCTGTCCCTATAATGGATTTCTAAGCTAAGAAAGAGTTTAGAAATTGGCTGCCTCAGCAGTCACAGAAGTGATTGAAGGTCCTACTTGGGGGCAGAATAAATCAGCAGATGACCAGGAAAGTGTCCTTGACTCTCTTCCCTTATGCATACACTTCTTCATTTCCCCCTTTTTTAGTGGGATATAAAAAGGAGATTAATTAGAATCAAAGGCCATGAAGAATCACATTTATTTGTAAATTATTAGATTTAATAGCAGTAGATTAGCTATTAATTGAAAAATTCCACCTGCTCTACATCTTAAGGTAACTAGGATACAGGAAGCTAGGAGGTTTTGTAGGTTTCAAAACCCAGGTGCCTCAATCAAGCTTCCTGGGTTTCATCACAGGATTCATAACCCCCTCAGTTTCATTTTACTGAGTCAAGATTTTTTTAGGCTCTTCTCGCATAATAGGCTTAATTTTCCCTGCAAACCCTACCTTTTCTCTGCACTGGTATTCTCAAGGTTAATACAACAGATGAACTGCAGAAATACTAAGTATTCTACCAGTCCTCTGCCGAAAATAAGCAAAAATTAAGAAATAATGAGAAAATACCATAAATAGGTCACTAATTGGTATGCTTCTCTAACAGAGCTATACTTCTCAATACAGTGAATGCAGTGGACTTCATTTCTACAGCTGTGTGATCAGAATAAGCCCCAAACTTCTTGGCAAACCTGAGGGACCTGAAGCCAAACCTACTGCACTGCATTAGTCCTCTGACTAACATGTAATACACAAGAGAGACTCCCGAGTGAACCTTCAAATGATACACTGACATTTTCTGAGGGATATAACAAATCTCAAGTTTCTTCCCAGGAGGAGTTTGGTTAAAATATGAAGATACTGTTTAAAATATTTACTCTGGCTTTACCAGAATTTGTTTTATCAAATGCTTACTCATAATGCCGAGGGCAGTGGTATTTAGTGGTTAAGCCTTCAGCCTCTTCATGTACACAATGTACTCATTTCAAGCAAGCAAATGAGAGGGAATGTTAGCCAAGTTCACTGTACAGTTTGACAGGAAATAACAATACAGTGTAAACTCAGATGCCTGTGTTCTTTATGAGACCTCAAATATTCTTTGTTTAGATCAGTAAAGCAAGAACCTTCAAACAAAACATGGAACGCACAGATGAAATGGCTAAGGAAGACTTTTTGCATTTTTCAGTAGTCTCAGATTAACTACTCATGTTTTAATAAACTCCCCAAAATCCAAGGGACATACTAGAGATAATGGTGCTGTTCAGCACAAGTAGTATGGTACTGGATCCACAGTTCGAAGAACTAGATGGTCTGGTGTCTGCCTCAAAACAGCAATTTAACCTGGCATGATTTAGCTAACTGCAGACTTAAAAGAGGAAGGTGAGGATATATAAAAACCTATACCTTTATTGAGAAATGAATCCACTTCATTTCTGATGCAGGGAGTGGATGAAGGCTGTTCCCCAAAGATGCACAAACATACCCATTCTTTGTTATCCCAAAGTGCCCCTTCTGCCTGCTGTTCTCTTGCCTCAGACAGGCACACTACTGGCGTCTGTTCACCATATGATGGAAAAGGTTCCTGTCTCTGTGCTCCACGATTTCTGCCTGTTTATTGGCTGAGTATATGAATGCAGGTCAGAAGGAAGAACTGTGGCCTGCAGTCCAGAGGTTTTGAGAAAGATGACGATTCAAAAATTCACTTCACAACCTATTAAAATGATATGCTTGAATTCATAGTTACACAAAGAATTACAGGAGGATTTCATAAAAAAAGATAGTTTCTTCTCCAGAAGGGAACACAATTAAGGCTGAACTGGTCATAAATAACAAACTCACATTAAATTTGAAATACCTAGTACAGCAGTCCTGCAGAACATGGCAAGAGTGAAGCTTAGTTTCACAAGCTGCTCAGAAATTCTTCCCTTCCCACTTTTTATTTTACATCTAAAGGCTTGTGGCTCACAAGATTTGCTTTGACTTTTTTTTCACCCACCAAGGTGCCCTGGGTCAAAGGGAACTTGATTAGAAATTGCTGAGTACCATTTAGACTCCAGCTGAACCTGAAAATTCCTGTCTGCAGGGGTGGAATCTGAGTCACAGAAGATTCAGCTTTGGCATTACACAGATATGGCCTGACTTGTGAACTTTTAATAGATTCTCAAATCCATTAAAAATTTTGCCAACTTGGAAAATGTTTGCTGATTACGCTGTTTGTTACATAGGTTTCCTTTAGTTCTCCTGGCCACTACTATCAAACATTGCCCTTAACTTACCTGTGATACGAAGCTAGAATATTTTCTTTCATTTTACATATTGTCTCATAAGGAATGAGACAATAAAAATACTTGGCAGTAAATCTGTTTTCTGTGTCTGATGGTGCCTGATTATTAGTATTTCTTCAGAAATTGAATAATGTATTATCTGCAGTCTTTGATTTGTTGTTTATGCATTCTATGTTTGAACAAAGTAAAATATTATTTAAGAACCTGATCTGATGCCTGCCTACTGAAGTGAGTAGGAGCCTTCCTGTTGTTGAGATCAGACCCTCAAGGATACCTGGCTACTACAGAATTATCGCAGTGAGAAAAAGAAACTCCTTTAAGCAAATCAGGCTGGACTTACTGCATTAATAGCCCAGTATTTAATTTGGTGAATTTCTTGGAATGAAAAGACATCAAAATGCTCAAATTTCTCTGGATGCCAATTATTCCCTCTGCTTTTTCAGCTACAGGAGATAACTGGAAATGGAAAAACATTGAGAATGAGTCATGTGGGATTAAGTCATTCTACCAGGAACATTTGTCAGCAAATTCTGCAGAAAGCCAAAGTTTAAAGACATGTAGTAAGAGTGACTTGTAAAACTGTAAATTCTAGTGCTACTGTCATTATTAGGATATGTGAAATTATAATAGAGAATTGACTTGTATTTCCTTATCATATTTGGTTGTATCATTAGAAGAACAGTAGTCACTAAAATCACCATACAAGAGATTAAAACTTTTAAACATATGAAAAGCCTCACTAAATTTCCTGGAATTTAATTTATTTATGCGAATACACACATTAACCTATTTATTTAGGCAGAGCAAATGTAGTCTTTCAGTTTCAAATTACTCCTAGAGGAAGCTTTCTCTGAACCTACAATGTTTTTTCTATGCAGAATCTTATATCTGCACAAAAAAAACTTGCATGACCATTTTCTGAAAACCAAAAAGATCATTGTGGTTAAAATCCCAATATACTTTTTCCTCTCAGGGTCTACTAGGCCATAATGACAAAGCTGACAGAAGACCATTTCCTCTTAACAGAGGGAAAAAATGTGGTGAATATCAATTTATTTCTAAGTGCCACTGAAGCAACCCTGAGTATTAGATTGCTAAAAAAAGATTACTAATGATCAGCATGAGTTCACTATCAGTACTGCCTCCGGGGTGACGTGAGGAGTAGCCCATAACCACGGGGATGAAAGGCCTATTAAAAAGCTGGATCCGACTTCCCTAGCAGGAACTGATCAGACGAATACTTTCTCAGACTGAACTGAGAACCATTTCCAGCAAGCCAACAGGGACACCTTGTACCTGCTTTCTCACAGAGCTTTACATGAGGGACCAGACCAAAGTCTTCAGTTATCACCCCTTCAACAATCAGCTACCATTTCATAGAGCTTGTTAGCATACAGAACAGATAGCAAGCTTTATGTGTGTTGAATTGCCCAAGTTGTGATTAAGCCCACAGCAATGAGTTGCTGTGCTCCTGGCAGGCTGCCACATCCACTGATTTCACTTGCAAAAAGTTACAGTAAAAACAGAGGAGGCTGGACTGGTGCCCATAATCCTCTTTAGCAGTTAAAACACTTCAGCCTACATTTTCAGGCACATACAGCCTCAACCTATATGCGCACAGAACCAGAAAAGAGTGTAAAAATCATGGTTTGTGTTGGAGGGCTTGTGAGCATGCGCTCAACAGCATCCATGCCAGATTAATCACTCATGTGCAAAATAGAACAAGTTGTGGATTTATGTATAAAAATATTTGGATTTGAGCAAATCTAAACCAAGAAAGAACAGAGGGAACGAGTAACCTACATTGTAACAGCAAAGCATATGAGGCTGACACACTTGGCTTGTCACTGGTCTTGCAAATGAGAGACAGTCAAAAGAACAGGGTAGTAGGGAATTTCATTCGGAGTTCGGGTTGTAAAAGGTCTTTTACAGACAAGACTGGCAGAACTTCCAGTTAAATAAAGGCACTTTCATCTGTAATGCTGATGCTCTTTTAATTCTACCAAGAACAGTCTCTTCCTTTTCCTTACCAAAGAGAATTTGATAGTTACTCGGTGTCATTAACATCTCTACAAGACACCAATAACTGCAGAATGATACAGAGAAAAAAGCAGAACATCTGTTCACTGTCCTTTATTTCTGTCTCAGACACACATCTTTCTAAGGACATGAACAATTATAATTTTATTATCTTTAATGTCTTCCTCATCAATTTTCATTCTACTGTCTGTCCCAGCTGAGATGTATTGTGCAAAAACATTATAAACTCTTTTAAATCCTGCTGTTATTTCAGCCCACATTGATTTATTGTGGATCCTGAGCTGACAAGTGTAATATTTCCCATTCCACAACAAAAACTCTGTCTCTAGCTTACTTTATATTCTGTTATTTCAGAATATAATCTGAATCTTTTCAGATCCCTAGAATATGAGTTTTATAGTTTCTGCAACAAAATCCCTATTTGTTTAGTTTTTAATGTACATTTCAATTTTCAGGGATTTTAATAAAAACCATTTTTATTAATATGCTGTTTTCATAAAAACAACAAACATCGGAACAGATTCCATCTCTGTAAGAAGAAAGATAATGTCATATATGGTGCCTTACCTCAGTTTGACCTTAATTCAAAGAAACACTTCTATTCAGAACAGTATGTTTGCCACATGTTGAACATTAGGCATATGCCTAAGCCCCACTGAAGATGAAATACATGAGTCGTTGGACACAGAGATGTTTCACAGCAATCAAACATAAAACTTGTTAATAGAAAACATTACGGTAGATAAACTTCAATGCATCGGATAATGCACATCTAAAATAATAAAAGTTGAATTAACCCATTCTTGTATTTTCTCATACCAAGAAAAAGATATAAATACCACAGACCATATAAAGACTTCAACTTAGTGTTTGTCACTGTTCTAAGGCAAACAAGCTAGCATAACTTAATAAAGGATAAGACAAAAAACACTATAAATCAATGGTTTCTATTACTCACAACAGCTGTGGCCACCATATTTCCAGAGAACATGACAGATGATATGAAATAATGATTTTTACAAACAAAAAACTATGAGGCACTACTATTGCATAATGAAAAAAATTAAACTAATATCTAATGATTCTGAAAGACAGGAAAACCGAACAGGTGGAATTAAAAGCATACTAACTCATGAAAGGGAAAAAAAATTATCCCATTATTCTGATCAAAATCAGATATTACCGAGGCCAACATCACACAAAAGGAAATGAGTAATTGTATGGAAAACCACAATATCTGCATTTGAGACAGGGTTGGAAATACTGTAAAGGAGTATTGTCATTATACTGGATCACAATCCAACTACTGTGTGTATCAAGAAAAAAATTCTCATGTACACAAATTATTCTATAAAGTCATTAAGTTTTCACATACCTGTTTCATACATATTTAGTTTTGCCCCTTGTAAGATTTAACTTCATGAATTTGATCAGACATGAAACTTTCTGTGTAATTATCTACAGTTTTAAAATCAGTAATTAACAACAGTTTTCATCCTTTTGTTTGTGGCATCATAGACTCTAGAGTATCCCAGATTTCAGGGAAATTTAGACAGTTGAATGAAGTCAAGACCTGATATGATGTTATGGTGCCACCTTGTGATGTTGCATCAGAAGTGCCTCTAACACGTACAAGGAGACAAAAATAGCCCTGGGGGAAAAAGGAAAGGAGACTGTTTCTATGCGACTGCGAAAAATTGCAAGAGATTCCAACACTGAGTCTGTTGACAGAGAGAAGCATGTGGTTATCGACTGACAAAACGGGCTGAGGCCAACTGTATGAAGTTTAACAAGGACAAGTGCCGGGTCCTGCACTTGGGCCACAGCAACCCCATGCAGCGCTACAGACTTGGGGAAGAGTGGCTGGAAAGCTGCCTGGCAGAGAAAGACCTGGGGGTGCTGGTTGACAGCCGGCTGAATATGAGCCAGCAGTGTGCCCAGGTGGCCAAGGCGGCCAACGGCATCCTGGCCTGCATCAGAAACAGTGTGGCCAGCAGGAGCAGGGAGGTGGTTGTTCCCCTGTACTCGGCACTGGTGAGGCCACACCCCAAGTGCTGTGTTCAGTTTTGGGCCCCTGTCGTGGTTTAACCCCAGCCAGCAACTAAACACCACTCACTCCCCCCAACTCAGTGGGTTGAGATAAGAACGGTTTAATAGAACAGAAAAGAAGAAACTAATAATGATAATGATAACACTAATAAAATGACAACAGCAATAATGAAAGGATTGGAATGTACAAATGATGCACAGTGCAATTGCTCACCACCCGCCGACCGACACCCAGCCAGTCCCCGAGCGGTGAATCCCTGCCCCCCCCCACTTCCCCGTTCCTAAACTGGATGGGACGTCACATGGTATGGAATACACCGTTGGCCAGTTTGGGTCAGGTGCCCTGGCTGTGTCCTGTGCCAACTTCTTGTGCCCCTCCAGCTTTCTCACTGGCTGGGCATGAGAAGCTGAAAAATCCTTGACATTAGTCTAAACACTACTGAGCAACAACTGAAAACATCAGTGTTATCAACATTCTTCACATACTGAACTCAAAACATAGCACTGTACCAGCTACTAGGAAGACAGTTAACTCTATCCCAGCTGAAACCAGGACAGCCCCTCACTACAGGAAAGACATGGAGGTGCTGGAGCGTGTCCAGAGAAGGGCAACCAAGTTGGTGAGGGGCCTGGAGCACAAGTCTTATGAGGAGCGGCTGAGGGAACTGGGGTTGTTTAGCCTGGAGAAAAGGAGGCTGAGGGGAGACCTGATCGCTCTCTGCAACTACCTGAAAGGGGGTTGTAGTGAGGAGGGTGTTGGTCTCTTCTGTCAGGTGTCTGGAGATAGGACGAGAGGAAATGGCCTCAAGTTGAGGCAAGGGAGATTTAGGTTTGATATTAGGAAAAATTTTTTTACTGAGAGGGTTGTCAGACATTGGAATGGGCTGCCCAGGGAAGTGGTTGAGTCACCATCCCTGGAGGTATTCAAAAAGCGAGTGGACGGGGTACTCCAGGGCATGGTTTAGGGGGCATGGTTAATGGTTGGACTCGATGATCTTGAAGGTCTTTTCCAACCGAAATGATTCTATGATTCTGTGATTCTATGATTTTAAGATTACATTAAAAGGGCATGAGAGAGCACAAAGAACTGCAGCAAAAAAACAACTGCTTTCCTCAACACAGATCCAATTCCAGACATATGAGTTAATTCCACTGAAGTCAGCAGAGTTACTGAAGATTAATATGGAAGTAATGAAGATCAGATTTTGGCCTGCAGGCTGTTATAAATCTGGCTTACGGTATTCCCTTAAAACAATGATAAACTGAAGTGTGTTAATAAATAACTTGGCTATTACTTGCTTTTCAACAGTGTTCTATTCATTTCCACCAGCTCCTTTTTGTCCCTAAGATGATGTGAGTGTACAAAAACTAGAGATAACACACACTTAGCTACTTTAATGGCAGCTTTAGATAATAGTTTTCCTTTTTCTTTGTCCATTTTTGAAGGCAAATATAGAAATGTCTGTTCATATTTAAGGCCTTTTTTGGAATACAAAATGTATGTCCTCTTGCTTTTAGGCCAAATCCAAAATTGTTTTAAATCTAAATCTCTTTTACTGTTTCAGTTTCTTTCTAAATTGCCTGATAGTTCCTTTTGAGCAAGCCTGGTTGAAGAAACACTTGTTAGTGAATTCATAAGATTCTGCCAATAATGCTATTGCAGAAATGCAGCTGGTTTTTTACCTCATAACATTATTGAAATTTGCAATCCATCATGCTGCACTCCTGTTCAATCAATACTCTTGCTATAATAAAAGTTTCAGTCATAAGACGTCCAACTACAGACAACTAAGAAACTGCAAATACAAAGCTTCTATAGAAATCCATCCCTTACCTTTCTTTGCCATCAGGTCATATAACAACTTAACTACTACTAGGTAGGATTATTTTGCTCCAGAAGCATTCAGAGTACATCTCTCTCTCAAACTCCAGGAACATACTATGTTGCTCAGGTTTTTGTTACAGGAGATGAACATAAGTCAAAGAAATAAAGGGAGTTAGGACAACTGCATACATTTGTATCTGCAGTATTCTGCAGGAATTCTCTAACTGTGGACAAGAATATTCCTTCACAGGGTGCTCCCGATTTCTTTTTGTTTCTCAGTTCAGATGGATGACTCCAGGGTTAAACATCTGACTGCAAGCCCAAGTGCCTCTTCAACTGTTTTGTGACTTTCAGGTCAGGGAGGACATAGGGAAACAACACACTTGAGCACATTCCAAGGCAACCAAGGTCTTCCTTTAAGTGGGGAGAATGATCTAACCGTGGAATGACACACAGTGTCAGGAAGGAAAGAATCTTAGCTAATAGAAATTTTAAAACATAGAAAAAGAACACTGATGTCAAAACAAACTGACCTATGTCATCAGCACCAGATCATTTTTGTCTGAATAATCTGATCCAGAATCTTGCAAACTTCTATTTTACAATACATACTAATTGTGACAGAAAAAACACATCTCACAAGGCTTTCAAGAGTAAATGTGTATCTTGAAAGAAATAAAAAACTATTAGGCTGATATTTCAATGAATAGGAAGTAAATTTAACGTAATCTCTCTTAATGCCAATGTCTTGCAAATTGTTTGAATCAACCAATGCATCTAACTTAATCTGCTTGAAATGAAAAAGATTGAGGCTTGAATCTCTTCTCACTCAATCGGAAGTGAGTATCAGGATTGATTTATGCTACTTTTAACTTGGGTAAACAAATCAGAGGGAATTCAGGCTCCAATTCCTTTATCTAATCAGAAACCAGTAGGAGGAAGCATTAAAATGCTATAAACATCACCGAATATGATCACTCTAAAAAATTTTTTTAAAATAAATGTTAGTAATAACATAAAAGTTTCATTTTCACTACACTATCTTAGACAAGGCTAAGATATAGACCTATATATATATACACCTATATATACCTATATACCTATATATAGGTATATACCTATATATACCTTGAATACCCAGAATTTCCATCAACACTTTTAATGTACAACCATACCGCTAGATAAATATTTCTTCTTGATGCATACTGTGTAAATTTGAACAGCAAGCTACATTGCAAGCTCACCATACATAAGAGGTTCTGAGGTAGATAAGCAGCATCATCCCTACGGAAATGGTAAAAAGATTAATTTCTCTACTTTAACAACTTTTTCAGTAAGAATAACACATTTCACCCTTTGAAAGACTTAACTTCACAGTAACTGGAATAATGACCAGAAAGGAAATTAGTATGTGCTTAGCCCAAAAATTCTCAAAGCACAACAGAATGCGTCAAAAGTTTTAATTGTGATGACTTTGATACAGAAGCCGTGTAAGTGACAGAGCCCTTCTATTGACTGTTAGAACAGTAATACACATATGATTGTCTTCAGGCCCCAGTACCTAAACAATACTGGAATTAAAAAAAACAATAATAAATCAATCTAGCTGATTTCCAGCTGGAGAGGGAAGAGAAATATAGAGCTGCATTCATGCATTTTATGGGAAAGATTGCATAGCTAGTTTAGAAAGAAAATGTCTTTTCATGTCCTTGGTAGTAGTTCTGTGCTTCTTTAACTTCTTCATGAGTTACAGATGATCATATTCTTCCATTCAACATTATCAGCCCATAGAATGAGTAAATGCAGGACCCCTTTTAGGAATAAGGACACACTTTTAACATTTATCTTGGGAAGAAATGAATCATGTATGTAGTTATCATATACAAAAGGCAATTATTTCAAGTTTCATAAGGACATGACGATCCATAAAGTATTGGTTGAAGGTAAGCACCAAACCCAGCAACTGCCATTTCAGTGACTGAAAGGCAAACCTGGGATGTGGTTGTCTTCAACACTGGGAGCTTGATCTTGACTGCAGTTCTTTCACCCAAGATAATTTCCATGCAAGATCCCCAGCTGTACAACACAGTGATAGAGGCATCTCATTATTTAAGGCCCATGCTTTCTTCCAAATACTCTCGGAAAAGTCACCAAAGCTAATCTTTCTGTCAATCATCTTTTTTTTTTTTGCGCTTTTAAAGAGCAGTATTAAATATTCATAAATATAAAAACTATGTGGAAATACCTTTAATAACTTTCTCATTCTGCCTGTTTAAAAAAAGAAGAAAAAAAAAGAAAAACCACAAGCCAACAACCAACCATCTCTGCCAGAGTGCTTGGCCAGCAGTGAAGATAAAAATGTGACTGTTCCAAATATCCTGTAGATCACATGATGCTTCTGTCTCCTTGTGGACCAGAACTATTGCAGTACTTTCTGCTGAGTTCTAAGAAGCCATAATTAGAGGACAAAAGCCCCCAAAGTGCCTGAGATTCAGAAAGGCTGGACTGGCAAGTAAGTTCTGTTAACACTGGCTCACAGAAACCTCTTCAGATTCTTATGTGGAAAGTACTGCAAAGGAAAGAAAAAGATTAAGAGATATAAACACATTTGTCATTACACACAACATTTTTCTTAAAGTACAAAAAGGAAGGCGCTGTGTAATGAATCAGAATCTCTTCTCTCATGCTCTCAGAAAGAATTAAACATTCTGGGAGAAATTTCCATCTTCTGAAAATGTTAGCTCAGGGGGCCAAGCTCAGCACTGGATTAAATCAAGTATAAATTGACCTGTTTATCGGATATAGAGCAGAGCTAAACGTTTCCCAATGGTACTTTTGCTATGGCACAGCATTTGGGTTCTTAAACAAGTCAAATTAAGCAGATAAATCTGTTGTTTCTCTTGCTAGGACCAAGAGATCCTGATTGTTATCTTCTTTCTGTTTGCATTATGATACAGGCAAGCAGCATGCCTTACTACTGCCATCGGTTTTCAGAAGAACTGCTGAGCATCTTAGCAGGACAGTAAAAGAGAATTTAAAGAGGGCATGTTGAAAGCTCACTTTCTCTAGGTAGTAATCTCTGTTCAATGTCACGACAGTATAAACCGTATATTTCTTTCTTTCTTGACTGAAATCAGAATTTTTGTATGTAAAAACTATAATTTTGATGTCTACACCGAAAGAAAATTTTAAAGGTTTGGAATATATGAGTCTGAAGAGTTACGGATGTACAGTTTTTGGATTTTGTTTTACAAAAAGAATGCTCTAACTTAATCACAGCTATTTGATTTGAATCAGGAATTCACTGAAGGAAGCTCTGTGGTATGTGTTTGGAGGAGATAAAATTTTATATTCACAGTGGTCCCTAGGAACTTTGTATCTAGGGGTTTATTCAACCCAGGTCACACTGAAAGATATGATGTATAGCAGTCTGGCATACTAGCCTAAGTATCATGAAAGAAAGCGTACAGTGATGCAAATTGCTTACCAGCACTAAGGTTTTAGAAAAAAAGAATTATAAACACCTTGTTCACAACTCAGGAAATGACTAGAGCCCCATACTAATCGAAACTCGTGAAAATTTAAGTCCCACATAGGAAATACCTAGGAACTAAAAATCCACAGCATTTTATGTGAAAACATTTTAGGCATGTCTTCTTAAAAAAAAACACATCCAAATCCACTTCACTGGAAAGATATTTATTGGAAATTTTTGTATTTCTATCAGAGTATCATTTTGGACTTCGGAGATTAAGCTTTTTACTAAGAGGCAGCTGAAATATTCTGTGAAAAATACTGACAAAAATTACGCCCTTCCACTGTTTTCTTGCTAAGCATCTCTTGCCCATTTGTCACTAGCTCTAATTTTGGTCCTTAAGAACTACATAATCTGCACGTTGGGACAGGTCTTATGAGATGCACATTTCCTATAAAAGAGCTTCTGTTACTTCAGCTTTAAGTAGGACTGGAGTCACAACATCAACTGTTAGATGGGTAAAGGCCCCCAAAAGTTTCAGAAATACTGCATTTCCAAAGACATATTTTTGTTTAATCTGTTGTTTCTCTGTCTAGTTCTGGCAGCATCCAGGTGTTACTTATGCCACATTCTTCTCAAACTCCATTTCAAATTGTTGTAGTATGTTTCACCCTCAGGCATTCAAATAAGCTTAAGCTTCCAGGATGATTTATAAAACGATTTCCTGTGGAAAACGTAACCAGTCTTGTAGAACAGAACGCTTAGCTAATGCCAGTTCAGACTGCTAATACTTCCATTAAACTACAAGCACCTTCTTAATGATAGCAATTTTGAGTGAAATAAACCTACTGGGATCAAATTTTCTGAACTAGCAACTGTCATTATCATTTACAGCTTACTCAAGCTTCTGGGATAACAGCCAAAAATGCATATCTTCTTCCCTGGTCAATGATTAGCAGTGTTTTCTTCTAGTCTTAAAAAAATTCCTCAACCACAGCAGTGCAAATCAAGCAACAGACTTTACTGCATCTTCATTTGCTTGACAGCAGTACAAAGCTTGCAAAGGCTGTCTGTAGGAGATTAAACCTACACAGGGTCATTAAGTAAAGGTTTGAGAAATGAGTGATGAGATAAGGAAAATCAGTCAACATACAGTGGACGAACTTTAGCTCATACTAGGTCAAAGCTGGATCATGGTGCCAAAATTAATGCCTGCTGTATATATTAAGTATGCATGATAGTATGACAGCTTAAAAAAACACAACATACTGAGCTGTGTGAAAAAAGCACTTCAAAAACAGAGTGTACATTGTTATAGGAATCTGGCCTTCAAAGGTTTCCACAAACAGGGTAAGAAAGGTATTCCTCCTCAGTAATTTCATACCTCATTTTAGTGATGATGAGATTTTACAGTTGGATAGTTCATATTATAAGAGTTCTCAATGTTTGTCAGAAGTCAGGTAAGCACTGGTCCCATGTAACAGAGCAGAGAGAACAAAACGATCTATGGCTTAGCAGACATCACCTGCTCAAGCAATGGCAGAGCCAGAGATAAAACCTAATTGCCTTGCATCCTAAGTTCCCTACTCTTACAATGTGAAGAAGTGGCTTTTGGTGGAAGGAAAAGGCAAAGAACAGAATAAGAAATCCTCTACTACAAATAAAAATCATCTGGGGTCTGGTAAGTTAGTCAACACTTTCAGAAAGGATCACATACGAGGTGCCAGTATGGTATTCTGGGATCAGATATTCAGAAGTGTTGACTGCCCATAGCTTCACAGCAAAGTCTCCAAAAACCGCAGTTACCTACCATCTCCAATTGCTCACTAGCAATCATTTACAAAAGTGGCTATTGCTTTGGTTCCTAGGTATTTAATTTTCACAGCTGCTGAGCAGTTGAAAGTATCAATCAATAGGCACTTAGGCTTCCTTAAATTTAAAGTCTGGAATGCATTTGGTTGGGCACAAAAAGTGGAGATATGCAAAACCAAATGAAATTATCACTGTCTCTGGACATTGATGGGTTGGTATTTCTTCCACGCATCTGCTGAAGATCTCAAAAAGGACAATTTTATTTAGATGAAAACATGTTTTCATATCTTTTTACAATATTAAGAAGATACTTCAGGCATAAGTTTACCACTGGCATATAGGGTTGTTAATCCACTACTAAGACAGTTCCTGTGCTTTGCATGTTCTGTATTATATCACATGGTCAAACTGCACAGCCCTGTCTTCAGTTTGGCTGCATGCAGCCTATGCTTATCACTTAAGAGGACCATTACGGCTGAAGACACAGAAGAGAAGAAAATGAGAGGCCATGAATTGAGCTGGAGATAAATTCAGAAAGACAAAAGAAAGCATTGTTTCATTCAGTGAATAGGTAATGTGTTGAAGACTGTTATGGTATAATTCAACTCAATGAATAGGAACTGGTTTTTTTGTGGTGAGAGATCAGCTACAGGAATTGCACTCTTGTTCCATGTCACACGTTCTGTCACATGCTAGCATGCATTGGCTACTATCAGAGAGCACTGGTTTAGATTCAGTCCCCAATCAGATCTTGGTGTACCTACTGTGGCATTAAAATTCAATGGATCCCATTCCAAAAATCAAATCACTGTCTCCCTTTAGAATGCAACGTTTACACAGTATTTAAAAAATGAGAGTAAGTGGCTCAGATCAGGAAGTTCAGTATTAAATATGTAAGTCTATGATGCAGTGCATACAGCAAAAATATGACTAAGAATGTCCTCGAAAAATAAAATACCTTTACAGGCAAAATGAACAGTAAACCATAATAAGGGAGAGGTATCAAGTCTTCTACAGATTGGTTTGGATAGAAATGGTCTCATGACCTTGTCACCTTTTCCTGCAGCTGTTAACTCTGGCTGAAACAGAAACCAAATCAGAGAAACTACACATTCTCTTCTTGGCTCTGAGACTTTTTCCATTTACACCCTCATTTTGCCATATAGCTTCAAAGGTTAAAAAAACATGTTGCTGAGTTAACAGTCAGAGGCTCTAAACCAGTGTTTCAGCTAGAAGGTGGAAGGAAACCCTTCTTTAGGTCATGTCACATCAGGAGCTCTTAAGCCTGAGGACTTCACAGCTGAATCCTGTGACCCACCTAATCTCCCGGACCTGAAAGGAGAGGGAAGTTACCATTTCCCTTGAAGCCAAGGATGGAAAAAAACTGCCTAAAATATACACATTGCCATCTTGAACATTTAGGAGACATCTTGATAACATGAGTTCACCATTTCACAAACACAGATCAAAGTATATGCGTTTAAACTGAGCAACTGGATGATCAGTCTTCCAATACTTGGTAGCCTTGTCCTTTGAGATTATCAG
The DNA here is from genome assembly GCF_026419915.1 of Harpia harpyja. Classification (NCBI taxonomy): domain Eukaryota; kingdom Metazoa; phylum Chordata; class Aves; order Accipitriformes; family Accipitridae; genus Harpia; species Harpia harpyja. The sequence goes on from NC_068953.1 coordinate 35,664,028, forward strand.
TGTTGTCAGTGATCCCTCCCTATTTTCTCTTTACCTAATCCCTAACAAGCTCTGTACTTTTCACTTCATCCCTTTTTACTCATTTTCTTGCCCTGTTGAGTACCCAGCACTCAGGTCTTTCCATTCACTTCCTCAGTTTCCCAAAACATCACAAACTTGGAAAAGAAAAATAATTATGACAGTCATTCCAATGGCTACAGTGGCAAATATTCCTCTCTGCTACCTTCTCAGGAAATGACTGGATTGCACAGCATCCTCAGCTTGGAAGTCTCAGTCAGCAGTTTGCGAGCCTCTACAACACAGCAGTAAAGTCAGTCATGGCACAGGAAACTTCTGAAACTACAGCTTCTGCTGAGTCTTCAGATCTGCCTTCAATTCTTCACGTTTGATCTCTGTTCTCTACCAGATTTGTAGGTACAGTACAGCCTTTTGATTGATTAAAGGAAACTCTCCCTGACCCCAGCAGCTTCTATATGGATAACAGTATAAAGAAAACATTTTCTTAGCTGGAAATATATGTAAACAAAATATTACAATACCTACTCAGCTCAGCCTCACCATAACAATGATATGTGTCTTGTTCGAAAAGAGTTTCCGCTGATACACTTGATTAGTCAAGGAATGTCCGATATGTTTCTACTGTATAAAAGACATTCACATTAACTTTGTAGCATATCCTCTCGAGATGCTGATGTTTCTCAGGGTTCACAGGAATCACGTCCTCATGCTTTATTGTAGAATCATTTTGTTATAATGTCTTTCCTCAGAAATTTCATTTATGAAAGAATTAAACTGTTCTGGGCTCTGCAGGAGACTTAGAGGTTCTTAAACACCATTAGCATTAAGATCACCAGTCCAAATTTTGACCTATCTTAATTCTATCCTAACCTTTATACTTATTTCCTGTGAAAATACAGTTTATTCAATCAGTCTGACTGTGAGCTTTGTTAATCTTCCTCAGTAACTTCTGAATCCTTTGGCAGAATTCAACAACATGTGACTGAAAGATGATTAAGTTTCTGCCAATTTCCTGCAAACAGGCAGCTGTGTAAAAAAGTGTCTCTAAGTGTTCCACTTCACAGAAAGATGCAAAATAATTCCGCACCCTTCCAGACATCAGAAAATCTACATAGATGAATCAGTCTTTGTGCCTTAACTGCAGCAAAAAATTGAAACTAAACTCCTTCTCAGTTATCAGCCAACTAATCAGGAGACACAAGTCTGCAGAAACTAGAATTTACTAATTCCAACATTCCCAAAACAATTTACAATCATACTGTATACCTTCTTGCAGTCCAGACAATTGTTGGATTATTTATCTTCCCAGACGTTAGAACTTAAGTGTTATTGTCAATTATCACCAGACAAACAGCAACACTACTAACTTAACAACAATATGTACAAACAAAGCTTATGAAAAAACTTTTTCAGGTTATCAAGCATTGACTATCAGACATAGTTAACCCAGACCACTGAAATTTGGGGAGAAATTAGACCTAGGTTTTAGCTTCAGCCTACTCTGCCAGTGGATTTAAGATTCAAATATGAACTCCTCCCAGTCTAGGAGTATCTTATTCTGCTGGCTGGTTCTCTGTCATTTCTTAAAGAAGGTCTATCCTTGTATTACTTAAGTAACAGCCTTAATTATAAGTTTAAGTAGAATGTTTTATTAATGTGTAAAAATAAAAAGTCATTGTCCTTTTCAAAAGATCTCTTTAGATATGAAGTGTGCAAGAAAAACTGTCTTAAGATAGCTGGGTTTTATCTACAGATTATTAGGAAGAAACAGCAACAAAAATAAAAAATATCAGTTATAATAAAACCCCTGATTAACAGTGGATCGAAGAAAGACTGCGGTAATTAATCATTTTAATTTACACACATTCCTATTCAGACAGCATGGATCCTTGCTATAGGCTTGAGAACAATATGAATTTGAGCTTATAACAGAGCAAAATATTTTCCTGAACAAACCACACAAACAGGGAAGAAAAAAAAAAAGGGAGATAAAAGTCACTGAGCTCTTAGTCTTCAGGTTAGGAGAGTACTGGAATATGCTCTAGAAAAATAAACTGAGTTAGGGTAAGAAGTCATCCTCTAGTCAGCTCTCTGGTAAAGTACTTATGTCTGACATTTCTTGTATTACACTACGCAGCAATATCTTAAAAAAATACCTGAAAATATGCAAGAGACTATCTTTTTCTTAAAACAATACCTGAGAAAGTCCGGTGCTTTGGAAATCATGTTTTCAAAATCTGCAAATCCTAGTTTCCCATCACCATCCATGTCAGCTTCTTCTATCACTTTCTCACAAACTAAAGTGATTTCTTCTGCTGTTAGCTCTTCTCGGGTCAGCTTATTGAGGGTTTTTTCCAAGTCTGATTTACAAATGAAGTTATCTGTGTTAAAATCTAAACAATAAAAGAACCAAAGAAAAGATCACCAACAACTCTCATACTCATTTACTCCAAACAAAAAAGGCATACAAAAGCATCCCAATACAGTACCATAGATCTTAAAGGCATAGATTGCTTTAAGCTCTCTGGGAGCCATTTCACTGAGCACAGAGAACATATCCACAAAATCATTGAAGCTGAGGGTTCCCTCTCCATCTTCTGAGAAAGATTCCACAATCCTTTCCTTGAAGGGATTCTCCTGTGAAAAACAGATACATTTTTTCTTTTTTTTTTCAGTATTTGGAAGACCAAAAAGCTGCAGACTCCCTGTTAATGAGTAATTAATTCCATGGTTGGCTCTTTGAAGACAGCTTTTCTCCTTCCAAAATGCATCTAAAAATTTACATTTGCATGCTTTAGCACAAAGTGTCAGCAGAACATGCTGCTGCATAGTACCACTTCTCGCCCAGATTTTCTCAGCTCCATTGTTACTCATTCTCTCTAAACTGGTGTTCATCTTGTTTCTCCTGTGTGGAACACATACTTTATAAAGTTAGGGTAAAGTTACTAAGAGTGTGAAGGTCATTTGCACATAACAGGTTCCTGACAGGGTGCCAGACTGACATGGTCAGGAGGGTTACAGCTCCTATATTAAGAAGCTAGCACACACAAACAGAGGATTATAGAAGGGGAAGGAAACAGGGAGACCAAGGTGGAAAGCCAATGAAACAAACAGGGTCTTTACGTCTTCTGGTGGCACCTAACTGAAGGCTGGATGAACAAATACTATCTATGAAACCACTTTAAAAAGGAAGTATTTGCATTCCACACCTGACTGATGTGGAACCATCAATCAGCCCTCAACCAAACCCTGTCTGTTCACTAAGGATGTCGAGTAACATCCCAGTAGAATCTTGCAGAAAAGTCGTTCATTTTCTCTCTGATACACGTCAGTGTCCAACCTCTGGTTGAACTGACTACAAATTCCAGAGTTTTAAATGAAATTTCATCTCTGCAGGAGATGACCCTGAAAGATCCTTTCCTAGCACCCTACCAACCCAGATGGTGTCAAGACTACTCTGAATAAGACAATATTCAAAAACCATAAATACACAAGCAAGCGTAAGAAAAGCTGCTTTACTACTCTGAAGTCTAAAACAATTGTTTTTAATGTAACAAAACAACATCTTTCTCACAGCTATATAAAAACCAAAGATGAATTTGTAGCTATGGCTATAAAACTGGGAAAATCAACTCAATTCAGCTGAAAGTGAGTAAAACACAAACATCATTTGGGCTTTGAGCAGCATCTCATCAAAGCTGTTCTACAGATCTTATCTGAAGTCAAGACACCAATTAACATTGATCTCCTATAAAAGTCATCAGCTTTGGTGGTGGCATATCATGTTCATTATTTTTAATATGCATGCAGCATTTTATTTGGCTTTAAAAGAAGCAGTATTGTGAAAGCTCGGAGCTCAATCATATATCCATTTAATGTCTTTTTATCTCCAAGTTTAATTAGGTAACAGGTATTCACAAACCATCCAATTATTTTAAATGAAATTTCATAAAACAGTTATATTTGAGAGGTAAATGACCAGAAAATGTTATTTTTCAGTTTACTTGAATTCTTTCTTGAACATCTAGAACAGATGCATCTATAGAACACATTTGCTGCATACCCGTGGAAACTAAAAAAAAATACAAGCAGCATGTACAAAGCAGAGTTACATGAACAGACTGATGATTTATATTTATGTAGTATCCTTCATCTTAAAGGAATGTAAAGTACCTTACAAGAATTGGGCTACTTACCACTAATATGCAGCTGCCTCAAGTGAAATTCAACAACTGTTAAATGGTGTGCAGCAGCTTACAACAAGAGCTGAAGATAAAGATGTTCAACTGAAATCACAGGGGCAACTTGGAAGCATAATGAAATTTGTCACCCACACAGACATAACATTTAAGATACATTTTGTTATAGCCTCAAATAATGAAAAAGTTTTAAGGATTCTTGCTAAAAGACAAGCATAACATACAAAAGCTTAATTTCTCTAAGAGAAACGTGAGGTGTGACTGTGCATGCGGATATTTCAAAGAACATCCAGTTCCTGGAGAGCAGCCTTCCTTTTTTCTTCAGGTGATCGGTCAACGTGTAGATTCACACTACGGGATGACCCTTTGCAGTGTCTAGTTCCGAGATGCAAGTACAGAGATGTGGTCAGACATTTGGGTACAAGGTGTGGATTGGTCAAGGCTATACCACACCTACATACATTTGTCAAGTCATGTCACCTGGCAAATTTAAGAACAAATTTCAGTAGCCATCCCAGCTGGAACTTTGAGATACTTTTTCACAGAAGCAATACCGGCCATTCACATCCTCAGAGAGCATACCTGGTTCTATCGGGAGGTTTCTATTTAATAGTTACAAAGCACTCAGGATACATCAACTATCTAATGAGATGTCTTTGGGTCTTGCGGTTTGCACTCTAGGACTACTTCCATGGTAGAAATTAGTTGGAGACTGCCAAAAGGCAAATATCCATCTAATGACAAATCAGTTAAAGTGTCAACCTTCCAAGGATGGGTGAGATCTGAGAAACAGACAATGGAAGTGTAATTCCCTGAGACAATCAAGATTCAAAATGCACCACTAAATGCCAAGATCTCTCCAGTCTTTCTGGCTAAGATAATGGCCAGGAATAAGGCTGTTTTAATGGATAGGTGAAATAGGGACCACAGAGCCGTAGGCTCAAATGACAGCCCATTAAAGTAGTCAATACTAAATTCAAATTCTCCTGCAGGGTTCAATGACTGAAGTAATTCCACAATAGGGAGCATGCCTACATATTTCAAAGGGCAGGAGATTGATGAGCTCACTGTGCTCTGAGCTGAACATGTAAGGCTGAGCTCACTGTTCAGATGAAGACAAAAGCAGGCCAAATAAAAATAAAAAAGAAATTAAATAGAGAGAAAAAGAGGGATTCCTGAAAATAAAAAGACAACAGCCTCAAAAAAGCAGCAGGGTCACATCTCTCAAGAATCTCAGAATGAAAAACAACACCCCAGAACTAGCCAGATGGCTGAAAGTCATTGTAAAGGGATACATAATGATCACTTGCATCATGTGCATGATGTGTAGAGGAGGTATAGCAGATGTGCATCTGTGGGTACTGCTAAGGCTAAAGTATCTGACTTGAGTGCTTGGAAATATGCCTGTCTGTGACACGAATATACGTACAGACACTCTGGAAAACAATTAATTCTATTGTTTCAAATTGTCAGTTTATTAATAAGCCAAAGTAAGATTCATTTGGGCTGAAAAAGGCCCACTTTCTTCCTAAAAGCACATAAAAAATTGGTTTATCTGTTAAATGTTTAATACTACAGAATGCTAAATATCAGAGTGGACAAGAAAACATGTTAGAAAAATTGTCTTTTTTATTTCTAGAATATTATATTGCTTTCTTTGGAACAAACCTCATCAGAAGTGTCATGGTAACAGTTGTAAACTGACATCTTAGAGGCAGCATTGGATAACAAACAGGGGACGCACAGATGCAAATATCCCTATCAGCAGGGAATATCAAACCCAGGACTTTCTGCATTAGAAATGCTAGGCATAATCCCTCTGGCTTAATAAGCATATTGCAGTTGCATAAGATGAATTATCTATTTGGCATGTTGGAGATCTCGAAAATACAGATGAATTAACGATGAATTAAATGGACCTAAGCATATTTTTAAGTAACTCTTTGCCAAATGGATCTCTAAAACCTAAATGAAAAATAAAATCTTTCCTCATATTGATTTCTTTCCTTTAACTTTCTCATATTATGTGTCTTCAGGCAGTATATCTGTAGCTTACACAATGGAAAGTATTAGTTTACCTTCACAGATACTTTTCACATCCTTTCTGTAATTTCATTACCTCTGCTCTAAAGAGCACAGATTAGGGTTCCATCATATTTAAAGGAAAAGCCATGGGGGAAGGGAGCAAAGGGGAAAATGATACTGTTCATTCCTAGACTGTTTTCCCTTAAGCACTAGTTGTTTAAAAAAGAATCCTTTTAAAACTAGAAACTCACACTTGTCTTGTTAAAAAGCTTTTTCTGTCCTCTCACAATAAAAATGAGAGGGGAGACAGAAACAATAATTATTACAGCTAAAACTCTGCTGTTTCGCAGATTGATGCTGCTGTAGTGGCTTGAAATAATCCTCCTAAACGTGCCATCCATCTTTTTAACAATCACTTTTTCTACTCAGATAATTGTGTTTCTATACATTTTTGAATGTCATGCAGCATCTATTCCAACATACAGACCTAGAATACCATACAATAAAACACAACCATTAGTTTTCTAAGAAACTATTACAGGGTTTATTCCTGAGACTGCAGCTAAATCTTACCAAATGACTTATGTTCCCCTATCATCCAGTTTCCATCACAGGCTTTAGGAAACCACTGCATTGTCCTTTTGCCCCATTCATTTTTGCAGCTTGATGAATTAATTTAAAGCACTGTGTCTTATTTTCACAAGCTGACTGCATTTTGGAAATAAGAAGTTGCAAGTAAAGTTGTAAGATATGTCAAGATAACTAAGCTGGAGATGCTGGACAGTCATAACAAAATATTTCTCAGTTTTATATCCACAGAAACATGATGGTCATTTTCTCTTTTTTGTTTGAACATAAGTCCCCACTGACATTAGGGAAAATATTTAAATGCAAAAAGCAGTCTGCAGACTACTGAAAGCCAGAATCCCTTTGGATACTTTAATCAGGACTTGTTCAGAACTGATCAGAAGCAAACCCTTCTCAAACTTCAGGAGTTATTCCTAAAAAAAAAGAAATTAACTCTTATCAGACAAACATCAATATAAAAATGGCTAGATTGTTCATTACCAGACCTCCATAGGAGAGGCTGGTGCTTTGGAAGGGAAGCATAGCAAGTGCAAAAGCAAACTGTCCTTGGAGCAGATAAAAGCACATTTGTTTGTTGGATTTTTTTTTTCCTTTTCTTCTTCCTCAAATCAGTAATTTTTTTTTTCATGTTTAGAACATTATATTCATGTCATCAAACTTCTCTGCAGTGCCTACAGGGTACCGATTAAGCAAACACTGCACAAACCAAGGCTAAGATACAGCTAAATTGATACATTTACATCTTAAAAAAAATGACCACCTCATTCTGTCAGTAAGCAGAAATGTTAAGACAGATCAGCAATGAGCTTACCTCTTTACTGAAGGCTGCACTATGGTCACAACAGCCAAATAACAAAAGATTCTGGTTGCATACAGAATTGTTTAAATATTACAGAACATAATAGTATATAATGGGAATATAAGGCATTTTAACAAAAAACGATTCACTAACTATAGCAGGAAACTGCAGACAATACTGGTAAAGACCATCAAGCAGGTACAGATCTGGAGTTCAAGGGAGAGAAAATGGCCCTCACTTATTACACTTGGAGGGCATACAGTCAAGACACACAGTTAAAAAGGGGCTTCAGAGAAACAAGAGTGGTCTGAAAGGGGTAAAACATCCCATCTTAACTAGAAACAACTAACAGGATGCGGAGTCAAGGAAGTTGGGATGCGCTGCAGGCAAAGATTGGCCACAGCAGGGGTCGGGCCTTGGGAAGAGTATCAACCTGTTCTCTCAGCTGTCATGGGCCATTACACGGAAAGCTTTGAAACTGAGGACTCACTGAAATGACTTCTAAAATTCCATCCTATTAAAATTGTAGGAAGTGTTTTCATTTTATTTTGAAGCAACTTGCATGCATTTATGTTTAAACTTGCCAAAATAGGGTGCTAACATTGGTTTTGAAATGTGTGATCGATTCCCTGTTCCCTGTGCGTCCTTTCTTTCCCTTGACTGATTGCTGTGTCTGCTGGTTATTGTTTCAGTGCTGTGTGGATTTATGAACTACCTTACTCACTGCTGCAGCTAATGACAAGGCCTGTGAGGATCAATGAAGTTACTGCGTGAGCCAAAAAAAGAAAGCAACAGACTGTAAAGCGAATGAAACCAAAATGGTTCCCCTCCAGGAAGTCCCTTTATGACCAACTCCTGACAGAAGGATTGCTCTACACTACAATGACCAGAGACAGGCCACACACCAATTTGCAGGTTCTGACAATTAGGGATGTATGTGTCACAAAGAAGATGGCCACCCACCCACTTCTACAGATCATACGTGGTCTCTGTCATCACGTTACATTCCCACATCTAGCTCTGTGGAAGGGACAGGGATAACATGAGTGAAATCAGTTTTATTTTGAATTAAGATCACTTTGGCTTTCTACATGGTCTCATATTGAACAGCCCATATTATTGCTATGATTTTGCAATAATAATTGCTGCAATCTCACAGGTGCCCATATGCCCTAAAGTTAATTTATTAGACTGCTGCCTGTGTGTAACCAAGATTGTCAAAATTAGAAAACAGAGACTGCAGTGAAACAGATGGAGTAAACCAGCTCTGTTAACTTCAGTGTAATGGTAGATGCAATCAATTTAAGTATCTGCCCCTTCTTTATTTATTTCTTGTCCTGACTGTCAACTTTTAAGAATCATGAGTTGGTCACTCACTTTAAATGACAGTGAATTATTCACTGTCAGCATTTTTTTTTCTTTGAAACACAAAAAACCTGGCTCAAAACATTAATGCGTGAGGTAAAGATCTTTCTTTATAGTAGCAGAATCTAATTTAGAAAAGTGCATTATTGATTCTCTCCGTTTGTCAGAATCTACAGTGGTATTAAGCTCAACATTGCCAGTAACTAGAAATGTAATGTGTATATGAAAAAAGCCAGGTGCATTGAAATTATCACTAATTTTATTAGAATTCAATAGACATTTAGTTCATTTATTTCTATTTTAAGATTTAAACGTTGGCTTCGTCTTCACCTTGGATGAAAATTTACTGAAGAAAGAAAACACCATAACGATTTATTTAGCAGTCTGCTCAAGTTGCAAAAATTAAAGATTTTTTTTTTCTTGGTGTATGAGCTGGAGTTACTACCTAGATTGCTTGGAAAATGAACTCTAGGGGAAAGACTCTCCCCCCTGCCCCCCACCTGCACAGGTAATTGCAAATGCTCCATGACCAAGATTGACCCTGATTTATAACTAAGATCCTAGGTAGCTTTTTAATATCTTTTAGCGTCAATGTTTTCAAAGAGTTATGGAGGAAGATCTACTCTCCTCTAACTAATATTTTACTGGAAACAAGCTCACTAGCTATTGAATGCACTTTCTCTATGAACTGCTAGAATTCCTGAAATAAAATGAGTGGTTTGACAGCAGTATTTCTGAGGTTATTCTACAGCCTTATGAGACTTGGGAGAGAATTATTATAAAATTTGACACAATTTTGTCCTGCTATTTTCATAAAATCAAGTTCCATTACCCTGGAGACATCTTCTAAAGTAGGGTCAGAAAGCCTCTCAGACTTGATATGGTACAAGAAGATAGATTATGACCCGCTTTACTTTCGGAAGTATATTAGGAAGTCTATTATCATTACCACCTAAGATTGCTAAGGAAGCGAGATGTGCTCCTGTATCTCAAAATCTAATCACGGTCCAGTATAAAATTTCTGGTTTATATCTCAGGTTAAGTACCAGGCTGTCTTGTAAATATAGTAGTCTCCCATTTCTAAAGTTTTCATAGAATGAGCTGTTCCTTAAGTGTTCAGTCCTGTATCACTGAAGCCAAAAAGAATGTCTGCAATTATCGTTTCTTGCTTTCTTTTCTGAACTTAGCCTTGATTTTTCACAAAGCAACTATCAGGATCTGGCAGTTAAACTCTTCAGAGTCATATAACTGAGCCAGAGAATTACATATTGCACTATCAAGATCCTAAAGATAATAACATAAAACTTAAGGAATACTGATTGTCCATACCAGAAGTGCTAGTACAAGCACCTAAGATGCTACAGTGATGAATGAGTTGCAGACATGTTAGAGAGATATAAAACTACTTGCAGTAATGGATGAATGAATCAAAAACCTTTGAGGATGATACATTTTATCACAGAGATAAGAATTCAATATTTATGCATAAACAAAAATAACAGATGGCTGAAAACAATCAGAATACTTCAAGATACTCCCATGCATTTAGACTTTGTGAAGCCCATGCCATTTCATCCTGCCAGCTACTAAAAATACTGATTAGTTTACTAATGGTCTTACCTATGTGAATATAAAACAATTTTTGTTGTATTGTATTCCATACAACACTAATTTGCACGTTTATATACAGATGTCCATCCAACATGACAGCACTTCAGGAAGTCAGGCAAATATTCCTATTTCAAGGTGAAGAATCTTCTTCCTTTTGTACTAGCTGGTAAGCTTCAAATGACTGGTTCCATGTAACTGCTAGAAGCAGGTCCTTTGATTAAATCATCTCAGACAAATCTCACTGGGGCATTAAGAATAAATCCAACAGATGTAGGAATTGCTTCTAAGGGGAAAAAAACCCCTATAATATGGGAACTGTCATAATTATCAGTCCATCCAGCCCACCAGCCTAACTCTAAGTGGAACCAGTTGCAGATAAGGCAAGAATTAAAAAAAAAGAGGGAGATACACACAGTGATCCTTACTATAGTATATTCTGAGATTAACGCAATGAGCATTTCAGGGACTTTTGGAATTAGATATTACATCCAGATCATAAAACTTAAGAGCAATCTGTGGAATTCTGCTCTATAAAAACTCTTCAATAATTTTTGAAGACTAATGCTGTCTTTGCCAAAATGTCTTGTGGCAATGAGTTCCTCAATATATTTACATGTTATGTCAGCTGTCTGTCTGTAATTTCACGCAATACTTCCTTGTCCTTGTGAAAAGTAGTGCATAATTGTTCTGTATTCACCTGTTGGTATCATTCATCTGATCCCATGATCTCGTAGGTAGGACAAAGAAGACTTAGAGCAACCATCCCAATTCCCAACTTTTAGCTTCACTGAGTAATTTAACACTATACTTCTGAATACAGCCTTAGGGCCTAATTAGGTCTGCTTGTGCTAGCAATTTCTCACAGGCTACTGATTTTGATCGTAGAATCATAGAATCATTTAGGTTGGAAAAGACCTTCAAGATCATCGAGTCCAACCATCATCCATGCCCACTAAACCATGTCCTGAAGTACCCCATCTACTCGCTTTTTGAATACCTCCAGGGATGGTGACTCAACCACTTCCCTGGGCAGCCCATTCCAATGTCTGACAACCCTCTCAGTAAAAAAATTTTTCCTAATATCTAACCTAAATCTCCCTTGCCTCAACTTGAGGCCATTTCCTCTCGTCCTATCTCCAGACACCTGACAGAAGAGACCAACACCCACCTCACTACAACCCCCTTTCAGGTAGTTGCAGAGAGTGATAAGGTCTCCCCTCAGCCTCCTTTTCTCCAGGCTAAACAACCCCAGTTCCCTCAGCCGCTCCTCATAAGACTTGTGCTCCAGGCCCCTCACCAACTTGGTTGCCCTTCTCTGGACACGCTCCAGCACCTCCATGTCTTTCCTGTAGTGAGGGGCCCAGAACTGAACACAGCACTCGGGGTGCTGCCTCACCAGTGCCGAGTACAGGGGAACAATCACTGCCCTGCTCCTGCTGGCCACGCTATTTCTAACACAGGCCAGGATGCCGTTGGCCACCTTGGCCACCTGGGCACACTGCTGGCTCATATTCAGCCGGCTGTCAACCAGCACGCCCAGGTCTTTTTCTGCTGGGCAGCTTTCCAGCCACTCTTCCCCAAGCCTGTAGTGCTGCATGGGGTTGCTGTGGCCCAAGTGCAGGACCTGGCACTTGTCCTTGTTGAACTTCATGCAATCGGCCTCAGCCCATCGATCCAGCCTGTCCAGATCTCTCTGTAGACCCTTCCTACCCTCAAAGCAGATCGACCCTGCCTCCCAACTTGGTGTCGTCTGCAAACTTGCTGAGGGTGCACTTGATCCCCTCATCCAAATCACTGATAAAGATATTAAACAGAACTGGCCCCAGTACTGAGCCCTGGGGAACACCACTTGTGACCCGCCGCCAACTGGATTTAACTCCATTCACCACAACCCTCTGGGCTCGTCCATCCAGCCAGTTTTTCACCCAGCGAAGAGTACACTTGTCCCAGCCACGAGACGCCAGCTTCTCAAGGAGTATGCCATGAGAGACAGTGTCAAAGGCCTTGCTGAAGTCAAGGAAGATAACACCCACAGCCTTTCCCTCATCCACTAGGCGGGTCACCTGGTCACAGAAGGAGATCAGGTTGGTCAAGCAGGACCTGCCTTTCGTAAACCCGTGCTGACTGGGCCTGATCCCCTGCTTGTCCTGGACTTGCCATGTGAGTGCTCTCAAGACAAACTGTTCCATAATCTTCCCTGGTACCAAGGTCAGGCTGACAGGCCTGTAGTTATGTCTTACGTCTAATTTTGGATAATCAAGCTTGAAATCTTTGTTGCTATTTCCAAAATGGACTCAATACAGGGCATTTTTGCAAAGTATTATTAATTTTGCCTGTTGCCTAATTTGTGCTATACAAAACTTATGTGAAATATTTATAAGATATCTGAATGGTTAACATATAGTAAGATATTTTATGCAATTGAATGAACTGAAAAGAACTTTTCAGCAAGATCTTTATACCCCCTATTTTAAAGTTCCACGAATACCTCTCTAAATGCACTTTTTTCATTATTAAGTATACAGACACATAATTTAAGCTCTTTCATAGACATTTCAATACATTTAAACACATAATATTGTTGAAAAACAATGTTTTCTTGAATGCTGCTGATACTAAAAGTTCATATATAAACAAACCTTGAACTACACTTCTTTTATATCCTGTTCCTACTTCACACTGTAATATAATGGGCAAAGATGAGAAGAATTTTTTTTAAACTACGGTACCTGCATGATTTATTAAATGTCATTCATTTTATTTAAGGTGAGCTAGGAAGGTCAACTTTGCAAGCTACAGAGGAGGGAATTACAGTTATACCCGTGGCAGCCAAGGACACGTACTTGTAATATGCACACAGCTGATATGAAACTAACCTGGAGCTAGATTCTAATTAGGGTTGGGTTATGCCACTTTAGGAGTTAAAAGGCTTAATAGCTTTCAATCAGATGACGAAAGAACTATTTTGTTAAGTTGTAGGAACAACTCATAACACATCACACATTGCAATTCTGTAACTATTTAAACAATAGTGAGGTATGTACTAATTTTATTCCTATGCTATGTAATATTGTTAAGGAAGGTCATTAGCAAAAGAGCCCTACCAAAATCCTTAACTATTAATATATTTAATAACTGAATGTAGATGTGCTATGTTGATGACAGTGGCATTTATGGCTTTTATAATAGAATTAAAGATGTCTAAAGTTTTCCTTGCATTTTTTTATTTACAAAATTTTAAAATTTATAATGTCTTTATTTTTTATGTGTAATTTTGGAATTAAAGCTAGCTACATCATCTTCATCTACTTTATTACAGGCAACTCATCATTAGAAAGAGTATAAACAGCTACTAGGATTTTGCTGAAGAATCCCATGCTTACTGTGAAAAAGAATCCTAAATTATTTCTCAGTTTCTTCAGAAACCAAAATTTCTAAGCTGTACATAGGTATCTGGTAAACCAGAGTCATAACTGAAGGATGAAAATTTTTAAAAGGCCTTCTATTGAATTAAATGGTCATATGTGTTTAATCTCTAATGTTTCCATTTATATGAAATATTGGTCAAATACTTTAACAAACATTCTTTAGAGTGAAATGTGCTTCTTGTTCAATAAATTGTATCGTCTCAGAATCAAACATGCAGTAAGTGTGGTACTAAAGGAACAAGGAGTTCTGTGAACTTCAACTTGAAATCCAATTCAAATGTCTTTCACTTTATGTTGACTTAACCTCCTCCCAAACTGAAGTTCTAAAGCACTGCTTATGCTTGTACTTTTTTTCCCAAATATTCGATATCTTACAACATTAAGGAAGAATTTCTAAATCATTAAAATGAAGTGGAAGGCCATCAATTACAAGTTTTTTATGGCATTGCTCTTAAAAATCTTAACAACACTTCATGCAACTATCACAGTGAACAAATAGCTGTCTGTACATGATAGTAATGTAAAGATGTCAACTAATTTGCATGCATGAAAAAGAAAACAGACCATGAGACCAAAGACAACATAATTCAATGAACTGTTTAAAAAATAAATGCTAAAAATCTGTATTTGTCCTGTTAAAACCATATTCAATTGCTGAACTGATAAAATAATAAAGACAAATACTATTTCAATTTTTTTTACAGTGATTGCTTTATGGCTACTGCTTCTCCCATATGTAGTTACATGGACTGTCTCTCCACTTCCTATCATGTAATGACTCCATGAAAAATGAAAACTCCTGATAATTAAGAAAAACAGTATTTATTGTGCTCCTGCAGCTGAGAAAAAAACCCAGGAAAATCTTTACTTTTGATCAGCAATGTTCTGCACACCTCTGACAAATTTCCGATCAACACACTGAGATAAGAACTTCTAATTTCTAACCAGCTGTTCCAGCTCTTCACACAGAGATCCCACTGGCTTCTAAGGGATCGATATATACAAAGTGGAAAGATTGCTAAATTCAATTTTATTTCCTACTCATGTCCTTTAACATCTATCCTAACTATCTCTGCAAGAAAGACATCCACCTAAATATTTTCCAGTTTCCGGGGCTGGTTTTGCCCTTGAACAGTAACAGGAAGGGGAAGACCTCAGCATGCCACGTTGCTTCAGGATATCAAACTCACTTGGCAAAACCTCTGGCAGATGAGCAACATAACTTAAGAAGATACAGTTTGTAAGCAGTCAGAAGTGATACCTTTAGTTCAGGCATGTTTATTATAAGCTGCATAGGTAGTTTAACATCTGGGTCCTTTGTATAGTCCATGGGCACAACATTTGGTGCCATTTCATGGTATCGGCCATGCAACCTGTAAACAAGCAGAAAAAACCAGCCAATAACCAATTTTAAATAACCAATTCCATTTATACAGTAACCAGACACAAATTTGTCTTGCAGCTCTAATTATTTTTTTTCAGTGCACAAGTCTGAGCCCACCAAATTCCCATCTTTTTGAAAAAAAGAGGGCTTTGATGCAGTATCCAGCATAGCTGCTACTAACACCCCCACGTAACTTGAGATGCATAACTAAGTAGTGTTTCGCACTACCTGTATATAACATTTAAGTATTGTATAGGTACATGCACAGAAGAATTAGGGCTGGACCAATGTACTAACACTGTGAGTATCATCCAGGGATCACATCTCAGTGCAGATTATTGGTTGATCTGCACTAGACAAGAAAAAGTTGTTTAACAGCTCAAAGAATTTAAAAGCCAAACAATATGCAACTATGATGCTACAGACAACAGTATCCTTAGGAGACCTTACTTCTGAATTAAAAAAAGCCCTTTTCCTATCTGTGCCTCACTAACATAGCACATTTAGCCTTACAATTCTAGCACTGGCTGACACCAACACACAGACCATTTCCACTTCATTCCATTTCACATACTTTTGTTTCATTCTTGGCACAGCTTATTCATCAAACTAGTATATTTTAAAGGCAATAAACAAGTGTTTTTCCTGAGAGATGCAAGTCAAACATTCATAAAACTAGTTTCACTCTCTAAAGCTTGCTTATCATGCTAACAGTATCATGTTATAATTTTGTAAGGGAGCTGGGAAAGGAAGAGTCGAAGGCCATGAAACACATCGATGTTTCTAAAGGTTTAGAAGCTAAATACCAGTAAATTATAAAAACTATCTCAGTCTCACACACAACCTGGGCAAAGACTGCACAAATGTTTCTACAGTGTTACTTCCAACTGTTAATTGAATTAATTTAACAAGTGTTAATCCCACCCTTTATTTGCTGTCTCCAAATATTCTAGCAAATGTGTGCAAAAGCATAGCCCAAAAGCCAAGAGAAAACAGCTATCTGCAAAGAAAACATTGAATTAAGTGGGATTTAAATTTTAAAACTATCTTAGCACATTTATTCTCACTGGGATGCTCACTCAAACTAGGAATAGGAACATTTCAAGTAAAATGGGTACCCAATTCAAACTCACCAATGGATCTCAAATTTTGAGCTCTCAAACAAACTACAGACAGAAATTGCCTGGTAAGTAAAACATTACCTGTCTAGAAGGAATTAATATATTGGAGAGATTAATTCTGATTCTAGTGATACCTCATTCTAGAGGACAAGTATCTAGCATCCAAGACTCTGTCAAATAACAGCACAAAAAGGTTGGAGAGGGAACACCTGTATCCCAGTGCTCAAAGATTAGTCAGAGATCAACATACTTAGCATGAATGTATGACCTGCCAGTTCTCTATGAAATACCATATATGTAAATAGAAGCAGAAGGAAGATTAGGTAGTTGCTGTTCACAGAAAACTTAGAAAATGTCACATACGATAAAATGTAATTTTTATCATATGTGAAAATTTCGTCTTACACCTAATACATGAACTGCTTAGGGCACAAAGTGGTCGTTTTGCCATGTCTTATGTACTAACACAAAGTATTCTGGTCTCTCATTAGGTCACATGTACTACTTTTATATATATATATTTAAAAGCTATACTTATTTTGTGGCTTATTTTCATTTTAACAAAAAAATTACTGCCTGCTTACCAGATTGTACTAACAATTACAAATAGAGATTAACATGTTTTAAACAGCAGAACATAAACAAACCAGTAATACAGGAAGTAATGCCTCACCAACGCCTTTATCTTTCCAGCTTTAGCTTCAGCAACCCCTCAGTCAGCCCCACAAGCAATGGAGCTATTTCAGATTAATGTGGGTAATTAATTTCAAAAAACTATGAGAAAATAATGTACCGGCATCTCTTTTCTCAGCATGTCTTTGGTCATGATTATGATATGTCAAAAAGAACACATGAAATGGAACATAGAAACATGTTTTGTCTGGACCTTACGAAACTAACTTCTTTATACTGTCCAGCGATATATTGTGCCATACAGGAAATTAAATATCCACTGACCTAAGCATATTTCAGCTGCTTACCACAGCTCACCCTGACATTTCATAAATACTGTGTAATTCAAGATGCAATAGCCATTTCCCACTCCAGCAGCTGATTTCTCTGTTGTAAACAGCAGCTGCAAAGATGCCCCTAAATACAACAGAAAAAACCAGCTTAAAAGCACTTAAAGGAAAGCAAACCTTTCAAATCAAATATCCATCTAAGGATTTTTTTTTTAAAGCTAGAATACTGAAATAGTGTTCTAGTCTTCATGAAAACAAAGCATTCATCATTGGAACGGCTTGACCACCGTGGGCAACATCTCAAAACACACTAGCTGGCAATGCCTACCTATTTTAACTGCCAAGATTTTCTTCTCTACTTTCTCTAGTATTAGACTTTTCTGTCTTTGCTCTGTCTCCTCCAACATGATTACGAATACAGACACTGAGTTGGGCATCCTAAAGGAGTTCTCCATAATGTCTTTCAGAAGACACAGAAGGGATTGGAATAAAGTGATCTGTGTTTCATAGTTTACTACACTTGTTATATTAATCTAAAATGCAAGGTATGGAATTTCTCTTAGTTTTCAATAAAGAACTCTTAACAAACCTCGTTTGTGAAAAAAAAAAGCTGGGTCAATTTCTACTGGGAACAAACATGTGACAAGTCTAAAAATGTGGGAAAGTATCTGTTACTGAAATACAAGCGTATCACAAGAATATCACCTGTTAATAGTAACAAAAGAAACAGCCACAACAGTGTGAATTTGAAGTTACTATAGTACTGGGAATAACAGTGCTACAATAGAGACTGAATACTAAGATGACAAATAAAAAGTACTCATTACAGGTACATACAGAAGCACTTCATTGTCACCACTGTGACTCTCAGTGATCTGGTACTCAGTACTATTTTTATAAAAATACTAAAGCTTCTTATGATGCTCACCAAATTAAGTAAGAAATTTTCAAACAGTATCTACAGAGCAAGCAATATTATTCTAACACAAGAAGTACCCTTGTAAGGCACATGACAGGTTGCAGTGCTGTGTCCCAGATGCCATTTGCTGTGAAGCAACAGTCTTATTTCAATGATGGAGCTTAGAGGGAGAGAGATCAAAGAGAGGACACAGCCACAGCTCTAACCAGCTGTTTACTGACATTCCTTTTCTCAGGACAAAGGCTTAGTCTCTTTATAATATGCAGTATCAGTGCAAAGCAAACCCATCATTTCTTGCCGACAGAATTCACCGTCTTGTCCACAGAAATTAAAAGAACCTATTTATACTGAAGTTAATCCAAACTCTCTAGTAGCTGAAATAAGGATCTGATTTTTCAACTGGAAGGTATTGTGGTGTTAATTGCAACGCACTCAACAGAGCAGTTAGGTTTTGTATTAGATCTTAGAACTGCCTTTCTTGTCCCACAAATACCAACTAATTTGTGTCTTCTAGTATAAGGCCAACAAAACCACTCCTATTTTACTGTGGACAAGGCATCTATGATGTGTCCACCTGATGGCACCGTGGCATTCTCTCTTATTGTGCTTTTCCTACTACTTCAGACATAGTTTTTGCAATTCCTTCAAGAAAAATGATACTACCATAGCACATTTACATGTCCATACAATGTAAATACACTAATTTCAGAAAGCATCTCTAAGAAAATATTCAATACATCCTTTAGAAGGGATTAGGTTTTACCTAAAAACATTGCCAAAGGACACAAAATAAAACCACATTCCTTTAGTTTGCTGCCACAGATTATAATGGAACTAATTCCTGTTTCCTTTCTGCAAGGAGTTACAGCCAGAAGCATTGAGTTGAACAACACACCTGCTGACAGAACTCAATTTTTAGAATCAGAAAGGGAAATGCATGCCCATGCACAGGAGGCGGGGAAAAAAAACCAAAGCAAGAAAAGAACTCCCCCTGCCAAACATCTTTACTGTAACATATATATGTCCCTACCTATACATGTTAATACATGCAGTTTCTACACCTGTGTTTTATTCAGAAACATCCACAATTCAGACAGTATTTATTTTTACAGAAATCTGTTAATATGTTCCCAGTCCATCCATTTAAAGTTAAGTCTTTCTTTTATCTCTGAAGCTGAGCAGAAAGGAGTTGCCAGGCACTAGTAACTAGATAGCCTTCCAGCACACTGCCTCAGGCTCAGCAGGACTCCGCTAGAATTAGCAGGAAGGCAGATGATGGACACAGAAATATGCAAGTAAGTAACAGCATATTTGAGGGCAGCTCTGATATCCTGTTCTCTTCCCACTAACTCTTCCACTAATTCACCATTCTCTCGAAGATCTGTAGGTATAAGAGCTTTCCACCTGAGTGGATTTCACACTAAAGCATCCAAAAGAGTCTGTAGGGAGTGGCTGTGATCCAACTCCTGCAAACTAAATTACAGCCATAAAATAGTCTTTCACACGCTTTTATCTGCAAGGATCCTGCAACTCTATTTGTGATAGCCTTATTACATGGCATGATTAGTTAATATCACAGTGAAAAAAGGCCATAAGAGTTCTCTAGCTTATTTTCTAAAACCAACATACAGTATGTTGCATAAACTCCATTATCCTTTATAATAAAACAAACAAACAAACCCAACCAACTGAACAACAACAACAAAATAGTAACACCTTTTCCCACTGAAAGTTCTTTATTCTGGAACATTCTTCAGGGACACCATGCACTGTTTTATGCCAAACTGTATTGCCCGTCTCTCAAATGACCAGATTTTGTAGAAAACAGGTTGAGAAAATAACAAAGCTGCCTCAGCCTCTTACAGGATTCTGAGAAAGCCACATATCACAGTGAAACACAGTTCCTTTTGCACAAGTTTCAGCAACACTTCTGTTTACTTGAGTAACCTACATTACACTGGGTGAGTACTTTTTGGCAAGGAAACTGAATGCATTTCTGATCAATTATTCTCATTCAATTATTTATAACACAACATAAACATCAGTAGACATAAGGGTTATTTACACCGATAACCATCCTGCCTTTATGCAATACATCACTGCATCAATTTGTCATACCACTGCCATACTTGGACCAAGTACTGTGAGTCAGACTCAATAATCATCTCCCAAATGCTGCACCAATTGGCACTGTTCTGACACATCTCTCAATTAACATTAATTACTAACTGTAAATAGAAAACAAACCTCTGTGGTAAAGGCTCTAGTACTTCTGTTTATAGAAGTGGAAGGCACTTCAGGTGACTTGAACATATCAGTAGCAGTTGTGACCTAGAGAGGAAAGGCGTTTTGCCCTTTTACTCAGCGTGCCCCTCAACAAGAAGCATATCTGAAAACAACCTAAAGCTGCTTTAGGTATCTGCCCTAGTCACAGAAACATTTATGTCTTGTCAGGAGAGCAATGTAAGGTTTTGCAGTGCTGTCTGAACACACAGATTTGGAAAGGCTGCCATTACCAAATACAGACCATTATGTATATCGAGAAGCCCAGGATCTACAACCAGGCTCACTGTCTTTGCAGTAGTGACTACAGATCCTGCAGTGATATTTGCTTCAAAAAATTCTTCTGGATGCATGCAGAAGCATTTTCCCATTCCTAGATGTACTCTCTCTGTTGCCAGGATCCCTTATTTACTCTGCATGGAACAAGGAGAGGAAAAGCTGGCAGTGTTTACTAGTGTCTTCCCTCCCACAGATGAGGGTGGGAGGGAATATAGTGACAAGTTTAATGACAAATTTAATTTACCAATGATGCCCTGTCCCCCCAGATTTTGGTATATGTTTAAGCTTAATGTACTATATCCAAGGATTAAGGCTGTGATTCAGTATCACTTTAATCCAGTCTAAAACCAAACTGCTGATCTGCCCTCACAGAAATTTCAAGCCCACCCACCCACTCACCTGCCTTGCACAAGCACCAACACTTAAGAAAATGCAGTGAGGTTCAGGGAACTGATGTGTTTGAAAATACAAGTTTTCAGTCAGCTCCTTGAGGTAACTGATGCAGTTTCAACAGCAGTACTGCCTGTGCAACTAAATGAGGGTACTTTTTCTATTGAATTAATCAATTAAGTAAGGGCAGAACAAGACCCCTGTAGGCAACAGAAGTTTTAACATCAACTCAGCTGCCCATTAGCCAGTGAAAAACCAGAAAAGCTGTGTTCAGAAAAAGCCCCACAATACAGCATTGCCTCCACAGCCTACTTTTTGTTTATGCTAACTTTCATTCTACCACTTGTGAGTACTTCACATGGCAAAAAAGGTAGGTCAGAGTCTGTCCCCATTTCTCTAGGGTGTAGCATCCTGGAGTCAGCAAGAGTGACACTGTGTGGCTGCATACTGCTTGACTGGGATGTCTCCAAACTCAGAACCTCCAGCTATACCTGTGTAGACCTGAAAAAAGAGATTTCCAAGCTTACACACTGGAGCGAATGTTTTAATTTCCTATTGAGCTTTGAGAGAAAGTCAGATTGTACCCAAGGTCACCAGTGGGTGTGTTAAAACAGAGAGCAGCTCTTCCTTGGCTTGATACACATAAATCACCACCATTAAACGTAGTGACAACACATTACAGCTGGCTGGGCTGCCTTTGTAATAAGAACTCTGCACTAAAGGAGTGCTGAAAACAAAAGATAAAAGCTTGTAATGGCTCATTGATTAGAAATAAGTAGAGGCTTTAAAGCGGCCTTTGGAACCTACCAAACATCTCACCAACTCTGGTCCTGCCTTCACAGTACCAATCACTTGATTTATGTTGTAAAGGGAAAACATTTTTATTCAGCAATATATATCCTATTTATTCCTAAATAACAGGAATGCATTCAAAGACTTTAACATTACAATCAAGACCATCCCAAAGAGTAAATACTAGATTGCTCTGCATATTCACAGAAAATAAACAGCAAAATGGCTTAACTGGAACAATGAAGCAAAGCAGTGAGTGCTGATGGACAGTCCCTCAAGGAGTCCCTAAGAGTCGTGACATGACCTGACCAGAGACTGACTGTACAAAATGGAATAAACTATGTCAGCAGCAGGTCCAGAGAACTGCTCTGTTGCTGTTCAGTTGCACTTTCAGTTATCCACCACAATCAAAGCTACAGGGTCTTGTCCAGTTGTCAGAGTTGAACAGAACAGCTGTAGAAGGACTTCTTGTAATATGCAGAGAAGAAGTCACCACTCCAGAGGCCAGCAGGAGCACTGACAAGTTCCTCCAGAGCCCTGGAAACAGACTGATGTGAGCAATCGGTCCTTCTGAGCCCCTGGAGACACAGATGGCTGGAAGCAAAGAAGCAACAGCATTCAAGATGGGATTGCACAGACTGCAGGAAAGAATGCATCGTGCTGATGCAAAGACACTGATAGGAACTGATTTACAACTGATGCTACAGAGGCAGAGCCCCCTACCAATGCAAATTGTTGAGGTGCACATACTCTTTTGTCCTATAGTGCTATTACAGCAGATGGGCAAATGTGCGATCACAGAGCTGGGGAGCAAGTCCAGACAGACCTGTATCTGTAAGTCTACCACACACAGAGAAAAAGTTGCCACAGCTGAAAGAGAAGGAGGTTCTTTAATCTGGTGCTGAGAAACTGAGGAAGGAGGGGCCTTCAGGGCTGCCTGCAACTGACAAGGAAAGTACTTCCAGGGTCTCAGATTTATGCCACACATTCACAAACTGCTTTTGCAACAACAGTTAAATGTTGCACATGGTAACTAAAGCATAAGTGTCTGTGCTGCAGCAATTCCTCAGCGAATTATTGCCTCCAATGATTGCAAGAGTTTAGAACAGTCTATTAGAGAAAGGGGTCTACCATATGAAGCTGAAACCAAAACGGTAAGAAACTTGGTGCCACACCTGAAGGCACCAGCCAGGGATGTCAGATAGACACTGGAACCACAACTCACTAAATTGCCACACTTTGACAAAAGGATACAGAACAAAGAATAATAAAGAACAAAGAATAGTGAGAAACACAAGCAAGAAGAGCTGAAAGGTGAAGGAATTTTGTTACATTTCTGTCACTGATATACCTTGTTCCTTCTATGCTTTCCAGTTGAAGTTATTTTTCATTATATCAATAAAATACAATAAATGGACACAGTAATCAGATTTTAAAAAACGCAGCATAAGAGGAAAAGGTGGATAGATGAGCCTTCTGCCCGCTTTTAGTTAACATGTCAAGCGTTCTTCCATCTCTGCAACACAAAATGAAGTAGTACAAATTAATTCAAGACAATACTAAATACATATCCTCCTAAACTATCTGTAGTAAAATTAAAAAGAAATTCTGCATGAGAAATGTTTTTGACAGATAATTTATAATAAATTTATTCTAAAAGATCTAGTCATACTTAGGAAAGCTCTGCCTTTCAATACATGTAACTCTGCTGTTCACAGAACTACATGATGCATAGTAAGTATAGATAAAAGCAGTTTATAGTATCTTTCCTTCCTTGAAGCACCACTGAAAAGCCTGCTCACAGGCCTCTTTTCTGCTGGTGATTCAAAGAATCACAGAATGATTTAAGGTTGCAAGGGACCTCCAGAGATCATCTGGTCCAACTCCCTGCCAAGCAGGGGCATTTACAGCAGGTTGTCCAGGACCATGTCCAAATGGCTTTTGAGTATCTCCAAGGATGGAGACTCCACAACCTCTCTGGGCAGCCTGTTCCACTGCTCTGTCACCCTCACAGAGGAAAAAAAAAGGAAAAAAAAAACCCAACAAAAAAAGTGCTTCCTTATATTCAGACAGAACCTCCTGTGTTTCAGTTTGTACCCATTGCCCCTTGTCCTGTCACTGGGCTCCATCTTCTCTGCACCCTCCAGATGCCAGCTCTCTCAGCCTTTCCTCATATAAGAGATTCTCCAGTCCCTTAACCATCTTAGTGGCCCTTTGCCAGACTATCCAGTAGCTTCATATCTATCCTGTACTGGGGAGCCCAGAACTGGACGGAGTACACCAGTACTCCAGATTCCATACAGATCAACACTGAGAATGACTTTGTCCTCACCTGAGCCTAGCAAAACAGGTGCAACCTGACTAAAATATAATAAAGGAAAGCTTTATGGTACAGGAGATGCAGGAACTGTCTCGAAGCCTTTTTTTTTTTTTCCTTCATTCATAGAGTATATAAAAACATTATTAACAACAAGAATAGAAATATAATTAACAAGAAGATCAATAGCAGCTTCAGGATATATGTTCTTCTTGTATGTAGTTTCTTGCACAAAATTCAGGAAGATTCCCAAGAGTATAGAGTTCCCCCAAACTTTATTCTCTTGGCAGACACGTTTTTTTCCCAAGGTTGACAATATGGGAATTTCCCCTTTCTACATACGAACCCCAAACTTTTCGAAAGATGAGATTTGTTAGAAAAACAGGAGCTGTGTTCTAACAACTCCTACCATTTGCACAGCAACTGGCTCCACAGGGAGATGCATCTCAAGAAGTTTGCTGCATTTGCTCCCTTATAAGGAAGGCTTTCCAGATGCTTGGAGGAAAACACTGCTATCTCCCCAGCTTAACTCTCAGGCAGGTTTTAGATTTAAAATACAGCATACAGCTGGACTGGCTAGAAGGGCTCCTCAGCACCTCACCTTTCACCCATCAAAAACATGCCAAGAAACAGGCAGAGGAGAGAATGCAACAGAATTACTAATTTTCTTCTACAAAAAGGTTCAAAGGTTTGTTGACTGTCCAGATGGTGCCCAGCTTGGTAATTTAGTGCCATATTCCCCCAGCAGTTGTCTAGCTAGGTTAAATCAGTCTCAAGCTACACAACTTTAATTTACAGATTTTGTGCTTTTTGGCTAGGACAGACATCCAAGAACACCTGTGTTTGAATGCTTGGGTATTTGCCAAATTGTACTAGTCTACAGGGAGAAATGGAAACAGATGGGCTGGCTAGCAGATAAGCATTATTACTGGAGTAAAAGCTTGTCTGCTAGAAAATCAGATTTACAAAACAGAGTAAGAGAAATACTGTCTTATAAGAGACAACTCAACCATTTGTTCCCATTTACAATCACAAGTGAAGCATGTTATATAAACAGATTCATTGCTACGAATAAAGTGTTTTTCCAACCTTTCTTCGTATGTCATTTTTTCCTCCTATTCTTGTTTCTCTTTACTGGACGTTTTCCAGTACAACAAATCTTTTTTGAACGGTGATGCCCAAAACTGAACAGTCTATTCCTACTGAGGTCCCAGCAACGCTGACTGGAATGGAATTCTCCCATTTTATATAAAATGCTGAGGTTAATGCATCCTATAACTACATTTCCCTTTTTTGCAAGAGCATTGGGGGTGTTGTGGGTTTTGTTTGTTTGTTAAAATTATGCTCACTTTGCTTAGATCAACTAACCCCCTGCCCCATTTTTTTTTTGTTACATTGCATTCTGCACTTGCAAATTTTTTCTCAGTTCTTAGTACTTGACTGTGAATCTCCTGTTGCTCATTTTGGATCTAATAATTTCACTAATACATTGAGCACTGTTGAAAAAGCTAATCTTGATCTTCATAGTGTCTGCAACCCTCTTCACCTCAATGTTTCTTACCATTCTTACAAATTTTCTAAGTAATGTTCAATAGTACCTTAGCCAACAGGTTAGCGCACTTATACAGGTAGAAAAGGACTAACACACAGAGGAATATATAAAAGACTTTGCCAAAATAGATATGTTGCATCTGTTTCTTTTCTCTTATCCACAAGAGCAGCCAGAGGAAGAGATTTGCTTTTAACAAACCCACAGTTGCTGCCTCTAAGCACGTATTATGTTCTAGGCACTTACGAACTGATTGTCTACCAGTGTGTTCTGGCATCTTTCCATACACCAAAGTTGTGTCCTGGAGTTACACACACTGGTCTAATTTCCACATTCTCCTTAAGAAAATGGGGCATGTTTTCAAAGCCCTAACACATACCTACCAACGAAATCATTAACAACTCTCAAAATTTGTCAGCTGTCCTGTAAGTATTTTAGATAATGTTTTGAGTCAGTGATAACATAAATATGTCTACATTACCCAGCATTCTTGAACACGTTCTTGCCCTGGGCCCATGAGTGAATCCTCTTAGTTGTGTTAAGCACTTATCAAAATTAACCATCTTTAATAAAGACTTAAGAGCATATTTAGGTTTTCTGGTGATAAATAGCTACCAAACACTGATAATGATCTATGGTTTCTATTTTTCTCTTTCACCAGACATGCTTGCCTCTGCTGCAGTCTAACTTACTTTTTTTTTCCTAGATCCATTTTCATTATTCTGTGTTCCTTTCTTCTTCACCTTAAATTCATAAATTCTACTCTTTCCTGATAATTTGCAAATTATGCACACTCAGATTATCAATCAAGAGAATGTGTCCTCAACCCCTTTGACCACAGCCTCCATTCATGTTGACTTAACTTGACACTGGTACCAAAGCCTTACACACTAAAGTTAGACTAAGCCCATCTAACACCTTACTGGTACTGAAATGCTAAGTCTTGGTCTCCTTTCCTTTCCTCATTTTCAGTTGCATTTGCTCGCTCCGGCTCTTGTGCCAGCTTTAGCACTCATCTGATCCCTCAGAGAGCTGATTCAGCTCATTAAACCAGCGGAAAATAGATTTGTGGTTGTTTGGGCTTTTTGATGGGCTACTTTTCTTGTAGGGACAGATAAAAACACTTAGCCCATTTCACCTAATTGCAATCTCATGCTGGTTTACATCAGTTCAAATCAATCTAAATTGGAGCTACCATATTCATCCCTTCATGCCCACCTACACAACTGTGCCCCTTCCCTTGTGTCCTCACTAACACTCATACAAATGGATGGTGAGCCAGCCAGGGTGGCTGACTTCAGCCAAAAAGCTATTAACTTTTTTTTTTTTTTTGGAAGGTTACTCCTTGCTGGATTGTCTCGCTGAATTTCGCAGCTGCACAAGAAATTCAGTTCAGCCTAAACAGAACTGGCCCTGCACTTCCTTCATATCGCATCTGAGCGCATTCTGGAGTGCATAAAGAAACACACAACAGTACGTACTTCCCTCTTAACTGAGGTAGGGGCATGCTAAATAAGTAAGTGCTAATTAACAAGGGGGTGATAACCCATTTTATTCCCACTCAGTAAAACTTCACCTCAGATGTGCAGAAGTACCTCTTAATTCTACTCTATTCCTTAGACAGTAATTTGTATTCAACAGTTTACATACAGTAAATAAAGGCTATTGATTGTATTAATATCTGCCATATCATACACTAACTATGTATAGAGGCTGCCAGTAAGCAGAAACATCACACTGTGAAGATAAGGCAGAAGAGGAAATACAATGATTCCAAGTAAATATCCTTTCTCCCATGATTTTAGGCCTTTACAGAACTAGTCCCCTGATTTTATTCTTCTAAGCATTTTACAATCAAACATTAATATTCAGCTCTGTACTTTTCGAACAGAGCATCTATTTTTCACCATCCATTAACCTAATCCCTTACCCCAAGAATATCTATTTTTCACAATCATATTCTAAGATTGCACTGTTTCTTGTAAGTATTTTTGGTTTTGCTGGTTTTGATACAGCTAAGGTACAAACTCCTGCAGGCAATGGCTCCTTTATCTCCCCCACACAGCCTATAAGCAGAAAAGTTTTCTTTAGCCTAACATAAATAATATAATTGAGTCTAAGCGTATGCTTTGTTCTCTTCTCAGGAAATTGTTTGTTTCCTTACAACTTCAGTTATGAAATACAAAATGTATTATTAGGCTTTCACAGTACTCAGGCTGAGGTCCATTACATGTTTCTTATTGGAAGAAGCTACATTTCTATTTCACAATAAATTACAACAATCGTGGGCATTATCACTGGCATCACTCGTGCCCTTTTACGTTACTGAAGAGAGAAAAGCAAACCAAAACAAAATTCTTTTTTTAGAGGAAACAGCACTTACTGAAAGTCTGTTGGGGTTGTTTTAACTTAAATACTATGTGCCACATTCAACACTTCACTGTTGTTTAATTGTTCTATTTAAATGACCAGGTCTACCAGGTGACAATAACACCTTTCAGAGACACCATAAGCTGCAAAAAAAGAAAATATTAAGAGCAGCTTTTTCACTACCATAAAATGTGAAAGCTACAACCAAGATCACTTTTAGCATGCTGCATGTAAAAATAGTTCAAATTATCCTTACCAGGCAGAGCTTGCAATCTAAACAGACAAGACAAAGGAAATATTATCCTCATACTTAAAAGGCACAAAAATATTAAGTGTAGGCAACACAGTCAAACTACAGTGGCAATTTGTCAAAGGTGCTCAGTTGCTTACATACACTAGTGACAGAGTAAGAAAGTAAATGGGAGCTTCCAATTCCCTGCTTCCTATCCCACCCATAGTCCCCATATCAAACTTTCTTGGATAGAAAAGCATCCGCTTGTTCTTGAATAGCAGGAGAATCTTTTCCACAATTCAATGCTGCTTCCTTTATCACCAAGGCCTATGAATTACAGTGACCTCCTCTATGTCACACTTCCCATGCAAGGAAAGATTACAAATCATCTGTCTGCAAATGTAGTTTCAAATGACACAGTTTTGAAAGACATACATGTAGCGTTCTGTTCAGCACTGTGGAATTTGTAGTACTGTGCAATCTGCCTAAATCAAAGAGGAAATAAAGATCCATTTCTACTCAGATAGTCCTTTATGCTGCCAACAGTCCTGCAGGACAATGGAGTGCTCTTACTGAAATAAATTATGACCTGTTTTTACCATTACTAAAGGTCCTGTGTGCAATAGAGTCTCAGGTTTTGGACATGGCATACACCAAAAAATCAACCCCAGAATACTGTTATATAAAAAATATTTGCAAATGCAGTTCATTTATTGTTGTGATTTTTAGAATGTTCTGAAACATTGTCTTCAGTGCCCTGATATCAAACTTCAACGTAAGTTTTATCTGTCTCGCATGCCAAGAAAAAAACAAAGAATGCATGTAAAAGTTTTATGACAACTCCGTACAGAAGCATCTCTTAACTTCAGCCAGTTTTTATCTGATTGTCAAAGCTGCACACTGCAAACTCATTCTCTACAAGTATTTTTTTATCCACTGCAACCCAGAAAAAGAGAACAGAACTTGCTGACTCTTCATTTCATAGCCAGATTTTGCAATACTGTAAATTCCTGTTTGCCTACCAATGACATTTTCTGACTTCATTACTTCATAATATCTTTTTTTGAAATCTGCAGTGTATTTTTCTAAGTACACTTTCTGTATTTTCTCAGTTGCACATGATGGTTCAAATTCACAGTTTGGAAACATTGTTTTCCAGATTAAAAAAAAAGTTTGCCTTTTCAGATTCAGCAGTTTCCTAATTACAGCTTCTGTGGAGATGTTTGATTCCTTATTTCCTTTCTTTCATCAGCATTTTACAGTTCTGAGTCCATTCGCCCCCCACCAATGTTAGTCTTGCTATAAAATTGGTCACATTTTATGTCATATTCTTTTAATTGGGCCTGTAATAGACATGTTTTAGGCTTCCTATTTGTCCACAGATTTTTCTCTAGATTTATTTTAAGTGTACAAATACCAAAATCCACTTTTCTTCTTGCAGTAGAAATCAAGGATTCTTTCAGGCTAATTACAATATTTCCTTAGAGATTATTCCAAAGGAGAAAAAGAAATTACTCCTTAGAGCAAGATGACATAGTATGACAGTTTACAAATCACTTCCCCTGGAAGAGTCCAAATTGTCCGATTAGATCAGGTATTCAAAGGGACAAAGAGAACCTTAACTTACGTAAAATGTAAAATCCTTAATTCATAATTATTTCCCTCGTAGGAACACAGTACAAATACAAGTAATTCACTGTTTATAAAGCTTTTAACAATTCTGAGTTTCAAGGGGACTTTAGAAATGTAAAGCAATTTTTTTTCAGTTTATCCAATCCAAACAAATTTATTTCAGAACTTGTGTATCAAGGTAGCCCTGTGAAACAGAACAGTATTTGTTGATTTTTAAAAGACTTAGAAGGTGGCTAAAGGTCTGTTTTATACAGGAAATTACACTAAACCTTTAGGGTTTTTTTCTTCTGGCTATATAATGCATCTATCTGAGATTGGGTGGCTACGCAGGGACATTTTTTATTCCATATCCAACTGCTGGAACTAATGATGGTACAGGAATATCACTGAATCACTTCAGGCTTCTAAACCACAAAGTCTCTGTTATTTTGGACTCACAGCTGCTTTTCTGAATGAATTGTGATAATAAATTCTGTTATTGCCAAAGTCAGTGTTCTCAGGCAGAACTAACTACATTGCAACCCTTACAGAACATATAACCATTCATTTTTAAGCTGCATGACTTTTTGTAGGGTACCACAAACACAGCATGACACCTCTGTATAGCTAACAATTATGCAGCATTCCTAGGGTTCGCAGCTGAGGAATGCTTAGCTAAAGAAGTTACATCCATGGTATGGTAATTCACTTCTGTGAAGCCTTGACTCGCTTTGAGGACACCAGTATCTCTGTTGGAGCCAACCTGCATTAAGCTTAGCTTATCTGTGGGCCAGCTATCACCCACTCACTGCACACATATTCTGACTCATTCAGTCACACCACTATGTATCATGAAAATGTACTTCAACAACGTGACTAAATTTTAAACCATAACAGTTATGTAAGAGGGACCTGGACCAAATTGAATCCTGGATTAGGTGGTGGTATTGCAATGTTCTTAGCACACAGTGGTCTCACAGATGTTGTGCACTGCTGAGGAGCGAGTACACCATTTCTCTGTGACTAATGAGAATAAGGCATGCAAGAAATTAACCATAATACCACCTCTATTTTTCCAGAAAAAAATAAAGCACCCCACTCAAAGCCATACCATTAGTTTTTGCCTTGACAGAGTCACTGAACACCAGTCTTACTGAGGTTTACAGCAACAGAGCAGAGGCAAAGAACCAGGAGACCACGTCTATTTTTTATCTCAAAGCAGTTCCCAATGTTTATGAAAACAAAGGCTTCTTATGTCTGAGAAGTTACTCAAATTTGAGAATCCTGAAGCATTATGCACTCCTAGGTCTAGATACATACCACAGATTTATTCTCACTCCGTAATGGGGCAAACATCCTCAGGAAAAACAACAGGTGTATTGACAGGAGAGGATCTATGTCACTTTTACAGATCCTTAATCTGAATGGTTAGAAGATCAAGAATCCATGGCAGGATCCAGGGTGAGAAGTCAGCGTATACACAGGCAGAAATTACTTCAGTTTGGCTCAATCCATCACTACAAAAAAACCCCAAGTCCCTTCTATTGCCAACAGTGATCCCAATCTTTGTGACTTTCTGTAGGGAGAGTCTGTACAGAAAAAAAACATTCTCGGCGCTCTGCAGTTTAAGTTCCACCAGTTTTCCCCACACTTAAGTCCATACCAAAACCCGTACTGACTGAAAGATGTGCCCTCATTGCTGTAACTGAGCAGAAAAGCAACAAATTCCTTTCATAAAATGTCACTGGCTCTCAACTGTTCAATGGCTTATCCCTAGAAAAGTCTATGATATTGACATTAAGCTAATCACCATCTGTTTCTTAATACACATTTACATATTATAAGTGTACCTTGAGTCCAATCCTACACTCATTCATTCATACAAAATAACTGGCTTTATTTGATTTCCTCGCAAATCAGAAAAAAGATTTAGTCCCCTCACACGAATCACAAAGGAAAATTTAATACAATTTACTTACCGAAGGATTTCCTTCCGAGTGAAGAATGTGCAATCCTGTTAAAAAAAACACAATATATGTTATAGTACTATAGAAATATTGAAAACTGCAAAGAATTATTTTTCAACCTTTTGGAAGGAAACTCAGATCTGGCAGAAAAACATTAAAGATGCCATTTGAGTACCATCTGCTTCTGACTCAGAGAGCAATATACGCTGTAAAATAACTGAAATATCCTAAGGACAGGGCTATCAATAAAAAAACCCCAGCTGTTAATGTGAAACTTCAGGAGAAAAAAACCCTAGCTTGCTGAAATACTTCTCCACTGTGGAGTGACCAGACCAGAAACAAAATTCAATGAAAAAAGTAAGGTGTAGGCCAAAAACATTCAATAAATGGATCTAGAAAGCTATAAATAACAAATAAATGAAGAAAACTATCTTCTAACTTGGAATATTCCTCTATTAGAGACAACTGATTTAATAATAAAAGTCATGCACTTATTAGTTATTAACTCTTTTTGCTAACAATTACTTTGCACTGTGGTCACTTCAGCAAAGACTGCAAAATCCTGTTGGTTAGGAACACGGATAAAAGGACAGCCCCTGCTCCAAACAGCAGGCAAACTATTCAGCTTCCCCTGTGGTATCACAGAATTCAAAATAACTTACTAGAATGCAAAGTAGAGCTGGCCGAACATGAAAGAAGAGCTTACAAGCATTCGCTTACATTCTAAATGGCTCTGTGGTGGGACTACATTTACACTGGTTTAATTCACTCTCTATGAACATCAGTGTTTTGCTAGAAGAATTCACATGCTTCACAAAAGAACCATAATGTGAGCAGTGAAACAGTTTGCATTTTGTGTATTTCTACATCAGTCACAAAACAAGTTGTATTTTCAGGTGCTGTGAGGAACCATAATAACCAGTCCCATCCCATTAACAAAAATAGCCCCTAATCCCCACTATCTTATCTAATGTATATTTAGGGCAAATTCCACCCTGCATCCAAAACTAGGAACACTGGTGGCAATGAAATATTGGATGATCAGTTTAGAACATTGTTCAGGTCACAAATTCAGAGAATATGCATCTTCTTGTCTCAGAGCTAGTGGCTGATGAGTGTGTACATATAGGGAACACCAACCAAACCACAAAATTCTTCCTGATTATTCACCTCTGTCACAGGCCCATGTGATGTGGCAAGGCATTTGCCTAAGAATTCAGCTCTTAGTAGTTTTCCTCCTTAATGTAAACATATTTAAAATAGGTAATATTTTTAAATCAGCTAGTGACAAGATAACAATATCAGACTTGGTAAGTCATACTTAAGAGTACATACAACTAGTATGTCTCCCCCAGTCCTGCTGTTCAGTCAACTAGTGAAAAAGCATTTCTTCCCTAAGCCGAGAATCATTCTGGCTAAATGCCTGCTTCTTCCAAGGAGGGGAAAAGCAAATGATCACTGCTAGCTGAAGCAGTCAAACAGCTTGTCTCAGGTATCGAGGTATGCTATCAGTCCTGCATGGTATCAATTATTGAGTTTGCTTGCTCTCCTCCATATAAAGTGGCAGGAGAAGCAGCTCTTCCCTTAGTGTATTGTGTAGCAGAATAGCGTTACAAGGCACAATAGGAAGCACCTTGTGAGCTGCTGTCACTGATGTCACATTGTCTGGAACTGCACAAAGTGAAATAGGAGCCAGCTGGTTAAGTCTTCATTAATTCCAGCACATTCAACACTTACAGTCAAACTGTCACTTAAGGATGCTTCATTTACTAATGAAAGGCAGGTGCAATCTCACAAATAATTGTAATGCCCTCAGCAGCAATCATGCCGTAATTATACAGGGTTGAGAAAATAGCAGGCACTGTTATTTAACTAGAAAGCTGACAGGGAATGGATATGCAAATGGAGATAAAGATGAAAAAGAAAAGTTACCCTTTACCTTCCAGAAATCATGCAAAAATGCCATTGGAAGACACATTAAGAGATCAGATAATAAACTTTTTTTGCTGAAGGTCCACATATTTTTTTTTTTTTAATCTGAGTCACCTCACATCTTTGACAACAAACACTACTGTCTGCTTTTTTTTTTTAATCAAACAAGAATTTTACTAATACAATCTAAAAACCACTGATATTGAAAACCTTTATAACGAAAGTACTTGCAAGCATCTGCCTGACCACTGTAACTGACTGCAGTATTCCAATTATGCCTGCCAATTACATGGAATTGTGTGTCAGGGATGACGGGTGTCAAAAAAATTTACAGTGGTTTCACATACCACTTGCAGAGATCTTAAAGCTCCTCAGGGCCAGAGCACCACAAATTGTGACCTGGCCTATACTTTTGATCCACGGCAAGATCATACACACCACTTAAGAAATGCTTTACCATTAAGAAGCGTGTCTGGTCTCACATGGCAAATGTAAAAGCCACGGCTCCAAGCTATCTCTGAAAGGGAAGTCCAGCCATCTGTCTTGCTCCTCCCAGCTTCTTATTTCTGCCTCTTCCTTTATGTGGACTTCACACCAAAATGAGTAGCATAACTGCATCAGAGAACTCTGAAGGAAGGAACTCGTGTTTGGAAACTAACCTAGCAAAAATTGATTCATTTCCAGCTTGGATCATTTCCTTTTAGTGGCTTAGAATATAGAGTTGGTAGTGCTGGTACAAGAGACGAAGCTAAAACAAGTATCTATTGATTCCAGGAAAGAGGTGCAGGACTGCCTTTTTTTTTTTTTTTTGAAAGCACACCCCTAAGTTGGATTAAAGTCATGATGGAACAGGGGTATCAAGAACATAATTACATTTCATAGTTGCTGGAACTCTAGCAATTTAACTCCAATATAAAGACTTTTGGCCAAAGAAACACGGAAGTGAATCATCCAATTTTCTTGTGGCTACTTCATTCATACAGAAAATACAAAATGATGGAAAATAAATAGTAAACTAACATGTTAAATTAACTCCCTCATAAGGAAAGGTGAAGTGGGTCCTGGAAAGCATCTGTTATTTATGCATACGATGACATTCATCTTCCTTCAAGCCAGAAATGTCATGGAACACATTTGCTATTATATGTACTGTATCTGAATTTATTATGAACTTAAAAAGCAACCTGTCTATTCTGTCTGGACACTAAAGCCACTGGGAGTCCTGCTAGAAAAGCACAGACTAAATACTGAACAAATAAATGTTACCAGAGTTTTCATAATTCTTATCAGTTAAAGAATTCTGGCAAGAATTTATCCTGAGAATCGTTGCTTTTATTTCTAATGCTATACAATGGCCTGAAAAATTTCTGCTAAGAGGCGGCCCCTTGTGGGTTTTATGTTATTTAGAATAGAGGCTTTGACTTGAAAGGTCACCTACTCCAGCCCCTGAGAAAATGCATGCTCCTTTTCTAAGATCAACTGTCCCACTCAGTCTGTCCTTGTGCCCTTAATAATCAAGTTAATTAGAAGTCTGACAAAGGATCACTGCTGGTTTTCTGAAGGCAAGATACCACTTAAACAAATCTGCAATTACCCACTTAACTTCCTTATGTCTAGCAAAGTGAATAAAATAAAGCAAACAGAAAATTTCCCATTGATTTCAATGAGATCATTACCTTATATAATGGGACCTGGTTCTCAAATTTGGCATTTAGGTGGCTTAACTGGTTCTTAAAATATTTTGCAGAGAAAAGAGTCAGATAGCTGGAGTATTTAGGTTCCATGGATGGCTTTGCTCTTGGCTGGTAGCGTGACTTTCTGCAAGTCACTCAACATTGCTTGTAAAGTAGGGTTAACGGTCTCTACTCTCAAAATTTACTTTATAAAAGAGCAGAATGTACAGGCTGTTAGAGTCTTATTCTTTGACTTCCTATGTCAGGTGAATGCAGGTTTAGGACAAAACAGGAACAGACTGGAATACGGTGGTCCACTACCTTTTCCACTAGTCTGTGAGGCTTTACTGCAAACTCCTAGATCGGTTCTGCTTTATGTTTAGTTCTACAGCAATTTGAACAAAAAAATAGGAATAGCGATAACTGTGCTGAGAATGCCGACACTTAACTTCATGTAAAGTGTACATACAGAGTGTAACATGAGGTATGGCTCCAGAATCAGATCACATGTCGTTTGTTCTGCTGGATATATTGCCAATACCAGAGCACAGCACACAGTTTATGAATGGCAGCAGAGTCCACTGAATGAAAGATTATCACTTACCACTTTTAGAAGCAGGTATCATTGTGCACAAAGCACAGTTTTCAAATAAAACTAATTTCACATAGGCAAAACACTTCTCTACAGAAAAGAGGAAAACTGGAGAAAGGAACAACAGAATGAAAGAATAGCAATGCTCAAGTATGCAAAGCTACTGTGAAATAGTATTTCTTAAACCCATTAAATGCATATTTCTCCTCTAAGACAATACATACATAATTCTGCCTTTTATATGTATAGTTGTATAAGGGCGGGTTTTTTCTGATCCTGCAACAGCTCCATTGGGAAGTTTTATAAGTAAGGAAATAATATAAAACTGTCTTAGCAATACAAAATTACTTGAAATTAGAAAAACAGTCTCAAACAAAAGCCAGCAAGCCACAGACAAAGTAAACTGATGACTAACAAGAATTTTTACAATATCCTCAAGGCGAGAGAGATCAGATCCGTATAGCTATCTTACTGAGCAGCTTTTAAGAAATGAGAAGTACTGAATGCTGCAGCATTTTAAATGTTAATATTTCAAACCAATTATTTCAGAGGTTTCATTTAAAAAAAATCACAAATGATATCTCGTACTGTGCCAACAGTAAGAACATTTAATCAAAACACCATAAAAACATCATCCTATGAAGTAATCAAAAAATCTAAGTTAAAAGGTGCTGGATAATAGAAGCAAATGAACTTTCATATAAGATCTATTATTAACTCTATTCTGGTAACATTTTACAAATGCAATACTTTTATTCTAGTTGCCATATAACTAATAGTGGTATAGAGTTGTGCAAGACTGAGTCAGCAAGATATTTATGTATTTTCATCACTGTAAATATATAAAGAGTTACTGGAAGTCAATGAGACTAGCGCCAGTCTTTAAGTTGCATAGCTGTGCAAGTACTTCAGCAAATCCAGACTTAAACACTAAAAAAATCCTGTCAGAGTTAGTATCTGCATTGATAATAGTATCAGTATATGGACTTTTTATATTAAAAAATGCCAGTTGCATCAGAATGTCAATGGAGATTTTAACATCCAGCCTATCTTTATTTGTAATCAGATATATATTTTAGAACAACAGCCAGAACAACTAAAACACCCACTGAGTTTCAGGAAGAAAAATCTGCAGCTGTAAGAACCAGTTTATGTATTCATACTGCAACATGGGAGTAAAAACACTTAGACACTAGCAAGGACTGAGGAAAAGGCAAACTGTCAACAAATGTAATTTTGCTCAATCTATATACGCACCAAGTGGTAACGTGAAACCAGAATCTGACTACAGTATAATTTCGCAAAAACCGTCTTCCACTATTATGCTACTTAAATTTGCACATTAACAGCGATAATCTATCAAACTGAAAAGTACTTTTAACAGAAGATCGTGGAGAATCTGTGATGAATACACTTTTTGTATCCTTGTAAAGGGTTCATTTTCATCAAAGATCCTGATTAAGTCAAGCACAGCTTTTTAAATCAAAAGACAGCTTGATGACCTAGTTTCACTTTATAAATGGCATTTCTTGACAGATCATAACTTAACTTGTTTCATCTGGTTTTGCATAATTCTCCTGAAATATAGTTGAATCCCATTTTGACTAGAATTTAAATAAAAGGAAAAAAGTTAGGTCTGTAATAGACAAATTCTTGTGTAAAAGAAGTAAGTCATTATTTCATATTACTATCTTTTTTTGCAACATTGCCTAGAAGACAGCCAGGATAAGCATCAGTTTGTTTTGAGGCTGCATTAAATAATGTAAATAATCCCATTAATGAACAAATGCAAAAACAAATGGCTTGCAATAAAACCAGTAATATCTGATGTAAAATATTTGTGCCCTATATTCTCTAGTTTCTGTCTATTAGGAAAAAAATTAGAACCAAATTTGTATCAAATTCAGACCACTTATTTGAGTAACCCCAGAAAAGGCAATGAGATTGATTGAACCATGGAGTAGTTTGTTCATACCCCAGGCACAGCTTCTATGCATTTCCTACTCAATCTAATTGTTTCTCAGCAAGAAATACAGTGCACTGAGGCCAATATACAGCTCTGATGTCGCTTTATCGTATACCTGTATTTTCTATTGCTTCAAGCATCTTTATACAGCATCACTCAAAAAACCCTAAAATTCTTGTTCATATTCTTTTCTCATTATGAGACTTGACCTCCAAAATCTGTAGACAACTTTTAACAGCTTAATTTTAAAACGTTCCTTCAACTGCAATTAAAGACACCTTTCTTGCGATTAATACGTACCTTTTCCCTAGCCAGACCTTTGTTAGATTTTGCATTTGATGTAAAAAAACCAACCAACCCACCCACAAAAAAAACCCAAAACAGTCAAGTACTCTAACAGCATAAGAATTGGAAATCCCCAGTAGAATTAATTTTCTTACAAGGCTAACTTTTTAAATGATGTGAATCTCAGTGAAGAAACCAATGCTTGCAAAAGCCTGATTTCCAAAATATCTCACTAAGCTTATGAAAATTTGAAGAGCTGCCAACTAGAACACTATCTTAATAACAGGTTATATGATCTTAATAACAAGTGATATGACAAGGTGTTAGAAGATACGCAGCCTCCCAGTCTTTCTTTAATTTGCCTCTACCTTTTTCGAATAAAAAGGTTGACAGGTTTAATATTATCAAGTCCTATCAGGCATCTCTCTTAAAAACAGTTTCACCTGGCCACCCATCACCAGCCTTAATGAAGAGTATTCAAAACACTCGCCTATTAAAAACATTGAGGTCATCTTGAGGGTGACCAGATTTACAATTATTTAATTTAAATGTAAGGGTTCTGCTAAAGAGTGATGCTTCAATATGACAGTTTATATGCAAAAAAGTTTACACATGGGCATTTCAGAAAATTTTACACAAATAAGGTTATTTTATTTCATTAATATCATATTAATGATCTGAGATTTATGTATGCTAGCTCTTCAAGCAGGTGATTTTTCTGCAGCTTAATCTACTCCTGAAAACCAAAGCCACTTGCATATGGTTTTACCATACTTTAAGCACAAGAACTTCTCACTTTTCCATCTCATAGTGTCTCCTATGGAACATGAGCTTAAAACATAATGGGTTTAAAAAAAAAAAAAAATTTCACTACTAAAGTAGTATTTAGGTACTATAAGCTCAGAGCAATTTGTGTTAAAGACAAAAATGGTGGAAGTTACAACCAGATACTATAATAGCCAGAAATATATTCAAAATAAAGAAATTATAAGTCTAACCATGAGGGGAGTTAGGTTTTGAACAGTCTTCTAATAGGACCTGTGGGGAAGTAAAAAAAAACCAAACAACTATTTTACAAAAAGGATTAAGCTGACTCTTTTGCTTCTGCCATACTGATACTATGGAAGCTGTAACCCTGGGTATTACTGTAAGGAGTACAGTACCAACTCACAGACGTACAAATTCACAAGAAGTTGCCTAGTTCTCATTTGGGAAAAAGAAAAAAAAAGATTAATCAATGATCCATTTAAAAAGCAATTTATACGTAGATGTCTGGCTGTACATCGGGGTACAGATGTGCACAACAGACTGTTGCAAAGAGGACCCTGGTACACAATGTTTTACTCTAGTCCAGTGTTCAGAGGACCTGGCAACCCAACTGCTGGTTCAAGAAATGAAAAACCTGCCTTTTAAGAATTATGGAACTATTACCCCATTCTCCCATTTTCTGTTCTGAAGGAATTCCACAAATGAGAAAAATGCAGGTAAGATGGCAAACTCCAAGTCAAACAGCTCCATTTGTGTTACAGCAACTGCATACTCCCCCAGAATGCAGTGGAGAGACAAGAGCTCTCTGTGTGGATGGTGTCCTGGTTTCAGCTGGGATAGAGTTAACTGTCTTCCTAGTAGTTGGTACAGTGCTATGTTTTGAGTTCAGTATGTGAAGAATGTTGATAACACTGATGTTTTCAGTTGTTGCTCAGTAGTGTTTAGACTAATGTCAAGGATTTTTCAGCTTCTCATGCCCAGCCAGTGAGAAAGCTGGAGGGGCACAAGAAGTTGGCACAGGACACAGCCAGGGCACCTGACCCAAAGTGGCCAACGGGGTATTCCATACCATGTGACGTCCCATCCAGTATAGGAACGGGGAAGTGGGGGGGCAGGGATTCGCCACTCGGGGACTGGCTGGGTGTCGGTCGGCGGGTGGTGAGCAATTGCACTGCGCATCATTTGTACATTCCAATCCTTTCATTATTGCTGTTGTCATTTTATTAGTGTTATCATTATTATTATTAGTTTCTTCTTTTCTGTTCTATTAAACCGTTCTTATCTCAACCCACGGGTTTTGCTTCTTTTCCCGATTTTCTCCCCCATCCCACTGGGTGGGGGGGAGTGAGTGAGCGGCTGCGTGGTGTTTAGTTGCTGGCTGGGGTTAAACCACGACAGATGGCTACAGCAGTAAGCCCAGGATTTCCATGTTTAAAAGATCCAGGAGGATCTTTCAACTAACAGAACAGACACAAATCACCATCAAAATAAGAACTTTATCTGTTTGTTCACAGCATGAGTCTAATATTCCTTCCTGACAAATCCTGGAGGTTAGTTATTGTCCTGAAACTTGTTATTTTATTGTACTTACCATATATAACAAGTGCTATTACTAGTCAAGAATTATCTAGCACTATACTAAGGAACTACAAGTGCGCCTGTAACAGAGAAATCCCACAGGCTGACTCAATCCACTGGGTCTAACTACTGCCAGGCTTTGAGATCAATTACCCAGCATTATCAAAGGCACGGGCTGCAAAAGCCATTAGAGAAAGGCAATTTCAACATGAAGAGTAGTGAATTAGGGATGACATTTCAGCTCTTGCATTTGCCAGTTTATGTCAAGAAGATAACATTAATTACATTTGGATTTTGTTTTGTTTCACTGCAGTTGGGCTCTGTTCTGTGTTCACTTTTATTGTTAGTAGGAAGACAGGCACTGACGTTTTACAGATCTTTGATCTCCCTCTTGCCCATCCAGCAGGGATGTAAAAAAGCCTTTTCGGCTCTTAGACTATTAAGTCTAAAACCACTAACTTAGACTAATATATTACAGTGACAGACTGCTGGTGAGGGTGAGATGTGTGACAAAGTGGAAATTAGAGAAGCTCCATTTTCACGTTTTCTACAATGACAAGAAAAAGGCTAGACATTTCATAAGAGCACTTAATTTATGCCTAATTTTCAGCATGGGATAAAATTTTGAAGCATTTTAAAGCATGTTAGCATATATCCCTAGCCTGAGTCTCTGTGGCTAAATATCTACAGCTGTGAAAAGTCCATGTTAGCAGTAACTCCAAAGAAAATTAGTATCTAAAATCATAGTTTCTACTTCAAAGGCTTGAGTCAAAGATCCTGAAGGTAAAAAGAAAGTTATTTACTTTTGCGTGCACTGGATCTGTCCCTTGATTATCACGAGATAAACTAAATCTTGATTTCCTGCACTGTTAATTCTATGTTTATCGCTTCATGTAGGAGAACAGAGCAATGCAGCCAGCCCTGTCTGCATCTCCTAAGTAGTCAGCTGCCTCTTTCTTCAGCACACTTCTATTCGATATATTTCCTCACTGTATTTTCAGAAACTTGTTCAAGATGCCCACTGTGCAGATAGCTTCCCGCAATCCATTTTAGTAAGACTTGCATTGTGCTGAAACATGACTGAAAACTGGGAATTTTTTTTTTTTACCCTATTAAAAACTCAGTTGATGCAATGTGAAGTAAATAAAGAAGTATCAATAAGCTGGACATAAAATGGGTATTTCTTCTGTTAAGGTTAGAAACTGCCATCCAGGAGCAGATGCAAGCATAAGGATACCTACGCTGGAATTACATTAAGCATATTTCTATTACTTATCCTTAAGAGAAGTGAAATTAGACAAGACCTTTTTTTCCCCTTTCCCCTCTATTGTCAGCAAAGGCATCAGGGAGAGAAAAAGAGGTTATTGCTACACTTTCTTCTCTACATTCCATAGAAAGATTCTACTAAAAACTCCCATTGTCAAGCTAGTCACAGTCTTTATCCTGCTTCCTAGTTCAGACATGGAAGATTTGACTCCTTTCCCTGTATACAGACAAAGGAATTAAACTGAGTATATTCAACAACCCAGCCTTAGAATACTATTACAAATGCTGGAAGGAACAATATAATATATGCATGCAGGCTACAAATTAAGTTTTTGTTTATGTTTGGGAAAAAACACTCCCCAAAACAAACAAACAAAAAAAACCCCCAACAAAACCAAACACCCCACAAACATGTGAAGATTACTTCTTTCCTTCCCCTAATGCAAACTATGATATCTTACCTGGTAGGCATCTAGCTGTTCATCAGTAAATATCGTTTGCTTATTACCCATCTTAAATGAGGAATTCTTCCTCTATGCAAATGCATCCCATTAGAAGTAGCTGGATTCCTCTGTACTGTAGGCATTTAGAGCACATATATGCCGCGAATGCGCTGAAAAAATCCCGAAGCCTGCATCGAACTGGTTTTGACTGTACCTGTCCAATGAGGAAGGACGCAGTATTGGGAATCTTGGCAAAGGCTTGACTTGAGTGTGCCAGGAAGGAAAGCGTTAAAATCACAGGCAGGTGTCGCCCAAAACCAGCGATGCCATCCTCCCCCTTTTTCAGATGCTTTCCTAAGAGGCATACAGAGCTTTTACAACACAAAAACCGGGTAGCGGCACCTTCGCGGTTCAGAGCAGCTTTGCGTCACCCGATGGCGCTCAGCAGCGCAGTCGTATTACAGAGGCACGGAGAGCAAACCTACGAACTAGAGAAACGGATTAGGAGAGCAAACGTTTCCGCAGCTGGCCTCCCCACAGATACAAGCACATCCCAGCCAGTGCTTGGATCTGACCTGCCCCATGCTGCCAATGTTCAATACAGCTGGACGGAGGCTCCAAGTGTCTGGAGCGTCCCCGCAACATCAGCGGGTGCCGCGGGGGCTCCGCAGTAAAGGTTGGTGTCTGCTCGGGGGCTATCACCAGCCCTGGCTATCAAGGATGCGAGTTCACTACCAGAGGTGCAAAACTCCCAGGTACACCTGTGAATGCAAGTCTTCCTTCTCACATTAAACAATTAAAAAAAACCCAAACACCCCAAACAGGAAGATTAAAGTAGTTTAAACAGACGTTGATCTGACTCCATCGTCGCAAGCGGGCACAGCTGGAAAGAAAAAAAAAATGCTCCCCCAGCCTAAAGCAAAGGTAGGAAGTACCACTAGAGGGCTCGCAGTGTATTTTAAAATACTACAACCCTATTTGCGTTTTCCCGGGAAAATAAATTTAAAAAATGAAATAAAAGAGTATGTAAGAGATGCAGACAGACAAAATGAATAAACTCAAACAAAATTATCTTATCTAACATATGCAGACGGATAAGCTCTTATAACAACAGTAAGAAGAAGGCTGAGCGAAAAAGGATGGGAACAGGGAGGAAAGACGTGTAATGATTAAGTTTCTTGGGACTGCTCACTTCCCATTTGTGCGCATAGGAACAGGAGACGGTTCTCTATACCTTCTCTATGTACAGGTCTGCCAATGGTCATTATTTGCTCAGCAAGTTAGCGTGCTTAATAAAAACACCTGGAGAATTATCTTGTGCTTTTTCCTACAGCTTCTAGTGATCCTGACCTGGTAACGGCATTGGGTAGTATGAGTTCAATTTACCTTAGCATATAACAACAAAGAACAAACATTTAACAATAATACTGAAAGTAAATATATTGTATACGTAGTAAAAAAATCCTATGAAGTGTGTTGGATATGTAGTAAAAACATTCTAAAGTGCTGAACCACAGACTGTTCAAAGAGACGACTTCGATTGCAACATTAAGAAATGCAGATTTGATTAGCTGCAAACCAGCACTGCCCTGAGCTACAAAACCACAAGGTATAACCATATATACAAAATAAATAGATTGGGATGAGAATGTATTCAACAAGGCTTATTAGTGATAAGCAAACATCAGAACTTTAAGTGAAGGAAATGGATTCTACCAATAGAATGTATCACAGTACAGTTTCAGAAGAAGGAGGAAGAACCCTGAACGGCCTACCATGAGATCAAGAGTGCAGCAAGCATCTATTCCAATATCAGACGGTTGAATCGACTGTTTGTTACATGGCCAAACTGACCTCTGTTTTTCTAGCCACCAGTGTTGTGGGTTTTTTTTCTTTTCCCCAAGGTACAGCGGCATTGGATTCTTGTTATGTTCCAAAAGATTCTCCACAAGTTAAGTCAGAAAGCAAAGAAGAAAAAAACCCCTATTTATTAAAAGTGCTCTTTTAACATGCTTTTCTTGAATCAGAAAACAACAATCCTTAAGGGCCTCTTGAGATTAAGAACTTGCACCGTTCTGAAAGTTCTTACACATCCTCAGCTCTGAATGAGCTTCATCAATGGCTTTAGTAGTTATGCATATAATTAAGCATGTTTCATATCTATGATCTGGTGCTACTGAAATAGAAGAGCTATCAGCTGTTCTCAGTCAGACCAGACCAATACTTAGTC
This sequence comes from Harpia harpyja, assembly GCF_026419915.1. Lineage (NCBI taxonomy): Eukaryota > Metazoa > Chordata > Aves > Accipitriformes > Accipitridae > Harpia > Harpia harpyja. The sequence goes on from NC_068953.1 coordinate 35,708,970, forward strand.
AGGTGATTTGCATGAAATAGCACTCCATTCAGAGCCACCTAATTCAAGCTGCCTGTCTATGCAAATCAGATTAAATATAAATGGCCAAATTATCTTTAATGCCATTATACAGAAGTGAATTGACACCAGGGGTGGATTGGGCTGCGTATCTTTTAATCTTGTGGTTCTGTATACTTAACAGTATTCTTACAGTGAAAAGACTGACATCTCATTTCTTAATTTTTCACCTGCTTTTGTATTCCTGGCTGCCCGGTCCCCCTGTATCCTAGACGGCACACATATCAGCTAGTCTCTATCTTTAGAATCGAAACAATAACAATAAAAAGCAGAAGGGCTAAATGGAAAGCACCAACTAGGTAAGACTTACTTGTGGTTACAAAGTAGGCCAGAGGCAGAGATCCTGAGGTTCACAGACATATTCCTGTTTATTCCTTTGATCCTGGCTTTCCACTCTGCCACCTCCACTTTTCTCTTGCATATTAGAAATTCTTTGGGTTTATTCTAATGTAGAGAAATTACGCAGGAAAACTGCTATGGCTATAAGAGTTGATTGCTTTAAAAGAGTTAGAAGTTCTTGCTTTAAAAGAAAGACTCAGCTTTCCAAGGGAACAACACCCACTGAGTATATGGACAGAAAATAAACTGTTTCTTCAATTCTTGTTTCCATACTAGCAAGAGTATTTTTTTATTAGTAAATAAAATTAAAATGCACAGATTTTTAAAAAGAGGATTCAAATACTGATCGTTGAGGGGTCCACTGTACTAGCTAGCTCTTCTCAAGCATGCTATAGTCGTAACTGTATTTCACTGCATAATTATCTTGCTATACTAACTGGGTAAAATTTAAAGATGATATAATGCACAAACTCTTTTTCACTCCTATCTGTTTGTGTGCATCAAGATCAGATAATCTTCCAGTTTGCTCTTTCTTCACTTCTTCTATCTGTATTTATCAAAGATTAGTTTTATTTGCCAGCTGGGTGTTAACCAATACTTACTCCCAGCATAAGTTACTACAACAAATCAATAATTTTCTATGTGCACAGCAAGAGTTGACCTTAATGCTATCAGTACCAGCCTTCCATCACACTTTACTGTATTTCAACTTCTCTAACTGTTTGCCAAAGCAAGTGATTTTAAGCTATTAGCAACACATAGCATACGTCTTGCAATCAGTTGCAAATGAAGTTTACCAAGGAGGACAGTATATATACAATAGTCTTGCCATTACACAGTCCATTATACAAGAGAACATGGTTAAGTAGCCACTGTTCATCTGCTCTAAAAGTTTAATTAATGGAGCAGAAAATATACTATCAACCATGTACACCAGATTTAATATTTTATAGTCAGCTGCAGCAGCTTAACACCCACCTAAGGCTGCAGTCTGGCCCCAGCTGCAGGGACTTGTTTCCACAGCCCTAGCTCAGGCAGTGGGACAAATTATGCTAGCACTCCTGATGGCCTTCAGTGCAACATCTCCTGCTCTGAACTGTTGCTAGCCATGGCTGCTACACCAGGTGACTTTGCTCTGATTTATTAGTAGAGGTGTAAGTTTAATAACCTCCAACAGACAGGTCATGCTACCTTAAATTGCCTCTGTAAATTATGCAGTGAGAATTTGACTGTGGTTTAAGTATGAAAGCTCCTATTCCTCTTCAAAGGAAGATCAAGCTACTATGAACAGAGATCACTTTACCTGTTAATGAGAGGATCCACACAGAGTTTTAACAATCTACTGCCTTCGATGCTCAAGTTGGTTTGCTACAATTTTTAACTGGGGGGGAAAAAGAACCTGCAAGATTTCATGCCCATTACACCAAGTATTCCAATCATTTCTCTCCCACACAGATGTTTCCTTGCAGATTAGCTCTTCATAAAGATTCACTCTGTTAGCAAAAAGAACAGTTTTGATCTAGAAGGGTTGCCTGTACATTTATTTTGTTGCTGCTCTCTATGAGTCACTAAGGCCCCCTTCTACTGCAAGTGTAAGTACCAATGATCCCTACTGGCAATGATTACAAGGGAGAAGTTCTATCCTCCACTGATGCTGTGGAAATTCCCCCCGAGTCTTTGGGGCTTGTTTTATTTACTTGAAAGCTATTCACAATTCTCTTTGCTCACAGGCAAATGAGGAATAATAATGTTTACCACCAATAGGTGCTGTGGAGCTAAAATAATTAAAGCGCTTGTGAGTTACTTAAAGATGCTACAGAGCTACAAAACATCTCCTTTTTAATATGCTACACCAGCTGTCATAACTTGCCTCTTATTTAATAGTTATTGCAAACTGGAAATAAAAAATGAACTGTAAGTACACGGTTACAAAGTAAGAAATCTTAAAATAAGTGAAAATGACAGTTTGATTTTACTGCAGTGGATAGAAAAGTTGCTTTTCCAACACATGACCAACAGGAGGATGCTTAGACTCCACTAAATTTGTCTGGAAGTGCTAGCCTATAAGAAAATGCTTTATGGGACTGAGCCCCGTCGTATGAATGAATAAACAGAACTTGAGAAAGATGCAAAACTCACAGCCCTCAAACCGATGAAAGATGCTGACTATCTGACTAAATTGCATTTGTTATGATGAGCGGAAACTTTCTGTACAGAGTTTTTAATGCTAAAGAAAACAAACAGAAAGGAAAACCTTGTGCCAAATTTGTTTTTATTATCTTATCTATCTAGCTTAATAAAATACACTGTCTTAGAAGATGGAGGTTTCTGACTGCATTTCATTAAGCCTAATTTATGCATAATAAGTAAAAATTACTTTTTTTTAAAAGATGCTTTATACAAGACAATGCTTTGCCTCAGGGACAAAATAATAATAATAATAAAAAAGAAAGGTTTCCTAAGCAGACTAAATTTAATATAATTAATTTCCTCATAGGGAGTCTCAATAGAGTGATCACTAGCGGAAAGAAACTACTGCTGTCTCTATATAGGCATCTTTTTTCTAGGCAAAATAACTACTGGTGGTTTTATTACTGTGTTGTTTAGCCCTTCTGAGAACAGATCCAAACCAGCCACTGTCAATGGTTTATTACTGTAGTATTATTATGGTAGCACCTATAAGACACAGATCAGAAACCTGTTGCAACAGCTGTTGAAAATATATGTAAAAAAGAATTTCTCCCCTCCCCTCAATTTACAATCAAAGTGTAAACCCAGAAAGTACATGCAGATAAAGTCAGAAAACACAAGAAAACAATGTGAATATACTGATCAGCATAGCATAGCACAGCACATAATCAACGTTTATGGAGTCCTTTGGTAAACATCGTGGCAAAGAAACAAAAAATACAAAGAAAGGAGTAAAACAGATGTATACATCTCATGGGAAGCAGTACAGTAAAAACATTAAAAATTCAGCTAGTATGTCCTAGAATCATCATAGGTCAATCTGAGATGGGAGCAAGCCTCAATTTACAAAAGGGGAAGAAAAAAAAAAAAAAGAGAATAGCACATGTAAGCTGTGGAAAGTAAAGATGGCACAACAAAAGAGCCAAAATGTGGAAAGTATGATCAAGCTTTGAACGAAAAAAATTATTTTACAGAAACATTTAGAACAGATATCTGCAGGGCCAATTTGTATTTTAAAGACTGAAATTAAAAAAAAAATAGCAGTAGTTACCAGAAGAAAGTCAGGATCAAGAAAATTGTGCATGCTTACCATTACAGATAACGTCTGAGTGACTATTCTCAATCCAAAGCATTATCAAATATAAAATAAAACATACACTCAATAGGCTGTTTCAACAGAGGAAAAATTGTGAGTACCTCTGGTGCCCTGTAATGGAAAAGAAAAAAAAAAAAAAGAGAAAGTGACCCCCAGAAAATAAGGGCTACTAATGCTGTATATTGCTGAATGTAAAGTCTTAGAATTTCTGCTCTCATTTTCAAGACGAGAGCAAACCGAACACACAGTCTTAGTCCTTAGTTTTCAAGCACATACAGGACAGAGGTAAGTAAATGGGGAGGCTGCAAGTAATCTGATAACTCTATCACCAAAAACTGGCACAAAATTATACTGAGACAGAACCCAAATGTTTATGTTGCTAAAGTGTAAGACACCAAAGGTAGGGGTTTTTTTGTCTTTCGAGTTTAAACTTCCAGGATATATTAGACTCATATTTTATATCACTCTTTGCAATCACTTGATTTTAGAAATTCAGTCTTGATTTTGTATCAGAGCCGAGAGTCTAATCTATTCCTGTAATTGTTTGACTTGACAACAAAACAGTTGACATAAATTGACTGAACAACATTGCAAGCAACATCAACACTGTTACCTGGACAGCAGAGCCTACCATGATCTTGAGAGCCTCTGCATCACTGTCTGTCTAAGCAGATCATAGAGAAGGTGGAAGTATTATCACCATTTCACAGGTAGGAAAATCTTTTAAAAGTCAGATGAAGCGGTTATTCCCAGAGGTCTGAGCTCAAACCGCCTTAGTTGTAGCTTGGTACTTCACTCTCAAGAACGTCCCAAGCTACCTTACCGCCCTTAAGCACAGAGAAGAGTAAGCATTTCTTAGCCGGTTTAGGTGGGACTTCAAGATAGCTGCCTCAAATCATATTTATCATTGTAACGGCAGTGTTGTCTCCGTTGCCGTACGCTGCTCAGGCAGGGACTCTCCGCAACTTGGGGCCTCCCACTGCCACAGCCTAAGCAGACTCCCAGAACTGAGACACACGTGGTATCATCAACATTTTTAATATTAGTGAGACAAGTACCTCAACAATTAAGGCAAATACACATTTTGAACTGCACCTGTTCCAACTTTGGGTTTTGACACCTAAGAGTGCATGGATTTTTTCCCTGCTGCAACAAATACCTGACGCTTTTTTTTAACAACTATTTTTTCTCCTGTAAACGACCTAATTCTAGAGGCTGAGATTTTACAGAAGCATTCAAATGCTTCAAAACGGGAGGCCACTTGGAAAACTGGTTTTATTTGTCGCTGCGTAGATGCCATAACGGTACCTCCTCAGACACCGCACCCGGGGCTCCCCGCCGCACTCCGTCCTCCGGCGGCACCGGGCCGAGTCCACCTCAGCACCTCACGCACCGCTAAGAGCGACGGCTCTCCAGCAGCACCTCCGCCGGGTCGACCCCGGGGCGGCCAGGCGGGGCCTGGCCGGGCGGCTGGCACGCAGCTGACGGCTGCTCCCCGCGGTACCTCAGCGCGGCGCGGGAAGGGAGCGCACCGCCCTCGGCCGGGGCGGCGGCGAAGAGGGGAGAGTGCTTCCCGCCACAGAGGGCCGGGGCAGCGCCGCCGGGGCGCAGAGGGACGCGGGCATCCCTGACACCGCGGGCGGGCAGGCGGCTCAGCGCGGAGTAAGGGCGGGCGGGAGCTGACGGAGCGCTGCCGCAGCGGCGGTGGTCGCGGAGGGGGGGCGTGGCCTTGTGGCCGCGGGGGCGGGGCGTGCTGCTCTCCGCGCGCCGGTTCCGGTGTCGAGGCGGGCGCGGGTGTTCTCGGGCCTCGGTGAGCCCGCGGTGCCTGGGAGCATCATGGCTGCAGCCGCGTGGATGCCTACGGTAAGCGAGGGGGGACAAGCCCTTTCCCCGGGGCGCGCGCCTGTGTGACCTTGGCCTCGGTGGCGCCTGAGGCGATGCCGCCGCGGGAGGCTGCCCGCCCGCCCGCCCGCAAGGTCGCGGCCCTCCGCCGGGCCCTGGCAGCGCTCCCGAGGGGCGGAGGACCGCAGGGCTCGCGGCCCAGCGGCGGTGGGCTCTCTCCCCCCGGCCCCCCTCCCTGGGCCGGACCCCCGGGGCGGCGGCGGGAAGGGTCCGTGGCGGGCCGTTACTCAAACGGCCGGGCCGGGCCGGGGGGAGCGCCGCGCCATCCCTCTCGCCCGCGGCCCGGCGGCGGCCTGGCGGGGAGGTCGCGCCGTAGAGGTCAGCGCCTTGGCGGGGGCCAAGTCGGGCCGCGGAGGGGATCAGCCCCCGGGCATTCCCCCCCCCCACCCCCCCGCCCGGGACCGATCGTGCGCGGCTTACCGACAGCACCGGCTAAAAACGTCATTCCTGAAAAGAGCCTGCCGTGCCAGTCGTGACGGAGTCTGCCTGCGGAAACGAGAGCTGCCGTGCAACGTTCTGTCCAGTTCCTTTCGGGCCCACTACCTGTCCTTTGGGATTTGCTGGGTCTGATCTATGCCGAAACGCAGCCGTCATTCCTGGGGCTGTCACGGAGACGCTGCTGCTTTTTGCCTTGAGCAAATGAAATTTCTTTCGCGTCTTTAAGTAGCAGCCTGTTGGAGGCTAACTCATCGAGGAAGCCCCACTTCATGTATGTGCTAAAACATGGAAGAACTGTCAAGAGTTAATCTCACGACTCATGACTTTAAGGTCAGAATGGATCGCTTTTGTTTAGCCTGATTCTCTGCTAGTGTTACAGATGTTGAACTTCAGTATAACCTGCCAGGCCCATGATTTCTGGCAAGACAGACCGTTCCCTTTCCAGGGCTACTCTGGAGTGTGAATCCAGACTCAGTATGCAGGACCTGTATCATGAGGGCACTTACGCTAGTCAACTTCACGTTTTCATGTAATTGCTCCAGCTGCTGCTTCAAACATGTGGCTTGCTATGGTAAACGTTGCTTGCCTGCTGCAATGACCTTGTACATCTCATGTTGGGTTACAAGTAAAAATAAATTCTAGCTTAAATTACTCCTCCCACAGCATTCATTAGAACATACACAGGAATTGTATTGTTTCTAGTTGTTTCTATTAGTGCCAACATAGTTTGTCACTTTTGCCATACAGCTCCATTTAAGCATACATGTCAGTAAAGATCAGAGAGAACAAATACAAGTTGGACAAGAGAGGAATACAAATTGTCAAGTACATTCCTATCTAGCCTGATAGCTGCAGACAGACTAGATACGTGAGTATGGTAGAATTGAAGTAGTGCGAGTCTGTTTACACTTACAAGTCTTCTGACTCTTAAGTCGCAGAGGCATGAAAAATCCTAGAGAGGAGGGTAAGATTGGGAGGCTGCGATTTTTCTGCAGTTAAGTATCAATACTGATACAATTGGGGATTTTGTCCATGGTGCTCAGCTAGGCAAGAGCTAAAGCTGAGGTAATCATCCCAGTTTTGCAGCTTAATGCCAGTTTGTAATATTCAGATGTTAGAAAGCATAATTCTTTGACTATGCTGTGTAGAGTCGTTGCTATGGTGAATTTTGTCTTTAATGTGCATTTCGATTACGCTTTTTAAAAACTGTCAGGCACACAGAAGGCAACAGTACAAAACCTACAGATGTAAAAGGTGGAAGAACAAAATTCACCACAGTTTGAATGGAAGTGACACTAATGCAAAGTAGTTTTGGAAACATTACCTAAAATGTGTAAAGATACTCGCCACCCAACTGTAATGACAGTGTTTGATTTTTCACTTTGCTTTCCACGGATCTTAATCCTTAGCGTATCATCTGTTTAATTAGAGTTACTGCAACCTTATTTCAAATGTGTAGTATGTGAGGGCTCAGGTTATTGTGCGGTAACTTTCCCTTACCCCCAGGCAAGACAGGAGAGTACAGCGCACTGCAAAGTGGGGCTGTCCTGGGTTTACCTTGTGCTAAGAATACGCACATGAGGTGTCAGTGCACAGAATGTTGAGAGCAACTTGGCAAAGTGTTACTCTCTTGTTTCATTTGGATTTTTATATGAGTTTGAGATAGGAAATTTAAAGCAATATGATTTTAAAATACAGAGCAATATTGTTAATTTTTTTAAATCCCACTTGTGTAGTAAAATAGCTTCTTTTTGTTTTATATTCCTGCAGGTTTCTCGATTGCTAGGTGCTTTCAAAAACCAAAAACAGGTGACCAGAAGTTTTGGTAGTGCTGTGAGTATAATAGTACCTTCTTTTTCTTTTAAGAAGTTTCTCAAGAAAGGGGTTCAGAAATTTACTTTAATAAGATTGCTGTTGTTATTACTACAGTCTCAAAAAATAAGGCCTAAATAAGTGAACATATATGCTCTTAATGCCATGCTGGATTTCTATTGGTTAATTACTGTCTTTGGCAATTGCATATTAAAGTGTGATAACACAAAAGGCTCTATCAAAAGATAGAGGTGGCATGAAAACTTTTCACAAAATAAGCCAGTCTTCTGAAACTCATCTGGAAATGGGCAAATATTGGGCAAAGTAGAAAGTTTGTTGAGAAGCTTCTCATTTTCTTTATTTTGCAGACTTTCCTCCAAGCACTAGATTTACTTTACTGCTGCTTTTAGAATACCTTGCATCTAAAGTTCTGCCTTTTCAAGGCCCTCTTTAAAGTATTTTAGACACTGATTGTGTATTTCCTTGTAGATGTTTTACCTTCTTTACCTGTAGATGTGTTTGAAGTGCCCACGGGCCTTTTTTTTCAGTGAAGGCAGCCTTGAAAACTGCTCGGGCAGAAGCAGGGCTCAGCACCACTGCATGCACCCTTAAGCAGGTCTTAATTTTAAAGAGGAACTGTGGCTTTTAATTAAAAGTTTTGTAGAACAGCAGGTAGAAGAGCTAGAAAAGAAACTGAAGGGTCGCTCACATTTTATACGGTATACAAAGATTTAGAAGGTGAGGCACCTCCGGTTCTGTTTATACCACATTACTGTTGCAGATGGAGCGTTCTCTGGCTCAGGTGGAGTCCTGCTGTGCTGTGATGCAACAACGCAAGACAGCACAAAACTAATCATGAGGCATTCCATCAGTTATGCGCTTGCTCAACAGCAGTGTTCTTTTATCTGAAGCTCTGCTTCTTTTGTCATGCACAGTGAATTTCTTTGGCTCAAATTAGTTAAAGAATCAGTCAATATATATTGAAATCCTGAATATTTTGTGTGGAGAAGGATGAAACATACCTTGTGAGTTGATTCTAATTGGGGGTTTTGCAAATAATGCTGTATCTGAGCTGCCTTTTTGTAGGTAATAATGAGCCCTTACAAAACTGTTGGAAATCTTTAAATAAAACAAAAAGAGCTGGGGCACATACAGTTAGAATAGTGATCATAATTTTTTTTTTATCAAAGCAGAGTACTTTCTTCCTGTAACTCAGTGAGCATGGGCTGTGCAATTTATTTCATCTGTTTGACGATGATAAAAGAAACAAGACTGAGAACATTATGGGAGGAAAATAACTTGGTATTGTTAAAAATGGGTCTGAGATTTTTACAAAGTCACTTGAGAAGTTTAGATATGCATGACTTTTTTAAGGTGAATGTAGCTTTTCATAAATTTATGCTTTTCTAGCATGTGTCAGTATTATGCAGCATGTTGATAATATTGGAGACACATGGGTAGCAGAGCCATAACTAGGTAATATTATGTCCTCTCCAAATTTCAAGAAGAAAGCATGCTGAGATGATTCATTTCAAGGAGTGCTGAGCAGGAACCTGCCTTTCAGGTTAAATCTCTGTGTTTTGAAATACGAATAGATAGTAGGCAGATTTTTAAACAATTCTCTCAAAACTTTTGCACGCTCCCTTTGAAAGCAAGCTGGTCATTCTCACTCTGTCCAGTACTGCTATTCTTCACGGTGAATATTTGGTAACTGAAACTTTCTTTTCTTTTCTAGTAGTTACTTGGTTCCTACAACACATGAAAATGTTTTCTATGTAGAAGACAAGCATTCATTTGTTGTACTACTGATACTTCTTTACCTAGGTACAAACAGTAACTTTAATCCCAGGAGATGGCATAGGACCCGAGATTTCTGCTGCTGTCATGAAGATCTTTGATGCTGCCAAAGTAAGTCGTATTTGTCTTGCTGTAAGCGTTGTAAGTTTAACTACAACAACAAGTAGGCATATTTAAAATGTTTTCTCTAACTTCCAAAAGATCAAGTCATGTTTAAGCTATTAAACCTTCTTGACAATAGGAGTCTGAAGATTCAGCTAATAAAAGATAGGATTGTGATATCAAGGCAGGGCTTGAAACTGTTAGCTGGCAGAAGAGTAGAGAGTTGAGAGCAAACGCTGTGTTTAATTTTTGGAAATATCAACTCAATATATCATATGAAATCATGTTGTTGATGTAGCAATCCTGAGCAACTCATAGAAGATGTTCTTTCATGCATTGTGACTTCCAGCGCAGATGAAAGTGTCTGTGAAAGGACTGGCTTATTCTTAGAAACCAAACTGCTGCACTGCCAAACACATTCATTCACTAAGTATATCCAAGAACTGTTTTACTACCTATCTGAGGAACTTCGCCAGAATTTGTTGAGTTTCCTTGAAAGGAAATACAGCTCTTCAAGAAAGATGCCTGTTAAATCGTTCCACATTAGTAACAGTACCAAGGCATATTCCCTTTCTATTACGACTATCTGACTTAGATTTGGAAAAAGTGAAGTTCTCTTTAGTTATGTATGAAAACCTTACAATAGTTTTGGTTGTTTCTGGGGAGTCAAACAGGATGTGTGGAGGAATAAAACCTAAGTTTGTGTGTGAGTGCATGTTTGCAATACTTAATCAGATTTGTTTGTTTTAAAGAGGATTATCTAGTACGTTATGCTTAGATTGGTTCTGTTTGCTTATGAAAGCCCTCGTACCTTTTCCTTTATGGTCCTTCCTGATGAAATGAATGGGTGGCAGCCTGTCTCCACTTAGAAGATTCCTGTGGTGAATGCAAATTCAGAAAGCATTGTGGAACATTTGCAGATTTTCAGTTAGATAACATATATATGTATCTCTGTTTTATACTGTCTTCCAGGCAGTATGGATGATGAGTTCTCAATGAATTCAGTTTTCAAATGTCTTGTCCCTTGTATACAAGGAACTCAACAGCTTTAGGAGCTTGAAAGAAATAGCATGTATCTTGCAATTCTAATGATTTCCATGTATATGACACCTAGGGAGGCATTGAGTATTCAAGTTTATGATGATACGTTGCTCATACTATTAAATTTTCACTTACTTAATTACATTTTCTTTAAATTGTTTCTTTTTGAGTTCAAACATCTCATGCTTACTCTCGCTCACCAGAGAGAAATAGTTTAGGAAGGCCTGCACAAAATTCCTCATGCACCTTTTTGTGAAAGGGAAGTTAAAACTTTAAGCAAAAGCCATGATATATAAGTTAACATAGAGTAAATGTGTTTAGGCTCCTATTCAGTGGGAAGAGAGGAATGTTACAGCTATCCAAGGACCAGGAGGGAAGTGGATGATACCTCCAGATGCCAAAGAATCCATGGATAAAAACAAAATGGGATTAAAAGGTACTTTAGGGGTTAATACAAAGATACTAAATACTGTTGTTTTTATCGTGAGTCTGATTTAAAGTCGAAGTCCTTCATCTGTAGCACAATAAAATGGCTAATTATAGGGGACAGCCTATCAGGTAGTCTTCTGTAATCTTAAAACAGTCCTTAATTTCAAAGCCGTAACTCTCATAGATCTTCTAGGAAGTACATTAAAGGCGGGTATTACTACATACCAACCTTTGGACTTTATGCAGAATGCATTTCTAATGCAATTGATACAACTATATTCCTAATGAATAGTATCTTTTTATGTTGTTTTCAGTGAAGACCTTTTGTAAAAACTCCTATTCCATGTAAGGGTTGCAATTTGGCCTTTAAACAGCTGATTAATATCACTGTGTAGTACTGTACAGCACAGAGAATTCCTGTGGCATTTCAGCAAAAGGGTTAAATAGGAATTTGGAGATCCTCTGAAAGAGTACCACTTTACCTAGAGTTTCAACTCTAAAATTCACGGAGGGGTTTATCTTCTCATTCATTCTTTTTTTTTTTTTCCTTCAGGGCCTTTAAAGACCCCAATTGCTGCAGGGCATCCATCAATGAATCTTCTTCTGCGTAAAACCTTTGACCTTTATGCAAACGTACGTCCCTGTGTCTCAATTGAAGGGTATAAAACCCCATATACAGATGTGAATATTGTCACAATTCGAGAGAACACAGAAGGCGAATACAGTGGAATTGAGCATGTGGTATGTTGCTGGAAGTGTTGTGTTTCTGTCGGGTTTTTTGTGTTTCATGAATGATAATTTTGCCCATCTCAATGGCCTAGTACTAAGAGGTTGGGTGGTGTTTTTTAAGTTTGCTACCTATAAAAAAGTTACTTTATTGTGAAATGCATTGTTGAGACTGCCTCACTCAGAATTCTACTATTTTGTTCCAAACATTCATACTAGTGACTTGAAAAATGAGCTTACATTTTTACTATCAATGCAACTACTGTCTTTCAGATTGTTGAAGGTGTTGTGCAAAGTATCAAGCTAATCACAGAAGAAGCTAGCAAGCGTATTGCAGAATTTGCTTTTGAGTATGCCAGAAATAATCAGAGAAGCCATGTTACTGCTGTGCACAAGGCAAATATTATGTATGTTGACACTTCTTTTTGAGAAGAACAAGAAATAGTAATATGCATTTAATTATAAATAACTTTTTAAATTTTCCTCAATTGTATAATGTCTGTTGATGCTACTGGGAGTAAGTAAAATGGGAAATAAGTAAAGTAAATGCCTCCTAAGTAAAATAGGCTATACTTACCCAGTACTGATAGGACTGTAATAATTATGTGCTAATGTTTTTATTAGTAAGTTTGTAGTAATCCTATGACTTTCCTTGCAAAGCTCTTATTTTAAAAATAGTCTTAAATTAGGAAAATGAATTTAAAAACTGAGGATGAAAATGGCTAGTGTCTTTAACAGTTTCCAAGCCACTTTGTGCTGAACTGAGTCATAACATGTGTGATACTATGTGACACCACCTTTACAAACTCAGTAAGCCTTTAGTAAATGAATATGAGTCATTCTGAGAATTAAAGTATGCCTGTTAAACTACTGATACAAAAATTTTAAGAGGAAATTTAAAAGGCATAACTTCTCTGATAATATATATTTAAAATAATATTTATATTTAACATAAGGGATAATTAGTCACAAGTTTCTGCACTCTAATATTTTTGTTTAATACTCTGTTGCATGCAGTTTTCTTTATCTTCAGTATTGTTTACTTAAAATAACTGCAATATTCTCTTGTTTATTTAATTGCAGGAGAATGTCCGACGGGCTTTTCTTGAGAAAATGCAGGGAGGCAGCAGAAAACTGTAAAGATATTAAATTTAATGAAATGTATCTGGATACTGTGTGTCTGAATGTGAGTATTTATATGTTTTAATTGTGGATATTTTTTAATTTAAATTCTTAACCTTAATGAATATACACTTCTTTCTAGATGGTTCAAGATCCATCACAATTTGATGTGCTTGTTATGCCAAACTTGTATGGTGACATCCTCAGGTATGGAGATTTTAATTTAAACTAACCCAACATGTAAAATATTGTTACTTTCCAGACTGTTATTCAGGTTATATGCTAGCCAGATGGTGATGATTTTATGCATCCAGAGTTTAAAACTTTATAAATCAGACTTTAAATGGGAAAAAAGGATGGTATTATTACACTTCAATTATTAATATATTTTTGGGAGGCGCTATATGATAGCTTATGGAGGCTATGAATATTGTTCAGATGGGGCAGAAGAGAAATTTCTCCAAATGCGTGAAGGATTTAATGGCTTAAATTGTAATAAAGAATGCTTAGTTAGATATTGGGGAAAAAACTTTCTAATCTTAAGCACTAAAATAGGTGTAAAATAGATTGTATAAAATAACTGTGGGACGATGATGTTTACAGCAAGCTAGCCACACAGTTAAATGATTCTGCATAGTCACTGAAGAATGAAATGTATGGCCTCTTAATGTCTTACCAGCTCTTGTTTTATGTATTGTATTTTTCCCTTATCTTCAAATTAAATTTTGTATTTTAATAACATTAATATTAGAGGTATTTGATGTCTTGAAGGCAAAATCCGTCAGCACACATTTTCCATTCTGTAAAATGTTTAGGTAGAGTGTAAATTCAATTAAATACTGCATGTAAAATTAAGCATCTTAACCTGAACTTTTAAGTGTGTAACATAACATTGCTTCTCCTTGCATCTCTAAGGGGAGATTGAGAAAACAGCTTGAATCAGAATTTGTTTAAAAGTTCAACAGTGATTTACATCTTAGAATCCATCTCCTGTTTTTGTACAGATAATAAATGTAAAGGTAACTTACATATAAGAAGAAATGCTTGTTGAGCTTCTCTTAAAACTGCACTTTCTCTATGATAAGGCTGTTTGTCACCTTTAAGAAAAATCAGACTCCAACTAATTCTTCTTGCCTTAAGAATTGGTAGAGGAGTCCATAGGGCCCTCACAGCAGCTGTTACGCTGTTAACTAAAAGAGATCAAATCAGATGAGTCCCATCATCAGTACTATTTTAACTCACTTCACCTAGTTCTGTATCACCCATTTTAAAGTTCTCATAGAAATTCCATAAAGAATTTCATACTTCTAAAAATTTTCAATAAATTTGAGTCTGTTCTTGAAGAAGGGCACTCTGTCACTGGGGAAAGTCTCACCTGCAGTGATTTTTTAAAGCATGAACATAATGCCAAACAGGCTTCTTGGACTGAATAGGTACAGAAGGAGATCTCTTACCTTGAAGCATTAAATACCTACAGCAACAAATGTAGACTGTATCAATTTTTTTCCCCAGACTCTATACAACTAAAGCTAAAAGTGGTTTATTTTAGCTTAAACTTAAAATATTGTTCTGCAAGGTCATCCAAACTTTTCTGCTTATTAGTCCTTGGTTAGCTAAGTTGTAGGCAATAAAACAGTATGGTAAAATATCAAGAGTTTTAAGAGCCTTGTTTATCAGTATGTTCAGCTTTGAGGGTACAGTATAATGACTATAGGCACAGTTGGTTTGTCCTTCCCCATGTTAATTTTGGAGGAAACCAAATGCAGATTGGTTACATCTGATGATCTGCTCATGTCAGACTTGTGACTTATGGGCTGTTCAGTAAACAGAGGGGGAAAGCTAGTCTGGTGTCACTCAGAACATGTTCCTTAAGTTACATGCAATAAACTTTAAAACTACTATTCATTCACCTACCCAAGCAAAATTCTTCTAAGTTTTCTAGAAGGACTTTACGTATGAAAAGTAGTTCTGTGGCCTCTTCAGAGGAAATAAGACTTCTGGATAGTTACAGGGAACTGTACATTACAATTTTTGCTAGTTTTTGAGACTACTTCTGTGCTTTGAGTACCTTTTGCTGTGCCTGTGTGTTAATCAGCTTTATTCTAGTATTTGAAATTTCCTTTTAATTTTCCTTTATTAAATTGTCTCCTGCTAGTGGTCCTACAAATTTTCAAATGTTCAATGGAGTACAAGTGGCTAACAGCATCTATTCTTTCCCAATATTATTCACAGACTGTGTGGGTATATAAGCTAAGTTATTGTTGCAATAAAATGAGAAACAAAAAATATTTTCATACTTTTCAGAGAGGCAACTGTATATGGAAAAACTTGTGGGTTTTTCTGTTTCTTGGGTTTGGGGTTTTTTTTCAGTGACTTGTGTGCTGGACTGATTGGGGGTCTTGGAGTAACACCAAGTGGAAATATTGGTGCTAATGGAGTTGCAATTTTTGAATCGGTAAGTCTTCTTATGCAAGGTATAGTAGTAATAACTACTTTGTCTCAACTTGAGAATGTAAAACTTTTCCATGACATACAATGTGGCTGTCATTTAACTAAGTTCTCTGTAAAACTTTTTACTGTGAAGACGCTGAAGCATTACCCAGAGAGAGTATTTATAAAGTATGTATTACACAGAGTTTTTTGCATGTCCTTTTGCTGACACTTTGTTTTCCCTCTTTTTCATAAGATAAATACCCTCTGTGAAATAGAACTTGAGGGGCACAATTGGGAGATACTAGGTGACCTAGTTCCCCCTTTCTGATGCCTTTGAACTGAATTGTTCTGGTCTTTCCTATCTCCTTTCCACTAACTGTATCACAGTGAAGTAAGTCCTATTTTAACATGCTTGTGCTCGAGGACTATGTTTCAGGTTGCTTGCATACACTTGAATTGCCTAGGACATTTTAATCAGCATATTGACATCGTAACAGATAGGTTCACTTTTATTTCTAGGTTCATGGCACGGCACCAGACATTGCAGGAAAAGATTTGGCAAATCCAACTGCCCTTCTTCTGAGTGCTGTAATGATGTTGCGTCACATGGGACTACACAAACATGCCACAAAAATTGAGACAGCTTGCTTTGATACAATTAAAGATGGAAAGGTAATATGAGGGTGTGCAAATAAACGCAGTGAATTAAAATCATATTGTATCACAGCAAAAATTAACGTAGAACATTAACACCAGAACAGTGGATGACCTGCTGTGCTAGTGTGACACATGAGCAGTGTCGCTATCCTTCTCTGATAGTAATTATATTATCTTTGGTGGTACTAAATCTGCCTAGCTCAGTAATAAGGACAGGCTGTAGCATTCCTTGTGTCTCAGTAATGCTCATTGTGCATTTCCACAGCTTTGTTAACTCTAAAAGCTAGAGCTGGATGGCTGTTTTTCAAGGGGATTAGAGTTTTAAGTAACTACTGGTATTTCACTTGTGAAGTTTATAATGCATACAAAGCATATATATTTAAGTCTGGATCCCAAAGTGAAGGACACGCATTTGCCTTTCATAGGCTTAATCATCCACTTTATTTATAGCATTTCAGTCCTGACTGTAATACTTTTGCTCCTATTTTTTCAGGTCAATTATTTTCTTTTTTCCTCCTAACTGCTTTCACTCCTCTCTGGACTACAAAAGAACAGTTTTTATCCAGTATTTACTTTTTCCCTTAAGATTGTATGTGATTTCCCTTTGGGAGTAAGTGTCTCCAGATGCGAGACTCAAATGGGATATTATGGGATATTCTGGGGGGGGCTTATGCTCTGAAACCTGACTTGAATTTGTGCTCTTAACATTATTGGTTCACTCATCTACTTTGACATCCACCTTTTCAAAACATGGCTGGAAAGATCCTGAAGATTGCAGTTAAAGAGGATTAGCAGTTAGCCATGGTGGTTCAACTATCTCGGGCAGGAGCATAAGAAGCTGCTTTGTAATTAAAAGTAACAAGCATGCTTAAACAAAAGCTGTCATAATTTCATAAGTGGTCTATTTGCAGCTATCTTACTGTGTGTAGAAGCCAGTTAAAAAAAAAAAATCTAAACTTACAAGTGAATAAAGAGGTGCTCCTGTAAAGTTCCCATTTACTGCTCTGGAAATGAAATCCTCCATCTGCAGGTCAGTAATTCTATGGAAGATAACATAGTGCAAGTTTTGTGACATGGCTACTTGTTTACTAGTTACTTACAATGTTATGATTATATGCTCACAATGGAGAAAATCTTTTTAAATTGAAAAAAGCATAATGCAGTTAAAATGACAAGATCCTAAAATAGTAACCTTGATTGCCTCTCATGCTTGCTATTTCTCCCTTTCCTCCCTTCCCCCCAGCCATTTAATTAAGATCTGTGTGTGTGTCATGTAAGGGGAAAACTAATGATTTTAAATTATCTCCTAGACTGCTTTAATCTAGCTAGGTTGGACAAGCAATGTTGCCCACTTTTTTTTTGTTTTTTTAATTTTACTATCTTAATGCTGCCAGACAGGAGTTGTACTTGATGAAAAAGTTTCTTTTAACTCTGCATTTTTCCATCTCTTAACTAAACTAAGCAAACTTAAAGAACTGTTAACATGGCAGCATTAAGAGCTATGTGTGCTTTTTCTGTGTGGGTTTCCTTTTAAAACAAAACAAAACAAACAACAAGACCCAAAAACCTTACTGAATTACTCTCAATTTGTTGCCTTTGTGCTGAGCCTTCATATATGAATTTTACTTCGAAAGGACAAACTTCTTACTGAAAATGTAAATACTTAACAATCAATTACACTGTTATGTGGCCAGGGGACTTTGGAGAGGTTTGTCCAAAGTCTTCTCTACTTGCTTCAATCTGCAGAGTCCTTATTGATGGCTATAAGAAACTTGATGTATTCCTTCTGACCCCTATTTAGTATCCATACACAACATATAAGGTGAACATATAGAACTGTTCAAAGACTAGCCCTGTAAAACATTTTAGTATTACTGTTTTTTCTTTCTTTCAGGTCTTGACAAAAGACTTGGGAGGTAGCGCCAAGTGTTCGGAATTCACAGAGGAGATCTGCCGCAGAGTACAGGACACAGACTAAGCTTTTCTCATTCTAATAACTCCAGAAGGACACATCACACAAAGTACATTATATATAACCTGATATCCATATGCATATAGTTTGCTTGTCTCTTAAGAGAGCAAACTTTTTAGTTAGGGCTTCTCCATTAATAAATTTAGTCCAAATGGTTACAAATGATGCTTGTGCCTGCTTTCAGTGGACTTTTCTAAGTGCTTTGTGTTATTTATTTTTTTTCTATCTGGTGAACATTTTTATGTAAGTGAATTCTTTTATCGCCACTGTAACTGTCTACCATTTTTCATTTCAACTAGAGGTTTTTACTTTCCACAAAGAAAAATTATGCAAATAAACCAGTAACAGAATTAGTGAAATGTAAAAGCACCTTAATGGTTAAAACCTACTTTACTGATCTTACTGAAATTTAAAAGATAGGTTTTCAGCCTAACAATAGCACAAGATGACCTTCATGAACAGAAACGGGTATAAAATAACTTAAAATAGCAATTTCGTGTTAAAAGCAATGAAAAAAACCAGTTTAGATACTCTGGTGATTCATTAAATATAGCCTTGCCCTCCAAGGGCATGAATAAAGAAATACAATATTCTAGAGATTTAATCTAGTTGTGTATTTTAAAAAAAGCCCACAACCATTAACCAGAAAGGGGTGAGATTTAATGTTGAAGTAAAATTATTTTTCAAATCTATATACCAAAATAATTCTTACAAGCTTTCCTCTCTGAAACACACTTCACAACAGAGTTCTAATGAGAGTAAATTATACAAAATTACTTCTGCCCTATATTGTGAGGGGAAAGTACTAACTTTGCAAATTTATACTAAATATCTCATGACTTCTGCTAGAATGCTTTTTGTGTTGTAGTTTTATGCATAGTCTGTTCGGTGTGTCTTACTGTATTGACTATTAATTTTATTCTAGAAATTCTGAATGTAAGGGACTAGTCCTAAATGGATTAAGACAGATTGAAGGTTTGGTTCTGGTGCCTATGTTCCAGAAACACATTTCATCCCTATTCAAGGGGATCCAAGACTATTTTTTCCCTGCTTACTAAGCTTAATGGGCACAAAAGCAACTCTTTTCCCTCCCTTCTTCATCACATACAGATCACCATATGAGTCATTGTGATCTGTATGCCTTAAGGTATGCTTCCATTAGTACACCCTACAATAAAATGTATATTTTAAAACTCAGAACTATAGCACAGGATTATCCCTACTGCCAGAAACAGGCTTCTTAAAGCTTAATTCTATTAATAGATATTACTCTACTTAGCCACTTTCTATTAAGACTGTTTAGGCTGGTTGTTTCAGAATTAAAATCAATTTGGAGTAACAACTTCTAGTGTCACTCTATAAAGTAAGCATCCCAGCTTTTTTCATACAGTCTAACGACATGTTGGAGGAGGGACAATGAGCTTTATTCCTCGCGCACTCTGCTTTTGGTGAATAGGGCAACATTTCTTTCTGTGTTTTACAAGCTGCTGCTTCCTTGTTTCCTTTAGATCAATATTGTTAAAGAACTTCTGAATTACCATTGCGCACAAAATGGGGAAAAATAAACTTTTCAAAGTCCTATTGCTTGTTTTGTTTTTATAATCCTAGGCTGCTATCTCGTCTTACGTGTTGAGCTGATTATTGGTACTTGCAACAAATCTTAAGTCTGTAAGATGTGTTAAGACTGGTAATAGAGCTTTCCTGGAAACAATATCCTATTCTGCCTGATTTTTTTTTTTGGTCAAGAACAGTGGCTGTAGCTTGCCTGCTTGTGTTAGCTATTTTAACTCTACCAAAGATCACTAACAGCAAACCTTCAGACAACTTTGTCAAGTATGTCTGTCAGATAATAGGATTTACTTCTTATATGGGGAAGAAGAAATGCAGCTCACATTTGTCAGAATTAGTATAATGTGAATATTTAAACATGTAGATACACACTGACAAACATTGCTTCTAAACTCTTGCTTAAAAAAAAAAAAAGTGCTGTAAACAATTTAAAAGAAGTTTCTGTTTTAAATAGCGCTTTAATGTGAGAGCGCCTGTATTTGCTACTTTATGTCTTTCAGTCTTAGGGAGCTATTCCCCCAACTTTTTTGACTGTTTTTACGAAAAATAGTAATGCTTATTTCAACATGGATTTAAGAAATGATGAGCTGCTGTTTTCACAGGAGTCTGAATACTAGCCACAAAGAGTGTCTTTAGGTTCTGAAATGTTGTGTTAGTGAACAAAAAGAAACTCTGCTCTGCGAGGGAAAAAAACAGCCCTTTTGATTTTTTTTTAAATAATTATCACTGGAGTGGTATTACAGTTTCACTAAGCAGTGCTGCCAACTACTGATCTACCAAAATATATCATGAGCTACCAGCAACATCCGGGGGGGGGGAAATCACTGTATAAAAAATTTTTGTGTTTCAGTCTAGAGGAATTAATTAGTTATACCTGCTTTATACCACACAAGAGGATGTTTTTAATCTTAATCATTTAGGTCATAAAGTAGAAACAGTATTAGAAAATGGACACGCTGTGTAGATGCTTCTGTAAAAAGAGGACGAGCAATCAGGTGAGTATCAGGAACAACGAAATTGACACAGCAATTTTCTAGTGGTTCAGTTCAATAGACTACAAAATCAAAACAAGCATAAATCTTCATTAATGCTTTTGATTAGGAAATACTTTCTTTAGCTCACAGATCTTTTTTAATGCTTGGATGAAAGACTTCTTATTCTTCATAGAAGGAGTCTACTTCATTTCTGTATTTCTCAAGCACGGTATGCCGTTTTAACTTCATTGTTGGACCTTAAAAGAGGGAGTTAGTCACAATAGCAGAAACATAACAAAAATTCATACTCAGTTTGAGGTTGGTTCCTAAGATTTTCTATTTTAAGAGCCTGTTTGGAAGAACATCTCCCACTCTGTAAGTGCAGATGATACCTACTAAAAGTGAGAAGCAAGCGTGGTATGTAAGGTTGCCTCCACATAAGCATGAGGGCTTCAAAGGGAGCTGCAGATAAGAGGGTGATGACTGACTACTACTTTTTTAATTGAAAATAATTTAAAGGATAATGTTTTTGAAAGCTTTTAAACAATTCCCAGTTTATTCAAAGAGCCCAGTAATGTGCTTGGGACTGTTAACAGTCAGGCTTTCACTGTCTTGCTTCTCTCTTTTTTAACAAGAAATTTTCAGTATTATTACTGGAAGTTATTAGTACTGTAATGCATGAGGAATTAACCAGAATTGATTGTTTAATTGCCCAAAGCAATCTGAAATTTAACTATAGAGCTGTACTTGTAAATGAGCACAGATTGGTACATATGTACACAGTAAAAACTCAAAATTTCTGTGTTCTTTAAGACATACTGCGTAATGCTTTTTCCTTTCCCTCTAGTGGCTGTACCCAGAATTTGGCATACAAAACTGTATTTGAATACTCTTAGATCAGCAGCCTCTTTGCTGTGTGTATACCTCAATATAAATCAGTAAATCTTACCTAGTTCTCCCCCAGAAATCGAAAAATCTCTTGGCAGGACTATCCATTTTTTAATACAATGAACCCTATTAGCAGCCTTCATGTTGACTTTGTTGATTCCCTCCTGAATGGCCTGGTAGATCGCATGGTCTCTTGTAGCTACAATCTCTGATACTTTAGTGGCTTTACTACCAGTCTTCTGGCAGAAGTCTCTAGCTTGCTCAGTGAGAATGTCAGTGGGATCAGATGTATCCGGGTCCAGCACACTCTAAAATAACAAATGAAGTGAATCATCAAATGCTCACTCTTGCAAGGCATTAAATGTTTCTCTGATCAGGTCCCCGGCGACTAGTAGGAATCAAGAAGGCTCAGCATCAACACCCATTCTGTAAGCCTTAAAAAACAGAAATGCCTACAGATGATAGTGCTTTTCTTTCCACTTGGCTACCAAATGTGAGTATTTTTGGCTTATATGCAGATGACATGAACAGACTTAAAACGTGTCAATTAGGCAATAAAGTCCATCTATAGACCTTGAATTTCTACCATATTTTCCAAATTACTCCATTGTTACAGGGAATATTTAGCTCATCATTAAATTGAGTTACTGCAGTGTAATGTAAACAGCTTGAGATAGAAGCATTTTTTCAAGTTAGACTTCTTAAATTAGTCTTTCTATTGTACCTGTAGATAGGGAGTATCAGTCATAGAGGTAAATAACCTCAGGTAAAACTAAAGGGTCATTCACTATGTATGTACACAGAACATAAAGTGCAAATGTTTTAGAAAAAAATGATTTCTCAATTGAAACATATACCACAGCAAAACTATTAATTATTTTGTTCTACAGTCACCCTTATTGTGTTATGTGAAAAGAACAAATTGTAAAGAAATGTTTCTGTTGGAAAGTTTCTGTTAGAAAACTTTTTGCCCATAACAGAAACATTTGTTGGCTTTGCTCGTCTGTAAGAATAAAAGCTATTACTGTGCTCCATTACAGAGACTTCTCACTCTTTCAACATTTCTTAATTAAAAAATTGCATTTAAATAAAAAAATAGGCCTTATGATACATACAGGAGAAACAGCAGTAAACACGTAGATGTTTAGCAGATCACCTAACCATAAGAAGTTTAGACCATCAGGATTTGGTCTGTAGTTGCTATACATTTTTTTTCCACTAACGTCCTCCTATCTGATTTTGGGTCTTTACAAATAGTTCAAAGTTCATCTTTTGTTAGGTGTAGGTATATAGTTTCACTGAAATCAACAGTAAAACTGGCTTACCTTTAGGGTCAGCAACATAGACAAAAACTTCTTTTTATCTCCAATCACTATAGCATTACTAACAATTGGGAGTTCTTTTTTAACAGCATCTTCAATTGGAATTGGAGGCACGTTTTCACCTCCAGCTGTAATAATCAAATCTAGGCAAAAAAGAAAGGCTATTAGTTGAATTTAAATAAATTCTGAAGATCAGGTTAATGTCTGGATTGACCCACTTTTCTTATTCTGACATAAAGAATAAGAGATTTTTTTTTTCAAAGAGAACAAAGCCTATTAATTATCTTCAAAATAAAAATGCTAATATTTTTCAAATATGTGCTCAAGTTCTTAGTTCTCCCTCAGTATGACATAGTTGCTCCAGATAATTTTTATGTAATCCAGTAACAGGTTAGTTATTCTCAAGGCATTGTTGCATAATCAGGAATTCTTCTGTGAGCAATCATCTCTTCCAAATGAGCATAGGATTCACTCTCTGTTTTACTGTTGCTATCTCGCCAAAAAGCAAGTTCATTGTTAACATCATGATTAAAACTAGTTCTTAAAGCCACCAAGAGGGATCAAACAAAAATAAGTTACTCCTGCAGGAAGACTCCATAAAAGCAACATGGAAAGAAGGGATAAAAGAGTGTGAGGGAGAAGTCAAGAGAGGAAGTTTGCAGTGGAAGTAGTGAGTTCTGCCCTACTTTTGACATGAGGGAAATATAATGAAAGACTGGAATCTTAATATTTTTAAGGTTTGTAAACAATGGTAGTGATACCTTATTCTATTGATAAAGGAATGTGAATTTTTATTTGAATGCATTTGTTCTGAAGTATAATACATATAATCATTACAAATTTGAGTATTATCTAAGTAAATTCCAACTCTTTGCTTTCATTACACTAGTGACTTCTCACTGTCCTCAAATAATAGTCTTTGCAGCATTTCAGAACATGCTTCAACAAGTAATGCAGACAAATGGTATACCAGTCCTTTGTGTAATAATGCAACTGATTGTATGTATTAAGGATCGGGTTGGTACCCAATTCCCTGTCAGCAACAAAACTGAAGAATTTAGATGCAATCAAGGGTTGCAAGGGACCTTAAAGATCATTTAGTTCCAACCCGCCTGCCATGATCTTCCACTAGACCAGGCTGCTCAAAGCCCCATCCAGCCTGGCCTTGAACACTTCCAGGGATGGGGCAGCCACAACCTCTCTGGGCAACCTGTTCCAGTGCCTCACCACCATCACAGTGAAGAGCTCCTTCCTTACATCTAACCTAAATCTACCCTCTTTCACTTTATAGCCATTACCCCTTGTCCTATCACCACATGCCCTTGTAAAAAGTCCCTCTCCAGCTTTCCTGTAGGCCCCTTTAGGTACTGGAAGGCTGCTGTAAGGTCTCCCCGGAGCCTTCTCTTCTCCAGGCTGAACAACCCCAGCTCTCTCAGCCTCTCTTCATAGGAGAGGTGCTCCAGCCGCCCACTGGACTCGCTCCAACAGGTCCATGTCCTACTTATGCTGGGGGCCCCAGAGCTGAACGCAGTAATATAGCACCCTTTCAACATTCATAGGTTTGGGCCCTACCATCTCTACAGCTCCATGAGAACTATGATGAGAAATAACTTCCAGTCTATACTCAACCTTCTGGTATGGAATAGGCATTGACCGTGTCGTGGTTTAACCCCAGCCAGCAACTAAGCACCACGCAGCCGCTCACTCACTCCCCCACCACCCAGTGGGATGGGGGAGAAAATCGGGAAAAGAAATGAAACTCGTGGGTTGAGATAAGAATGGTTTAATAGAATATAAAAAGAAGAAACTAGTAATGATAATGATAACACTAATAAAATGACAACAGCAATAATGAAAGGATTGGAATATAGAAATGATGCACAGTGCAATTGCTCACCACCAGCCGATCGACACCCAGTTAGTCCCCGAGCAGTGATTCCCCTGCCCCCACTCCCCCCAGTTCCTATACTAGATGGGACGTCACACGGTATGGAATACCCCATTGGCCACTTTGGGTCAGCTGCCCTGGCTGTGTCCTGTGCCAACTTCTTGTGCCCCTCCAGCTTTCTCGCTGGCTGGGCATCAGAAGCTGAAAAATCCTTGACTTGAGACTAAACATTACTTAGCAACAACTGAAAACATCAGTGTTATCAACATTCTTTTCATACTGAACTCAAAACACAGCACTGTACCAGCTACTAGGAAGACAGTTAACTCTATCCCAGCTGAAACCAGGACAGATCCATAACTATAAAAGTTTTTTCTCTCCCTAGTAACCACACTTCACACACTTGAGGAAGCACAAGTAGTGTTTGTAGAATGAGAGACTTATGTCAAACCACAGATATATACCAAAGTTAGTTGTGTATCCAAACTTGTCTAGGTCTATTTTTTCCTTTCCTTCCACCCTCCTTTTGCCTTAGTCTTGTCTTTGTCTTATCTCCTCTACCAATCTCTTAGTTTTTCATTGTCTGTCAGCTTTTTCCCAGCTGATCCAGACAACTGTAATAATTGTAACAACTTTTTCCACACCTCTACAAATAATCCCCCTGTATGGACTTCTCTAGCTACATCTTTCTGCTTTGCAGCTAATGAGTCCTAAAACTCGTAAGACCCACAGAACCAAAGGAAGAAGTCCTGTTTCAGTCACTAGAAGAAAAGCTTCTTTTCTACCTTCTATTAGATTTTACCTTATTTGGACTTGGATTTAAAATTTTAATGAAACTGGGCAGAGAGTTATTTTATCCCAGATGGTCTACCTACTCTGTAATTTAGAGTAATCATTATTAGTTCAGCAATCAAGAAAGATGTAAGTGACACACAAATGTTATGACGGAATGAGACTAGGAGTTGCTAACTGCTGTGCTAAAGGAAAATGAATCAGACAAGAAAGCAAGTTAAAATCAAGATAGCTGCATTTGGTGCAGGCTATTAATAGCATCTGCTTAAGTCCTGATTCCTAACAGGGCACTATGTCACCCTATGACAAATTCACTCATCCATGTTATCTCCTTAGTGATTCATCATATATTCTAAGATGACAGTTACTCAATTTTAAAATCTTCTTCAGTTACATCTCAACTGTGACCAATCCCACACTCTGAATATGAACTGTGAAAAAAATCTTCCCAGTAAGCAAGTGACCAGGCTTACTCCTGTGAGACTTCAAGCTATGTACTGTAATAACACCTGGGTTTATTGCTTTAGCTTTAACTTTCCTTTCTGCTCTCAAGCTTCAACACTAGTCTCTGCAAACACATCACCTAAGGCATCAGAGGAACCTAGCTCTGACCTACAGCAACAACTTCTAAATAACAAAGGGTTGTCTCTGGTTACTGTCTAAATATTCTAATGTGCAATTAAGACAATTTAGCAAGATTCAAAGGGAGACTGGACAGCTTAATGGATCATTAGAATCACAGAAGACACATGAAACCTGCGTTGTTATTTTATATTACTAATTGTAATTAATACTGAATAAAGGTCTGGGAGATAAAAAGCTTCATTGTAGGAATTGAATCATCTGCACCTATTACAGACTAGAGGGAAACCTTTCCTGAACAGCGCACACCATAGTTTCCTCATAGGAAAGTTTATTTTACCTTCCTATTAGGTCAATGCTGCTAGCATTAGAGGAAAGGCACTTAATTAGGTGGGCCACATCTGACATGTGACTGAACAGTGATGAACAGTTACCATAAACATGGAGCAAGATTTTGCTTATTACCTTTAATTCTTCCAGTGACATAAAGAAAGCCATCCTTGTCTAGTTTTCCTAGATCTCCAGAATGCAGCCACCCATCCTCATCAAAGGCTTCTTTTGTTTTATCTTCCATATTTAAATAACCCATGAAAACAGTCCTTCCCCAGAAACAGATTTCTCCATTGCCTTCTGTATCTTCATCCACCAATTTCACTCTGCAGCCAGGTACTGGCTTACCACAGCTATCAGAGAAGAGCAGAAAAAAACCACAAGGAGCACAGAAATATTAAACATAATGCTGGTAAGACATCTAACATGCCAAATCCCCAAACCTATCAAAATATTAGTGACTGTAAATAACACCCTGCTGTAACTATTTGAAAGCTATAGAATATTAATTCCCTAGGGCAGGTATGGTAGAGTAAGTACTTTTCGTCTATCTTGCCCTGTGCTTCCTCGGTTTTTTCCCCCTCTGTATCTTCAGGCATAAAACCACTTTTGTATTTGAGGTGTTGCATTTGAAAGTTATCCTACCCTGGGCCAGGGCTGGGATATACATCAGATTTAGTAACTGCATTCTGCGTATAATGCTGTAGATCACTTTCAGTGCTCTTGGCGTGGCATGCTATGGAGGCAATGTGTTCAGCTTCTGACCTGGAAGTTATTTTGCCTCCCAAAGTCACAACAGATGGCAATGCATTGAGAGAAAATAAAATAAGTGGTAAGATCTTTGCTGAACTTAGTAAATATTCTTCTCAGATATAATGAAACATACCATATTAAAAAAAAAAAAAAAGAAAAGAAAAGTAAAATTACCTGTGCTGCCTGTAAATGTAAGGCCCAGATAGGCAATGTGGGCCTGTGGTCTCACTCATCCCATAGGCCTCATACAGGGTGATGTTCAGACCCAAGAAGAAATACAGTGTTTCTGTATTAAGAGGAGCAGCACCAGAAAAGTGCTTCTGACAGGAAGAAAAACCCAGTGCATTGCGTATTTTTGCAAGCACCAAGTAGTCTGCTAACCTTGTCCAGAACTGCTTTAAATCACTGCTGAGTACAAACACACAGGAGAAGAAGACAGTAAGATAGAGCAACCTATGGAATTTTCAAAACAAAATCAGACACAAATTTTGTTTAGAGATGCATTTGCCAGTTGGTTTTGGGTGCTGACAGAAGTTACATCAGTAAGAACAGGTTACATATTTGTCCTTTTTTCATTTATTCAGTGTTTTTCATTGCTAGCGAACTCCAACTCTTGAGGTGTCCAAATACTCCAAATACATAATCTATAAAAACACATCGTATAAAACAAAGTTCTTGTACTCCTGATTCTTTATCAGTTAAATGTGTCTCTGAGGACCTATACCACTAAAATCTGAAATTTGCAGGACCTATCTGAGAAGCTGAGTGATCAGACAAGCAAAGCGGTATCATTGCACAAACTTTTGGAATACCATTTTCTGTAAGCAATTTCACACTTCATTGTGTCACGCTTTAAAGAACTTTGGAACAGGAAAGAATTGTGAATTAATTTAATATTTGAATTTATACAACATTCTTTATCCAGGCAATCTTATGGAGGAAAACACCAATGTTATTCAGAACAGAGATAAGGTACTTAGAGCTCAGAGAATTCATGGGGGCTGTCCCTGAGTTTCTCTGCAGAGATGAGATGTTCTTACTCACATGGTGCATACCCTGAACTGTCATGAGCCAGTCTGCCTGGGCTGTCCCCCAAAATTTCCCCCCTCTCATACACCTCCTCCAAATTCATGCCCTTTCCTCACACCAGTAACTAGCACTTGCCTAGTCACATGGTGCCCTGCATCAGGGAACTCTCCCCACTGAAAACTAACCTGTTCAATTAACAGAAAACACAGAGTTGGGGGACATGTTAGTGGGAGTATGTTCTCAGGGAGGATGGAGGGACACTTTTAACAGTCACCTGTGTTTAACAGTCAGCCAACTGTAACTGATAACTACACCCTCCCTCTTGTATCATATTTGCTGTGTAGCCAGGCCAAATTTTACCCATTTACACTTAAGAGTCTCACTGATGCTTCATGGTTTATTACAAGCAGATAGCTACTTTCGGGTTGATGAAAATCTCACTCATTATAATACATACCTGCTTGAGCAGTTTAGGTTTCTCTCTAAGCTAAGTGACATAGCCCATGACAGCATTTTCTTCTTCATAAATCCTGACTGAGCAGAAGCATCCTTTAATTTCTCCATGATTTTCTCCCATACTCGGGGAACTCCCATGTGAGATGTTGGCTGCACTTCTTTTAGTGTGTTGATCAAGCTGCCCTGTTAAAATCACTAAATCATTTCAAAACATTGCAAAAGGTCCACAGCAGTGATAAAAAGGTTTGGTGACGCAGTCTGCATCTTGCAATACTAAGATGTAGAACATCACTAAACATGTAGGATATAAAGAAGGACTGCTGAACCTACTTCAGTCAGACATACACACTAACACATGCCACCTCTGACACACTGGGGGAGGTATGTATACAAGAAGGAAAATGCATGGGTGGTTTAGTTCCTTCTGCCTCCCTTTCCTCCAAAAATTTCTTATACTTCTTTTGCTTTAGATGCATACTCTTCCACCTTAGAAGAACCTTATGGATCTGGATTATATATTTTAATTGGAGTCTAGGGCACTCGATCACAAGTCTAATGGATATTATTTTTCCATAATTCTTACAATAACAGACTCAATCTTCATCCTCTCCACCTCTTCTAAGATCATATTGTCTCCTTGGGAAGTTTTCTAAGAGGAAGAAGTGCAAGCTTAATTAGGTGCAATACAAGACAGATACCTTCAGAGCATCTGGCTCAGCAAAGTAAACTTGCTCTCCCCATTTGATTCCAGTCCACAGGTCATATATCTGTGCAGCTATGTGGCTGAGTGGGAGATAACTGACTATAGACTCCTGTTGGACCTCTGCAGGCTGCATATCTCCTGCTCTGCTGCAATGTGCTGATGTCCAAGTTATCTGTTTAAATAAATAATAAAATGCATTAGATACGGTGAGGTTTTTTTTTCTTTTTTCCTTTTAACACAAACTAAGGATCCTCACGCTATGCTAATGTAACTGTGAAGAATCTGTGCTATGCTAATGTAATTGTGAAGAATCTGTGCTCACAGAAATTGCTGGAGACATTGCGATCTTTGACAACATACCAGACTGCCAATTCCCTGGGAGAAACTTGGTCAAAACCAAGATGAACTTAGCAGCAACATACTGTGCAGATAACATAAGTAAATGCAATCTTTCTGCTGCCTGACTGGGCTATGAACACTACCAACTCCCCATGCCCTAGTGACACGCTGAGCAGGGCAGCCATGGGCTGAATGGACAAGGAGTAAATTGATCTGCCCCTTCTTTTGCAACTCTCCTACTGGGCACACTTTCTATCAAGCGGGCACCTTTCACCAGTGTTGTATCTGTATGTTTACCTGAAAAATAAATACTCGGTGATCAGTGAGCTCAAAGGACAGTTTAGTATCAGCAAAAAGCTCACTGTCTTGTATTGATCGTCACCTGGCTAAGCGCTATTGAGGAAGATAGCAGCTGTATTCTGCTCCTCTGGAAGCCTCTGGGGTATTCACCACGGTGGTTCACAAGTGACACACACCCACACCCCCACCCTCCCCCCATGAGCAGCACTGCATACGTGACTATTTTTGAAGACGTGCTGCTTGACTTCTTAGTGAAACTGGATGATGTTTCCCCCACTTCTTCCTAACTCCCATTTCATCTCAGAAGATGCAGTTCAAGGATGCCAAATATGTATATCTTCATTCTCAGAATAAAGCATATGGAAGACTCGCAAATATAGGTGATGATATGAAGGGGGAGGGAAAAGATGTATGTGCACAGCAAGAAAAAACCAAACAAAAACTCCACCCCAAAAAAAGTTCTTTCTCAGAGGAGTCTGTAATCTAAAATGGGTAGGGCAGGACACAGAAATGAGATTATTCAAGATGGCAGGGAAGAGATACAAATCACATGCAATACCTGCTATCACAGTATGTTCCTGCCAGCTCCTTTTCTTTGTAATAAATTAGAAGGTATGAGTGTACGTTTGGTCTAAGGAAATAGAGATTCTCAAGAGAGGTTTTTAAGGAGCAGCATGCTATCAGGCCAGGCCACTCCAAGTTTAGATGGCAGCACTGGACAAGTGGCTATGGGAGACCTACACAGTAGGCAGAAAGGGATGTCTTTGAGATGTGGCTATATTGATTGCTTGTTCTCCTTATCCTTCAAGCCTTGCAGCACACAGGCACACTCACAGCAGATCTGTGTGGGTGCATATATGACTGACTCAGCACTGGTTTTGCACACGGACAGTGTCAAACATCTTTTGACTAAAGAAGGCAGCAGCACAGCTACAGGCAAGGCATGTTTTCCACTGTTCATCAACATAAAAATAGCCTGTTTGCGATCAGCAGCTAGGAATAGTTTGGCAGCTAACACGGAAATGACACCAGACTCCTTTGAGATGGAAGAGCATAGGATTTGCAACATCAGATCAGTCTTTTTGTCTACCAAGTCCATTATGTTCTGCTTCCAGATACTACTGTACTAATTCCCTACATTTGGGTGAATTGCTCCTCACAGTGTGCATGTCTGCAATAGTTTCTGCTTTAAGAGAGGCCACAACTTAGACCAGCCCTTTCACAGATTGTCTACGTGTTCAGAAAGGCTCCCTACCACTTTCCACTCCTGGTCAGCCACCTTAAAAAACAATTTAAATATATAAAAAACCCAAACTACTTCAGATCTTTGCTAGCAGACCTCTGTGGAAAAGTTCTTTTTGCAAATGACTTCGCTTTTCTCTATCACTGGAAAATTTTCTGTTCACAACAATGCAGGTAGGGCTATTGTGAGTACCAGCACTATACACAGGAGTTGTATTATCCTCCAGTGATAGATGTAGAAACCCAAGTCTAGGAATACAATAATGCCAAAGTAAAAAAACCCACACATCTACCCCCAATTTTAATAAAATTTGCAAAAACAGTCTATCAGGCTGTTTTGATAGTGGCTGGCTGATGTATATGATTTGTTTGTTTTAAGATGATCTGTGACATCACCTGAGAGACTTTATGGCAATCTGTGAATTATATTTACAAATATATACATTATCTATCACAAGAAAACCACTGAATAAAAAATCCATATTCATAACAAACTGTTCAACCTTGTGAAGTGCTAGTTTGAATGAAGTTTCATTCTTTACCCTGCTTATACTTTACCAGAAACAGCCGACTGTTTCAAAACACAGGAATAAATATCCTCATACTTCTCTATTTCTATTCTAAAGAAAGAGCCTAAAGTACATACATTGTCATGACTCAGCATGGCTCCTTTTGGCTTCCCAGTCGTTCCGGATGTGTATATTAGTACACAGCACTGATTCGGCTTTTGGGAGTTAATAATACCATCCAAAGTAGTATCAGGTATGTCATCTCCCAACTCCAGAAACTCTTCCATCTAGAACATGTAAGAGAAAATACATGATATCAAATGGCTTCTTACACGGGGGAAAGATGCAGTACCTTATCAGTCTCAAAAATGGTAGAAAATTTCAGAGCCTTGCTTGTTTCCGAGGCAAGTCTCCTCAGGTCTTGTCTATGTAAGAAATATGATAAGACTAGCTTAGAACTTTATGGGCAAATTGCAAATAGACTATCTAAAATTGTGCTGCCATGAGTGTCTAAGAAGGGAACAGTACTACTATTCCTCCCCCAAGACGGATACTATGGACAAGTCATAGAGGTTAAAATTTTGTTACTATCTCACACTGTTAGAATGATTTTGAGTCCTATTTAAAGGAATCTGGATGTACCGTTTTTAAGTAAGAGTACATTTGTGACATTCTAAATACAAATATATAAATATAAAGCAATTGGATGAAAGCTTCTTTGCAAAAGCATCATTATCTAGATGTGTGAATGTTTACCCATCATTATCTGCTGTTTTATAGCAAACAAAGCATATGATGCTGGTCACAACTTCCATTCAAATTTGGCTCAGTCTAGAATGAGCTAAACCTTTTATGATGCTGGACTTTTGTGCCACACAAATTGGCCCAGAAGAATGGTAAACCTGATCCTCTATATTATATTAGCTGCTCCCAGATACTTCTATTGTGTGCACCTGATATGCTGCTAAGTGTACCACTGATTTCAATGCTAATAGAAAACTAGGGTATAACAAATTTTTTTATGAAAGTCAATAACCAAACTGTCAGTTTCCCATTGGAATCAGATGATTCATACCATGCTACAGAACTGTGTTATTCAAATCAAGATGCAGCACCTCCATTCTTCAATGATTTCTTGGAGATATATCTAGGACCACATAGCAGTAAAGGGGATGATGCGAAGGACAGCAGAGATAAAAAACGAGAGTCTGTGCTTGAGGGGGAGTTCATTGTTTCCTTCAGACCTCTGCCATTGCCAGTGTGCTACTAAGGAAGGTTACAATAGTTAGCCTCTGTCGCACCTAGACTTCCTTTTCTTGGGTGGCAAGGCTGTCCTAAGGATTCTTCATCAGTTTTATACTTTCTTCCAACAAACCACATCTTTGAAGAGAGAGGCAGTACAATGCACAGCTCTGTAGCAAGTAGAGGCTTTGTCACATTCTATCCCTTCCCACATAATGTGGCTGCATCAATTTCACTAGGTCCTGGAAAGTCTGGAGGTGTCAAGGATATAATTGTTTCTATGTGACTTAGCAGTTGTTCCTGTTTTCCTGACCTTACTGTCTTCTCATACTAGAATCAGTTAATCACCATGAATCTGTTGCCTAGGCTTTGTTTACTGAGCAGTACCTGCAACTGACAGTGTTCTCATTCCACAGAGTGTGAAAGGTACAGTTACACACACTACTGACTTTGCATTTGCCTTCTGGAAACATGCACTGATCAGTGAACTGGGGCTCTGCTCTTACTGCAGCAATTGCTCGCTACATGTTAGCCACGAACTTGCAACACAAATCCCTTTTATCAAATGGCATGTGGTTTGGGTGGTTTGCTTTACATCTACCATAAAAACCAATCATTTCTGCCTTTTGTGATTTGATCTCTGATTTTTCCTTTAGACAACATAAACTATTGCAACTCTCAGACACTCTCACAGCTACCCTTCTCCATTGAGAAAATGTGTCCAACATGACACCTGAACAGGGGTGTTTTGAAATAGATCGATTCTCAGACATTCAGGTTTCAGCAACTGAATGTTGTTCCAGAATTAATTGCTATTCTTTTTACTAATTTTACTAATTGCTTATTCTTTTTACTAAGAAATATAAATAGCAAGATCATCTTTGTATCAATTTTTTTATTGTACTGAGATGCAAGGCATGCTCTATACCAGTACATACAGTATTGTAACAGCAAGTGTTTATTATTAAGTTATATGCTATTCAACATAGCAAAAGAAGATATGATTAAAACAAGTGCAGAAAACTTTTTTCTTGTATGCCTAGTAACCCCTCAGATTATCAAAACTGCAAATATTTTAAAATATTTCTACAGTGGTCACTCTTCATTAATATCTTTTTCTTTCCCCAGCTGAAGTTTTTCAGCCTAAAATCTGATAATCCGTAGTCCACTTAAAATGCTGGGTTTTGTATTCTTATTAATTAACTATTTTCAATTATAATTTCAAAATATATTGGAATAACATGTTTACAAAAATCTGTTCTGCTTCAAGTCCTCATATTTCTTAAATTAAAGGCTGGACTTCTACCACTCAGAAATTTCTGGTCCTGGCTTTGTGCTTTTTTCTGCTTTATTTTTACCGTGTGATAGGAAGATTCTACATATATTAAGAAAACGTGCTCTCCTCTGTGCAGTCTGT
Source organism: Harpia harpyja (assembly GCF_026419915.1). Taxonomy (NCBI): domain Eukaryota; kingdom Metazoa; phylum Chordata; class Aves; order Accipitriformes; family Accipitridae; genus Harpia; species Harpia harpyja. Next base: position 35,743,418 of record NC_068953.1, read on the forward strand.
AGTTATTTCTCTTCACTTGTTGCCTATCACCAGAAACTTTTGGTGCCAACAAACTACAACTATCATCTGTAAAAGCACAAGCATTTTCATGTTCTTGGATCCAGTGTAACTAACCACAATTCAGTTTTCACTAGCACCTGTGGACAACTTTTATTTTTAAACGTTTGAGAGTACACATTCCCACCTGAAGTCTATGCGTGTTTTGTTAATCCAGTCAAGTAGAATGCTAGGAAGACACAAGACGGACAGTTAAGCAAGGTAGCTCTAATTTTAAATGTCAAGTATCAAACGTGAAGTTACAGGTAAATTAAACAGAAAAAGCTGATGAAGCTTTTGAATGCATTTGGCTGGAACACAGCAATGCATTCTAAAGGGTAGACATGCCACACATTAAACATAGTAGAAATTCATCAAATAAATAATAGCCCATGAATTATAACTCTGTTCTAGCATTCACATACCGTATATAAATTTGGATGTCTCTCTGGAATGGAGTCCTTATATAGCACAACAGCTTTCAAGCGTGGCAAGCGATTCCAGATCTGTTGGATTTTTTAAAACAAATTTATTATTTATTATTCATATCTTGTATGGAGTGTTTTCCACTAAAATACCACCAAAACTGTAATGGCTTGACAGTCACAAGAAACCTCCTGTTTCCCTCCACCCTCAAATATTCTCCCTTAAACTCACAACAAACTAGGTTAACAAGGCAGGGGGAAGGGGAAGAAGGAGGAGGGAAAAAAGGAGACACTACACAGTCTGCTCTAGAAAATCTGTTTTCAGTCAAAAGATTTTAAAAAAATACACCAGAAATGGCTCCTCAGCATCCTTTCTCATAATGCACCAAAAGGCACATCAAGGAACAGTCAGTCTAGGTCAAGCCAGAAGCTGGCCCTAGCTGCTGTGGTTACCAATAGAGATAGAGGAAGTCCCTCAGCAAAAACTGTTGTTAAAGTGCTAAAAGAATGTCGTACCTTCTTAAAGAAAAAAAGAAAAGGAAGCCATATGCACATTTTAAGGATAAATAAAAATATAAAGCTGCAGGCTTACAGGCATACAGCAATGGCTGCTGCCTGAGGTAGCTCTTTCTCTGCTTTGCATGGCCTGCAGAGAACATTCATTTCACTGAAATTTGTGGGACCCAGTGCCTCATAGATGCCTTTGAATTAATCACATTTTGAACTGACTTGATCAATCTGCGCTAATATAAAAGCAGTGGCTTGATGGTACACATATATTATTAGAAGGTTAACAATTGAAACATTATTATTTCAGTCATTATTTTCTTCCAGAAAAAAAAAAAGTTTCAAAAAACCCTCAGCTGGATAAAGCAGTGCTGGCCAGACCTGTCTTTTCTTTTTCTAGATAGAAATGTGTATGAATCAAATCCCTCGAATTCTTCAATTTATATTCTTCTCTCCACCTTCATGACAGTATACCCTTGTATTTAGTCAATGACACTGCAAGAAGGCTTGTCTGATAGTATGTTTTTCCAGAATACTTGTAAAAATCTCTCTTCCTCCAAATCACATATAAAACACAACTACAAAATACAAAGTAATTAATGTATAACTTATATGAAATACATTTGAAAAAAATCCATGGATATTTTCTCTCTGGCAGGTACATGTTTTTGGCAGAAAACTCCATCATGGAGGACCCCCCTGTTTCAGCAAACAGTGCAGTTTGGTGCAAGTTTGACAACTCATCTCGAGCCACAGACCTCCCTCAACATCTTACTGACAGAGAAGCCCTTCCCAGGGAGCTGCCCTGTGCTCTTCCTGCAAGTCATGCAATAGGGATCTTTCTGTCAAGTTGGTCTTTCAATCTGGCACCCTTGCAGAAACCCACTCAAAGCTGCCAAAGACTTTTGTCAAAATTGTGACCATTCACTTAAAGAGCGTCCTCCTTTCTCACTAAAGTCTATGTCACATCAACCATCATGCTATCTAAGCGCAGTAAACTCAACAGCCTTAATGGTTAATTTTACAAGCAGGAAAAGATTACATTTTGTAAAGAGGAAATTCTGAACACTAACATCCTTAATATTTAAATGGCTGGCCTTTACAAACTTGCATCATCCTAATCTCTTCCATTCAAGTGGTCTGTGCTTTTCCAAACAGAATCAAGTGGTCTCATTATAAACATGGGATCAAAATGTGGGTTTTTTTCCAGCACAGTTTGCAGTGAACCAGCCAGTGAGCTCTCTGCTGGAGAAAATCAGAACTGCTTAGATACAAGCCACAGACACTATAGAGAGAACAGAGCTGCAAGCTACGCAAGAGCTTAAACACCAGATACCAGATTTTCGAATAAGAACACTCCCATGAAAGGTTTCACAACACAGATAGTGAATATGGTATCTGGGACCCATAACAGCATCGAGAAATGGGAAAATTATGGCTTTTAAGTAACCATTCAGCCACCTTGTACCTGCATTATCTTGTCCAGTTGTTTCCGATTTTCCACAACCATGATATTGGTTTTGCTGTCATGAGCAATGTAGTGGCAGGCCTCTGGAGAATTGGTTGTATATATTCCTGTGACAATTCCTCTGTATCAAAAAAAAAAACCATATATATGTTTATACGTGTGTATATATATAAAAGAACATATATTTATATACATACACACACATACACATGTACTTAGTATCAAAAAAGAGAATAATAATCAAAGATCAGATGGAAGCTGAAAGAATATGAAGATGTGGAAGTAAACAGCAGCACAGCTGTCACGTTTGTTTCAAGTATTCAGATATACATTAATATCTCCGATATATGCACATTGCAAAAACTAATCTCTGAACTCTATTCAGTAGAAGATGCTGTATGTTAGGATTCAGCATTTTAAGCCACTTGAGGCTACACAAGAGTTAGCTCAGGAAGTGGTAAACAAAACCACTTATGTCCTGTTTCTGTTCAAGCTGCACACAGATACCAATTTGAATTTCACTGGGACAGAAAGAGCTTAAGAGGTAAGATCCATTTGTATGAGCAGGTATCAGGAGAGAAGGAATCAGGCTAGTTAGTATTTATCTGTCACTTCATCTACTTGCACGTATCTTGCTGTAGACAAGTATCATTAATATAAAACTGGGAGTCTCATCTGTTTCCCACATCTTCCAGTGCTAAGATACTGTACAATAGCTTCTGTGTGACTGTCACAGCTAAGCCCATAGCAAACAGGATCAATTTATGAGTGTCTGGACTATTTTGGATATACTGAAAGCTATGAGACTCCAGTAGGTCGCTGAACACACTAATCAGCTGCAGCGCAACTTCCAAGATATGACACCAAATACCAATTTGCTACTGTCCTGGTTTCGGCTGGGATAGAGTTAATTTTCTTCCTAGTAGCTGGTTATAGTGTTAAGTTTTGGATTTAGTATGAGAATAATGTTGATAACAGACTCATGTTTTCAGTTGTTGCTAAGTAGTGTTTAGACTAAGTCAAGGATTTTTCAGCTCTTATCCCCAGCCAGCAAGAAGGCTGGAGGGGCACAAGCTGTCCTGGGGACACAGCCAGGACAGCTGACCCAAACTGGCCAAAGGGATATTCCATACCGTGTGACGTCATGCCAAGTACATAAACTGGGGGGAGTTGGTCAGGATGGGCAGATCGCTGCTTGGGAACTAACTGGTCATCAGTTGGCAAGTGGTGAGCAACTGCATCATGCATCACTTGTTTTGTACGTTCCTATTATTATTATTATTTTCTTCCTTTCTGTCCTAATCAACTGTCTTTATCTCAACCCATGAGTTTTACTTCTTTCCAATTCTCTCCCCCATCCCACTGGGACGGGGCGGGGGGTGAGGTGGGGGGGGGAGTGAGCGAGCATCTTCATGGTGCTTAGTTGCTGGCTGGGGTTAACCACGACAGCTACATTTCCAGACCTAGCAAGACAGAAATCCCCAAATCCCCCACAAAATCAAACAAAAAAATCTTACCCAGCAAAAACAGCTCCAACAGCTGAGATGAACCATTCTGGAGAATTAAATCCAAGGATTGCCACACCGTGGAATCGTTCAAGACCAAGCTTAAAAATAATAAGCGTAAGTTTATATAATATAGGCACACTGGAGAGAAACATATGGCATGAAAACATACACACAAATATAAACCATGGAAAGTTTTGATTTATTTATTATTTCGGTATTGACAAGACATGTCCAGAACATCTCTGTGTTGACATCCACAGCAAAACCAGTATTTATCAGTAATTAACATGATCTAAACTTTCCACTACCTTCTCCTGTCTGGCTGAGCTCTGCTGTCCAGAAAGGCCCGAAAAACAGAACTTTTCAATATGAACAAGAGCATAATGAGTACTAATCTTACCCTATGTTTATAATGTTTTAAAATTTTGTCTTTATCTCACCAAATTCATGACAGTGCTGCTTTCACCTATTTTTCTTTTTTTAATCTTAAGGCCTTATGCTGAGCTTTGTACCCATGCCCCAGTGAGACAGTAACACAGCAGCTCTCCACTCACAGTCGATTTCCCTTCACAGTAGTGTCTTTGACCAAAACCAATTTTCATCGTTATTATTTCAATAAAGAATATGACTGCTGTTCTTCAATTAATGGGAAAAGCCTCTTATATTGTGTTTTTGGGGTGGTGTGGTTTTTTTTGTTTTGTTTTTAAGGAGACAAAGGGAGAAAGCCAAATTGGTTTTGTTTCCTGTACCTACCTTCAAGAAGCTCTTGGCTGCTTTCCTGGAGAGGCAATAATACTCTGAAAAAGTTATCTTCTCCCATTTTCCATTCTTTTTGCTGGCCAAAGCATTAAGGGATCCGTATTTTTCTAGGCTCTCTTTGAACATCTGATGAACTGTTATGGGAGTCTGCGGACATGAGTTATCTATTCTCAGTCTGACTCTGCCATCAGCAAAGGAAGTCCACAGAGACCCTGGAAAGTAAAGCATTATCATAAAGGTATTCTATCACTGAAAAATACAATGTGACTGTGTACCAAAAGACAAGACAATTGAAAAAAGACTGCAGGACTAAGCACAACTCTGGCACTTCTCACCTTTTGAGAGAAGGGCTTTCCAATTTTATAACTATCAAATATGCCACATAGAAAGAGAAATCTTTATTTCTTACACTTTATTCTGCATCTTGAATAAAAGTGCCACCGTACAGAATTATGCTGGTCTTCTGTGTGTTACAGGTACACCACCAATTCCAGAAGAATGTTTGCCCATGCTCAGCCCTGTACAACCCACTACTCCTTGAGCTGGTGAATAGGAAGGGTACAGAGATCCGAAAGACCCGAAACCTCTGTCCCTGTTCAGCATCCAAGCTCCTTTTCCTTGTCATAGCTCTTTCCTCCCTCCTTTCCCTCCAGCTATTCTCCTTCACCCTGCCCCTGTTCTCCACTACTTCCCACAGTTTTCTTCCTTGGTCATCTGCCCTGCGTCCTAGCACGTACATCCACTCCACTCACATCTGTCCTGCCCTATTTCCACATCATCTTTCACCTTCTTTTGCTCTTGCCTTCCTCACCCTGTCTTTCTACCATCCACTTTTTTCCCCCCTATATTTTTCCTCCCCTTGCTTGACAGGACACAGACATGGAGCACCAACTAATGTCACCTGGCTCTCCCCACTGGTGCCAAGGACAGGAGGCAGTCCCTGGCATTCACAAGAAATGACTGTCTGAAAGATTCTACTTGGCTCTTGCAAACCCAGCAAGGAGCAGGCTCAGTATAAATAAACTCCTTAGAGAATCTAGGGTTTAGTAAGTTGGCAAGATTTAGGTGAATTCTCACAAGGAAGACAAAAAAACCACTCACAACTCCCCTATCAAACAATTAGTTCCCATACTTCTGAACAAAATAGTACAAGAACATTTTAAGAACAACAGTTGTTCCCTTAGATTTACTTTCATAAATGAAGAAATATTTTTAGCATAAACATCAAAAAATATATATTCTACAGAGAGCTGGTGGAAAATTTCAGACCAAAGAGCTTAGGTTTGTCAGAATTAAAAGTTACAGAAAATACGACTTTTTGAAGTTTCTGATACAAGTTAATAAGCACGATTGTCTTTTACCACACTTACGGAAAGCAAAAACTGCAAAGAAAGCTCAGCTACTATCTATACTGTTTCCTGGTACCTCAGTGGCCAAAAAAAGCAGTAGTGGAGTGTTCAAAAGTACAACATGCTTTACATCCCTCTCAAATGCTATTCCTCTAATTGCTTCACAGAGGGCCTGGAAACTCTCTGAGCATTTCTTGCAATATATGAACACATCAACCATAGCTGGATCCACATGAGTGCTTTAGAACAGACTTGCAGCCTCCCTCAAGTCAGACTTGCAAACTGCACAGATAGCCAGAGGCACAGCAAGCTATTGTAACCTCACAAACATACATTAAAAAAAAACAACCAAAAAAAACCCCCAAAACAAAACCAACTTTCTCTTGCAGCAAAAGAAGTTTCATTACTTAGCTGTGTAGAAAAGCTCATTCATAATCAGCTGATGAAGTACAACTACTAAACTGAAAAATACCCAAACCAGTCTAGTTTGCTGCCAGTATTCCATGAAACTATTTCTGAAGATTTCACTGCCCCATGCTATATCCTGGCATGTGCAGAGCATTTGGGGGGGGGGGGGGGGGCAGAAATTCACCTTTCTGCCTCTTTCCAGGTAAGGAGATAAAAACCCTGGTGCAAAAAGTGAACTGAGCAGTCAAAGCTGTTATGTGTTTCAATCCAGGATTAATGTTCCTGACTCGCAGTCTTGCATTTGTTCTCTTGACAAACAGAAAGTAACAATGACAGCAGTAAATAAAAATAAAGCTGCTTAATCTCCACATGCCTTCATTTTTTCCATGTGTAAATTGCTGTCCTGGTTTTGGCTGAGTTGGGCCGGGGCATGGGGCGGATCACCACTCAGGAACTAACTAGGCATTGGTTGGCAAGTGGTGAGCAATTGCATTGTGCATCACTTGTTTTGTATATTCCAAACCTTTTATTATTATTATTGCCATTTTATTACTACTACTATTATTATTGTTGTTATTTTCTTCCTTTCTGTCCTATTAAACTGTCTTTATCTCAACCCACAAGTTTTACTCTTTTCCGATTCTCTTCTCCATCGCACTGGGGAGGGAGTGAGCGAGCATCTGCATGGTGCTTAGTTGCTGGCTGGGGTTAAACCACGACAGTCCTTTTTGGATATTCCACAGGTCGCTTGCAGTGCTAATATAATGATTTTCAAAACATAGGTGTGGAGTTTTGCTTAGGTCAGTGGAGGAAGGGCATCATAAATCCAGACAGTTTAGAAAACAAGTAGCTATGAAGGATTCTGGGTAATAGACGGACAAACTTTATGGGAGTGTAAACAGTGGCACCCAACAAATATTTTATGAGTAGTGAAGGCAAAGCAGGTGTTTCTGCACTTAACCCCAATCCTGGTGTGAAAAGGATAAGAGATAAGACCTGTCAGATACAGAAGCTAGCATTAATCCAAATGCTTATTTTCTGCAGTGACACACCAAAGCCCAGACAAAAAACTTTGTATAGATGTTCTGGCTTCTAAACCATCAAAGATAGCAGGGATTGCAGGTGTAGTTGGGCACAGGTGGGTAACTGCTCTGTTGAAAACAAAATCGTACCAGAGTTAAAATACAACATTCTAGTCCATGTATTATAAAAAATGCTCTTGAACAGAACATCTCTCTTCAAGGGAACTGAAAACATTAGCAACATTCCTACAATAACATTACAAAAGTAGCTTAATTACTACTTTTCACTGCAGACGTACAGTAGATAACATAATAGTTTCCACAGAGAAGAGTGAAAAATCAATCAAATCACTGCAATATCTATACACAGAAACCAAAAATGTACTTTGAAACTGGGTCTCCTTTTGCTTTTCCTTATGCAGTTTTTTCTGGTGTCAAAAAGGCATCTTTGATTCATACGAAAGACTAAGAACAGAATCAGTTTCACAGAGACTCAGTGAATCACCTTAATAATATACAATATATATCACAAAGGAATGTAAACTTGAACACCCATTCAGTGTCTGTTCTTGCATATATTTGCAGGTAGAACTTAAATCTAAAACCAGTTCCTAAATCTAGATAAGCCAAATAATTCTAAAGATCTAACTCTGCTATCCCATAGAATTTGTAAAAACAGTAGAACATGAACAATATATTCTGCTGTCAGTTTGCAGAGGGATTTTGAGCAGGGGGCTTGTTCTTCTCAGAAAGAGCCTGGGAAAGAACGCCTGGCTAATACTGAACGAATCGATTGTAAACTTTGGGAAAAGCAAAATAGGTGCTCTGCCTCACTAGCATCTGAAAGTTAAACTGCAATGTCAAGGCTGGAAATGAACTCAGTACCACCTAACGCCAAAGTGGAAATCAGAATAAAGATCCTTTAAATACACTATTAGCGTTGGTACATTATACACCCGTAGGTTTACAGACAGCAGAAGAAAAAATAAAACGGCATTCCAGCTCAAAGTACTTAATGCCACTGGAAGTCCCCTATATGCAAGCAAAGAAGAATATTTGTTCCTTTCCTCTTTCTTCCAGTAACTCCTGCTACCTGCATTATACTTTGTACCCAAAATGCTTTTTCATTCACTTATGTGTGAGCTTGGCTCATGTCCTTCATATGAATTCACTGAAGGTCAGAGATGGTGAGAAAAGATTTGCTCTTAAAGATGACTATTTTGTCAGATAAAAGAAAAAACAGCAGAGATCTTATTCAGATAGGTAGTCTTGACTGTCACTCTTTGAGCCTCTTCAAGTGTTTTTCTTTCCCCATATCATTCTCCTCCAAGACCAAATTACATGATGAGAGGAAGTTTTCGATGATTCACTGTCTTTGCTGCTGAAGTAAAGGATGGCTCAGAGTAGTCTCATAAATATAGTGTATAACAGGATGACTGTACTGCAGTTTGTCTTAGAAATTGCTCTAAGGACAGCTGATCTAAATATTTTGGATTTTAGGTGTGCAGTTTTCCCACTAAAGTGTAAATTTTCAACAAGAAACTTTACAGGAGAAAAAAACCCAGTTACTTAAAAAACACTTTGAAAGTTTTCAACTGATCTTTTACAATACAATTGTAGACTTGTGAACCATTTACATGTGAATACTGATTTATAAAAGTACATTTGTTATTCAAATATTTTCCACCAAGTCTGAAATAATACACAACATAAACACATTACAATTTTTGTATTTTTATCAGCCAATTGTTACTCCTTTCCACCATGTATGACTGAACAGTTGTGACATGGTACAGGATGTCTCTCCCAGCCCAGATACCAAAAATTATTTTAAACAGACAAACAAATAGCAAGTCCATGTATTTTTTTTGCATGAATAATCAGTCTGGCTGAAACTGCTGGACCTCTGGGATGTATGAAGGAGGCTGTGTACTCGTTTTAAAACAAATAAATGAAAAAGAAATAGACTAATCCTACAGTTTAAAGCTAATCTATGAATGAAACCTCTCTGTTCACTACCTGACCTGCAAGTATCCTGGTGACTGCCAGAATGAATTTGGGAATGTAAATGAATTCTGATGTTTATGGAAGAACAATTCTGAGAGCTATATAAAATGCAAAAGAACCAAGGTCACCTTTCAGACAGGTAAGCAAACAGACAGGCTGATTGTGGAATGGCCCTGCTGCATGACCTGAGTAACTCCAAGTGATACTCCCTAGTGTGCCCTGAGAAGCAGGAACTAAAACAATAATTTAACTTCTGCTTGAAACTGATTCAGATTTAACTCACAAAACAGTATCTTGATTATATGCCTGTTCCTGCAAAACATCACTCTGCTCTAATGAGGAGAGAAGGTATTCAGCTCTTTGCTGGAGGCATTTCTGACAGACAGTCATCATCCCAGATTCCACAGCTATGATGCCATCACTTTCTGCTGACAACACAAATACATCATTCCTCCTCTCACCCTTTATTTTTAATTTTCTTCAAGATATCTGTGGCCCTGAAAGCTTAACTTCTTTTTAGTAAAAGCTGGAGCTGAGTACGCGCAGGTTGGAGCCTGACAGCTTGGCATCTGTGTCAAACTTCCCCTTGTGCCAATGAACAGATTACACAGAAGTACAGAACTTCTGAGTTTCAAGCGAACCTGACTGTATTAGCCAGAATATATACATAGTGATTCTTTTAAAAAAAAACACAGTAACCAGCTTCCTGATGCTTGCCTTGCCACAGCTGGGAGAGGAGAAGAGTTTCCTGCTGTATTATCATTTTTCCCACAATAAACATGTAACTTTAAACTCTCAAACAGAAAAGACTGAATAAATAGCGGAAATCTTTTTAAATTAGCCAAAACACACACAAATATTTCAGTTCATGGAAACCTGTACCTTTTCCATTGGAGGAAAAGGGAACATTTATGAATTGCAATAAAATATACTGCTCTTCACATCAGTAAACTACTACCAAAGTGGATCAGAGAAATAAGATATCCTCCAAAGAATCCCTCTATAAACTGACGTGGAGGGAGTGGTACATCAGGACGAGTACAAAATAAGCTTCATAACAATACTGATGCTTCTAAGACTGATTACGATGCACCAAAATGGAAGCATATGGAGGGTGCAATCAGAAGGAAACATCACTACAGAAACATTGCCCAGGCATGCAGAATGCAAAGTCAAAACTCAGCTGGAATTGAAATTGGTGAGTGATGTGAACAGCCATGAGAAGGGCTTCTACAGGTACACTGGCAGCCAAAAGGAGAACCAAGGATATCGTGGGAACTTACTGACATAGAAAATGAAAAGGGCTCATCTACTCAGTGCCGCCTTCACCTTGGTCTTCACTGGCAAGATTAGGCTTCCTGGGTTTCTGTGCCTAGTGGCAGGCGAGAACTTTTACCTACAACAGCAGAGGAAGATCTAAGTAGGGACCACTTATGCAAACTGGACACATACAAAAAAGTCGATGGGCCCAGGTGGGGTGCTTCAGAGTGTATGTACACTGAGAGACCAGGCCAAAGTCATCGCAAGGCTTCTCTCCATCATGTTTGAAAAAGCATGGCAATCTGGTAAGGTCCCCATGACAAGAAAGGCAAATGTCACACCTGTTTTCAAAAAGGGGAAGAAAGAGGATTCAAATAACTAAAGGCCAATCAGACTCACCTCAGTCCATGGAAAGACTATAGAACAAACTCTCCTAGAAATCGTTTTGAGCTATAAAATGGTGACTGAGACCAGCCAGAATGGACAGACTTGATTTGGCCTTGGTAAATCCAACCCAACTGCCTTCCATGATGAGATGACTGGCTTTGAGATGGGGAGAGCAATGGCATGTTGTTTACTTTACCTTTAACAAGGTCTTTAACAAGGTCTTCTCCAGCATCCTTGGAAGGTTTGGACCGGATGGAGTTGGAGTAACAGGTGGATAAAAAATTGGCAGGATAATTAGGCTTCCAGAACAGTGGTCAACATTTCTAAGTCTAGCTAGCCATCAATTACAAGTGACATTCTTCAGGGGTTAGTCCTGAGAATGATACTGTTTAATGACTGCATTATTGTCTTGGGACAATAGAGTGCACCCTCACCAGCTTCAAAGATGACTTGGGGAATTGGCCAACACGCCAAAAGGCAGGGCTGCCATTCAGATGGACCTCAGCAAATTGGAAGAATGGGCTGACATAAACCTCAAAGCTCAACAAGGGTGAACATAAGTCTTGCACTCAGGGTACCATAACCCCATACAACAGCACAGACTGGATGCCAGCTGGCTTAGCAGAAAACACCCTGTGGTTCCTGGTGGACAAGTCGAATGGGAGTCAGTAGTACGTCCCAGTGGAGATAAAGGCTAACTACATCCTGAGCTGCATTAGGACGATCGTAGCCTGCAGATCAAGGAAAGTGATTATTTCCCCCTACTCAGTACTCATGAGGGTGCACCTGAAGCAGTGTGCAGCTTTGGAAGCCCCAGTGCAAGAGAGAGATCCTGACAAATTGCAGCAAGCCCAGAAGAGAGACTCCCAGATGGTCAGGGACCTGGAGTATACCATGTATGAGAAGCCCCTAAAAGAGCCAGTTTTTTTCAATGTAGAGAAGATAAAGAATGAATGTAACTCCAGTCTGCCACAGACTGAAGGGAGGTGCTATAAAGACAACAGATTTTTCTCAGAGGCACGCAGCAGAAGAACAAGCTGCAATGGACATGAGCTGCAGAAAGGAAAATTCTTGCTGGATAGAGAAAAATAATTTCACAATTCAGGTGACAGCCTAAGAAGAGGGACTTAGAGGCTGTGGAAGCTCCATCCTTGGAGGTTTTCAAAACTCAGCTGAACAAAGCCACGAGCCCTCCTATGAGCAGAAAGCTAGACTAGTTGCCTTCCAGTGGTCTTTTCCAACATAAATTGTTTCGCAATTCCATCAGTACAAAACCAGCATGAATGAGTTCTCTTTTAACTTAACACTAGTTTTAAGCCAATATAATGCTTGCTGCCAACGGTAAGGTTACTCTGCATTTACATATGCATTAGAAAAAACAATATCTGGCCTGGTTCCACAGAGATGAGCTTCTATAAATTGGTGGAAAAGAATGGGGAAAAAATTCCAGAACAATCCACCATCCTCATTAGACAAATTTACTCCTGAGGTTGGAGAATGTATCAACTATAAAATGAGAAAGACAGTTCTGCACAACTAGAAAACATCAGAATCTCCTTCTTCTCTCTTGATATACAAAGCAGACCCACCGCAACTAGACACTGAGCTTCCTTTTCCCAAAAGATTTTTTTGGGACAAGTTTTTGACATTCAGTCCTCACTTTACCACTCAGCATCTGCATAACTGTGTGATGTTTCCAAGTCAAACACTGCTTCTCATTTAAATGGATAACAAGTAGTGCCACAGATTCCCAAAGTAAAATAAAAGATGAAGGCTAGCTTAAATTGTAAGCTCCTGATTCATCAACTTAGAAACATATCTAAACACAAATAAAGGAACTGCTTAATTAAAATGGATAAGGTGTGACTTGTGTTTGCAGGAAAATTATGACAGAACAGCTGGAATGACTTCTACCCTCAGTTGTTCACCTCACCTTTCTTCCAGAGGCTGTGGTCACCTCTGCAGGAGTGGCTGAATGGCATGTGCATTCCTTCCTGAGCATTGTGGTTTACAGCCCAGCATATTACTCTAAACTGCAGCCAGCAGCAACCTCTGGGAGAGAAGCAGGGTAGATAGCTGACAGCAGTAACCAGCGTCCCAGATAAATTCTTAGAAAAATAGGTCAGAGCCTTCATGAGCACACAAGCAAGTACTCTGCACAGTCACAGCCTCAGTAATAATCTACGTATATAACATGTGTCTCAAATAGTTTGATAAAATACCCTGAAAATTTGAAAACAGAAGCTAGTTATCACCTTTATCCATCCAAATTTATTTCCTGCTTATTGAAAAAAAAAACCAAACAAATGGCTAGCAGTTCAATTCTTGGAAAGAAGCCTGTTGTGTATCAAAGAATTGCCTTTTTTAAAATAAATATATAGGCATACAGGTATATGCTTATGCATATACATATGTATAAAGTCTGCATGTGAGACTCCTACATAGATCTGTTATTTCTTCAAAATCCACTTGCAGTCATTGCTCCAATTGTCTCATAGAACAAATATTCCCTGTTTAAATGAGCAAATTCAGATGCCAGTAGCAGCCTCACCAAGGCAACAGGGAGCTCCCTCAGGGCTGCAAATCTTCCAAAGAACCTCAGAAAGTTCTGCTAGTAAACCTCCTTTAAGCCACAAGATAGCACAACTAGGTTAATTTACCACTGCAATTAGTTTAAAATTACAGTAGTATGCATATGCTACAATGCAACACAGAACTGACCAAAGCATAGATAATCCTTTACAGTCTCCAGTTATTACACAGTATGCCAAATCCTCAGTAGTTGACAGCCGGTAAGTAGGCTGTGATGCCAAAGGTAGCAAAAGAATTGGTATGCTTTTCCATGGGATCAGGCTATTTTTCACTTTTATCTAGTAATCACCTCAAATACAGAAAAAAAAATGGGAGAAACTATTGAATTCATGCAAGTTTACAAAAGCCTCCCGAAAATTTTTCAGTTGCCCTGATTCTCTTAAGTTTATTTTATTTCTGGCTGTCTCTCTTTATCCCAGCCCTGAAAAATTGTCAGTCATAACATGCTAGAATAGATACAAAAATTACATTTATAACAAGAGCTCAAATTTCCAAGGATCATCTTTTGCATGCTTACCTGTTGGCTCTATGCCTTCATCTTGGGTTTCCTCCAAATGAGGCAGCAAATCTCTGCAGACAGCCTGTGCATCTGTAATGGTTCTAAAGAAAATATACCTATAAAAAAGTTATCCAGGAGTGCTAGTAGGATCCACTACAATCAATATACAATATATCCAAGGGAAAACAAAAACACAGCTTGCAAACACTTAGAAATACAAACAGGAGAAAACAGAAAGCTCAGAGGAACAAAGAACATATTGCCTCTTTGTTGCAAATTCTACTACAATCAGGTTAAACTGGTAAATGCCTTCACTCTAAGGATGACATTCTTATTTCATACAGTGGACTTTTGGTTTCAACATCATGGAATATACCAGATGGAGACATGAATTTTGAATCTTGACAGAGGCCATGAACTGTGCAAGTATAAAGAATGAATTATCAATCTTAACCTCGATCATACTGCCACTGTACTAGTATCACAATACCTTGTAAATTGTTACTGTTGATACTTGTGAAACTCTGAGGTCAGGGGTTTTTTTTGTTGTTGTTTGGTTGGTTTTTTTAAGGCTAGGAAAAGAAGGAGATTTAGTTCCTAATAACAATAATAAAGTTCCTCAAAAACTTCACCAAAGCAACAAATTAACATTATCACATGGATGAAATTAACCTTTCTCGGCTTAAATTAACCAGACAAAGTTTAAAGCAAAGATAATACAAACTCAAAAACATAAAGTCTGTAAGGTAACAGACTGCAAAGGATTATATGAGCAAAACATCTAAACAATAACTAAGCATTTAGAAATGACTGATGACACAAAGCAATGCACTGCAGATTATTCATGAATAGCAGCATGCAGATTTTTTTAATTTAGCTGACTTCATTTAATAGAACAAGGGGTGGGAATCAGCAGCCTTTAGATGCCAAGAACAAATTAGGATTACCTTCATTCCCTCTTAACAGGTACAACAGAAGAGTCCCGAGTGAAGGTCAGGAGGTCCTTCCCCTCCATAGTGTAATAAATTAACTCAAAATGTAGAAAAAGAAAGTCCAAACAGTGCCCTTCCCAGCTTTCAAATAAATAGCAACCTCAAAAGCAGGGTTTTTTTACACAGAACTGTCAGGTAGCAAACAGTAGGACCAAACACTATGTCAGACATTATTTCCTATCTCATAACAACAACTACATTTTAGAGAATACCTATATGTGGGACACTCCTGGAATTTATTATTGTTATTCACAATGAAATCATACTTTAAGAAAGCCTTAACCAAGCTGGATCCCTTTTACAAGAATTCAGCTGATTTTGTAATTCTTCACCCATCAGAAGTGACAATCGCAGTTCATTTCCTCCCTTGCTACTACCGTGCTGCAGATCTCCGTGTCTCAGAGCAGAGGTATCACTCGCAAAAGCAGCTGAAGGAAAATGAGGAGTCATCGCTACTCTTGCCTGAGAGAGTATTTCCTCTCTTGTTAATGGCATAATGGGACAAAACATGAAAGGGTTTGTCTGATAAGCAGAGAGTTAGACTCTGAAAATAGTCACTGGCTTGATGAAGGCAGATGTTGATGAGAAACTGAGTAATTTAAATATAGCATGGGATTATACAGCATTTTGAAAGGTAAGCCTGTGTTCGATATATGGGAAAATGGTGACAACGAAGTGGGATTGCAAGGACAGAATGATGGACCAGTAAGACATATTTGGGAATAAAAGCAAAGCAAAACAAAACATAACATCTGAAATAATTTAAAAACATGTGTTTGTCTGCCATCTCAAAACACTTAATAGTTATTGAAATTTTTCATATTTTAAAGAAAAACTACACTTGTTGTTTAGAAATCTAGTGCAATCTTTTCCTTTAAATATCTTTTGAGTACTAAAGCTTTTTAAATTTTTATTATTTTACAGAACAAATAAAACAAAGCCTTAGGCAAAAGATAACTGAATGTTACTCTTGCCAAAAACGAATAGCAAAAAAGATCTCAGAAGAAAACAGATCTGATTAGTAATATAACAGAAGAGCCTCCTCTGAGGCTACTCAGAACTTTTAATACTCATCAT
This sequence comes from Harpia harpyja, assembly GCF_026419915.1. Lineage (NCBI taxonomy): Eukaryota > Metazoa > Chordata > Aves > Accipitriformes > Accipitridae > Harpia > Harpia harpyja. Next base: position 35,759,714 of record NC_068953.1, read on the forward strand.
TAATGACTTCTCCCAGATGAAAATCTTTTTAGTTTGCTTTATTCTGATCTGACTGTTACAGGATACTGGTTCAGTTTATATTATGTTCCCTTAATAGAAAAATAATCAACCCACAAGTCTGAACTTCTGGACTTGCTCTGGTAATGCTTCAACATGCAAATGTCACATGAGGAGCTCTATGCATCTAATACCTTCAGGAGTGTTAAAGTTAGCAACGCTGTGTGCAAAGTAGTTGTTACCTGCCTCTACGGACTAAGCAGTCAATTTGAGAGTTGGGGTTTTTTTGCCCTGAAAGTACAATTGAGAAATTTTCTCTCCCATCAACAATTCATGTGTATATTCAGAACTATCCCTTCTGAGTGAAAGAATATGTTTTTAATGTTGTTAGTTTTAGCTTTTGTTAGGAGTTACTCCTTTAAAAATTAAGTAAAGATCCAAGGATGGTTATGTAATCTGGAATTGTTCAAGTAAGACTCAATCAAGCAGAATTCAGTTGGATTGCTTGATCAAGGGCTTACTCAGCATACTGCTGCAAGGAGAAAACACACTGTGGAATTACAGTTTCATGGCGAGAAGCCCCAGCAAAACCAAAATGCTTTGGAAATCTGGACTTTGGCTGCTAAATTTGTTATTAAGGCTGAGGTTCTGCATAAATTATTTAATGTTATTAGTGCAAGGACAGCATGTTCCAAAATTCAACTACCAGTTTAAAAGTGGATTTTCTACATCCTATTTTTGCATTAAAAAAAAAGTTTATGATTCCAAACGTAATATGCAAAAACCTCTGCAAAGCACACACACAGGATTTAACAGTAGAGGTCACTTCAGCAAGCCAATTAGAACAAACTGAGTTCATGTTACACAACACTGAGCACCTAGAACTAAACAAAGCATACTTCTGTATAACTCCATTAGCAGGAGTAGGTTTTGAATGACAATATTTCCTGATGTAATTTGGGATTTAATTTCAAGGTACCATTCTATCTAACGTGACCTCATCTGCTGCCTGAATTCAATGCACACAGGCAAGCCCTTCACCCATGACAGAGGCTCAGGCTGACTGGCTTATCCAGAGGTTTGGGTCAAATCCTAACATAGCATGACTTGCTTGCAGCTACTACCGCTACTCTGTGCCACTTAGATGTTATATCATACTGAAGCTGTTCTCACACATCAGGCCAACCTAAAAAGCAAGAATTTGAACATTCTCTATATTGGATTAACAAAGGGAAAGTTTCCTTCCCTTTTTGTTTCCAAGATTGTAACAGCTTTAGTGAGATTTATCTTTGCAAGCCAGTGGAAGTAATGCATGAGCGACTGATATTATAGTGGTAAAATAATGACTCACATTAACTGACAGTCCTTACTGCTGGTGGTGATTCACCAGAAGCAAAGCATGTAATCTGAATTTGCTGGCATAGCAATTACTTCTTTTTAACTAAGTGTATTTGATGGAAACCAATGAATACAGTACCATTTCTTATTTAACTACAGAAACTAAATGAACAGCTAGATCTCTCCACTTTTATCATTATGAAATGGCAGTGTTCTTTTGCTGAAGTTACACATTAGAAAAACCATTTTTTCTGTTGCCATAATGACACCAAGTACCTGATTAACGGTATCACTGTGATACTAATTTCCATAATTTTTTAGTTTCAGGGGACTTTGGAATTGGCCTTTTCCTTCCACAGGCTCTATGTTTCCTTCTCTGGTAACCAGAATTTCTGCTTACATCTCATATTCTAGGTCAAATACAGTCAGATATTTGCTGTGCTCTAAATTCTCTCCTCACAGTAAAATCTTGTGAAAATACTAAGAATAAAACTGAAAAGAATCTATAAAGTCAGTCTTTAATATGATAATGAACCCATGATTTCTATGGAGAAAATGTTTTACAGAAATTCTCACTTTAGTAAGCCTCACAGAATACACTGATTGTCCTGTATAATTATATTAGAATCTTTTCCTCTCAAATTTAAAAACTATGAACTTTATGTTGTAGGGTTCAATATATTTTGGCCTTAATTCTGCAGAGTAATTTCTAAGATCGCAAACTGCACCAACAGAGTATGAACACTGTTATGCAGCAATCATATTATCATGAGATTTAAGGGGAAGCTATTTGTTAAACAGATTACATATAGTGACAAATAAAAAGACATTTCATATTCTTTCTGTATTCCTATTCCTTATCATTATTGTTCAACTCCTGTAGCTTTGTCACTGTTAAATTTTTACCAGTTGGCTCTCTACAGGGGTTATCAGAATTTTAAAAAAATACATCAGCTTTCTGTAAACTTGCAAAAATAAACAGTTTATCAAATAACTACATATGTATATTGTTAATACGTTATTCAGTACAAGGTATTCCTTTATACTTCGGGATATTTACTCATAACCCTTTATATATATATATAGAAAGTCAAAGTACTTGAAGCCTGGAAATCACATTCACAACTGCTCATGAAAAAGATTTAAAACATTTTCTTGCAATTAAAACAGTGAGTAGTTCAGACTATGCATTCATCCAGAGTCCATTATCTTATCTTCCAGACCTATGCTGTCTGGATTCATGATGAAGCTACCATCTCCTCCTCCCTTTCATCATATTTCTAATGCAGAGGCTTTTCCCATTACACAGCTTCTCCACTCTCACCTTGTTCCTGGATAATGTTGTACCATATGTGTGAGCTCACCATATAGTGAAAATATTTTTATTAATTAATTTTTTTCTGGTTTAATGTATGAGAAACGTTCACTGTTGAAGATACTGCATTCATAATATATATTATCAGATAAGTTGAGATTAATGTGTTGCCTAATTTTAGAGGAACAGTATGTTCAAGGTGCAAAGCTATGGCTATGGTCAACCACATTACTGCAGTTCCTGTCTGCTTAACTTCCAAAGCTTTATTATAAACTATTGCATGATTTTTGTTCTTTTGTTCATTCAAAATAAATTATCCTGCAGATTGCCTATAACAAAGAACACAGCCAATAATGAGGAAATGCTCAGTTACAGTGTCTGCTGAGTGCATACAATTTCTCTGTCACCTACATGCTTTTTCCAAAAAGCAATCCATTTAGCTTCTCCTGGGAATGCTCTCATAGCACTGCTTCCAGACTCAGTGGCTCTCAGGAAGGCTCACTTGTGTTTTGCCCACACCGTGATCATCCAAAACAGTGCAGCTCCTTCATCTGCTTCGCTGTTCCTCTGAGAGTATCATTTACAAGCTCACCCACCAGGCTACTTTCAAGTGGCAGTAAGCATGTTACTACGTAGTTCTTATAACACAGTCTCTACCTTATAATTAAACTCCTTTTTCTGCTTGCCTTTCCCAAAGAAATATTTTGTAATATGTAGGTATTTATCTTGGGGAGCAAGGTGAGCAAGGTGTGCAAATCCCCATTTGCACAAGTACTTTTTTGTCAAATACTTTTGTTGAATTGGCTTTCCTAACTATTAAATATGAATCTTATTTAATACACAAAAAATAGGCAGAACTGGAAAATATGCATTTTTTCCAAGGCAGAACTTCTTCATAAATTTTGTTTTAATCTTTCACTGCTTGCTTCTCCTGAGGATGACTTGGTGAATTTCATCTCTAAACTCCTACAGCTTGGTTGTTTGATTATTTAAGTAATCCATAATAAAGTAGATGAAAAAATCCTTCTTCCCATCAGTGTGCATCTTTTGCTGCTTCATTCTTTGTGACAAGTGCCCTAGAGTATTTATCTCTGTTCTAACAATGGGAAATTATTTTTTCTTCCTAAGTTTTTGTTACACATTCTCCAGGACAACCCAGCTATATATAGTCCACCAGCCTTAATCTACATTAGAGATGCTTTTGGTAGTACGTTTTGTGTCTACATCTGCACATTCCAAAGTACTTTAATTGGGTGTTAGGCATTTTCAACAGCTCACTGGGGCATTTGAATTCAAGATTGAATCATTAAGTAATCATCTGACAATTCTTCTGGCAGCAAAAAGCAATGGCTTAAACTACCTATGGGTACCTTTGAAAACTTTCATGATTCTGGCACTTCGCCTAGAAACTTCAGAAACTAAATATCTTCATCTGGATTCCATTCATGAGTAATCCTTTCCTGATTCACCATGCATCCTGCAAGTGCTGAATTGAATATTTTAATGCAGAGCTCTGGGGAGAGGTTGTAGAAGGGAGCGCAAGGCAATAAATTTAGAATTGCATATCTGTCCTAGAGTTCTAGACAAAGACAATAAAGTCACTGTGACTTAAATCAACATAGCAACATAGTACCAAAGCTTTGATAGTTCAGCAGCTAAATAGAAATCTGTGACCAGCACATAAATAGCCCAGTAGCAAATACTGTTATCTCCAGACTCTGAGGAGCTGTGAATTGTTACCCAAGACATTCTGAAGATGTTTTCTTGGGCATAAGGAAAATCACCCAGAATAATGACACACAACATTAGTTCTTTAAACTTTAATTTTCTATTACACGTAAAATTCTTCCTATATTGAAGAGGAAATAATGAGTCAGAAGAGGTCCTCATGGTCCTTTAACAGGGACATTGCTGTCTATTATGACTGGTCATCTTATTTACTAATTACTCCACTATTCAAATTAGGGCAGTATTATAATACATGCCTTGTTCGTTCTATTTAAAATTTCCCTTTGTTCTCAAAGAACAGGTTAGATTTAGGTTTTAATTGGTTTTCATGCCCTCATGAGACTTAAAAAGGGGGCCACAAATCAGCCCAGATATGTTCCTACTCTTAAAGAAGGGTCGGCTGATTCAACAATCGATTTGCTTTTCATAGACTTGTTTCTCGTGGGTATCTCTGAAACGAGTTTAGCTGCCTCAGCAAGTGAAGAACAACCCCCGGAAAGAGACACAATTATGCTTGTTGGAAGGAAACCATGGGAGCAAGAGATAAAACAGTAGAAGACAGAATAAGATGCCGCAACGTTGTAGTTTTGTGTACCCAGATGTCTGTTAGCAGTTAACCCCTGACTTTTTAGATAAGTTGCTAATCATGTGTAAGCTATTTTTGTGTAACAACAGAAAAGTACTGAAGCTTAACTATAGGCTGCTGTGTCAGCCACCTAGAGGGTATAAAAGCTTGCTTAGCTTTTAATAAAGTTGTCTTCGATTCACCACAGTCGGAGTCCATGCCTCTTAATACACCACAAATGGCACCCAACATGGGGCAATGAAACGACTAGCTGTCGATCCAGTGGCGTAGCTCAGCTGAACTTTGAGACGGACGCTGCAACGAAGCGTTACCAGCGCGCTCAATTACCTCTCGCAGGATGAAGGTAAGTGGCTGAGAACTATGGGGACTAACTTAACAAAAGAATGTTTTAGAAGTTTTTTGTAAGATTTTGAAGGAACATGGAAAGAAGTTGGATAATGAGAAGTTACAACGAATCCTTATTTGGGCTTCTAAAAATGATTCCTCTATAAACAGCCATAATATTTATGATCCTGAAATCTGGGACAAAGTTGGGGTCAGACTCTGGGACTGTGCCACTAGAAATGATAAAATCACGGCCGGTTTGTTACCCTCGTGGCGGATCATTTTCGAGACCTTAAAGGCGCATGTTGGTTCTCGGGCAGAAGAGGGAGAAGAAAAGCCCACACCACCGTCAGCGCCCCCACCGCTGACGCTCCCTCCTACAGACTGTGTTGTGAGACCGCGAGTAAATTCGCACAAGGGTGTTTCTGCGATTTTATCTCCTAATAATCCTGATGATGATCCGGATGATCCATTTGACCTGGGGCAAACTGACCCTGAAAAGGAGCCTGACTCGTATCCCCCAGACCCTCATGATAAATGGGCAGCAGTAAGAAAGCAGGCAAAGCAGGCGGGGGATGTGGATATCTTGAGAGCCTTCCCGGTAATATATGCTCCTGAACAAGAACCACGTTGGGAGGGTCTTTCTTATAACCTCATAAAAGACCTCAGGCGTACAGTAACTGATCATGGACTTGGCGCTCCGTATACCACCCATCTGATACAGTCTTTGTGATACTTCTGTTTTTACCCCACATGATTTCAAAACTATGTTTCGGCTTATTACGACTGACATGCAATACACTATGTGGGAATCAAAAATGAGACAGCTTGCTAGAACTCAAGCTGCAGAAAATCTGGCGCTGGGTCAGCAAAACCCTTTGCGAGGCGTTGATGTGAATATGTTAATGGGGGAGGGTGATCAAAGCACAACTGCAGCTCAAGCTAGAATTCCTCCCGAAGGTTTACAGCAGGTCAAACAACTTGCGCTCCGCGCTCTTAAAAGTGTTGCAGAAGCTGGAAAGCAAAGACAACCTTTTGTTTGTATAAAGCAAGAACCAGGGAAGACATTTATGAAATTTTTTTATAGACTTAATGATGCATTACAGAAACAAGTCGAGAATGAAGCTGCTCGGGACTATATTTTAAAGCAATTTACAATTGAAAATGCTAACCCAGACTGTCAAAAGGTTTTACGACCTTTGAAAAACCCTAGCATTGATGATATGATTTCTGCATGTATGAATATAAGCTCCAGACAGCATGAATTGTCTTTACTTGCTGAAGCATTTGCGGCAATGACAGTAAAGTCGCAACAATGCTATTCCTGTGGTCAATATGGGCATTTTCGAAAAAATTGCCCCAAAGCAAATACAAATAAGGGTGGAGCGCTGGGTATTTGTCCACGCTGTCATAAAGGACGACATTACGCCAATCAATGTCGATCCAAGTTTGACAAAAACGGTCAGCCGCTGACTTTGCCGGGAAAGCCCAGGCGGAGCACGAGGAAGGGTCGCACGATGACAAGTCACCCCTCGGAGTGTCCCCCTCAAGGAGCTGCCACCGCTTATGCACCAGCGCCGGAGTGGACTTGGCCACCTCAGCAGAAACAATAATTAGTGACACCTCAGTTGTGCTAATTCCCACTGGCACCTATGGACCTTTAGGTCACGGAATGGCGACATTATTAATCAGGCGATCTTCCACAACATTAAGAGGGCTTTTCGTATTACCCGGAATTATTGATGCCGATTACGAAGGCGAAATTAAAATAATGGCATGGACTCTGGTGCCACCGTGTACCATACCTGCGGGAAGTAAAATCGCGCAATTAGTTTATTTTTCGCCCCAGACACCAAATGCAAGCCAAGTTGTGCGAGGCACAGGCTGTTTTGGATCTACAGGGATGCCTGAAATTTATTGGACTCAACAATTGACAATGAGTCGACCGCAGTTATCATGTACTCTACAAGCAGGAGGAACGAGACTCGCCATACAAGGAATTATAGACAGTGGTGCAGATGTTACAGTCATCCCTGCATCTCTGTGGCCTGATATTTGGCCTCTAATGGACACTCACGCCTCCCCATCGGGAATCGGTGGGCAGACATCACCCAAACAAAGCCAACTACTCATTAATATCATTGGGCCAGAAGGCAGAACAGCCACGATAAGACCTTTTGTGTTGCCTGGATCTGTTACCCTTTGGGGAAGGGACTGTCTAAGCCAATGGGGCATGCAGCTAAGCATGGATTCTTCTTAGGGGCCACTGTTCAGCAGCAGCAGGTCCCACCAATGATTTGGAAAACTGATACACCAGTGTGGGTAGATCAGTGGCCCCTCCCGAAAGAAAAGCTGCTGCAACTGCACAAACTAGTAAATGAACAGCTGGAAGCTGGCCATATCACCCCTACCACAAGTCTGTGGAACACACCAGTTTTTGTGATCCGAAAGAAGAAAAATTCTTGGAGGTTATTACATGACCTGAGAAAAGTAAATGAAGTCATCGAAGACATGGGAGGCTTGCAGCCTGGACTCCCCTCCCCAACAATGATACCACAAACATGGTTTCTTATAGTGATTGACTTAAAGGACTGTTTTTTCACTATACCACTTGCATCTCAGGATGCACCACGATTTGCATTCTCAGTCCCGTCTGTCAACGCCGCAGAACCGCATAAAAGATACCACTGGACAGTGTTACCCCAAGGCATGAAAAATAGTCCCACACTATGTCAGCAATTTGTTGCGGCCATTTTAAGTCCAATAAGAAAGAATTTTGAGGGTGTTTTTATATATCACTACATGGATGATATTTTAATAGCGGCACAAACAAAAGAGCAGGCACAAGAAGTTCAGCAACGAATTATGCAAGCAGCCCTAAATGCAGGACTCAAAATTGCAAAAGACAAAATACAGGAAACACCACCTTGGCAGTATTTAGGCTGGAAAAGTTCAGATCAACTTGTTCAACCACAACGAATAACCTTACAAACAGACATTAAAACTTTGAATGATCTCCAGAAATTGTTGGGGACCATAAATTGGGTCCTTCCTCTTCCAGGAATTTCTACGGAAGAACTACACCCCCTTTTCAAACTTTTAGAAGGAGATACGGATTTAACATCTCCCAGGAAACTCACTCCCCCAGCAGAAGCTGCTCTTAAGAAAGCAGTAGAAAAATTGACCAATCAGGCCGCCAATAGGCGAAAACTAAATTATCCAATTAGTCTTTTTGTTTTTTACTCTACTTTTCAACCTTATGGCTTATTAACACAATGGATTCCACAGGATATAAATCCATTGATTGTTATAGAATGGATTTATCTACCCCCTAACTTTGGAAAGACAGTTACCACGGCTATTGAGATGATAGCCCTGGTCATTTAAAAGGGGAGGGAGCGTTTAATGACTTTGGACGGTACAGAACCGGACAAGATCTATTTACCCCTTGATACAAAACAATTGACCTTTTTAACTCACCAATCCTTTGCTTTTCAGTGTGCTTTGGCGGATTATACAGGACAGATAAGTATTCGCTTTCCAGGACACAAAACAATACAATCTTGAAACTCACTTTCACTATTGCCTACCTCACAACTGGCTATTATGCCCATAACTAATGCCCTTACTGTATTCACTGATGGGTCTGGAAAAACGGGACAAGCTGTGATTGTCTGGCGAAATGAAACAGGTCAATGGGATAGTGACATACATGTGGTCACGGGTTCACCACAAATCGTTGAACTGTTTGCGGTAGGCCGTGTCTTCAAAAAATGGCCTATTCCAATTAACATAATAACAGACTCTGCTTATGTTGCAGGTCTTGTTTCCAGACTTGAATACTCATTTTTAAAAGAAATATCAAATGAAAGGCTATTTGCACTTCTCTGGGAACTTAAATGGCTTCTTGATAGAAGAACACAGCCATACTTTATCCAACATGTTTGTTCACATACCTCTCTGCCAAGACCTATCAGTGAGGGAAATAATGAAGCAGACCGTCTTACAGGCGCTGCAGTATTACCAGATCATTTTGTGCAAACCCGTCTGTCTCATGACTTTTATTATCAAAATGCAAAAGCCTTGCAAAGGTCATTTCAATTAACACAAGACCAAGCTAGACAAATTGTGCAATCATGCCCTGATTGTCAGCATGTTTTACCTACACCCTCAGTTGGAATTAATTCACAAGGATTGTCCTCACTTGAAATTTGGCAGACAGACATTACTCAAATACCAGAATTTGGTAGATTTAAACACGTCCATGTGTCAATTGATAGCTTTTCTTCCTGCCTTTATGCCTCAGTACACACAGGCGAAAAATCTAAAGATATGTGTCGACACTTTGCAACCTTGGGAGTTCCAAAAACCATAAAAACAGATAATGGCCCAGGCTATATAGCACACAAAACAGAGATGTTTTTCCAGCAATGGGGAATAAAACATGTTACGGGCATTCCTCACTCAGGAATTGCACACAGGACAGGCAATTATTGAACGAACACATAGTACTCTTAAAACAAAGCTACAAAAACAAAAAAGGGGGAGCCAAGAGTTATCCCCACAAGAACGAGTAGCAAAAGCCCGTTATGTGTTGAATCTTTTAAATCGATGGACAGAGGATGGGCCTCCTATACAACGACATTTTAACTCACAAACCCATCCTGAAATCAATAATAAAGCTTTAGTGATGGTAAAAAATTTACAAACAAATCAATGGGAAGGACCTTTCCCTCTAATAACATGGGGTAGAGGATATGCTTGTGTCTCCACAGGTTCCAGCCCAAGATGGGTGCCTGCACGGTGATCAAGCCATCTGTGTCACAACCAGCATTATCCCCACCTGATGATAACTGCATCAGCAGTATGGATACCGCGTCAACCCAAGACAAACATTTGGGTGACCTTGGCAAAAAAAACAGGACAAGATACGCTGTGTTTGTCGACTGCTTCTCCAGAGAATCCTTTTACAACCTGTTTGGTGGGTCAACCCATAGAAGCGAATCAGTGACCCATCCCACAAGCTCAACAAAGTGCGATACCTTTTGATCAGACTGTGGTTGATAACTGGGATGGTTAGGCCTCATACCTGCCAGCTAGCGAACAAGAAGCACAAGAATTAGATTTGTTAGGTGCTGTAAAAATGGATTATTGTTTATATTTTAATTATACAGGAAAAAATCAATCAATGAGTCAATGACTAAATGCAACAATAGGAGCTTTTAGAAATGCTAGCTTATGGTGTAATTATACTAGTAGAAATGTATCAAGATCTAACAATCACCCACTCAAATTACCTCCAGGATTGTTTTTAATTTGTGGGGACCGTGCATGGCCTGGAATTCCGTCATATGCAAAAGGAGGGCCCTGTAACATAGATGGATTAAGCCTATTAACGCCTAATACATCCATGATCATTACTCACAAATTGAGGAACGTAAAACACCAAAAAAGAGCCACACATGCCTTTACTTCTGATTGTAAGGATGATACGGAATTTTGGAGTCCTAGTGAAATTACAGCAGCATCTGTGTTAACACCTGGAGTTCCTACAGCTCAGGCACTGTCTACTTTAAATTAACTTGGCTGTTGGTTAGCAAAACAAACTAATGCAACCTCCCTGGCTTTGAGTGGACTATCGTTAGATGTTGATTCAATTAGACATGCGATGCTTCAAAATAGAGCAACCATAGATTTTTTACTGCTAGCACAAGGTCATGGTTGTCAAGATTTTGACGGACTCTGTTGCATGAACTTGTCTGACCATTCAGAATCTATTCACAAGAGTACTGATGTTTTATGTGGTCAAGTACAGAAACTATGACAAAGTGATGGATTTAATATCTTTGAAAGTCTTTTTACAGGAATGTCAGCATGACTATGTGGACTGTTACAAGTGGCATTAGGATGTTTAATTATTTTTGTTTGCATTTTGATTTGTGTACCGTGTTTGTTAAGATGTGTACAAAGTTTGATAGATCGAGCTTTGAAACAAGCTTTTTTTATAAATACAGGAGGGGGAGATGTGGATATCTCTGAAACGAGTTTAGCTACCTCAGCAAGCGAGGAACGACCCCGGGAAAGAGACACAGTTATGCTTGTTGGAAGGAAACCATGGGAGCAAAACAGTAGAAGACAGGATAAGATGCCGCAACGTTGTAGTTTTGTGTACCCAGATGTCTGTTAGCAGTTAACCCCTGACCTTTTAGATAAGTTGCTAATCATGTGTAAGCTATTTTTGTGTAACAACAGAAAAGTACTGAAGCTTAACTATAGGCTGCTGTGTCAGCCACCTAGAGGGTATAAAAGCTTGCTTAGCTTTTAATAAAGTTGTCTTCGATTCACCACAGTCGGAGTCCATGCCTCTTAATGCGCCACAGTTTCTTGTGTGCCTTCTCAAATTACTCATACAACTTCTTCCCACACAAAGGTATATTTAAAAGCAACACAAACGCTTAATAAAGAACAAAGTAATAAAGTTAACAGCTGAGACCTATTTTGCCATATAACACAGTTGGCACATACCTTCTAGTAAAACCTATCTCTCTACTTGCAAAAAATTAAAGTTTTTTTTTCTTTTGTTAGGACTACATATCCTCAAAAATCAGGCCATTTATTTTGGTGAGCAGACCAGTTTTACAGATAGCTGAGAACTATGCCAGCAAATGGGAGAGAATGAACAATGTAACTATCCAGCCTTTTTTTATCCCTGCCCCCAGACCCCCCCCCCCCCGCTCTATTCAGCAGTTGGGAGTGCACTACAACCCTTCACTGACCTTGGTACAGTTTTTCTGGCTGTGTTCTCCCCTGCACAGCAAAAACCCAGACCTGAAGCTGAAATCTTCCAGTACCTGCCTCTGTATGGCTATTTGCAGGGAGCGCAGCAAACTTAGGTCACACAGAACTCATTATTTCAGCTCTTCCTCATTTTTTAGGTCACACTGATTTCAATTTCAGCCTTATAAGAAGTCTTGTTTTCCTCCTTCCATGTTGCTAGAATTTCATTTTCTTTGTGTAGTCCTTTCTACCTGGAATCCTACTTCCAGCATACAAAAAAGGTATATAAGTTTGCTACCTAACTTCAAACCACACGAGGTAAATAACACTAATAGGATAACATGCACTGACTTCTTCAAAAAACTAACAAAGAAGTATTTATGCCAAGGACCTTGAATGCATTAAAAGCATTTTGAGTTCTAGTCTCTGTGATATTCTTTCACTAGAAATTCAAAAACAAACTAAATGCTAAACATCTTTCTAATACAGGAAGCTTAAATTTCCTGTTTGCAGTAGATGCAGACCACTATGTATTTTTAAATTCTCTTTTAGCTTTTTTTTTAAATAAAGAAAACATGGAAACTTTTTTTTGCTTAAGCATATCACAAATAGAAGCATGTATGGACTACAATAGAGGCATTATTATTAATTTAGCAAAATCCTAATTTTCATGAGTCTGTGTACGTATACCTATGCTGATCACAAGTCAAATACTGTTTTATGATCTTTGGACAGATTAAACAAAAAAATTACAATTCTAGTGTTAACTGCTTTAGGACTCCAGCAGCAACAACAACAAAACAGTCAAAAGCTTTCAAAGGTTTCTTAAACTTTTTTCTTTTCCAAAAATGTTAACTCTACAGTCTGCTCCTAATTATGTTTACCCAGGATTACAAAGCCTGGGACAGAAGAAACCATTGTAATAAAAATGATCCCAACCAACTGTTTACCTGAAAGGGTCAAGCAAATCTTCCAAGTGACATAACATCCAAGTTGTTACCTAAACAGATGTGAAGTTAGATTTAACTTAACAGAAAAGTACGTCTCTACCTGATACAATAGTTCAGACTCTGGGAATGGATAATTAGTACTCAGCAATATTGACAAACTTGTAATAACCGGAAGTTAAAATATTTCCTGTGAGATGTGTTCTATTCTTAAAATAGGTATTTCCAAAAAACTCTAGAGATGGGGAGCTTTCTCTAACAGAAGATACCATTTCAGTGATGGAGCAACAGGAAAAAAGAAAGTATTTTTCCCTTTTGTGCTGCCTAGGACAGAAGATAGCAGCTAGTAGGGTTATCTTACATGTAAAAAGGTAATACAAACCCTAAAACAAACTCTTCTAAAATTCAGTTCCCCGCTCCCATCTCTAAGACGTGGGTTACCTCGTTAAGTTCTGCTGCCTTTGATGGGAAGAAGATGGTCAACCACAAAGGCCAATTATCATCTAAGGATTATTCCCCCACATTCAGAAGGGCAGAGAGACCTACTTCCATAGCTGCAGCTGGGGTATTTTTGGAAGTCCATTTAAAGTAGATTATATGCATTGTAATATGCACAGAACAACTGCTACTGAACTTCTAGAGTATTTAGTGCCACTCCTACCATCAGAGACACCTGAAAGGGTGGCATAGGAGCACCAAATTTTTTTTCTTGACTATCTGAACTTCGCTATATTCTGGTATTTGAGAATGCCTGTAATTTCACCACATGGTTGAAAAGCCATTAATCATTTAATATACTGAAGCATAAGAGTCTAGTAGTTTACCATTATTTTCAGCTAGCCTTCCATATTTTTGCTAAGCCATGAGCAGCTGAGCCACAGGAGCTAAACATGCAGTCTTGTAACTGCTATACATGAACTTCTGCTGAACCCACTTCTGGGGCTAAGAGACTCTGTGCTACAAAAATGAACGCTATACAACTAGATACATGCAAATAGGATAAAAGCAACATATTCCATACTGAATGATGCTATTAGGTTTAATGCCAAACTAGAAGTTAGCATAGAAGAATAAATCCATTTAGAATCTTCATTACAATTTTCTCTCATTCTAGCCTCAAAAGATACACCTTATTCTGCATTTGATAGCAGAGACACCATTAGGCAGACAAGGTTCTTGTGGATCTGCGTGGTAGTAGAAGACACACTTAAGTTTGGAAAAATTGATAAATCAGTTTGTTAAAATAAATGCTCAAGCTACTTTACCCATTTTCATAGCTTTCTGAAATATTCATTGCATTTTCATCTTGTAATTTTTTCGTAAGAGTCTCTCCACTGTTAGGCATGCTGACAAACCCTCTAAAGCTGGTCACAAATATGCTAAAGAACTGTGCGGGTCAGGGATAAATAAGCTACTTGGACAACTGAAGAAACCAACAGTAACTGGTTATTTGTTAAAAAAAAAACAACACGTAATACAAGAGGAGGAGACTACAGCTACAAAAGCTACTTCTTTCCGATTTTAACATGCTTGAAATGTCGCACTGCCTGTGAGCTGCTTACTGTTAAACTTTCCTTTTAATTCAGTTTTCTTTAATTATCCATGAGAAGAATTTTAATGAGTCTACAATGCTTTAAGATGCAAATCTTTTCTTTTCCAATGAATTCATTCATAGAAGTTGAAGCAATTCTAATTTTATTAACTCTAGTTTCAAAAAGGAACATTCAGTGAAGTTATTTTCTTAAAGGAAATGCAGATTAATTACATTAGGAAATGCCTTCAAGTCAATTATACCTATAAAACCCAGTACTTCAACAGCCAAGCACCTCCTCCAGCATCACAACTACACCAGCACTTCATCAGCTTCACCAAACTAGGCCTACCATATACTGTAGAAGTTTCTATACATGACTAAACAAATTACTTCCCAGGATGTAAGAAAGTCTCATTCAGCTACTTAGGTTACTTCTATACTAGTAAACAAAAAAAGATCCAGAGAATGGCTCAAGCCACCCACTGCGAGCACCTTCCATGGGATGGTTTTGGTCTGCACAAACTGGCATTTCCCTAACCCAGGGGATAACCCAGGGCAGGGGCTGTTATTGCGAGATGAAGTTAATGACTACCCTGTCTGGAGGAGGAAGAGAAGCTGTGCCAGGCCATTTGCCTTCAGAGCCAGAGAACATGATCTAGAATGTTTTATTTAGTGGTACAAAGCCATAGTGATTAGGAAAACATAAGACTAGTAAACATCTAACTTTACAGAAAGATATGACTTTTATTCCAGAGTATCTTGCACCACATCCAAATACCTAATTGTAGATAATGCAATTTGAAATGAAAGGAAAAGAAAGAAAACTTTGCATTGGGATTCTAAGGGGTCTATTCTCACACCAGAAACTTGCTTTGAAAATAACTGAACACAGAACAGGGGATATTTCGATGGTAAAAATGTGTCATCTTACACAGCGAAAATTCATTTTTTGTCAGGATTGATTTAGTTCCTTCATTTTAGGGTAACTCTCCAAAGTCCCACTTTGTTCTGATGATTCCTTGCAGAAAGCCACTAGGTATCTTCCACGGGCTTGCAACTAGCTTTCCAGAAATACCATAAAGAAAAAAGGATTAAACTCTGTTGCAAGAAATCTCATTCTTTTCTTCTTCTTCTGGTCATCTAAAACGTTTTACATGCTATGTTATATGCAGAAATTCAATTAGACAACCACTAATTACCTTGCTTGGATAGCATCTTGGGTTGAGTGGCTAGGTAACAGACTGGTCTCATGAAAGGAAAATGGCTGTTAATTCTCTAAAACTTGTACTTTCAGCAAATAAACAGAAAACCTCAAATATACATCTCTTCTATACATACTGTGTTTAGAAAGGATTTTTTTGTTCTGTTTTTCATATAATCTTCCTTAAACTAACTGATGGTTAGAAAATTATTTTGACACAATCAAGGATTCTCTGATGCTAAATCACTCCCCGGTAACAAAAGGACAATTTATCGGGGGGACTGGTGGAGAAGAGTTGCTTTTGGACTGTTTGACTGTAACAGAAAGCTCATGACGGATAAATTGTAGGTTTCCTGCAATTGTCAGCTACAAACAGTCCTGTCATTTTAACAATAGGTTTATGAACATCATGCTGTAAGAAATAGTTCTATGCAGCATCTGCCTTTGTAGTTTCAAGTAATAAATCCTAACAAATAGGGCTAGCAATGTACATAGAGTTGAGTAAGGAATGATCTTTACCTTTAAATGATTTCTACATGCTGCAGTTTACGTGGTGCTATGGTGTCCTGGTTTCAGCTGGGATAGAGTTAACTGTCTTCCTAGTAGCTGGTACAGTGCTATGTTTTGAGTTCAGAGCGAAGAATGTTGATAACACTGATGTCTTCAGTTGTTGCTCAGTAGTGTTTAGACTAATGTCAAGGATTTTTCAGCTTCTCATGCCCAGCCAGTGAGAAAGCTGGAGGGGCACAAGAAGTTGGCACAGGACACAGCCAGGGCACCTGACCCAAACTGGCCAACGGGGTATTCCATACCATGTGATGTCCCATCCAGTATAGGAATGGGGAAGTGGGGGGGCAGGGATTCGCCGCTCGGGGACTGGCTGGGTGTCGGTCGGCGGGTGGTGAGCAATTGCACTGCGCATCATTTGTACATTCCAATCCTTTCATTATTGCTGTTGTCATTTTATTAGTGTTATCATTATCATTATTAGTTTCTTCTTTTCTGTTCTATTAAACCGTTCTTATCTCAACCCACGGGTTTTGCTTCTTTTCCCGATTTTCTCCCCCATCCCACTGGGTGGGGGGGAGTGAGTGAGCGGCTGCGTGGTGTTTAGTTGCTGGCTGGGGTTAAACCACGACATATGGTCATTTTCTTTCATGCCTATATCTAGCCACATGCAACTTGCACAAGACTGCACTAGACTCACACTGAATTTTTGCAGTGGGATGGGCTGCTTTCTCCAGCTACAGGTTAAGATTTCTGGGTGTTGACAGGCTCACAAAGCTATGGAGGAAATTAAGAGGCAAATAAAGCTCACATACTGTTCACATCCTTTGCTCTGTAATTATGATAGGTATCTTTCTGGAATTAGTGACTGATAGTTAAAGTTTGTCACTACAAACTTGCACTGTCACAAGATCCCAAGCAGAAATATTACAGAGGCCAAAACAAAGCGATGTTGTTACTAAGGTCAGTAACCAACAGAACCACAATGTGCCCATCAGCCTCAGCGTGGGTGGAATGTACAGCACCCCTTCATGTTTGGGACAGGATGTTTCCTCCCCCATTTCTTTACTTGTAAGGCAAGAATGTTTATGTTTTGCCATAAAACTTGCATTTAAAACAAATGAAGGAGTATACTAATTCTGGATGCTCCTTGCTGTTCATCCCAATTAGTTTAAGCAGGTTGTTGATTCATGTAACAAAACAACTCTGTGCGATTGGCCTTTTTTTTTTTTAAATTGTGTAACAAACATCTTAGTGCAAAACAATGCTTTTTGGTACAAGCATTGGTTAAACTGGTAGGCCTATTGTTATTCCAGACTCTCAGCACTGAGTCTAAAACAAAAAAAAAACCCTCACCCCACAACAACCACCAGCAAAACATCTAATAACCTTTACAGTTTTTATTTCAAAGGCTTTGTTACATTTATTTACAAAACTGGCACCAATTCTAATCTTTTTTTCATTATTTCAAATCAGTCCTCTTCGAGCCTGGCAGTTTTTCAACTTGCTACTAATTGCAGCATGCTGTCTGCTATGTTCCTGGATGGCTGTTAACTGCATTTACTGTGATTATATACAGTTTTCACACACAATACATTCACAGATATTCCCCCCCCCCCCCCAGTTTCTCATAAAATTAAAGATTTAATTTTGGCCTCTAAAACATTTTAGCTAAAATAAAAACACAATCAACTCCACAGTTACTCTTAAACAAGAGTAAGTTTCAGAGTTTAAGCAAAATTCTAAATCCAAACGTATCTTCAAACATTACTGTGGCTAAGCCTCCATTAAGTCTTAGTAAACAAATAAGTCTCAACGCATACCTTAAAGATCAACAAATTTACGCTAGCTTGGGCCAAGGAGAAGATGCCGAGGGCAGATTCCATAATGAAAAGCCCCAGGCAAGCAACATCTTTTTAAACTCACATACACTTTTTATACTAATTCATTTCTAATGAAGGAATTCAGATTAGGAAAAGGACAACTTTTACCCCTAGCTGTGTCTCCCCATACTTGCAAAACTGAAGAGAATTTATCCATACTCAAATCAGCATCTGTAGGCAAAAACAACATGACTACCTCATGTACATTCGTCAGGTGAAGCAGTTTATCCCACAAAACACTTTGCTATCCAGAAGCATAACCAGCTGCATGTATTAATATTTCATGAAATTTCCAGTAGCAATCTCTCTGTAAAAATGTTTTCTCTCATTGACCATGCCACAGCAACAGGAATTTCATTTTGCCTTTCTGAACAATGCATTCTGCTTTCTAGGGAATTGTTCTACAACAATACAGAGAAAAAACACAGATTAATTTGTGCAAAGCTTCTGGAGTCTGAGTGCCAATAACGAAAGCATCTTAGATTTGCCTGTAACTATCAGTTTGTACTAATTAAGGAAGAGAATCATAAGGAAAAAAAAAAAGTAGCTGCAAATGCACATCTGGAAAAAGAGGCAGCTGTTTCTGAGCAACTGGGAAGAGGCAGAACATCCTGTCAGGTCAAGAAGACAGTTGGTCTGAGGACAGGCACATCTAGAAACAATTTTGCTGCTTCTTTCTAAGGAAAAGATTGGTTTAGAGTCAAATTAAATAGCTTGTGTTTTCACATTTACCTATAGGTGTTCATTTAACCCGTCATATTTGCAGTCAAATTTTCTACAGGCACAAACCACTTAGAGATGCCCAGCCTTTAACCAGTCAAAACTGTACTATGAAAACAGTTCTTACTCCTTCTGTATTACTAGGAATTAAAATTAGTTACTACAGATTGTTGCACATTTTAATTAAAACTTGCCTCAGAAAAATCCTCCAAAGATGCTAGTCACTCACTATACACTGTCCTATAATAGCTCAAAACAAATGCCATCATTTAAATTTTCTTGCAGATACGATCTTTACTTTCCATCACAGGCAAAAAGATTTTCCGAAGAGCTTGTTTCTGTACAAAACATCCTTTAGAGATATTAATTATGGGTAAAAAGTTCCAGTACCATTAAAGGTCCATTACATGAAACTGTTATACTTTAAATAGCCCTTTTAAAGTATATTTTAAGTAAAACTAAAAATCATAGGTTAAAAGTATTATTTAAAGGGTGTTTTCCTAACAGCTTTGTAGAAATCGTGGTACCTGTTCAGGTTTGGATGCTGAAAGAATCCAGCTCAACACCAAGGAGAGCCTGTTGTGATTCTGATTTTACCTTCCAGAAGGACTACTCAAGCTCTTTATGCATTATATTATATATGCACTATTATCTTTAGTGTGACTGAAAACAGACACAAGTTTCAAGCCCTCAGATTCCTGATTTTTTTTTTCAGGTGTTCATAATGGAAGCTATTCTTGGAACTTCTTTACAAAAATCAAGGGTGCTGCAAGAAACCGCAGCTGCAGTTCAGAAGATTGTACTCTTACCTGTGTCTGCAGGATGCTGTTTCCAACAACTGCTTCACAGTTTAGAAGGCATGATTAATGAGAAATGGTAACATGGCCAGATAAAAGACAGAAATGCAAACAAGGAGATTCCATGCGAATTTCATATAGCAGAGATTAAAAGATAAATGCATAATTCTTGTAGCATATAAAGATGCTGTATGCTCCCAAGGCCAGGTGTGAGGCAGTGTTTTGACTTGTTTTGTGCCAACAACGGGAATACCTATTTCAGAACCGAAGGCAGAGTCCTCTGGTGGTTAAATTAAACTGGCAGTAGGATCTAATTATTCCCCAAACCCAGTCCAGCCCTGCCTACTTGCAGAGAACGGAAATTCTCTGGTAGTTTTCCTGTTTACACCTACATGCAAATTTGATACTGTGCAAGTAAAAAATGACAAAGTCATTCATAATATTACGTGCAGCAGGAGAGAAAGTAAGGGAAAGAATAGTAAAAGAGATCAGCTGTTCATCTGAGAAATGTGTAAGCAACTACTGCTTAGGAACAACCACAGACTTAAGGAGGCAAGGTGTGTAGCAAAAGAAACAGAACTGAGCATATACACACTTGATCACCAGCTTTGTTGAGTGGAGGAACCACCACTGTAATTGGTGAGAAATATGTCTACAGGCTGTATTACATTTATTACTAATTATGACAAATTAGATGAGTAAAATCAGCTACTGAAGATTCCAACTTTGTTCCATAAATACAGTATTGATAAATAGGAAATGTTTTGCTTCAGACAGCTAGAGAAGTACTGTATTCCCCACAGGTACCAGGATGACTGCAGTTCCCAGACTAGAGCGATGCAGGAGATGCAGATGATGATGTGAAGAATACGGATGGACTGATCTCTCTCCTATTTTTGTAATCAAAACCACCAGCCCTTACTACTTTTCCCACTAATTCTTTGAATAAATAAGGAGCTTGGTTGTACCAACTGGAACCAAAGATGAAGAAAACAAATACTGACTATTAAAGATAAAGTAAATATAACCTGATAGCTCCCTCTAATAAAATGAAAGGAAAGTAAACAAAGCAGGAGGCTCAATCCTCTTAAGCAAAGATCCATACCAGCAAAGTTTTTGGCTCTTACTAGTAAGAAACCACCCACGAGTCTGAGTTCATATTATATTTACCAATATCTATGGATACCTATGTTAGGGTTTCTACTCACAGAAATTACATACTGTCCCTTTACAATGTACTATAAATTGATCTGTGACATTCATTATGTGCTTTGAAAGCCTGTCACCCGCTGAAGCATTCAGCTACGGCAAAGCTATTAACAGAGTTATCATTTCTTCTTAAACAGGAATATTATCTTCAGGACTATAGGATTATAGCTAATTTACCTTTAAGGTGAACACCATTACTAAAATAAACTGGGTTTTCCCCCTTAAAAAAGGGATACACAATTCTCAGCCTACAAGTTTACAGAGTAACTTACTATAGTTATTTTAGAAAATAATTTCTGTATTTATTTTTCAATATAAATTCACAATCGCAAAACACAGATTTACATGTTCAGCTGCTGATAATTATGCTTAAAAGAAAATAATAGTTACCAATGCTCATTTCTTTCTTGTGGTTTTGAACTGTTCCTTTCATTGATATTTTGGGTTATTTTCCTGTAGATTAGCTCCCCCTCCTTCAGTAAGTCTACATGCTCAATATAAGCAGGAGTATACAAAGAACAGATTGCATTAATTCAATCTTCTAATAGTATTTACGTGAAATACAGTAGAAAGTTCATTATAATGGCACTAGAGCTTTAAACCACCAAAAATTTTTATTCAAAATCCACACTGCCTTCTTTTTTTTTTTCCTTCGTTTTCCACTGTTAGGCAATGCAACGGGGTTCTTTTATGATCATCTTAACTTTTTACCTGTACTGCGGTTGTCAGAGCGCTGCAGCCTTTGGGTTATCATAACCAGAGGAGATGTTCTTGTTTTATAAAGCTGTTTCCAGGAATAAAGAACTGTTTCCTGGAATAAAAAGTAGTTGTAAGCATTTCTACTCGAGTTTGAACAAGATCTGTTTAGTTCATACAGCTTTTCTGTATTTTTCACTTGTCATTTTCAACCTTGATCTGTCGTCATCTATGAAAATATGCTTTTACTCAGCTCCCACAGCAGTACCAGTTACCTCCTTTCACCTGATCAGTAAATAATTAATTGGAGACCTTTGGTTGCTTGGAGACAGATGAAAACTCACTCAGCTTTCCAGCCCACTGTCGGCAGGCCGGCTTGAAGAAAGGGCGAGCAACAAATGAATGCAGAGCGGGGGGACACCTTTAGCTCAATTAATTTTAAAACGCCCAAAATACTGAGGAAAAAGGCGTCAGAAATCCAGTCTTATTAACTAACGAGATCAACTTCTAACGCGCAGCCAGCCCTCGCTTGCCAGGAGCGGGGAAGTTTGTACGAGGGTGCTCGTCGGACTCTCCGGAGGCCAGATGCGAATGAGTGCATTTCACGGGAGAGAAAGGAAGGAAAACTACCACCGATTAAGAAGGCTGACGTGAAATTGCACTTGAGCGACCAAAACCCGTGATACCTGACAGAAAGAAACCGCCCCTTGCAGAGCCTCCTCCTCCTCCTCCAGGAGGAAGGCGGGAAGTGACCTGCCCGGGCCGCTCCCGCCACAGCGCGGCGTCTCCCCGCTCCTCACAGCGGCCCGCCCGCGCCCCCCCCCCGCTCCTGAGGCGCCGGGCGCTGCCGGGCGGAAAAACACTCCCCCCTCCGCCCCCCCGGGAACGTACCGGCGGTGACGTCACGCGCGGGAATTCTAGACCGTTCCAAGGCCGTGACGTAGGGCGGCGTCATTCCAGAAGATTCGGCCGGTGCCCATATAAAACCCGCGGAAGAGGCGGGGCAACGGCGATCGGCGAGCGGGGCGGCAGGAGCGGGGCGTTCCGCGGCGGTGAGTGCGGCCCGGTGGGCCTCGGCGGGATGCCGGGCGGGGGTGGCCCGCTCTGGGCCGCGCGTCCCGGGCGGGGGCGTAATGGGGGGTAGCGGGGAGTAACTAACGTGGCGCGTCCTCCCGCAGGGCACCATGGTGAAGGAGACGGAGTACTACGACATCTTGCAGGTGAAACCCAATGCCTCCTCCGAGGAGATCAAGCGCGCCTATCGCAAGTTGGCGCTGAAGTACCACCCGGACAAGAACCCCAGCGAGGGCGAGCGGGTACGCGGGGGCCGGGGTCGGGCTGGGGGCTCGGTTTGGGACCGGGGCCGGTGGGCCGCCCGCGGTGAGGCGGCAGCGCTCCCGGCGGCACCTGCGGCGGGGTGGCGCGGGGCCGAGGCCGAGCCCGGGCCCGGGCCCTGCCTGCGCCGGCAGGGCTTACCGCAGGCGCCGCTGGGCCTCAAAATGGGCGAATCCGCCAGGAGAAGCCGGGGCTGTGGCGGAGCCGCCTGCGTGGGGCACCGCGCGTTTGCCACGTACCGGTCCCGGTTAAGGTACGCCGGCGGGAAGCGCGCCCGTAATTTTACCTGAAAATTGTGCTTTGCGCAAAGGACGGACGTAACGCCGTTCCCGCAGCATAGTGTGAGGAAATGAAGGGCTCCCCTTCTTAAGAGTCTGCGAAAGACATCTGAAACTGCTAGCAGGCCTGATGGCCCAGCTGTGGCAGGAGGGGGTGTGTTAGTTCCTCTTTTGGGGCGCAGTTCCTACCGGTCTCCCCGTAGTTGACAAGGGAGCTCATTCTTGCGGAGATGCTGGTTAAAACAGGCAAAGCTGAAAGGATTTCTAGTGCCCTAATGGCCATCGTGCTGTGTCAGATGTTGCAAAGGCCAGTGGTGGATCTAGCTGCCAGCACTGCTGTGCGTGCTGGCGTTGCCCTGGATGGATTTGTGTTCCTGAACAGGATGAGTTTTCTTCCGAGAAAATGCTAATGCAGATGTACAAGGTAACTATCCAGGGAAAATCATTGGGCTGCGCGCGGGTGGACTGTTTACAACATAACCATTTTACGTGCTATTAGCAGAGACCCGCTCAACTCCACATGTTGCCTAGGAGGATAAATGAGCACCACAATTGGAGAACTATGGAAAACTTGAATGATAGGATTATTTATCTAAAAGCTGGTCCGACAATCCCTTAATATTGGAATAGAAGCTCCATATTTGTGTATTTAATACACCAATTTACAAAACCCAACCTAGTTAAATAGTAACATAGTCAAAGGTAACCTTTTCTGCTTTTATTTTTGGCCTGCTTTTTTACTTGCACTGCTTTACCTGGTTATAAGTAAATCATGTTTAAAATGGAAGTAGTCGTTTTAGTAAGAGCAAATTGAGCTTAAAAATTGACTTAGTCATCTTAGTAATAGGAAACTCTTGATAGCTATTTCAAGAAATCCCTTAATTATTTTGATACAGTGGATGCTTTGATTTGTATCTAAGTCTTTCTATTTGCAATGAGTAAGCAACACCAGTGTCTGGTCACTTAAATCTCTGTTTAGTTCTAGCTGGATGTAGCAGCTCAGCAGGCATGAAGGATCCCTGTGTAGCTCTAGAATAACTAGCACTGCTGTGGCCATAGAGCATCTGGGGATCCCCAAGACTTTGGGGATAGTATCATATCCCTTTCTAAATGGATCTGTTAGAGGTGTATAATGGTTGCAACTACCACCATCATCAAAGCGTAGTTTGCATATGCTTGTGAATTGGATGAATTAAGCCCACTTGCAACATGGGAGGAGGGGGGGGAGAGGGAGAAGAGGGGTGGTTTTCCTGGACAAAAGCATACTATTATAGTCAATTACGCATTTGTTCAGGGAGTTTACTTTTGGAAAAAGACAAATGCTGTAGTGGCTCAATCTGAAGATGGAGTTGCATATGAGAGGGTTACTTTTCCTCTTGGTCATAGTTGTTCAGAGCTTCTTTTTTCTTTTTAGTTTAAACTCATATCCCAGGCATATGAAGTTCTGTCGGACCCAAAGAAAAGGGACCTCTATGACCAGGGTGGGGAGCAGGCTATTAAAGAAGGAGGCCTGAGTGGCGGCAGCTTCTCTTCACCCATGGACATCTTTGACATGTTCTTTGGTGGTGGAGGCCGAATGAATAGAGAGAGAAGAGGTACACAGTTCTAAACAAGTTCTAGAAATTCTAACCATGCACTTAAGCATAAAACACCTGTGCTATGGTACTGCTGTTCTGCTAAGTGTACATAGTGTGGATATTACTCGTTGCAACAGTAGATCAAGTAAATATGATTTTTTTTTTAGTTACTCTAGCATTAAGATTCTGATAAAGTAGATAACATGGCGTAGCCATAGCAGTCTTTCTGATGAGTTCTGTTTACTTTTTGTTAAAGTGGGTTTGGGTAATGTGTAGGGGAGGGGGAGACATTGGTAGGTTAGAGATGTTGAATTAGACCTGTTTTAAGTTGTCTTTTTTCTAGATCTGTGCCTTACTTGCTCATATGCTTTGGGCAACTTGCTTCAAAGGACACCATCAACTTAAACTTCAGTAATGTTAAATCTCATGGAAATATTTGGGGAAGTTATGTGAAACTGAGTACAGAGTGCTGCCAAAAGCACAGTATGATTTTTGTCTTTTTCCATGCCCAAAGTCTGTTGAAGGAGCAAGTAGTAACTTGCTGTAAAATCTTTGAAATTATGCTATGAAGTGGCACGGAAATTTATAGGTAGGCATAATAGCAACTTCTAAATTGACTAGATCTGAAGCTGGTAGTGTCCTTGCATCTTGCTGTTTCAGTTAAGCTTATAAAATTAGGGGTAGGAGCAGGGATAGGGTGGCTTTAATGATGCTTTGCTTAATTACAGCTAAACTTTATGTTCTGACATAAGTGGGTGCAGCTCAGTGGAAGCTGATGGAACTGTACATGCTTTTAAGGGGGCTGAGCTGTGTTCAAAGTTTGGAATGAACTTTACATTTCCTCAGTGAGACTGTGCATGTATGAACAAGCATAGAAGACTTTAAATAAACATTTGTCCTTACAACAGCCAAATCAGAATTAATCTTGCTCTTCTGTTTTTTTTAAAGGCAAAAATGTTGTGCACCAGTTAGGTGTATCTCTTGAAGACTTATATAATGGTATTACAAGGAAACTGGCACTGCAAAAGAATGTTATTTGTGGAAAGTGTGAAGGTAAAAAAAAAAAAAAGTAGTGGTTTCAAACCCCTCTTACTCCAAGGTTTTTTTTTTTGTTGTTTTTAAAGAACATTGGCAGGGTGGAGGGCTGGGAATAAAGTGTGTGTGGGGGGGTATTTTTATTTTTCTCCCCTGCACCCCCCAAGTCTGCCAGGGTATTTTGTTCTTATTTATGCTTATCCATAGTGGTATAAAGTTACTGTTCTAATGGCAGACTTAAACTCACTGAGAATTATAGTTAAGGGTACCTAAATTAAAAGTGTCTTAATCTGGAACTTTAATAAATGGGTGTTTCGTTAAACTTTCTTTTAATTGCTGTTGGTAGAAGTCTAGCTTGGATTACACAACTTATTTTACAGCTATTAAGTATCTGTAATGACTAGTCTTTGAGGTAAATCTTAATGAAGTCTTGTATCTTAGTACACTATTAAATATTTAGTAAGCAGATTCTTTCAAAAGTATTAATGGAATGTCTCGGTCTTGGAAGTTGGTATGCTGATAGTTCCTTGAAAACCAAGATGTATTGGGAGGTGGGGCAGAGGCTAATGAAATAAGCTGTGCATAGAAAACTTGACTTTATTTTGCATGCAGAAGCTTCTAACTCGTGGGGCATGTTTTGTGATGGAAACTAAATTCCAATTACATTGGAAATATATTACTGAACTACTATAAGTTGCCCTAAAAGTGCTCTTGAAGTCAATGAGTTCCAGCCTGACTACTGTCAAGTAACTTTTTTTTTTTCGAGACTGAGATCAGCTTTAACTTTTTTGTCAAAGGTTATGGTGGAAAGAGAGGGGCAATAGAAAAGTGCCCTGTGTGTAAAGGAAGAGGAATGCAAGTTCTAGTTCAGCAGATTGGACCTGGAATGGTGCAACAAATCCAAACTGTGTGTCCAGAATGCAAAGGCCAAGGTGAAAGAATAAATCCGAAGGACAGGTGTGACAACTGCAATGGCTGTAAGGTTGTAAGAGAGAAAAAAATCATAGAAGTTCATGTTGATAAAGGTAAGAAATGTGTATTTGTGCTATGTCCCTTACCGTAGTCTATAGTTCTGCAGAGAATAAATGGGTTTCTTTTCTCCAGGTATGAAAGATGGTCAGAAGATAGTATTTCATGGAGAAGGTGACCAGGAGCCTGATCTGGAGCCTGGTGATGTTATAATTGTGCTTGATCAAAAGGATCACAGTGTCTTTCAGAGGCGAGGGCATGACTTAATCACAAAAATGAGAATTCAACTCTCAGAGGCTTTATGTGGTTTCAGAAAGACCATTGAAACTCTGGATAACAGAGTTCTTGTCATATCGTCTAGGCCAGGTAGGTCTTAAAGAGTTCTGATGCTATATAAACTGCTTGCCTGTTTCATTGTGCCTGGACTGGGGTTTTGGGGGGGGTGATGTTTTCTTTTAAACCAGTTGATGCAACAGATTCAAACTATACTTGCGGTCATTTAATTTAGTTCATTCTTGTCACTCCGAAAACTTTACATGCAGAATTACGGCTAAAGCTGTCAAATGCTTCTTAATAAACTTCAGCCTTGGTGGGTAGATAGCCAGGAAAATATTCAAGAGGCCAGAAACTTAAACTCTACTAGATTATCTGTTAATTCAGCCTGAAAGCTGTGCTAAGCAAACCTGCTTCTCTTACAGTAGAGGAAATAGCCTAAATGGCCTTACTTCTGTATAGCTTGGTTTTAGTACTTTTCAGTCTGCAGCCTTTTTAATGAGCTGCTAACTCATTTCCCTCAGATGCTGTGGGAACACTGCTTCTGTATAACCCTGCTTTTCATGGTTATGAAATGCCACATAAGCTTACTTACAGCTCTTAATCTCCATGTAGGTGAAGTGATAAAACATGGTGACCTAAAGTGTATCTACAACGAAGGGATGCCTGTCTACAAATCTCCAATGGACAAAGGCAGCTTAATTATACAATTTTTGGTAAGTTGACTGCTTTTCTGTAGCAAAGGTATCAGTGTTGGCATCAGGAGTAACTATTCATTAAAAAACCCCACCATATATGAAATTGTAGGTCCAGTTCCCAGAGCACTACTGGCTTCCAAGAGAGAAACTATGTCTGCTAGAGGCTCTGCTTCCTCCACGAGAAGATGTTATGATTACAGATGAGATGGATCAGGTAGACCTTGAAGATTTTGATCCAAGTGAGCAAACCTACCGTAACAGTGGGGGAGAAGCATATGAAGAAGATGAGGAGGGTCCAAGAACAGGAGTACAATGTCAGACATCTTAAAGCAAGGTGGAATGGATGTCATCTAAAATGTAAATTTTCACAATGAAAACTGCATGGCTGTAATAGCCACTGCTTGTGGTTTTTGTGTTCAGCAAATTGAGTTGCTGCGCTGTCAGTATCACCTTTTTGTAACTAATTTATATTGTGTTCTTGTAGTCTTTATATATAAAGCAAATGTCACACAGCTGAGACCCAACTGAGTTGGTATACATTTTCCTTTGCTGTGAAGGTTCTCAATTTATTTCACCTATGCTATTTATATAAGACTTTGGCAATATTGATGGAGGCTAAGTGGAGTGTCTTATGTAAATACTTTCATACTGGAAAATTAATTTCATAGAATAAAACATAGCAGAAGTAACTTCTAATAAATAGAACTCTTCACATTTTATCATGCTTCTCTTGTACTTTCTAAGCCACTCTAGTACCCCTTTTAAGTTTCTGTAAGCTCAGACTCCTACCACCTAGTCTAGATTGTTCTCCATATTCATCTTTGTGTTAGCTGCAACACTAGTACCTGTCTCATTTTGTATGTCTGAAGCATTTTGTGCATGCCCCACTCCTTGCGTAATAGTGCTCTTCCCTGTGTTCTTTTGTTGTAATAGAGTAGCATTCCTTCAGTTACTTAGCTTTATGTAAGTGTAACTTAGAGTTATAAGATATCCTTCTAATGTGTATAGAGTGTACCCCACATACTTCTCACTTACATAAAGGCAAATATTTCCAAATAAAATTTTGATCTTTCAAAAGCTCAAGCTCTATATTTCACCCTTCCCTAGAAAGGGTTTTTACTTTCTCCTAGGTGTTGTTTACTTGAGCCTTAACTAAGATGGATAAACCAAAACCACATGTGTTGGGTATACTGCTGCTGTTTTGTAACATGAAAAGATACCACAGTAGAATAATCACATTAAAGCTTTTTTCCTTTTATCTGTTTTTCTAGTAGAGTTTGTATTAAGTCAGGGTTGGAAACAACTAGCACTCTTCAGTGAAGTTAAACCATGGTGAATGAGCTGTATATCACCATACAATTGCCAGAACAGGTGTTCAACTTGCATGACCCTATTGCATACATGGGGACAACATCCAGATGAGTGCAGGCTCTCCTTTCCCATGTGTACACCACCCAGCCTCAGTCACTTTTCCTTCTGCTAAAATAAGCTGCTGTGAGATGTGGTCAACACTTTCAGCTCCAGTCTATTTATGTATAAAGGCAGGGGAGATTAACTGTGCAGTTACTTCACCCATGACTACATATTTCCAAAAATACATTTTTCCAAGGATGAGACACAAGTTACTTGCATCTGTAGCTTTTATTTTAAAAAAAGTAAAGCTTTCTCTCATGCTAAACAAAATCAAAATTACATACAAACATATCTGATTTTGCAGATCAGCATTACTAAAATGCTTTTATAATACTAAAAAATGACACAGAAGGATGATAGTATTCCCAGATACTGCCACAAGAGTGAACGAGAGGGTCTGAGTTAAGACATTTAAACTGGACAGTCATAAATATGAATTTCTTGATCATCTCCAACAGATACAATTTTGGACCCACTTCCATTGTACTTCACTCCCCAAACCTGCAAATAGGTCATACGCAAGGTTAGTGACAGGAAATGAAAAAATGTCTTCATAGCAGTCATATTTACTGACTACAACAAGCAGAAGAGGGAAGATTATTTAAAATCACCTTATTAGAGCTGGCTCGATCATGGCTTCTGCTTTAACAGCAGATGAGGTTGATGCACCAGAGAAGGACACTGCCATCTAGTAGCCTGACAAGTTTGTACATTCCACTCCTACTGATGATGGATTACACAATCTAAAGACACTTGAAAAAGGCTGAAATGTACTTGCCCCACTTTGCGCAAATCAGACCTAACATTTTCACTCTTACCCATCCCATCTTTCCTTTCTGAAAAGAGTTATTTTACAGTACTTTCAGGAAAGCAAGAGAGGAAGTATTGTTCACACAGACTGACGGATCATGACAGCCTGAAGAATGATCCAGTTTATCCTTGGGCTAATTAAGTGAGCGAGCCATTTACTTATCAGTGCAAAACTCAGAAAAATTCAGGTCAGTCCTCTGACTTGACTTAACAACAGTTACACAAACTCTTAAGTGAGCCCCATCTCCATCAGGAAGAGTGAAGGCTACCCAGCATATTAACATGGGATTGCAGAATGGGTATATTGACAACAGCATGTTTTGTGGAATCTTGTATACCATTTTGCATTAAAATGAGCCTTCCCAAAAGCCGATACATCTCTACCTTCCTCAAACTTAGAAGGTTATAAACAACAGCTAAAACAACACTGGAAATCCAATTCTGCTTGGTACTTCAATACTAAAACCCCCATAGCTGTAGATAACTGAAAAGAAGGTTACTAGCAAAAAAGTACTATGGAAGAAAGAGCCCAAATAAAATCTGAAAGAATTTCCTTTGTTAAGTCTTCCTCTATGATCCATTAAAAAATAGCATCATTCTACTTAACACCTAGCATTTGGTAGATACCTGACTTCCGTCACAGGTAGCTATCACTGAGGGGGGGGGGGGGGGGGAAAAAGTAGGGTATTAACAGACATATGAGGAGGAAAAAGTCCCAAGTTTCAAGGGAGCTTTCAAGCACCTTTTTAGATAATTCCATCCTTTTAAGTAAGTATTTTCCCCTCTTACACATTCACACACTGTGTAAGTGATAGAAATAAGCAAGACCATAGACAAAAGATAAAAAATACATCCTGGTAAGAATCCTTTTGGCCACTCAGGATTGCCTTTATTTGGACCTGAAAAATGTAATTACTTAGAAGAGATCAACCTACACGCTTGGAGTATTAGTTCAATATTAAGTGCCAAATAATGATGAACAACTTCTAAGATTTTGTTACAGCAAGGCAAAGTGCAACCCCGAAGCTATAGCACCAAGTTGAAGCACAAATGTGCACAACTACATAACTGAAGTTCTCCGGTGAACACAGTGACCTAGATAAAGCAATAGTAGACATACCTGATCTTGGTGGTCCAAGAAAGTGTGAACACAGGTTCTCGTTCCAGCATCCCAAACTTTTACACTTTTATCAGATGAACTGAAAGAAAAATATTATTGATCAATGTTTAAATTAATAGATTAACTACAGTTTAGTGCAAAGCTTAAAAGATCTCATACAGTAGACATAAGAAACCCTCTTTCACCCATTAAGTACAGGGGTGAAGTAGCAAAGGAGTGCATCTTCTGCCAGGTTCCAGTTACCTTTAAAATACATGTATTGTTTCAATATCTACAACATGAAAACAAAGACTCCTATTTTAGCCAGAAAATTCTTTGAAGCAAGTTCTTTGGATAAAGACACTCCTGTTACATATACTTGGTCCCCCAACTGCCTAAGCTGTTCTAAGAGTTAACACTAAAGTTCAACTAGATGAATATACTACTACATGAGGTTGTACTTTTTAATTCAACAGCATTTTTTCAGTATTGAGATTCAAACTGCCCTTCTCTTAGGTTTAGATGTTCTTCACCTGTAGGGAACTACACTGCAGTGGGATGACTTGTACTAAAAAATACTATCCACTACAACTGTTATCACGTCACAGATTGGCTCGAGTCTTTAATTGTAATGTTATGTTATTCCATTATAGATTCCATTGCAATTTGTACACATTTACTTTTTATGATCCATCTCCCTTTATAAATATTTTTTTTTCAGTAAGCATAAACAAGTTAAAAATCCTCAATACCTGGAAACAAAATGGGTATCATCGGGACAGAATGCTACATTTAATACCCAGGATCCATGACCACTTAACGTGCCAGCCAAGTTTGCATGTTGCCTGTGGAAAGAACAAATTTTAACATTTGGGTTGTGAATTCCAGGGAAAAAGCAACAGGAATATACTCTAGCTAGTGCAGTCGGGAATGGTTCAGTGCAAGGTCATGGAAGGTGACTTCTGGACATTTGTTCATCCAAGCTGAAATGATGTTAGAACAGATTCTGTTTTTCCATTTCAAATGGTTAACATAAAAAGAAGTCACTAAGAAGATGCATTGGTGGACAAAACAGTTTCAGCATGAAGAAGGCAAAGTAGTGCAGGTTTAGGGGAGTGAAGATTACTACAGCAGTGCCTTTTCCTCCCAGGGTCTTCCAAGTTTTTGCACAATGCAACAGAAATAGGTCATAAATATAATTTCTTGGGGACAGAACAGATGTTTAAGATGGGTAAACACGAACACACAGGACAGATATACAAAACAATTAGCCTGTTGCCTACAGGGCAAATATGAGGGAAGTAATTTGTTTTCAAGTTAAGGTTGGCATCCACCTATGCATTTTTTAAAAACAATCTAAGTGCATAGTACTTTAAGATTATTTATTACATAAAGAAGTCACCAAAAGCTCAAGGGAATTATAGAGAGCAGAGGGCTTAATGTATTTTTTACAGTATCAGCCTTTCTGAACAGTTATTTTCCTGTTAGCATGTCTTGCAAAATAACAACTTACACATCGTAGATTTTGATATAGCCGTCATCTGAAGCAGTTACAAGTAACTGAGAATCTGGAGAAAATGTCAGTGAACGAATAGGCATCGCATGACCTGAAATTCAAAGTTATATATGGCTTAGAATGTAGCTATTCCTCTTACTAATGACAGTGCTTAAGAAGCTACACCAGAACAGCATTCCCTGTGAAAAGAAAGCAACCTCTGAAGAGTCTTTCTCTCTATGCCTCTACAGGCTTCTTCTCACAACATAAAATGGAAACTGACAGTAATTCTGAACTTTGAATGTTAAGGCATGTCCACTGCAACACAAAAGTATCTTATTTTTTCAGCTGTGGATCTTTATTAGAAATTAGGTCACATTTTCTAATATTGTTTCGTATTTTTTAAGTGGTTGGGGTTTTTAATTAACTCTACAACTGGACAGATACTGCATGAACATTAAAAGCCCGTTTATCTGTTAGAAAAATGCACATCTAAAACATAAAATGTTCGGTTATTTTTTAAAATGGGAATAAATTGCTGTAAAACTGATACCATAGTGAAAAGAAAAATCATACGCATGGCAGCACACATTTGGCTTAGCTTCATTCCCTTGTACTGCACTGCAATACAAGAAGAAACTGCAACTTAAGAATTTAATTAAGCATTACTGACTGTACCTTTTGAGACAGGCATTTATGATGCAAGCCTGAGTTTACAGTTTGCCTCTAATATTTTAAGTGGTTTAAGTAACAGCATACTAAATAACTAAATACTGCCTAATGGACAAAAACATCAACCATTTATGCCATGGCTGTTGTATCTTATTCTGACTTGCGTTACATCCTTTAATTTTGTTGAGGAATGAAGTCACAACTTGGATATTGCAAATACACAAACCATTACCTTCTAGCGTATGCAGAAGTTTTCCAGTTGCAATATCAAAAATATTGATAATGCCATCTATCGCTCCACTGGCTAAGTATTTTCCATCTGGACTCTGTAATAAAACACAAAAAGTATGCATTTAACAACTGTTTGCATTTATGCTATGTACCTCCCCGACATGCTCTTGGCAACTTTTCACAAATATGATCTATGCAAGATACCTGGGCCCAAAAATCCTGAAGACTTCAGCTAACTTATTCACTATACATGTATAAGCAAGATCAAAGTACATTTTTCATAGATGAAGGGGGGAATGTCATGCAGTTTATATTTGGAACTATCAAAGAATGGCTGTCATTTAGTATTACGTAGAGATAAACTGATAGATGGAAACAAAAATATCTGATTTATAACAATTAGAGCAACAGCAATTTCACATAAGAAATTATCAATTCTGCTTCTTACATATGCAATACTAAGGATGAACTTTCCTCTGGTGTCCAGAGAATATTCTTTCTTTCCGGTTTCAACACCAAAAATATTTACTTTTCCCACATGACTTCCTGTTGCAAGGTACTGGGAATCAGGTGAAAAAGCCAGGGACCAAGCATCAACTGTATTAAAAAGAAAAAAATTAGTTAGCTGAATGCTCTTTCTAGTTCTTATTCAACAATGTCAGTTCTGTATGCATCAGTTTAGACATTTGACCCCCTAACTGCTCTTCTTAATACTACCACTCTTAATACTCTAAACTCTACTACATACTCATAAGAAGAGTGTACAAGCTCACGAAAGGTAACATCCTTCTATGGAAGCACTTAATGGAGCATAGCTTGAGCCATTTATTTCCGTTTAGTGAAAGATTACATTTTCTAGTAAGACCTTGAGCTTGTTAGACCCTCCTGTAACAATAAATTTAGATTTTAAGACTGCATGAGTTAAGTCTAAATTCTTACTTTTCTCTTGGTACCAAAAGATATTAAACCAGTAAAAGAAAGCAGCACTAGTATCTAGCAAAGCAAAGAAGATGCAGAAGAAACGCAGATATATGAACATAACATAGATCAACATTCCTTGCAACAGAATTTAAAAAAACATACCTTTTTATAGCAGTACAATGTGTTTATCTGGCACAACATAATTCACAGTTTTTTTCTATAAGCTTAATATTAATTACCTAAAACACTGCAAGATTATTCTTAAATTAGGGAATGCCAGTGGACCAATGAAATATTTAGGATAAGATCTTAGGCCCTGAATTCCAATCTGGAGGATGTAACATTGATTCAGACTTCAGTTTTACTGTGTTTTGACTTGCTCACTCAGGATTGGATGTACTGCATAAACAAACATCACATATACAGCTCAAATTCAGTGCAGTGCAGTACTTACGAAAAAAGTTCAGGCTGTCTTTGTAAATCAATTTGAATAACCATTTGGATTATTTTTTAAAATATCGTTTTATCAATACATCTGTAAGAGCAAGCAGAATGGTTTCCATTCTTAGATGCTTTATGCATCTAGCAAAAAGTGTATCTAAATGTATCTGAGAAAGTGTAAGTCGTGTGAAAAAATAAATGTAAAGTTGTCTGATACTACTTCTATGTTGAGTTCATAAAATCACTAAGATTTTTGCAAAGAAAGATTTAAAAAAAACCCCTAGTCATCTCATATACCCTAATTATACACTGTACAGTATTTACTCTCTAGAGTAAGTATACTTCTTACGCAGAGACAGCTTAACACTGATATCTTACCAGGACCAGCATCTATTGACTTGATTTGTTTGCCAGTTTCTAAATCCCAAAGGCGAATATGGGCATCTAGGGAGCTGGATGCTGCAATGGAGCCTGTGTGGCTGATATCCACAGATACCACCCCCAGCTGGTGACCCTCCAAAGTCCACTGTAGATCCAATTTTTCATCATTCCTTTTGTTCAAGGGAAAGAAAACCCTAGTTATGAATAGCTGGGGGTACTTAACTGATCTCCAACCTCAGACAAAACAAACAAACAAACAAACAAGACAACCCACATTTCTCCATTTTGTTCAACAAAAGGGGAATCTAACTTCACCCATGAAATGTGAAGATAGCTACACACAAATTGCTCTCTGTACTTACGGGAAAGAACCAACAGATCAATCATTTACCGTATTTCTGCAAAGCATGTACTTCACCTTAAGTCTGTAAGTAGTCCCACGGAAATTTCCATTGCACATCAATACATGGGTACTTACACAGCAGACTGTTAATCTGTCAGCATAGCATGAAACGCAATGACCAATGTTTTTATAATCACCACAACAGAGCTACTCATGTCATTAAAGTGAAGCACATACTTAATACTGCTTTGGCTAAGAGACAGATCAATTTCTTTGCAAAACCACACTTCTGTGTCACTTGTATGAGGATTATGAGGATTTTTTTTTTTTAATTAAAAAGGAAGATGTCATTTCCTCTTTTACTCTATTCCCATTATTCCTTTCACAGTACCCATGCTCCCAGTGCATTGTCTCGTAAAAGCGTGCATTTCTAATTCTTTGGTTTAGAAATACATCAAGTTGTACTTTTCTCTGGCAGACAACATATAAAATTTGACACACATTTGCAAAAAGGTTCACGTTATTTGAAAATTAGAAGCATATCAGAATGCTACCACTCCAAGGGAAAGCACACATCAATGTGGATAAACTTGCTCAAGAGAACAGTTCTGTGTGCCAGGCTACCCCTTCCCTCATGTAACTTCTAACATCCCTGCAAACTATGGAAATTCAAGACTGCTGTATCTCCATACTGGCTACTTCCAAGGCGTAAAACTGGTTAATATGGAGCGCTTCACTTACCACTTCCAGACCTTCACTAGATCATCCAAAGAACCAGAGATCACTGTTTCAGAACCATCTTTTTTATTTTTTCCCCAGGCAACTGACCAAATGGCATCATCGTGAGCTAAAAGAGAATTTAAGCATAGAAATTAAAAATTAAGTGTTTCCTTTTGATGAAAGACAACTACCAGTTTTGGTAACGCTAAAACTGCTGATTGTAACGTTGGCAATAGACCTTGCTCTTCAGGTCTGTCGGTGCTCCCAGAGCCTTGTCACTGTTTTCATCGTTTGAAAACACATGATGCACTCTGTTCACCAAGGTCAGTGTTGAAAAGACCGCATAGCTATTTTTGAGTTATTCAGATTTATACTTAATAAACATAATCCAGGTCATCTCACGGGTATACCTGCCATTATCAATTTTACATCATCCAAGAAGACCAGTATTATTAAATACATGTCAGTGCTTTCTCACCTTGCTCTTGCTTGAAGAGAATACCGTACTAGAAAGAAAAAATAATTAATATTACGTATGAGCAGCCTAAAAAAATATCAAGGTACCGATTAGTTTGATTAGCGCTGCGTTTTTATTTACCTGTGTGGTCATGTCTTTATGGCAGCAATCTTAACAGGAATGCTCTGGAAGGAGAAAACCCACCCATTAGGCTCAGCAATAAGAGTCTGCCTCAGAGACACCGTTCGGGAAGGAGAAAACGCGGCAGGCACAGGATTTCCCGAGGGAAACCCGGCCTTTCTGTCACCCTCCGCTCGCACGGCGGGAAGCGCCCGCCACGCAAAGGCCCGGCACCCCCGCTGCGGCCTCCCTTCGGCCCGCCGCCGCCTTCGCCCTCCCTCGCGGTGCGGTGCGGTACCGTGCCGAGCCGAGCCGATCCGAGCCGGACACAGAGCCTTCCGCCCCCCGCCAACCGTCACCACCACAGCCGCCGTCGCGCTCCGACAACGTCTTCTAACCACCGAGAGCGCGGCGAGAGCGCCTCTCCCCAAAGCCCTTCTCTCCGCCGCAACAACAGAGAGGACCTCCGGCCTCGCCCTCTCTACTGCCCCCCTGCGGCCAAGGCCGCTCCGCTCCCTTCGCCCCAACGGCGGCGGCGGCAGCCCGCGCCCCGCGCGCGCCCGGCTCGCCCCGCCCCGCCCCGCCCCTCCCTCGCCGCCGCCGCCGCCGCCCTCCGCCGGCGGGAGCCGCCTCAGCGCCTCAGGTGTGCCCCGGGGGCGAAGGCAGCGGGCTTCGTGCCCTCCGGCCGTCGCGGCTCGCCCTCACCAACCCCTCTGGCGGCGGCAGGTCCTCGGGCAGCGCGTGTCCCACCCAGGCTGCCCGACACTGGCCTTCCCGCCGCCCGGCAGCGCAAAGGGCCAGAGCGTTGGCAGCCCAGCTCGCCGCCGCCGCCGCCACCTTCTTCAGGGGATGCCGGTGAGAGCCGTGGGACTGATGCTGTGGGCTCCGTGTTGAGCCGCTTGCTTCCCGCCGTACCCCTTCCCAGGCCTTCATGTCGTCGGGCTTGCTTAGACGACGAACCCCTTGGGCGAGGGACCAGTCACTGTAGTGGTAGCTGTCCGGAAGCAGTCGGCGTCTTTTGTGTATGACATAAATACCTATAAATAACACACCTCCGGTGTTGCGGTGGTAGTAATGACCTGAACTGTGGAAAGCACGAGGGACTGAGGAGTGCGTTCAAGCCTGCCGCCTCAGCAGTTGGAAGTTCCTGACTGAAAATTGCAGCTGGCTGCCTTTTGTCAAAGATGTGGAGGAGGAATGCCAACCAGTCAGGGGAGACTGAGCACAAAATTTACTTACCCTGAGCTGTTGGGTCACTTTATGAACAGCTGGCTCCCAGGATCCTGGAGCTGCAGTAAAAGTTGAGCAGTACTGCCCATTTCTCTAACCACAGCACAGAAGGCTTCTTTAACTGCATTGGAGAGGAAGTTTCCCTACTAATCATCTGTCTCAGAAAAAAAAAAAAAGGTATGCCTTTTTTGGAACCTGAGTTTTTTCAAGTTGTTGCCTCTACTTGAGTTAGAAGTGGAGAAAATGTCAGAATTAAAGTTCAGGAGAATAAATCAGATTCCCTGAGGCTTAAAATTAAAGACAAAGGATCAGTGGCCTTCCACAGCTTTTAATCAGTCTTTATGTGTACACAAAGCTCTTTGAGATCAATAGAGCTTGTCTGAGTAAGCAAAGTAACAACAAAAACAGGAATTCTGAATGTGTCTTAACACAGTTCTGCAGTCAAGAATGAAAATCTGGGTAAAACTCTTACATATAACTACAGAATGCTTAGTTCTCTGATTATTTAGATTGAGCTTTGAGAGGCTTTTAAGGCATACTGCTTTAATATATTGAATTTCAGAAATTCTCGTTTTCTTGTTAGTAGTGATGGTAATGGTAAGCATTTTCCAAAGGTAAGAGAAATTATTCTATTTCTTACCAGGATTCTCCTAAGAATTATTCCATTTAAATTTGTAGTTAAAATGTAATACTTTCACCTTATGTTCAAATGATCGGGATTTGGTTTTGCAATTCTGTATAGAATACTGCAGTACTGTAATATAATCTTCGACAGACAAAGTGTTTCTAATCCCTCCAGGGTTTTCACATCATGCAAAGTCCTTCTGTGCACTAGTATTTACTTTGTACGTGGAACACCTTAGACCTTCATGGGAAAAGATTGTTATTGTTCTCCTGCAAGTGCAGAGTGAGATTGTGGGTTATTTCCTACATCACGTATGACACAAATCTGTATTTGTTAGAGTGAAAGCAGATTAGATGCTGCTTTGGTGCATCAAGAGGATAATCTGAAGCAAAGTGTGCCACATGTTTGATTTATAGATAAACTGCCTCCTTGGAATGGTAACTGAGAGCATGTTTCTATATGTTTGTCCTTGTTCCGGAGCACTACCACACTTTGTATCTATATGGATATTTCAACCCTAATCAGACTAGTACTTTATGAGTGCATATGTGATTAAATGCCAGTTTTTTAAACAATGTTACAAGGGAAAACCCTGATGTATTTAAAAACACTATGGTCACCCTGATATTGTGCTAACACATAGAAGTGAATTAGTTCAAGACTTTGAGATGCCATTTAAACAATGCAAATGGCACTTCCCAGCCCAAAGCTCAGTTGCAGGGAACAAATTGAGAGCAAAAATAACAGGCTGAGTGCCACTGTAGCCAGCTACTGCAATCATAATTCAGATCAGCATTCACAGTTCAACATCTGCCAGCCTTACACAGAAGACAGGTGCCAAGTAAGCCTTGATTTATTAAGGTCTTGAAGACACATGAACCTCCATAAAACAGTAAGGCTAGATAATTTACTGGGAGCTTTAGCTCTGCAGGTACATGAACACTACAGCATTCAAATGTTGTCAGACATGTCAACTCCTCTCCCCCCTCCACACTAAATAATTCATTTACTAGTGGATTTGAGGAAAATGATAATGGTATTTGAAGTTATGTGTGGTGTGTGCCCAAGTGGGTAATACATGAATATGTATTCTTGTGGTTATCAAGATGGAACGACCTTGTCAGTTTAGGAAAAGGACTGTGTAACGCAACTGTACCTGCAGAGGGCTGGATTCAATTATAGGTCCCTTTCAGGGCTGATCCATCAATTTTGGGTTTGATTTTCCATCTTAGGATTCAGTGTGGGATGAGTCACAGAAACCCGCAGGCACCACAGAAACAAAGATTCTCACAGAGCTTGGAGTCTGCATGCAGATGTATACCATCTGCCTGTTGTGGGGCAGCAGCATCAAGATAATCTCCACCTCTTTCCAGTAGCAACGGGTTGGCATTCACAATGAAACATTAATCATTCCACGTCCTTCTGTGTCTGGGGACCGAACAGTTGTGGCAGGAGTGAAGAATCCTCTGCTTATGTTGCCTGATGTGCCTCTAGGAAACCATTAAGGGACTGTGTTCCTGGGAGTGAATTGGAATGGCATTTGCACTGTTTGCTCATTCATTTCAGATATCCATCCCCTCTGTCAAGTTCCAGGAAGACAGTTACACACAGTACATATACCTTTTTCTGGAAAGACAGTCTATAAGCATGTATAATGCACCCATCACCATTGTAGCACATTAGCATCAGGGTAGTTGAGGCAAAAGCAAGACCCACAGAAAATCAGATCCTAATACAGTCTACAGTTCCACTTTTGAAATGAATCCAGTTTCTTGCATGCAGATTTGATAAACTTTCAGCTTTTATTTCTTTTCATCTGCTCGCTTATTTCTTTGTTATTTTTTTTTCAGCTGCAGTCCCCTTTCTTCCCTTTTCTTGCACCTTCATATGCTTTTTCACTGACAGGTTTGTCTTTGATGGTCCCAAGCAGCTAAACTGGGATGTGGAGCCAAGTATAAACTTCCCTGAAGTTCACAGAGGTTCAAATCAAGGCTTTGCTTTAAAACAATCTCATCTTATTTTTCACAACATCCACTGTAAAGGCATCGCATGTTCCAGGTGATGGCACCACATGTTCCGGGTGATGGCACCACACCCAGCCATCAGACTTTTTAGGATATAGAGTTGGAACCACACTCACATCTTTAGTCCAAGTGCTGGCTGAAACAGGGAAATGATATAATGGAAAAGCTCTTCCTCAAGAATCTGAAACCAAGTCCAAATATTAACGACATTCTTGCCCTGTGAGTTAAGGAAGGATCATTATCCCATTTCACAGATGGGTGAAATCTGAAGCAAGGTGACGAATTTAGTCAACGGTAGATCGAAGAATGAAACCCTTTTCTCAACCTCTTGGTATGTGCTCTAACTCAGTGTGTACC
This sequence comes from Harpia harpyja, assembly GCF_026419915.1. NCBI lineage: Eukaryota > Metazoa > Chordata > Aves > Accipitriformes > Accipitridae > Harpia > Harpia harpyja. Next base: position 35,800,777 of record NC_068953.1, read on the forward strand.
TACACATCGACATTGCTTTAAATTTACACTTAAATTGCTTCTCTAGCAAGAAAGCAAGCCTTTCAATGTATTCAGTCGACAAGCAGTAAAAAGTTCTTGGGACAGACAAAAATGGAAAAGAAAATCAAAACTGCCAGAGACTGAGCCTAACAGGAATGAAAATAATACTTAGCACTTGCAGAAACAAATCTTTCTCTGACTGGCGCTGTGCAGTTCCACCCCAAGGTGCCTTGTGGGGTACTGGTCACAGGAAAGCTTGGCCTGAAGAGCACTTTCCTTCAGAATGGATGAGGTTCCTTCAGAAGGGATGAGGTGGGCACTGAGACTGGAGTGAATGAACAGCTGCTTCTAGGAAGAAAAGAAGAAAATAAAACAGTTAATTAAACAAATAAATCTAAAAGCTAGGCTCCGTACTCCATGGAATCAACCTCATCCCCACTGTCACCTGCAGAGAAGCCAGAATGGTTAGATGTAATTACAGGCCTTTTAATCTCCTGCTTATGGCATTTGTAGGTCAAAGGGAAGCTTTCAGAGCACAATTGTTTTGAAAGGAATAATAAAAAAAAAAAGGCAAAAAGCATTGTTCTTCATGAGACATTTTCTAACAGTTGGTCTGTACTTGATGATAACTGAACCCAGAGTTTTTCTCACCCTATCTTGTGTTTATCCTTGTGAAAAGACTTAACTTCTTCCTTCATTTATTTGCTGTATTTAATCAGAATTATTATATTCTATTCTTGATTTTGTCCTCTCTTGCAGCTTCTCTTTTTTTATGGGGTGAGAGGTGGGTCAGAGAGAGTTTCTAAGACCTTAACATGAGCCTAAAATGTTGAATGACTATATAAAATGCAAGTACAATAAAAGAAACATCTGGTGCTCATTTGTCAGGACTGAAATAAGGCCCTTTAAAACATCATGCATGTGGTTGGGACTTGCTTTTAGAAAGGACAAAGTTTCAACCCATACATAAAATCTAGCAGTAAAACTTTTCTCTCCAGTATGATGAATTTCACATGTTTTACCAAAATTAATGCATGTCCCTCACTATTGTGGCTTCAGACATACCTGACAGCTAGTGAGGACCTGATCTATGACCTTATGTACCAAAATTGAAGTACCTGAGCTCTAGGAAAACATTTTTGGCTGTCCGTCAATAGTTGGCTGCTTAGCTGTGAGCAACTAAATAATGATGACATAATCTAAGCCACTATTTTAAGCCTGATTCTGTACTTTTTACTTTGGTATCCATACCTATTGTGGTTTAACCCCAGCCAGCAACTAAGCCATGCAGCCGCTCACTCACTCCCCCCCCACCCAGTGGGATGGGGGAGAAAATCAGGAAAAGAAGTAAAACTCGTGGGTTGAGATAAGAATGGTTTAATAGAATATAAAAAGAAGAAACTAGTAATGATAATGATAACACTAATAAAGTGACAGCAGTAATGATAAAAGGATTGGAATATAGAAATGATGCACAATGCAATTGCTCACCACCTGCCGATCGACACCCAGTTAGTTCCCGAGCGGCGATCCCCCCACCCCCACTCCCCCCAGTTTATATACTAGATGTGACATCACATGGTATGGAATACCCCGTTGGCCACTTTGGATCAGCTGCCCTGGCTGTGTCCCCTCCCAACATCTTGTGTCCCTCCAGCTTTCTCGCTGGCTGGGCATGAGAAGCTGAAAAATCCTTGACTTGAGACTAAACATTACTTAGCAACAACTGAAAACACCAGTGTTATCAACATTCTTCTCATACTGAACTCAAAACATAGCACTGTACCAGCTACTAGGAAGACAGTTAACTCTATCCCAGCTGAAACCAGGACTATACCTGATGCTACAGAAGAAAAATACTGTAACACATGCATATTGGTACGCTTTTCTATGCCAAACATCACTCAAGTGATGTTCAGTTCTCAAGTGTGAATGAATGTCTGCAGTTACTACCTGTATAAAGCAATATATTATTCTCACAAAGCGAGAGTATGAAGGCATCAGGGATTCCATGCACTTTTTTTACCCAGAATGCTAGGTCTTCTACTTGCATCTGGGTCATGTGGAGTTATGAGGGGTGGTGGCAAAGAAGGCAAGAGAAAGCATCTTTTTTTTCTGATCCATGCAGACAAATGTTTGAATAGGTTGCTGAGCTGGGAGACGGGGAGGAGGGAAAGAGTTTCCTCCACCTGCTGTGGGACATTCTCTGCCTGACCAAGCTGCTCACAATTCACTAATGATGGAATGAAGGCATCATGGTTCCAGTCTCTGGATCTATTATTTGGTCCACTGTAAAATGTTATTAATTTTATGCTTCTTAGGGATTGTCTTTATAAATTACTTAGGGATTCTCTGTATAAATTACAATCCACTTAGCTGCTAAAATTGGCTTTTAGCTAGTTTTTTGCTGGAGTGGGGAGCCAGAAACTGACCTGGCAATGTGGCACCTTTGTAACTTCAAGAGTCTTTTCGATATGAAAAACTTTTACAGGATCAAATATAGAGGGCGCATCTCTGGCTTTTGAGAACAATTAGTAAGAAAACTCAGGAAGAAAACCCTTCATTCATTGGCAGTAGATGCAAAGAAGGTTTGTAATAATTAGCTCTGATACCCTCAGAAACCTCTAGCTGTATTTAGTAAGTGTTTGTTCCTATGTTTTTTTTGTGTCACCATCTAGAATATATTTACATAAATAGGCACTTAGATCTTCAATGCCTAGTATCCATTTGCATGGGTTGCTGGCAGGTGGACTCTATGGATACACTTGGCTCAACCAGCCAATTACTTTGCCACTTATCTTCATGTCACTGCCCCGCTTTGTTACTGCAGCCTTCAATGCCACTTCTGTCTTCATCAACACTGTCTCATTCATGCTGTTTGCTTTGATGACTTTGCTGGGCAACCTCTTTCGTGTTCTTGTCTCCTTGTGAGAGAGGCTTATTCTTCTTCAGTCTGCCTGTCTGGCTCACAAACCCTTGTGAATCGAATTGACGGTATTAACCTTACACAGAGGAGCTATGCTGGAGGATAAATGCCAGTGCTCTCCATGCCCTGGCTCCCATGGAAGTCAGTGGGAGGAGGACTAAGCATGGCACATCATGAAACATTACATTCAGCTACCTCTGGATGAGATGCTTGAATCAAACCATATAAGTTTGTTAAATCATTGTGTCAGTTGCTGGCCGTGAAAGCCCATTTTACAGTGGTGATTCAACATGCTATTTCTGCATAGGAAGAGCATGTGTTCATGTCTCATATATTTTAGTAGGTCCTGAGCACATGTTCAAGTATCTACTGAATCAGTTCCATAAATACCTCATATAACATGCTGTACACTTTCCCCTGCTATTGTGAGTTCCCATCATAAGTACTTCATTCACATTCGACATTGTACCAGTGATGGGTGTTTCATATAATGAAAAAAATTCCTGACTTCTAATGAGATGATTGTTTGACTGTTTTGGTCCATGTATGTTTCGTGATGTGTTACTGACATGAGCAGAAGCATGGCATGAGGAAATAATAGATTTTGTATGTGAAGTAATCGTCATCTAGGTCTCCAGCTTTCTAAGTCAAACATACAACCAAAAAAAAAAAAAGAGGAAAAACTCCTCCTGATCTCAGTGAATTTCAGATCAGTTGCTGTGACTGGAGGATTGTTGCTGGCAGCAAAAAACACTGTATTGGAATTCGGACACTGTGATCCCAAGCTAATCTTCAGTTCTGTGTGTTTTCCCTGACAAGAAAACCTCTCCTGTGAGAATTGTAACATTTGAGTTAGTTTAGAAGGTGTCACCTGGAACTCTGTGCTCTTCATAAGAGATTCTTGAATTTTGGTGGCTTGGAAATGCCATCTAAAATGCAAGTGTCCCTTCCAAATCGGACTTGCAAGTTCCCAAATCCATGGTGGGAAACTCCTGAGGAAAGGTTTTCTTGCAGAGATGGATGCATTGAAAATACTGAGAGTGCAATTTTCCCTGTGGTGTCTTGGCCCACAAGAGTAGACTTAGCGGTACTAAGGGTGAGGAGCCCCTAAATGTGCTCATCGTATGATGTTTGACAAGCGTTAGTGAAGTGGCTTTTGTACTGCACAGGAGTCAGTGCCTTTTGCATTCATCCGAAAGAGAACGACTAGTTTATGCAGCCGTACTGAGCTGTATTTGCATCTGTGACCCAGTTAGCTACAGCTCTTGATGCTGCCTAATGGAGGGAAGTCATGCACAACATTTCTGTAATGACACCTAGGCCAGAGCTGATCCTGCATAAAAACAATTACTCACTGACCCCAAAACTTCTGAGGTCAGGAACGAAGACAGTGATCTTTTAGGCCCTTGCAATGCACCATCAAATTTTGTGAAGTGCAGTCAGTAGCTGTCATTTACTAGTCTTAGTTCATACGTTGGTTAGTGGCAGAGATTTAGCAGTTTATTGTTTGAAGTGCTACAGTCACCATAAAAATGACTGGGATCTTTCAAATTTGAGTGCCATCGCTGGATATTACTGTGATATACAGTGTATCACAGTAATAGCATATGGGATTGGTACAAGTCCGTAACTGGCAGTTTAACATTAAAAGCTGTATCACAGAAATTTTACCACTGAGCAAAGTGGTAGTAAAAATACATGAGTGTTGGCCAGCACAGCATTCACCAGGCTAGTGCAAACAGCCAAACGCAGGTCCAGTTCTGGCCCACGTGAACAAAATCTTAGAAAGCAGAGAACTATAGTTTTGGCCCAGTAGCTCAGCATTGAATAAGAGAAGGGACAGCAGTGGTCCTGTCTGGACTGCCATTATAAACGGGGATTTTATGAGACTGCCTAGAAAGGGTTTGTCTGACTGTTTTGCACTGCAGAACTAAGTACATGGAAGCGTGCTCAGGTCCTGATCCAGCAGAGTATTTAAGCATACACTAAGTGTTTTAGAATTGATGTAAAAGTATTTTGAAGCATGATGCGTAAGCATTTGGCTGGTTCTGAGCCTTAGTAACAGGAGATGAAGATAATAAAAGCCCCCTCCCATCTCCTCAGTGAAGATTGTTGCCCAAATCCTAAAGAATCAATTTTAAGGAGATGTTTTAGACTGATGTTTTGCCTAGGTCAGATTCTTCAGTTCCTGACTTGGGGATGCTCCTGATAGAGTCTCCATGCATTTTGATAAAATGTGATTGTGTTTTGCGGCCCTCTGTGAGAAGAGTCACTTTTCAATATAAAAGGTGCTCTATCAAATATCAGAAGAGAGAATGGGAAATTCAGCTTCATAGCCGGGTGGTCTAAATATTGGCACATGATCCTCTGCAGCAGTTTTAGATTTTGAAAAGCAGCTTTTCCAGCACGTGTTTAGAATTGGAATAATTTACAATGTGAAGAAAAAACAAATTACAGATTTCCAGTGTAAGTATCAAGGACCAGTCATCTCCTGTTTCCATATACTGCTTCTTGTGCCAGGTTTCGGCTTCGCTTCTGAGGAACTGACCAATGCCCAGGAGAAGGCCTTTGCTGGGAGAGTAATGCACAAAAGCTAAAGGAGACTTAGTAATGTGAGCTGAAATCTGATACACTTTGGAGCCTTAAGTCCTGGATAGCTAGAATCTAGTCATCCTCCTCCTGACCCTTTAAGTGGAAGAGTAGTAAACCTGGCTGGCTGTTTATCCTCAACACAATGTCAGCCATGACCAGTTATGTTGCACGTGTATTCACCTCTCCTTCTGTGCAAATCACAGCAAGAACAGCTTCTTTTCCAGAGATTGGAAGTTCCTGGATTTATTACATGTGGTAACAGAAATATTTTATAGCAACTGCTGATAAGGTGCTGATTTAAAGAGGTGCAGACTGTAAGTGATGGGTTTCAGTGGACAGTTTTACCTTAGAAAGACTGAATAAAAGCAGAAACGTTTTTGATTGTCTTCAGTGATCAACATCTTGAATTTGAGGGCTAGATTTCCTCCAACAGCAAGTGGACAAAATTCAATTGTTAACAGAGTGAGTTTGTCTGTGAGGATTTTAGATTGTCTAGCGCCTTAAAGAAAATATCAGCTTGCTGACTAAACACAATCCCCTTTGCTTTGCCATCTTTGCACTGGTGTCTGCATAAATTCTTTTTGTTGTTGCCTGTCTGGGGTTTGGTGTTTTTTTTTTTTTTTTATGAATTGGGTCACTTTCCAGTCTCCTTGCATTAGAGCACTGTAACAAAATCCAATGTGACAGTTCCCGAAATGTTCCAATGTTTTCAAGAGGGAGGTGTGAGGCAGTAAAGAAAGGCTCTGCCCTTGAAGGAATTAAATCTCTTGGAAAACACAGTCTCAGGTCCTTCCAAGCGCTTCATTGACCGACTTTTCAGCAAATTGCTGAAAACCTAATTGGGCTATGATTTGATTGGTAAAACAGATCTGGGAGCCAGTCCATAAGCAAAGGGAAGGATGAGCAGGGAAATCTGAGATACACCCTGAGTTACTGTGGAAATGACCATCCTCTCAGGCTGATCTGAACCTTCTCAGACTGCTATGCTGTGCAAGAAGAAAAGAAACAGCCCCAAGCTACTGCTTCTTTCTTTACCTGCTTCTCTGTGGTGAAGTCTAGCTAGTGTAAGTCACACAGACCATTTTGCTGAGGCAAGAGGAGAGAAGCTGGGCAGTATGGGCAGATAGTGGGCTTCAGGGAAACAGAACTTCAACATGTTTAGTGGGGGAGAGGAGGGTTGGAGGGAAAGGCTGAGGGTGTGCTCTCTGCTATCCATAATATTGCTGCAGCTTGCTCTCCATGAACTGATGCTGCTGCATACACAGTGGCTAGGGATCATGATTACCCCTCTTTCCAGAGTTTCCTTCATCCTCTCCTCCTCTTTTAGGCACCTGCCTAAAAAAGAAGATGAGAAATCCTAAGGTTTGCTAGATGGTCCTGCCCTAACGGAATCCCGTCAAGACAACAAACTCCTTGCAAGAACAGCTATAACCTTTCCTTCTTGGAGTGGCTATATTTGGTTTTCACCTCTGATGAAACAAAAATCCGTGACCCATGTTCTGAAACATGCACCATATACTGAATTCTGATCAGAGACATGTTTATCTCAGGGTTAAGATGTTCAGAACGTTAATATCATTGCAGTGCATTCCACTGCAAACACACATGGTCAGATAAATTAAAACTGCAGGCATAATACTGTAGGTATGCTGTAGGTGCATATTTTCTTGAAAAATTCTTATAATTAAAAGCACTGATATCAGAGGTCCAGGAATGTAGAACTGGCATCCCTTTGCATCCTATATAAGGCTTGTGTGTGATAAAGGATTCATGTGGAGTGTAAATGAAGTTTGCACCATAAGACAATGAGCATTGCAGACAATCAGGCTCTAAACCTATAGCTGAAATAGAGAAGGAAGAACAAACTTGAGGATTCAGAACGAATCCAAGGACCCCATTCTAATAGGTGTTTGCAGATTTCTTCTGGAGATCCCCATCTCTGCGTAGAGGCAAATGTCCTCTTGACATTTCTGACCCCCCACTATTTCAAAGGAAATACATTCTGCATGTAGCTGTGGTCATTCAGTTGTACATGCAGGTGGAACTGACCTTGTAAAATAAGTGTAAAATTAGTAACAGCATATAATTATTAAAGTATATTTGTTGAAGTAAATCTCTTCTCTTTCTTGCTCATCTTACATTATCTCTGAGTAATGTCATTTCCCACTACAATTTCAATTGGAATCACTATACTCGTATCTCCTAGATCTACCTTTTTTCATTAAGGCCTCACAATCAGCTGAAGTTCAACCTAGCCAAAAAGAGTTCGTTATCTTCCTTATACCCTGTCTTCATTCTTTCTGCCTTAAGTCCATTTCTTTGTCTTTCCCAGTCACTGAGGAAAACATACTCATTCAGTGTATTTCTCAGGTCTGTTTCTCAGACTTGGACTTCACATTTGACTTGCCTCTTTTCTGTGTTACTACATGCCTGTCTCTAAAGCTTGTAGAGCCTTTCTCCATAATATCTCTAATAATGACAGCCACAGGGCTAAACTTTCATCCTGGGTCTTGAGTCTCTGCTGCTGTAATATTCTTTTCTCTGTCTTGGTGATTTGGATTGCTCTATCCAGAATGATTTTGCTATAACCATTCCAACTCAACTGCACAGACTCACTTGTTCTTGTATCTTTATCATGCTAAGCATAAGCTACTTGTCATCACTCTCGAGACCATTCATAGCTACGAACTCTGGCCCTTGTATCATCTGTCACTCAGTATAATAGGTTCTGCAATAATCATGGTAACAACAGTTGTGGGCTGGAGTCTGCTTCTCTTTTCCACATGCAACAGTATATTATTCCTGGAATAACCTCTTTGGTTTCAATGGGCATACTTGAGAGATTGCATACAACCCATTCTGAATAAGGGTAGGAAAATCTGCTCTGAATTATTATTATATAATAAATAATCTCCAGATGAAATCATTGGATCAATTTCAAAATCAGTATCCTTTGAAATAGTAAAGTAACAAGAACAGATGTATCATCATGTTAACATGCATTACAAATGAAGTAAATAGATGCCTGTGCATGAATGCCCTGACTGTTGTAATATCCATCAGCTCATGTTTTGTAACAACAGGAGTAAGAAAACTATGAATAATTAGCATAATTAAATAAAATTGTATACAATGAGAACCATAATACTGCACCATTAGCTAGTTTAGAAAGCTTTCAGAGACAGATATAGATAGATTTAAAATTGCACCGCTGAACCAATAAGCTGATTTATTAGTCTTTGATCTCCCTGTGCCCAGGGCTACCCTCTTTGGAGTAAATAGTAGTCATTCTTAGTAATGGTGAAACTGTTTAAAAATGAGCATTAATGGAGACTTAATTAACTATCATTAAATAAACTAGAAGTAGCTTTTGTGGCCACAGAGAATCATGCAATCATTGAGAGATGATTGGATTTAACAGTTTCACTGAACAAAACAGCTCCTTTCAAGTCCAAGATTTAGACTTTCCTAGTACAGCAGTTGAAATTCATTGCCATGATGAAGAATAGTACATCTCTGTTTGGTTTGTTTATTTGTATAGTGGGTAAAGATCTGTTTCTGTGTGTATTATGCTTTATCAGAAGGTTAGCACTAACTACTTTGGAGTAGATAATAACTAAAAACTTGGAGATTACTAAAGTTTATTTTTAAAATGGTGTAGGCTGAAAAACAATGGTTTGTGTAGACTCTCTGATGTAAAAAATACATCTTAAACTCTGAAAGTGGCACAAATAAGTAATTAGCTGCTTTTCGTTATCTTTTCCCTTTGAGTATATTCCCTCATTTTCAATTGCATTAAGAGTTCATTCATTCAAGAGTACCTTTTTAAGTTGGTGGGAAAACATTCTTCGTATATGAATGTGACATGCATTTAATGAAAGTGATAGCAAATTGCTCAATTTTCATGATGTTCCAGGTAATACACTGCCTTCTTATAAAAGCTTGCTTAACAGGGAAATCATTCTCATAGATAAAGTATTATACTCTAGCTGTAGGATTGCACTGTTCTGGTTATTAGGGAAAAAAGGTGAGGAGGTGCTATATACAAAAGCGTATGTATGTGAAAGACACTAATTTGGGTTTTCGGCAGGTGAAGTTCTTAGATATCAGAACAGTGACATCCATTCTGGTAGGAGTTAATCTTTGTAGAACTGATCCAAGTGGTAGAGAAATAATGATTTCCTAAAGCAGCAGACAATATTAGCATCTGCAATGGAAGTCTGTGTTTCTGCCACACTGCCGCTGCAGTGCTTTATACCACAGGGGTTCCTCTAGAAGCGTGCAAGTGCAGTAGTCTCTTCTTTTATTTTCTATTCTTGCCTGACCCAGAGGCTTATTCTGTCAATGTGCTTTCCTGTGAGGATGGGGATATAACAAAGATTTCTAAGACTTGATTTCCAATTTTTTTTCCTTATTAAATTCCAATTCTGGCATCTCACTTAAAAGTGTGAGTTTGCTTTCATGCTATTGCTGTAAATATGCACCCTGGTGAGATACAGCTGACAGAAAACCAAATCGATTTAAAGCAATGCATTTAAAACTGAAGTACGTGCTGCATGGAGTCATCCTGCAGGTCTGTGGCTTTGCTACCACTTCTCTTACTTTTTAAAATGTTTTTCTCTATACTGTTTATTTGGTAAAGATATAAAAGGGGATGTGGAACAACTAAATGCCAACTAAATACTACTGCATGCTCATAGATGACCATAGTGACCATGCATAGTCCTGGTTAAGATTCACTAGATTTCCCTCCCATTTCCAAACTGAAACTAGCCATATAGGGCAGAGCTGGCTCCAAAGAGAGTTTGAAGAAAACACCAGAATTTACTGGACCCTACATTTCACAGAGTACAGAAGTTGAAAAGAATATCAGAAGAATATTTTTTCTCCAATTCTTTACATTTACAGGAATTTGTAGAAAAATCACAAACAGATTTTATTTGTTTTCTTAGTTTGTGGCACCTTTAAATTATATCAGTTTTATGTAAACATAATATTCAGATAAATAGTATTAAAACATCAGATTCCTACAGTACTGTTCTTTTAAGTTGCAGGCTAAGGGAAGTGATTTTTCTTTATATTCTTCTGATAAAATTCCAAATATTAATTATTTCTTTTTGTCCCACAAGTGGAACAATTAGCCTGGGGGAGATGCCAAGAACTTAAAAACTGTTCCAATGTGTTGGCTTGTACGCCTGATGGCTTTGTAAAGTAAATGTTTCTAATACTCCCATCATCTTTCTACACATGCACACAGTGCTATCCTAATATTCTCATCTGCTACAACATTACATGGTGTCTAGAGATCACAAAGAGTCAATCAAGCAGAGCTACTCCAAAACAAGCAGTGATATCATGAATAAATGACCTCCTCTTTTCTATTGCTGTCAGTGCCCAAAGCCAGGAAATGAAAGGTTTTAATCTGTTCTGAAACCAGAGTGTTGATGTGCTGCTGTTGGGCTGTGACAAGCAGCAGTAAACAGTCTTCTAGATATAATAGTCAGGACTGTCATAAACTTAACTAGTGCTATATGAGCTCTACACACTTACGTACTATTTACATTCCACTTTTGATACACCATTTGGAATTGAGAGACTATGGTGCAGACCTTTTTCTTCCAGCTTACTAGTGGGTTTATTGGGAAGAGTTAAGGTCTCTGCCAAAAAAATCAAGTTACAGATCCTGCAAGGTACTGAGTGCTTTTAATTCTTGCTTCAGGAAGCATACCACCAGTACTGCTTCGATTAGAATCCCACATAGGTAGTCAGCTGTCTGTTTGTCTTTTCAGTGTGTCACTTATCCTTTCTACTCTTGTCTCGCTTTTCATTGCCATTGTGAGTCTGTTTCATATTTAGTGTGCTGGCCCACCTACTCCTCTTGTCGGATGTCATTAGTGTCACAGCATCCACAGGAAGGAATGACATTTGAGAGCTGGCTGCACAGACTGGTTCCCTCAGCAGGATCATACAGTATGGCTGGTCAAATACTTCACCTATTTTTTTGCTTAGCCTTTTCCAAGGTTGGGAACTCTGTCTGAAATGTGTGCCAGCTGAACTGGCTATGCGAGTCATTTCAGATGTGAGAGATAATGGCTTAAGCTAGTAATACTTTACATATATTTATGAGTTTTCTTCCTACCCGAAGTGACTAGTGATGTGGCATACTATATATAGTCAGTGTCATACTGCTCAATGCATGTGAGTATGGTGCAACCAAGCCCTTAGAATTGTCAGACAAAACAGAATTTGAGACATTTAGCCAGCAGCAAACTATGCTGTCACAGTCATTAGACTGAAAAACATAGGAAGTGCGTTAAAGATTGTTGTGAAAGTATATTCTGTCTAATCACAGCTACAGGCAGTGTCTTTCTGAAGCAAGAAATAAATCATCAGAATGAATGTCTGATTTAACAGCAGAAAGTCAGGAGGAGTTTATATGCTGTTTACCTTAAAAAGGATGGTGAACCTTGTTTTTTGTGTCTATAATTGTTCTAGTGAGTTAATGTAAATGTTTCCTTATTAAGTCCGTGATGCTTAGCCCATTTCCCAAAGGCAAATACTGTTTCTGGAACTGGGATATCTCAAAATCATAAGCAGCAAGGTGTTGTTCTTTTGCAGAGAGGTTTGTTGGTGTCACTTGAGAAGACCAGCAAACCTCTCACACAAATAACACTTCACAAAGATAATTGTAGCTGGTGTCACAATCTGTCCTTGTGCACCTTGCCAGCAGGGCACCATTCCCTTGTGACTGAAACAAAGTGCTGAATCCTAACCAGTTCTTAGTTCCCTCCATTGATCAATGCTCCTACCCCTCAGTTTCTCACTTTGCAGGTACAACTCCCATATCTGGCACCTGGAAGCAGAGGTATTTGGTATCCCCTAGGCTGATTGCCTAAGCATTATGCCACCGATGCCACACCTGTGCTACACCTATGCCACAGTCTACTGAAATCCATAGTGTATCAAGTCCTTAAAAGACAGTGAGTTCAGATTCCCAGAGCACAAGCAGCTCCTGAATAGTTGCCTTGATATTTGCCAACCTTTCCCTCTTGTTTTACATCATAGACAGCCTTCCCAGTAATCTTGCTTCTGATAGTGGAATATCTCTTTGTTCGGGAAAGTAGCCTCCATTACTAAACTCTCTCTCTCTCTAAGTTGGTTAGTCTAAGTCTTTTCTTTTCATCACTACTACTCTGGCAGTAGATCATGGAATTTCAGAAACAAAATAAAACAAAAAAACATTAGAGTCCATTCAAAGTCAGTGGTATTATGGGCAAAACCCCTCCTGTTCCAGAAAGGAAGATGGCATTCAGCTTAGTGGCTTTCTGTCATAGCTCATTAAGCAAAATCAAAATTAATCAATATATTACAATTTCTTCATTTCCAGCTGTGATAATCTGAAGTTATGTCTCTGACATATGGGCTCCATTTCTCTTTAGAAATTCTGCTTAGGCGTGTAGCCTTCATTTTAGCAGAGATTTCACAGCCTGGGTCCCAGATATATACATTGATTTGTTTGTGACAAGCAAATGTCATTCACAATTACTTATGAATGAAAAAATGTAGACAGAATTACATCTATAGCATCTGGCATAATGGGGACTTTAATCTTGGGAGGGCCTTTTTAATGCAATATTAAAAAAGAGTGCATAGTTGAAAAAGATTAGTGTCGTCTGTGTTCATAGGCCCTTTTATGATTTAGGTCTGCTGTTTACATGGAACTATTGAATATTTCTTTTGGGTGTAGACTTAGTATTGCTTTTAAAATGTGCACGTAATGACATTTCTGCTTTTATAAACTATCTGCCCAGACACAAATACTCTAAATAATAAAACAAACAATGCCATTCTTTTTTCCTTTCTTCCCCCCCCCCCCCCCCCTCTTATAAAGGGAGAATCTCTTGTATGGGTTGGAAAGCCATAGCCATCTGACACTCTGGTGGCAGAAATTGAATTCAGATGAGGAGAGTGCTCTTTATTCAGTGACCCACAGCAGTTAATGGTAAAAAGGAAGTGTTTAAGCTTTTTGCTCTAAAATCTGTGGTTTGGGATGGCTGTTTAGATTTCTGAAATGGAAAGATGTTGATGCTCTTTGCAAAATAAATGGATATTACATTAAAATAAAAATGTAAATATCCCTGCAGCTTCACTGTGGCCTCTTTTTCTGTCACCTCTGTTCTGAAAAGTAGAGAGATTACATCAGCAGAACCAAGTTTAAAGTTTAGCAATTCCCCTTTAATAGTGTACCTATATAATAAACTTTCTATTGTTTGTATGTCAGCTTTTATGAAAATACCCTTCTGAAATTCAGTCATAGTATTTCACCTAGCCTTACTTTGAGAGGTGATATCTTGAAATTACTTGACATAATATCCTGCCCTTCTCCCATGTTTTTCCTGTTAACATTATTGATGGAAGATGCTCTTAGGAAACTGCTCAAGTCTGAATGCATCTGGGATACAGATGGAAGAGCTACATGTGGGTACAGTGACATGAAGCATGCTCTGCACTAGGTGGTGCTGATGGGAGAAACTACAGCCTCCTTAGTACTCCAGTAAATTTACTGCCGTTATCTTTAAAATAAGAGGAGTTCAAAGATATTTTGAGATGTACAGAATGGATTTCTTAGATTCTTAGATTTTGAATGGGCTCTGTTGAGGAAGGGGCTCTTGAGAAAAATGAGACAAATTCTGTAGAAAGTGACTTATTTGTACTAATGGGTTGCATGAATGTAAAAATATGTCTGCGGTTCCTAAGGGACTGAAGCCCCTAGTAGTATACTACTGTATCTCGGCCAGAATTTCTGCTTTTCCAGGATGTATTATACGAAGAACCCTCAACCTGTACGACCATTCAGAACATCAGACTTTTTGTGTCTTACCTAAAGTAAAGGGAAAGAATTTTCAAAAATAGGTACTTTGCTCATAAGCACTTTTGAAAATGATGTGGATCCTAAACTATAAGTTTAGAAGCCTAAATACAGCATCTTCTTTTGAGAATTTTGTTCATACTTTCCAAATTTGATTGCTTTCAGCTATTCATCTAAGCATATAGTGAGGCACATAAGTAAAAATTTTGCAATTCATAAAGGTGCTGAGTACCCTTTCCTTTTACTCACATCAGTGGGAGTTCAAATTATTTTTAATTCTGAAGACTGACGTTCTTTTATTTAGATACTTCATCATATAGTTTGCTACAAATTTCAGCATCCAAGTTTGAAAATCGTGGCCATAATCACTTAGGTCCCTAGAGATGACCCCTCTAATCTTAATTGACGAGGAAGTGGCTTGAGTTATCTTGATGCTTTCCAGATAATGTTTAGACAAAGAATGTCTGCATTATTCCTTTTCAGTCTGAAATCTGCAGATCTAGTACTAGGAAGGAAGCCTGGAAAACAATGACCTCCTTGTCAGAGACTCTGGTTTCAGTTGGGAACGGTCACTTGGCCTGTTTAGTTAATAAGCCCCAGAAACCTTCTGAATTAGAAAGAGCAAAGGATGTTAGTTTAGAAGGTCAGAGGGTTAACAATGGAAGGAGCAGTTGTACTCAAGGTCATTTTCTGAGCAAAGTTTAGCAGGACAAAACAAAGATGGGAGAAGGATTGATAGGAGTTAGAACACCTACAGCTTACATATTTCTAGACCTCATCTTCTGATAGTATAAATTGTCGTATCTTCACTGGAACTGGTAGAATTATAGTTGTTTATATCGGTAAGGACTAACTCCAAACCCTTAGACTTATTATTGCTTTGAAATAGGCTGATGAAAAACCTTCCAAAAACATTTGGAATTTTAAATTGAATTAATGGATGAGATCCCTATTTCCTGGTTCTAATTTATGTGGAATGCTAAATACTCTGTTTTGTTAGGAAAAGGAAAATGAATTTTCTTCATCTTCTTTTTGTCTGCCAGATGTAGTGGAAAGCTTTTGAATTTAGCATATACGCAAAGGTCAGGGCACCAGAGTAAAACCTAGGGTTGTGCAAATGGCGTGGCCTCTATAGCTTCAGGACATGGCCCTGTTGGGGGTTCAGTCCAGACCTAAATGAGAATATATTCCTTTGAATTCACTCATTCTTCTTCTGGACATTTGGAAAAAATAACATGGTCCCCTACCCCTGGAGACAAAGATCCTTTAAGAGTCTCCAATGACCATGCATCAGCTTCGTCCATCTGCCTGAGTAAGTAATTCTTAATAGACCTGCGTTGTCTTCAGAGAAGAGCTGACACAGTTAGATTACTTTTATATTGACAGCTACGGCTTTATTAATGCCTTTTGTTCAAGCAAATGAGAATTGCAGAGTTCCTGAAAGCCTCTATGAAAATCACTGGTTTCTAGTGTCATGATAAACCCCTTCATGAAAAAGAAACAACTTTTCTATGTTAGTGATTACCGGGAGTGCTTCCAATTTAACAACCAAACTTCACCAGTGTCACAACCTGAAGTATCAAACCAAGGCTGTGTAACACGCAGAGCACCGCCCTCACTTTTCTAGCATTGTTCAGTTATTTGTTGTGACCACATAGGGAAACCACCAGACATAGTTCAAAGGAAAGGTTGGGTTTTAAGAGCTGCTCAACATCTCTACCCCTTGCCTGACTCAAGTGCACATTTGGAGATATCTATTAAATACATCATATGAGGTATTCGTTTAAAAGCCTCTGATAGGGGAACAGTAACTTTGTTCCTGACTGTTGGACATATCTATGAAAGCTTATTTGTCTTGGAGATGGCTTGATTTTGTTTCCTAGAGATTTATGCAGACCAGTGTGTCCCAACCTTGGGAGCCCAGGAAGCTCCTGCCTCAGATCTCTGCTCTCCTAGCCTAGTCCTTGTCTTAGGTTGCCTGTGAGCAAGTGTAAGTGACCTTGCTGCTTAAAGAGCTGTTCATTACCTTGTCTGAAGTGAAGGTATTAGGCTGAAGGGAAGCATCCCCAAAATTAGTTGAATCAGTCTGAATAGACTATTTCATTTAGCTTCCTTCAGTAAAGGATAAGCTGTGGAAAGAGAAAAGGAGGCTAGAATCTTATTTGGTAGTTTGTCAAAAATCTATTGGGATTCTCCAGGATCTTCATTCAGAGAGCCATCCTTGATTCACAGATCCACAAAAAAATCCATTAAAACATGCGTAAGACTCTTCACAGAGCATGACTTTCACCCACAGGCCTTTCTCAACTGTCATGGATTCTGAAATTCAATAAATTATTTTTTTCTTTTTCTTTCTGAAGGACATTATTTTACCCAATAAAACATAAAGCCCTGTTTAATCATGTGAATAGATTCTTTTCCTGTTCATACAAGACTGTATTTTAAACTTGGCAGATTGTTAATGTTGCTTCAAAACTGCTACTTTCTGCCATATTGCTTTATCTGAACCAAAGGGGCTTGGGGATTGATAACTCCCTTGCAGCTGCCAAGCCACATGCAGAATCTGACTTCTGGGAGACAGGAACTATTCAAGGCAGCTGGTGATAGCTGGACAGTTTGGACAGAAGTTAATGTCACTTATGTTCCTAACACTCTCAGTCAATGCTCAAATTCTGTGCATGTATGTTAAAAGGTCCAGCTACTAAAAATCTATATTGGATGTTGGTTATTCAGTATGACCATTCTGCACAACTATTTAGCAGTTTGTAAGTGGTTTTCCAAAGCAGTGATCTAAACTAATTTATATTACAGACAGAATATTAGTCTGAGACTGAGTGATCTTGATTTTCCTCTCCACTGATATTTGTGGGTTTATTCTGGCACTGGCCCAGGAAAACACACCCATGAGCACCTGTAAAACACAGTTCATAGTTATTGTGTTACTAGCATTGCTACTACGCATTGCTGGACCAGGATCAAATTGCTCAGCAGTCTGCAGAATTAATGCCCAAGTGAAAAGACAATCAACCTCCCTTTGTTTTCAGAGTAAGAGCAGCAAATTTTACTTTGGTTAAGAAAACAATTCTCAATTTCATTGTATTCTTGTAGCAGTTCAGAAAAGAAGATAGAAAGAGCAGGTGGCCAGCTTAAAGCCTGACTGAGGAAGAGAACGCAGATCAATTAGTTCCCTTTGAAAGTGAATATTATAGAGAAGGAATTAAGATTATAAAATTTATTTTTCTTAATGACCATAAAACTGGCAAACACTTTACTGTCCACCTCTAACAATGCAAGAATTCATTTACTCTCCTAACTAATAGTTAGGTCTCAAAAAACAGAAGGATAACTTAGGACTGGAAATCCCTCTAGCATTTTAGCTTTGGAATGGTGAGTGTTCTTTCAACTTAATGAGAGTGCAGTAGAAGATATAAGGCAACACTGCAGAAATGCTGTTTACTCTGTGTACATTCGTATTACATTTCACCTATTGTCATGCTAGAGGCCCATTGTAAATTAATTTGGCAGATAAATTTACGATGGCAATTTGCCTTCCAGTTGGATAATTTATTCATGTCAGAAATAATTTATTATATTCTCCCTTAAACCAATCTTTTTTTTCTAGGGTACCACCTTAGTAAATAAAATTTATTGTTTACACTGAGCCTTGTGTGACTTCACAGTGGTCAGTCAATAACCTCAAGGGGATAGTTTTGGTCACATTACTGGTCACTTATTTGGATGGATGATGGAGTGCCCTGGTCCCATCTGTACATATATTACTTTCTTTTGTCTTAGGGGCACTGTTGGAAAGATTAATTAGGTCCATCTGCAGGGAAGGATCAGCCTTAGGGGATTCAGGTAAATAAAATAAATGCCAAGGGGAAAAAATGCTGAGGGGGGTGTTTTGAAAATCAAACTGTTTTCCATAACATCAATGGGGAAATTACATACAGAAGGAGATTGAAAGAAAAGTAAAACTGCCTTTTAGTCTGGGTTATTTCAGCATGACCTGATAAACATCTCCTATTGCTGCTATGCTAAGATAAGGATCTATGAAGAGGGTTAAGTCCATGGGCAATATTCTCAGCTAATGTAAATCAGTATAGCTTTCTGATCTCAATAGAGCTACCTTCACTTTATAACAGTAAAGATTTGAGTCGTGTCTGCCATAGTGATATTATTTCTGTCCTTTGAGTGATCGGAGACATGCAGTAAACTGATCCTAATTCAAATTCTGTCCCCTCTTAATTTTTTTTATTATAACAGTGCTATATTCTTCATGGATCTTACATCCCACCTCTATTTTCCTTTCCTTTAAGCTTCTTTCCATATTTTCTTCCTTATCTTTTTATTTCCCTTTCCTCCAAAAAGTTCAGCATGCAAATGAATCTAATAGCATTGAGCTAACTGATATGATCACAGCTTGTAAAATAGAAACTCAGCTCTTAAGGACTTTTATGTCCTTATTATTATATGCATAATTAATTGGCATAACTAGTACATAAGCCATGTGAAATTTGGTGCCATTTAAGTTACATCTCACCCTGTTGCCTTATCAGGCTAAGTGGGGATTTATATTCCACAATGCAATGGGATTACAATCCACAATGTTTTCATAAAACGTGAAATGGAAAAACAAAAAGACCATTTTTCTCACTGAGCTCTAGCTTTCTTAAGGGACTGGAATACAAGCGTTGTTTTGCTTTTAAACTTTTGCTGGAGTGAAGATAGGTTCCTTATGAGTTTGGTGTTCAACTCCTGCTGACTTTTAAGTTAATTAGTGTCGTGGTTTAACCCCAGCCAGCAACTAAACACCACGCAGCCGCTCACTCACTCCCCCCCCCACCCAGCGGGATGGGGGAGAAAATCGGGAAAAGAAGCAAAACCCATGGGTTGAGATAAGAACGGTTTCATAGAACAGAAAAGAAGAAACTAATAATGATAATGATAACACTAATAAAATGACAACAGCAATAATGAAAGGATTGGAATGTACAAATGATGCGCAGTGCAATTGCTCACCACCCACCGATCGACACCCAGCCAGTCCCCCGAGCGGCAAATCCCTGCCCCCACTTCCCCATTCCTATACTAGATGGGACGTCACATGGTATGGAATACCCCGTTGGCCAGTTTGGGTCAGGTGCCCTGGCTGTGTCCTGTGCCAACTTCTTGTGCCCCTCCAGCTTTCTCGCTGGCTGGGCATGAGAAGCTGAAAAATCCTTGACATTAGTCTAAACACTACTGAGCAACAACTGAAGACATCAGTGTTATCAACATTCTTCGCTCTGAACTCAAAACATAGCACTGTACCAGCTACTTGGAAGACAGTTAACTCTATCCCAGCTGAAACCAGGACAATTAGTAAAGCCAGAGAAACGTGAGGACATATTTTTGAGATAGAGAGGGAAAACATAACTGATTTAAAAGGAAAGGGAAGAAGCATACAGGAAGGATACAAAGAAAAATGTAACTCAGAGGGCAAGGGGGGGATGGCTGTTGGTGATCAATTCAACTACTGTGTATACATGAAGAACTACTGGTGAGAGGGAAGACATTGGCTCTGGAAATGCACATGCCTGTCTCCTGCCTGTGCTAGCAACAGTGGCCTCTCAGTCTCAGAGAGGGACAATTCCTTCTGTGGTTGAACTTCGAGGTCTAATTCTAAACAGTTGGTGAGTCCACGGTATGCAGTGCTTGAAGAAAACTGCCTCTATGTATAAATATGGTGTGAATATGTACACCTTGCCAGACAGAGCCAATTAGACACCTTAGAGTGTATCTGGGGTTTTGTTTTAGAAACTGTACTGTACAGGTGGATCAGTACCTCATGGTCTTTAGATAAGAATATCATGTAAATAAAAATGTAATTTGATATCTATATATTTGGGATTAATAGCTCAATGTACTGCCACTGCAGAATAGAGCCTTTATTGCCGAAAGGCGCTTGTTCCTTCTTGCTTGCCGCACTTTCTAGATGAAGGGTATTCTGAAGGCTTTTTCCTGGTCTTCATGAAATAGGTCAATGGCCACAGTCGAACACCTAGAAAAGAAGTCCTACATCTTAGAAACACTCTCACAGCTAACATCTACTGGAATAGTTCTTGTTCATATCAGTGGTGCAGCAAATGAAATAATAGTTGTGGAACTTAGCTGGTTCTTTAAAGAATAAATTTCCCCCCCTTAAAATCTTCTGGGCCAATTTATTTTCTCAGGTAGAGATAGGTGGTTCCTATCTGGTTTATGCTGCACATACTTATTATCATACGTAGCTAAGGACTTTGTTGTGCAAGGAGTGAGCCATATCACTTCCACTGGGCTCCATGTATACATATTCTGCAGGATTCTGGGAGCAAGCCTGGATCATGGTAGTATGTTTTCAGTTGTGCAATTGGGAAGTTGAAACTGAGGGACCGAGCAGGGATTTTCTTCACTGTTTCATAGCAATACACAGACTTGGTATGGGTTTGTTGGGCCTGCAGCCTTTTATTTGTAAGACTTGAACCTACCTACAATAGGGAATTTATTTGTCTGTCTGGCTTTTTTTTTCCCCAAGTGGGTTTTTTGTTTGTTTGTTTTGGAGGTCTTTGAGGTGACTGGAAATCTTGAAACAAAGTATTTCAGATGGGGATTAATTCTTCTGTCATTTACTAAAAACTGAAAAATGCTTTGTGCTCTGGATTTTTTTGGTGGGTTTTTTTTTTTTTTTATGGGAGACCCTGTTATTGAAAACAGATATTCCTCACTGAAATTTTCATTTCCTGGAAAAAAACACGTTTTCCATCAAAATACTTCAGTTAAAGAACTATGCCAGGTCTCCAGGGTGTCCTTCTGAAAAGACAGAAAAAAAAAAATCAGCAGAAAAAGAGTGACTAGCAACAGACAAATATTTGGTTCTGCTCTATGGTTCTTACTCAGGTAAAATTCTTCCTGGGATAAGAAATGAGAGCAAATTTCAGCATATAGGAACTGGAGAATCCTGCCTAACATATGGCTAAAGTAACTCCCAGATCTATACATTTTCCAGGAGTGAACACATTTTATACATACCTCAAGTAACCAACTTGTTCATTTTACAGACTGAGTCTAACAAGTGAAGAATGGTTGTGAATGTACCATGAAGCTGGCTCAGCAAAGGTTTTCCTATAATTAAAATACATCTGGCTCTGTTCTGAGTGGGAAATCACAGACCTCTGAATGTTTTGAGTATTTCCTTATGCACAACAGCAGCAGAAAAACTCCATATGCCTTAACCTATCAAACTCGGTTCCCCTTAATCATGTGGATAAAGGGGATGCAATAAGGAACTTCAGTCTAGCCTGTTTGACATGAAACTGAGGGATTCAAAGCCAAGATGATAGAAATGGTCATGGAAAGTCTGAGAGGCACAGAGTGGCACTCAAATCTTTAGCATGCTGGTGTTAAATAAGTGCGAAATAGCTTGATGTGGTTCTCCGTAAAAGCTTGTGAGCACCACAGGCACTGCTCTTTCTGATGTAGTAGGAATACCTTCCGGTTCCGCAGCTATATCCTCCAATTGCCAAAAACACCACAGAGCAACGAGGGAGTGCGTGGCTGTGACTGTGGAACGGTATAGACATCGTGGATGTCTTTGTCCATCACCCTTCTCAAAGGGGCAGGCTCGGATCAGGGGGCAGTGACAGTTTCCTTACAACAGTCTCCTACCCCGGAAAGGGCTGTGCCCCCTGGCACCTTTTTGGCCCGGTGGTCGTCCAGATTAGCAGTGCTGGGGACAAGTTCGTTGGCGTGCTGGGGGGCCTGTGCGCGCAGGGAGCCCAGGGGCGAGGGTGTGATGTATTACTGTGCCTCGGCCCTGCTGTGGTGGGGGTCAATCCAGCGTGAGCCTGGAGAGGCTGCTCTTACTTGGGTTGCCCTCTCCCTTCCCTGCCTGCCTCTGGGGCCTTTCATCAAGTCCTCAATGTCCACCCCAGCTACGGGACAAGGGACTCGCTCCTTCCTGGGAAGCCCCAGGAGGCAGCTGGCGGGCTGCAAGGCAGGGAGTGATGGATGGAGAACTGGAAGGATGGATGAATGGATGGATGGATGGATGGATGGATGGATGGCGGGGCCATGGCTGGCGGGGGGGGGACGGCTGCCTGGCGGCGCGGTGCTGGCCCCGGGGGAAGGGGTGGGGGGCCGGGTGGGTGTGACCCGCTCTCCCAGCCGCCGCCGCCGCGGTCCGCCCCCGCTCACAAGGTGCCTGAGCCGGAGAGAGAGCAGCAGCGCCGCGTCCCCACCGCCGTCCGCAGCGCCCGCCCCGCCATGCCCAACTTCGCCGGCACTTGGAAGATGAGGAGCAGCGAGAATTTCGACGAGCTCCTCAAGGCGCTGGGTGAGGCGCGGGGGGAGCCCGGCAGCGGGCAGCCCGGGGCTGCGTCCCGCGGGAGGGGGGACGCGGCGGGGGCTGCAGCCGGAACCGCGCTCCGGTGCCCGCTGCCTCCAGGGCCGGGCACCCGGGAGAGCTCCGTGCGCCGACCGCGGGCCGGAGAGCCTCCCGCCGGCGCGGGGGAAAGCTGTGAGCCCTGCCCGGCGAGGGGCGACCGCAGGCACGGCACGGTCAGAGCCTCACCTGCGGACGCCGGTGGTTCTGCCGGGGGGGGATCCGGGCTGCCGCTGGCCCCGGCGGCTCCTGCCACGCTCCGCCACGGGGATCCTTGCAAGAGCCCGCGTTTGCCGCCGGTGCGGAGCCGGTCGGAGAGCCGCAGCTCCCTACCGCGGCGGGCCGCGCCGAGCTTTGCCGTAGGGCTACGCGCGGTGCCCCGGGGCCGCGCCGCCGCTGCGGTGGCCGCCGGCCTCTCGCCTCCCCCGACCGGCGTGGTGCTGGGCGAGCTCGGCCCGGGGCACGGCCGGCCGCTTCAAGCTCTGCTTCCTCCCCGCTTCGCCCAGGTGTCAATGCCATGCTCAGGAAGGTGGCGGTGGCCGCTGCCTCCAAACCCCACGTGGAGATCCGCCAGGACGGGGACCAGTTCTACATCAAAACTTCCACCACTGTCCGCACCACTGAGATCAACTTCAAAATCGGGGAGAGCTTTGAGGAGGAGACGGTGGATGGACGAAAGTGCAGGGTAGGAGGAGAGCTGAGGCATGTGTGTCTGTGTGTGCGTGTGTTACCAAGTTCTTTTCAGATGGGACAGACGCATCTGCTGCCAGTGTCCCCAGACAGTGGCATTACTGCCCTCCACCCTCTTCTTCCCAGAAACGCTCTTTGGGGGTTCTTGGTGGTCGCCGCTCCTCTTGTCCCTCGTCTGACATTCTCCCTCTTGCAGGGTAAAACTGAAATCTGAAGGCAACAGAGCATGGCAGGTCTCAAAGGCAGACTTGGAGTACCCGCTTGCCGGCTTCTTGGCCGGCAGGGTTTTTGTCCAGCTCTTTTTGCTTCCCTCTACCCTGGAGACCTCAGCTGCAATGAAAGCTCTCCCCAGCCTCTGTCCCTGACAGAAACACGGGGAACAGTGGAGAAAGAGAGATCTCAAGAGTCAGGATTTAGTGCACAAACCTGACGTAACTTTTGTCCTAAACTGAATCAGCTGAGTTCACAAGCAGGACTGCAGACTGTTGGTAGTTTGGGGCTGAAATCCTCTTTCATTCCCTTGCAAGTGCATGTCTCCAGTTTGCTGATCAGATAAGTCTTTAACAGTGTAAGGCAGACTTCCAGCGAGCGTTATACCAGCCATAATTACACCATCTCCTTGTGCAGAAGTGCATTAGAGGGCATTCACTGCAGTGTTTTGGGCTTGATTCTGTGTGTGAGCCCGTGCTCCTCTACCTTTGTAACCACTTCTGTGGCTGTGGAGAGGGCTTTAAGTCAGCAGCGTCTGACACCAGCCTCTCTCTGCTGTAGATACGTGGGGTCCGGGGTATTGGAGAACTGGGCTGTAATCATAGCTGTCTTTTGAAAAAAGTTGTCAAAGGCATGGGTTCGTTATCCTTTCCTCAGGCACTTTACTGTCACACTTAGAAGTATGTACAAAACACTTATAAAAGAAGTATGAATAAAGAGTATCAAGATGTAGTCCCAAATGAGAATACAGTTTTAAAAGTATCCTATGGTGGTGAAATAATCTACTTTCCAAAATATGATCTCTGCTAATTCTTGTGCCAGCTTCTGAGAGCATTTGCACCACTAAAAATTCAGAGCTTACTATCTCCAGTGCAATTGCTGTGAATTTAAATTTATGAAAAAGGGAGGCAGATTCTAGGAGTCAGTGAACATTTAGAACATCCACTTGATCTGTAGGATGAGTTATCATGTATTTAACAGTTTGTTCAGGAAATGTTGCTGGCTTTGTTAATTTATCTTGTTCGGCAAAAGTAGTATGTTAGCGTCTTCATGCATAATGCATATACAATAAATGTGACCCGCTTTCTAGAGAAGGATTTATTGCTGCAGATGGAAAAACAATAATTACGGCTGCAAGCTATGAAAGTTGGAAAAATCTGAAAGAAATGTGTTTTGTGAAGTAGTAAATTTTTTCCATGTGTTGTGAAATTATTTATAGTCTACTCTCAGGAATAAGTTGTACTGCAGTGTGTATATAACCAAGATGTGGCCACAGAGCAGAAACTGACAGATAATAAAATAATACTTCAGAATGTAATTTGGAATATCTGGCAAAATTGCTGACTGGCGATAGATTTTGATACACTTTATGGGGTGGAGGGTTTTGTTTTGCCAACTAACTTGATCCATTGTTTGTACAGACAAAGAGCGAGTCATATGTAGTTGCGCTGCAAGGCATAGCTTCTATAACTGCCATTTGAGATGGCTTGTTGGCTTAAAAACCTTATTGTTTTGAAAAAATATTTATGAAGTAAACAGCTAATTTTAAATCAAAGTCAAGTTTTTTTCCTTTGGAAAGTCTGGGAAGTGTTAACTTGAATTTATGCATGCATATGCACACACACATGTATATGTATATGATCACAGACTAATGAATATCTCCCATGAGCTAGTTATAAAGCGATTACTTGCACATTCATTACAGGGCATCCTTCTGCACAGCTGTTTCATTGCACTGTAGAATAATAGTTCAGTGCTAGAACAAAAAGCAACAGTCAGGGCTTGCTGTTTGTGAAAGCTAAACAAAATCCTATGGTTTTTTTTTTATTTTTCAGTGGTTTCATAGTCGTTATTGAAATGCTTTGAAAAATGCCCAAGGGTATTTCAATCTCCAGACCCACAACCTTAAAAAAGTAACACTAGAAACACCAGAATTCTCACAAAATTTCTTCAATTTAGTTGTGATTTATTCTACTTTGTTAGCACAGTAAGTGTTTAATATACAGTTAACTTGGCACGGTGCCATACAGCATGAAAGGTTGTAAGGGACAAATACTGCATTATTTATGACCACAACATGATACATATGATTCTTGATGCTTTTACACTAAGGAGACTCTGTAGTGATAAATAACATGTCAGATCAAACCACATGTGTACAAAGATGCTTGGGAATGTAGACACTACATTATCACATTTTTAAATTATACTTTTCAACATCAAGCATTTTATGAAAACTGGGTGGCTTTTTAATTTGGAAACAAATGCAGATTTACGCTGAAAAGACACATTTACAATTACTTTGTTATTAATATATACCTATTTCCAAAATGCCCCCTCACACCTTAATTTTGATTTCACGACTTTCCACTGATGTCTTTTTCCCTTTGCCTTTATCTATCTATGTGTTGCTCCTTTACTGCAGCAATTATTCTCACTACTGCTCATTGTTGTCTTTCTGCCTCATGCTGCTGGGGAATATAATTAATGTTATTCCTAATGGTTTTCTTGCCTGCAGAGTTTGGCCACTTGGGAGAATGAAAACAAGATCTATTGCAAACAAACTCTTATTGAGGGAGATGGCCCCAAAACATACTGGACTCGAGAATTAGCTAATGATGAGCTGATTTTGGTAAGAACCTTGCATCCACCCGGTACATGCACCATATTAACAGTTTTTTGTTAGTGTGTAGTATGACTTGCTATTTTTCCTTACTTAAATCCATCTGGAAAACTACCATTTCCATACTCCTCTACAGTACAATTCATACAACACTTTTTTTTCCCCTTTCTTTTTAAATGTTTTTTTTAAGCACAAATGAAGATATATGCAGGTTCTCACTTGCATTTTATTGCTCGAACTTTTGCCATACTTTTACTGGTAGAATAATCACAAGTGGGCCACTTCTGCTCTGTAAGTTCACAACACCACCAAAGAATTTGCTTGATTTATTGCAGGTTTTCTCTGGTGAAAGTGAGATCAAGGCATTTGACCTCATTTCTGGGGAGCCTTCTTTTTTAGGCCTGTGCATAATATGTTGCCTCTTATCCATAATCACACGGTATATAGCAGAAAAGATGGGGCATGTTGTTAGCATGCTCTAATCTCATTCTGGTTTTGAAGAACATATAATTCCTCCCCCATGTCTGCCACCTTCCCCAATTCCTTGATAATCTCTGAATCCAGTTCAGAATCGCCTTCATGAGTTTCTGAGAAATACACCGATTTGCACATTTGCTGTCAGCCAACATCCCCTCACTCCTATGTGACCTTCCATATGGCAGCAGGGTTACTGTAGGCATTCTGAGCAGCACCTCTGCAACTGCCTCACCATTTATGTTGTGAATCATGTGCAGTTTATTTATTTATATTGTACTTATTTCTGTTAGATTTGAGTTTTCTTCACTGAATCTTTCCTCAGTAGTCCCTCTACATTAATGAAACAATATCCAGAACTAGATAAAAACATAGTTTCTCTGAGTTACAAGTAGCGCAAGTTAGCTTGAGTTCAGAATCATTTTATTGCGTGTTCTTACTAGTGAATTCCAGATAAATAGTTGATTAGACTGCTACGCCTCATCAGTCTGGGCACGGAAGACAGGCTGCTGGAGTGACGGGTAAGAAAACATCAAAGCAGGGAGGTTTTATTTCAAACTATCACACTAACTAAACCTCTGCACTTTAAAAAACAAACAGCCTCCCCAATGTTTCTCTAAAGCAGTTGGAGCTCTGTTTTTAAAATTGCATCTGAAACAAAAACAGGACCCAAGCCTAACCAAGTATAAACAAAAAGCTTTTAAGGTGTTAATATTATTCCAGACATCTTGGAACTGTTCACCCACCCCTTATGAGGAGGTGTATGCTGTTAGTGAAATCACACTGGTTTCTATTGAATGAATGCTCCAATTCTGGATAATTTCTTTTGACTCAACCACTGGAATTCTTTATATTATCAAAGAACTTCAGAAGGCAAAGTACTTTGATCTCTGCTTCACATCTTTTATATATAATGCAGCGGACAAAATATATTCTCAACTATAAATTTTCCAGCTTTCTAACAATACATTTCTGTAGTTTATTATTTAAGCAACAAACTAGTGAGGCAGCTGTTAAACAAAGTGAACTGCTCCAAGCAAAGCAAGAAATCCAGTCATAATACAATTGCCTCCTGCAATCAGCAATGTGAACTTACCCTTCTGGGGGAGAAGAATGAGGTTGGTTAAGAAACCAGAGCGATTCAAAGATTGTAAAGCCATCTAACCTTTTTTCTTGTATAATACAGTCTGTTGAGCTTTTCTGAATTAATTATTTTTCAAATTAGGATATAAATTAGAAAAGCTATTAAAATATTTCCATTTATAGGAACTCAATCACAACTTTTGGTAAGTTGTTTTACTGGTTAATTTCCTTGCCATTAAAATATACACATTATTTCTAACCTGGATATGTCTAGGTTCAACTTCCACTCATTACATATCATGTATAAAAGAACCTAAAAAATTTGTCTAAAGTTTGTTATTGCAAATACTTCTCTTAACAACACTGATCAAGCCACCTCTTGGAAGAACATTCTTGTTGTTAAGCTAAACCATTGGAACACCCTGAGCCCTTCAATATAAAGCAAGCTTTCCTTGAATCGTTCTTTCAGTGCTTCTATAACCCCCTCCGATTTATCAATTTCCTTTCTAAACTATGAACACCAGAACCACACATACTGTTTTGGTAGCAATCACCCTAGCACCTGATATCATGGTGACTTCATCTCCCTACTCTCATCAGAAATTATTCTGATTTATATGCAAAGACTTTGATAACTCTTCTTTGGGAACTCATGCTGAGCTGATCATGATCCCAAGTAATTTTCCTGGTTTCTGATTCCCCAGACTGGTCGCCTTCCCCTCTCCTGCAAGTTGGGACTATGTTCATTGGTTGCAATGCATGATTTTACCATGGCCATTATGAAGACAGAGTGTTTGCTTCCAAGTGATCCAGATCATTCTCTCGGTCTTTTACTATTTAATACGATATACAGTTCCATTCTCCTACCTCCTTTCTGGAGCATAATGGCCTCTTTTGCTTTATTAAATATTAGGACATTACTTGGTCCTCAGGACAAAGATTTTCAAGCCTCTCATGACATTTGATGGGACTGAATGTACAAATCTTTTAAATACATGGGTCAACATGTTCAAAATCTTCTGACATTCAACTTAGAATATTTTATCTTATGCTTGGAAGTTTTCCTTGGATCTGAGTCTGCAAGCCCCCACTTACATCTTCTTCAAAACTAAGATCACAGTGAGAAGAAGAGATCTTTCTTTGTCTTCTCCTTTCTTTCTTCTTCCATCCTCCTAGCTTTGTTAGGGTTCTTTAGGACCTGAAATTCATTCTCATTCATTTTTGCTGCCCATATCACTTCAAACATTTAACAATTCCCATCATCACACTTCTCAAACCTCCCTACTTACCTAAGAAATATTTTCTGGTCCTTTACTCTTTCTGATGTGCTTTGGTAAGCTTTCCCTATTTCCATTCTGGCAGAGCACCTTAAGTAAGCAGAGGGAAACCACATTCTTGTGAACTTCTAGATGTCTGCAGCTGGGAAGCTGTCTTTATGGGGCAGAGCCTGTGATGTAGCAGTTTAGGAACTCTGTAAGGCTGATACTTATTCTCGCAGTCTCTGCTCCTGTTTCTCTGTCCAAAGAAATCTTTCAAGAAATCTTGAGTCTCCTTCTTAGCTATTACATGCATTTGCAGAAGAAATCAAGAAAACTCATACCACATTTGGAAAAAGTTGCAAAAAGGAATCTAAACTGTGTTAGACTGAGGCATGAATGGAAAAAAGGCTTGGGGCAACAGGCAGGGGGTAAGGAATGAGTTTTATTCTGCTAATACTGGCTGCATAAATGTTGGACCCTTGCCACACAATTTTGATCTAATATACTGCATTGCTTAGGGGGTCCATCTGATTATGACATTTTCCTAGTGGAAGGATGTATTTTTCTCCCCAACACAGCATGTTAAATAAAATGCGTTTATTATCACATATAATTAAAAAAAAAAAATCAGTGTTGAATTGTCATGACTACCACAGAGCTATAATAGAAACCATATTACTGTATAATTATCAATCTTTCTTGCATCCTGGCAGAAGAATTCCTTATGTTCTTCAAAGATATTCCCTTGGAACAATATGATGATCTTCCATGTCACATCATGTCCTCTGGTACACGGATACCGGGAACAAACTATTTAGTTAGCAAAGGTTTTCTTTACCTTCAGGTGCAAGTTAAGTTTGCCTTTAGTTCTCCTTGGCTCCTTGCAGTATGGAGAATGAGATTACTCTTATTAGTAGTATAAATAATATTTGGCTCGTACAATGGCAGATGTAGGTCTAAAGTCCTGTTAGAAAAAGAATGCTTCCAGCTGAGTAAGAGAAGAAGGACCAAACTCTTCTTTATAAAAAAGGTGCTGTGAATGTGTTAGAACATTGCAACTACTTTCATCAGTGCTGTTTATTCTAATCTCATCTGATGCACTTGCTGTGATTTCAGTGCTGCATTTTTACATGGAATATGCAAGCAAGGGAGGGTGAAAAGGATAGATTCCCATCAAAGTCCACATTTGTTTGTCTTGACTGTATCTTTAGATTATATTGTATTGTACTTTAAGACTGTAATGCATACAGAGTCAGAATATCTCTATTTACAACTCCACATTCATAAACTATACTTAGATTAGCACTTGAGTAATCAAGATCAGAATATAACATAAAAATATATATTTCCTTTACTTGTCTGAAAATTAAGATCTGGGATTAGGTCTATTCAAATATTCTTTTTTCTTCCTTTTATACTCTATAATGTTTTTGCTGTTGCTGTGTGTTTTTGTCAGGGACATTAATGAGCTATCAATCACTTGTGTAAGTCAGAAGAACAAAGGGTCTGCTCTTTACAAAGTTAAAGGATGCTGCTTCCAAACATTAGCTCTTCAAATGAGAAACATTTTTACTCAAACTTCATCTGCATTGCTGCTTTCATGGCTGCTCATGCCTCTATCGATTTTAGTTTAATCTGTAACACACAAACGTTTTAAAGTGGATGATTACTGAAGAGGGGCTTTAAAAACAGCCTCAGACCACATTTTACACAGTTCACGTATCACACAGGGGTTCTCAGAATCAATTATAGCAAGGGTCAAAGATCAGAACATTAGGGGGGTTTCAAGCATGGTTTCTATTCTACATTCCCTCCCCAGAAAAATCATGCTGTAGTTGATTAAAACTGGTCAACTGTGGACCCTAGATGAGTGAGTGAACATTTTTTAAATTATATTGCTGGCTTCTAAAATTAAACTTAGTAGGTGAGAAGGGTCAATAGAGATTTGGAAGATACTTTGCAGCCGAATGCTGAGATTTGTGATGTGCCTAAGCCTTGTATTGAACAATGTTGAACTACCTAAGTGTTTAACTTTTCTATAGTTTCTGGAGAGTGATCTTAAATCAAATCAGTTATCAAAAGCAGGGTCTACTCATACTGTGGTCAGTGGGGGGTTTCGCTGCTGACCTCATTAAAGCAGCCTTGATAAAAGTTCAGAAGCATGTAATAATGCATACGTATGTGTTGCATGGACCTAATGCTTTAATTCGCTATTTCTCACAAGCAGATTTACAAGGGGGCTTAGGGATCTGCAGCCCTTGCTCACTAGTACAGCCTGGTCTGGGTCACATCCCAAACATATCAGCAGAGAAAGAAGCCAAAGCCAAAGCATCTTGGATGCATCTCAGCCTGTATACGGCCTCTTATAATATCCGTTGTAGCTTAGATCTTTGCTGTGTACTGGCTTGCAAGACTACTACTGGGAAATACCATTGTCTCATGTCATGTCATGACTCTGAGGAAACTGTATAATATAGCCGTTCTCAAACACAAATACCAACATTTAGGTACCTCGATAAATGACCTGATTTTGCATGGTCCTGTTGATTGATATCCTGCAGAAAGTGAGGTTGTATATTGGGTGATTTGCTATTAATATCCAAGTTTGAAAATGGGGGCTGCACCTTCTGTGACTATGGCCCCATAAAGATCAACCTCTTTCATAAAACATTACAGGAGTCAGGAGGAGAAAGGAAATATGCAATATGCCTTTATTGTGAAGATTTGTATCTTTATTCTGGATAACATGGAAGTTTCAACGTGGACAAAGCCTTTTCTGAGGATTCATTTAAGTAATACCTTCTCTTCTCCGTTTGCTGATGTATTCTGTCTTCCTTTTGCAAGTTGCCTTTGCAGGTTGGTCAGTCATGAGCAGATAACAGGGGATTTTTGCATACACTGGCAGAAGTGATCTTCCCCAGGTGATTGTTTCAATGACAGTCTTCCTAATTACACTGTGTGCTCCACTTATCACAAAGGCTCCTCAGCAAATGTTGGTAAAGAAGGCCTTCAAAAAGCAGATTTACTCATACAGTAATATATTACCACCCTGTAATTCTCTGTTAATCTCTAGTGATGTCAGTGGTCATCAGATTTTGAGTGAACTGAAAGAGGTCAATTTATTGGATTATCCCCCTGTGCAGGGCTTTGTTTGCAGTGTGCTTTTGGACTCTTAGCTACAGATTATGACAAGCTAAGCGAAGAAAACAACTCTGTAATTTGCAGTCATTGCACATTTAAAATCCTATTTTAGATTTAGATAGAAGCCTTGCGTTGTAGCATTTTGTAAGATAAGTGGGACCTTTGCAAGCTGATGAGAAGGTGGTGTTTGAAAATCCTGCATCTTCTCATTAGATTTCAATTGCAGTTTGGTAGTGTTGCGCTTTTTTTTAGTTGGTCTGGTGAAACTTCACCACCAAATAGCCAGGATTGCTTGCACTCTTTCTTTTTATTAGGAAGTTCTACTCCTTTGGGTCATGGAAATCTTTAAATTATGCTTGTTCTGACAGGAACTATCACTTCTTTCCAATCTAGAATTAGAACCATAGACACTAAACTGCTTTATCCTACCCTTGAATACAAGGATTTAAGTGTGAAGGATAGAGGCGTAACAGCCTTTTGATTTGGATCTTCCCCTGAGCTTGGGCCCATCTGTACATTAGATGTTTCTGTGAGCAACCCCAAGAAAAGGAATACAGCAAGTTTGACCAAGTTCCTCTTCACTTTGTTTTGCAACATGTAGTGGAGTTTTAGCAGCAATGCTACTAAGTTACAATGATAGGGAAACACCTTTTAAATAAGTCCGCATTTAAACCACGTACATAACCATGACAATCAAAGCCATTTATTTATGTGCTTCAGTATGGAATTAGGTTTTTAATCATCTGAAGGGGTATAAGGTATAAAATCTAAGTGCTAAAAAATGCAGCTTGTTCCTGAAACAGGTCAGAGGCCACATAACCTCAGCTGGGTCTTCAAGGAAAGAATGCCTGGCTGTTTGAGAAGTGCCCAGTGGCTACATGGTACTCCACAGTAGTTGTAATTGGGCTTTGCATGAAGTTTATCTCTTTACAATCTAGATTTAAAGATATGATTGTGTTAAATTATAGTGGTTTTCCAGACTGTGAGACTGGTGTGTTGCAGAGAATGACAATCCTTGTGTATAGCAACTGATTAAGACTACTATGTAGTTGGGTTCCCCAGGCATGCCCATGTTTTCTGCACTTAATTTTTATCCTGACAGAGCAATTTGAATGCAGTCCTTTGCCTGAGATTTTCAAGAGTCCAGAAGTCCAGCTGGAGCTGGATGTTGGAAGTACAAAACGAACAGCCATTGCGCTTTGTCGCAAGCATGTCAAGTTGTGACTCTCTGAGTGCACAACAGTCAGTCTGTGTGTATATACAGTGGACTTGCTGCCTCTGCAATGCATTCTGGATGCACCCATACTACTGAGCTTTCCCAGAATGTTACTATTTCTTTTTTCTTCCTCCACAAATCTTTATCTTTATTTTCACACTCCCTCCTGTGGGTCTTGCAAGGAAGCTGCCAGTCAGACTACACTGATGTCTTAGGAGCAAGCTCTGCCCAGGAGTGCAGTCTCAGAACTGGACACTAGAATTTCAGACACTCAGACCTACAGTGGCACCCTAGGACAGACTTGTAGTATGGATCACATCTATTTCAATCTGCTCTTCCATGCAGTGTTCCCTCTCCATACAACTGCTGACCTGTTGTGAGAATAACTGCTGTTGCACAGGTTTAGGGGAAGGAGTTTGTCTCTTAATTTCCCCAAAAGAATAGACATAAATTTACTAGGTAGGTTACAAGAGTTTTGGCAAACTGCTGCTGCTGCAACCTTTCTCATTACAACTGGCTGATGTGGCACCCACTCGCATCACAAGATGTGGCTGCATAGCTGTGCAGCTCCAACTGTCAGACTGGGGCCATGCCAGCTCTTGAAGAACACTACACAAAGACCGTTTTACTATTGTTTATGATTTGTGTTGAAATAGCAGGGGGGACCCAAATTTCACTGGGCTTAGCAGTGCCTGAATGTACCATAGAAAGACAATCACTGTGACAGTGACCCTCTAGTCTCCACAGACAACCTCAAGCCCTGGATGGTCTTGACTCTGACTTACTTTCTCTGGCAAAGCTCCTGCCGAAATAATTTCGCCTTTGTGTATAGTTTTGGAAATGTTGAAGGAAGCCATAGTAAGGGTATTCGCAGCTGGTGCTGTGGGCAATAGAGAACTATCTGCATCCTTTAACGTTCATTGTCAGACATTTTCATGTGTAAGCTAAAAATGTATATGAAGATTGATATGATAAGCTTTTTATATGCATAAAAACAAAGCCTGTATCTCCAAAATACTAACAGACTTTTCTCCTCAATAAAGTGAACAAAATATAAGCCAGAGTCAGTTTTAAAGCCAAGTCCTTTCAAAGAAGTGTTGGCCAAAACAGGTGTAGAAAGCATTAAAACAAATAAAGTCCAGCTGAATTTTCATAACACACTGGGGTAGGTCTTAATTACATTTTTCAGTGAGACCTTGGCAGTTATTACAGCCAAACTTCCCACCTCACAACTTGTTAGTGGTGAGCTTGAAACTGTCTGTCAATGTAGCTGAACATGAAGGTTTTTTGCA
The DNA here is from genome assembly GCF_026419915.1 of Harpia harpyja. Taxonomy (NCBI): domain Eukaryota; kingdom Metazoa; phylum Chordata; class Aves; order Accipitriformes; family Accipitridae; genus Harpia; species Harpia harpyja. The sequence goes on from NC_068953.1 coordinate 35,835,553, forward strand.
GTTAGTATTTCCTCACTCTTGCACCCATTATTTCCTTCGTGTTTAATTGCTTGCTTAGATTTCAGCCTGCCAGACCTGAAATTACATACAAACACTTTGCGGTTTTGGTGCCTTTCTCAGACAGCTGCCACAGTCACTGTCCTGCCTAAGTGTCCTGATAATCTGTACTGCAATATTGCTGTGGTAGAATTGCCTTTTAAGTGCACAACTACAGAATGATTTAAAAAAACTCAGGCTTTCAGATGCATATCTGAAAACTCTGTTTCAATAGTGTAACACCATAAAACACCAACTCTAAGTATCTAGAAAATCAAGGTACTGTGAAGTACTGAATCTGGTATAAGAAATGGGATGATAATGGGACATAGTCTGTAGTAAGTCAGTGACTTTCAGATGTGTGGTGACCAAACGTTTGTGAGATCTCATAGATGTTTAGTTATGTGAAATGAGTTTGATCTCCACTACGTTTTCCTCTGTTATGTGCCCCCATTTCAGACCCTTACCATAGTTAACAAATTCACCGGTTAAGGTCACAGTATCCTGAAAGAAGGTTGTGATTGACACTGCCCACATTACAGCTTGGGAGAGAGGGTTTTGGTATCTTAGCGTGTTGTGTCAACATCTTGCAGCAGTATTATGTTTACAGGTTATAAGTATACATTCTCCTCGTCTTCAGCATTGCTCCACTGACTTCATTTGGACTACTCTGATTTATACCTGCAAATATCAAAGAATACCTTTTGAACATGCCATCTGAATTCCACCCTCAGCATTTCCAGTTCAAAGTGCTGCAACTGTTTCTAAATATAACAACAGTACATTCCAAATTCTCTTTCTTTTCTCATGTTTATTTATAAATGCATGCCAAGAAGCTACAGAAAAAGGGAATTTCTGCATCATTTATCATTCTGACAAAATTCATGATGCCTTGGAAAAAAGGTCACTTACATTGCATTCCTCTCCCAAAATGACTCCTTTCTTTACTCTCATCTGTCAAAAGACATAGGAAAATGTACTTCTGCTGTAGAACTAGCTACTATAGTAAAAATAACATATTAAAATGGTGTTAAATGTTTGCTCGTTCTATCTCTTCTGATTGATTTGTATTTCTTTTCCAGACCTTTGGTGCTGATGATGTTGTGTGCACAAGAATTTATGTAAGAGAGTAAAAACATCAATTTACTTGTCATCTGGGATGAAGTGGAGAACTGTGAAAATCCCCAGTATAATGAGTATCTGTGTGTGCTGTTACTAATGCGGTGTTGTATGTGACCGTGTGTGTTATATCTGAACCCATATCCTCTGTTAAGTGTATTTTGCTTTCATTTTTCATTGCAGACACTATCCCTTCCCACTTTTATGCCATCATTTTTCGTGTCTGCTTTGTATTTTGTAGTTGTCACTTGCTATGGTTTCATCAATTATTAAACTTATTGGGCATAACTCACAGCTGTTTTGGGGTGTTTTTAATAGAAAACCCAGCAGTGCTTTGGTTAGGACTGAAACACTTTTTACTTTCTGTTGAAGTCAGTGTGGAGTTTCAATGCTGTTGGCTAGCACTATGCTGTCAGGGAACACCTCCTAGGGCAACATAAAATGCAGGAGAAAAAGTGAATTGCAAGGCCTTTCACGGAGCTGCAGGCTGCTCTCTCAAACCCAGAGCTCTGCTTCTTTCCTTCTTTCTGTCCTGTCTCCTTGGGAGAGTTGTTGAGGAACAGTTTCTGTATCCTGTGATTGCTGGGACTGTGATTCAGCAGAACCAGACAAGACAAGGAGAGATCTTTACCCTCTTTCCTGATGTGTCTCTGAAGAATGCCCAAACTTTCCCTGTTGAGATGCTCATTATCCAAGTACAAAACCCAGCTGTATCTACAGGACACATAACATTGTGATCATGGCTAATACTTATTGTCATCACACCCAAGCACCTCAGGCCTGATCAGAGAGCCAGCAGAATCTGACAGACTTTACTTGTTTGGGCCTTAAAAAGATAAAGCTGAGGAAAGCTGCTTTTCTCTTACCTTCTCATTAAGGAAATCTTAATGGCTCAGGACCAGGCTATTCCCATGTGCCGCAAGTCAAACCGCCGAGGAAAACAACCGGCCTGGCTGAATGGGGAGCTTTTGCTAGGACTTAAGAAAAAAAGGAGAGTTTATAATCTCTGGAGGAAAGGGCGGGCAACTTGGGAGGAGTACAGGGATCTTGTTAGATCATACAGAGAGAAAATTAGAAAGGCGAAAGCTCAGCTAGAACTAAATCTGGCCACTATCGTAAGGGACAACAAAAAATGTTTTTACAAATATGTTAACAGTAAAAAGAATCCCAAGGAGAATATCTATCCTTTAATGGATACAGAAGGGAACGTAGCAACCAGTGATGAGGAAAAGGCCGAGGTACTTAATGCCTTCTTTGCCTCAGTCTTTAATAGTGAGTCCAATCATCCTCAGGGTACTCCACCTCATGAGCTGGAAGGTAAGGATGAAGAGCATAACATACCCCCCTTAATCCAGGAGGAATTAGTTAGGGATCTGTTACGCCATCTGGACACTCACAAATCTATGGGACCTGATGGGATCCATCCAAGAGTACTGAGGGAACTGGCAGAGGTCCTTGCCAAGCCACTCTCTATCATCTATCAGCGTTCCTGGTCAACAGGGGAGGTCCCAGAGGACTGGAGGCTTGCCAATGTGACTCCCATTTATAAGAAGGGTCGGAGGGAGGATCCGGGGAACTACAGGCCTGTCAGCCTGACCTCGGTACCGGGGAAGATTATGGAACGGTTTGTCTTGAGAGCACTCACATGGCAGCTCCAGGATAAGAGGGGGATCAGGCCCAGTCAGCATGGGTTTACGAAAGGCAGGTCCTGCTTGACCAACCTGATCTCCTTCTGTGACCAGGTGACCCGCCTAGTGGATGAGGGAAAGGCTGTCGATGTTATTTTCCTAGACTTCAGCAAGGCCTTTGACACTGTCTCTCATGGCATACTCCTTGAGAAGCTGGCGTCTTGTGGCCTGGATAAGTGCACTATTCACTGGGTGAAAAACTGGCTGGATGGCCGAGCCCAGAGGGTCGTGGTGAATGGGGTGAAATCCAGTTGGCGGCGGGTCACGAGTGGTGTTCCCCAGGGCTCGGTGTTGGGCCCTGTTCTGTTTAATATCTTTATTGATGATTTGGATGAGGGGATTGAGTGCACCCTCAGGAAGTTTGCAGACGACACCAAGTTGGGAGGCAGGGTCGATCTGCTTGAGGGTAGGGAGGCTCTACAAAGAGATCTGGACAGGCTGGATCGATGGGCTGAGGCCAATTGTATGAAGTTTAACACGGCCAAGTGCCGGGTCCTGCACTTCGGTCATGGCAACCCCATGCAGCGCTACAGGCTTGGGGAAGAGTGGCTGGAAAGCTGCCCAGCAGAGAAAGACCTGGGGGTGCTGGTTGACGGCCGGCTGGATATGAGCCAGCAGTGTGCCCAGGTGGCCAAGAAGGCCAATCGCATCCTAGCCTGTATCAGAAACAGTGCGGCCAGCAGGAGCAGGGCAGTGATCGTTCCCCTGTACTCGGCACTGGTGAGGCCGCACCTCGAGTACTGTGTTCAGTTTTGGGCCCCTCACTACAGGAAAGACATTGAGCTGCTTGAGCGTGTCCAGAGAAGGGCAACCAAGTTGGTGAGGGCCCTTGAGCACAAGTCTTATGAGGAGCGGCTGAGGGATCTGGGGTTGTTCAGTCTAGAAAAGAGGAGGCTGAGGGGAGACCTTATCGCTCTCTACAACTACCTGAAAGGGGGTTGTAGTGAGGTGGGTGTTGGTCTCTTCTGTCAGGTGTCTGGAGATAGGACAAGAGGAAATGGCCTCAAGTTGAGGCAAGGGAGATTTAGGTTAGATATTAGGAAAAATTTTTTTACTGAGAGGGTTGTCAAACATTGGAATGGGCTGCCCAGGGAAGTGGTTGAGTCACCATCCCTGGAGGTATTCAAAAAGCGAGTGGACAGGGTACTCCAGGGCATGGTTTAGGGGGCATGGTTAATGGTTGGACTTGATGATCTTGAAGGTCTTTTCCAACCGAAATGATTCTATGATTCTATGATTCTATGATTCTCACCTGGGACAGAGAAAAATTCCAATGGCTCAGTGTTACAGCTCTCACTTTTGGTGACTCGGTATTTCATTCTTTGAACAACTAAGTATTTCACAAACCAGGGCCATAGTTCAAGAATGAAGGAAACACCAAACTTAATGTATTTATTCTGGCTCAGAGTTCTGGCCACAGCACTATCAAGTATTAGATTCAAGCTGAATAGATACTCCTTTAATGAACCAGAAACTCTTCTGTTCTTCAGCCTTGGAAATACCTGGAGATTGAGACTAGAAGCACTAATTTCAGCACAATATCCAAGCTTGTCTGACCAACTTTCAGCTTTGCAAGAGTAATTTATCTGCTTCATGTCACTCAATCATAGAAGATTTTTAAGAGGTTCAGTGTTAGCAGAATATATGCCCTGTTCACTGGACTGTGCTCAATATTCAGAATGGGAAAATAGGTCCAAATCTTGATTGTCTTGGGACATCCATGGGAAACAAATTACTTTGTCTCTTCATCGCTCGCATAGCTATGCAGAGAAATCCCCTTTGATAGGATTGTCAAACTGCTATGGAGAAATCACCCACCTGTTCTATATATTGCAGTGCGAGGTACAGCAGCGCAAGAGGAGAGAAACGTACGATGTTTTCTGTCTCTTCTGCTCTGACAGGTCACACTTTCTTTCTCTGCCATCAGCACTCAAGATACAATATTACAGTTGAAAAGGGGGATCTTTTCCTTCCACACTCTAACGTTAGGCCAAACCCTGCTTCCAAGACCTTCGTTCAGTTGGTACCAATTAAATACACTGCATGATAGCTCACATTGAAGCATGGGCTGAAATTAGTTCGTTGTGGTTTGGATGCAGCTGAAGCTACCCCCCAGTAAGAATGAAACCATGAGGGGGAATGACAGTGATCTATCTTTATTTTCTATCTTCTTTTAAGATTAAAATGAAAATAGTTGGGTGTTTTCTTCCAAACAAATTCCATTTCAGGAGTATCTGGACCTGGCTGTAGAATCAGCTGTGCCAAAGGGACTCCATAAAAAGTGCGAGGCTGAGCTAGCTCAAAGCTTCTCAGTGATGCAGACAAAACTGTGTCTTGCCACATCAAGGCTGAGAAGTAAATAGCACTGTGTTGCAGGACATGCTGGCACATGCTATATCCTACAGCAACAGGAGCCCACCAACACTGTAGAGTGCTTTGCCTCCACCTCCCAGAAGGTGGGTGGTGGATGTGGGGGCTGGTACAAGCTGATGAGGCAAGTAGTAAAGCCAAAGCCAGTAAGTAGCAGGGCTGGTTTGCCATTTCAGAAAAATGCTACTCTTAGCAACTATCTTTTATACCTGTGTCTAAAGTAGTCCTGATGCACAGTTTGTGAGAGTTCAGCAAAGTATCGATATGAACCTCACATTGGCTAGAGCAAGTGAGTGCATTTAATGGAAGCAGTGATTTCTATGTTTTATTTCTAGGAAGGTTGATGCTAAGCTGTTGTGCTACTCAAGCAAATATCCTTCAGAAAGCTTTCCCATCAACTGGAAAATACCAAGTCAGGTTTCCATCCAGTTGGCAACTACTATCCAAGTAGTCAAGCATGAGGTGTGTAACTGTGTTGTAGAGGTTATGATTAAAAACAGGCTCTTGAGATATAAGCTACCCTGCATAACTGGGAACTTTCTTCTTCCAGCATTGAAACTGTTCCCCTAAGCTTCATTTGCAGTCTGGCATGACAGAAGTTCCTTTCTTTAGCAATTTCATTGTGGAAGCTTCACCACTTGATTGACTTTCATGGAGTTACATTAGAGTTACTGGTCCATGGGTAAATTCATATGAACAGAGACTAGAACTGGTCCAGGGTGTTAGTTTTATGGCTCATTGTTGAAACGGTGCAAAGGCCAAATTGCATTTTGTGAGTCCTCCTGGATTTAAAAGCTCTTAAAATGTAGGCACAAAAGGATTTGGAATGATTTTACTGGCCAAAAGCCTTGCAGTTGTCTCCTGCCTTTCTTTTCTTTGCTGAGATTAAGCTCCTTTGGGAACATGGAAGTTGAACAATGCCAGGGTAGCCAACAGAGACAGTTTTATCCACTTTTTGTGTAAAAAATCATGAATTCACCCCTCCCCAGATAAGGTGATGGAAGCAGAGTAGTGTTACTGTAGCTGGTATCCACAAAAACTTAGTCTCACAATGTCTGAGTGTTAAACAGTTGTGTAGCAGAATAGGATCCTGAAAGCTTCAGGCGGCCACTCTCTGCACATAGGAGGGAGGGATTTTTATATGCGAAGGTGCCAGGACAATGGAGCACCTAAGGGTTACATAAATGGTTTGTTGATTACTTGATAGCATGTGGATATCGGAAAAGGGCCCCAGGGATTTTACGGATATTGCCTTCCAGATTCAAATCAAAGAGATGCTCTCTGCATCACTAGGTCTTTTAATCAGGCCTGTGATGGAACAAGCAGGAGAGCCAGGGGCAGAGCCTGGCTCACAGTTATGTGTATCAGTGAGCAAGCAGAAACTTCCTTCCCCTCACGCTGCTGTGTTCTAATTAGCACTTTGTCACTTGACCTGGAAGCACTCAGTGGTTGCAAGCATAGATTGGTGACAAACATAGCTCACCTCTGTCTGGATGGCAGCTGACTGACCGCTGTATGCGTAACCACCCACTGCATGCTTGCTGTCTTGCAAGTCTCTGTGCCCAAGAAGCTAGACTTCTGAGGTCTGCCAGTGCTTAATGGTGATGGCCAAACGACTTTCAGGCTTTGTGCCTAAAAACTTTCTGACCATATAAGTGAATGCATCAGGGAACTCTTCCCTGTGAGTTTATTACATACTACTACTTATGTTTGAGAGTATTTCTCCACACAAGGCCAGCAGAGTACAGATAGCTAAGAAGGTGAGAAGTCTTCCTCCCTGAAATCTAAAGGCTTTGTCTTGCAGTTGCCTAAAGAGTCGTGCTGGTTGAATGGATACAGTACAAGTGAGTATTTAGTTGCCTAAACATAGGTGTCTACAGCTATTTTAGACATCCTGTGTATCCAAGAGATCTGCACAAAGCTGGCATATAACACAGGCTGCATGAGATCTGTGCCTTTTTTTGAAGAGGCAGCAGCAGTCCAAGGACAAAACCTGAGGGCATCGCAACATAGATGGCTGTGATTAGGCAACTGCCGCCCAACCTATGTGCCTCCAGGCTTGGGACCATGCTGTGCATTGCATTCACCACACTGATAACTAACTGCTGCAGCAAGACAAAGAAAGGGTTATACAGATCTGCAGCAACTTGGCACTGTGTGTAACATTTCACAAAAACAAAACTTCCCCACATGAGTGGAACGCTAGGATACAGCAGCCATATTCTCTGCCCTAGGGCAAGAGGAGTTCATTTTAGGATTTTCCTTTGATTTTCCATACTTTGTTCTTATGCTGCTTTCATAAAACATTTATTGTTTTTCTTTTCTCCAGGAAAAATAAACATCCTAACCAGTAAACACATCAGGCAGTAAAGATCTTTGGATCCAAAATAATCCGCTGTGGGAAATCCAAAATATGAAAAAAAAAATCTCAGCCAGAAATGTGATATTGCATTGAATTGTTCAGTTCACATGCATCTTATCATCAGCTACTATTGTGTGTGAACAGAGCTGTCCCACTGCATGCACTGTATGCCCTGGAGAGCTAGTGCTGCTTTAGCTCAAGTGATCACTTTTGGCACTCAGAGCGCAAAGAGATCTATTTCTGCTGACAGGAAGCTACAAATCCCACATGGCTGCAGAATCCAGAGTCTTTGAATCCTGTTAAAATGTGTGCTGTCTGAATACTGCCATGTGAGAAGTGGAACAACCTAAGGTGTTCTCTTTGATATTACAGATGGCTGGCTGGCTGGCTAAGGAGACCGATGAAAAAAATGCTGTTATTAACAGTGGAGGAATAGGTGGGAATAGACGGCATAGGGCTTTCTGCTAATTTCTTAATTTTCAACAGTCCCTACATTGCCTCCCAGAACATGAGGCCAGTTTCAATCAGAAGCAAAAAAACCCCAGGATTCTTGAAATTTTAGTTCACTCTTACTTGACTCTTGCTGCACTCCGCTAAATCAGAGTGAAGTTCTGAAACCCAGGGATTTTGCCTTGTATCTCTCACTGTTTCCACCTGAGGGCCTGCCAGTGATGCTCCACTGACACAATCTGTGGCAGGCACTCAGTTTTTTTGCCATGTTCCCAGAACAAAGAGGAATCTGGCAGCTAATCTGTTTTACAAGCTTGAGTACGTTCTGCAGTTAGAATTTGCTCTATGGTCACACGCTGCAACTAGAGCGGACAGTGGTGAGGCTTGAAATGGTTTCTGCAGCAGGCAATACCAGTCTTCTACTAGACACTGCTATCTCCCACACAAACCAGCTGCTCACTGAGAGAGGCAGTTCAGTTGCTGAAGCAGAAAGGCGGTGACAGTCTAGGTGACTGACTGAACTACAGATTTCTTAAAAGCCCGGTAGATATGTGTCTGAATGTTAATCTTCGCAAGATGTTCAGGTGGAGCTGGTGGACTGATTTAATCATAGGTCCGGTGAGTTCACAGAAAGTCTTCAAAGGGCTGAAGCTTTCATGTCTAAGTAGCTCCACTGCTGGGAGATAAAGGTGCAATTGGAAATCAAGTGATCTTACAGAAACTGTGGATAGGAAAAGCTATAGTGGGTCAGTGCAAAGGTCCTCTCTCCTCCAGTATCTGGTGCCTAAGACTCTTCCCTGAGACCCCTGTGAGCCTGTATATCCCTTTAGCAGGCTGAAAGACATACAGCTAGTCCGCCTCCAAACCATGCCTTGGAAACCAAGCCTCTATGTGCTTGTGTCCCATTCACTTCAATTTCCTCACCTTTGTGTTCCGCAGACACAAAAAAAATGGCAGGTCTTTTTACCGCCATCAAGGAGGCAAAGGGACCTGTCACCTTTTTAAATGCATTGAGAATTTTTGGCATCTCAGGTTGGGCTGAGACAGAAAGCATCACTGAAATATACAGCAGTTTTGATGACCAAGGACTTAGGGATTCTACCCACTGTGAGTAAAAGAAAAAGTTTGCTATCCTTTTGTGTTTAGCTTCTGTTCTGCCCTATGACACAAACGCAGAAAATACACCACAAGATGAGAGTTTATCTTAGTATCTCTGGAGAAAGATCAGTGATTTAAAACAATCTTGATGGAAAGCAATGTTACCGATGTTACTCAGAGAGACCTCTTGAGCACTAATCTATTGTCCATGTCAATGCTGAGATTCTGATGCTATTAAGAGGTTGCTGATTGCTGAAGCTATGTCTTTCCATTTCTCTTGCTGCAGTTGGGAGATTTTTAAAATGTTCCATATGTGGAAGTTTATGTAAAATTGACACTCTGCCATAACGATGCATAGTGAGTCTGGAACATCTAAATAAAGATATTAATTTGCATATGATCCTCTGTAGGGTGTGCCAGGACATCAGCAATGACTGCAGTGAGAAATCTGTGTCTGAAGTAAGCACCTAATAACTCTTTCTACAGGAGTTTTTAACACTGAGCTTATGCAGTCTGTGGCAAGGCTACAGACTGAGAACATATTGCAGTTATTACAGAGCTTGAAGTCCAAGTTCCTTTTAAGACACGTCACCAGCAATGTGTTTTAATCAGAAATAAATACTTTAGTGAAGTAAATTGGAATCATCTGGACCTGACTGGCATCATATTCTCTCAAGTGTAATTTATTTCCTAATTCCTTTAATGAACTTGATATCCATACTTTGTGATGAACATGAAGAACAGACAGTAAGGATCTGTAATGTTTCCCATTAGCAGAGGTTATACAGAAATGTTGCAGTTGTTGGCTTTGTTGCAGCAACAAAGAGAATCTTCAAAACAGGTCACAGGGCTGCTATGGGAATGGTCAGAATGCTGTAAAAGAACCATTTTCAGGGACGGAGCTTTCTTCCTTGCTATTATTTAAGTAACAGGAGAATGAATTAATTCACTGATTTATCGCCGACATTTCATCCTGCTGGAAAAATATCTAAGAAGATACTCCAGGGCTTGGGGTGGAGGACATCTTGCAATGTTTCTCCTAACCCCATAGCCAGGGTCCCAAGAAGGATGGACACAAAATCACATTTTCAAGAAAGGGAAGAAGGAGGAAAGAAAGGTGTAGCGTGTGTTTGTGTGTGAAATAGCCATCATGTCAGAGTACCTAGTTTTCACACAGCTCTAGTAGTCATAGCTAAAGAGGAACACAGTGCTCTCTTGCCTTTCTTTCAGCTTATTAGAAAGTGACCTGTTTTGTTCAAAAGTTATTCACTTCTATCTGACTGAAAGATAGACAGATGGCATGACTGAAAGACCTCACTCCAATCTTGGGAAACCAGGCTCAACTACAATGAGAGATGTACAGCTGACAGTTTTAGTGACAGAAGGGAATACTGTACGCTCCTGCAGGTAGGGTGAACAGTGCTATGAAATGTCCCATTTCATTATTTTCCCAAAGCTTTTTAATTTTACTGTGTGGATTGACACTGTGGCACGCAAGATTTTCTGTACAAAACTCAAACAGCTTTTTCCCCTCTCATCACAGATAGTATTCTGTGTGTTATGTCAGTGGGGAACACTCTCCATTGTAGATAAAAGTTAAAAAAAAAATCTCAAGTATAATACTTGGAACCATAGCAGTATCTCAGAATAAAGCCCTGAGTCAGTTCCAAGGTAGGGAGGAGGAGAGAGAGGGAATTTATAATTTTCTACCATTTTTTTTCTTCTTGATTTTGGCTGAGAAACAGAATTTAAGGAAGAGTTTGAACACTCTGCCATAATTAAAAGCTTGGCAAGAGCTTCTTTGTACACTTTTTAACTTACATGCATTTGAACAAATTGCTGTATAGCTCCCTAAACTGTTGGACATTTGCTCTTGTTAGGGTAAATTGTGGTTACATCTACTTTTGACCCTGATATCTTGTGAAAGAGTAAGTTGCTCTCTACTAAGTTTAAACAATTGCGTGTGCTAAATGCTTGTAATAAGTGCAGTGGCCTGTTAAATTAAGCTTGAATTTATTCAGGATATGTTAATTTTATGAATACTTTTGAATAAGTAATTATCATTGTGCCTGAAGCCTGTCATTTGGATGCTGCAATACTTAGGGTGCCCATTAGCCAGATTTTATCATCAAATAACACAAAGCAAATACAGAAGGAAATTGCTGGGTGAGGAGAAAAAGTTTGTATCTTGAAGAAGATATTAGGACAAGAATTTAAGAGACATGTCTCTATAAGCAAGACAGGAGTTAAATAAGTTTTTGGAGCTGATTCAACAGTGACATGGTTAGAGAGTTCCTCTCGCAGATAGCAGCCATCATGTGACTGGAGGCAGAAGCAGGCGACGGCCCATGGGGCTGGTTGGGGGCGGCTGAACTTTGTGTTGAGTAGAGCATAAGAATCTGGTGGCAGCCCACTAACGTGCATCTGGTAGAGACAGTTCACATAAGCTGGTCGTAAACAGATGAGATCAGTCTTAAGAAAATGATGAGAACCTACAAACATCCTGGTGTTCACTGGCTGGGAATGGCATGAATCTCCCCCTCAGTTACCCAGTCCTGGGAGGTGTATAATCACTCTGTTACACTGCAGTCTGGGCAGCAATTTTTAGCTCATTCCTACGAAATTGCATTATTGCCTTGCAAGGATTTTACTACCATAGTTACCCGCATATATGTTAATGTGCTTTTTAAAATAAACTCTTCTCTCTGTAGTTTGGGCATATGTTCCCAGTGGACTCCACTGAGTTCCTGCACTGTCCAGAGTTTAGTATTGCTGCACAGAAGACGGAAGGAACTCGCTGGCTTTGGAGGGTTATCCATGGAGATAAGACGTGAGAAGACGTATGCCTCACACAACTGTGAGACATCATGGAGCAACAGGGTAGAGAAGGCTAATACACAGAGCCAGTGCCAATCAGCAGACCAAAACGACTTGCCTTTGGTCAAGGAAGCAACTCTTGTTCCTCCTCTGCCCCTGCTTGGCCAGAGTCAGGATAAGCCTTTCTGGGTGAGTCTAGGAATAAGGTACAGGAATGTAGGAAACGACAGGAAGGTGGATGGTCAGGGATTGCAGCCATGATTTACTAAAATGGAAGACATTTGTGTTGGACAGACTTTTATCCCTTGAAAACAGATACAAGAGTGTCCTTATATTTAAGGATTTCTTACACAGCTCTTTCACTCCACCTAGTTAAGGCCTCAGTCCTGCAATCAGTATATCGAATGCTGCTCACTTGAAAGCAATATGGTTACTTGCTCAAAGGCTGCTTAGCATGTGTTGTCCATGCACACACACACTTCTGCACTGGGAGATCTTGGTGCAAGGCTGTTGGGGGAAACTACTGGTGTGGGCATAAGGAATTTCTTTTAAGGTTCATCTGTAAAGTGCCAGCTGCATTTCTGACTATAAAAACAGCAACAGTGCCCTTTGTATATATGACTTTAAGGGCATAATTTGTCTTATATTGGTGTAATAACTACTGCCTTCTCATGCTTAGCATTGCAAGAATAGCCAGAAGGCATTCAGCCTGCATGAAGCTTACACCAGAGATGTTGTATTCTCCATAATATGTGGTAAACTCTTCTATTGTTTCTGGAAATCTTTGAATGCATTATTTGGCTGTCTCATCATCTGTGTGCATGATAAACTGGGTACTTTTGACTATTGTTTCATAAAACTGTGGCTATGAAAATGAAATGGCCTTTTATTTTATTTGGGCAATAAAGTGATTTATGAAAAGACACATCCATTTCCCTGCTGGGAAGTTCATGTGTGCTTTAAGCCCCAGAGCTGACTGTGGGCTAAGACTCCGCCTTTGCCGTAGTTATTCACCATTTATATTACTGGAGTGCACAGGAGGACTGAGCTGCTCTACTGCCGCAGGCTCTACTGTGCTAGGTGCTGTACAAAGATGGTTTGAGGACCTCTCAAGCCTCAGTCTCTGTAAATGCCCTGGGGCAATAGTCCTGGGGACAAAAAGACACACTCCTCTTCCCCATGGGCTTCAAATGGTCCACATACAGGTTGTTGTCTCTTGTATTTCAGTGGTGAGCTGGAGGGACAGGAGGAAGATTAGAGCAACACAGAAAATAAATCACTCACATAGCCTTGCTTCAGTGCCTTCCCTCTCAGCCCTCTCCACGGCAAGTCCTTCCTCCAGAGCCACACCATTTTCACTTCACTGGGTTCTTGGCTCAATCTGGGCCTGGGAAACACTGCCCCATCTGTTGGGGGCAGGGGGGTGTGTCTCAGGACAACCCTCACTTGTGTGAAATGAAGCTGTGCTCAGCTTTAATCTGGAGTTACAGCTGGGTGCATGGAGCTTGGTTTGGGCAGCCATGATAGCTGGCTGAGGCCACTTGGCTTCATCTGGTGAAGGGTAAATGACTGAAAGGATGAAAACAGGGTTTTTAATTGCCAAGCCACTTGAATCAATAGGGAACTCTTGCATGCTACTACGTGTGGTCTCCATGGACCCCATATGAAAGATGAAGGCAGCTGTGACCTCGCTTCACCACCCTTGCCTCAATCAATAGCTACCAGCTTTTAAAGTCCCAAAAGGTGTGATTAAGCCTCTGCTGCATGAAGTTAGCATTTCCTAGCATACAGCCCATTGTCCTGACTGAAAGGACCTAAAAGCCCTTATTCTGTGAGGGTTAATGACCAGATGTCCCTGGAAGGAAGCCCATCAGCCCTGGCCCTCACTGCCAGGAATTACTACAGCTGATTTCATTCCCCTTTGCATCCACGTCTTAGCTTCAGTGGGCAGCGTGGAGCACTCCACTTGAGTAAACAAGTATATGCGTGCAGGAATAATCCCAGTGATGTCCTGGGAGGGGCCTGGAAAGAGCGTTATTCATTACTGTTGTGTGGAGGATGCTCTTAGTCTATGGGAGGAAGCATCAGAGGGATGCAGACTCAAACCTTTCCATATCTGGCAGTATGACAGTGCATGGTTTCAAGTCCATATATCCAGCACTTTCTCTGGAGCAGTCCCTCTTATGTAGTAAGTGCTTGCATAAATGTGATAGTGCCAGCAAGGCTTACACCAGACCGTCCCCTTGTAATAGCAAAGCTTTAATAATGCGTGAACAGGACAATTGCATTCTCTGTATGAAAACAGTAAGGACAGGTTTATGGTTTGCGACAGCAGATGCTTCAGCACCTTTAACAGGAAGGGAATGGGCAGTATAGTTTGGAGAAATAAATGAACAAAGCAAAAGTTGCCTCATATATGATGTATGTAAGCTGCACATCCAGCAGTGCTAATCATAATGCTACATCATTGTCTAAGGGCCATTTCAATGTCACCATTTTCATGCAGAAATCCAACAGTACATACATCAACTTAAAAGGGTTCTTTGGGCAGCTGGCTTGCTTGCTTGCATTTTTCTTTCGCTCTGTCTCATTATTGATCCCAGAGCTCAAGAGGCTGTGAGGACGTCGCACTCCAAGGAAAACACTAATACTGGTATCTTGCTCTCCACATGGTACGTTATTGACTGTATGTTACTCCAATCAGGCAGCACAATTGGACAGGGAATTTGGTTAGCACTGTATAACCAGGGTATGTGGTGATTACTGCGGTGTCATTATCAGTCTTACAACATGTTTTTGCAGTTGTTAATTAAGGCTTTTATTTTCCTTTGTATGTAAAAATTTGAAAAACTTTGAACAGTATTTGTAAATCTCTAGTCCCTATAGCCAGCAGCAGCTTTGCTTTTGGAGAAAGAAAAGGCCTGTAAGTCTTTTTTCCATAGGTTGTGCCTTGCAGGTGAGTCTGTGTGTAAGGACAGGTCATTAAGGATTTGCTGCTCAAGGATGGAGGCAGAAATAAACTTACGCATGCACAGAATATGGAGCACAGATGAATCCAGTCATGATTCAGTTTGAGTGCAAGATTAGTCTCCTTTGAAATGCCATCAGAAAGCATTTGCTCACAATCTAGGTCACAGCAACAAAGGCTATGGGAGGGATTGACTGAAGGCAAAAGGAGTGAAGCTGAAATTACCTATGTTCAACAGCTGTCTAAGTCTAAGCCAGATGTTTGCAATGTTAAATATTCTGTGGGAACAGAGGCCTGTACCCATGTAGACCCTGTAGTGGTAAGAAACTGGATTGTACATTTATGTTAAGTCCACATAATGACCTCGCAACTGTCTTACCTGTGCTATTGCTAAAAGTCTCTGCTTCTCTTAATGCTGAAAGCATGCTGAACGCTCATTTTCACAGCTAGCTCATACTATGTTTTTTTCTACTGCTTCACTTCCTTCCCCTGAATAAAATAATTGTTCTTTGAGCTCAGTACTGTGAACCAAACATTGATACAGATTAACATGACCAGCAGATGATGGGAAACAAAATCCAGCTATATTCATTCAGCATAAACAAATATTTTGAGGTGCATTGCTCAGGCAGTGATTAGTTTGCCAGCTGTAGGCAGAGCTACAGAGGAAATTAAAAAGATGGAGTGTGCTGAAAACTGCAGAAGGAAAGAAACTACATCAGGGTACACTGATTCATAATGCAGCAGGGAAAGAGTAGGGTTTAGACTAGGATCTGCTGTATTTTAAGATTCTTGCCTCTTTGAGAGTCAGTCCATCTGTGAGACGCTTTCTATACTGTCACGCCAGCAGTGGAGCAGAAACTTTTTTTTTTTTTAACAGGCAGGAGGAGAGGGGAAAGCCCTGCATAAAAGACAAGCTCTCATAAGAGGAAAATATTGCAGGTACCTTTTCAAAATCCTTCAGGATGCAGCTGCAGATAATGAAGACAAATGATTCCTTCAAAATGCCAATAAAGATAATAATGGAAACAAGCTATGCCTAGAATTCACCTCAGCTTTAGATTCTGATGGCAACAAAGATAATAGCATAATGGAGCCTATTGCAGTAGGAGGCAGAAATAGACAAAAGCTAGAAGGATGAAGAGTTATTTAAAATCTCAAAGTGATATGTACAAAAGAGCCTGAGGCAGGAAATCATCGCTGAGATCATGAAAACATGAACAGTACATGCTGAATAATGGAAGTACATTATGGCCTCACTACCTTTACTTGCAGATAGTACAAATAGCATCTCTAGTGCCCTCTCTAAAATGAGGTATCTCAGTAAACAGCATTAAGTGGAAAATAATCAGGATGTTTTCAGAAATACAGTTCTTTTTGTCAAGAAACATCAAACAGTCAGGCCCTAGACCTCTCCTGTCAGCGATGGAACATTAGCCAGGAAAATTCAGTAGGTTTAGGGTAGGATTTCTACTGAAAAAGCAGCCACTTATAGAAAACATCCCAATAATATTGGCACTCAACGGTATTACAAGAGACATGGGAAAGCTAGTTCCAAGTTCCTCTTCCTGTTTTATATGATGCTGTGAGCTTCAGTCTGATGATATGGAAGAAGCCTGCTTATGGTAAGAGCTTTTTGGCAGCCTGGAGATTCTCCTAATCCCTGGAAATGATGAAAAGATCTGAGAGAAAGAAATCCAAACTATATGCATTTCTAAACCAGAATACTAGTCACCTTATCACTTCACACTTAATGCTATCTGATAATGTGGCAAGGCTGGAGTGTCTTTTTGTGTCACTTCCTTTGATTTTTAAGAAAATTTGGGATATAAATTAAATTAAACGGAATAGAAAAAAACCCATATTTTGAGCTGGAAGTTCTGGAGAGGGAACTGAGAAGATTCAAGGATGGGACGAAACAGATGGGGAAGCAGAAAGCCTGGTTCATTTCTGCAAAACTCATCACAGGATTTCTGGATGATAATGCAGGCACTGCCTGAGCCCTCGTGAACCCTGAGCAACAGGGTAGGCCTGTTCTATGTACAACAAAATATGACGTTGTCATTAAGGTCTGTTGAGAACATGGCTGTAAGTGTAAGGGACACGCACACCATTGGAATAGCTGTACTTACAGATCAGTGCTGAAAGTACAGCTGGCAGCCTATATTAATAAGGTTTAATCCGTTACCCAAGGAAACCATATATGTACCATGGGAGTCTGTGACCTCCCACAGGGAGACTGACTACTAACTGCACTAGGATGGTTTAGAAAGGATCTTGTAGCCCTTCAAGGCCTCTCCTCTGCTGATTTATCATGTCATCATATGCTTTTGGGAATCTATCTCACACCTGTCCTTGAAACCTCAGCCTGCTCCTTTTTAAACTTTCCCTGGTAACTCTCTCAGACTTTCACACATTTGTGAAAATCCCCAGAGCCACAATATCATCCTTCCTCAGAAAATCCACCTGTGTCAAGGAATCTCTGACACACAGGACAGTGGTGTGGTAGCAGAAGGGCTGTGCCACTGCTCCTGATGGTCACTGGTACTCTGGGCTTCCCCAGCCGTCTCTCATCTCTCAGATGCTAAAGCTCTTGTAGCAGGAGCAGTCTCTGTTACATATGCACAGTCCATATTACAGTGGAGCCGCTGATTGGAGGCAGCAGTATATTACTTCTAAATAGAAAAATACCGCTACTAAGAGAACAAAGACTTTCAACTGAGATTAACATTTTATTGCCTGGGCGGTAGGTATCAAAGGGCTTTATGGCTCTTCTGGAGGCACTTCAGTCCAGTTGGATTAAAATCAGCACAGCTGTTCCCCAACTGGTTTTAAAAATGCTTCCAGCAAATGCCACTTCCTGCTGTTGCCGTCCTTCTTCTGGAAGCTGCACCATCCTGCTCAGCCTAGCTCAAAGACTTGCTCTTCCACTTCCTCCTCCTCCTCCTCCCCTGTGAGTTTGCTTCAGGCCTAGCAGTCTCCATCCCTGCATCCTCTCTGCACTTCCCAGCCACAACCTTCAGCACAAAACTGATGACTAGAGCATGGTGGGGGTTACCAGTAAGCAAATGAAATTGCACACACAAACAAGTGAGGCTGTGAGTATGGGAGATGTCAGGTTCCTCTTGCTCTGCTCTCCCCTCTACGGTGGGCTTGGGCACCAGGAGTGTATAGCTCTAACTGGTTCTTCCTGCACTGATGGGAGAAGGTATGCTCTGCTGTAGCCAGCCAACTCCTCATGCACCTTGGGGCTGCTCAGCAGAGGCAGTAGGAGAGGTATTTCCTTGTACAGGCCATGCGGAGGTGAAACTTTCAGTTGGTGAGGACTGCACAACCAGCAATAACCATTAATTGTTTCTGCCTCTGCTGTGGCTGATGGGGTGCAGAAAACTTTTGTAGCAATGCAGGGATGAAGAGGGGCTGTAAGACTCCGGCCTCTAACTGCACTTAGAAGTGAGCAATAGCGTACATTTAAAAGAAAATAGTTGAAAGTGCATGTGCTGAAGAAGCCAGGACAGCAGGACCAGAGCAGCAACTCTTCTGCTAAAGAGCTGCAGATGGGTGATGCTGGCGGGAAGCTGAACAGCAGAGTGACAGAAGCAGGGTTCAGAGTTTGTCTAAGCTCCTTTGATTGCTCTCCAATGCACTGCATCGGGTAAGACTCTTGCTGTGCTCTAGCCTAGATTTCACTCCATCCCTAGGATGCAGATGCCATCTGCAGGAGCCACTCGATCTAGCCTCCTGCAAGCTACAATAGCTGTGAAGGGAAGATTTAATTCTAGTAGTCAAAGAGGTGTCAGAAAAGAGACTCTGCTTGTGTCCCTGCCTGTACTCCGAGAAGGAAGCACAACCCTTTTTTGTGGAGGGAGCTGCAATGGTGGGTGGCAGCAAAACTGCCTCTCTCAGCCAGGGTCCAGGAGCAGGGGAGACTGGCTGGCTCAGGCACCCCTCCTATTTCAGGCTGTAGATTGAAGGTCTCTCCTTGTAGAGCTGGGGACTTCCCACCTCCAGCAAAAGTGTGTTTGACAGTATTTAGATAGAAAGACTGGAGTTGTCTGCTCCCATCGCTGACTTCTTCCCCAATATGCCTCTTGGGTTCTCCTAAATATAGAGGTCTGTGGGACTCTTACCAAGTTCTGACTGGAGGACCATTTTCTCAGAGAGATGATACAGTGTTCTTATCTCAGACTGTTACTGGTTTCTAAGATGGATGGGTATGGTTTTGAATGGTCGTTGACTTCATGAGTTGGGTCTTATCTTGCTAAAAGCCTCATTCAGTGCAATCTATTAAGAAGTCCTGAGCACAACCCCAACATCTCTCTCTGTCCTTTGGGTCACAGTGCAGGTAATGACATATCAAGACTGAGCTGAAAACAGAACTTGCTGTGAGCCAAGTCCCAACTCACCAGAAAACAAAATGCAGAAAGTGTCTTGTCCTGCTGTGGAGGTTTCCACAGATGACTGAAGATTGTCAGGTGTGGATAAGCTGTCATCATATTAGAAGCATTTAATAGCAATCAGCAGTTAAAAAGAGCTTTAATACCATCCATACTACCCTTGTGCACTAGGGAATTGCAGTGCATGGTGCTGAAGGGTGTAACTTTATGATCATTCTTGCCAACTGTTTCACTAAATCCCCAAATTTCTTTCTTGTGGATGTATGGAATGTGTTCCCTGCTGCCATCCCTCTCTGAAGGCATGGAGCCCTGGGCTCTCTGCAGCTGGGATGTGCCCAACAGTGGTGCCCAGCACTCAGCTCTCCTCACTTTCCTCCCTCCAGATGGGAGAAATGCACATAGTGGTACTTGCTAAATTAAGCATTCTCCTGCAGTGAGAGAGGAGAGCAAGTGATTTGGCTCTCCAGAGCATGTGTGAGCAGATGGCAGGTGAGGTCTACCTTCCTGAGAGGGATAACACTTGTTCCCAGAGGTTTAGGGGTGAAAGCTTGGCCAGCAGTGCCTGGGCTTGCAAAAAATCCTGAGGTAAGAAAGCTGAACTGTGCCTCCCCCCTCAGTTTCCAGCAGTGTTTAGGAAAGAAGGCAACAGATGCCATCCATTTAAAACAAGCACGCCAGTAACAACCACAGCCTGAACCAAAACAGATGTCATCTCTATGGCTGTTAAGCCTGATATTTCACAGACTGCTGTAAGCGCTGGACAGTGTAGCTTGAGGTTCCCCAGTCGCTTATTGTACTTCCTTCACGCTCACAACTCAGCATCCAGTTAATCTGCCATCAGCACAAAATAGTCCTTCTACTTCCTGACATCGCTGGGAAAGACTTAGTATACACCTAGACTCTGCTGAGTAACTAGAAAAGGAAAATTTTCAAGATCCCTAACAATACAGGAGGACCAACGGTACTGCAACCTGAAAATAGGTGCCTGTTTTCAGAATAGTAAAAGTTTGCCATCCTATTCTTTTATTATATGATCTATTTGGAAGTAAGCACATTTACTGAATTTCCCTTTTGGTACTAACAAACTCTTCACAGCAAGGTTGTTCTCCCAAACACAATTTGGGCAGGATCCCATATACTAGCACTTCTCTCACAAGTAAAAATCATCTTAAACACCTCTTTTCTTCATCTGGAGAAGTAAAATGTACCAAGCCCCAGAAATAAGTTTTGAAAAGCCGCTTCCATGATACTTGAGCCTCTCCTTATACTCAACCTGAACTTTAGAACAGTTCATGTGCTATCTCTAGATAGTTGCAAGGCTGCATTATCATCTGATTTACTGAGAGTCTGCTGAATGCTTGGGAGGGACTTTTAGAGGGGTTTTAGGGTTGTGTAAATCTGTATAAACAGCAGCTCTTGTAAGAGATTAAAACAAACTTTTGGACTTCCTGAGCACCAGCATTTTAGAGGAAAAATTATCATGGCAACTTGAATTGCTATCAGTGAATCAACTAATAAACATCAGTCTGAGGTAATTAATATCCCAGGGGATGAGAAATCCAGGGAGTGTTTTTTCTCACTGGAGCCCTAGCATGGTGTCGTGGTTTAACCCCAGCCAGCAACTAAGCACCACGCAGCCACTCACTCACCCCCCCCACCCAGTGGGAAGGGGGAGAAAATCGGGAAAAGAAGCAAAACCCGCGGGTTGAGATAAAAACGGTTTAATAGAACAGAAAAGAAGAAACTAATAATGGTAATGATAACACTAATAAAATGACAACAGCAATAATGAAAGGATTGGAATGTACAAATGATGTGCAGTCCAATTGCTCACCACCCGCCGACCGACACCCAGCCAGTCCCCGAGCAGCGACTCCCCTGCCCCCCCTTCCCCGTTCCTATACTAGATGAGACGTCCCATGGTATGGAATACCCCGTTGGCCAGTTTGGGTCAGGTGCCCTGGCTGTGTCCTGTGCCAACTTCTTGTGCCCCTCCAGCTTTCTCGCTGGCTGGGCATGAGAAGCTGAAAAATCCTTGACATTAGTCTAAACACTACTGAGCAACAACTGAAAACATCAGTGTTATCAACATTCTTCACATGCTGAACTCAAAAACACAGCACCGTACCAGCTACTAGGAAGACAGTTAACTCTATCCGAGCTGAAACTAGGACACATGGGTAAGGAGTTTGACTTTCAGTGTCTTCCATGACACTGGCTCATGCAGCACAGACTCCTTGCCATACAGCTAGTGTTAGGAATAAGTGCTTTCTCCTCTGGCAGTTATTAATCTACTTATTTTGATATTAGCAATTTTGTGTAGTGATTATAAGCTATATACAATCAAAAGTGAAGCTTAAATTCATATTCTTGAAGATTACATGGTGGCACTGAGGATACTGTAGTACAAAAAAAAAAAATTGCAAAAGCAAAGATTGTATCTCAAACCATGTGGTATCAAAACTAAATATTCAGTCACGTTCTTACTGAAATATCCAACCTGCCATGTTCTTAGTTTACAGCTTACCTAATTCCTGTGGCTTTGCTGCTGTGGCACAGACATAGGGGAATGCAACTATTTGGTTTTTTTCTTACAAATTGTCCAACATGTATTTTACAAACCCTTTTTTCAGTTTGTTACTGAAAAGATGCCGATGTCAAAATGTCTTTGTGATCTTTTTAATTAGCTGCCCCAAGTAGCTCCAACTTTGAAATAGGCTATGCATAGATTACTATGTGTCTTACCCACCTCTGTAGATTCACTTGCGGATCTTAGACTCGATTGATAGGACTGACCTAAACTTCTTAAGTAAATATTCTACAGAGGTTTCCCAAGTTTTCATTCTTAATCTCCTAAACTCACTCACATGGAAAAAAAACCCTTCAGTTGCTGTGTATTTTTTTCATCTGTAGCTAAGTATGAAAATTTTTACTCTCCTCCTCTAAAGATCTCTCACCACCTTAGAACCGTGTAAGATTGACTGCATTTGAGCTCTAAGTACAAGTCATATGGTAGTCTGTGTGTAGCCAGGATTAGAAGCGATTTGATTCAAAGGCTTGTACTTCAAACTGTTGGACCAACCTGCTTCTCCTGTAGAGGGACGTATAGTCTGGGTGCCATCTGGTTGTTCCTGCTATTGTCTTTCATCCATCTTTATAGAAAAAGGGAGGAAGACAAAAGAAAGGCACAACTAGAAAAGTGTTTTGCATTACATTGGGTTCTCTCTTTCTGTCTTGGTATGGTCTCTGTTTTATATTAAACTGCTGTGGAATACAGGCCTGAGAGCATTATTTAGCTCAGCTTTTTCCACAACAAAACTGCTTTCTCTAAAGGCTGAAATATGGTGAACAACAAAACTGAAATTCTCTCTGTGTAGTGACTGTCTTTCGCAGAAGTAGCACAAAGTAATTCCTTCTATTCACATTCTCTTCTTCACTAAGACACTCCCATTTAGCCTGCTTCTGTCAGCTCTAATTACAAACCAGCAATACCTATCTCCGTTTTTCTGCTGGATAAGGTCTCCCTTGAATTTTACTTATTTCAGGATGTTGGATCCCAGCTGGGAAATGGAGAAAACATTCTGGAAACTGCAAAAACATCTTTCTTCCTAGATGGTTACACAACACCTTAAAGGGCTCCATGATTCTAAAAGAATCACACATAAAAAAACTAGTATGCAGAACAATGGGGTAGCCCTGCTGCTAATAAGCAAAGAGAAAGAAAATTTTGAGTATAAATTAAAAGCCTAACGTCAAATGGCTAAACATTTTGTTAAAACCAAATATACATGGGATTTGCTTTCCAGAAATCTGTCTGATATGGAAGAAGGGCACAAAACCCTAAACATCTAGTGCTAAAGGATTCAGCATGTGAACAAGAAATACTCCCTAAAATTCCTTTCCTTGGATGTACCTGACCCACCGAAGTTAGCCTTCAGCCAACAGTGGAAGATAACCAGCAGTCATTTTGTCACCGGCATCCTGTGAACTCAGCCCTGTGAGACTAGGGGTTTCTTTGACAAAGGAAGACAAGTGGTCAGTCAGGGCGCAGAATGTCCCTGGAGATGCATCTTATCTAAATTTGTCAAGAGACGAAGATACCATCATTTGACTGCCAACACTTCATCTGCTCGTCACTGCACCTCCCAGCACTGACCCCAGAAACTCCTGCCAAAGTCCTCTGGGAGCAAACGCGTGGCCAGCATGTGTGAGGCAGCCACGTGTGCTGGGGAGCAGAGGGTAAACCCACCCTTTGCGCCAAGGTATTAGGCTGCAGCCCCCACTGTTTGTCTGAGCTTTGAATGAAAAATGACTGCACTGATCCAACAAGGGTAAAAGCTATAAACAAGATGCCACGGATAAATAATCTGTTCAAAGGAACAGACAGCTTTTGGCATCCTGAACATGCTTTACACAACTAAATTGGGGGAGCTCCTCTAGACACGTCTCGGCTACATCCTCCACCACCTTCCTTCCCACTGATCTAGTTCCTTCTGCCTGCAGTCTCTCAAAGATATGCCAGACATCACTGCAGCCTAGAACAGGTAAAAAGATGCCAGAATTACGGTTGCTCATGCAGTTTTGAGTATAACTTTTGCAATCGGTGTGTCAAATCATTCTGTCATGGTTCAGGAAGGCAATGGCAGTTTAGGTCAAAACAGATGCAGGCAAAAGGGAAAATGGATCAATTAAAGGCCAAGTCACAGGCACCTTCTTGGTAATCTTCCTGGCTGCCTGAGCCTGCTGCTAAGTTCTGGCTGCATTAGCATCTAAACCCTAGGTATTATCTATGTCTTATAGCCTGGAGAAACTAGTATCACTTGACTTGGTCACCACTGTGAGTATGACCTCATGTACTGCAACCATTGCACTGCAGATCAAGACAAAAATAAAATTCCATCATCCAGCGAAGAAAAAAGATCATCATTTGAAAGCAAGAAAAGAAAAAAATATATGAAATGAAAAAACCTCCCAAAGAAACCTAGCATCACAGACTAAGAACAGAGCAAGGTTAAGCCTGGCTGCATGACAGAATGACACGGCCACATCTTTCCACCCTTTTGTGTGGACTATGGTAGCATTACTGCTCTGCATCAGGAATCAGCTCATGGAGGGGGCTTTAATGCTCTACCCTGGGAAAGGTTTGCTAGTACAGGTTTCTATCCTTAAAGGCCATCCTATGCCATCTTAGCAGTGGAAGGCAAGAACACGATGAATTGCAGCCAAGAGCAACTTCACAGGACTTCTGGAGCACTGCTGCAGTGGTCCCACGTGTCTGCAAGGCACTCTGGTAAATACTGCTGAGAGAAACGGATCTCCTTAAAGCAGTTTCAGCCTAACGACGTTACTCTTGTGAAAAGCGTTAAGAGCCTCGTTACAACGCTCTACTTTAATCTACTGCGAGCCTCAGATGCCTCTGGAAGAACCCCCCAGCCAGGGCTGCAGCCTGCTCCAGCTCGGGCGGCCGCCTGCTGCCATCGGGAGGGAAGGGTTGTGTGGCTGAGGAAAAGGGCACGACCACCCACAGGCCCGGCGGGCCTGCTCTTGAAAACCCTCGGCGGCTGACGTGAGGCACCGTCGCCCGGAGCCCATCGAGCCCCTACGAGCCCACAGCGCTGCGGGGCCGAGCCCAGGGGCTGCGGACAGGCGTCCCGGCCTCAAGTTGGGGCGGGTGGATGAGGCCCGGCGAGGCCCCGGCGGCGACCGCCGCCCCACGGACCGTTAGGCCGGGGCGGGGGCGGTGAAGCCGAGCTGCGCCCCGTCACGTGGGGCCGCACGTCCCCCGCGGCGGCGACCAATAGGCGGCACCCGCGCGAGGGTGGCCGCCTCCTCCCCCGACTCCGAGCGCTTCCCCGGAGGGTAGCTCCGCCCCGCTGCCCGCGTCATCGGCTTCACAAGCCTCGCGAGAGCTAGGCGCCTTCCCTCCCTCGGCTACTTCCGCCCTCCCCGCGGAAGCCTCGCGAGATCTCGCGTCCTTCTCTCCACCGCCTCTCGCGGGCGGGGCGGCCCCAGCTCTCGCGAGACTGCGCCCAGCGCCCGCGGAGGCGGGCGCTGGGCGCAGTCTCGCGAGAGCTGGGGCCGCCCCGCCCGGGCCAGCTTCCCCCCCGCCCCCCCCGGCCCCCCGCTCCCCTCCCCGCAGAGCTAATATGGTCGCCAGCGATGGACCCTGTCAGGCCAGGTCAGTGGGAGCGGGTCTTCCGCCTCCCGCGGGGGCTTCCTCCGACTTCGGGGGACCGCCGTTACCTCCCCCGGCGGGACCCCCACCTTCCCCCCCCGCTGCGGCCTGGGCCGTCGCTTCGATTCGGTCGGCGGCGGAGCGGGGCGACGGCCCGGTCCAAATGCGGTCGTCCGTTCCCCCCCCCCCCCCCCCCCGCCCCCCGGCGGTATGAGGCGGCGGCGCGCGGCGCCTCACGTCTCCCGCCCCGGTCTCGCCTCATTCCCGGCGACCGCCGGCGGCCCTTTGTGCGGGAACGCTGCTCCGGGCCTGCGGCGGGGCGGGAGCGGCCACCCCTTCCCCCGTCGCTCCCCCGCTGCTCCGGGGCACCCGGGGCCCGTTACCGCCCCCGGCGGCGGCCGTACCCCGCCGCGGGAATCGCTTTGTTCTCAGTGGCGGTGGGGCCGGCTTCGGGACCCGCTCGCTCGGCGGCTGTTCCCTTGGGCGCCTGGTCGCGGGTGTAAGCACGTCCCGCCGGGCCTCCCGTTATTCCCGGTGACGGTTTTTGTTTCTCTGTCGGTTCTGTCTGCCGCAGACGCGGCGGCTGAGCGAGGGGTGTCGTGCCCATAAAGGTGTCTGCCCGTAGTGCTGAGGCCTAAACGGTACTCGGCTTAATTTGGGGGGGGTGGTGTCATGTTAATTGTTTGGCTGTTCAAGTGACGCAGTTTTTTGTTAGCTGTTGATGATGCGGCGTTTGCTTTGCAGTGAAAGTGTAACTGTAGTGTATTAAGATCAAAGCAAACGACAAACAAAGGGTAAGTGTTCTGCTGCAGAGCCAACGTTTGGTATTTGTGCTCACGGGAGCAGCTCGGTGATGTCAGAACTAACACCATTTTCCCCGCTGTTTGTAATTAGATTTTATTTTCTTAAACTTTTACTATATGAAGTTTTTTAGGCCTGAGGGAGCATATCGTTGGCACTGCACCTTTAGTTTGACAGCAATTGAATTAAAACGTTCTTTTTGTGAATGACTTCTCTTCTTAAGAAGTTATTTATTCTTTCCACCTAATAGCTGTTATGGGGTTTATTTTTGTCTCTTGTTTGCTTGTCATTAGCCTGGCACTTAATGCTTTATGTTTTCTACGATATTAAAACCTGTATCTCTTATCTGAGTTGGTGAGGTGCATTTATCCTATTTTGTAGATGGTAAACCAAGACAATAAAGGTCAAACGTATTCAGGCGTGCGACTATGCTGATTACTCGCGTGACCTGTATATAGCTAGCATTACAGATACTTTTCAAATGCATCTTAGTCACGTATCTACATCACCAGGTGTCTCAATCCATTTAGAAACCTTTCGATATTACGATTTCCTTACAGTCCTAGAAGAACATTCTTTTTGGTAAAATCAGAAATAAAAAGCTGCTCTTATGAGTTGTCTATCAGCGCTCAAGCCTTCCATTTTTTTATAGCTGTAACTTTTTTTGTTTGTTTTTTTCCCCCCAGGAAGCCCTTACCAGCTCGTAATTGAAGCATTAGGAAACTATCCACAAAAGAAGTTCTACAATGTCTCAAAGCTTGGAGGCGCCAAGTATGGTAATGATAGTTTTTAGTTGTTTGTAACTGGGATGGTACCAGCAGTAAACATGCACTGCTCACACTTTTCCAATCTGTTACTGCCTTATGAAGTTGGTAGGGGGTAATACTTCATGTAGTTTTTTTTTCAGTAAGGGAGAAAGTATAGGTGTTGCTGAAGTTTTCAGCAATACTCCAAATCAGAATAATTTCTCTTTGGGAAAAAATGAAGTGACAGAGAACTCCGACGTAGTACTTAATAAATACAGTTTTTACTGTAATTTTGTACTGCTGCTTGGTGTTCTAGTTCCGCCTTACCAGCAACTTCAGATAGTGGGTAGCTGTGTTTACTAGAACATAGCCACTACTGCATTTGCTGCAGAAGGATGAGGCTTTGTGGTGTTCATACGATTGCTTAATCTCAGCATGTCGTTAGTATGTAATATCACACTAGATGGTATGTGCCAAAAAGACTTTTACTGGGTCTCTGGGTCTGGGTGCCTTTTAAAAAATAAAAAGTATGTGCATATGTGATGGGTGAGGGGAATACATGCAGATGGAGAGAGTTATGGATCAGTGTCAGCTGAAATGCGCTTTACTCTTGCACATAATCAAAACATACTTTCATTATTCTCTCCCTTTGCTTTCACGTTAAACTCCTTCCTAAAATATTTACCTGATGTACATATTAAAGGTATTTGGAATTTTTTTTTTTTCAGTTTTGCAAGGTCTGAATTACTCTCCTATACTTACAGAATTCGTGATGTGTTTCTTAACTAAAAAATTACCTGTGGATATTTCGCTTTAAACTCATATTTGACAGCAGTGATTACTTCCCTCTTGTTTGAAGGGAAGAAGGTGTACAATGGCTGCTGAAACTTTTGTGCAACAGCTGTGGGCTCTTGCAAATTTCTACTACTTGTAATAATGAAGTTAATCTTTCAGATAAGCATATAAGAAGGAGGTAGAATGCTTCTGGTTTTGGCTTTGTCCAGGAAGAAGCAGTAGCATGGTAGTAACAAAACCAGTTGGTTTTACAGCAGTTTTTTGAAAAGCCTCGTGGCAGGAGCGGAAATATAAACAGAAGATACTACTTTCTGCTAAGATGTGCCAAAAACCTTGGAGCAGCAGCGGATATTCCCAAAGATAGTCGGAGAAGGAGTCTAAACAGACTAGACTAAGAGTGTCTTTGTCTTCCAATGGAAACTTCTGTGCAGAAGTTGGAAGCGTCATATTAACTACATATTATCAAGATATTAAATAAAATTTATGCACAGTGAGGGACAGCACTGGTAGCAAATCCAGCACCTGGAATTGCTCATTGCATTTGTTGCTGGAACATTAAGTTTGGGTTTTACCTGTTTGCCCTCTGCCTTCAGGCTTCTAACTATAATCTGACAATAAGTGCCTGTTTAAATTAATAAGATTACTAATGTAAATGGTAATTGATTTATTTGCCAATTTGCTAGGGAGAATCTGATTTTCTAGTGTTTAAAATAGTATTCAGTTATGGGGAAAATGGCAGCTAGAAAGAGCTCAGAATGATTTAGGGCAGAGGGGGCATCTGGAGATCTAGTCCAGCCTCGTGCTGGGAATAGGACTAACTTGGAGAGCCTTTCTCAGCTGAGCTCTGCAGCTCTGTGAGGATGGAGATTCCACCACCTCTCTTGATCCTGTGCTTAACCAACCTCCCTGTGAACTTCTTTTTCCTTGTATCCAGTCACAGTGTCCCTTCCTGCACCTTGTGAGTATTTTTTGTCCTTTCACCATGCACTTCTGAGAAGTTAGGCCTCACCTTCTCTGCAGTTCCTGTTAGGTTGTGGATGACTACAGTTAGCTCACTTTGCTCACCCTGAGAAGAGAAAGCTAACCCAGGTCTCCCAACTGCTCCTGTGTGTTGGGTACGGTGGCCCCATAACCATCTTAGAAGGCCCTTCGCTGGGTGTGATCTCATTTCTTGAGATCTCCTGTATCCTGGGAGGCCCAAAACTGCACACAGTGTTGCAGACGTGAGCTTGCTAGTGCCTAATAGAGAGAAGTAGTCGCTTCTCCATAGCTGGTGGCTGCTGAGCAGCCCATTGAACAGTTAGATTTATCACTGTAAGGATGCACTGCTTATTATTTGTAATCCAAGAAAAAGCAAAACAATTTTCTTCTGGTAACTTGGCTTTTAGATAGTGAGTGGTGGCATTACATCTGATTAGACATGTTTTTGATTACATTCTTGATTATTCTGAGTGACTTGTCTAATTAGACAACAGTGGTTAATACCTGAGAAAGACACACAAGGAGAAAAGAGTAAGCAAATCCTATATTAATAGTTTGTGGACAAACCTCTGGATTAGGTTGAGACCACCAAATTCAACTTTTTTGTTAAAGCCTGAACTTAATTGTTTCACCCTCTTCTTCCAACTAACTTTTTTTACATTTCTCACTGTTCTCAAAGTCATTTGCCTGCTTGAATGGTGCTGAAAATAATGGGATTTGGGGAGAAATGTGAATTAATCTTGATTTTTTTTTTTTGTTTGTTTGCAGTGAGTAGTGACATCTGCTTCTTTTTTCTCCTTCCACTTTTCTTTCTCGTTTCCAGTTCCCTAAATTTTTTCGTACTGCTTCTAGTCAATACCTTAATCCAGATCAGTAACAAACTAAAGTTGTATTTAGTGAAATGTCATTCTTTATATTTGATGAAATGTGTTTAATTTTAGGGCACGTGGCAGACTAGTTTCTGGTCTTCATATCACTGTTTATAAAAAAAATAAAATATAGAAAATATGCTGGCATTGGATGCTTTTCATACCTCAAGTAATGAAATGGTGAAATTTACAGTTAAAAAAAAATTTTTTTGAATGTTCTAACTGTTGTTGCTTTTCACCCACTTCAGTAGTAATCCCAGCTCTAGATCGCGTGCATCTCTCTCCGCCAGCATAGCATACTTTCTTAAATGTCACTGTCTTAACACAGTGTGGTCAAGCCATTGGTATCTTCCATTCAAATCCCATATGATAACTAATCTTCGGCAATGTATACATTATGCAACTCACTGTTCCATATTGTGTAATGAATATCAAGCTGTAGGCAACTGGAAAAGCAGGCTCCTGTAGCTCTTATCCTTCCAATCCCTAGCAAAGTGGAATTCTTTAGAAATGGGAGACGGTAATTTTTAAAAAACTACGTAAGCTGACGGTGTTGCACTACTTAAGTCAGTTACTTTGCTTTACCCTAGATACTCTGCCTTATTCCATACGAGTGTTGTTTGAATCCAGTATCCGTAACTGTGATGGCTTCTTGGTGAAAGAAACAGACGCTATGAACATCTTAGACTGGAAAACAAAACAGAATAATGTTGAAGTGCCCTTCTGTCCTGCCAGAGTTGTTCTTCAAGACTTTACGTAAGTGTGTGTGTGTGCGCGCACGCCAAAACCACTGAAATAATCTGTGTAAACTCACTGAGTTGTATGTACAGTTCTTTGGCTTGAAAATAAATAGCATCTAGCCTTTTGATACTGAAGTATCTCTTTTTCTCAATAGAAACCTGTGCACTGCTGCTGCTATCCAGTAGATTCCTCATGATAATTACATGTGATGCAAAGATAAGAGTTGTTCCACGGGGTACCCTGGTTTTAGTGCAGGTTGGCGAGGCTGAAGCTGTTGGCTTACCAGGAACATTTTACAGGATAAGAGCCAAAACACAAATGGAAGTGGTGACATTTTGGCTGTAGCCAGATGGCTGACAGTTCATTGAAATATATAGAATTCTTTCTTGAGATAACTGAAGATTAAATATTGCTTACTCCACAAGTGTATGTAATTCAATTGAATCCATGAATAATACATACATTTAAAAAGCAGTCTCCTAGGATATTAACTTTCTTTGTGATTTGAGTATGGCATAGGTAAAAGGGCAGTCCTTCAGCAATTTGCAAATATTAAATTTCAGCTGTTTTGCTGACTCATTAACTGTATATTTATCAAGAAGTGAGATAATTAAAAAAAGGAATTGTGATATTAATAATAAAAATGAGGTAACTTATGCTTAGCAAGCGAAGTCAGGAAGATTATATAGTACTGTGTTACATAAACATTGTCCTCACCTCAGTTTTTTACTTGAGGTACACATATCTATGTAATGGCAACAAGAATATTTTTGTAAAATGCTCTGAGCTTCAGAAATGGCTGGCTCTGTAAGAAGAGTAATAATACAAGCTAAGGTGTTAAAATGTGTAGCATGAGCATGGTTTGCATAGCAAGGTTCTATCATAAAGGTAGTAAGTATCTAAAAATTAGTTTTGTAGTAAAGTACCGTAGCACTTCAGAAGCATAGCAAGACAAAAGAGAAATGTAATTCTCTTCTTTGAGATGTTCCTATGTTCTTGTTTGGTAAGTTATCTTCAAACATGCTGTTGATTGTTGTGAATGAGTACCAACTTCATTAACTTTTAAAAATGCTTAAATTTCTTTAAAATTTAGAGAATAGAGCAGTTGGGGTTTATTACCTGAAATAGAACTTGAGTAGATGTAGACTTAAAATTAAAAAGAAGCTTGTATATTTTAGTGAGTTGATGTCCCATGTTATTATACGATTTTGTTTTTCCATCTGTTAGTGGAATTCCAGCAATGGTGGATTTCGCTGCCATGAGGGAAGCTGTGAGAAATGCTGGAGGAGATCCTGTGAAAGTCAATCCTGCCTGCCCAACTGATCTCACTGTTGACCATTCTCTGCAGATTGATTTCAGCAAATGGTAACGTACCTCATTTTTTTGATGAGCCATACATTTTTGTCTGATACTGAAGAATGGATTTACTCTGGTCTTGGTACTATCCCATCAAATCATTTGTCATGTGTGGATCCCTGAAACTACACCTGATGATATTTGAAAGAGGGCTGGATAAAAATGGATAAAATAACACTCCTGAAGGAGAAAAAGAATGGTTGTGAGGGGTTGTGGATAAAGTTGACTGACAGCCCAAATTCTGGGCCAGAGATTGCTGAAATAACTGGATCTGTCATGGTTTCCAGAAAATAGTATGTCTTAAGAGAATGAGGCAGAGGGAGTTTGTAATTTTGCTTTGCCCTGTTTTTACTGTTAATGTTAAACAAAACTTTTTTTTTTTTTTTTAAAGTCACTGCCTTGTCGCTGCCAATCGCTTGCAATCCTGCTGGACATATTGAAAGACTGTCATTTCAGCCGATAGCTTATGACTTTTTTTTTTATGGGCCTGGATTTTACAACAGATTAAAAAAAGCTGCATTTATCTGCAGAGAGAGAAGTACTTGTAGGAGTCTGGAAAAGTACTGGGACTGGAAAACTAACAGCATGGTTTTCCTTTTCTGAGGGGCAGTATTGTGATGAAAACAGCCTGGGGCTGCCTTTTGCTAGAAACATAATACTGCAGAAGAGGAAAAACTCACGTTTTATTCAGTGTTCTCTGAAGTAAACAGTAAATAATGCAGCTCCCCTCCACCTTCTCCTCCACCCTCCATCATGGAGCCTTTCAAACTCATGCAGAATTGTGTAAATTGCTCAAGCTCTTTGGGAATTTTAAAAGTTCACGGGGAAAAAAAGCCTGTGGTCAAATGGACATAGGTGTACAAGTAATTTCTGTAGACCTTACAAATACATACAGGATTTCAGTTTGGTTGGTACTAAAAGAGTGAAGAGCAAGAAGCTAAAAATCATTTGTTGTGTTGCATATGTGTCGTTTCAGTTCTGTGGTCTGTCCAATCTTGGGTCTGGAGGGACAGCTGGTTCGATTGCAATTAGGCTAGCCTAAAATTATCAGAAAGACCAAGTGTTGGCAAGAGGTCTCAACGTGCTGCTTTGTAATGATAAATCCAGCTTCTGTAGTTTCACTTCTGGAAAGCTTACAGGGTCTCAGCAGCTGCTGGTCTATGATAAGAAACCCTCCGCTACAGGATGGTTTGTGCTGCTTTTATGTAGCTTCCATCTCCTGCTGATCAGAGGCTTGTGGACCAAGTTGGGATTTAGACAAGGTATCCTCTGAGGCCATGCACTATCCTGCAGTTTGATAACTAAGTATCTTTCTGTGTTACTGAAGCAGAAGAAAGCAGTGGCTTTAATTATGAATCCATGATTTGGTAAATATTGAGAGGTAAAAAGTAATTCATTTTTCACAACAAGCTTTTGCTCTCATGCGAGGACTGAATATTGTACAAATAGAGGATAGCATGCTATATGGGCTTTATTTAAAAAAAAAACAACCCACTCTCAACCTTTCTGTCTTACCTCTGACTACATTGAATAGTGTATAGGATTTATCTGAGCCTTTGAGAATTTGTATAAAAAGCCTATTAAATAATAAAGTTACATTTCTTTCCTTGAGAAAGCTTTGTCTGTAGTCATTCCTCTGTGGATTTAACAGATCATGTACAGCACTGTCTTAAAAAAAGAAACATGTTCAGCAAGTCCACCACTTGGATGAGGCTCTACCCATACCTTCAGAGTTTAAAACCCTGAGTTTAGCCTTTACAACACTGTTTATAAAGATTTCTGGTCTGTTGTGAACAAATTGAAGGAGTTTTTTATCTGGTGGCAATCTTTCAGACAATCCAGTTCTGTTCACTTACTTATTACCATGCTATGTTACTTAACTAAGCTTATCCAGTGGTAGTTTACTTTGCAACAGGGTTGTAGTATAATAACTATTTTTTTCAGATAATCTTTTATAATCTGTTGAAGGGATTGCATAAAACAAAAAAAACCGAGCAAAATTCCTAATGTCTAAATTATTCTTCTATTTAATGTTACAGTGCAATACAGAATGCTCCAAATCCTGGAGGTGGTGATTCACAGAAGCTGATGGCAAAGCTTTCTCCACTGAAGGCACAGCCTCGGAAGCTACCTTGCAGGGGTCAAACTGCCTGTAAGGGGCCGTGTAGCGCTGGAGATTCGAGTCGCAGCTCAGGACAATTTTCTGCGCAGATTGAGAACACACCTATCCTCTGTCCTTTCCATCTTCAGCCGGTGCCCGAGTATGAAAGCTTCCTTTTTTTAATTATTTGCTCACTTCTTTGTTGTTAAGCACTGCCTGTGACAGTTCATAGAGATGTGATTTTTTTTTTTTTTCCCTAAATGCCCTTCTGTTCTCTTCTTCACATGTGCCATAGACAGGTTTCAGCATCTAGAAGAAGGTCTGATGTAATAGATTTGAATTAGTCTACAATAAATTTTTATTTATTTTTTTTTTTTACAAGAAGGACTTTATGAAGCACAGTGCAGATGGCCAACTGCGTGACTCATGGCTGTGATTTTCAAATTAAATTTTGAGACTTCCCTTGTTTCTTTACAAGGACAACAAAGCATAGGAGTAATCCTCTGTGTGTTACAAAGTGAACCTCATTGAATAAACCAATGAAGTGTTGATTTATTTCTAAAACTAATTTTTAGTTTTTCTGTGAGAACTTTCAAAAGTCTCTGACTCTTAAAGAAGAACTAAGAACTAGCCTATACATCATCCCCCAGCTTCTATGGAATCTCACAGTCCATCTGTCACTGAGTTGAATTCAATGAATATCCTGCCTGTATGTAATGGCCCAGGGGAATCTCATCTATCTGCCTTTTCCAGATTTTCAGTATTATTAACAGATCATTGTGTACCATTCCATCTATGACAATTACATGTAATCATCCTTCTTGTTCAGCTGCCACCTCTTTTGTCTGATAGACTGTTCAGATCCCTATCTTCCTGTGCTGGACAGGTGTAGAATTTAAAAGCTGACCAAATTGGTATCCCACAGTGATATGATGCTGATTGTCTTGGTAATTTTATAGATAGGCAAATATTCCTGCTCCGTACAGGTGTACGAATGCAGAATTAGTGATGTTTTCAGCAATATTGATGTTTCTGGCAGCAAAACAGCAGTGGTATTTATTAAGCTGCAGTCTGAATGGTGACTGTCCCTTGGGGCTTTGCAAAGCAGCATAACTGCTAACCTTCTGACACTGCAGAGAAGAAGGGAAGGGTCATGATGTAAAATACACCTCTAGAGAATTGAGGACTTCCTTCCTTCCTGGTAAAAAGCAAGTGTGTTGTCTTCCTGGTCCACCTTCTCAACGCAGAGGTTATTCCTCTTAAGTTGTGGGTTACTCCTTTATAGTGAGTATCACTATCTCAATAAATAACACTTACTGAGAAAAGGTGGTTTGTTTTATGAGACTGTACTGATGAGTACTTGTGAAGAAAAAACTGTAACTTGGAGGCAAAAAAAATACAGCAATGGAATATTGTTACAATTGCCCTCATGTCCTACTCAGTTGCTAAAGGGCTAGTACTGGACACAGAGTGTTTTTATGTGAACTAGTGAACATCTTGGTTCTTTATTGTGTTGAATTTTGTGGTGTGCAACCTGTAAGACTACTGATTAGGAAAAAAACCAAAGCTTCTGTAGTACATGCTTAAAATAGATCTCTTAAAATGAATATTTTTGAGATCAAATGCTTTAGGCAAACTGTTCCTAGAATAAACATGTTCTCAAGCACAGCACAGATGAAATTGGTTATTTTTCACTGTTTATAGAAAGCTTGCTGCAAGGAAGGCATTATCTTTGTTCTAATAAACCACTTCAAATTGTGCTGCAGGCTTAAATGAGTCTTTCATCAAACAAGCAAAAATAACAACTTGTTCTTCTGTTTGAAATGAATTATGACAGTGCTTGTAAACTTCATATCTTTCTAGGCCTGAGACAGTATTGAAAAATCAAGAGATGGAATTTGGCAGAAATAGAGAGAGGCTTCAGTTTTTTAAGGTATGTCTGTGTACCTGTGGGCTTTGTATTGTGTTTTGGTGGTTTTAAGAGCTTGCTCCATTTGTCTACCAATGTTCAGGTTTAGATAATAAATTAAATGTAATCATTTGGAAATGTCTGACTCTCAAATCTGAATTTAATATGGGAACAGAAAATTGTCTAATAACGTGGTTTGTGACTTTGAATCTAAAAGTTGTTAGGCAGCAGAAGTTCTAAATCTAGGTGTCACTTAAAGGAGAGATAATTTTTTGTAATTCTAACTTGAAGAAGTTTACACTGTTTGATTTGGTTCTTCTCAGTGTGAAGGTAGTGAACAAAGTAAGTATTTATGAAGCATTAGTCTTTTTAATGAGCTCAGTGCCTTACGTCACAATGAGTTTCTGGATAAAAGGTTCTTTTATCCATACTTCTGTTACAAATCTTACTGAAGCAGGAAATGTTGAACAGAGGCTGGTGTTGAGACATGGCTGCTCTCAAACTAGCAGCAGTGCTGGTAAACTTGTTTTTAATGGAAGTCTTGTGTGGTGAACATGGGCTGCTTTGTTGCTAGCCAGGGGTCTGCAGTGTTGGTATTTGATCCTCATCCACTATTGTAACGTGGTTTAGGAATCCAATGCAATGATCTAAAAATCTTTTCATATAGGCAGACTAGGAGGTTTCTTTCTGAAAGTTGCAAATTAGCTTTTACATTATTAAAGAGGGAAACTGCCAAGCTGAATCTTGTTACAAGTTTCCATGTCAGCTTTTTTAAATCTAGCATCCTGAGTTTGCATGTAGCAAGACACTTTTCTAAATTGCATCTTCAGTCTCATCCAGGAGCGTAAAACATAAACTAAATCCTGCTATAAATACAAGTGTTTAGGTTCTGTTGTCTAAATACTAGTCTTAGCTGTGCTCGAAATCAGTTGTGTGAGCTGGGAGGTAAGAGATTTATGCAGCTCTGCTTTTGAAAGGTAGGTATGAATTATTGATTCAGCCTTCAGCAGGAATTGAATGAATGGTTTTGTTGATGATTAAGAATGTATAGAATCCAAGGGGATCGCGTACCTCTGCTTGACAAATGAGCAAAAGCCACTTGCGTAAATAGCAAGTACTGTTTCATTGCATGTTAGTTTTGTCTTTTTAGTTATGTTCTAAGAATTGAATCTATCTTTGGAAAAAATGCAACTCTCTTTTTTTCTCATTTTGGAAAAATTACAGTGGAGTTCAAAGGTTTTCAAGAATATTTCCATAATTCCACCTGAGACTGGAATGGCGCACCAAGTTAACTTGGAATATTTGTCGAGAGTTGTTTTTGAAGTTAAAGATTTCCTATATCCAGATAGCGTGGTTGGCACAGATTCTCATATGACCATGGTAAATGGTTTGGGTATCTTGGGCTGGGGTAAGTATGCTAAGAATAACTTGATAGCACTTTGAAGGGCATACTAAAGCATTACTGAGAAATACTTTCTTCCCACTGGATATTTGTATCTCAAGCATAACAAACTCTGTCTTGAATTATTCTTCAGAATTTTATTTTGTCAAAAAATAATCTCAACTAATGTTTCTTTCCATCGAGAAACTGCTTTTTGTAATTTAAAGAAAAAATAGCCAAAAACCAGTTGATATTCAAGTAAGTGCTGTTTGTACATGCAGTATAAAATTTGTATGAAGGTTTCGTTTCTCTTGGAAAGTTAATTTTAGATATAAATATTTTCTGGTTGACTGTGAAGTCTAACTTCAGCAGTAGTCTTGCTTGATTTTATTTTTCATGTACAAAAATTTATCAGAGAACTACATTTCTTGCTGTAGCCTTTAGGCTTAATAGGGAGGCTTTTGTTAGATTGTAGGACCTCAATATATTTAGTGTTGGTTACTTAAACTGATGAAAAGCAACCTAATACTCTTGTCTCCTTCCAGGCGTTGGGGGGATTGAAACAGAAGCAGTGATGCTGGGGATGCCGGTTACTCTGACTTTGCCTGAGGTTGTTGGGTGTGAACTGACAGGCGCAGCCAGCCCACTTGCTACATCCATAGATATTGTTCTAAGCATTACAAAGGTAAGAGTTTGATGCCTTTTCAAACGAAGCAAAGTTTGTTGCAAGTTCTACCTGTGGTGGTTGAGAACTGAATTACATGCTGGGAGTATTTTTAGTACACCTTTAATCATGGCAGAGCAGTAAGATACAAATCATCTCTAACCATTTTTATTTAATAGTCCTCCAAAGTAGTGTTTTTTTGCTTTTCCCTCTATAGTGGTTTATTTACAGGCCCTCTTTCACTAAATAATAATAATAATGAAAAAAAAAAAGTACGGGGGCAGGGGAGAGAAGCCCTGTTTTCCATTTTTCTCCTGCTGATAGCATGCAGGCTTCTTCCCTAGCTCAGAAACTTTTTCTGGATACCCTTTCTGTTCTAAAACACTCTTGCAAGATGCAAGGCCTATCTATGGTTGTAAGCTGGTATAACTCAAGAACATATTTTCTGAAGACAGGGTTTTGCCAGGGTGGCTCAAGCTGTCACTGTTGCAGTAGGTGAGGAGCTAGCATCAAAGCATTGAAGAGCTGTGATTGCTTGGAAAATACATTCTTCTTTCTGGCATGATGCCTTAAAAAGCATGTATCTGTTCTTGACTAGGAAATCTGAAGAACTCGGTTGCAGATGGAGGTGTGTTTTATTATGTCAACTTCCTGTGTAGATTTTTAGAACTCAGTATGTTAATGGGGCTTGGAGTTTTTTTGCAAATGTGGGCCTTAAGGTTTCAGCTTTTTGTTTTAAACGTTCATGCCTCGCTAACTGCGAATTGTTGCAACAAACGTTGCTCGCATTGTACCTCTTCACGTAACAAATGTTGTTGTGTGTTCTTTAAACAGCATCTTAGGCAAGCTGATGTCGCTGGAAAATTTGTTGAGTTTTTTGGGAGTGGAGTTTCCCAGCTGTCTGTAGCAGACCGAACCACAATAGCAAATATGTGTCCTGAATATGGTGCTATTCTGAGCTTTTTCCCTGTTGATAATGTGACATTGAAGCACTTAAAGCATACAGGTAAAGATGAAATTAAAGTAGGGATTCATTGTAATAGTGTTTTAGATATGTGGCAATAAGTTTTTTGCTTAAAACTCCATAGCTCTTAAACAGTGACTTTCTGCAGAGTTCTGATGTGGATTT
Source organism: Harpia harpyja (assembly GCF_026419915.1). Lineage (NCBI taxonomy): Eukaryota > Metazoa > Chordata > Aves > Accipitriformes > Accipitridae > Harpia > Harpia harpyja. Next base: position 35,874,506 of record NC_068953.1, read on the forward strand.
AATGCATAAAATTCTGCTGTACAGTAACAGGCTGTGTCATGGGATATACTTGGCTACGACTTTTATCCTGTAGAATCTCATGCATCTGAGTAATACCTGCCACAAAAATTGTACCATACATATTTACTGTTCGCTAGTTTTTGCGGACGCTTAGTATGTGGCATTTGGGTCTGAGTTTATTGGCATGGCTGTTTTCTTGTGGCCTATTTTGTCTCTATGTATCCCATGTATTTAAGTGAGGCTGTAGTTTTTGTATGCATGACACTGGCATGTGGATAGCTGACTTGCACTTGAGGTTTGTGTCCAGTCTGGTTCATTTGTCTAGTACCTGATTTACTAACATCGTGTCATTTTTCAACATCCAGAGTCCTTGTTTTTGAAAGGATGTGTAAACCTTTAAAAGAAAAGTATTAAGAAAATTCTCACTTGTATTTTGAGAAGTGTATGGAATATAATTCTTCTCGATATGAAATGAATCCCTTAACCACCTGTAGATTCCCTACATTATAGGAATAATCATAAAATGATTACTAGAAATAAGTGAAACTGCAAAACAAATCACAACATGTTTCTGATTTTTTTCACAATGATTTTTTTCCTTTGAAGAGCATTATTTCACTGACGTTTCAAGCTAAGCTAGAAGGATGTCAATTCCTTATCAAGATACTGCAAATAGAGAAAGCCACAGGGTAATAGATATCAAAAAAAGCTCATTCACATTAGTAAGCCTTTCTGAAACTGAAATCTGTCACTTTTAAATACGAGTTAGACATTTTTAATTTAATAGCAAACGTGTTTTGCCTGGTCAGTTCAGAGCAAATGAAACATTTTCTAACAGCAGCCAGTAATATTGGCTGTTATCAACTAAGCACGTGATCTGTATTAAATAGGTAAATATTAATAGCGAAAAGCTTATGAACTTCAGGGACAAATCTGTAAATTTAGAGTTACAACTGCTAAAGTTGAAACAGCTTATTTTGTTCCTTGATATAAGAAGAAAAGTTAAGCTAATTTAAAAAAAAAAAAATTAAAAAGTATTCTAATTTGTGTATCATTCCTGAATAGCTTGTGGAGGTCAGAGTACGGAAGTGGTGTGCCTTGGAAAAAAAGTACTTTGGATGATATGCTTAAAACAATCTTAATTTCTGAGAATTGTGTGTTTTGTTTTATTTGGGTTTTTTATGTGACTTTTCTCATGTTTGAAATAACCTTCCTAAGGTTTTGACAAGGCCAAGCTTGAGGTCATGGAAGCATATCTTAAAGCTGTGAAGTTATTTAGAAATGATGAGAGTTCTTCCAGACAACCTGAGTATTCCCAGGTATGCTTGAAATGACTTGTTTCTGTATGTTTGATTCTCATAATAACTACTGCTGATTTAACAATTTTATCTCCTGCTGTAATTTTCATTGCTTTAATAAAGGTTGCATTTATTAACTCAAAATTTTGAGAAGTAGAGTATGTTTGCAAAATATAGAGAGGGTAGGGGAAAGAAGGGAAGTACAATTATGTTCATGTCAACTAACAGATACTGAATTCCTATCACTCCTGAGTGATCACGTAAGTCTTATGGATGGTAGAAAAGTTAGGGGTAGTGTTCAAACGCTTGGAATAGGATGAATAGCCTTTTACAGTGGGCGGTCTTTAAAACTCTGGGCTTCCATTTTCTTGTCTCAGGGCATTCAAATTTAAACAAAAGAGGTCCCGGATGTCTTGAGTATATTCAGTGTAATGTTGGGCTGGGATGGGTAATGCATGCCTTTTCTCTGTTTCTTTTTTTTTTAGGTAGTGCAAATTAGTCTAAGTTCTATAATTCCATATGTCAGTGGCCCCAAGAGGTCCCAAGATAGAGTGGCTGTTAATAACATGAAAAGTGACTTCCAAGCCTGCTTAAATGAAAAGGTTTGTACAACTGATGTACTCTTCAAAAGGTACTTCCTATAATCTACATGAATAAATTTTGTCACTTATTCCTTGCATATCTGCTGGGCCCTCCTTATTAACAGCTTATCCAATTATATTCTTGTGTCCTGAGGATAGTAGCTGGTAAATCATAGGTGTGTTTGTCAGGAACAGAACTTACAGACATCCTTAATTTCACAGTTTAGATTGCTAGGGAGGAAAAACTTCAAGTTAAATAATAAATAGCGTAAGTCTAGGAAACATTTTCTCATTTTCAGAGTTATTTTAAACAGCTGCATTTTACTTAATTTCCAAAACAGAATTACCATAAGAAAAGAAAATTCATCATATCTTAAAGGAGATGCAGGAAGACTTCTAAGATTTGTAGCTAATCAGTGTTCTGGATTCTTAATTTAGCAAGTGATTTTTGCTTGCAGCTTTACTTGACTTCACAGAGGAAATGTTTTTATTCTGAAGGTGATAATTTTTGGTTACGAATATGCATAGGTATCTAAGAACACAGGTAACACAGGAATGCGTCTTCATTTTTAGTGTTTCTCGTTGAAGAGTGGCAGCATTATTAGAAACATATACACTTACTCTGTAAAAATTCTTTCTGTTGGTTTTATCATTTCTGGCTTGTGATGAGGTGTATAATACAGAATGATCGGTTGTGCTGGAGAGAGAGAGAGAAATCATAACTGATTGTGGATCACAGAATGGTTGAGGTTGAAAGGGACCTCTGGAGGATGACTGAGTGCTGAAGAGCTGCAGGGTGTGAAATGTTAATTGACCTAGTCTGCTTTTAGTTATCATCCTCTTCCAATTAAAATCTCGGGCATGCTTCTAGTTCAGAAACAAGTATTGTACAGAGTTAGACACGTAGTCATAAGGGACTGCTCTTTCGTGTGTAGCAGGAAATGAGTGTGGGATCAACTGTGCTTTGACTGGCATTTGTTCACAATTGTTGCAAAGTTAAAGCAATGATGAAGAAAGAAGGATGAGACCACTGTATACCTGGAGAGAGGCATGAACTGAGGGCTGCTTTAAAATCTGTTTAAGGAATGGGACAACTGAGGATTATTGTAAAATGAGGGTTCACTTGGTCTTGCTATAATGTCATACTTTCTGTACTATAATAACTGCTAACATGTATTTTTGTCATCTAGTCTGGTGTTAAAGGGTTTCAGATTGCAGTTGAGAAACAGAATGACATTGTACCTGTTCAGTATGAAGGAAATGAATACAAGCTATCTCATGGCTGCATTGTCATTGCTGCAGTTATCAGCTGTACAAATAATTGTAATCCATCTGTCATGCTTGCTGCAGGTATGTTGTGACTAGTGACAACTAACTTGATCTTAATGGTGCTCCCATGTTTACACAGCCTTTACCTTCACTTTTGTAGGTTCTCTGTAATAACTTGACCTAAAGGTTTGAAACTGTAAACTTTTAGCCTTAAACTTGTTGTGTGTTCTGGAGGTTATATAATGAAAGTTACTTTTCAATAATACAATCTCAAAATTTGTGTCATAAAGCAGTATTAATGATAGTAATTACAAAATACTTCAACAGGTAACCAGTTTTAGGGCTCTTTTCAGATGGATGCACATAACAACATGATGCAGGAGGTGGGCTTTAGCTTTGACTCCATCCTGGATGATGGTAGCTTGAACTATAGTTAACTTACAGAGTCTGGAAAGAAAATCCATATTTGGTGAACAGTTGTGCTGTGCTTTAGTCACTGGTTAAGGAGTATGTGCCGTACCTTCACAAGCTGCATACAATTTTCCCAGAACAGCTAATCCCCTGTTAGACCTTGCTTTCTTCTTTTGAGGTCCTCTGTGGCCAAGGCAAGCTTCCCTTTAAGGCTGTGTGGCCTGTATCAGAAGAAGAATAAATGGATTTGCACTGTCAGCTAGAACATGGGAAAGAGATTTTTCTTATAGAAAATGGGCATCTACATTATAGGAATGGGAACAAAAACCTGAATGATATTGTTATGAGTTAAGAAACTTTATTCAGGCAAGTAGTTGCTTTAATATTTAACAAACTGAAGGTCTACTAATCCTCCGGGGCTTTTATGCTTAATTTAACTAAGGTAGCATCATGTAGATGTTCTTTTAAGGGATATACAAAACATAAGATGTCTCTTTTTTTTTTTTTTTTTTTTCTTGGTAGGACTCCTGGCCAAAAAAGCTGTTGAAGCTGGCCTAGTGGTTAAGCCCTACATAAGAACAAGTTTATCACCAGGCAGTGGAATGGTTACGCATTACCTCAGTTCCAGTGGAGTATTACCATACCTCAGTAAGCTTGGGTAAGTTGTGACTCCCACTTCATTTGTCATTTTAGGTCACAGGGTCATCGTACACAGGGGTTTTATACAGGTTGATAAATATGGCTGCTGTTCATTTTGGGCTGGCTAATTCTTAACTTACTGGATTGTTATTTTAACTGCTTGTTGACTTGAAGTTCTTTTACTCCATTTTATTCCCACCTTACAATTTACTGTGTTAGATCACTACCTCATCTGAGCTCTGTTTTTTCAGTAGCCATCTGCTTAATTGTAAGTGTCTTCCAGGACAGGATGCGCTTGTTTATATGTTTTAAAAGTGGAAGCTGGGTGTAAATTTATCAGGGCAGTCTGTATTAGTCTTCACTTAACATTGCTGCTGTCATGGATTGTTTAGCATGTTTCTGGTTGCTCTGTAGCAATAACAATTAGATTATGTTCATAATTCTGTAACAGTGCCCAGCTGTGCTCTGTGAGGAGTGTTACTGCCTTTGCTTTGCCATTACCTATGGAACTAATAACGTCTTGAGATAGTTTATTTGACTTATCTTGATGGATTACAAAAATGTAACCTTGTATCTTCCTGTTTGCATCAGTGAGATGTAGTGTCTGCTGTTCACTTCCTAAAAAGTTTAATTGTCAAAGGAAAAAAAAAATCTTCGTAATGATTGCTAATAAAAGAAGGAGCTGTTTTGCTGACAAATTGCTTGTAATCATTTAATGTGTTACGTGATTGTTTCTTTTCCAATGTAGGTTTGAGGTTGTCGGTTATGGGTGTTCAACCTGTGTTGGAAACACTGCCCCCTTGCCAGAAGCCATCAGGAATGCAATAAAACAGGTAAAGCTCTAAGGCTTGTTGAAAACAGAAATATGGTTCTCACCCAGTTAAGTGATCAAGAAATACAGTAATCCATGCAAAGTACACTTTCTTGTTGGTTTGGACTCTGCATGACCTTTTTGCACATCTGCATGTCAGAGGGAGACCATGGTAATTCATTGCTATGTAAAATAAATGTAATAAATAATATTTGTAGCATACAGATATAAATTACAAGATAAATATAGAGGATCTAATCTTACGGAGGATGCAATGTGTAGACTTTGTATCAAATGAAGAGGGTTTTAAAGAGCTACATGGTTGAGTGATTTTAACCAGCAGTGTCTAAACAGCCACAGCATTTTTCTCCTGTGAAGCAGAAGAAAAATACAACAAATAAAAAGCAGGAGAGGAGTTCACTGAAGTGACTGGAGAACACATCAGAGGGTCAAGAGTGAAAAGGAGGAAGGGTGGTGGGAGAGAGCAAAATGCCTTTAAATTGAAGTGCAAGAATAAATATTTGAAGTGCAATGTTAAAATCACATCTGACTTAGTCAACAAAAAATAGCACAAGCTGTTGAAGTACCACAGAGTCCCAGAAAAATACATATGGGTCTGCCTTTCAGGGTGATATAATTGCCTGTGGAGTATTGTCCGGAACAAAGAACTTTGAAGGACGTCTCTGTGACTGTGTCCGTGCCAACTACCTTGCTTCTCCACCGCTAGTAGTTGCTTATGCTATTGCAGGCACTGTTAGAATAGACTTTGAAACTGAGCCTTTGGGTAAGTATTTCCTTATGTCTTCTATTTCAGCATCTAATGCATACGTAGATGAGGTTTCTTCACATGCATTTCAGCATACAAAACTGGTATATTTGAAGAGAAAGCCCAGTCATATCTGGTGTTGCTTGTAGCTAAAGCAAAGCATCTGCTTAACTGATAAATTCTTTGCATATTTGATACCATCTGTGAAGACCTGAATATATATGTATTTATCTTCTAATATAAAGTCTTATATTCTATTCTTCAAAATTACTGTTCTGTTTAAAATCTTACTCAGGCACTGGCTTTAACGGCAAAAGTATTTACTTACGAGATATTTGGCCCACACGAAAAGAACTTCACACAGTGGAGGAAGAGTGTGTGATATCATCCATGTTTAAGGAATTGAAAGAAAAAATGGAGGTAAGAATGGTCTCTTGTTCTACATGACTTAAAGATTGCATTTCATTGTAGCTTTATAATATCTTCCAGTTGAACATGATTTGGTTTGTCAGTTATTTCCATTAATGTAAAGGGGGACTTAACTGAGATGGATACTTGTATTAAATAGTGATTCTTAAGTAATATTCAGTGAGGTAACTTGCAGAATATAATAGAAATTAAAAAGAAAATCACCAGTAAGTCTTTGGTTTCAGAATGTAAAAAGATCATAAACCAATTTCTCTATTCTTTTTGATTAATTTTCTTTTTTGTAGAAAGGAAACAAACGATGGAATTTACTGGAAGCACCTGAGTCAACTTTATTTCCCTGGGATTTAAAATCTACTTACATCAGATGTCCTTCCTTTTTTGATAAACTTGTAAGTACATTGGATCTATCCACCAGATTATACGCATTGCATTTAAGTAGAGGAAGAGCTATTCCAGTAAAGCTTTGATGTTTAAGTAACAAATTTGATTATCACTAATATTTCTCAGTCTTTTAAATACTGTTTTTATCTCTGGAATGAATGGAGCCTGTACATCAGTGTGCCTTCATATATCGCGGATATGTTTTGTGTCCCTAAGGATCTTGGAAGAAAAATGTGTTTCTTATTTTTTTTTGTTGGTGGTGTCGTTCCCCCCACCGCTGCCCTCTTCCCTTTTAGGCCAAAGAACCGGTTTCACCACAACCGATTGAAAATGCCCATGTCTTGCTCTATTTGGGAGATTCTGTAACTACAGATCACATATCCCCTGCTGGAAGCATTGCAAGGAGTAGTGCTGCTGCTAAGTATCTGACCAACAAAGGGTAAGGACTTTTTATGTTAAACAGCTCTAACTGTATCAGAGGACTGCTTTGCATGCCAAATAACTGATGAGCACTGTTGCTTTCCTTTATAAATGCCTGTCTGCATGAAGTGGAGATTATACATGGATAAGCAAAGTAGTAACTGTTACTGGTGTTTGTAAGTAATCACCTGTCTTGCAATCCCAGTAATCACCCTTCTTGCAGTCTCTTAAGCTTACAACAAACAGCTGAGACGTACTCTTAAAGAACTCATTCTCACAGCTGTTGTTACAGTAATGTCTGCTGCCAAATGCATGCCAAAGCAAAAATAATTTACTAACAAATCAGGTGACTGATCTTCTATTAATGTGAGCTTAGTCACTGTTACTGTCATCGGCTTCAAGAACAGTCAGATAGATGCACAGAACAGATCAGAAGCTCTAGAAATATATATAGTTTAAAAAAAAACGAAGCCAGTTTTATAAATGAGTGTGACTGGTGCTCTAATTTACCTCTGCATCAGTGAGCATCCTGCAGCAGTAGTGGGTGCCTGTCACCTCCTGCTGAAGTTCTGAAAAGACACAGAACACAATGCGGTGCTGAGCTATTCAGTGTCACACCTCTGCTGAATATTTTGGAAATTATATTGTTGCGTTATATTCCAAAGGTATATTGTTATTACAGTATCGGTGAAGCGTGACAAAATAATAGCTTGTGGTGTGGAGTCTTCTTTCAAACTATTGCATTCAGTCTGAACGAGTAGTATTATGAGAAGGAAAGAATTAATGGGCCTTTAATCCCAGGATGGTCGTTTGATTTATGAGTAAAGCTCTCATTTTGGTACAACACTTGTTAATAAATATGCTGGTAGAGGTTAAGAGGATTATTAAACAGGCTTGTTTCCTATAACAGTCTCCCCATAATTCTTCTGTAAGTCCCATACTGCTCGTAGCACTTTATAATAAAGTCACAGAAAATGAATTCAAAATTGCAGCTTTCCTTGTGAATAATCTAGCAATGATTTAGACATTTTGTTCATGGTTTATAATAATTACATTTGTTGGATGAATAGTTCTTTACATCTTACACTGAAAACTTAGAGATGCTGCAATAATTACAGAAATCATAACACCATTTTAAACCAGGTAACCTTTAAAATAACTGATGCCCTCTTAAATATTTTTTTTATTCTAGACTCACACCTCGTGAATTCAACTCTTACGGAGCTCGAAGAGGTAATGATGCTGTGATGACAAGAGGTACCTTTGCAAATATCAAGCTTCTGAATAAGTTCATAGGAAAACCAGCTCCTAAGACAATTCACTTCCCATCAGGACAAACGGTAAAAATATATTTGTTTGCATAGCTACTCTGAAATTGCGATGTCGATTTAGAACTTGCTCAAACTATTTCACTTTGTTACTCCACAGCTAGATGTGTTTGAAGCAGCGGACTTGTACCAGAAAGAAGGCATCCCTGTAATTATTCTAGCAGGAAAGAAGTATGGACTGGGTAGCTCAAGAGACTGGGCTGCGAAAGGGCCTTTTTTACTGGTACTGCTGGTTTGTTTGGTTTTGGGGTGTGTTTTTGGTTTTTCTGGAAATACCTAAACCCACATTGTTTAGTTTGGGGCATGAATGTGTTTAGAAACTGTCCTCAATCTTGAATATAATACCACGTTTTGTTTTTAAAGACTTCTTAATAGGCGGTGCTACAGTCTTCATAGAAGAGAATCACTACTCAGGATAAATCTGAATTTCCTAATTATGTCACTTACCATCTTAGACTCCAGACTTTGAGATAAATTAGAGTTTTATCTAGTGCTGACCTCTATTTGCTCTCCATGGGGTATTAAGTATCTACCTATTGGAGACTAATTTCCACTAACATGCAGAATATCTTCTGGGTCAGCCATTTATTCATGTGGAGTAATGGAAGCAACTGCATTTGGTCTGGGATTTTCTGCCCGCTAACTACAGCATGGTCACTGTCTGTTATAAAACTCCATTTCATACTGTATGGGCCAGATCTGGCTTATTTACTTTCATCTAGCTGTAAAGCTAAAAGATGTTACCTACTTACTTACAGGACTCGTACAGAAGCGCTGTCTTTACTCTTCAGTTTGAATTGCAAGATTTTGGACATAATGTGTATTTGAAGCTTACTTCTGCATTTCACTCTGACTACTGTACTGAAATACAAAATCACTTGTATTTTTGCAGGGTGTTAAAGCTGTCCTAGCTGAAAGCTATGAGAAGGTTCATAAAAGTCAGTTGATTGGAATTGGCATAGCTCCACTTCAGTTTCTTCCTGGGGAAAATCCAAGTACTTTGGGCCTCACTGGGAGAGAGCAATTTTCTGTATTGTTCCCTCCAGAGCTGTCGCCCGGAATGACTTTGGATGTTAAGGTATCTTTGCAATATTTTGTTAAATTTCTTTGTTGAATGTACTGATGATTGAAAGCATAGAAAGAAAAGTTAATCTTGGTGATTGAAAGCAGGAAAAAACAAAACTTAATTCTCTTTGAAAGTAAGCTTGTAGTCTTGCCTGATGTTTGTCATGACTATTGAAGTTTCCCAAAGTACATATGCACATGTTCTTTCTATGCAACTTTTTATGTGACCTCAAATTCTTGGTTGTTCTTTTGGGCATTGTTTACCCCCTCATGGGTACTGTATTAGGGTAGAATTGAGTCTCGTCTCTCATTCAGACTCTTTTAAAGACAAGGGTGCAACTGTTTGAGAGAGGCTTCAGCTTTCCATTCTGTGTAAAGGAACCATATGCCCATAATAACACACACTGCACTGTCTTAGGGAAATGGCTTTTTCTTTGTTATCAATAGGTATGTAGCGTGCTCCCAGCTGGATCTAAACTGTGCAGTAAAATAAGCCTTCATTCTGTTCCCCGCAGTGTCTCGGATCTGCAGTGGCGGATAAGCGGGTTGAATTTGCTTGTGTTCAACAAACTTGGGGTTAGAATGTTAACGGAGAATAAGCAGGGGGAAGTGAAAGCAAAACTCTTAATTGGTCTCTCTTTTTTGCTTTTGTTTTGAAGACAAGCACTGGAAAAGTATTCAGCGTGATTGCCTTGTTTGAAAACGACATGGAGATAACTTTATACAAATATGGTGGAAGTCTAAACTTTGTGGCTCGAAGATTCTTATAGTAGCTACTGACTATATGGGTACCTTGCATAACTGGTAATTCTGAAAATGCCTTGTGTGAACCCAGGAATCTGTACTGTGGAACTGCAAACAGTCCTAGTGTGCTCAGAGTTACTTCGTCCATGGATGTAAAAGATTGTGAATCATTGTAACTGCAACAAGATCCTTCCTGATTTTAAATAATATTCTAATGGTGCTATTAAACATTGCTAAAATCAACATGTGTATTGTGGCAGAGAGCTGTAAGTATGGAGGGGATGTTTTATCAGACCATTTTGTAAATAAACTATGCGAAATCTGAAACTGATTGTGCTGAAGATTATTATGTAAGAAGATTTTCTGCAGTTATTTCCACTCAGTTTTTGCACCTGTAAATCTGTGTACTGCTGTTTGTTGGTTTAAGGGTAGCAGATGGTATGGAATGTTAAAGGCCAAACAGAATTTTTTTTTTTTTTTTTTTTAACTTTTTTCATCCAGAGCTTAAAACAGATATTCAGTTTTTAATTTCTTGCTTTTTAGGTTATGGGCTGAACAAAAAGCAGTCCACATGAGGCCCATGGTATCCTGTATCACAGATCATGACTTTCTTACCTTTATTATGGGATTATATTTCATCTGGATCCAGATTTAAAACTGCTCATGCTATGAAATGTTGTGTGCTTAGAAGTATGGGAAACACCTATGCATTTAAAAAAATGCTCGCAATTATTTTGTTCATGCAGGTTAAGTGTAGCACCCAGCTTTTTGGCAAGCTGCAGCGTCCTTTGAAGTTTGTCATAGCTACTTCAAGGAATGCAGTTTGTCATTTATGACATCAGTTTTTACTGTACTGTCTGTGATATCATTAGACAAAGTACCTCCCCTTAGTATTTTAACCTTTAAAAATCTTTAAAAACATTTATTAGGACTGTTTAAATTCCTCTGCTTTAAATACAACCTGTGTCTCATAAGTTGTACTTACTTGTCAAATATTAAATACCTGAGGTAGCCTTACTGCCCTTTAACACTTTCTAATATGCTGTTAGTTTACAGCTCTTCCAAATAAGCACCACGTTCCCCTGCTGAAGATCCTCGAATACTGAAAAAATCTGTCTCTTAAGCCACTGCAACTTCTACAAATTTAATTGTCAGCACATTGATGGTAAAAACCCTGTTCCATATTTAATATTAACAGAAGATGCACCGTTTCTGCAAAAGTGCTTGTTTTACCACTTAACTAAGCATTGATAGCTTCTAACCTGTGCAAGTGAGTCCTCAGCTTCAAGATGCTATTTCTGTGCTCCTGTATCTTGAAAAGCTTCATAATACTGCTTACGGTTTACGTAGAGATTAATTTCTTCTGGAGAACAAAACTGCAATAACTTGCCTATAAATTGTCAAGATTTTGCTTTAAGATTTTTTGCTCATGATAAACATTGTCTTAAATATCAAAACTTTCAAGAGGACTATATTAGCTTTACTACATGTGCTTTCAATTTATAACCAGACACTAAGCTAGTTGACTTGCAAGCTAACAGATGGACCATGCAAATCTTTAAATAGTGTGTTTCTGACATTCCTGAAGAAAAAAAAGCAAAAACAAAACCAAAAAAGCCCTGGCATAATTATATCATTACAATATATTCATTTTTTGACAGTTCAAATGCCAAATTAATTTGACTTCACTGGCATAACTTTGATACACCTTTTTTATTTTATTGGACAAAGTTCCCTAAAGTTTGAAATTCTGTATAATCTGTTTCTATATTTGCCTAGTTTTGCTGTGGTTTTCTTTTAGTCAAGATAGAAACCATGCTGGTGACTCCTACCACTGATATGGGTGATAAATCAATGCATTCTTGAATACTACATTCATTTGAATGCTGAATGAGTTTCTGTTCTGTGGTACACTTTTGCTAATTTTACCCAGAGTTATTGATCTTATTTCTTATACAACAGTGTCTAATACTGGTTTTTTTCCCAGCTCAAAGGTATATTCTTGATATAGTTCAAGAAAATGCATGTTCATTATTGGGGAGCAAATAGGAACTTAGTGCTGGCGCATAATGATGCCTCGTGCAGATGATAAATACACAACTACAAGCCTATTTAAAACTTGTGTAACTGCTAATGCTTGAACGGAACACAGCCTCCCACCCTCTCTAGTGCAGTAACACACTCCTTGCTTCAGAAGGAGACAGTGATCCAAGCCATGTGAAGGAAACCAGTATTGTGAAGTTAAGTGCAATTTCAAGGGATGTGACTTATCCGCAAGCTGTCACCAATGAAGCTAGTCATCTCTCTTAAGAGACATGATGGATTTCATTACCATAGCAACTACTTTAAATCTGCCGCACTCCTATGTCTTAATGAAAGACAGCTTTTGAGCTGTGCTTTGGCACAGTTGCTGTTCAACTTCAGGCTCCTGCTGTTGCTGCTGCAGTGAGTCCAGCCCCAAATATGCCGAAGTCAATAATAGCATCTTTGTGAGTTGTGCAGACTGACTCCTACCCTTAAGATCTGTCCGCCTGGAGTGTAGTGGGTGCTGCGAGGAACAGCACTACTTATGTACCCATCTCCTGCTTCTCACGTGGTAGCGAGCTGCCAGTAAAGATAACACTTGCCTGATTATCCATGGTCATGTGCCTGTCCCCTCTCCCTTGTGCAGCAGTGAATGTTGTAAAGTCCAGTTCAACAGCCCAGCAGCAAAGGGAAGATGTTTAACTTTGGACACGCTGCTAGGATCCTATGAGCTTTAGATGAGGAAGAGTGACATCTGCTTTCTGGCAGCAGCAGGGTACGGTACAGTCAGAGGATTGCTGTGATCACACGCAAACAAACATGGTTCAACTAGACCTCTTTATAGTATCTTAAAGCATAGGAGGAAATGTACCTTTTTGAAGAAGTGACTCAGTGTGTTAGATGTATTTAACCTAGACTTCTCTCTCCATTTTTATTTGGGGGAAGAATCTATTCCAATTTTTCTAAATGTTTTCTCTCCTTGCACCCCTCTTCCTCCCTCCCCCTCCCAAACTACAAAGCTTTGAGATAGTGTTGATGTTTATACATTTTACACCTAAGTATGAGGACATGAAACTGTGTATATTAATCATATTTAAGCAACTGCAAATCAATGTCTGCTGTTTAAAGCCAACAGAACAGTGTAAGTTTTAAGTTCAGTAAGTATTGTATAGATATATCTTAAGTTCAGCTGATGACAATTGTGCATAAAATGTTACTGATGCTGTAAATTATTTTTAATAAAGAAAATTATATCACAGTTGTTGTATGTTACCATCTATTTTGAATACATAGTATGGAATACACTTAAAATGGTACAGTAAGTATGTATGAAAAGGTGGGGTGAATAAGGAAAAGGGTATAATTATGCATGTTTTCTTTTCTCATTAGGAGTGTCTCACATGTGGGCTTCCAAAGCATGTTTAGTTGGTGTAGAAAGAGGCTTTCTGTGTTAGTTGAGCTCCAGGTACTAGTCTGGATATTATCTCATATGCTTTTTGAATAACCTTTTTTTTTTTTTTTTTCAACAAAATGTCTAATTCAGAATCTAGATCAAATCCTGTATTAAAGCAAGCTCTCGACCAAGGTTAGATTTATGGCACGTAGAGCTTACAGCTATGACAAGATCTTAAAGAGTGATTTGGGGGTGTCTGACACTGACCCACCTCTGAAGACTCGCTTTCAGAAGAGGCATTAGACTTGCATCCAACACAGAGATGCTAAATTACTCAAGTCTTATCTTTCTTACAGGTAGTGGTAAGAGAGGCCAAAGTACAACCTTAGTCCTGTGCGTTGCCTCACAACCGTGGGGTTCTTCCCACCAGAATACTGGGCAGGCAGGAGAAGCGCCGAAGTCTGTAGGTCTTAAATCTCGGCACTACTGTCTGGAAACTAAGGCAAGATTGACAAGGTACAGATCTGCAAAATGCATTGTAATATTGTTTACAGAGAGAATGAGTATATCCTGACTTTTACTGTAACCTGCTATGTATCTTAAAGTCACAAGCATAGCAAGGATGCTTTCCTGCTATATCAATTTTGTTCCAGTGAGCTAAACCTTCAGTCAGCCTCAGAAATCAGGAGAGGGAACCCTAACTATTTTCTGGAGCTCTTTTATTCTTGAAAGAACTTGCTTATGTGTGATTTCTGGGGTGGCTGGGAGAGGGGAGAGTGAAGTAGGTAGAAGTATTTATTAGTTGGTCAATCACTTTTGTTTAGTAAGGTCTGTTCTGAAATTGGGGGAAAAAAATCCAAGGAATTTACATTTGTTTCTTGGGAAAATAATTTCCCTTTTCTAAATTCCCTATTGGATTAAAATAATGTTTTCAATTTAATGTCCTTAATGTTACGAATAACACTGAAATATTGGTCAGAGGATTCTTAATAACTGGTTTACTTAAAACCAAGATTTATTTTTTTTAACTTCAGCAAGCCTTTGCTAATCTTTTTTTTCCTCGGATTCCTAATTCCACCATCGTGGGACCTCAACTACTGCAGATTACTACTTTTTTTTTTTTTTTAATTAGGAATTTTAGAAGAGATTTATATATTGATCTTAAAAGTTGGGGGGGGAGTGTGAGGTTTGTAATTATTTTAATTAAAATTCTCTAGGACTGGGCAAGTGTTCCCGGTCTGAACTCGAAGGGACATCCTGAGAAGGATGCCTCAGCTCTGCTATAGGTAAACGATCTTCGGCCCGACAGTTGCTCGAGGTTTTTGATCTGGCGTGCTGATAAAAGGATTTAAACAAAATGCAGCTCTCGTTTTCTCCCGCCAGCAGCGGGAGCACTGTTTTGAAAAGCTCTTTCCCTTTCTCACGGCAGGTGGTACGTTTCCTCCCTTCCCTCCCGGGCTGTCCGACGACGCGACCTGACGGACCGCTGCCCGCCTCGGCCCGCGGCCGCCGCCCGAGCAGCCGGCCTCTGCCCTCCCCCTCCGGCCGGGGCCGCCCGCCCTCTCCCGCCAAGCGCGCTTCCCCGCACGG
The DNA here is from genome assembly GCF_026419915.1 of Harpia harpyja. NCBI lineage: Eukaryota > Metazoa > Chordata > Aves > Accipitriformes > Accipitridae > Harpia > Harpia harpyja. The sequence goes on from NC_068953.1 coordinate 35,889,656, forward strand.
AGGGCCCGGGCCCCGGGCCGGGGGCGGGAGCTGCGGCGGGGCCTCCCCGCCCCGCGCCGGGCGGCCGAGGGCCGAGGCGGGGCCCGGCCCGCGTCCCCCCCCCGTTAACGTAAAGCCTTTCCGCCGGGGAACGCAGACGGCCGCCCCGGGCGGGACAAAGGTTGGGGCAGCTCCCGCCCGGTCCAAGGGTTTTGCCGGTGTTGGCGAGAGGGAGCCGGAGCGAGCGTCCGCGGGTTTGTGCTGCGTCTGTTAGCGCAGGAACCCTGAGGCCCCGACCAGGCAGAAGGATGGCGGCTGCTTTAACGTTAAGATCTACTAAAATGTTTCTTGTCTTTTGCAGACGTGAATTTAGAATCTCCCAGACGGGGATTCGGCAACTCCGTTCCACCGGAAATCGCTCCTGGTTAGCAACGTACCAGGTTAGGCTGCTGCTGGATATCAGCGAATAAAATTACGCCTAGTTAATAAGCTTTCCACCTCTACTTCTGAACAGGCAGAGTGCATCTCTCTAGCAGTCTTTCTTGCTGGGCGGGGTGGCTACAGACTAAGTAGTTGACAAGAAACCACGATGTAAGAAACCCAGACTGGCTCAGTGGGTTTTCTTTGCTTGCTTAATAAGCATAGGAAACTCCTCTCTGGCATCTGAAAGCATTTTGTTGCAGTGGTTACTGTTTCTGATGTCAGAATGCACATAAGATCATCCAACTTCTCTTTTTCTCCTAGAGACACGATGTCTTCTGGAAATGACCGTCAAGCCCAGACGTTCACCAAACCAGCGCTCGGTGAAAAAGAAGCGACTGAATTGGTTGACAGGGTGTTTGGATTAAAAGTGTCTTGGATCAGGCCGCTCCCCAGCTATGATGATCAGAATTTCCACGTGTGTGTCTCAAGAAGCAAAGGTGCAGCTGAAGGTGCTGATGAGTATGTCCTCAAAATCACCAATTTGGAAGACAGCCAGGAGCCTGACCTCATTGAAGCGCAGACCCAGGCCATGATGTTTCTCAGCGCCGAAGGCTTTCCTTCAGCTACTCCTCATCTTACAAAAGATGGTAACATAATGTCTCTGGAGTCAGGAGGTGAGCAATTATGAGCACCTCCACTGCCCTACTGTTATCTTTAGCTTGGCAGTAGCTTGCTATATGGCATGTCTTATATATACTAAAGTGAATCTCTAGGCTTATTTTTAAATATTAGGGGATATGTATCAGGTGGCCTGTATGTCCAGCCATGATAGTCCAAACTTAAAAGACCAGAAGAAAAGAAAGTCAAAGAGATTAATAATTAACTATGAAAACACTTAGGAAATAACTTCAGTATAATGAACTGGAGAAAACATTGACCTGACCTGTCCTTGCACACAAAAAGGAAAAAAAAAAGCCTCGTTGACTAAATGATCTTACAAATTATTTGCCTACAGAATGGTGTAACATACAGTTCTAGCCCATCTATGATGCCAGAACAAATCACTTTAACAACGCTTGGAAGAAAAGATTGTGTTGACGTTTTGCTTTTATTTTCACTGTAACTTCCACACAAAAGCTGGGATTCCTGAGACCACCTGTTCTGCTGCAAAACAGTGTAAGTGGGTGTCTGCGGGCACTGCAGGAAACCTGCTGTATGCAGAATCAGTTCCAAGCACAAGGACTAGAAGTCCAGCATAGATTGCATGTGTGTTAAGGTTTGCACATCATCGTACGACATTCTGGTAAATCAAATCTTTGAATGAAATCTGTTTTATGAGCTACATCTGATGACTTCTACACTGGGATAAACTTTTTTTGCCTCTTGCATTTACTACTCAATAGCATATATTGAAGTGACTGACTGCATCTCTCTTTGCTTGTTAGATACTGGACCTGGGAACAAAAAGTACATGGTCAGACTGCTGACTTACCTGCCAGGGACACCTGTAGCGAAAATTGCTACAAATACTCAGATTTTCTATGAGATTGGTAAGCTAGCTGCCAGTTTGGATAAAGCTCTCTCAGAGGTAAGTTTTCGTTGCTCTGGCCTCACAAACTTCTTTCTCAATTAATTTCTCCTCTGTATTTCTTCTTGTGCTTGCTGTCTGCTTTCCTGATAGGTAAAATTCAAGTTGGTGAAAGCAGATGTCAGTTTAACTCATCTTTCAGGTGCTAACCTCCAAGCCGGCTGTTACTAAAGCGTATCCCCAAGTAACATGACCAGCTGGCGCTCATGACATGGTATTGGTGATCCTTTTGCAATGCATTTCTATAACATGAACAGGGAGATGAGGATTTCTTTTTACTTACGCAAAACTCACCTGTTTGGTGTTTCAAACCTGGCAAATAAGGAGAGTGAAGCCTAGGGTGCTCAAATTAGAAGCACGTAAAGTTTGTTTTAAAGCATTTTCGTAGAGTGCACATCAGACACAGCTGGCTGATCTATCATTTTGAATTCATTCTGACTTGCTGTCTTTCCCCGGTCATTAGAACTGTGACCATTTAACACTGGTAGCGGTTAGTTCCTTCTCTACAATGCCAGCAGTGCCAATGAACAGAGATTTGTGACGCTTCCCTCATTCGCACGACTTCCAGTCAAATAATCTTAATGCAAAGTTCGTTCTTTACTCTGTAATTATACAGGATAATAAAGCTGATAAATCAGCCAGTAATTAAGTTTGATACGTAAAAGAACTCTTGCATTATTTATTGCCTTTCATTAACCTTTCCTTCTCATGTTCTGGCTCCCGGCTTCAGACAATTATGAAATGTGAATTGCCAGCTTTGCTAACCACATTCTTAAATTGCAAGAGCATTTTTCAATTGGGAGAGATAATATACTGTTGCCTTCTAACACTCTGGTCATGCTCTTATAATGCGATTAAAACAATTTATATAGACCAGCTAGTTTTAAAATATGCCTGTGACTTGTCCTGCCAAGGAGGAAATAATTGATGAGAAAGCAAATTTTGATGGAAAAGGCTCTTTATGCCCTTAACGTATGGATTATCATCTACCAGGGTTTGTCATTTAAAAGAAAGAAAATTACAATCACCATTGTCAAAACTTCAAAATATCATTCACACTAAAAATACCTAAGGTATTAAGTTTTCTGATGACAGATCAGAAAATACAGCCTGTCTTTTCTACCCAGTTAATTTACTTTGTCAACTTGATAGCAAAGCAATGTGCCATGCTTTGTTTTGTGCACAAAATAGTATTCCACCACTTTCTCTGTTGTCTCCTTTTGCTTGCATGTGCCTCACATTCTCTAAATGGAAATAAGTTAAGTTTATGGCTGTAAAGTGACTGCCTATGGCTTTACATTAACAAGGGCTCATGACTTTTTATCACCGTTCACACACCTGGTAAACCATTTATAGCGTGCTGGAGTATCTGATTTGTGCTGGGAAGATGGCAGTGGCTGCTTACCAGATGGCATTCTTCCTACCAGCGTGGTGCTTTATACAGCGTTAGGGATCCTGTATTGTGATTTTTGGTGTAGGCTTGATCTTGTTCCTTACTTATTCATACATGGTTCCAGTTTTGACTATCATTTAGCTATCTTTAAGAGCCTTAATTACAAGCATAGGTCTCTTTTTAAGAGGAAGCCAGCTACTCTTGTGGGAAGATTTTTATTTGCCCTATGCACTGGTAGAATCTGGCCCACAAGCCACCTTAACAAGCATTAGAGGATTCAAGGATAAGCATGGTATGCAGTGGGAAAGATGCTTTTCCTCCCTGAGTGTCGCTTTCCAAACCACCTTTTTCATTTGCTAGTGAGAGAGAGGTTAAAAACCTTGTTTGTTTAACATATTTAGGCTACCTGGATGTACAAAGGCAAATTTTCGTACGATTAAAGCTCTGTGCAGTATCTCCATAAAGTACTTCTGTCCTCGGGATTTTTCATGTACCAGCTGATCCTAAGGCTCGTCCCCAGAAGGTGCCACCTTTAAACGCACAGAGCGTGCCTGTTCCCAGCACGCTGGCGGGTTTTGTGTCTCTTCTGCTCCGACAGCTTTCTGTAGCACCCGCTGTGCAATCCAGGCTCTGTCTTGGCAAAGCCTCAGAGTCGCTATATAATGGCACGCTACAGAAAGTCAGTATCATTCGGGTTGTATGTAGATATTAAGGTGCTTGCCTTAATCATTCTTCAGGTTATTCTTTTACTTATTGATATAAAGCAATAGTCGAAGTCATGGTGCTTTTCAGTGAGTTTCATTAGGAACCTGTTAAAGTCAGTAGGGGCTTTGAATCAAGCCCTTCAATCATAAAAACAGGATTCTTACTTATGGCCGATTTTATCTTGTGCTTTTTTCCAAAGAAATTCCATCATCCATCAGTAAAAAGTCTGCATCGAGGTCAGTTCATTTGGAACCTGGCAAATGTTCCTCTTCTAGATCAGTACATTTATGCCTTGGGCCAGAACAAATATCGTGAAGTTGTGGAACAAGTTATCGAGCAGTTTAAAGGGAAAGTAATACCCAAGCTAAGCAGTTTTCGAGCCTGTGAGTATTTTATTCTCGTTGTAATTATGTTGAACTGAGACACTGAAATTTCTTACAGGAGTTTGGGTCTGTGGAGAAGGCAATAAAAGGCAGAAAAGTAAGTGTCCTTCATCCCTAGCTAGACATGTGCAAATATTGTGCTGAGCGAACACAACGCAGAATAAGCCAGGAGGAATGTGCTGTCCAGAGTCAGGTTCAGTTCTTGATCTTTCTGATGTTTGTTCCGGTCAAGGTGATGATTTTCATGCTGTTACATCAGCTTAATAAGAACATACGGAGTACATGACTTCTTTTCATAAAGGCCCCAATAACGACTTAATCGTATTTTTGGAATTCAACTCACATTGATGTTGATGATAATCTGACAGTTTGATCATTTGAAGATTGCTATTCTGTGTTTGGAAAACATGTAGCATACCACAGGTAGTACCAGACCAGGATAAGATCTCATAATGCTCCCTTTATCGATTGCTATCTATCTGGTCACCTGTAAGTGGCATGGAGGTTGCTAGGAAGCCGTAAGGCAACAACAGCTGACGCTGAGGGAGACTAGCATGGTTTTGTAGTTGACTGTCAGTTTGAGCCTCTATGTGTCTTGTCAAAGCTGTTTCACTGAGAAACAGAAAAGAAAGAAGTTAGATCCTGCTGTTTAATAATTATTAAATACTGTTTCTGTTTCTTCTGTGTTTAGGCATCAATCATGGAGATCTTAATGACCACAATATTCTAGTAGACTCCAGCTCTGCCTCCCTGGAGAATCCTCAGTACAGAGTGTCCGGCATCCTGGATTTTAGCGACATGAGTTACGGGTATTATGTGTTTGAAGCGGCAATAGCTATCATGTACATGATGATTGAGAGCCCAGATCCTCTGAGCGTCGGAGGCCATGTTCTGGCCGGGTTTGAAAGCGTCCTGCCACTCACAGAGGAGGAGAGAGGTGCCCTCTTTCTCTTGGTGAGCGGGAGGTTTTCTCAGTCCCTCGTCATCGCAGCCCACACGGCTCTGCTGTACCCGGAGAACGAGGAGTACCTCATGATCACCGCCAAAACCGGATGGAAGCACTTAATGACCATGTTCGAGGTGGGCCAAGAAGCTGTGGAGAAGACGTGGTTTGAGACGGCCGAAGCCTACACCAGCCGCGCGCCCGCCCAGTAGATCGCTGGCTGCCGCCGGCCCCGCTCGCTGACGCCCGGCTCTCTCCAATAAAGGCGGCGCTGCCTGTGCTGGAGCGCGTCCACCGTCGTCTGTGGGCAGGCAGGGGCGGGGCACCATGGCGGGCAGGGCCGGCCTCGGCTCCCTGAGGCGCTGCTCGCTGCCCTCGCCTCGGCGGGCCCCGGCGGGCCCCCCCCTCCCCGCCCCGCCCCCCCTCCCCGCCTCCCCTCCCCTCAGCGGCCGCTGCCCCTCCCCGCGCCGCGCGATCGGGGCGGTACCAGCCTCCCCGGGGGCCGGCGGGGGGGGGGGAAGGAAGGGAGGCCGGGCCCCGCCCTAGTCCGGTACACGGCACCGCGCAGGCGCGGCGGCCATTTCCGACGCAGCGGTGAAGGTTTGGGCGCGGCCGTAGCGCCCGGTTCTTTCCCCCGCCGGCCGGGACTCCGCGGCCGATCGGCCTCCTTTCGGCCTGCCGTGAGTGCGGGCGGGCGGGCTGGGGGGAGCGGGGCGCGCCCCCGTGCGCGGCGGGAGGCGGCCAGGCCCTCGCCTTCGGCCGCGGTGAGGATGACTCTGCACTGCGGGCGGGGGGGGTGGGGAGGGGTGGGGAGGGCCGCGGTCCGTGAGCGCGGGGCGGTCGGTGCCGGTTAACGGGCGTTGTGGTGTCTTGCAGGCCCGCTTCCCTTCTGCCCGCAGCGCGTCCCCGGCACGATGGTGAGTGGTATTTCCCCGGGGCTTCGCTGAGCCGCCGGTCGTGTCGAGTCACGGCCCGGCCCGCCGGTGGCGCGGGCGGGTCGGCTGCAGTGTGTGGCGAGGCGAGGGGCGGTCACGCTGCGGAGGGGCCGTGGTCAGCCCCTGCGGGGCCGGGGGTGTGGGCACAGCGGGGTCCGTGGGCCAGGCCCGCGCGTGTGGTGCTGGCGGCGTTACTGCCGTACCGTGAGTGCCAAACTGAGGTCACGAAGCGACCGGGGCTTTTTATATGCGGGTCGGAGCACGGCTAATTTTAGAAGGTTGCTTTCTGACAAGAGAACGATGAAAGTTAACCAGCTATTGCTTTTTACAGTCTCGAAGATATGACTCCAGAACTACCATATTTTCTCCAGAAGGTATTTTTTAACCCCACGCTTTCAAGTAAACTCTGACTATTCTATCCAGCCTCTCAAAACTTAAGTAATAAACTACTTGTACAAAGGTTGGTTGGTTATAGCGTGTTTCCACCTATACACGTGTTACTGAAATCCTATCTACCCACTAGAAGTAGCGCCCAATTCTGTAAGGACACCAGGGGTCCAAAGTGGCAACTTCCAAATTCATTCTACTTCAAGCAATAACGAGATCGTGCCCCATTAGTGAGTAATACCACCTGCCACATTTTTGAAAGAACTTGAGCAAATCTTCTCCATTCATCTTTTGTTTGAGTGCGGATGGATTTTGCTATTGTTCCTCCATCCCCTTGAGAATGCATAATATCCTGCTGGTGCAATCACACCTCTCCTTGTTATTCTTACACATGCTGGAACAAGTATGTACAAACCATGTTTTCCTTTTTTTTTAGATGGGATGGACTCAAAATCAAGTATTAAATATTTTCTTTGATTGTTGAAAATCCATTTTTGCTCATATTACTGCAGCAGAGAGTTCTGTAGATTTTATTTTTTTTGTAAAAGAAGGGGTTGTTTCTCCACGTTGGAGATGCCCTGTATTACCTTATCAGATTTGTGGATTTTCCTTTCCTGACTCCTTCCTCCTTTTCAACCAGTTAATTTACTGTCTGCTGGTAACAGACTGAAGAAGTCAAGACTAGGTCGTACAATGAGCATCCATCAGATTCTTGCAAATTTAAGTCATCTTGCATACTTTGTCCTGTTCAGTGTTACTTTTTTGATGTTACTGATTTAAATCCTTTCCTAGGTCGCTTGTACCAGGTTGAGTATGCAATGGAAGCAATTGGACATGCAGGTACTTGCTTGGGAATTCTAGCAAATGATGGTGTTTTGCTAGCAGCGGAGAGACGCAACATTCACAAGCTTCTTGATGAAGTGTTTTTCTCCGAGAAAATATACAAACTTAATGAGTAAGTTGAAATGATGATCAGATGTCCAGTGATGTTATCAGTAACAAAACGCTGCTGTTATTCAGACATTTTAGCACTGAACCCGGTTTTATTTTATTTGAAGTGTTAGTTTCTTTTTGTTCAGCGTTTTAGACAGGTATGACTGTTTTGTCATTGTTCGCTTCAGTAGTTCTTCTTCTAAAGTAGAAGCATCGCTTTTTTTTTTTTTTTTAATCTCTAGGAGAATTTTCTAGGTGAAATAGCCTGTTTGTTGGTACTTCCCCATATAAGGTAACGTTATTGTAGCAGTTAAGAAAATTGGGAATTCTCTGTTTCACAAAATACCATTTGGAGGGGGGTAGAGTAAAGAATGCACACAAAAATTACCATGCTAGTTCAGCTCAGCATCCTCTTCTAAGTCTTTGTTTTTCTTTTGTGATTCAAAGAGAACAAGATAGTTAGGTAAAACACACCTTGGGTTTCTTTGCCACAATTGTAGCAGAGATGATATATCTCCCTATTACAATTTCCAGTGTTATATATTATGCTCTCTTGCCTATAAGGGAGGTAGAACTTCATCCCTGCCAGAAGGTGCACATGAAACACAAATAGCTTTTTCATCCTGTTAGCCTCCCATTCTGTGTTGATCTTGAAAGCAGCTAGAACTGTAGGAAGTACAGGATTTTTAAGGAGGCAGTGTGATAGCGCACTGGAGTAGTTGTCTAGGCCAGCCCTTCCATCTTCTGAAAAATGTTTACATTCACTTGGAAAAAATAATCTGGATTATTTTTCTTGAATCCTTTCTGTGTAGTGAAAGCTTGGTAGCAATATCAAATTGGGCAAAAGAGATCTTAAATTAAGAGCTAATGAAACAACGAAGGATGTGAAGCACTTACTTTCCTTATGATCAAATCAAGATTAAGTTTCAGTTACACAAACGCAGTGTGTCAGCCAGCAGCTTCCACTGAAGGCCTGTCACATCTGTATGGCTCCTTCAGTATTCTGGTGTGCTGTGTCAGGTGGCCTCCAGATAGGCACCTGTATGTAGCTAATGGCTCTTGTGAAGACACTCAGGACTTAATCCTCTTTGGCATGATCTTTTTCTCAGAACTATATGTGTAACTGACATACTGACCTGCTTACTTTTTGCTGTCCACCTCTGCTCTTACAAAGTGGTTAGATATTATTTTTGGTGTACCCTAAAGGCAGGAGCGGGTGAACCTGTTTTATATGGCAGCTATGTAGTTTTGATCAGAAAAGCCCAACAGTAGGCGTTCTGCTTGAACCACTGCCTGAAGACGTGTCTAGTTGTTGGAGATTGATAGGAATGCAGTTAATTTGTATGCTTTTATTGCAGGGATATGGCTTGCAGCGTTGCAGGAATAACTTCAGATGCCAATGTTCTAACAAATGAACTGAGACTGATTGCGCAGAGGTAGGTCTGCTGATAGTTAACATGGTTTTACTTGCCTGTGCTGTCAGATTCAATTCTGGTTATGTATTAAATCGAAATGAATGTGTATTTAGTAGAGCTGAAGTAGGTTGTTTGAAATAAAACGGCTAGACTGAAGAGGCTTTACCTTAGGAACTTGTTTCTTGTTAAATGTGGTACTGGATACTGTCAGCACATCAAGTTCTGAAAACTGTTTTTTTGTCTTTCATACTAGGTATTTGTTACAGTATCAAGAGCCCATTCCTTGTGAACAACTGGTAACAGCACTATGTGATATCAAGCAGGCTTACACGCAGTTTGGAGGTAACGAAATGTGATGAACCATTGTGCTTTTAAATGTCTAAAGAATGATTCTGTTACATTATTTGAAGCATCTGAGTCTCTGGACAGTTCTACCAAATTCTTCCATGACAAAGTTATACCGAGAAAAACAATAGCCAAATTTTAGAGGGGAATGGGTAGTCACTGTTATGGTTTTGCTACTGAAGGTGCTACTTTTTAGCAATTGAGGAACTGAGGGCTGAGTTTCTGGCCTATTGCCTAGAATGCTTTGCACGCTCTTGGACTTAGTGAATGCCTTCAAAAGACCAGCAAAGAATTGTTTGTAACCTTTCAACATTTTGGGCCCATCCGGCATAATGGCACAATGAATCACAAATGAGACTATATGTAGGGGTAACAATAGTGTAACACTTCAAAAAATACTATTTCTGTGGATCAAGAGACATTGTGTTGTAAGTAGTGTTCCTTAGTACGTGAACTGATGATTCTGGTATTTTACATATATGTAGTGTGAAAGAATGACCTTTTTATGTACCTGGCTTTTGACGCTGTTAAGTTATTCACTTCAACAGCTAAGCTACCTACTTTAAATATTAAGTTTTGATTTAAAGTCCTGAGATGAGAAATTGCAATTTGTGGAGACAGAAATGAGCTGCTCTTAGGGTTAAATGAAATAAATCTCTGCTGCCCCCCCCCCCCCCATGACTTAGAAAGAAATGCTGGCATGCTTATCTCAAGCAACAGAAGTGCAGAACAGTCTGTTAAATCCTAGTTCACAGGAATAGATTTGAAAAAAGAAATCAAAGAAAATAATTGTCACTCATGACCAATCTTGTTACTAAATTTAGATTGCTAATAGCCTTCTTTTCAACAGGAAAACGTCCTTTTGGTGTTTCGTTGCTGTATATTGGCTGGGATAAGCATTATGGATTTCAGCTGTATCAAAGTGATCCTAGTGGAAATTATGGAGGGTGGAAAGCTACGTGCATTGGGAACAACAGTGCTGTAAGTTCTCGGTTTTTTCCTCTCAGTCAAGCAAAAAAAAGTGTAAATTGCACTGTACTAATTAAACTGAGTTGTTGATTACTAGTGCAGAGCAGAAATAGATAACTGTAGAAACACTGCTGTTACTCATGAATTTATATTATCTTGCAAAAAGCAACTGTTTGATTGATTGCCCAAAGATACCATTTTAATTTCTGTGAAATTTATAGGCAGCTGTGTCAATGCTAAAGCAAGACTACAAAGAAGGAGAAATGACCTTAAAGACTGCACTTGCATTAGCCATTAAGGTTCTAAACAAAACCATGGATGTTAGTAAACTCTCTGCAGAGAAAGGTAAGCAGTTCGCTAATATGGGATAACACCCTTTGCTTAAAAAAAGAAAATGTAGCAAAAGTACATACACTAGGTGTGGTTGATTGGATTTTTCGTTGTCGTGAAAAAAGTTTTCAGAAGATGCAGCAGCTCTCAGCCTTAACCTTTCTAAGAGGCACGCAGATAGCTTAGTTGAGGATGATCCACCTTGATCAGCTCCAGGGGCTAGACCACAGTTTAGGAATTGTAGGCTGTATTGGCACAGTAGCAGAAATGGCTACGTGTGTGGTAGAAGAATCACTGGAGAGGTATTAACACGCTTGTGTATGCTGCTGCAGAAAAGGACTGCTGCCATCTGGCTTGCCAGTCAAGCTGCTTTGTAGAGGGCAGGACAAGAGCCTTCTGCTTCGTTGTCAGTTGTAACCCCAAATCTTACCCCTATGATGATTGCTCTCTCTAAAGGACAAAATGTAACGCCGCTGTCTGTTCCATATGTTTCAGTTGAAATTGCAACACTGACAAGAGAGAACGGAAAGACAGTGATAAGGGTTCTGAAGCAAAAGGAGGTGGAACAGTTGATAAAACAACATGAGGAGGAGGAAGCAAAAGCTGAACGTGAAAAGAAGGAGAAAGAACAAAAAGAGAAGGATAAATAGAATATGAAATCAAGTGTTCTGTAGATAATGTAGGACCTGCTTCAGTAAAAGATAATCTGGGTTTCTGTTTTGTAGAAGCCTACAGCTTATGCCATGGAGGACCCAGAATTACTTTTGATGAACCAGGTCCTTAATCATCATTCAGATAATTAGTTAACTGCTCCTTACATTGACCAATAATTGCTTTAATTCTTGAACACTTTATTTCTTTCATCTTCTATTTTTTATTATGGAATAAAATTTAAGAAGAATAGTGATGAGTGTCTTTATTTCCTCAGTAATGCCTGGATATGCACAATCTTGAAGGATTTAATCGCTTTAAACCATTAAAACAAGGTATATGCTAGTTGGTAAAGAACAAATATGGTGTTAGAATTGTTAGCGTTTTGTGTGTATGTGTGGGTTTTCCTTTTAAAGTAGTGAAAAGGGCTCCTAAGTTTGAAAAATCATTTCACAAATACAGAATTAAAGTGTGCTGGCATGCCAAGTTTTAGTTTTGGCCTATTTTGTTCTATAACGGGCTATGTCAAACTGATGGTCTTGCAAGCAGTAGTGTTTTAAACAGGCCCTGTAGCAAATGTGTTCAGTTTATCATAGCCTTTCATGAGTGCATGTGTTTTCTAAGAAATTAATCATATAACACTAGCTGTATTCACACAAACTAGAAGACATTTTACAAAGGCCACATAAAAATGTTAAGCTATCTTGTTGAAATACAAATAGGTAAATAAAATAGTGCATGATTTTGGGCCATGTTGACTATTTTACATTTTATCCTGAAAGGAAATTGAGAGGTTTTATGTTTAGTGTTGCTGATACTTCCCCAGAGAATTTGGTTCCCTTCTCTGACAGACAACAGTCTAGAAAACTAATCAGTTAACCACTTGAGAAATCATCATATTTGTGCATGAATTAGAAATTACAATAACTTTTGTTCAGATTGTCCCTATACTGAATGCAAAATAATATGATTTTCAGATTAAAAAAACCTCTTCTATTTCTGGGAAAAAAAAAAAAAAAAAAGATCTGGAGTTAATAGAGGAGATGAAAACAAGTTACTGAAAATTATTTTGCACCCTTTATCAAAAAGTTATCAAAAGCAAACTGAAAAACTCACTTGAGTGACATGCTTAAATGAGAGGCCTTACCTGCTGAATTTCAGCTGTGACACTGGTGATCCAGCACCTTTGTGCCAACCCTGGATTGTGTCTGTCTTGTAGCTTTTTGGTTTTGTTCTGGTTTTTTTTACCCCAAAGGATATCTGGTGTTTACAGGATTTAATAAAACCATTTAAAGAAATGGAGTGAATCCATAAAGTGTTCTATTATTTTTAATTTATCCGAGACATTTTTGACTGATACAATGTACTTTGTCAACATGGCCAGAAATTACCCTTAGTCTCAACAAAACCCATTTTTGAGCTCATTGCTGTAATATTCACTGTTGAGAACAGAGGGAAGGAATCTGACTTGAGGTGTCTGTGTTGCAGCTTGCGTAGATATACGGCACTCACTTTGGCAACCTCTGTGCAGAGAGCGGTGTGGGGTGGCATGGGTTCTGTGCAGGCTGCAGGACCTGCTTGTTCATTTTCTAAGTCTCAGTGCAGGCCAATTGCTGTAGTCTTTTGTACTGAACTTGGACAATACTTTGTTAGTATTTAAATTTTATAGCTAATAAAAGTTAGACTTGAGTTTTATTTGCACCTTGTGCAACAGTAGATCTTCCAAATAATAACATAGGAATGATATTTCACATAAGAAGTTCTGAATAGTTGCAGACAACATGCAAGGGGTAAGTTTTAATCTCCATTATAAAGGGTTGTATAAATACCTCAAGCTCCATTTTTATGTAGAAAATTCAGTGCTCGATCTTCTTATTTTTTGATACCATGAATGCAATATATCAGCATCTTTTGCAGATTTCTAGATCACTGATGATGGTTATACAAGTACTTGGAATATGCCCTAAAAGCAGCAATGCCAAAATGGAGTTTTTTCTAACTTCTCAAAGATCACTTGAAACAGAATCTGATAGACTCCAGCAATGCTTTCTGTCTTCCAGGAAACCATTAGAGCATCTGAGTCTGGGTTCATCAATGTATATAAGTCACGCAAGGCAATTTGTTTAGTATACTAGTAGAAGTATTATTAGATAGCTTAGGATATAGATTTATAAAAATATTTTTTCTTAAGTGCTTCTGTTTCTAACAAAGAGGGGATAACAAATATATTTGGAGCTTTGTTTAAAGAATTACCAATAGCATTTCTTTGCCAAACACTGCATCATTTGTTGGTAAAGGAGAACTTTTTAGATACTGTAATAATCAAAGGTCAGTATGATTTAAATAATTTTCTGATCTGTACTCCATTGTGTATTGAAGCATTGTGATAAGTTGTGTAGTTGTGCTACATTTTAAAAGATCTATTTATTTAAAGGTTTTGTTTACCCAAAGTAAAAGTATTGTCAAATAATTTATGAGTATAATCTTTGAACAATTATCAATTTAATTTAAAAAACGCCATCTCCACTGAGTGCCATGAATAGCTGATTGTGAGATGAGCCTCAGTACTGCCTTGGCATAGGCAAGCAACTCTAGCTGGCACTCATATCCAAGATGTACAGTAAAGTTCTGCTAAACTAAACTTAATTTCTGGTTCTTTTCTGCATTTGAACCTAGGACAATAAGCAGGTGCTGGAGATCTTTTATTGACTAGAATCTTCCTGGGACATCCCTACACTAATGCAAGTTCCTTACCTGTTTTTCCTAGAAATAGAGCAGTGTTTGACTGCATAGGCCTATTGTGTTGATTCTGGCTTTGTGTGTTTTAAAAAAAAAGAAAAAAAAAAAAATCACCACTATCTGTGCCTTTCCTGGGAGTGGTTTGGGGATAAGTCGTAAGAACAGAAAAATGATTTTGGCGATACATTTGAGTTGTCTTTGCTAATCAAAATGATCTTCCTGTTCTTTGTATGTTTTTTTTTGGTGTACGTAGTGTTTACGTAGAGTTTACAGTGTATTACATAAGTATTTCAAATATTTAGCTATTGCTGTGGATTAAATGTTATTTTAACACCAGAACTTCATGTGGTGCTGTGGAAGGTGACAGATTTTTCAAATTAGGTAAAAGTATTTACTTGAAACTGTTTGCATAATATGATGTTAGTAAACTTAAAGACTGGATAGTTTATATCTCACTTGAATGCATGATAGAACTTGTTAGGGCAAGTATTCACAAATAGATTGTCCTAATAAATTGTAATGTGTTTTGTTATTCTAGGTAGTTTAAGACATAATGAAACTACTGCTTCTTCAGTAATACCTGTGCTGTCTCTTGCATCTGTCAGTGTTTAAAAAAGAGAGTTAGCTTGTTTTCTAGATGACTGTATTCTGTTCAAATAAAGTCAAATTAACTTCTGAGGCTGCTTCTTATGTGACTTACCGTGTTGTGCGCTGGAAGACAGAAGGTTCCTTTAGGTATGCTTCCCTATTCACCCAAATATTTTTACTTGTCAGAGTTATAAAAGAACCCAAATTAAGATGATAAACAAAGGACTTTTAATGTTAAAATTGACTCCTGCTTCTGTTTTGTTATGCATTCCCAAAGTAATTATTTATTTTTCCATTCATAATCTTAAAATTAGAGAAAACACTTCACCACTATGTTGTGAGAACAAATATATTAATGATTACAAGGTGTTCAAATTAATGGTTTTAGAGGCCACAGAACTGTATGTGATACATAGGTAACATAGCTAAGTGTATACAAGACATCTAAGTCCAAGAAGTTAATGCACTCGGGTACGTCATACATTAGAGAAATTATGTACCTTCAGACTAGATGAGATTCTAGGACTTTCTTAAATGTCTTTCATTTTCTTTAAAGAATATTTGCCATTACAGTTTTTCTGTAGTAAAAGTTGTCCTCGTTTTCGAGTTTTAATTGCAGTTATTTCTATTACAATATGAAAACCCGCTAAAATAACCTGATCTGAGAGCACCCTTCACTGATTATATAGCTCTTGGCTTTAATCTGGAGAAAATTCAGCTTCACAAAAATATTTTTAGAGTATTTCTGATTTTACAAAGAGAACTGAGCAGCTTGCTATTTTAATCTGTGATTAATTGGGCATTTGGCTTTCCAATTAAAGTACTCTTCAGTGCACAGTAAAAGCTGCCATCAGCCAATTTACTGGAGATTCTCAGAACATACTTTAGTGGGGACCTTCAGATGTCAACTCCTGCTGAGAAGGACCCTTTGAAAGATAGCAGACATTACTCATGTAATTGTTTAGGCTTTCACTTAATGATAAATATTAAACTTAACATGCTGCTGTTAGTATTAACATTTTGCTCCAAGTTCAAAGCAGCAGGAAAAAATGGCTTCTTATTTATAACTACTGTTTTCTAAACCAGTAATAATACAACGTAATTAATGTGTGCCAGATGATGCTACGTAAAATATTTAGCAAAATGTTGGGCATGTAACCGAGACAGTGTAATCCTTTTATATCTTACAGCATCTGTTTTGCCTAGCTAGGACCCAGCTGCAAACAAATTCATAGTTATGTAATAAAACCAGTTTGCTATGTTCTGCACATCCGAATGGCAACTATGCTTAACACTGTTAACTAGACATGTGATGGCTCCAAAATGCATTTACTGCAATGCACATACGCTGTTGACAGAAATTACGTGATAACCTTAATGTTAGGAACACCAGGTGCAATGCAGTGGTGGACCAGTTGTCATCAAAAACTACAGATTTGCAATTTCTAGTAGAAACATTGCCCAGTAATTTTTGGAGCATTCAGAAAACATTAGAACTCCAGTGTATCATGAAAGAATAAAATCGGGGGGGTTGTGCCATGCTTTGGGCTAAAATAAATTTTAATTTACTCTAAAATCTTGGGTTGACTACTGCATACACACTGAGCATTTCAAAATAAGAGTCACACACTGCATCCTTTAACACATATTTCAATTGTGGAGGACATGCAGTATACAAATGGATTCTCAATATATAAAATGACCATATTTACTGCAGAGCATTCAAATCAATACAACATGTCACTAGAAGTGTGCTGGAAGAAACTACTGTGTAAGCAGCCTTTTTTTGGATGGCTTGTACCGACTGCATTATGTCTTGCACAGACATGCACATCCTAAATATGGCTGTAGGATAAGATGATACAGAAAAACACGAGTTTAAAAATTAAGAAAGGGATTGAAATGCTTAAGTACTCTGCTTTGGTCGTCAAAAGATTCATGATTTACACAAAGAGATGCCCTATTTTTCTATAAAATAAACAGTATGAAAGAATTTTCACAATTGACAACATGCTTAGTGAAGTTACTACTTTGGGTAATGCTCATTTTAGGAAGGTACAAAGTTTCTAAAATTATTTGAGTTGAATAAGGTCCATTTTTCTGAGGAATCTGGTATTTAGCACTTTTCAGGTAGCAGCTGATTAACACTGTGTAAAGCCATTTAGCCCTTCTTTCCAAATCTTTTCTCTCTGTAAAAATCTTAAACAGTACCTTAAATGTAAAAGATGCATTAATGCCAGCTGCTTCTATTTTCTGTGGCAATGTGTACACTGTACATTTCCATTAGGATGATTTAGGAAAAATCATTAATTATATTTCACAGTTGGTGCATTTAAAGTTGTCTTTTATAACTTTTTATTTATCTGATATAGAAAAAAAAGGTGTTGGGTTTTTTTGTGCAGAGTATTCATGATATATGTTATATATCTATAATATACATAAAGATGGAAATATCCTAGGTCTTTTTAGCTTGCATCAGCTTGCTTATTTTTGATTAAAAGTTCCAAAACATTCTGATTTAGAAACATAAAAAAACCCCAACCCTACTGAGTGTTTCATATGGAATGGAAGTTAAAAATTAGTTTAGTATCTTCCTTTTCACTAAAATTCACTCAAACTTATATACCCTCCCCAAAACACGGTTTAAAAGAAACAAATGTCGACCCAGGTGGATGTACCATAGTTATTTAACGTTCCCGTTGCTGCTGCCGCGTTTCAGCGAGGCACGGCAGGTCGCTCGAGAGGCAGAAGCAGTGACCCCAGCTCACCACCTACCTAGTCAGCACCTGCGTCTCTGAAGGAACCTTTTCTTTAACTGTGGAAGCGACGGGACGGCGCCCGAGGGGTGCCTTTGGGTACAGTGCTCTGTGGGTTGGCTACAGCTTTCCCTCCGAAGTACCTGCCTCCCTCACAGGGAACTTACTCCTGACAGACCGCGGGGGAGGCGGCGGCCGTTACCCGCCCGAGGCAGGGCCGCTGAGGCACGCAGCCGGCGGTCAGCTGTACGATTGTCCGGCCAGCCCCACACGGTGCCGAGCCACGAGTCGGTACCTCCGGGCCACCTCCGGGACTGGCTGCCGGGAAAAACGACCCGCGGACGACGCCTTGCCGAGGCTGCTGCTGAGGGTCGTGCCGCCGCTATCCCCCCCCCCCCCCCCGCAGCGCAGCACGCCAACCGTTCTAACGGTTCCCGCCGCACGCGCTCTTCTCCCGCCCCTCGCGCACCCTCATGGCTTCCCGGCGGGGCGTGGCCAGCGCCGGCCGGCAGGAGCGGCGCCCCGTCCTCGCCGCGGGATTCTGAGGCGGCGGGGACCGTGCCCCAGCCATGGCCGAGCTCGGAGGCCGCCTGCGCCGCGGCAGCCCCCTGCTCCTCTTCACCTGCCTCTTCGTGCCCTTTATCGGCCAGTCCGGAGCCGGCCCCGCCACCCGCGCACCTTACGCTGGTAAGGCGTCTCGGAGCGGCCCCGTGTGGGTGAGGGTCAGCCGCTCGGGAGGGGCGGGTGGCAGGCAGGCGCTTCGGCGGGAAGCTGGGAGGGTGTCGGAGGCGGGGGGCACGACACGGACGGACACGGTCAGCTGGGAGTTATGAGCCCCCTTGAACCCCGGCTTTCGTGTAAACCTGTCGTTGTGCGGGGCGAGCTGGCCGCCGGGGGTCGGGGGAGGTTGTACCGGAGTCCAGGGGTCCGCCGGGCCGCCGCTGCCTCCCCTGGGTGTTCCGGTGCGCCGTCTGCTGCCCGGCTCCGGCGGGCGGCGGGAGCGCGGGCAGGAGGAGAGCGCGTTTCGTGTGGAAAAATGAGGCGGGTTTTTGCGTGTGGAGGGGAGAGGCTGCCGGGGCTGAGACGGCCACGCATCACGCTTCGTTTTCCACGCCATCAACTTTTGCCAAGGGGAGGCTAAAATAAGGCTGATTTCAGGGTGAAGCGGGGTTCTGGCGGTCGCTGAGGAGTACTGAGGTAGGGATGGCAGGACTTCTGCTAGTTTTTAAAAGAAATGAACGTGACCTACAGAGACCGTGGTCAAACGGGCACGCCAGAGCTGCCCCTTTCACAGGAGAGAGGAAAAATGCCTTTGCCAGACTACGGCTTTTCAGGTGCATATCAGTCTTGACTACCTACCACACGTTTCATTACGCAGTTGTTACGCTTTTTAAATGAACATATAACGCTTTGAACATTTTAAGTGTCATAGCTTTCAATTTTTCCTCTGCTCGCTGATTCAGACGAGGTACAATTGTGGATTTGTGGAGCGTGCTCTTTGCATTTGCAGCTGGTATGGAGGTAAATTTACAGAATATGTTTTAATAATTGCAATATTGCATATGGATTGGGCTGCACGTAAAAATGCCCCTCTGAAGAATTTATAAAAATATTCTTTTTAGTTTGGTCATGCATTATTTCTTTGGCTTCAAAAGAGTCAGTCGTAATTCAATCAGGATGTAACTTTCAGAGTTGAAGGATGTAAAATAGCATGTGAAGCTGAAGTGTTTATAAAATTACAGAAAGATTAAAGGAGCAGAACCAATGCTCTTTCAAATAATTATTTAGGAATAGTTATTTCAAAACATGGCTTTTGTATAATTTATGGGTACATTGCTAAGAGTTTTGCAGAACATCTTGAAGTCATAACAGCCATATTTACAAGCAGAAAGGAAATTAATGAAAAATAAAATTGACCTTTTAATATCAGCTCAAAATTGAAAAAAATGATTGTAAGTATGGTTTAAGGAAAGTAAATTGTATTGAGGTCTTGGTTTTAATTCAACATACAAAAACTCAGTCTGTTATTGCTAAATGTGATTTAAAAGATTATTCTTGGTCTCTATTTGGAAAAGTAGTGTTTTTCATCATGACAGAAGATATTACTATGTGAAATTATTATGTTACATTATATAACTGTATGGAATTACCTGCAGTCACGTTAAGCCAAATTTTGCCTTTTGGCACAAGCCAACAGTTTGACCTCATTATGAACTAATCGCATATAGTGAGGATAAAATTTTCTTTTCACAATTTGTTTGCTCTAAAATAAAATGAAATTTGCTATTAAGAAGATGAAAAACAGTATAGCTCCCTATTACTAAAATATAGGGCAAACAGAAATAATAACCTAAATCAGAGTATCATGTACGTACAGTTAAAATTATTTTAGAGGCATTGCTTTGCATGTGGTACAGTAATCATTTTAATGAGTAGAAGTGATTTATGGATGTGACTTTGTTTTTATCATACTTTAAGAGTGCTTGTAAATGAATTTGGTGTTTCCTTTAGTTAGTTGTCCGGAGGTGAACTAACTCTTTATCCTGGATAACTGATTTGACAAGACAAAATATGTGCTGATTTAAAATACAACGAAATTATAAGTTTTGTTTGTTGCTCTGAATCTTAGACTAACAGGTGAGACTCAAATGCACAAACTGAATTGAGATTAACAACCACCTATAGCATTGCTGTGCCAAGCTGCAGACCTGTGATAGTGTTTCCTTGGGAGTTCACACACCCAAACATTTTCCACTCAGTTTAACAGATTGGAAGCTGCAAACCTTCCTGCTTGTATGGGTTTCTTGTGATTTTTCTCTTAAAATATTTTGTGCTTTCTTTAGAGGTTCTTAGGAAGAAAAACATGAGCGTTGATCTGTGGAGAAATATCTGTGCTGATTTGTAGAAGGAACTGTGGAAGGAAGTACTTGTATAGTTTCCCACTTTTCAGAATGGTAAAACCTGATTTTTGTATGATAGTATATGTTCTGAAATCTACTTTGCATCTGGTTTTGAGCAGAGTATCTGATTTCTAAACAGAGTATCTGATTTCTATGAGCCATAGGATTGTATGTTCCAGTGTATCTAAGACTGGAATTGAGCTGCATGAGCAAAATGCTGCTGTGGCAGAAGGTAACACCAGTGCGCAACTTCTGCAGCACCCAGGGCTGCACTGGCAACTTGTGAGAAGCCCGAGGCCTGTGTCTTATTTGCATAAAAGTCTTATTTACATAAATTGTGGATTTGTGTTTACTTCCATGATGCATACCTTCTAAACCTATACAAATAAATGGTTCTACTTTTAAGATCCTACATACTTGTTCTTCCTTTTACTCCTTGCACTATCCATACTTGTATACACAGTTTTTGCTGCTTGCATTCAGCATTCCTCAGTGCTGTCTTCACAGTCCATCTTCAGTCCTTACTGACAGTCAGTGAAAATGATGCAGTGGTTAAAAGTGGTGTAAAGAGAGTTGACAAAATCCTGGATCTGTTAGAGAAAAAGTCCCCCTGGCTTCAGAGTGACCAGAATTTTTACCCTGAGGCAGCCTGACGCGAGGCAGCCTTTTCATGTGCCCTAGCTGTTGGGCAGTGAGAAGGATCACAGTTCTGTCTGCTGAAAGCTGAGAGGAGAATAGTAGTGTCAATGAACTCATGAGGAAATGCCGTGCCATGCCGCAGATCTGTATTGTTAGCGTTGTAGGTGGCTGTTAATCAGGAGACTACTGCTGGCAATAGCTTCACTATAGAGTTCAGGAAGCTCTTTAGCATATTGTGTGTATTTACGATAGAATCCGTAGCCCAGGCATTCAGAAAGGAATGGTTTGTGCTCCAGTTAGCTCTTAATCTAAACACTATCAACCCCTAGTTGATCGTATCTGTTTCTTGATTAGTTACAAACTACATGGCAGTATATTATGCTGTTATTAATCAAACTTGTAAATGCATTCATTAATATGGGCCATAATTATCCCTTGATGCTAAGCTATTGGGGGATAGCTTAATTCTACTTTTCAATTATCAAGCTGGAAACTTTAATCTTTTAAATTGGAGTTGAATGTCAGAAACCTCTTCCCTGGTTTCTATGTGCAGCTCTTGTACCTCTGTTCATATTGGTAGGTGCTAAGCAATATTGCAGTTCAGAATCCTTGATAGTTTCATGTCCACGATATGTCATTTTATTTTCCTACTGGTTGGCAGGAGATTGATGTGCTAGGTAAGAGAGAAGGCAGAAATTGTCCGAATAACTTGAAAGTCCCAGAGTAAACAAAAAATCATAAAAGTTCCTGCAGCAGCTAGCAGCTGCCAGGCATGCATTAATACACAGTGATAGAAATACAAGGCTGTCACTTTTGTACTCTCAACCTTTGAAATCGCAAGACAACCTCTGAACAAAAGAAAGCAAAATAAATTTGCAAAAAAACTGCCAACAATAAATCGTCAAGAATAACCACCTTTTCCGCGCTCGTAGTAGTGGTGGGCTTTGGCTTTATTTTTTGAACAGGGGAGAAAAAGATACTTGTAGGAAGTACAGAATGTAACAGCTGGCTTTTCTGACTTTTGCTCCTTAAATTGAGTAGAGTTAGTAATCCTGCTTTGACTTACAGACATTCTAGTAAAGGTCATTTTGATCTTTCTAAATACTTACTGTTAACTAAATGCTTGACTGTTAGTGATTGGATTCTTGGCAATCGCTAAAGCATAGAAGGAAGCGTAGGCAAAAAAATTGAAAACAGTACAGAAAGTATGACTTATGACCCTTTTAAAGGGAGGGGGGGAATCGGTACAGAAATAAACTTCCATTTTATACTTCACTTAATATATTACATATCTTTTCTGCTTATGAAGTAGTGGTGGGAGATTCTTTAAAATGTAAAGGGAGGCTTAGACAGAGATCTGTGTAGTTAATATTGAACATGATCTTGTTCTACATTTTCCTGTCTGCTGCAATATAAATATGACTTGCAGTTAGAATTTTCACCGGCTACCAAAATATTGTGATGTGACTAGATTTGGGGAAAAATTGTAAACTTAGAGGAAAAGCACTGATGCTCACTGTAGAATAAGTTAGTTAGTAGGAAAGATGGGAAACTTTTTTTTTTCCTCTCAAAATGATCACTGAACAATTTTTAGAGTAAGAGTTAAACAGTTACCATTGTGCTTCTAGACTTCAAAGTGCTTACATTTTACATGATTTGTGACAAAGTATCACTTAAAAAAAAATCACATTATCATCTTAATAAATATACTAGTGTACTGAAGGCAGGTGTACTGTATATATTCATTCACCTTCCTGGTTTATAGGCAAACTATTAGCTGTATTGTAGTTTGTAGTAGTTAGATCTGTGGATAACAGTCTATATGTTATGATAACACGCAGTTAAAGAATCTAATGTTAACTACAAAGTATGTGTATTTTGCCATGTTTATTGTTCTTGGTAGTGTTCTTTTTCATTATAGTGGTATATGATTATAAATCTGCATTAGTAATACATATTACTTCTGAATCTACATCTTAACATTAAGCTTCTAAAAAGTGACCCTTTCCCTTCTCCCATGGATCTCTTTTGAAAATGCACCAAGTAGCGATCCAAAGAAAACCTGAAATCATTAACACTCAATTATATAAATTAGAAAATGCTTTGCATTACACGGTTTAAAGTATAAGGACCAGTGTTATACCTGCAATCCCAATGTGGTTCTTAGACGCTTTATCTAAGGAAGTGCAGAGGAACATAGAGTTCAGAGAAAGTTTATTCTTTGCAGAAACGTGGACTGTGATGTTCTCTCATTTAAAAACAAACCAAAATTTATGAACAGATATGAGGTATAGCTGTAACACTAATTGTTTCCCTGGTAATTCTTATAAAAAGAATAATGCTGCTAAATCATATTAAGATGCTAAGAAATTTCATCCCATAATGGTACAGTAAGAAACAATGTAAAAAGACAGATTTTCATGAAAGAATAACACTTTTGTAATTTATCTGAAACATTTTAAAGGTTTGCCATTAGCAGCACTAGTGAAATTTTGACTTGAGAATGTTAACAAAATGAATAGGCATGTCCATGTTTTGTCATGCTATTCATGCATCCAAGAGTCATGTAATGCTTCCTCTTCTTTTCTAAATAGCTCTTCCAAAGTGCTTTTATTTAAGTTTGTTAAATGTTTAGGGAGGAAATGGCAGGACTGAATTTTTAAATGCAATTTTGTCCAAGGTCAAGTGTTTAAGTAGAATTTCTACTTATCATTTTGTCAAAAGTGTGCTCCAACTATTTCAAAGTTTAAAAAAATTGAATCATTAGTCTGCTTTGTGCATAAATGTTCATCTCCTTTTTGCAGAGTTCAAATTTCGACCATCCAGCATTTTCTCATGTGATTTAGGGTTTTTTGTTGAACTTGGAATCAAGATGGAGTGAGCAGAGAAGAGTTTCAGGTATAAATTATAAAATAGACATTGTCTTTGGGATTTATCACTGAACAATATAGAGAGCAGACTTTCATTTAGACTGCAGAAGTTACCTGACCTCAACAAAAATAAAGCCACACAAATACAGGCATGCTTAGAATTGCCCTTCAAAGGCTACAAATCCTCTAAAATTTTTTTAGTACAGTGAGCTAGTAGCAGGGGTGACTGCTTCCATAATCCCTTGAGATTTGTACTATGGGTTGTTTGGTTGCTAATCTTGCTAGTCATAGGTTTTAACCTCTTTCTGTTTTTCTTCAGCCAGCATAGCCAGTCTGCTGCCTTAAGCCGCTCACTGTATTTTACCTCTTTTCCTCTCTTCTGTACCTTTTTTCTACTTGCCACCAGTTCTTCACGTTTTTTTTTAATTGGTGGTAATACCAGTAAGTAACTAAGAATTACATCCCTTATCATAATTTTAAAAGCATATAGACACAAGGACAAAAGAGATTAAACACATGCAGTCTGTGTAACAGGTGAGCTGAGTGGTCCTATTAAATAAAATATGGGAAGGCAGGTGTGCTTATTTATTTTATTTTTGCTGACTCTTAAGATATTGGTACTATCTCCAGCTTCCTCATGGACCTCCCCTTTGTATAAGCTGCCTTTTATAGAACAGTATGCCCCAGCTTATTAATAAACACAATAAACTAGAAATATGAAAAACTGTGGAAATTTCTGTGATAGAAAAAAAAAAAGAAAAAATTAGTTGAACTATATTGTTAGTAAAATATGGTCATATTAATAAATCAGTGAGTATACTGTAGCTCTGAGCATAAACATTTGAAAAAAATTCTTTAAGTATATAAAAATAGTTAAGGAACATGTCTCCATTTAGCATAGCAGAGAAGATACTGTGTTTTAAGAGAAGCTTAATCTGGAAACGGCATGTACCCTGAAGATGCTGTATTGCTGTACAGGAGGTCATCTTACAGGAACACAGAAATGGTGAAGGTGCAACTTTGCCTCTGCATTGCTTCAAGGACAATTAATGGAGAGAGAATACCCAGCTATACATAGTCATTCTCAAATTGTACAAAAAATTCAGTTGAGAGTTGTAACTGTAAAAGGGAAATGTAATTAATGCTAATACAAAAATCAAGCATTTATGAAACATTAGGCTGAAATATACACAAAACCATTCATAATTCAGGAAATAGGGATATAGAAATAGAGAAATTAAGTTGTGTCTTCAGGAAGCATTCTTTTGGATGTCTGTAAAAAGCAGGACTTGGCAAATCTGTGTATAGTTACAAATAAGAAAAATTCTTTGGCTAATGAGGATACACTGAACCTAAGGTATCAATAAAAATAAATATATTTTAACCTAATAGCTGTGAAGGTAACCTGCGTGTGTAACATTCTGTTGCTGGATCCTTTTTGGCAGCTGTCCTGGTTTCAGCTGGGATAGAGTTAACTGTCTTCCTAGTAGCTGGTACAGTGCTATGTTTTGAGTTCAGTATGCGAAGAATGTTGATAACACTGATGTCTTCAGTTGTTGCTCAGTAGTGTTTAGACTAATGTCAAGGATTTTTCAGCTTCTCATGCCCAGCCAGCGAGAAAGCTGGAGGGGCACAAGAAGTTGGCACAGGACACAGCCAGGGCACCTGACCCAAACTGGCCAACGGTGTATTCCATACCATGGGACGTCCCATCTAGTATAGGAACGGGGAAGGGGGGGCAGGGAATCGCCGCTCGGGGGACTGGCTGGGTGTCGGTCGGGGGGTGGTGAGCAGTTGCACTGCGCATCATTTGTACATTCCAATCCTTTCATTATTGCTGTTGTCATTTTATTAGTGTTATCATTACCATTATTAGTTTCTTCTTTTCTGTTCTATTAAACCGTTCTTATCTCAACCCACGGGTTTTGCTTCTTTTCCCGATTTTCTCCCCCTTCCCACTGGGTGGGGGGGGGAGTGAGTGAGCGGCTGCTTGGTGCTTAGTTGCTGGCTGGGGTTAAACCACGACAGCAGCAATTCTTGTGTCGTGTGTGTTTTCATGTATCCACCTGAGGTATGCTCAGTGGTACAACACAAGTTGCCCATCAGTTCTTTGCTATTACACAACCCCCATGTCAACAATCTTGAACTGGAAAGATGTTAATTTGTAGAGCATGTACAAATACTCCATCTTAAAGAACAGTGGGTTTGTGAATGAACGAAATAAACTGTGAACAGATAGATTTGTATTTTGAAACAGAAGGGTGAACTGTATTAAAACCCGAATGCTGACTTGGCCTGCAACAAGAACCATTCAGCAGCATGTTAGTGGATGGTAACATCTGGAGGGAAGAGGAGTCCTGCTGCTCCCGCTTTACCGCTCCTATTCCTTAAACTACATTCTGCTTTTGCTCCTACTATAAAATTTCAGAGAAGATCGAGTTAGTATTCATAATACTAGTTCTACTGGACTGCCATAAACCTGCAGTGCAGGAGGCAGGGAATTCTCTTGTGGTTCGGGTGTTTTGTCTGAAGGATCTGTATGTAAATGCAGCCTTTTGCAGTGCAGTAGAAAGCAGCTGCTGTCACAGGAGCACTTTGATGAATGGGAGGGAAGTTAAAAACTTACGTTGCCTTTGTTGTCTAAGCTGCAGTGGTTGCAGTTACATAGAACTAGTTTAAGTCCATCTAAATTAATGGCTTAAATGGTGTTAGCCAAGTCTCTGCAACAAATGCAAGCCATCAAACTGTTGATCAGATTTTGAGGTAGATTTTGCAAGTTGTGTTGAAATGAGAATTAATACACTATGCAAGTATGATGCTACCTGACATAACTGACAATTTAGTAATCCCAGTCAATTCTAAAATTTGAGTCCTCTTCAATGTCTAATAATTTCTGATTTACCAAATGTTGATGGTAATGAGCTTCAAATAGAAATTGTTTATATTGCCTTTAATTTATGCTTTTGTTTCCTTTACCTTCTTTTATGAGAAAGGTTAAATACCATTAGTGTTTTTTCTGCATGCATCGTTCACTACTTTATCTGCATCTGTTACGTTCACTAAATTCACCTCCTCTCCAAACAAAATAATGTTAATCTTTTAAATCTCTCCTTGTATGGATGACCGTCCCTGGTTTTAATCTGTTTATGACATTCTCTGCTGCTTTTCTGTTTCTGATCTATCTTTTTTTAGATGCATGCTGTTAGTGAGCACATCATTTCTAGAGAGGTCATGCCATACATTTATGTAATGGTATAATATTTTAAATCTGCATTAAAAAGAGATGATTGTGAATATCTTTCTTTGGTTTATTCTGTCCCTTAAACTGACTATAATAATTGTTAGGTCTTTTTTCGGCAGTAGTTTCAGTCAGTTTAAATCTCATCAGTGAGTAGTAAAAATCTTTGTTTAGAGCATACTTTCGTGTCTTTGGGTGGTTGCTCTGACTTCTGTCTGGGAATTGGAGTCCCTTTTGGAGCCATTCCCTTCAAGGTGATGTGTGTAGCTTGTGCTGCTTCTTGAAGTGATGGCCGCCTTCACAGGTCTTTCACACTGCCTTTGAAAGCTGTTCTTACTCAAGTTACTTGGCTAGATACTGATCTTGCCTTTTTTCCTCCCCTTTCTCCGTATCTTCCCCAAGTTTGTACTCCTCTTGTTATTTAGGGTATATAATTTATTTGCATGGGTTCTCGTAATGGAGAAACCTTAAAGTTTGCTTTTTTTGGGTAGCAGGGTTTCTACTGATACACTTCAGTTAGACAATGTTGGTAAAAAAAACATTTTTTGTGGATTCCCAAGAATAAAGGACAGCAGTTGCTTGATGAGGTGCTTTAGGACAACTTATATATCTCTTTTAAGGTCTGGGCTACTCTCTGCCTGCAGTTTCTGCATCTATAATACTTTTTTTTCCCCATGTATTCCATTGTCTCAGGAGACAGAAGACGACATTTAGTTTCTACTTCTTTGTAAGCTATACAAAGGTTTCTGGCTGTTCCAGGACATCAGTCAGTCTCCAGGGATTGAAGTGACTCCTTGAGAACTATTAAAAATAAGTAACTGAATGTATACTACTACTTCACTAGAAAGGTGCCTTCCAGTCAATATAACATTAGAATAGGTAGAGGATAGACTGGTAAATAGATTGTGTAAATACTCACGTGTTTAAGATACAAAACAGTGTGTGGGAAAAAGTGCTCTACAGGTACTGCAAAGTTTATACATCATAGATGTGACCAAACATTAGAAGAAATAATGTATAAAACATGAAGAGACTGATGTTTCAAACGGGAACGCATACTGGAGACCTGTATGGTGTCAATGTAGGTTTTTAAAAAGTACCACCTTGTTCTAGAATGATAGAACTTCAGTCTCTCATAGATAAGCTTTCAGTTTTAGAGGAGTTCTGTAATTGCATGGCACTAGCTAAATTATATAAGTGCTTTTTGCCTTTATATTACTAAAATTATCTTAATGTTCTTGAGTCATAGATTTAAAGTGTGATAGTGGTATGGAGATGCTAATAAAATGAGGTAATTTTATAAAATTCTTCTTCTAAGACCTTGGCCATGCTTCCAGAGAAAAGGGGATAAGATGAGAAATTTAAGTCTGCATAAGCATAGCTGTAGATGTTTGGACACAGGAATGAAGATGTGCACTGTTCATTTAAATCGATGTTAATAAATTATTTTTTTTATATAGGTATATCTGAACCTTCTTTTATTGCTAAAAGTGAAGATCGTTTGTTTAAACATTTATTTGAAGACTATCAAAGATGGGTTCGTCCAGTGGAACGCTTGAATGACACTATAAAAATAAAGTTTGGCCTTGCGATCTCTCAGCTAGTAGATGTGGTATGTATAGTAAATAAGTTTGTTTATTTTTTTCCCCTAATTCTTAAAATTCTGGAACATAATGTCATATGAAACAATTGTGCATATTTTAGCTTAAACACAATAGATTAAACCTCTGAAATTATTAGCAGCGTAATAAAAAAATGCATTGTAGATGGAGGCATGAAGAAGTGATTGCAAAGAGGTTGAGAAGACAAATGGCTCTTAATTTTAGTGGCGTTTTCAGAGAAAAAAAAAAAGTGAGTGAAATTCTTATGCCTAGGCAATTGTGTTTTAATTTATTTATTCAATGGGAAAACCGCATATTTTTAAACTTTATCGATGCAATTTCTGTAAAATTCAGAAACAGTTGCAATACAGCTCTTTTTCCCCCTTAAGCAGCAAAAAACCCTCTAAGTGTTGATATATGTCACTTCCACAGTAATGAAGATTATCTTTTGGCATTACCTGTGATGTAAAAGAGATCAACCAGAGTTGTTTTTTTTCCCCCTGATACTTACTCACTTCAGAATATTCTTTTCAAATTGAATTCACTGTTTATAGCTATAAGAGGAGTTTTTCTTCCACATGTTGGCTGTTCCCTTATGTTTCCATAGAAAAACCATAAGACTGCATAACATACAGTCAAATAAAAAAATGGAAGGGAGGAAAGAGACACAGAAGGGGAACAACATCACTTTAACAGTTAAATAGTCAAAGGTCATAACTGTGTCTTTAAAAAGTTCTCATATAAACATACTTATCAGTGACTGGAATGCTTTTAGAAGTGTGTTTTGTATTTTAAATTATAAACCTCTGTGAAGTAAAGCAGCTAATTACTATAAATGTACTGTGTAGATTTTTTTAATAAAATAGGTTTTATTTTTATAGGATGAGAAAAATCAATTGATGACAACAAATGTCTGGTTGAAACAGGTATGTGTAAAATATTGATGAAAAATTCTGAAGCTTCATAACTGCAAGTCAAAAATTGGAAGAAACTTTTCTAATTAATTGTATGTTCAAAAAAACTTAGTTGTTGCATGAATCTTTATTTTACATACTATCTTTAAAAAATGTCCCTGGAAATGCTTTAAAGGATTAATTGTTATAAAACTCTTAAAAACAAAAAACAAACAAAAAGGTAAATTTATAAAATTTACCTAATTAAAAGAAAACTGATATGGCATTGCATGGCCATTTAATATACCAAGGTGCATGTATCCAACCATAAAAGTTACTGCTTCAGTACATAAGTTTTCTTTCAAAAACTATACTAAGAAAAGTATGGGTTTGTGTAGTCTTTTGTATAATAGTTTTAAGATCTTTCTCTTGTGGGATATTTGAGATTATCAGATAAACATCACTGAAGAATTTCAGTTTCAAAGTTATATATGCTTGCTATAAAGAGCTACTTTTTCCTCTTACAAGTATTTGTTTATGGGCAGGAAAAAGCCTCAAGCTTTATAATAATCAGAGTCCAGCGCTAAACTTAATGGCCACTATTAACTTGGGAAATGCTGCTCACACATCATTCTTGATTTAACTTAGAAGAATGTTTGCAGACCCTGATTATACTCACTAGCTTGCTGAATTTTGGGGGGGGGGGGGGCTACGTCCTTCGTTTTTTTTTTTCCTGTTGCTTCCCATTGCCGCCTTTTCCAGTAACTGTAATTTCAGGCAAAGCTTTTCCTTTCAGGAAAACTTTGAGACTACTCAGCAAGTATGAGATGGCAGTATGTCAATGATAACCCTTTGTGCCCTCTGAATAGTTTCTGCAGAACTTTTTGCAGTTGAACAAGTTCAAATAAAATAAGAACTGACCTGAATATCCATTTAAAATTCTATGTGATGGTGGATTCTTAGAAGCTTGAATTTTTCCTCTTGAGCTTTTAGTTCAAGTATAAAATTACCAAAGTACTACTATGCTTTTAATGGTGCTATTTTTAGTGTTGCTGGTAGAAATACGAACAACTATCTTGTGAGAGTTGCAGCATAGGTTGTTCTTTGTGATGAAAATGTTTAAATTGCTTCTGATCAGCTTCCAAAGTAATTGATATTCATTCAGAACAAGCTTTTTTCAAATTTAATTGTCTATACATTATAATAGCTCTTACTTATGTATGCATGCTCTGAAAAAGGATTTTAATATCTTAAGTTCTGTACAGAAATACCGTCAAGTGGGTCTTAGAAAACCAATACTGGATGAAGTAAATAGATGTCTGTTCAGCAAATTCACTGTTGTATGCAAATTTTAGAAGCAAGTTTGAATTTTTTTTTTAATTGCCTTTTTATATGTTTTCATCCAGTCTTGCCCTGCTTAAATCAACTTCACAATAATAATGATTTTTACATCTCACATATCCACAGGAATGGATAGATGTAAAATTAAGGTGGAATCCTGAAGACTACGCTGGAATAACATCTATTCGTGTCCCTTCAGATTCTATTTGGATTCCAGACATCGTGTTGTATGACAAGTAAGATTTTAATCTTTTCATGTAAAATAAATTTACTTTCTAACTTTACCATCCAAGTTGCTTCTAGGAGGCTCATTGGATAGATATGCGTGTACATTTAGTGGAGCTAAGAATGTGTGGAATAATTTGCCTCTGAATGCAAATGGATTTTGTTGCCATGTTAAATGCTTAAATGTTTTGCTTTGCTTCTGTACGGACTTTGAAAAGTTTATTTCCACTTCTTTGAGTAAACTTTCTTTTAAATTAGAAAACAATGTCTTGCACAGTGCTGGGTACAAACTAATAGTGTAGAGTGATGGGAGGGAAGCAAATAATTCATATGGTTGTAAGTCATATTCAGCATGGATTTAAAACGAAATACACTCAACTGTAAGGGGTTTTTTTGTTGTTTTTTTGGGGGTTGTTTTTTTGAGAAGTAACAGATCTCAGAAGCAATAACTTTTGAATTAACCTTTCTGCTCAACTCAGGTGCATATACAAGGCTTTTACATTTCCTGACTTGTTGAATCAGGAAAAAAGGTTGTTGCAGTGATTGTAAATTCAAGTTTGGAGGTGGCACACAAGTGTTGTTTTACCTGCTTTGTGACTTTTTTCTTCAATAATTATGATTTGGCCAAATTGAAAAGTATTTATGCTGTATTATCAATAGAAAACCCAGAGTTTGGTCATGCAGTTAAAGGTCAGGATTTTTACAATCCTTTCATAAGTCATTGGGACCACAGAAAGTTGCACAGATCTTTTCATGACTTGAAAATATTCTTCACTCTTCCAAAGCTGTTTATCTGTGGCAGATTCAGATTTAAAAAGAAAAAAAAGTTGACTATGAACACAACATAAAATTTTGGCTATGAAGGGGGAGAAGGGATAAACAGCTGAAATGACAATAACAAAACATATTTTCTTATTTAAAAACACACACCCACCCCCCCCACACACCCATTGTAATTGCATGCATATATCTCTCTTTCTTTCAGTGCAGATGGACGTTTTGAGGGAACATCTACAAAAACTGTAGTTAAATATGATGGCACCATTGCTTGGACTCCACCAGCAAACTACAAAAGTTCTTGTACTATTGATGTAACCTTCTTCCCCTTTGACCTCCAAAATTGCTCTATGAAATTTGGTTCCTGGACTTATGATGGCTCACAGGTTGATATAATTCTTGAAGATTATGATGTTGACAAAAGAGACTTTTTTGATAATGGAGAGTGGGAAATAGTGGCTGCAACAGGGAGCAAAGGAAATAGGACTGATGGATGCTGCTGGTATCCTTTTGTTACATATTCATTTATAATTAGACGTTTGCCACTTTTTTACACATTGTTTCTCATTATTCCTTGTATTGGGCTTTCGTTTCTAACTGTCCTTGTCTTCTATCTTCCTTCAAATGAAGGTGAAAAAATTTCACTTTGCACTTCAGTACTGGTATCTTTGACTGTTTTTCTTCTTGTTATTGAAGAGATTATTCCATCATCTTCTAAAGTTATCCCACTTATAGGAGAGTACTTGGTGTTTACTATGATATTTGTGACATTGTCCATTGTGATAACTGTCTTTGCTATCAATATTCATCATCGCTCTTCATCTACACACAATGCTATGGCACCTTGGGTTCGCAAGATATTTCTTCACAAACTTCCCAAGCTACTTTGCATGAGAAGT
The DNA here is from genome assembly GCF_026419915.1 of Harpia harpyja. Classification (NCBI taxonomy): domain Eukaryota; kingdom Metazoa; phylum Chordata; class Aves; order Accipitriformes; family Accipitridae; genus Harpia; species Harpia harpyja. Next base: position 35,922,501 of record NC_068953.1, read on the forward strand.
CATGTAGATAGATACTTTGCTCAGAAGGAGGAAACAGGAAATATGAATGGATCCGAATCATCCAGGAATACCTTGGAAGCAGCTCTAGATTCTATCCGATATATTACAAGACATGTTATGAAGGAGAATGAAGTTCGTGAGGTGGGTGTATTAGCCATATTACACTGATTTTGTAAAACTGGAAATTAGAAAACCATGTAATGGTTTACTGTGCAGTTTCATATTAAATATGTGCTATGGAATTTCCATTTTTTGTGCTTCATTGGAAGCTGTGTAATTATTTCTACTGGAAAAAAGTACAAGTATGGTACAATACTGAGAATTCCTATAGGTATTGGGCTGATACAATACAGTCCTTGGGTTCTTTAAAGTCTTTTGTTTTCTTCTAGAAGTAAGTTCATCTTGTTAATTACACATTTTCAGAGATACTTGTCTGTTACAAGAGCATGTTCCATAACTGTTCCCTACAGTGCTGCTGGATGTTATTTTTATGATGAGAAAAGCAGGTATTTTTCATTTTAATGTTGTACCTGAAGGCTATCTGAAAAATGCGTTTGCCTTACATTCTCAGAATAAATACTGTTAAGCCTTATTTTGCAGCTTTCAATTCCAAATAAAAACAATTTTTAATGCCCTAACTTACATTAGTTTAAATACAAGCTATAGCCGTATGTTGGTCATTTTGTGCTGAGATCAAACATGGGCTAGATGACTTCTTGAGTGTTCTCTTCTAGCCTTATTATTTTTTGTCTCTAAGTTATATCAAAAGATGTGAAAGGCTTTTTTTCAATCTGTACATTTGCACTTGGAACTATCCTTAGTGGATGTTTACACCATTTGGGTAAGAGCATTATGAATCTGTTTTCTTTCTTTGCTTTTTAAGCTAGCTCGATTGGTACATCAGAGACTTAAATGATATTTTCAGGCTAGTGTAGAAATGTAGAAGTTTGTTGTGTGGTCTCACAATACTACTATCTGTTTCCGATGGCTGAGATACTTTCAATTTATACAGAAATGACTGTCTTCAAAAGCTGCTGTTTGCTGAGAGTGTGTTCTCACATGCTAGCCTAGGAGTAAGCTAACTCCTCTAATGTACCTTCTCAGGACTCAATTCTGACATGATCACAAGGGATCCAGCCTAGATTTTGAATAAACGTATCCACTGTACTGTTAAAACAGTATCTAATACCTCTGCATGTATAAACAACACAAAAAGAATTGTTTGCTATTAAATACATAATTTCCTGTAAATTAAGGATTGGTTTTCTTTCTCTTACTGAACTTACTGTATTTGACTGTGAGTGACAAGAGAGGTGGTAAGTATTTTGTTTTTCAGGTGTAATGTTGTTGTGACTCTCAATCTCAGAAATTAATATACAGCTAACTGGGGATTCACTTGTATTTTATTACTTAGTCTCCAGAGAATGGAAGCTTTAATTGCAAAAGTTGTTACAAAAAATTACACAGCTAGTGCTGTTGTAGCCTTACCTCTTAGGAAGCAGTAGGCTTGGGAAATGTGGATAGCTCCAGTTCAAATCAAAGACAATTATTTGGCAGGGCTTTAATTTGCTTGTGCAATTATATCTGCTATACTTGCAAAACTGTGTATAGATATGAATAATCCTATCAAAAAGGAAAATAGTGTTGAAAGTACTGTGAGTATTCTCCCTAGTATATAATTCTGTGCAGCAGTAAGTTCACAGCTTTCAGATCTTGTATGTAATGCAACAGCTGCTGTCTACTGTTAATTTTTGTTTTTTTATTGTGGTTTGGGTGGTTTGGGTTTTGGTGGTTTTTTTGTTGGTGGGGTTTTTTTGTTTTGGGCTTTTTTTTTTTTTTTTTTTTTTTTTTTTTTACAACTTTTGCTTCTAGTTCCTGCCTGGGAATTCCACTTTATGATGACGCTGTGGCATAAAACCTAAATCCTACAATGCATTAGAAAATTGTATACCAATTCCACCTCTCTGTAGTTGAGAATGTTCGGTGCTTGTCAGGGTCACTTTCTGCATTAAAATCTAGTATTGGTCTATATAGCTTACAAATCTTCATAGATGGAAGTTTGTTCCTGTTCTAGCTCACAGTGTAATTATAAAAAGTTATTAAAGGGGGTTACCAAATGGACCTGATTGGAAAAAAAAAAAGTGTACTGTAAAGTGATTAAGAATTGCAGGGTTTGGTACTGAATTCTTACCTGTTCTTGCACATACTGACCAACTCTTACGCTCTTTGTTTTTTAGGTTGTTGAAGACTGGAAATTTATTGCTCAGGTGCTTGATCGAATGTTCTTATGGACTTTTCTTCTCGTTTCAATAATTGGATCACTTGTGTTATTTATTCCTGTTATTCATAAATGGGCAAGTATAATAGTACCTATGCATATAGGCAGTACAAATGCATAAAGTATTTTTGGATCTGTCTCCTGCTAATATGTCTCTATAAAAAGTTTTGCAGTAGCTCTATTTCCATGCATGTTCTTTTTAGGCATGTTTCTGATAGAGTAAAAAAAAAAATCCAAACCTGGAAAATTATGTTTATGTTAAAGCATGGCATCCCTAGGACACTTAGAAGTCAATTTGCTTATTGCCAGTCTACTAAGTTACTTCTAAATCGGGTCAGAATTGAAAGGACCTTGTCAAGCACTTGCATATATGATATGTTAAAAAAGCATACACTGACACCTACTGTGAAATAGAAGGATTTAAAATTTTTTAGTGATGATCACTGTAGTCCAATTATTAAATTACTATATAAATTGTTATATTGAGTATTAAATATTTGCAGATATTTACACAGTAGAGTTGCTTGTTTTAATTTACTATAGTATGCAAAGGAGGATTTTTATCAGCTCTCTTGAATGTGTTGCAAAAGTATAAAGTTTCTACAGAGTAAATTTAACATAATAATAAAAATACCAGTTAAACTTCCCATATATTCAACATATAAGTAACAATAGTGATTTGGCTATGTTTTGCCTTTATAAATTTTCAGTGGAATTTGCTGCTAAATTTAAAACCTCGTTAATTCTATCATACTAACATGAACATTTAATACAGTAAGCCTTAAAATGCCTACAGGATACTTATATATCGGTATCTCTGTATCAGCTATAGAAAGGAAGGCAAAGGCAATTAAATGAGTTCCCAAGTTTCTAATGGACCAGAACATTCAGATTTCTTTATTCTTGATGAAGAATTTGATACAGTATGTTAGTTGCAAACATGTCAATCATTTCCTGCTTTTGTGTGTTTCTCAGTATTAAGTTTTTAAGCACAGGTAGAACGAGTTTGGGCAATGCCCTTCTGAAGGAAATGGGTTGAAAATTATTATGCTGTATAACCAAATACAGATGATTAAGTTTTCACACGTTTGTTAAACCTAACTTAGAAATCTACCTTTAATAGGTTCTCTCACTTATAGAACCATATGTAACACTAAGCAGCAACCACTTGCAGCTTTCCATATGTTCTTTTTCCTGAGAGTGTTGAAAACTAACTTGCAACTTTTTAATTATTCCATTATAATATATTCTCTAAATACTGATTTTTAAATTCTTTACATTCATTCCATTGCCACCTTTCTTAAAAGCTTTATTTCTGGAAGAGACTCTAAAATAGATGGGGGTTTTCCTACATCAAAGTTTTATCAGTGTACTTCATAATATAGTTGCATCCTGCAGGGCTAATACAGTAATGCTAAGCTAGAGCAAGTCTTGGGAAGCGTTTATTTGCTGAAATTACTACATTAATAATAACATGTTTAGGTGCAAAGTTTTATGTAAATTGTGGTATCTTTGATAATGCAAGCTTTTATGGTGGTTATGAATTTGGAAAATGGATACATATTGCACAACACCCCCCCACCCCCCCCGCCCCGGGATCTCCTTCAGAATAGCACTGTTTGGCACTGTACTGGTTATAATACTGATTGCTTATGTCATACTTATATATAATTGAATATTTATTTCAAATTGTTTTCACCTGTAGGACATTTTTGGTTTTGTGTAGCTTTTTAAGGTTCACAGGCAGGGAAATGATGCCAGGCAACCCTTTCTTTTTTTTTTTTTTTTTTTTTAAATACCAATTTATAAATAATTCTGATTGTAAAGGGGGTCACTCTTCCTCTTCAGTTATACAATTACATCTGGCATTGGATATCCATATTTCCTCTATTTCTGTCATAATTAATTTTAATGGTGAATTTGCAAAGATTATCTGATTTAATCCATTAATATAATAATTTAAACTTTCTTAGTATTACTAAGATTAAACGATGCATCAGTGACTTTGTGTGGAAGTTGCATAAATACTTTAGATATCTTATTTTCTCTTCAAATGCAAAATTTCTTTCTGTAGTCCTCCTTGGGTTTGAATTACTGAAGTTTACTCTTACCTGAACAGAAAAGCAAAGTAAAACTATAGATTAGCCACATATATTATTTTTTTAACTTGCCACCTTGTCTCTTTCCCCTTGTTAAATGATGTGTCTAGACTGCCCAATTATATCATAAGGTGATTGGCAGCATATTGGTCAACGGAGTCCCAGTCTTTATACTAGTAACTCACAATTTTTGCGAAGGCATGAATTTCTTTTAGTCACTTCTACAATCTGATCATGATAAATACAGATAAGATAGCTGACACTAGAATCCTTGGGGTCTTCAGCTTACAGGTGTGTCTGAAACAAAATAATTTTAATAGACTCAGAAGCATGGACCTTTACTTATGTAACTTGTTTTTGAATGTGTTGAACTGTAGCTAATGCTACCTTATATAGGTTTTTGTCACTCGGTCAAAATAAATGAGGAAGAAAAAAAAAAAAAGCACAACTTTCAACAGCTTGATTCTCTTTATTTTCGTAAATGTTACATTACTTGATACACTGTATTTCCAAAAAGTTTCCAGTTTGGTACAGAGAGAACAGTTCATATTTTTACAAAATATTTTCTCATTACAGTATTTTGTTGCATTCTTCATTCATGCTCTTAAATTATCTGCAGTTACTGATTAAAAAAAAAAAAGTATGCCTAAGAAGTAATTTTAGCATACTTTACAGGACTATTTTGTATCTACCTGCCTTCCCTTGTCGTAAAACACTTTGCTATAGCAGGATGCTTCTGTATCCAAACTATCCTATCAAAGTATTTTGATCCTTTGCATAACCTGCAGCCTGCGTCTTAGTGTGCATTTTACTTGTACACAGTTTTAAACATTATTAGGTTTGAATAGCTTGTTTTTTCTGACAGTCTTCTCATACACTGAAATACAGGGATGCACAGACTTTACATTATGGCTGCTTTATTACCATCATCTATTATTTACCTATTTGTTTTCCTTTTGTAATAAACCTGCCTGTGGTCCTTTCCTCCCACTGTTTGAGTCAGTTTATACACCAGGTGGCAATGTCTGCATTGTAGCAATTTGGTACGTATGCTTCTTAAACCATTTCGTCCTCATGAGGGCATTCGTTGAACTCAGTATGAACTTATTCCCAGAAGATCCTGTCATGGTCTGAAGAGACTTGAGACTTGGCACTAGACTCATGGAGACAAATCTAGTAGCCCAAAGTATTCAACCTGTCTTGACTTTCTGAATATTCATATAACTTTCAGGTTTTTTTATCAACCCCTTCTTAAACCATTCCTATAAAGTTTAACGTACTACCTACATCTTTTCTAGTTATTGCAGAAAGTAGCTGTCAAGCATAGCTCATATTACTTTGAGATTAGCTGTCGTAAAGATTAAAAATATTTTTTTTTTTTTTCCCACATTTTTAACAAAGCCTTCTTGCTCAAGCAAAGTTGAGGCCAAGAGAGATCCTTATTCTACTACACATAGAAGAGACACCAGGTGTTGGGGTGGGGGTGCAGAGTTGGTTGGCAAAAGTTTTATTTGATTTCACAACATACTACTTAATCTTTACATTTCATCTCCAGCCATCAAAGGTTGTAAAAACAATCCTGCTGTTCCTAGAATACATACCAGGATGAAAACCCATAGAAAAATACGATCGATTACCATGGCAACGTATTTCCAGTCGTCCTGAATCTGAAAAATAAATTGAATAGCAAGTAGGGATGTTTATTAGATGAATAACTTGCCTTAGCAATTAGTACTATTTTATATAGGAAGCACAGGTTTTTTCCATATGTAGATGTCTTTTTCATGTATGCACAACTTACATATCTCTGTTTTAATTGACAAATGAATTAATCTTGAAGAAGCTTTATCTGAATATGCTGTTTGTGGCAAAGCCAAAAGCTACTTCTTCAAACACAAAAAGTTTTTCACCAAGCCATTGGACTTCACGAGATACAAATTCTCTTCTGTATGCCAAAAATGAAAGTGAAAAGCTTTACATTCTTAGGTGATCAGCTTTGTCCAGAAAACTTTACTGAAACAGACTGCTCCTACTGGTCTTTAGGCAGTATGTAAAAAGGCAAAGGTTAACTGGTGTATAATTATTTGATATGTTTCTTATGTAGTACTGAAATTTGACTGTTCTCATGCATGATGTAAAATACATCTCCTTACCTTCCATGTAGAGAGGGAACCAACTTTCCAAAAACCAGATTTTTCTAACTTTTTTTTTTTTTTACAGCGGGCATTATAACAAGAGTGACACTGAAGTATTATCTATGTTATATATTAATAGTAACTACATTAGATGATCATTTTAGTTACTCTTGAGATTACAATTTAAATTTTTACTTCATTTTTCTTCAGGAAAGCTAATAAATGAATAATGTATTTGTTGTTGTTGAATTTTTGCGCTTTTTAGCTTAGAACTTGTTTGTTAAGGCAGACTTAAAAAAAACAGAACAACCCCATATCTTCTGTACCAACTAATTCTAAATGAAGTTCTGATTTCAGCATTAAAAAAATAACTTAATTCTAACTTTAAGTGCCATACTGCAGAGGATTTAAATTCAGTGACGATTGTGGTGGTGTGGCGACTGCTCTTAGTATGTTTGAGGAACGTGATAAAAAGAAAACCTTAATTATTTTTTTTATTGCATCAAGATGCAGTTTTATGAAAGATGATGGTGCCCATCTTGCAGCAGTTGTCTCACTTAGCTACAGCACTTTACAGCAGCAGCAGCAGAATAAGCAACATCATCACTGTGAAGGACATTCATTCTTATGTTCTTTGTTATTGATGGTAAGCTGCGAGAGGGAGAATGTAACTTCCTAAAGGCCCTAGAGTCAGCAAATTCCACTATTCAGATTATAACGTGGAAAATCCTCACTCCTAATCTTGTAGGACGGATACTTGAATATGTTTCCCTAGCAGTGGTTACCTTAACGCGCTTCACTCAGTATATATGTTGTCAATAAAGAGAATGTTGTGCAACAGAGCTGCTCCCCAAAATTATCTACATTCAAAATTGCACATACTTGTAGTACAGCTTGGGTAATTTACTTGTATAAAATAATGGTCTGTGTTGTCCTTTTTTTCTTTCTTTCTTTTTTTTTTTGAGATCTCTTTTTCTCACAAAACACGCTAATGACAAATGGTATCTGCAGTTTGAGTAATAGTAAAATATGTTCTTACCTCTTTTGCTTCATTCTGCATTTTCATATTTTCTGCAATGTATTTAACACTTTCAATAGCATCTCTCATTTCTGGTGACAGAACTGAAAGTGAAAACAGAGGATCTACAGACTCAGAGCTTGAACTTCTTGTGAGATTGCCGCTGAAATCCGAGAACTTCATTCGTTGGTACTGACAACAGCTGCATGCCATATCTTGACATACAAAGCCATCTTTGCAGCATTTGGTTTCAGAACTGTTGAAGCAATTTAAGTTTGAAAACTCAGAAGTGAAAAATGGTTTTGGCTTCTGATTATTCTCTTCATCACTGGCAGGCCTTGTCATAAACATGATCCTGGGAAGTAAGTTTAAGAAAATAGTTCTCACCCACACAGGCATTGTGTGTGTCTTGGGTGTTCTGTAGTGCACATTAAGTACAAATACTGTAATGACGATAGATAGAGTTACAAATATCATGGTGAAAAGGAGGTATTCCCCAATAAGTGGAATTACCAGTGAAGTAGAAGGTATGGTTTCTGTGATAACAAGAAGGAACACTGTTAAAGATAGAAGGACTGATATGCAGAGTGTCACCTTCTCACCACAGTCTGAAGGCAAATAGAAAACTAATACAGTCAGAAAAGAAATCAGCAGACATGGAATAATCATATTGATAGTGTAAAATAAAGGTAAACGCCTAATGTAAAGAGAATATGTGATGTCTGGATATATCTCTTCACAGCAGTTGTATTTGATGTCATGTTTATACCCAGGAGCTTTAATAATAGCCCATTCTCCGCTCTCCCAGTAATCTTTCAGGTTCATTGTAGAGCCAATTAAAACTAAGTCAATTTTGGCTTTATCGTAAGACCAGGAACCAAACTTCATGGTGCAGTTCTGATAGTCAAATGGGAAGTAGGTTACATCTATTTTACATGAGCTTTTAAATATAGCCGGAGGTATCCAGGTCACCTCACCCGTGTATTTTAATAGGGCCTTTGTCTTGTCATCAACCTGGAAGTCCCCAACTGCACTGTAAAGCAAATAAAAATAACAGAAATTAGAATGCAACTACTCCAGGTAGTTTCATACATTCAGATCATATACATTAACACTTTAATCTGTTTGGGAAAGTCAGCAATTACATGTTGACGTGGAGCTGAATTGCATGTGCAGGACTGAGTCAGCAGCTGTCATAAATTTGCATAGTTAAACTGAAATAAACAGCCATATAAATTTACCATGGAGGATTTGAAAGGAAATATTCTCACTTATAATAACATGGCTCAGTGCCATCAATATTTAAAACAGCAAATAGGAGATTGCAAATGGCAGTCAGACTAGATGATTGCTGCAGGTCTCTTCCAACTGAACTATTTTGTTCTATTCTATTCTAGATCAAGCACATCAGAACCCACAGGCTGATAAGAGGATACCTGCAGTATTGATATTTCCACCTCTTCTGTGGACAGTGCAGGTATTAACTATGAAAGAGGGATTAGGGTTGAGGTGCATCTTTGCATAAGGAGTGTAATTGGTGAGGGTTTTTTTTAAGTCCCATGTTACTATCTTGATCACACAGATCTTACATGATCCGTGTGACAATTTCAGTTGTTTATATGAAAAAGTAAAACTAAAAGGTAATTTAAAGTTTTAAGGCCACAGTTAGAAAAGGAGTGCCATCGCTGTTGTTCCATAGACCTAAGTTTTGCATCTCAGTGAAGTCCTTTCACTGAGAACTGCTTCCCTACATAGCAGAGGGATCCATTTAATTATGGTTTGGCTCCTCACAGTCTCAGAAACTGACATACAAAGTAAACTTTACCTGTGGCTTTTATATGCCAACACTATTATTGTAAAGGTGTCAAATTGTGAGTTAAACTGCTAAAAAGCTAGAATTCCTGGGTTTTTCAGTTAAAGGTCTGACTGACAGACAGGAACTCTCCAGTCTAAGAGAACTTCTTGCCACCTCCCTTGTAGACAGTGAAAAAATAGTAGTAAAAGTGGGGGCTTGTGAAGGGGGGGAAAGCAAAGTTCATGTTGGCCTGCCCACTTGCAGCTCCAGGTTAGGAGCTGGATCCTGCCCAGTGATGCCGATGTAGATGGCACAGCGGTGAGCACAGCAATAGGGAGATGTGGGACACGGGTGTGTTGAAAAGCAGGGTTTTTCAGTTAATTAAGTGAACATGCTGCTGATTTTTTTCAACTAGTAACATCACCCCCCTTCTTCACAAATTAAGAAGATAAATATGTAAGAGTCTTACTTGTTATATAAAACAATATCTGGCTTCCAGATCTGGCCAGATGGTACTCTGATGAATTCAGCACCTCCATAGTCCGCTGGATTCCACCGAAGCTTGTAATCATTCCAGATCTAATTATGGAAGAAATGAGTGTGTTAGATTTGTGAAGAAATTGAAATTCAATGGACTAGACTCAAACGAAGCACTGTCCTACCACTTCTAGGGTTGTTATATTTTGGATACTACAATGATTAGATGTTTCTTTAACAAGCATGTACGTCTGGTGTTTATTCACATGGAGATTGTTGGCGGGCCTGTTGGTTTAGGTATGACGTAGATGTGTGTGGCTCCATGTCCTAGGAATGTCTACTCAGTAGCTGAAACAAGGTGAAAGCAGGAATAAGACACTCTCTTGCCAGAGAGTGTAGGACTTTAATAATAACTTAGGTCTCAAAAAGCCAGGCATCTGTGAGATGGTGAAAACAAATTCATAGGCAGCTCTGGTGCTAGGTGTGAGCATTGAGTAAAGGACCCTGGGTAGATGGGTTAGAAAGGGCTGCAGGGTGTCACTGCTCAGTTAAGTAACAGCCTTGTTCATTAGGGCTCGTTAAACCCCAGTTTAACAAAGTTGAATGTTAAGCTGAAGCCGGCAATTAAGCTGGTTATTAAGCTGACTGCAACAGCACGTAATTTCATTTTTAACCCATAACGGCTTTTTAAAGTGAAGTCAATATTTTTGGTTTGTTTTCACTTCCTGGGAGCTAAACGGCACCAAGCGATGCTGTGCGGGACCTCCTTGCTGAGCTGCTTCCTCTGCGTCGGCGTCTGCCAAGACAGCGTGTTTAGGAGTCTTCAGAGCAAAAATACAGTATTCAGCAACTTACCAAGTGTAGGAGGGTTAAGGCTGCAGCTGACGACTCCCAACCTGAGTTTTAACAGAAGCGCCCCGAGCCAGGCCCGTATTTAAATGCTGCAGCACCCAGAGTCGGTGAGGCACAAAGGTGGAGGGCGTCGGTGGCGACGACGACGGTGTTTTTGGCCGGTCCCTTAACGAGGTGGGAGGTGCCGCTTCGCAGGCGGACGGCCGGGGCCGGGCCCTAGCCCTGCCCGGGCTAGGCGGCGCGGAGGGCCGGGCAGCCCTCCTCCCGTCCCGTCCCGTCCCGTCCCGTCCCGTCCCGTCCCCTCCGGCCGGGGGCTGCCCGAGCGGGGCGGCGGGAGGCGTCCTTCAGCGCTCCGCCGCCGCGGGCCGCTGGGGGGCAGCAGCGCGGCGGCGTTGCCGCCGGAGAGCGGCGCCCGGGCGAGCGCTGAGGGGGGGCGGCCGTTGCTGGCGCCCCGGGCGCCGCTGGGGGCCTCGCCCGTGCCCGTGATGCCTTCGTAGGCTGCGGCTTTGCCCCGAGGGAGGGGGGGCCTGGCGCTGGCTTGGCGAGCGCGGTGCTCCCGGGAGCCCGCAGACGCCTCGCTGAGTGGACGGCTCTTCCCGCCCCCGGCGCGGCCCGTGAGGGCTGGGGTCCTCCCCGCCCGCACTGGGGAGAACCTCTCGCGCTTGGCAGGAGGTGAGTTGGTGCCGTCTGGGCTGTCAGGGAGCTCTACTTACGTGCTTCAGCCACAAGTTGGTTTCCATTATCTGGTTGACTTCATCCTGGAAAACAGAGGTGCGTCGGGCGAGGCGCCGGCCCTCCCGTCGCCCGTGGGCGGCCCGGCGGGGCGGGTACTCACCACCTTCACCAGCTGGGACATGGACACCTCGAACTGGATGATGACGGGGTCCGAGACGTTCTTGACGGGACGGACGAACTGGTTGTAGCTCTCGAAGAGGGCCGCGTAGAGCCGGTGCTCAGCCTCGGAGCCGCCACCGCCTGCGGAGGGCACGGCGGGGTGAGCGGCCGCGGGGGCAGGCGCAGCCTCCGAGGCAGCAGCGCCCCGCGTGGGAAGGCTTGGCCGGAGCGGGAGGCGATGCAGCTCTCGGTACTTGTCTTGCTGTGCATTAACTGCTTAGCATCCGTGTGATGTGTGGGGAAAGGCCAAGCCTTGCCTAAGCGGGTAGTAGTGTGTCACGATTGGCCTTCGCTTAGGCTGGCAGAAGAAAAGCAACGAAAGGCAATGCTATGACAGAGTTTTTCTCACATACATCTCTGCAAATGGGTTAAAAAAATAGTTTTGGGGAGTTACTGAAGGACTGGAGGTACAAAAGCACTTTCCCCTCACAGGCCTAGTCCCCTAGACCTGCCGAAGCTGCAGGGGTGTGGAGCAGAAGGAGGGAAAAGTGTAACCCGACAGACCAGGCCGCTTGTAAGCTGTCGGAGCGTTCTGCAATAGGAGGATTCCCAGGAAATGAGAACTCTGCTTTCTAGCCTAAGTCATGATTGCGTGATTATAGTGATGATAACAGCCTGCTTGTTAAAATACGGAAAAAAGAATGAAAAATTGATTACCACTATATTCAAAGACTTTTCAGCACATTCAAAGAAATGTACTAATTACTCATTTATTATTCTAAGTAATTTTTATTTAGTATATATTCCAGCTGTCCATTTTGCCACTGATAACTGCTGTTCATGGTGCCCTGTGGCCAACAGAAAAGCTGCAAACTGAAATTCTTCGGGATGAGGTGTGAGAGCCTGTATTTCACACTACCTTTTTACTTTCAGAGCTAGCTAGGCAATAACCATCCTGACAGCTGGACACTACTTAAAGGCCAATGGCATTTTATTTTTAGGGGACTTTCTCTTAAACTCTCTTCTGGATGACACATCCTCAAGCACTCTAACTGAAAAACAAAAGAAAGCCTGTTTTGTCATTTATGGATGACGCTATGCGAATTTGGCAAAGCCACAGAACTGAAGTCTGTTGAACATACTCTACAGTTCCCTTGAAACACAAATATGAATCTACAGATATTTGCAAGGACATGTTTGTTTTTTGCCAGACAGTTGTTTTTCAGTAGAGAAAGAGATGGGAGGCAGAAGTATCTGCAGGTGACTGATCTGTAGTGTTTCACAAAGAATGTGTTACTTTCTGATCTTTGTAAGAGCTCCCCTCTCCCTAAGACAAGAGGGTCACCCTTATGTGAAACTGTATTCAGCTAAAAGCTTTTTTGTTTTCCCTTTTTTTTCCTTCCCCCCTCCTCCTCTCCCCTTTTCTTGTTCACTTGGAGAGCAATTTTATTTTCAGATTAGTAAAATCATTCAAGCCAGCTTGCTAACTAAAAAATGAACACATTTCTTTCACACTTTTTTAACTGCTAGCCTTGCCCTTATTATTTATGGATATCTCATATTGCTCAGATCAAGACTTCCTGGAATAAATACTCCCAAATCTTTTAGGTAAATAGTTTTAAAGCTAGATTTTAATGACTCTCTATTATAGTCAGTCCTAAATTGCCAGCCTTTTTACATGTCACCAGCACTCTAATTAAATCTAACATCCACTGTATCTAGAGAAGTGCATTAATTTATTTTTATTGAAATGTTTTGGTGCTTTCCATATCTGCAGAGAGAAGGTGCACTGTTTGCAGCACATATTTAAAGCTGTTTAATATTATCACTTTCTTGTGGTCTTCTCTACAATATGTAAAACCACACCTTTGGATGTAAGGTGCTTTTTCTTCTTAACGTTAAAATGGCTTTGTGTGTCCTGTTTGGCATCTTGAATCAGGACTACTTAACTACTTTACAAGGAGAAATTTAAAAAAAACCTAACCCAACAACAACCACCTATGTAACAAAAAGAACTGTACTAGGATTTTGTAAATTTATCCATTAGCTTGGAGTGATCTTCAGCACTTCTTAGAAATAATTTGCACCGAAGCCATCTCCTGTTCACCTTTTCAACCCCCCCGCTTCATCAACAAAGAATAAACAAATTAAGGATCACTCACCTTGACAGAGAAAGCAAACAGCAGCAGTTAAAAGGAGAGCGTGCATGCTCTCCATGGTGTTATGAATTACTGCCTGTCGACAGAGGCTGTTGATGATGAGCTTAGCTGCCAGGATTGTATGAGCATAGGAAGTACAGAAAGCTCCGCTCCTCTGATGCGTGAAACGCCTGGAAGCAGCAGACGGCAGGACCCTGAACACAGTTCTGCGCAGTGAGCTCCCATTAGGTTTGCTGTGCTGCCCCCTTTCTAGCTACCCAGGCTGTCAGAGCATTGGAAACAGCAAATAAATTGCAGGCAAAACAGATGTTATTGTAGGCAAAGAGCAGTCTTCTGGCAAGGATAAAGGGCAAGAGTCCTTGAAGTGGTGCATAAATGAACCTGGTAAACTGACAATGCTAAAGATTTTTCTAGTCAGCTGCTGTACAGGATCCTTCTCTATTGGAAGCTCATGCCAATCTACTAGGAGAAGTTTAATTAATAAAAATCTTATAATTGAATTATGCTGAAATGGATATCGACATTAGGGATGCCTGATTTAGCAGTGAACTGAGATCATGGGACCTGAATTTCCAATTATGCTGTTAATGTTGAGGTTTTTTTCCTGCCTGTGTCTCATCTTGCAAGTGCATGTGCTAGGTGCTTGACTGTATAAAAAGGATGTGCTGTTCCCAGGAGAAATTAAAGGCATGTACAACTGTTGACAGGATCTAAGCCCAGAGTGATATACATAGCAGCTGGGATCTGGCAAGAGCCAGGGATTTGAGTTGGAGATCAAACTTGACCAAATGGTCTTTGGACCGTTCCTGCTTCCATGGATTAGAAAGGTGAAATTTGGGAAGGGAAATAAGAGCATAGGATCCCAGCTTGATCCCATGAAACCTTATTGTTCAGGGGGAAGGAGATGGAGGAGAATGGGGAGTTGTGTTTGATGTTCAATCATAAAATCACGATTTGCAAAGTGGCTCATTCCCTAGGTGCCCATCAGCTTCCTTGTTAACTTATATGTCACTTTTTGTGCCCCCCTTGAACAACCAGGTGATGCAAGGCTCATGCATGCAGTGGTTGTTGCACACATCCGGGCAGTCTGTGTGGAGAGAGGAGAGGGAGAGAGAAAAATGTGGGATTCCACCTTCGTTTTTCGAAATGACAAGAAGGAAGCCCTGTGGGACAGGAGGCTGCACCCAGTAGGTGCTTAACTCCCTGCTGTTAGGGAAGGATAAACGATGAGCCCATTTGGCACTGTGTTAAGAGATAGCACTGGGAGAAAGAGCACCAGACTGGGTGCAGTTCAGTTGGTCTTGGCACAGAGCTTGTTTATCCTGTTTGCCCTATCTCTCAGAGCATCATTCACTCCATCCCCAGACACATGCTCTTATGATAATTTCTGTAATTCTATTAGCATGGAGGAAGTAGGCTTTACTGTCTGTTTGATTTTATTTCTTTTTTCCAGAGAACTTGGCTGCTTGGTCTTTTAGCTTAACCCTTTGTGGACACATTTTTTTGCCTTTCCAGGACATTGAGACTAGATGTTTTCCCTTTCTGCCTTCTTAGTTTCCATGTATAAGCAGCATTATAACTGAGATTTTTGTTTGTTTCTTTTTAGTCACAACTAGAAATGAGCTAAAGCTTTGAAGATCAGATCATAACCCATCTTCCCCAAAAGTCAGTGCTTAAACCTGAATGATTTGGAAACATCTGATCTGCAGAGGCAGCAAAGAGCTGTTGCATCAAGAGATACTGGTATTTTAGCTTAATTTGCCTAGTTACTGAAATTTTCAGTGGTGTTTCTATGCACAGATATTTTGTTTCTGACATCACATGCTGGAGCTCCTGGTGAAATCAGCTCGGGTTTATGGTAGGATTATTTTTATGGCTAGGGAGAGTGACGTGATAAGGACACATCATCATGAGTGCATTGCAGAACTACATGGAAGAAGAATTTGTATGGGTAGGGGGAAGCTGATCTACCCAAGAAGATCTACAATAACAAACTACATAGCCTTTGCTTTTTAATAAACACGCCACTTTTAAAGGTGTTTTACTTTGTTAAGATTTGTTAAGATCAAATCTTAATCAACTCAGGTGATGAGGAAAAGAATATTTTCCCACCTTTGTCTGGGGTATTGATGCTGCCTCTATAAAAAGCCATCACTGCTGGTCTTTCTAGTTTGCTGTGGCTGCAGGGGTGCAGCAACAGTCCCACATAAACTCACCTGGACACAGATGGTACATGCGTGTTGTGGTGTTGGCACTTCTACGTGTTCTGACAGAAGACAGGATTGGTCAGGGTTAAAGAGTTCTGTAATAGTAGGGAATGGGGAGGGAGCCAACAGAGGCTTTTCCTTACTAGTAGGGAAGCAAAGGCTGGTTGCACACTGCCACTGAAAAACAGTTTTAGTGAAAAATACATTTTGAATGACCACTTTTTTCCCTTTTAAAATGAAAAGCATTACTGTAAAAACCCTGAAAAGTGGAAATGTTGAAGTTTGTTTGATGAACTGGGACCTTGCCATATTCATATTAGCCTGCAAG
The DNA here is from genome assembly GCF_026419915.1 of Harpia harpyja. Lineage (NCBI taxonomy): Eukaryota > Metazoa > Chordata > Aves > Accipitriformes > Accipitridae > Harpia > Harpia harpyja. Next base: position 35,938,683 of record NC_068953.1, read on the forward strand.
ATGACATTTTTAATGTTTCCTTTTCTCCAGAAATTTTTTGTTTTTGAAATTTTGCCAAAAAATCAAAGCGGAAACCCCTACAATTCTTTGACAATTTAAACTGGGAACAGTTCTATGTATTACATAGGTGGAGTTGCTGAGGGTTAGGCAAAAATAGCATTTCCCATTTTGAAAGCAGTTTTAGGAGGTCAGATTTTTCAAAATTTGGGGGCTTTGGGTGAAATTTTCCATTCCGAAGTTTGCTATGGATTGAATTATTTCTGGAAACTCTAAAAAAATACAGTGGTGGTTTCCAAGAACATAACTAGGGGAGAGTATATTGCTTCACTTGTGATTAAAAAAGAAATAAGGTGGCCACAGTGTATGGAAAGCACCAGAGCCCACCATTTCCTGGATGAGGAGCTCTAGTTCTGCAGGGATCTCCCTGGGGCCAGTGATATACCTTCTGAAAGCTTTTTCTGGGTTTGTCAAGTCTGAGGCCTCCATCTGCCTGTGCTCTGTGTTAGCTGCTAGCTGAGCTGCCAAATCCTTTCTAAAACTTTTTTCTATGCTGAGGATAATTCAGCTGAAGGCTGCAGTTACAGAGCCAAGCGTTATCAGTCATTACCGCTCATAAAGATAAGGCCAACTATGAGATGGGAGTACTGGAGGCCTCATTTCAGTTGCATTCAGGCAGCGAGGGGGAGGATAAGAAGGGACCAGGGGAGAGGAATAATGGTTGGTAGGAGGGTGAGAGCGGGACAGAGCCAGAAGTGCTGTTGGTACTGGGTGAAAAGAGCACAGAGAGAGGGGTCTCTGCTCTGCACAGGTCCAGTGTCAGTCGGGTGGACTGCAGGGTCCGCAGCTGACCTGCTGCATGCTTGGTTGCTTGGCTGGGTGAGTCCCACTCCCTTCTGCCCCGCAGGAGTGTGTCATAGCTCACAAGAGCATTGTGCTGAGGTCGGTGCTGCCTCTTTCAGATTCACTGTTAAGGGTTACTGTGGGATTTAAAGGGGTTTCACTGTTACACTGTGCGGTGCTGGCAGCTGCTCTGGCTTCCCTCTGGCTTCTCTGTAAGCAGAAAAAGCTGCTTAGCAGCTGGGGCAGTGGGTGCACGTGTGCTAGTGATGTTCTGTGCCATATCAGCTCCTGGCATATAACCTAACGTAGAGGAGCATCTCCCTGTGTGGGCGAAGGCACCCCTCTGCTCCTGAGGTGCGGCCTGTGCCCCATCTCATCTCATCTCACAGCTGTTGTTTCAGTTGTCTGCAGAGAAATAGCTCTGCTCTCTAGGTTTGAGAAGGAGAAGACATTTGAGGGGGGGAAAGCAGGTTTGACCCATTTAAACTTTACACCACCTACCAGTCACCATGGGAAATGTCTAGAATGGTTAATGTTTGGGGACCAGAGAATTGCCATCCTCTGGGAGAGAAGGATGTGGCAGCTCCTATGGACACAGGGCACACCTGCATTACTAGGGCTGTCCTACAGTCATCCTTCACCTTCTTGCCTTGTCTTCAGTGATGGACACAGTTACAGTGCATAGGGGAAGGGGAATGGAAGGGAGGATGACAGTGTTACAACCATTTCTTCTTCTAGCGTAGGACCTAAGGGAGATGCTGCTGCTGCTCACATAGCCTCACTCACGTCACTTCTGATACTTTTTCATTGTATCTTTCCTAGGCTGTCATGCACCAGGCCATGCTGCAGTGCTCAGGCCCCTGGGAGAGCCCTTCCAGCATGCAGGAGTGGGTGTGTGGGATGGGGACGTGTGTGGCAGCAGTGCAGGGCAGTTCAGTGCATGGGCAGGAAGGAATTGAACACAGCAATCGGCAAAGGTCCCAGAGTTGCTCTGAACACTTGGAAAGGTTGGTGTGTCTGTTTTGGCATGTCTAAATCTATGTAGTCATCTTAGCTGCCTGGGAAGGGTGATCTAGGTAGAGATGTAGCTCAGTTTTGATGACAGCAAATGGAGCTGGAGCTGTCTTCATCTGTGGCTGGTTCAAGAACACAGGTTGAGGTGTCAGCTAATCCTCCACTGGGACAGGTGAGCCTCAAATCCCCTTCACAAGTAGTAGTGGATTTTGCCACTTTGTTCACCAGTCATTAGTTGTATCTGTCAATGGTGGTAAAATTGTTATGCGTTCTGACCACACCCCAAGGAAAAGCTGAGATTGGTTGAGCTTGAAAAATGTCTTCTCTTTTTGTAGGTTACAAGCTACCTGGAACAAAGTGTGGTGGGATTGTCCTGTGATGGGAGTCTAGGGCCTTGATCTGTCCTTTGCCAAAGACTTTAAGACTGTACGTGTGTTATGTGCTTTCCTAGCTAATTTGTTGAGGATTATACTTAAATCTGCTTAAAATCTCCCCAGTAAAACATGCGTGTCTGTCTGTTCTCAGATGTCTTCTCATTCTAGCTGCCTTTCACAATTGTCTGCTCTAGATGCTTTCCTGTGCTCTTAGCCTTGGATTCATGAAAGTGTGTATGAACCCCAATTACATGAGCTGTTAAAGTTGCAGGAACATTTCAGGATTAAATCTATATAAAGGAAAATTTTACATTTTATTTGTATTTCATCATTGAACAGAGTATATACAGGTTTGTTTGTCATATATTAATTTGGCCTCTGTTGATCAATCAGCTATCAGAGATAGCAAGGAGAGAAACCTATTAGTGGTTATACTCATAACCAGACATACTCAGAAGAATGTCTCTGTTTCTCAGTTCAGGTTTAAATATCATACTCAAACAGCTAAACAGTGATTCCACCTGTAAAGCTCTTCATAAATCAGTCACAAATAGTTTTGATGCATTTGAATGAAATAAATGTCATAGAATACCTGCTTTGTAATAGGGAAATTGCAGTATTCTAAGGACAGAAAATGTCCTTCCTGAGGCAATGTATGTAAAATACTTTTTAAATAATAATCCTTGTGAGCCAGGATGGCATACTATACAGTAAATGCCTTTGTAATGTTCAGACTCCAAATAATTGAAAAAAGGACCAAGATATCACCAGAAATACTGAACTCATTGGAAAAAATAGTAGTTTTCTGTTTGTTTTGGTTTTTTTCCCCTACCACAATAAGTCAAGTTCTGCTTTCCATTTCCCTACTCTAAATCTGATGTAAAAGCACATCAGTTGGCATCTCTGTGGATTTAACAGGGGGGAACTGAGAGCAGAATGAGACTCAACATCTATGTAACTATTGACAGTTTTAAATGACAACTAAGGGTTCATGGCAGCAGTATGGTTTTGAAAAAGTGGCTGCAGAAATAATCCAACAGTCCCCAGGACACAAACAAGGACGAATATCCAGAGAAACAGCCTGTCCACTACCATGGCAACATACTTCCAATCTTCAATGACCTGGAAGAAAAAGCCAATTAAAGATATTAGCAATTTGTCATATTCTTTTGCTCTTCCTCTTGCTAATGCTGAATTTTTGTTTATGAAAATAAAAGTAAACAAATCTGAAGGTTCAGGGAATAAACTGACTTTAGGCTTGGGAAGGGATTTTTCTCCTACAACCATTTTGGGCAGTGGTGAAAAATATTGTAAATATTTCTTAGCTGTCTTGGATGCACCAGGTACTGAGCGTGGCTGCTGGGTGGAAGCCAGTCCGGAAGAACCCACAGTCTAATCGAATTAAGGAATTTTTTTTCCTTTAATTTTGGTTTGCAGATGCTATTAATCTCAGTGGACAAAAATAGATGGTGTTTACTGCTGTTAAACAGGGTTAGCTTCAGAGTTCTTTTCTTGTCAGCAGTCATCCTAATCAAGGGTTTTAATGCATATTAATACTGCTGCTTTTATTAAAATCGCTTTTTGCCTTGCATATATTGTCTGTGAAAGTCATGGCCTTAGATTCTGCTCTCAAACTGAAGTGAGTATCAGGCTATTGTTGTAAAGGGGGAATATATCAATCTTCATTTGCATCTCAGGATTGCTTATTTTATCCTCTCTCATTGATTCTAGTTACACATGGGACATCCTCACCTCAATGGCTTTACCTTGCTTGTCAATTATCTCATGTCTTATATTAGAACATTACATATTTTTCCTTCAGTGCACACTTTTAATTTCCACTGCTGCTAATGGGAATTGTGTGCTTCTGAAATCATACTGTAGTAAATGTACATGAGCAGTTGTTATCAGACTGTGATAATGAAGGAAGAAAACAGAGATTAAAATTATGAGTATAGAAAAGTGATATGTAATATCAGAGGACCCTGTGTGAAAAGCATTCAATTAATTTTTGATGTATAAAATACCCTTGAAAATTGTTCTTAGTATCACATGGAAGCTTTGTAGATCCTTTAAGTGTGCAACACATTCTTGCAAGAATTTTTGAGCTATTAGAAAACTTTTTTCTGCTCTATGAAGTCTGCTTCTGTTCAGACAGTTTCAATGTTTACAAGCTCATGTCTAATGTTAATAGCTGATCTTCTTTATTTATATTGACAGTAATTTCAGTTAATAGAAAACATGAACTACTCAGTGGCATGCTCCTCAAGGGACTTCTGCAAGATCGGAAACCCAACTTTATTTAATCTGCTTGGCTGAGGGAGGGAGAGCAGAACAGAAATAGAGAACCTAGAGTCTGACTGGGATCTGGGTCACAGAGGGGACATTGGTAGGTATGAGGTTGATTTTTCCTAATCATGGGTGCTTGTCTAAACAAAACTCTGAACCATCTGAGTTTTTCCAAGCATTATTCACAGTGTTTTTATATCAGCTTTAGTGTGCTAGCTAGTAGCACATGAGTAGGACAAGTGAATAGGGCAGCAGCAGTACTGCTTAAATGCGTCCTGGATAAAGTACATCTTATAGCCAATAACAAGTCTGATTTAACTCAAATGAAAGAAGTGTCAGCTCTGCTGGCATTAGGATTTCGATCCTACCCATTATGTTTGCCATATGCAGACAGATATCTTATCCCAGAGAGGGTGTTTGCAAAGGCATTTTACCAATTTTACTAAATCCTCCTTCTGTGCCCAATTAGGTAAATAAATGCTTGAACTGCAGGTAGATTGTTTCTGGTTAATGTGGCCTGGTCATGGGTTGAGTCACAGTCTTACTGAATACAATGAGGAATATTCTTTTTCTGACCTGGAACTAAATATTATTTTTTTCCCCCTGCCAAACACTACTTGCATGTGACAACACGGTGTTTTCAAGGGTGCTTCATGACTTATTGGGCAATCAACATTCTCTCTTTGTAGAAATAGCCATGTTACTTTCCAGGAGAGTATTGGTGTTTACCAAATTGCTATTCATTAAGTTCTTTTAACAGCAAAAATTATTTCCTCTTATAAGCTATAGCTAGAATCTCTCTAAAAACTTCAGAATAGCTAGGGAGTTCAAATATGCTTTCTGAAGAACAGCGTGTTACAGAGGAGGACAGGAGATGAAGTTTGGAAAGTCTGGGATGATTTCTCATTTTTACTTACACTCTGGTCGTTGTCATCACTTTTCATGTGCTCTGCTATAAAACTGACTCCATCAATTGCTTCTTGGACCTCAGGAGAAAATTTTGTGCCTGTTCTTAACCTAAAATCTCGATGGCTGCTGACACTGTCAAGAGTCTCAGTGATTTTCATATCACATTTTTTGGCAGAGGCTGTATTCAAAAAATAGGTAGAGTTCTTGTAGAAGTCAGCTGGCTCCATACAAGGATTCTCAGCTTTTGTCTTTTTGCAGTTGCACAGCTTTTGCCGTGGAGAATTATTTTCTGGACGCTTCATGAACAGGTAGGCTGGGAGTCTTTCAAGGAAAACCAGCTTTACCCAAGGGGGCATGGTGTGAGTACTTGGAGATCTATGGTGGACATTGAGTACACAGACACTGGTAACTATTGAGAAGGTCACTAGTACCATTGTAAACATGAGATACTTCCCAATCAGTGGAACATCTAGAGATGTTGGAGGGACTATTTTGGATATCAGCAGCAAGAACACAGTCAAGGCAAGCAACACAGATATGCATAAGGTCATTTTTTCACCACAGTCTGAAGGCAAGTAGAACACCAGGATGGCTAAGGATGTAATTAGCACACATGGAATGATAAGATTGATGGTATAAAAAAGAGGTTTCCTTTTAATAATGAAGTCATATGTCACATCGACATAATTGGGGTCCAAAGGATTTACAGTCCTTCTTCCTGGGAGTGCTACAATGTCCCACTCTCCACTTGGCGTAAAGTCGTCCATGCTTGCCATGGAAGTTTTAAGCACCATATCAATTTCTGTATGATCATATGTCCAAGACCGGAACTTTAATGTGCAGTTTTGTTGATCGAATGGGAAATGCTTAACTTCAATCTTGCAGGCACTCTTGTAAATGGCTGGTGGTAACCAGCGAATGCTTCCATTATTCTTCACAATTGCATTTGTGTAAAGTGAAACTTCGTATGTGCCATCCGCACTAATGAAACAAGAGGAAAGAAAAAGGAGAGAAGATAATAAAACATTAAAAGGAAAAACAGTTCGAAGCAGAAAAGCTCTGACATTCTTGGTCTTGTGGGCCTCAGTTGTTCCTAGAATCAAAATTTAGTAATATTTTGATTTTGAAATCTATGTTGTAGGGAGGTATAACTTGATAGGGAGATTAATGTATGCATTTCTCCCAATCAGAGAATTTATATTTAGTCCAATACTTAAAAAAATTATTTTATAAAATTATTATTAAATAATAAATATGCATCTCTGTTTCATCCAAAGAACTCAAAGTATTTTGTAAATGTTTGTTAAAGTAATTAAGGCTTACAACATCTCTGAAGGCTGAGTAAAAATGAGATCATCCAGCATGAAAATGGAGGTACCTTTGATCTGGAACACAGCCACTGCTAAGAGCACGCAGCAACACTCCTAAATGACTTGGACAAGGAAATAAGGATGAGCAGTGTTAGTTAGAAATGCAGGGAGAGTGTAGGCAGAGGAAATGTAATTATATGGTTTACAATTTATTGCATCACTCCAGTTAATGTTTACTTATTACAAAACCAGAACAAACAAGCCACAGTGTTCTTAGTGCCCACAAATAATCTTGGCTCTGTATCTCCTCCACCTGCCAAACTTCCACCAGGAGAGTCTTCTATGTTATGATGGGCCCTTTAATTCAGGGAGAAGATCATTATCTGTCAGTAGTCAATATCTTCTCCTGTCTAGTGTTTCTGGGTGAACAACTTAGGGCTGTTTAACCTATGAAGTATCCCGAGGTAGAAATGTGCATTGGTCAATTGCTGATAAATATTATTGAAATTTAGTGTTTTTGTGTCTATTCACTGCATCTTCTCACCTGTGCTATGCAACACCTTTCAAACTCAGCCAATCAGGCTACTAAAGAAAAGTGTAACAGTAGGAAGGAACAACTATTAGTGACTGTTTTTCCTGACAGATGAGGAAACTCAAAGATTTGTTCCTATGTCGATCAATCACTTTTATTAAAAACTGGGTTAGCCACTTAGTTATACTGCAGAGAAGAGTCTGTACTAGATACATCCCACATGCCTGCCTTTTGATAAACATATCTGTAAAGAAATGTACATAGCCTGAAGGCCATATGTTATCTGCAAAAATAAAGGACCAAACTCACTGCAAGTGAACGAATGAAGTTCAGCTGACTATGGTTAAGTAGCACCCTTTTATTTGAGTGGAAATGGGCCCCTTAAGAGTTAATAAAAAGTCTAATGAATCACTTGTTTGTTCACAAAACATCATGGAAAATAGGGCTATTTCAGTGCTAAAGTTGATTTTTTTCTAAGCAGGGAAGTGCTACAAGTATCCAAGGCTTGGCACATGTGTAGCTGTTCTCCAGATCAGTTGCATTTGGCTCTGGAGAGGCCTCATGTTACCAATGCTGGTGCCTGGTGCTGAGCTGAGACCCTTATAGCTAACTCATGTAGGCATTGAAACAAACAGATGCGGAAGTGAGAGGCTGTAGTGTACAAGGGTCATTAGTTCATTGCCAATAAAATTGCTATTTTTTAGTAAAGAGGTTCTATCTTATTTCTCACGTCTGTATCTCCCTGAGTTAGATCTACCATTATGCTGTACAATGTACTGCGTAGACTCCTGGGCTGAGAATCTGTAGGTTCTTCTGCTGGCTGCCCTTGGCTCAGCTGTGGGATAGAGGCTGGGCTGCTGATGCTGTCTCAGTGGCCTCTGCAGTCCTGTGCACGGGCTACATATGGACAGAGCTGTGGGGCATGGGAATGCTCCTCGTGTTTTCTTTAGCACCTTCTTGAACTGACTGATGCCTTTGAAATGCTGCTTCTGCAGCAGAAAGTTACAGGGGGTTGTCCTTTATCTAAAATTTTAATTTGAATCTTTGTACTAATGTAAAAATCCAATATGGTGAGGCAAAAAGCTTGTTCCCATACATTTAAGAAGCCTTTTAAAACTCTTTCTTTCCGTTCTTATAATCCATTAAATGGTATCGTTTGGAGAGTAAGGAAGAAAGCAGCAGAGGGTGGGGACACAATTTACCAGAACAAGATTTGACCAGGCAGAGTACATCCTAATCCACTGGCTGAATTATTTTGTGACTAATACAATAGTTTTAAGTATTTCTCAAATCTGATTTCCAGTAGTAGGATTCTAGGGACTTAACTCAGTTATATATAAACTTCCTAAGTTTCCCATCTGTACATGTTCATAAACCATCATGTGTTCATGAGTTCATTGGTTTTCAAAGTATCATGAAAGTATATTATAAGTTTTGATTATTTTTTTTCCCAAAGACTTGATATCATCCACTTCAAGGCTTTGCTAGAGATTTAAAAACGAAGCAAAGCAAAACAAAATTGGCAGTTAGCTGTTTGTTTGAAAGAAGAACTGAAGTATGGTCTAGCACCAAGCTTTTATTTTTCTCAGTACTGTAAAGCAACAGGGTCAAATGTTGACAGATTTATTATGTATTCTTATAATTGATTTTTTAATGCTTTATGAAAACAGAACATAATTTGTTTTTGTAAATGAATATTAACTCATGGAGTTCTGGTACATGTGAAGTTTGTAACAGATTTGTGTTCTGGGGTTTGTGGTGGAAGGGAGGGGGGAAGAAGAAGTAGACAAAAATGTAGCTCAGAACCTAAGATGTCTGACAGAATTCCAGATGTCTTATCTCCTTGCAAGCATGACCAGTTATGGCTGCGCTTGTACTTACAATTCATACTTTCCATATAGTCTAGTTTGATATACATCTGTGTCTCAATTGTGAGCCTTGTCACAGATCCCCTGGTGTTTTAACAGCTCACGCTGCAGACATGCTCCAAGTCTTCTGGAATTTCTTTAACCAGAGCCCTGATTTTACTAAAATTATCTTTGACGCCAGTACCCCAGTCAGATACACTTGATACTGGCTAAAAGTTACAAAATTCAGTTTTAGAATTTTATCAGACCTACTTCATTGGTTCTGATGGTTGTTTCTTGATACATGGTTAAAGTTTTGTTCACTGTCTGCATAAACCACAGAAGTTTTACTTACTTATTGTAAAGCACAATGTCTGGCAACCAGATGTGTTTTGCAGGTATTCTCAGCTTATTTATTCCTTCATAGTCAGAGGGCTTCCAAGCCAAACGATAATCAATCCACTCCTAAGAGAAGAATTATACAGTAGTGATGGGAGTATCCAGACCAGCATTAACAAAACAATCACTGTGATGGAGTGAAAGCAATTGCATTTGTGGCTTGCAAGAGCATGCCTCTGTGGGTTTGGTTACCTGGTTCAGCCAGACATTTGTAGTCATGATCTGCTCCCGTTCATTCTGCAGCGAAAAAGAGAGAGAAGAGTAGTCCTCTAAAATGTTTCAGTTTATTGCAGTAATAAGATTTATTCAGTAGGCTTCTGAGGATATGTCCAACTGTGCAGCATGATTTCATCCAGTGTATTTCAAGACAGGCATTTCTCTGCTGGTAATATGGCCAGTCTTGTGCACATACTGATGATACATAGTAACCCCACAAGTGTAGAGCTCCACGGGGCTTTTAACAAGGACAGTTGTGACTGGAGTATGGCTATTTGGGAACAATTACCACCACTCTGCTGAGCTGATTTCTGCCCCCTTACCCGCTGTGGATTTGATTTGAAACAGAAGGCACATCTGACCACCAGGAAGGCCTAGATTAACTTGTATGAGGTTTATGTAAGGTTTTGCCATGTAAGCTCTCAGCTGGCAGGCTCTGCTTCATGAAACCACTGTCTCTCTGGACAGCAGTCCAGAAAAGAAGTCTCTCTGCAGCAGATCTGTATGGCTGGGGGTCTACTGAAGGGGCAAGGTAGGAGGTCAAAGAGCCAGGAGGATTTCTGCAGGAAAACAGGTTAATTCTCCGATCCTGAAGATGCTTGAGATTGTCAGAGCCTATAAGATGCTTAATTTTATTTTGTGCTTGAAGATTGAGGATACAGAGGGACTGAGCTGTGCCATTCTTGATCCTAGCCCATTCATCTACTCTGTTTAGGTTGTTGATTGCTGGGGCCTGTGGGGGCAAGGCACCTTGCTTTTTATGCCCAGAATCTACAATCTGGGAGGACACTGTGCTAGTGGTGGCAGTGCACCGTGTGAGGAGGCATGTCTGTGTCCAGGTGGAATTCTCCAGGAGAGAGGGAGCACTTGTCCCAGAGTCATCTGGTATACATGACAGTATATCCTGTATAAATCAGCCTGCACATATATAGGAAAGCTCATCTGCTTGTACAGTTTCCCTTATGTTCCATGAGTGTCTGTCTTTTCTTCTTGAGTTTCAGAATATAAATTATATAGGTCTCTTAAAGTTTGCAGCAGTCCAGTCACTGGCCCATACACAAATTCTGGCAGGGAGGCAGTCATCTGTATCATCTTTTTCATCCAGGGAGAGAGCAGCAGAGTTGAAAGCCCCGATTCAGGAAATTATCCCCACTTATGTGCTGGATCTTGTTCCCACTGCAGTTAATGCTAAACCTCTCTTGGCATTGAGGTGTGTGTTTGTGCCTTGGAAAAACTGTTAAACACATGCTAACCTTGTGACTGAAAATGTCTTTCAGACCCATCGAAGTAATTTTTATTGAATATGAGGAGTCGCTTACGTGAGGATTGTTTTAACCACATTAAACTATTCCAGCCAGAATTAACATGTCTTTTTCTTTACAATAATTCACTGTTCTTTGCTGATATGCCTGATATGCCATGAGATGTTGAGCTGGCTTTGTAGCTTGTTTTCAGGCCATTAAACCAGATTTCTTTGATGCAAACAGCAGAAGATCGTTTAGCATTGTATACACAGTCCAGGATAGGTCCTGACCTGGTGTAACTTACTGTAGCTGTACTGAAATCACTGGAATGATTTTGATTTTTTGATCAATGGAATTTTATTGGCTGAAAATCTGGCCACTGTTCTTTATTGCTTAGGCATAGATTGATCTCCCTGTTGTAGCTGCATTCTGAAGTATAAAACCAGTAAATTGCCATGTATGGGCCCTGCCTATTAAGTATTATTATGTAAACTAGAAAATAACAGGGACATAGTAATACCAATATGACTTTTACTTAGAGTACTGTGCAGGTAGTAACGAATTAAAAGGCATAGCCTAATTTGAACTTACCACGCTGATGAGCTGTGCCAGGGAAACCTGCAATTCTATAGATACCAACTGGGATGAGTTGACAGCTGGTCGAATTAACTTATTGTACCTGTCAGGACTCAGTAGGTGGTTCATTAACTTTTCTTCAGCATCTGCTGCGGTGCTTCCTGTAAAACATCACGTAACAGGATTTCAGAAAGGAGACCAAGAGACATGATGTAGGGATCACAGAATTTCTGTGCATCAGATCGTCTTCATGAAATAATGAGGGCTTTTGATTTTGTAAAGACTGTAGGCTTGTGTGAACAGAAGGATATGGTGCTTGCACCAATATCTGTTCTGAAGTTGACTGTCTTTCACAGAGCATAGATCAAAGCAGATAAATCAGAACCCTTCGGGTTTCTTCATGCTAAAATGTGAAGCTCAAGTTGATAGATACTTTTGGGAGTACATTGAGAAATAGAAACCGGGAGCAAACCACTCTCTTAATAACAGAGGAAGAACATTTCAATGATCCAAATGCAGGGATTCTGGCTGCGACTTCTCTCTTTAGTGTTGTAGGAGACAGAGTTGCAGGCACGTGTACAAATTGAAAGACTGATCTGTGTAGGGAAAACCAGGGGATGAGCTGCAGGAGTCATAAGGGGTTTTTAATGATTGAAAGCTCTTTGGTAGCTAGTGATGTTTCTGTTTCAGCATGATTTTATTTGAAAACCTGAGGCAGTATGTAAGCCTTATTTTATGTGGAAACAAAACCCGATTTATGGAGTAGCACAAATACCGTAAATCTTAGATGGCCAAAGCTGGAGTTTAGTGACTGCAAAATAAGGTATCTGCAGGATACTATCAAACAAGCCTCAACATTCGCCATGGAGCAGAACAGCTTGTGGCACAAACCCAGAGGTAACCGCGTCTGTTCCCATGTTCTTGCATGTGGTTTTTAAAGCCATTCTAGTGGACTTTTCAAACCACTATTGACCACCGAATAATACTGATGACTAAGGTCCTGGTAATGTCCTGCCAACAGAATTGACCCAGAGAGATTCTGCTCTGTGTCAAGTAATTCTGTGTTGTGTTATACAGCTGACAGTGATGGACACAGGTGTTAATGAAAACAGATTCTAATCCAATTGATAGAATGATTCTTCCATAGGAAAGGGTACCTAACTCAACCCTAGATATTGCAGAATTGAGGATAGTGTCCCTACAGCATACTTGCTTCATTATTCCCCAGAGCATTTCCACACAGCAAAAACCACTGGCCATGCAAGTATTTTAAATTTGTGGTACATAAAAAACCAGAACAAATTAACGTTATAGCATATCCATGAGATCCAGAGAAAGGCAGACATCAAAAGGCCAGGATTACCTAAGTAGCCAAAGTTTGTGTGCATTTCTAGAAGGTGCCTAGTTTCTATGTGAACTGGGCTGTAAGTTGCTAGGGGGAACAAGTCTCTCCTGAAACTTGTACTTGTGAATTCCACTCAGATTAAAAAAAATACTATAAGAACTTCTTGTTTCTGATCCAGTAAGAAAGTGGAGACACATAAAAGGAAACATTATTGAACAGATTTTTCACATCTAAGAACAGCTTTTACTGAAGCTCTGGGGAAAGGTTGAGGTAAACACCAGGCTTCTTTTAATTCTTTTAAGACCAGCATGTGCTATGGCATTGGTAGCGCAAATTTTGTCACATATACTTGACCATAACATTGCTCTTCAGAATAGGCTTCTCAAATACTTCCCAAGCCATTTGGGAAAACAAATTTGGATGAATACATCTGTGTTTGTTGGGTCAGTTTGTTTTTTGATTCATACTTGCTTTGTACCTCCCTGCAAGTCATTATAAAAGCCCTAGTACCATGTGATATTTTAATATTACATTTATTCTCAATGTAAGCCTGCCTAATCAAAGGCTTATCAAGCTAGAGCTATGTTGATCCTTGCTAAGCTCCAGATTCTGTTTTTTCTTATGTATTGCAATCAAGATAGAGCTAAGTTTGATACTGTGAAGAAAATGGGGCCGCACTCTAGGAATGAATTGATCTGTGTTTATAAGGATAGGTGAGAAGCCTTGTGGTAGCTAAAGAGAGAATCTTGGTTAAAGTGATTTTATTGTGTTGTTTTGTTTTGTGTGGTGTGGGGGTTTTTTGTTTTGTTTTGTTGGTTTTTTTTTTAACAAACATTCCTGCTGTTGCATATGTAAGTGACATAAGCAGATGGCTATAATTCAAATATAATTAAATTGCCATTTGGTTTGTTTCATACAGTGATCACTGCATGCTGCTAGCAAAGACAGTGAGCTCTTGTTCGAATTGATAAATATGTTTTCACTGTGTTGCCATCTTTTTCTGTAAATATTCTAGCATATGGAGTATTTGCTAAGCAGCAAGTAAGAAGTAGAAACTGCAGAATATTTGCAGAAAGCTAATTCTGAATTTGTAATAATCCTATTCTCTGAAACCTGGTTTTAGCAATCATAGTAGTCTGGTCTGCAAATCAAAACATACTGTGGGGTCTGCATGTCTGATGAGAACAGCTCAGATTTTGAAGTACTGACTCTCAATAAACTATGTAGATGAATGACAGGCCATGACTTAATTATAAAAAATGATTTGTTAATAATGAATCCCTTTAAGAAATTATTATCTGTTCTTAGGGAAGTGGTTCCTGTAATGAATAATTCTTTATAAAATTGCCATCCCATCCCAACCTTTAAATAACTTAATAACCAGAAATAACGATTGAAGGGGCTCTTCTCTCGTCTCTCTCAGATGCCTGTATCAAATACCGCTAGATGTCAGCAGTGCACTGCCCTAAAGGTTGCTAAACCACTCTGTAAATAACATGCAAAAATGAGTGATTCTTGTATAATTTTTCTAATCTATTTTCCATTACCAATCTACATATTAACCAGATGGCACCTAATGAGAACAAAATTACCAGGCATTCAAGTTAATCTTTATATGCATGAAATCATAAAATTACGTCAGTAGCCATGCATTTGAAACTACTCTTTTGCATCTCATAGTTGGAAGAAATGAAAGTGCACAGTTTCACTTGCAAACTGGTTTTTTCCAAATAGCAGTAATCACCAGAAATGTTGCAGAGGATAGACTGATGCTTTTAGACAAATGATTTTAACAAGAATGATGAAGCAGTCCTAATTTGGGGGTGGAGTATTTTTGTGTACTGAAAGCAGTAATAGCGAAAACACATTGGGGTGGAACCTGAGCTAGGAAAATTGTTTCAGCTTCACTGAACATGCTACACATCTGCTCCATGACAAGGAGAGCAAATTGCCACATAACTTGCAGTACACATTCTGCAGTAAGTTTGTTTTTTCTGTGGGAGTATGACCATAAAAAAAAATTGCATCAGGATGCTTCCAATTCCAATTTCACAGCAGAAGAAAAAAAACACAGACTTCATTCAGTCCCCTGTGCAAACTTTCCCTTTGACATGTTCTAAATTAAATGTATAAAATGAAATAACCAGTCATCCTGTGTTATGTTGTTTATTTTCAGTGTAATGACAAATATGTTGGAGTGATTTCCACAGAACAGAATAAGGAGCAATGTTGACAAATACAGGCAAGTGCACTGTTACCACTGTCTAAATTGCAAAATTTAACATAAGGGATGTTTCATCTGTTTCCCTGACTTCGGTTATTTTAATAAATGTTGAAATAGCATTTGTTTAGAAATAATATATTGTAGCACATGTTGTCATTTTTGTTCTTTCCTCTCTCACAAATAACTTAAGTGGACAACGGTGACATATCAAATTCCCATCTGTAGTTTGTAAAGATCAAACAAGAAGCAGCAATAAGACAATCCCATTATCTTATCTGAAATGACTTCATGATGTTGTTACTTCTCAGCATACTCTTGAGTAAAAAGATTTATATAACCTCTTAGAACAATGCATGCTAATTTGGAACACTTATTGTTCCAATGGATGTAGTGGTGAATTTACTGTATTTTAAAGACTATTTTAATTTCTGCACTGCAATTAATGCAACTAAAAAGGAAATATTAATGGGTTAAAAAGTGTGTAATCTAAGAATCTAAAGTAGGCCCTCACTCTTCATGTGTTACAAAGCAGATGTTTTCTAAAGTTGCCTTTCAGTGACTGAAGAAAAAAAACAACTGTGGGATGAATAGGTAATTATGGGAAAGATGTGATTTTTGTGTCAGTTCAATTTCAGCCGGTTTCACTCTGAACAGTTCAGTGGAGTCCCTCTGTGGGAAGAAGCTCCCATGGTAAATGCACTATTTCATGCTGCTGTCGGGCTGTGTGTGTTGACTAAAGCATATGCAAGAAATCCTGGCGGACTAAAGAAAATGTTCTTAATGTATGTTTGCTTTTTTTTAGCATATATTTACATATTTCAACTTCATTTAAACTATTTACATAATAATCAAACAATAGGAAGTATGAACTTTGCAAAATATGTGAACTTGAGCCAATAATTAGAGGGGTGATATCTGTCTTATGGTTCATGTCTGTCGGACATGACATGGTTAATTTTTTATTTTTTCACTCTGAGCACAATACCTGCTTTTCCCATCACAGATGATCCTGGGAGCATCTAAAGGGATATTATTTAGTGATTATCATTGTCATCTTCTACTGCTCTGTCATTTTATGTCCAACTTACTGTCTGTCCATATCCATCGTAGGGGATTTGCTGATACCGAACAAGCCAGAAACAACACTAAAATAATCAATTTCATGCATCCTCTTAAAGTGTGCAGCCTACTGAGGTGATAGTTACAAATTGTCTGAGAGCTTATATCACAGTCCTATCTCCTAGCCCTGAAAGCTATCGCTGTTCTGCAAACTGTATCTGAAAGAAAAGATCACTTACCGTTAAAATAAAAGGAGCCCACTACAAAGAGAAAGAGGGTATATGTATTCCTCATGGCAATAACACGAAGAGGTGGATTGCTGTTCTTCAATTAAGACAGCTGGCAATAGGCTCTGCTGTCAGGGATGCACAAGGAGGAGATGTAAAAGCAAACCTGAATCTTGGAGGTATTAAATGCCTGGAAAGAGACAGACAGTAGGACCTGGCAGAAGCATTCTGTAAAGTGGAGTTTTCGTGAGCATAGTGGTCCCTCCCCCTTTGCAGCTGTTTAAAGAGCTTTGTGAAGAGGAAAAGCACATAAGAAGAGGGAACATAATGTGATAATGTTGAATAAGAGGAAATGAAAGAGCAAGCTAAGGAACATGATCTGCAAAACACAACTGCTTAATTCTTGCTACTAGATAACATTTAGAAGGTTTCTGGTTAATAAGTGCAGTGGATGGGAATAGCTGTGTGGCAAGAGCTGGTTATAAGTTTGTGCCAGAAGACCTGTTAGTGAAAGACATGTCAATAAATTATAGCCCTAGCAGAGGGTAATTTTCTGTGTCAAGAGAAAGTTGATTGCCTACTGCCAGCCCTTTTCCACACCAAGGCCCACACATGATCTTTCTGAACTAGAACTCCAAAAGGCTTTTGGAGGGCAGCAGGAGAGGAACAGAGAATTTGTTGTCATTAACATTTGACAGGATTTTAAAAAGAAAGCTAAAGCAGCCTGTTGAGAATTAGCAGTAACTATAAAGACACTGCAGAGGAGCACTAGAGAAATTCTGTGGAAGTCATATTTTACAGCTGAAGAGTTCAGCAGAGTATAGAATATCATGTGGTTTTGGACTTGCCATGGGAAGATTTGTGTAGAAGGAGGGGGAAAGAAGATCTTACATGCCCTTTGCAAGCACTGTAGGACAGGCCGAAGTCCCTGGATAGAAAAAAAAAGTGCTAATCTTCTAAATACTGTTTTATCTCCGTATTGACATTCCTCTGCTTCAGCTGGCCACAGGATGCAGTTCTGCTATTGTCTCATCTCCCAACAGTCTAACACCATTGGCTGGAGTAGAGGCATTCCTGATTTACCAGCATAACACACCAGACTTCTGCATCTAATACAGTTGCTACCTGACTGGGGTTATTCGGAGAAGGTCACCTGCTGCTGTTTTTAGGCAAGCTGTCAGTGTAGTGTTGAACAACTCATTGCCTTCTCCCTAAATGTTTTAGCCACCTTCTTTTCACTAAATAGGCCAGTATGTTATAACTTTGTTGTCTTTAAAGGAGCTGCCATCAGAGGTAACCCAATACGTAAAGAGAGTCTACTAAAATCTTTGGTAACTATACTACCTACAATCTATGTAACTCCTCTAAACAGTCTATTATTTTTGGCTCATTTCTTTAGGGAAGGAGGATGGATTCAGTGAGACAAATGTAAAAGCACTCACTGCATGGACTTCTACTTGTATAAAACAAGCTGTTAAAAGTCAGCTTTGATGAAGTGGCTTGTGCTGTTGCCTTCCCTTACTCTGAAAACTCAAGGTATGTCGACTATACCGTATCCTCCACTGAGGATTCCCAGTAGTTCTTTAAAAAGCTCATAGCTTTCTACCATGAGAAGAATGGCTTTTACGTTCTCGCCTTTCTTCACCTGCAATCTCAAACAATTTCCTTTAATATACCTTTAATGTAACACCCTCAGTTATAATCTCTCAGGTTTTATAGTGTTTTTAACTTTAAAAGATATAAAACTTTGATCTCTTATAACTAGTAAACTTGTATATATATAAAAGTGATCACTTTGTTTAGAGGTGGATTTATTGCTTCTTAATGCTATGCAAACATCTCTGATGATAAATTCTGTGGATTATGGAGGAATCGATGGTTGATGATTTCTGTATACTCAAAAGATTTTTGCAGCACACTTGCCTATTGCTAGCCATAGCAACATAAATGTGCTTATCTTAATGATTAGGTCCAGCCTGGTATGAAAGATCCCCTGTGCTAGCTCCTGCCTGTTATTTTAAGTCTTTTTTTGAGCTTTCTTCACTTCCTTTTCCCTCTTATTCACTATCTGTTAGCTGGAATTAATTTAAATTGGGGTGGTTTAGCCTGAAGAAGAGAAGGCTCCAAGGAGACCTTAGTGTGGCCTTTCAGCACTTAAAAGGGGCTTAGAAGAAAGACGGGGACAGACTTTTTAGCAGGGCCTGTTGCAATAGGACAAGGGGTAATGGTTTTAAACTAAAAAAGGGTAGGTTCAGACTAGATATAAGGAAGAAATTTTTTACGATGAGGGTGGCGAAACACTGGGACAGGTTGCCCGGAGAGGTGGCAGATGCCACATCCCTGGAACATTCAAGGTTAGGCTGGATGGGGCTCTGAGCAACCTCATCTAGTTGAAGATGTCCCTGCTTACTGCAGGGGGGTTGGACTAGATGACCTTTAAAGGTCCCTTCCAACCCAAACCATTCTATGATTCTAAATGGGAGTTAGAATTCTTACCTCAAAATAGTGTGGGAACTGAGGGAGAGGAGAATAGTTTCAGTGAGACAAACAGAAGAACAGTCATTGTGGGGACATCTACTTGGATGAAAAAAGCCAGTGCAATCCTAGTGAGTACATGTGAATAGATTAACTGCATGAAGATATAACACTATTTCTCTGCTTTCCTCCAGCATTTAATTAACAGCATGTAGAAACGGAACCTTCCCACAGAAAATTACCCTCTTGTAATAGTCACAAACCCTAGGAGGTGTGTGCCAAGCAAAGCGTTTATGCTGAGCCCTCCAATTCTTGCTTCTCACTACAGTGCGCTTGGCTTGTACCTCATCAGAGGCTTGTATGGTCAGAGACCTTGCTATACTCTTCAGCCGGCTGGGCAATGTTGTCTTTCACAGTGTGCGGGGAATTGCTCTCAAGGAGCTGTGCCTTCAGTTACTAAGGATCTGTTTGGGCAAAGCACCAGTCTGCTGGGGATGAAAGACTGTATCTTTTTCTCTGTTTTTACTTTCTGATATCTGACCTATTTCTCCTCAAAGGCAAACCTTCCATCTGCCAAAGCAGCCTCTGTGCTTTTGCAGCAGTTACAGGAGTAACAGATGTATGGACCCTGAAGTCACTGTGCTTGTACCATCTACACTGCTTGATGCTTGAGAGTTGACTAGCAGCTCAAGATGTAACAAAACAGATTGGGATTGCTTCACCAAAGCAGTGGGCCATCACAGAGCCAAAGGGTCACAGATTATTCACTGATCGCACTATTTTTGCTGCTGAAGCTGAGATGGACAGGGAGAATTACCACAGCTGGTTTCTTCTCTCTGGCCATATACATTCCTTTGCCATTCACTTGTGTTCATTCATTCTGACAGATCACTGAAGGTCTTCCTTGATCACTCGTGCTATGCAATCATTTTATCCACAGTGATGCTGCAGGATTCCATTTATTCATTAAGCTGAGATCTTGAAATGAAAAGTCTTTTTAGTAGACATTAGCATATGTCATATTCTGGATTTGCATGTTAATGCACTGTGCAAGCATGGAAATAGCATGGCAGAGTCCCATCCACTGAACTGGCTGGGGGTTTGTTCCTGGTACTGTAATGCTTTGCATGCCTTAGGATATTAGAGCTCTTAGATGCATGAGAAATGCAAGATGTCCAAGTGCCCAGGAAAACTGGCAGTCCCCTTTTGTGGATTTATCATGGTGATTTCAAGCTGCCACTTGCATTAGGAAAGAGCCAGTCAGAAATGCTGGAGCTTTCAAAATGGAAGCAACCTGGGATGCAGCCTGCCTCCTTAATGAGACAGGTACAGGTATTGGCAGATTGCTGCAAAAATAAATGCTTCCAGGTGGAAAGCCACAACTGGTTTCCAGTAGTTGGACACTGAAATAAAGTTCAGGGCTGAGCTCATGGCTAAACTGAATCAATAAGGGACTTCAGATCATCTTGTTAAATACTGGCCTTACAGAACACACACGACTGACATACTGTTGCAGTAGCAGAACAGCTGTCACATTCTGATTGCAAATTGCTACAGAAAACGGCAACTAATGGCCAATTTTGTTTTTCTAGCGCCTTGCATCTGAGTGAACTTTAATGATATCTGCCAAGGTCCTGGTTCATCTCATCAGCAGTAAGGCATACTGTGCTCTCTGATCAGTTGAAAAATGGAACTTCTTACAAGTAACTTCTGCAAATACCCAACATGGCCCTTTGCAGGTAAAATCATAGTTTTCCCTACTCACCACTGTCTAAATGAGCTCATTAGAACAGCTGTGCTGGAGCTAACATTCTGCATTCCTGGAATTTTTTTTCCTTAGAAATGCACTTACAGTCCCATCAGAGATGTGTGATACCTCAGCGATTCTGGTGCTAAAGTTTTTGGGTTAAGTTGTACTGCTGCAACTTCATTTAACAGTGCTGTAGTGTGTCCTGATTTAAAGTTTGCAAGGCAAAACAAAACTGTGGCACTGTAGTTCCAATAACTGTTAGATGGATGAGCCTAGCTAGGTCCTCACACAAAACAACTGTTGGTAGAAATCAGTGGGAAGGGCAAGGATATCTGAAATATTTGGTCTGTTGTAATCTAAAGATTTGGAATGTTGTAAGCTTTTTTGGATTAATAGGTGCTTTATACTGGAGAACTAGTTTTCATCCAGAGGCTTACTTTACAGTGATGGACCATGTCTGTGTGGGTAATTATGTCATAAAGTCCGTTTCCTACAGCACCTCTGTAATTACATTTGCTTTGCCAAATGGGTTCTAACCAATATGTACAGGGATTTGTAATAAGCTGTCTTCAGGCAAGGTATAATACCACCATGCTTTTGCAAATGACAGTGGGAAACAGAGCTGTAGATGCTAGCAAATTATGAGGTAAATAACACTCCTTTAAGGTTTCAAATGATGATAGTATATGTTGCTGCCTGATATGTCATCACATTAGAATCTGCTCCAAACCCACAAAATGTTCCACAGAATTGCCACTAATAGCACTGTGACAATGTTAATAATGCAAACGATGCATACAGATGACTCGGTAGCAGTGGATGTGATTCTAGTTTTCATTGTCAAAATATGAATTATTATGGGTCAATGAAAAGCCACCTTTCTGCTCTGGAATATGTCTGATGGCAGACAAAGTCACTCCTGGAAAAACAATGCTTTCCTTTTCTGGTTAATTTTTGAAAGTCATCACCATATGCTTTGTGAGCTACCAGGTGGGTTATGTTTGTAGAGTATTTAAGGCAGTAATATTAAAGCCTCTAACACTCATTGATTATCATCAACATCTTTAACCTCCAAAGTGCACAAGTGTACCAAGTCCAGAGAGTTGTCCAAAGCACTGCAGAAGCAGCAGCTGGGGGTGGTTATGCTATTTTGGAGCTGATGCTTTCATTTTTATCAGTCTCTTTTGCTTCCTCTTACATGCTTTGAGATTTGTTGCAGGGCAATCTGTTGACTGTCCAATATATGACTGGCAAGCAGTCATATATTCTTTGAAAACACTGTAAATGAAGCCGTAACCATTCTTGCACTGCCTGCATTTTGTGTGAAATTAATAAAAAGGGGCTAAATATATGCATGTTTAAGAACACATCTTGGCCAACACCAGTGTGTTCCTATATGCAGTGTAAGCATTTTTGTGTGCTCTTACTTTTTGAAGTAAAAACTAAATTCCAGGAGTAGGATCTCTATTTCTTACATTTATCTACCTTGCTATATTATTCTGACTAAGAAACTGTGCTTCCTTGCCTGCCAAATCACTGTAATTTTTGCCCAGTTTCCAGTTTTGGTGTAATGGCAGATTGTGTTACATCCCTTGGTAAAGGTCCAGTTATAAGTTTTTAGTATTTACAGTATGTTTTCTAGATTCAGTAGAATTGCGCCTTTTAATCTTAGTCACTTTATTCTGCTTTATCAAACTGAACTAAGAGTCAGTTAGTACAGATTTATTTCCAGCTTTTTCAGTATTTATACATTTCTACTGAAACATCTGGAATGTCCTATAGCGAAATCCTACAGCAAACAACTGTTTACTGTGGGTGCCAAAAATTATAAAGCGTCTGACATTCCTGTGAAATAAAACATAACTATCCCAAGAGTAAAGACAATAAAGAGTAAGCAGCCTGTGCTAAGGCAAATACACATCCAACTATGCAGACTGAAATTTTAATACCGTTTACTACTACTGTGTTTTCTGCAGTAATTGGTAAGCTATTGAGAAAAGCTCTACCGTCTACTACAAGTAGATGCTATGAATAAATCGCACGTGATATTTTCAAGCTGTGTGTGGAATTTAATGTTGCAGGGCCAGACCTGGAGATCTTGCTCAGACTGTGGTGTGATGAGAGGTTTATCTATGAGGTTGGCAAATTTAGTACTGGACAGAGTTGTATTAGAAGGATCACTGTATTCTTGACAGTAAAATGATTTTTCTTCTCAAGATGCCTCTATCTACTGCAGGATGCTCATAGCAATAGATAAGTTCCTGGTGCATACATAGTCATCTGGAATACCCAGAAGTGCTGTGGTGCAGAGCACGCATCACTGCAAAATTGTGAAGAGTTTTGCTTGATTTCTAACCATCACTCTTCTTCACTGAGGCAGACCTACATACAGCTACCTCCTTCCTTGCTTTCACTGTGTTGGGCCCATGCCAGGATAGTAATGACTGTTTTGTACACTGGGGCTTTTAGGACGGGGCGTTGGCATGTGGGGGTTATTTTTCTGTTATTAAGATCACTTGTGTGCCAGAAAAAAACCAAACCCACAGCTGTTTGTGGCAGAGTCCAAAGGTTTCTTTCTCGCACCCATGATGGAGGGAATCGGAACATCTGTATCTGTACATCCCTTCAAATGGAGGAGTACGAGAAGAGTGAATGACAATTGTACTGTTTGAGATTGACCTTTTTATTTGGAACTGCTGCATTCCAAAATGAGCAAATTTGAAAAGTTCAGGAAAAAAGAGGACTTTAGGATAAAAGACTGAGAGCCAGAAGACATGGGCTTTGTTTTCAGCTCTACCATGAGTCTCCAGGGCTGCATTTAGATAAGTACCATCCCTGCTCAGTGCTCCAGTTTCTCCAGGTGTAAAGCAAAAATAAGGATTTGTAAAGAATTAACTGATGTTTGTAAAGGGCTTGGATGGCAAGGAATGAAAAAGAATCATGAAAACTCAAGGAAGCCCTGTATTACTGTGGCTTTCACACTTATGCTTCTACTACCAAAGAGGCTTTTTCTTGTTCTTTAACAAGCAAATGAAATGGATACTGGTTTTTCTGTCATGAAGCTAACCTGGCAATACTGCTTCATCAGGACTAATAATCAATCATTAATGTCCTTTTAACTTTGTAATCCTCCCCCGCCCCCTTTTTTTCCCCTTCTCCTTAAAGACAAAGACCTAGAGTGATGATTACATCTTTAGCAATAACCCACATCATCACTACCTCAAAGCGAGGATTGTTAAAATCCCATTAAAGGTTGGCAGAAACCCACTAAGGAGTTGGGGACTGGCTGGACTTCCTTCAGGCTTCTGCAGTTTTAAAGTACCCAAACTCTCAGTGCAGCACAGGAGGTTGTTAGTGAGATTCTTTTTTATTTTAATTGCTTTGAAGGGACATAATGGAAAATAAAATCCAGTTTCAGGTTTAACAAAGTTTTGCTGGAGGTAGACTTTGTTATGGCTGCTGTCAGTGAGAGCTGCATCACTGTTTGGAGTCACCTTTAGCCCAACAGAAAGCCCAGTCTTATGGCTCTCCCATAAGGCCCCCCCCGTGCAGAGTTCTTTAGGTTCCTGTAACTTTCTGGTGGTTATGCAGAATAGCGAGAACAAATATGAAGTCTACACAGACTTACATAAGAGAGAAGAAACAGCTGCTGTTTCTGCTTCCTGGCAGATGCTGAAACTGTGAAAGTACAGGCAGTGGGCTAGTTCTGAGAAGAATCAAACGGGCAACCCCAGAACAGTTGTCTGCAGAAGCATGGAAATTCAGAGGAGAAGCTCTTTGGTCCTATTTTTAGTGGAACGGAGCTGAATGCTTACTGTGATTTTAATGTCAGTGGCCCTGGCAAAGATGGCTCTTGCTTGGAAGGTATTTAACGTATAACATGGATGTATTTGATCTCTCTAAACTCTTTAAAAATTAAACATGTTAAATGTAGAGAAATGTGGCCAGGACAGATGTATGGGGCATGTGGTTCTGTAAATATGGGAGCGCAATAAGCATAAAATCTTCAGTATGAGTGACTTCCCTCAAGGTCACTTAAAGGGTGTTTGGGTACAAGTCGGATCTGTTCCTTCTGTGGTGCAGAGAGGAATGGAATTGAAAACACTGGAGGAAAACGTCTCACAGGTGAAGATGCTGGCACAGCCTTAATTTTTGCCTAGAGAGAGGCTCCAAACTTAATAGTTTCAATTTGGGGCTTTTATACCCGCTTAGCTTGGACAGTAGCAGGCACTGGGAGACGTGGAGCCCAGGGATCTGACACCAGAGCAGATAGCTGGGAGATATGAACCCCGTCTTGGGTTGGGAAGGTAGTGGTGCCAGGGCTGAATTGGAGGTCTAAGCAATATCTTTTTCTAGTCATATAGTACCACATCAAGGTACAGGATAGGAGTGAGTGACAGCGGGGAGTGCTGCCAGTCACCATGATGTCAGGCACAGAACTGGCAACAAGAAAAACAGACTTAGAAAGGCTTTCATACCAATGCCATAGTTACAAAATGATACGTATTGAATCTAGTGGATCTGTTACTACTAAACCTAGACTTCTGTGTAGGTTTTGGCCGAGGTAGAGTTAATTTTCTTCATAGTAGCTAGTATGGGACTATGTTTTTGGATTTGTGCTGGAAACAGTGTTGATAATCCAGGGATGTTTTCATCATTGCTGAATGGTGCTTGCACAGAGTCAAGGCCTTTTCTGCTCCTCACACCACCCCACCAGCAAGTAGGCTGGGGGTACACAAGAAGTTGGGAGGGGACGCAGCCAGGACAGCTGACCCCAACTGACCAAAGGGATATTCCATACCATATGACGTCATGCTCAGCATATAAAGCTGGGGAAAGAAGAAGGAAGGGGGTGGACGTCTGGACTTATGGCATTTGTTTTCCCAAGTAACTGTTACACATGATGGAGCCCTGCTTTCCTGGAGATGGCTGAACACCTGCCGGCTGATGGAAAGTAGTGAATGCATTCCTTGTTTTGCTTTGCTTGGGTGTGTGGCTTTTGCTTTACCTATTAAACTGTCTTTTATCTCAATCCCCGAGTTTTCTCACTTTTACTCTTCCGATTTTCTCCCCCATCCCAACCAGGGGGGGAGTGAGTGAGTGGCTGTGTGGGGCTTAGTTGCCAGCTACTCCTGCTCTGCATTTGGGTTTGAGAGGGCATCATATACTCTCCATATGAATAGCTGGGCAGCATTTCACTAAGAAAGCCTTCCAGAAGTTTTTTGGTCACCTCTCTCTGGCAGGTTGTGTGTGAAAGCAGCATTTGTGCCTGTTCTTAGCAATTCTTTAAGTCTCCTTGTCTTGACCTGGCCTTGCTAATAAAAATGGTGAAATGTAAACAAAGAAACAGCAGATGGCAACCAAGAGCTTGACTTCTAGTGCACACAGTGCAATAATAAAATGATGATAAAGGAAAATTATGCAGGATAATTAAGTAATTCCTTGTTCTGGGATTTGCAAATTAAGTATTTGTATATCAAGTAACAAAAAATTTTATAGAGCCATATGCCTTGACAACCTGGGTTTTTTTTTTTCTGATGATATCACTCGATCTAGTAAAAGATACTACTACTTGTGAACCTTTTTGAAACATGTAACCACTAGCATTTCCTCTGCCCTTCCTTCAACTTTGGTCTAGTAGGAAAAACTAAAAGAATAGGAAACCAGTTAGAAAAACACTCTAAATAACATTGTATAATGATTTTTTTCCAAGCCAAAAATAGAGCTCCTCAGTTTGCTAGACAATAACTTATTATCTCAGTATTACACATCAATATATATTTAATGGAGAGATATGAGCATCTAAAGACAGGCACCTCTCTTGGTTTTTTTGTAACTTAGTGCGAAAATCCAAACTTGAATTTTGATTTTTAAGTATGTGAAGCTTTTGAAGCTCCATCAGTGTCCCAAATTATGTTTTTTTTCTTTTGCCTTACCCAGCCACAGCCAAATTTGTTATTTCCAAGTCAAAGGAAGCCGTTCCTTCTGTCTCTTCAGATTTGGTTTTTGTAAGCTTCTTTAATGCCTCCGGTTCTATCATCTGCACTGTGTGGAAAGCAGTAATTTGTGCTGACATCACCTAACTGCCCTGAAGAAAAAATATGTTGCATATCACCAAGGAAAGGGAGAAATTTATCTATAATTTAGGACAATAATGGGGTTTAATTCACAAAGTCTCATAGCATCTCACATACTGACAGAGTCTACTATCATTAGCAATGTCTTGGGATTCTATTGTATGGATATAATCAGTTATGACTGAAAGGAAATCATTATGAGGGCCTCAGTTTTGTAACCACTTCTGGGGTTTATTATCCTTTGTGGCAGTTGTGCTTATGAGAACTCAGGAGTCGTTTGTTTTTCCAAGCAAGAAAACCCACACAAATTATTGGCTTTTCATGGGGGTGGTTGTAGTGATGTGCTGATGCTGAACAACAGGCAAGGTCCTTCTTTCCAGCAGCAAGCCACTGTGATGGCGCGGATTGGTCCAATGGACTTTTGGTGGTTATTTGTAGTTCCTTAGCCTGCCAGGCCTGTGCTGATGGCTCTGCTTTCAGCACAACACCGTACCACTGCATCTGTACCGTACCATCCAGAGGAAGGATGCTGGAACTGGGGTTTGGTGTGAATCAGCTTAATGGGGCCCTGAGAAAATGCACAAAATTCAGATCACTAGTTTTGAACTCCAAACCGAAAGCATAGGATGCCGTGTCCTTGGTGTACTGCCGAGAGCTCTGTCCTACAGCTGTGCTCTCCTCTGTTAGTCACTGCTAGAGGAGTACCAGGAAGGCAGCTTTTTCCACTAGTTGTGCAGTATCCCTCCACTCTAAGATATTTTCCAGGTTGTAGATTGTGGGATTTGGGGTAGGACGTGCCTTTTTTTTTTTTATATTGTGTATCCGTTCTTTGTGTTTAATACACTTCGCATGCATGTCTGGTTACTGGCTTTGCTGTGCTATATACAATAACAGCACTACTAGTTTTTAAAAGTGCTGTAGAATGATGGGTGTTATGCTTAGGCTGGATTACAAAACAGCCATGTGTGTTTGGGAACAGGCCACTTCTTCCCTGTTGCCAGTGCCTTATGCAGGCTGAGTAAGTAACAACATGCTTTGATTAGGCTTTTTAGTCCTGAAAAGCAGAGCCGTTCAAGCCCAGGATGGTTGTGTCAGGGATCTTGTTGCGAAGCTCCTGCCTCCACCTTTCGTCATCCAGTTTAGAGTTAGTGGTACCTACCAGCCTTGGCTCTGTCAGTCAACAGAGCAGCTTTCACTCTAAGGCTTTTCCTTTTACTGGAGATGATGACTCCCTGTTTAATACTAACACAGCACATTTGGGTCACAGATACTAATGTACTTTGCTAGGCACTTGAAGTACCACTAGTCCTGTTTTACAGATCAGGAAACAAAATAAAATGAGAGAATGAAATTTAGGCCAATTGTGTAGGAAATCAGTGATAAGATGAGGATTAGAATATAGTTCTCAGTTCTCAAAAATTCACTCAAATATCTGTGCTGCTTCCTTAGAGAATGGGATGGATTTATATCAAATCCAAACCTTTCCAGTATTTGAGAGATGAGCTGCTTTGACTTGCTCCTCAATCCTAGCAGAAGGCTGTGTCTAGTTTCAGAATAGTCTTCCAATAAATAGATGACAGGTTTACTACCCACTGCATGCTGTTTGCTGTAATGTTCAATATGTTAATATACAGCAGATGGAGTGATCTATGTTCTTGGTTCCTGTATGTGTTAATGTAGGCACAGGAAGATTCACTTCATAAGAATTTAATGATTATGTACTTGTGTGACATCAGTAGATACGTAGACTCTAAAACCAGAACGCATCTAGTGTCCTCCCTACTACAGACCACAGGATTCTTACCTCTCACACATAACTTAAGATTAATCTAGAACATAATTTTTAAAGTTCCACACTTTTAAACTTCCAGTTTTTAACTTCTTAAGACTTCAGATGGTTAAGAATAACCATATCCTTAAGTAGCAGGGTTCTGATGGTTAATTAAATTGTTAAAAGTTTATACCTTATTTCTAAGTTTCAACCACTGTGTATCATTATGTCCTTGTCAAAGTACCATTCGCACTCTGAAATCTCTCCTATTAGATAAGTTTTAGACTCTTAGCTTTCTCTTGGATAACCAAAATAGATTACGTTTCTTGGTGTCTCATTAATAAAGTAGGTTCTTTTTCCAGACCGTAAATCATTCTTGAAGCTCTTTGTGTAATTTGTCAAGGTGCTCACAGCTCTTGTGTCCACAACGGTGTGTGGTGGTCTCACTACATGTTCAATGGATTACTTCCTTCTGAATTTTATTTGATCTTTGCTTGTTTATTAAAGCATCACCTTTGTTCTTTCAGTTACTGGCTCATAGTGCAGCCTTTATGTCCTGGGATGTTGTCTTCAGCTAGCACAGATCTAGTATAGCTCATCATGTTACATGACATATAAGGCAATATATTACCTCTAGTTTAAGAAACTATGTTTCTGTTTGAAGAGCTGATGTATCTGATTCGGTAGATAATACATTTGATTCAGCAACTAATAGATCTGACTCACTGGGTCATTTGTTTGCTTGGTAAGTAGTACATATAAGGTAATTAACAAAGGATCTGGCTTAGTACATGATCTGGTTTTTTTTATCCTGAATAATTAACTTGTGTCTGTGCATGAGATTCATCTCTAGCTGTCCATAAAATCTCATCAAATTTGTTTTGTGACATGTCTATCCCAGTGCGTGGTCAAAACCAATAATTTCCCTGTTGTCACATAAAATACAGCAGCAGTCCCCCTGAATGTGAACATGAGCTAAATATAAACATATAATACATATGCTTGTCAGTAAAGATGGTGTATTTTTAGAACTCAGCTGGAACCTTACAAATTTCTTATATGTAATTGAGAGTCTCCAGAGACTACTCTGTCTTGGATAGCCAAAAATCTATTTTGAGTTCTACACAGTGCAATCTACACTTCCATCTGCTCCTTATTTGTGGCAATCTGAAGCATGCCAGCATGCAAGGGAACAAAAGCAATCCCATTTTGACGAGGCTAGAACCACGTCTGTGATTTTCTTGGTACAGTCCCATTTGAGGCAGTAGGAGTGATTGATTTAGCAGGATCGGCACAAAACCAGACAGATAAGCCAGATCAACGCTGAACTAATTTCTTGAGGATTTTTCTTGTTGAAAATTTTAAAAAATATTTTGTTTTGTCATCATTCCGAAAAAAATGCTTTGATTTTGTCTAAGTTGTAAACATCACAGTCACTGAACTGGAGATATGCTGAGGTGGAATGCTTCCAGTCTCTGATTGCCACTGCTTTGCTTTCCCAGAGCTTTTAAAATATTCATATACCTCTTTTTCTAATTCCTTTATTTTAAATGGCCACTTTCCAATACTGGGAGCAGGAGACCTGCCTGGTTTGAAGCATGTGCAGTCATTTGAAATTCAGAGCTAGGTTGGGTATTTCTGCCTGTCCCTACCTTATGTCATACAGACATGCCCTGACTTGTTATGATTTAGATGGCTGTTCTTTCTGCCTAAATACCATTTTGTTGAGGTTTCAGTTATGTCTAAGTGCAATTTATTTTTGTAACAACTGTCAGTGAGAGGTTATTTTTCACCTGAAGACAGCTGCTGAATGTGAGCATCTGAGAGAAAGGTGAATCCTTTGTCATTAGAGCTGTGAGGTTTTTCCAAAGGACCACACGCATCCTCCCAGTTCTCCTGGTGACCCGAGTTCCTTTAGTCCTTGCACATTTAGAAGATGATGTGATTGGTCTGCTGTCATTGAAACACAGAGCTATAGCACTCTTAGAAAGTGAGATGAAAGGGGTTGGAAATCAAGGTGCTGGAAAACAGTTTCTCCAGGGATCAGTTACACTGTCTGAGAAAGGGGGAGAAACTTCCCAGAGAGCTTACAATGCTTGATTTTTTTATAAAGGCTAGATGTGTCAGGACAAAGAATTTAAAACGGTTTCAACATAAATGTTTTAAAAAGAAAATGGAGCAAAATACAGCTTAATCTGAATTTTCTCAACCATTTTACATACAGGAATTTTAAGCATCCCCTAAAGAATACTTTTATGTCAGTAAAGACATACATACCATAGAAAATGATAGTACTGTACTGTTGATTTAACACTGGCTATTTTCTTCTCCTTTTTATGGCATTGGAGAGGGGAGAAAACAAGTCTTCCTTAATTAGTGATCAAGTACGGTGAGTATCAACACATTGACTGATAGATAAGATGTGCAGGCGGTGGCTTTTGCAGCTCCTATTTACATGGAGGGAAGGGAGAGAGGCTGCTCTGCATAGCTGCATCCCATGATGATAAATGCTCGTTCCAGAGGCCCATGGTGGTGGAGACATAAAGCTTCCAATGTCCATACTGTACGGCTCTGCTTGGCAGGGGGATATTATGGAGGGGTGTAAAACAGATGAAAGAGTGTGCTGGTAGGTTTGGAAAGCTATTTTTTTTGTTTTGTTATGACAAACATCAATGCATTTTTTTGCCTATTGAAACAGTTTTTTTTAATTTTGTAGAAAAAATTTTAAAAGTTCTTTTCTTTTTCTCAGTTAAAAAGCAAACATGTTTTTCACTGAATCAGATATCTTTTGCAAAAAATCTCATTTTGCTAAAGAGATCATGCTCCACCAGAAAAGTGGCTGCTGTTTATTAATCAGTGTAAATAAGCTGTCTGTGCATGAGTAGTACCCAGTGGTCAGTCCTTTCTGAATATGTGTCTATCCCAGTGATATACTGAGGTGGATTTCCTTCTGCTTTGTGTAAAGGTAGGTGAAAAACGTGAGGAAAAAAAATACCTAGGGTTTTAAAGTAGGGGGAGACTCCCTATTGATATTTAATACTTTGAAGTATTTAAATTTAATATTTTCTGTATTAAATTCAACTCTTTTGTAGACTGGAAGACTAAGGAGCAGGGTACAAGTGAAATGATTGCAAAGAATTAGGAGCAAGGTGGCATAGGACTTTCATTCTGGTTATTTAAAACTGGTTTGGATTTTTTGCACTTGTTTTTCCTACTTTAACTGAATAATTTGTATTTTGAGGAGAGGAAGCATAAGTGTAGTGTTTGTTAAAGATTGGATTTTGCTTAATTCTTGCAAGAAAAATCTCTTTTTTGATATGCAAAGTTTATAATCCATTTATAATCAAACTGTCTTGTGTTTGCCTGAGACTAGTGGTTCTTTCTGGCTTTGGGCTACCAACGTGAGGATCAGGGAGGCTGTAGAAAGTGAGTGACTGGCACAGGAGAGTGGAAATGTGTGGATTAAAAAGATACAAATATCCGTGTTGGGAATTGATTGGATTTTCAAGCTAACAGAATTTCCCCTCTGCTCTCAGAGCAGAACTGTAGGCCTTTGTCAGCTGGAGCCAAGGAGGAGAGGGAGAAGCTGTTCATTAGTGCACAGAGGCTTTAAAGGGGTGGCTTTGGGAAACTCATGTTGTATGGAACATCTCTCTGCTTAGAGGAATTATTCCAGGCTTTCTGTGACCAAGTGGGTCTCTTGGTAAAGCAGACAATTTCAGAGAAGGGTTGTCACAAGTAAGCACAGAATATTAGCATATGATGCAGTAGCTTATTTTGATCCACATCTCTGCCCCCTGCCCCTTACATTCCTTTCTGTCTGGCTGACTGAAGTCAATTGCTGTGTGGTGGGTAGAGAGAAATATCACATTCCCCAGCTTCCCGAAGTCCTGTCTCTGCCAACTTGTACTCAGAGGACTCTCCTGCCTGATATCTTACTTCCCACTACCCATCCTGTGTTTGCATGGGTTTCTTTGCGGGGGACACCTCCAAAGCTGCAGAGCTAGAATTGATCTGAGCACACACATCATTAGTATGAAGTGCTGTTTCCTTGTTAAACCAAGAGCATGATGCTGTTTGTATTCAAGCTATACTCTGCAAAACACAGCTGAATGGGAAATGGCAGTCCAACCAGTTTGTCCTGGCACTTGTGTAGTGTCTGGGCATAGGGTAGCAAGGTTGTGAGCCTGTAGGGAACTGCAGATCCCACAGGTTGTCTTTTTCCTTATGCATTGCGAAACAATTATGATCGTCACATTGAGGTTTATGTTAGCTTCACTGCTCTTGTGTAAATTATCTTTAGGATGTTTCTTATTACTTTATTATGTGCGCTTGGAAAATACTTCAATTAAAGCAGATTAGTATTTTATTAATACGATTCATATCCACGCTTTTTTCAGGCAGCTGCAATAAGAAGAGATGGAATCTCAAAGAAAGAGGTACAGAGGATAAAAGACTTCCAGCTGGAAAGTTTATGCCTGATACTTCACTCTGTATTCCAGTTTTCACAAAAGATAGCTTTGAACTAACTAGTAATCACAATGCAAAATGTAGAAATACTCTGGTGTGTTCCTAATCTGTATGAATGTGTGGTAAGTGCTGGAAACAATGCAGTGCTTTCAAGTATATTTGAAAGGCTGTTTGTGCATGCAGTCAATATTTCTGCAGTATTATTTCTCCAGGAAGTTATTACTTGACAAAGGAAACCTCATTATTTTGAGAGGTTTTCAATTGTATGAGGAAACTGAGGTGCAAAAAGGCTCAGGTGCCATCCTGTCTTCTCTGCACAGGCAGCTGCTCTAAGCACCTGCTTGTAGCTACTGTGCCACCAAGAGCAGTTTACAAGATGAGGGTCTAAATGTACAGAGGTTTCGGAGATTGTGCTATTCAGCTCTGCAATGCCTACAAGTCAGACAGGTGTCTAAGAAGGCAGGTTCCACAAAACTGTAGGCAGCCAGGTTGCGAAGACATAAGAAGGGCACTTTTACAGGTAAGAGCTTTTAGCACAAAACTAATACCAGAATGCCTGGGGGATGTCTGTGTATGTGTAGGAGAAGAGCGGGAAAATCCTTTGTTGCTTGTCTGGCAACTCTTCAAAGTATCTGAAAATTTACACGGTACTTTGCCTGAGGTCATGCAATGAATCAGGGCCAGGCTGTCATTCCCCAAGGTAGGTGGTTTTGGTGTTGTTTTTTTTTAATATAGAGTAAGCCAGGCTATTGTATTTGGGGTTAGCACCCAACTACATACAATGTTAAGTTGTGGCATACTTTAAGGAGCTTCTACTGCCAAAAAACGCCAACAAACCCCAGGAACTCAGGTACTTAGTTGCATTCTCTTTAGTGGCTTTGGTCATTCAAGAATTGCTTACAGTCACGAGTAAGTTAGAGCCAGGAACTTCAGAACTGGCTGAAAATGGAGTCTAGTTTGCAAGGGTGTTTCTAGTACAAGTTCCCTGATGCTTAATACAAGGTGAGCATATAGGGATTTCTCTCCCCTGCTTGTTGCCTGTCTGCCGAGGTATTGAGGTGTTTAGAAGCCTTGCCCTTCTGGTGAGTACGGCTTCAATAAGTTGTGAAGTTCCAAAGTTATTGGGGGCCAAGTGGACAGGAATGCGACATGTATGGGAAGTTTTGCTTTCTCAGGAAACAAGGCTAGGAATATAAAGCATAAAGTCACTACCCACAGGAATTAAGGAGCTGGTCTTCTTGTTGCTGTGACCCTGCTTTTATTTGCTTTTTACTCATAGGGTATGTTTTTTATATCAGGACAGTACTTACATTGAATCTTATTGTCCCAACCCTTCCTGTTCCTGTCCTTTAAAATCTCTCGGCATTGGCTAATTCCCATGTCTGTCAATTAACTATCCACAGGACCCCTTTCACTGTTTAGTTTACAGAAACATCCTTTTTTTTTCTCTCTCATCTTCTCTATCTTTACTCTTTGCACCTTCTTACTCCTCCTTCGCCTTTACCCACCTCGTCCTCTTTTGCTTAACACTTCAGCTGTTTCTGCTTCCAGTTTTATCACACCAGTCGGGGACCAGCAAGTTGGCAATGCATGAAACCACTTCACTGATGGGTCTTGCTATGTTTGCTAGTAGCCAGCTGGAGAACTAAATGCTGGTGAGCCAGATACAGCCTAGTTTCATTGAACTCCATATTACTATGAGAACCAAAGCACCCACCCCTTTCCCTTGCATCAGCTGGTCTGTTTCTGCTTACTTATCTCAGAGCAGCATTAGTGCTGGTTTTGTGCACTTACTGGCTGGACCACAGTCATAAGGTCAGTCTTGGTAGCTAAGCGTGATCAGATGTTATGTTCTCAAGTACAGCAGAAGTCCAGATCATGAGTTTAGGAGCAGACTGGAAGAGGACATATGGGCTTCTGTGAACCCACAGCTAAGCAACTGTAGGCTGTAGGTTTGGCACAAGATGTGTGGAGGACTTACTACCTGTGTGTTCTTTCTCATGCTATATGACAGCTGTCCACAGACATGCAACCTTTGGCCTAGGGCTCGCATTGTATGTGTGTGTTGCACAGAGGCAGAACAGAGTCTCAGCTTCCAGGAGTTGATAACCTGTAAAACAAGATGCCAAGAGCAGGGTAATTGAGAGATAAAACTAGTGAGTCTGACTAGAGGCGATTCAAGCCATCCTGAATAGCACTGAGCAGGCACTATGTCAGTGCAGAACTTAAGGGGGGCGTTCTGTGGGAGCTCTTCACTTTTATTACTTAACTGTAGATTTACAAGTCCTCTAGGGGGGGGAGGCTGGGTTCAGAAAGTAGCAGGTGCAGAAACTGGCAGTTGTCCCCATGAGGAAGGCTGAATTTCACTATTACTTAAACATCAATGATTTCTTCCCCCTCTGAGGTCAATTATGCTGATTCTGCAAACTCAGATCCTAACCTGTGTACAATCTTCTTATGTCAGGGTCACCTTAATCAGGTGGGGTGAAAAATGTGTGCTGTAAGTCTGGCAATAAGATATTAGAATTTCTGGCTGCTGGCTCGCTATTTATTGCAAGCATTATTGGTTTAAATAATAAAAAAAAGAGCTGTGTGTATTTTATCATTACTTCTATCGCCATTTAGAAAACAATTTGGGTCCATCATCAGGTTGCTGAAGGGGAAATTTTCTGATGAATGCAGCATAGCAATAGCTGATTACTTTTGTAAGGCAAAAGACATATAGCCCAGCTCCTGAGATGTGGCTTCAGGGCCAACTGTGTATTCTGTTAGAAAGACTGCTGTTACCGTACAGCTCACAGGGAGCACAGTATTGAACTGGTTTCTAGTGCTTGCATTGCAACTGACTCCTCATGTAATGTGCTTCTGGGGGAGTCATGTCATGTGCTGCTCCTATTTGGCTCATGATTGTGCACTTTAATTTGGAGATTTTTTTTTCTAAATCTTGCAGCAATTAAAAAAAATCAAATTTATCTACCATTATAAAGGATGATTACCTGGCTCAGTTTTATTTCTGGTAATTTAGTTAAGTCGTCTAAATAACAGGAAGACGGGAACAGCCAAAAGGTGCGATGGTTCTTATAATTAATTTTTCATTATATCCAGGAGTTTTCTCTTAGCAGCAGGAAAATAAGCCATTCCTCATAACTGAATTCAACAGTGAATAGAATTGGTTCAGCTGGTTCCTTGATATTTCATTAAGAGCATTTGGAGTAAGCCTGAGCCTTGCTGAAATTGTTGGAGCTTGTTAGCAAGCAACCAGCAGTGAGAGAGGAGAGCCATGGAAAGAAATCTTGATTTTGCCCAAGGTCTAGGTTGTTGCGTGATGTTTCCTTATGAGTCTCCTCATGACTGTTCTTTTTGCATTGATGGTTCAGCAGGTGGTTTGGCTCTGTGGCACAAGCAGAGCATGCTCTGCACACAGAGCTCTGTATCTGAAGTTTGGGTTTGTCTAGGTCAGATCCATTCTTCTTTCTTCTCCGCACTTACTCTGTGTGCTTGAAGAAGTCACTTAGCATCTTTCTGCTTCCTCAATGGGAAGTTGAGAGGATAAGTGCATTGTAAAGCTGGGAAACTGTTAAATGCTTTGTTAATAGGGATCACGTACATGCACTTAGGTAAACACACATCAGTAACAATCTCTAGCTGTTACAGTGGTTGTGTTACACCTTCCAAACTATATGAGGTGGTTTCCCTTGTGTTTGCAGAAAGTGGAATAATAACACAAAGTGATACAAAGTCTCACAGTCATTTCAGTAGGGGAAGATAGCTATAGTGCAGTGGTTATTTACACTTTAGCAGGGTTAGCTCTTCTATCACAAACAAAAAGCTGGGTCAGGTGACTGAGTTGATCTTACCTGTTTTTAGGAGTGGGGTGGGGGGGCTATGGTTACTTCCTCCATTACTTAGTGAAAAGTCAAAGCTGTTCAAGCAATTGCAGGTCCAGCTCTAAAACCAAAGGCTAAGGAGATCATAGAAGTGTTTATTTTCTCTTTTTCTGTGTTTCCCCCCTCCTCTTTCCCCTCTACTCCTTTCACCTCCCTCTTCCCTTTTCTCTTCCCAGTCTGATGATTGCATAGGTCCTAAATTCAGTCCCCATAGATAACACAGCAAGGGCATTGCTGTATTATATTGCTAAATTACTCCTATTATTTGTTCTTTGTCAATGTCTTGTATGACAAATGGAAAAAGGAAAACATTTAGAAAATAAGAATGTAAATCTGCCAGAATTCCCAAATAATTCATGAGCAAGGTATGCCCATGACAACTAAGAGTTTGCATTTTATTATGGATTCTGTATCAAGTACATGGTGCCCCCTTTTCAAGACAAATTGATGTGAACTATACCTATTCAGCTTGATTCATGTGCCAGTCTGAGCTTTACTCACCCAGGATATTCAGTTGCTTTAGAAGTACTTCTAAAAATTGCTTTAGTGGTGTCTGCTTCAGGCTATGTTTATGCAAAGGACACTTTTTTTTTAGCCCCAAAGGAGCTATTTACAGCAGCTGGAATATCAAGCCAATGAGGTAAAGACTAAGATGTTCTGTGTTTGAGGAGGATGGAAATTCCAACTCCCAAACCACTGGGTTTATTGGAAATTGGGCAGAAGGCTTTGTCATCCTCTTTGAATTTGTTCTGTCAGAGTGTGATTGTTTTCTGACTTTTTAACAGAAAATTCACAAATGTAGGCAGAGGAATAGAGTGAAAAATCTGAATGCTGGACAGTGTACCTTTCAGTGATGATATTTTTGGATGCCTGCTCTGGTAAAGGCCAAGTATTTTGCTCTATGAGATTGAGTCAAGCTGACAGAAAAGAGGGAGAATGAATTCTACTAAGTGAAAATACCCAGTGAGTTACAGTATGCAGACCAGCCAAAGTGCATCTACAGATAGAAGCTCCTGAGTCTGAATCTTCATGCACTCAGCCTGTTATTAGGTTAATTAGCACTTTATTTGGGCCATAATAATCAACTGGGCCCTACAGAAATTCAAAGGAAGGTTCATTTCTTCTCTCCATCAGACACTTATCAGTTTATTACCAGCATAGCCTGGACTTGAGGATTGCAATGTTGACCAGTTTCCTAGAGACACAAAAGTGAAGTGACTTGCCCAAAAGTTACACAGCAAGTCAGTGATTGAGCTAGGACCATGCCACCCACGGATCCAGTTAAAAATCTTGTCATCCTGCCTGTCTTTCTCGCCTCACAGAGGGAGCATACAAGCATGTTCTCTGTTCTGTGTGTGGTTGGGTTTGTTCCTGCTATGATTGGGAATGAGAAGATTTTGCACTGCATTGTTGGTGTTCCTTTAGAGCCTCCTGCTGCTCTACAGAAAAAACAGAAATTGAGGGGAAAATGGTTTCTGTCACTGCTGCTCATAATCTTGCGGGAGAAGGTGATTACTTCTCTCCTTGTGACCTCCAGAGCAGCAGTAGAGCTCACATTAAACATCATGACCTCTGAATAATATCTAGATGCAAACATTGTGGCAAACATTTATTGATTTCAGACTTAGGAAAGTAGGAAGTTTTAGACTCCACTCCATTCTCCTGTGCTTGAAAAGCTTGTGTAGCTGGGTGCAGCAGGGGCTGTGTTCCTGCTGAGATCTCCTTCAAAGTCTATAGCAGCAGCATTCAGTGTCATAAGTCCCAGGCTGTCTCCTTTGGAGGTAGAACTGCATAAGAAATCTGGGCAAGACCATCATTTGGTTTATCTAGATCACTATAAATGATGTTTTGAACCCTGCCTTGCTGGGTTTGTCATCGCATACTGTCTCTTTTTTGGGGTCTGATAGAGGTGTATAATCAAAGAAATATTTTGGCAAGTTTAATAGCCAGTGAGGTCATTCTTGGGGAGCACAGTAAAGTACATGACGTTGTTGTGTACATAGGAGGGTGAGGTGGCTGGGGAAGTAATTTTGGTTGTACTTAGGCATTTTTTTGGCAAGGACTAGGTAAACATGATTTATAGCTGAAAATAAAACCAAACCATCCCTTCCCTAGAAGCCTGGCTGGATTAATTTCTGTGCTTCCCATGTTCTAAAAGGACAAAGTCAGGGAAGCCTTCCTGGGCTTGTACATGCTCCAAGCACCACTCCTATTAGACCCTTCTCTGTTTCTCCTGCCAACTGGCACAGCCTTTTTAAGTCATCACCATGCTATGATTTGGGCAGAATTATCCCTGATATAATCTCACTGAGGTCGATGAAAAGATGAGTCTGGATTTCTGGAAATGCATTTTCTGTCCAGCCTGCCTGTATTCATTTCTTCCTCTTGCCTTTGTCCATGACCTCACTCAAAAACAGTGTGGTTAAGTCAGGAGTATTCTGGGACACTGGATTTGTGCAGCAGATGCCATGGAAGGCGCATAGTGCTGGATGGATTGTTTTCTCTAACCAGTGTGTACGTTAAGTACTAGGCTAAATCCTTTTGGATTATATAAGTGAGAGGAAGAGAGACTATTTCTAGAGGGTGGGTTTTTTTGGTTTTTTTACCATGCCCCTGATTTTTGTGTACTCATGACTTGGTTCTGAACTGGAATCAGAGTGTTTGGCACATTTGATCTTTTCAGTCTATTCCAATTATAAAGATTTGAAGTAGCATCCAAAAAAGTGCTGATTCCTTCAGGCTGGCACTCGGTAGTCAGCACAGCACTTTGTCACAGCTCTGCTTGCCAGCATGCTATTTATATTTCTTCTTATCTTGCCCAAGTCCTGGCTGGAAGAGAAGCCCAGCAGGCTGTGGTCTGCAGATAGACCTCACATGAGCCCTGGCACTCCCCTTCACATGTCATGTGTCCTATAATAGCAACAATATCTTTCACACAAATGCTCAGACATTCCTAAAACGAGCCATCTGGAACACTCAGGCCTTACTCCTTTGTGTTAATGATGGTCTAAATACCTTTTCTGGTCCAAATATATATATAGTTTTTTTTTACACTGTCTGTATGCAGGCTCTTGCATATTTGAATCTTGCATCAATCTGAGAATAATCATGGAAGTCAAATAGATTATACCTATACTAGTGTTAAGTGTGGAGTAAGGAAGCAAGGCCCAGAGAATTCAAGATGTTTTTCCCTTCAGGCCTGTTGTTTCAAGTATGTTAAGTCTTTGAAAATGCAGTGGCTGGAGTGTATGTGCTATCCCTTTTGGGGCTTTTTGTGGGGAACAGAACAGTCTTGAATTAAATAAGACATGAGGCAAGTGGATGCACAGCAAGAGCAAGCTGTGAAGCTGGAGGAGGTAGAAATCGGGATTGAAGGTAGAGAAGTTAGAAATCTGCCTGGGAGGGCTGCACAGAGGTGCTGTTGTGAAATAGCTGTGAGAAGAAGGAACCATGAGTGCAGGATCAGAGAACAGACTATGTAGACTGTGAAAGAGAAAGATGAGGCCAGGGAGGCAGCTGTGAGACGACAGGTGGGCCTGAGAATTGAAGAAGATGAGGCTGAGCTCAAATGAGGGGAAGAAGGACCTCTACAAGCAAACGTAGTTAGGATCTGGGGATAAAATGACTGAAAACAATGTTGTGACTGTGCAGAGGGGGATTATCCTGCAGATGCTGGATGTGTGGAAATAGACTTCATTTTACCTCTGAGCCACCAAACTGTCTGAGTGGACAAAGAGAGAAGACAGGATCAGCAGTGTGTGACCTGAGACTGTGAAGTTGAGAGAGATGGGGCCCAGGAGGCAGATGCTCTGTGACACAGGGAAGAGAGTGTTGTGAACAGAGCAGGGACAAGGCCATAGGCACTTTGAAAGGGAGGGATTGGAGTTTGGAGTAGAGGCTAATCTACCTATCTAGAGGAAACAGCATTTGACCCTCCAAAGTGCAGTACTCAATGAGTGCATTCCCTGTGGTTTTTCATAACAAGTAGAACCTTTGTAGAAATGCCTTGAGATAATTTCAGTTCCCATGTTTCTTCCAGTTTTCCATTATTCTTTCCCTCATTTGCAATTCCAGCTGGACATGGACAGCTCTCAACACGAGTGCCTAAGCTGATTAACTAAATATCTGCTAGACTGACTTAACTGGGATTCTGCCTTTCCCCTTAAGAAAAGTCCTGGTCTTTTGCAAGAATAAGGACACATCAGAGCCCCAAATGTTCACTGGGGCTCCAGGCCAGCTCCACTTTTGCAAAAAGGAGTTTACTGTAAAATGTAGGGTCTGTTACTGATTCTAACAGGGAGGAAGGACTATCATGGCAAAGTCTCTTCTGTTACCTTTTTGAAGCATTGATAAAATACCAAGAGAACTACAACTATTGCTACACCTTTTTTTTTTTTTTTTTTTAAACAAGAAGAATTACTATTAGTTGAGTAATAAATGATATAGGCTTGTGAATGTACTTTGTTAGGATGTTTAGCTCTGCTCTCCATTTCTCCTGCCTTTGTAGACAGTTCTGGCATGGTTAGATTTGTTAACAGACTTCAGCTGAGATCTGATGTGTACACTGTACATCATCCTAGCTGTACATCATAACTAGCTGCAGGATCAGATCAGGAATGAGTCTGTCCTCTCAACCTCAGTTCAGCTGAGGCTGGAAGCATTGTAAAAGCAACATATTTGCCCTCAGAGAGGATGGAAGGTCCAGTTTGTATCATGCTTCACTGCTTGCTCTCAGCTGAGGCACAGTGTTTGCAGACTGTGACTCCATTTCATTTCACAGCTGCAGGGTGAGCGTAGAAACAGCAGCACCTACATGAGGGAACAGAGAAACATAAAAGGGTAGGGGAAAAGCTGTCCTGTCAAAAGATGTGGGACATCTCCAGAGAACATCATCCATCTCTAGTCTTTACCCCACATACTCAAATACACACATATGCACACATGCATAGTCTGGGAGCCTTGATGCACAAATAAAAGGAACAAAAATCAATATGTTGCTGACATTAGGAAGATAATGGTGGGTTGTACCTTTTGGTGTTGGGATCAGCTCTCTAGTGTGTAGTGAGCAGAGCTGTTTCTAATGCTTTGGAGCAGTCAAAAATTATTAATATTTAAATATAGATGCCTTTTCCATTCCACTTTTCCTGAAAGGCAAGCTATTATAGATCATGCTATCCCAGAGGCCATTAAGAAAATGGACACACTGAATGTTATGCTGATGTCTTTTTTTTTTTTTTTTAAATCAGTTTCTTTTACTCTTTGCCTATCCCAGCATTGCTGGTACAACTGTCATGCTGTCCTTGTACAAATTCTGAGATGGAAGAACTAACACCAAGAAAAATAAGTGATACTGGATAATGCCATCTCTCAGACTTTCACCTGTTTGCCAGAGCTCCCCACTGTCTGGATTGGAAAGTTTATTTGTGTACAGCAGATGCAGTTTTGAGTGTATATTCTCATGTTTTTGGGCTCCTGGCTTGCTCTGATAATGGTATTATTTAAAAAGTCACTGCTGCTTTGAGGATGCTTAGGACTTACAGGACATTGAATGAAAAGTCAGTGATTAATGGAAATAGTAAAATTTACTCACTCTACAAATGAATTTAGGTAGTGGGACACTGTCCTCCTTTAAGATAGTGGAAAGTGTTGCAAAAATGGAAGGTGTCTGGTCCCTGCAGTGGTGTGTGCACCAGGCTGTAAATAAATCAGTGCAGCCCATTTATAATCATCAATATAAAACAGTTACCAAAAAGTTCTCTTATGGATGACATGCACTTTTGCTTATAGTGATATGTAGCAGGTACTGTCTCATAATGGAGAGGACTGTCTGTATAATATAGATCTTACTACCCTTCATAAATACAGAAACTGATGAAGAAACTCAAGTGACTTGCCCCAAACTGTCTCTGAAATGTGCAAATTCCAATAGTTAATTCATATATGAAGCACCAATAACCAGTCCTTAGGAGTAAGCACCTTAGTTTTGTGTGGTATGAGATGAAAGAGAACAGAAGTGGTTAAGGAACTGGAAGAGTTTCTCTGCCAGCTCTCAAGGCAGAGCAGGAAAAGTACAGTGGAAGCAGGAGATGAGTCATTTTGCAGGAGGGACTTGCTATGGACTTTTTGCATGTGGAAGCTGGGAACAGTTGTAGTGTCTCTAAGGGCAGTTGTTGAAGAGAGTATACTTAAAACCTGATCTAAAGACCACAGAAATCACCGTAAAGATTTTACTTGTCTTCAGTTGTTTCCTCTTGTGCAGGGAGAGCAATTTCTCTGTAGCATCAGTAAACTGAAGTGCTGCATTCTTATATAATTGCAGGGGGACCTGGGTGCCCATATTGACCTTCTGTGTCTGAAATCCTTTT
Source organism: Harpia harpyja (assembly GCF_026419915.1). NCBI lineage: Eukaryota > Metazoa > Chordata > Aves > Accipitriformes > Accipitridae > Harpia > Harpia harpyja. The sequence goes on from NC_068953.1 coordinate 35,981,883, forward strand.
CAACACCAGAGTGTTTCTTCCTGGTGCTAGGCAGTGAAGGCCAGGGGCACTACCTTGGGCTCTCCTTGTCCATATATGAGTTCTCAGGGGGATGATACGACTGCTTTGCTGCCTCTTCATGCCAGCTCAGTCCTGTCACATCCATGCAGTCACGCTGTGACTGTATCATGAGGGTGCAGCAGCTGGGAGGGATTGCTTAGCAAACACTGCTTGGTCTGCTGCTGTACCCATGCAGGGAAACTATTTGCTTCATCCTGAATTGAATTCATTGCTCTTTATACAATAATTGATTATTCTCCTTGAATCATCAGGTTTCTTAAACTTGGGGATTACAGACAGCTTTTTAAATGCCAGACTTGCAGATACTGAAAAGTGAAGTTGGATTTCATTATTTATTAATTCTTCTGACACCTCTTTCTGTTATGACAGTCCTGAAGGTGTTCTCTCTGAACCAGCATTAGTCTCACTTCAGCACATCTGTGTTCTCCATACATATTTGGCAAATGGAGCATTTGATGTGCTCAAGACATGCTGTGGCAGAAGAGCAGCTGGCAGGGTAGAGAGAGGTCAGCAGTGCTGTGGGGCATTTGGGCAGAGCTGGGTATGGATTCTACATGACAGTCAGGTGTGATGGGAAGTGCTGGCTAATGTGTGTTTTGTGAGAAACAGTGATAACTGTGCAGTAGTTTCTGCTATGAGAGCTCAACTGTATCCAGGGATTTAAAAATAAATATTCAGTTTTATCTTTGTTAATCATAACTGTCCCGACAATGTAGGCAGGAAAAGGTGACTAGTAATTAACACATGGGTAAGAACAATTGTGCTGAGCAAACAAAGGTCTTTACATTCAAATACCTAATCTCTAATGATGGCTGGTAATACATAAGATGCCTAGGGACGAATATAAGAAACAGTAGTACTCAAAATGCAGGTGTATTAGAGATTTCTGCAAGGAAAATCCATGTGTTCTGTTTTGGTTAATTTTCTTTTTAATAGTTCCAAAACGTATCTGCCTTTTTACTGCCTCTGAGCGTTGAACTAACACTTTCATAGACCCATTCGTGATGACTCCCATATTACTTTCTTTAGGGATAGTAAGTAATCTATTGATAAATATATATAGTTAGCATTGTTTTACCCTTGTGTGCATTACTGTGTTTTAAGAATATTGAATTTGAATGCTCATTCAGCGTTGTGAGATCTTTCTGAAACTCCTTGCAGTAACATTAAGATTTAATTACCTGAAATAACTTTGTATCTTTACCAAACCAATCAAGCAAGTTTCTTATTCAAGTCACTTAACTGTGTGACTGCAAGGCAATTTAGCTTTGAGAGAGACACTTTGAATGCGTACATGTTTTGGATATAAATACAGAGTTTCATGCTGATATTATTCTCCTAATGATGGTATAGCTTTGGTAGCTATTTTTTTCAGATTTAAATGTCTAAATAGAAGGACCAAGGCTAAAGTGAAGGATTTTAAAAAATATGGTTACACCTATGGATAATGGGTAGGGTAACATCCTGTGTCCAGTATCAAATTTCACATGTGTGCACAGGGACGATACAATCTACTGAGACTCCCCATTTCTGTTCTTGTTAGTTAATGCAGTTCTTGCATTTAGGGAAGAATGCGTATTTCCTGTGGAGATTAGGAAGTAATGCTGAAAGCACATTTATTATCGATATTTAAGAAATTTAAGTGTAGTCTTGCTTTTTACATCCATAACTTTAGATGGCTAAAGTTCAATATGCTGAAGTAATCTAAATATTGTGTCTGATTGTGGCAGTAAGTAGGGAACTGGTAATAATTGATAATATAGTTGCTCTATAATTATTTGCACTGGTAAAATTGATCCAAAAAAAGAAAGGAGTGCTGGGAGAGCAACCACAAATGAACCTCATAGGTTGAGCTTGATATCTGAAAGTAGTTTTTAATCCTGTATGAATTTTAAAGGACAGAAAAGTCTTGATTAAATCACAAAGAAAGCAAAGCCTCCTTACTGTAAAGATGCAATAAAATAAGAGAGTAATAAAGTATTAATAATATACATTTCCTTATGGACTATCGGCTTGAAATGGTTTCAGTAAGTACAGGAGTTAGATGGAAAAGGCAAACTCTTTAGAGGATGAATTTCTTTAAAGGGAGCTAAAGGTTCTTACAGTAGAAAATAACATTTAAAAGAAAGAAAATTGAATGGAAAGGTACCCCTCGTGGTCTATAGCCAACTGTAGGTGCTCTGGGATGTACAATCTAGTTATCATGGGAGCAGCCATCCATCATGCCAGTTTTTTCACGTGAAAGAATTCACTCAAGGCATCGTACCTTTTATCCCAAACACTCCCGAGTTCATTTGATACAAAGTACTTAGCCTTGCCATGAATGAAGCACACTGAATGTTTAATAGCTCATGTTGATAAAAACCTGCTTTGTTCTTCCCTGGTGGCAGCTGCATTTGAGGGCATTTGAGTATGCCTACTGTGGGGCTGCCCATAGCAGAGCTGTCTGAGCAGGTCTAGTTGATAGTTGTATGAGATTAGTTTGTGCCAGTATGTGAGTTCTTTGAAGCTGAAATTTGCCTATAATAGCTCTGGGGTTTCTTTTTGCATTGTAAGAGAGAGACATTTTTAATGAATTGCAAGTATGCATTTCTTTAACCAGGGGTTTGCTCTTTTGCACATATAACTTGTATGATCAAAAGTGCAGCTTTACCAAACAAACTTCCAAATTCTTCTAGAATATTTGGAAACGTCTCAAAAACAGACCTGGCTAAGCTGATGGCCTCTTTTTATAAATTCATCTGCTGACCCTGGTCCTCTTCTACCTCTGTCTAGGGATTCGGAAAAATACATGGCTAATATTTATAGGCATACACGGTATGCTGGAGCTTCCCTGCTAAGAGTCTCTGTCCTGGTTTCAGCTGGGATAGAGTTAACTGTCTTCCTAGTAGCTGGTACAGTGCTATGTTTTGAGTTCAGAGCGAAGAATGTTGATAACACTGATGTTTTCAGTTGTTGCTCAGTAGTGTTTAGACTAATGTCAAGGATTTTTCAGCTTCTCATGCCCAGCCAGTGAGAAAGCTGGAGGGGCACAAGAAGTTGGCACAGGACACAGCCAGGGCACCTGACCCAAACTGGCCAACGGTGTATTCCATACCATGTGACGTCCCATCCAGTACAGAAACGGGGAAGTGGGGGGCAGGGATTCGCCGCTCGGGGGACTGGCTGGGTGTCGGTCGGCGGGTGGTGAGCAATTGCACTGCGTATCATTTGTACATTCCAATCCTTTCATTATTGCTGTTGTCATTTTATTAGTGTTATCATTATCATTATTAGTTTCTTCTTTTCTGTTCTATTAAACCGTTCTTATCTCAACCCACGGGTTTTGCTTCTTTTCCCGATTTTCTCCCCCATCCCACTGAGTGGGGGGGAGTGAGTGAGCGGCTGCGTGGTGTTTAGTTGCTGGCTGGGGTTAAACCACGACAGTCTCTCAACACAGAGCCATCGTGCCTCAGTGCTGAGGAGCTCAAGGGCAGAAAATACAGTGAGGTTGTGGCCCGAGCAAAACCAGGAAGGATTGCTTGAGACCATCAAGTTCTTACTCACTTGATGTGAGAACAAATCCATTTCCTAGGATATGAAGTTAGTTCTCTAAGTCACTGTCTCTGCTCTGTCCTTTTCAATTACTTCATTTGAAAGTCAGTGGCTATTTAATAGGACTTTTCAATATCTCCTTTCCAGTGCATCCACAGGGAAAATGATTTGAGGGAAATAGAGAGAAAAAGACTTGGCAGCACTAATTCACCATTAGCTACCAATTATAGTTGTGGATGGTCAATAGCATACACAGAAATAATGCAGAATGATTTAATTCTCTGCTTCATAATGCTGGCCTGCTTCCCTTTCTGGTTAGCCCACTTAAAAGTAGAGAAGAGAGGAAGATACTAGCCAGCTCATTTTACATTTGTGTTCTTGAGGGTTTTTTTGTTGGTTTTGTTTTGGGTTTTTTTTAGCCTTTGAATGCTTTACATTATGAAATGGGACTTGATTTTTGCCTCCTAGGTCTGGTGCAAACCACAGTCATTGCCTATCCAGAGGCCTTCTGACCCACGTGAGACAGGTGTGTGCTTCTCAGGCTGGTTCGTAGATGGCACCTTTAGCAGTCAGGGCAGAGGATGACAGTGAGCCAAAGAAACCTCATTAGTGTTTATCCACAGGGACCTCACCTGAGCTGTGCAATGCTCCTGTGTGTGCAGGACTGCAAGCAATTAAGCTTGCTTGACTGGAGAAAGCCATGATTTAGTAGTCAGTGTAAATAAGAACAGGATTAAATTATCACTGTGACATGACACTAGCCACAGTTCATTTTTGGGGGTAAGTCACAGTCAGCTTCATGTCAGCTAACTCTCAGGACTGTCAGGCACTTGGCAGTGCATTAAGTTGCAAGGGATAAAACAGTTGTGACCCTTTGCCCTGCTTCTCTGCGTGCCAGAGAGCTCAATGTGCCACAAATCAGCATCAGATGGGCTGTAATCTTTAGCCTGGAATATCAGTGTGAGTCAAAATTGAATGCGGTTTACCTTAAAGTGCAAGACTGAAGAAGGCAATGCTTTGGGAGTAAGATCATGTGCGGGTCTCTGTGGGGACTGGCAGTCCCCTTGGGCAGAGCAGGCAGCAGGGAAAGAAAATACATCAAAAGTGGCAGTTTAATCCACTGCCAATTGTGTGTCATTTTATATCGCAGGCCAGGGAGTTTCAACAGGAAAAGAAGAGGTTTCTTGCATATAGGCTTCCATTGTGTTTCTTAATTGAGAATAAAAAAGTGTTTCTTCCCTTCTACAGAAAAAAGTTGAGGGTTTTCAGCCAGCTGTAGTTCAAGAACATTTAATTCACTTAATCTATTTTAGGAGTTGTTTCATGAGTGCTTACCCTGGTATCCAGAGCTGTGCTTCACAGAGCTGTTGCACACAGGATTAAAACAAGTGTTTTAATGTTTGTCATTTTGCCCATAAATATGAAAGACCTGTCTTATTCGATTATTATATTCATACTACGACTATCTATCTTTTCCATTTTCCCAGATGTGAAAATAGGAAATGACAATGTCAGAAAAGAGCAGACCCCCCTGATTTTTACATGCGTAATTAGAAGCAGTGAGAAATGCAGTAATGTTCCTTTTTGCATTATTGTTCTGAATATTGGTCATTTGCCTAGCAGCTTTTCATGCAACTACTTGTGTATTAGTCTGATTCAGTTGCAGTTTCTTTGTATATATTGTAAAGAGATGCTAGTTACTTGAGATGTGCAGAACAGAGAACATAAGGTAATTTCAGATAATTCAGCAGTTCCCTAATCCTGGTAACTTTATCCTTTCACAATTAAATAGTTTTAGCTTTTATTATTTTTTTTTATACTGTATCTGTGGTTAAAAAAAAAACTCATATAAATAGTAGAGAAAATAAATATACATAAAAAAACTAAAATTTACTGAGGATAGAAAGATGTATATATATATAAATAGTGGTGGATTTTTACAAGAGCAAATACAAGTTTTCCTGGTATATTTGGAAGACATTGGTTATACGATGAAAGACTGCTTTTAATTCAGAAATTGCTTGTAAGGTCTTTAGTTTAATCCACACATGACCAGCTGAAGGAAGATTATACAGTGAGTAATATCCTTTCAGGACTGCTTTAACGAAGTCTCAGACTGGGAGTCAGAACACCTATTGTAGAACTGACTCAGGTCTGCAGCATGATTTTGGGCACACTGCCTCAACCCCATCAGCTTTCATTTCCCCTCTGACCTTGGGTATATCTGGTCTATTTAGGATGCAGATGTATCATAAGTCAGATTCTCTTTGATGAAGTGCTTGTGCTATGCATTCATGATCTTTGCTTCTGAAATAATCTTTCATTAAATCTGCCTGGGTGAGGGCCCTCTCTGAGACTTCTTCTAATTTAGGAGCCATTTAAAACAAGCAGATCCTTTTTTTTTTTTCAGTGTCAATGAATTTTAATTGGAGCTGAATTTTCAATGCAATCAGAGAAATATTTTAATTTGCTTTGCACTGTTGTCTGCTCCTTATGGTTCATTAGCATTGCTGGAGTAACTAACCTTCAAACAAGTGCCCCAGCCAGGAGCTCTGAGCACTCCCCTAGCCCCTGCTATGAGGATGTATCAAGGAGCCCCTGTGCTTTGCAGGGACTGTGGATCTCGGCTTCTCAGCTTGTGGAGTTACCCCAACCTGACTCTTAAGTCACACAATTTTTTTGGCTTGTTTGTTTTCTCCCTGGGGATTTTAGAGTTACTGTTACCCAATGAAATCCTAAAGGGAAAGTGAAAAAGATGACATTATCAGCCATGATGGAAAGATATGTGCTGTACTGGGTTTGGTCAGGGGCTGTCAGAAGGGAAGAGGACTTGCTAATGAACAGTGAAAGGAGAAGCAGAGGGTGCACTCTCCATTCAGTCCTCATTAGGCAGCATTTCCATATGTCACATAACAGATAAATCCCAGAGTGCAATACTTCTTTTCTGAGTATAAATGGACTTGTGTTAGTTCTGTGGATGTGAGAACCTGCATTGGACTGTATTTTTATCTTGGCACTAATGTTTGTCCAGCTCCTGCAAAATGCCAAATGTTAACTCTGGAGAAGTTTAAGACTTGCCTTCAGTTTACTGTCTCAAACACTGCAATCCTGATTAGGTTCTGCAACAAGCATGTGCAAATTATGCTACAAGTGTTTCAAATGGCATTTTCATGCTTACAGCTCTTGGCTGCTAATCAACCTGCAGAAATGCTCTAACATTTAAATAGCTTTAGCAAACTTCACCAGAATTACTTGCTAAGAGCAAATTGCAACATTAAAGCTTCATTTCACTGAAGCTGCAGGCTTTCAAATGCCCATTCAGCCTTGACACGAACCCTTCAGATCTGAAGTTGCACCTGCTCCTAAGATGCAGACTTTTCATCATGTGCTAGTTCTGTTGATACAGGCTACTTGAGAGTAACCCCCTGGAGTGATCCTCTGGAGTAAAATGACAGTAAGGCTGGGATCCTTATGCTTTTAAACCAGTAGCAATAAAGCTAGCATCTAATGTGTTTCTCTTCCTGTGCACTTGTTTGTTGTGGGGTTTTTTGTTGTTTCGTTTTAAGTGGAGAAACCTACTTGCAAAAGTCCTGCTGCTGTTTGTGCAGATCTCAATTTGTGCTCTACTGACTTGTGAACATTGGACCCGTGACTGTAGCCTCTCCAGGTTTACCAAATGTAAAATAGGGAGGGTTGTACCACATGGAAGAGCTTTCGGATGCTACTGCTTCTACTACATTTTAAAATGGCCAGTTGGAAAGAGCTTTGGAAAAATAAAATTTCCATTTTATTGGATCAGTTTTGCCTTTACGTTGTAGCAGAAATATGTATAGGAACTTGTTTGCCCTGTTCAGTTTTCTATTTATATGCAGATTCTATTTTTAAATGTAAATCTGTGAAGGCATTTAACATCTCTGTCATGCTATTCCATGTATAGATTAGCCTTGTTAATAAAGCTTTAACAATATTCTAGAGCTTGGCAGAACAGTGAGAGTGTGGCTTGTGAAGGGGGATGCTGGGCATCTGAGTTCTGCCTAGTCCATTACCCTCTGGCTTGTCAAGACTGGTGTGGTGCTGGGGTGGGCACAATAAAATACTTTTCTCCCTCTGTTTGTTAGGCAGAATGGTTACTTAAAATCATTGTGCTCACCAAACAGGTCGATACACTGGAAGTTAATTTACTGTCTCTGTTCTGCAGTGTCTATTACATAACATTGTGGCAGGTTTTCTTGTGTATTTTTCTGTAACCAATATAGAAATTATTTTTGTATTCTTTGTACCAGACTGCACCTTTTTGCATGCACACCTAATGATCCTTTTTCCTTCTCCCTTACTTGTTTATAGCACCCTGACTTGAATTAGGTCCCTGTGATTTGCATGTGGATCTGGTGTAAGTGTAACTGAATTTTTGAGTGTTTGCCCTGTGATAAGTAGTATGTGTGGCTTGTTTTGTGCTCATTTCACATGTGAAACGGAATTAAACTTTGCTGCTCCTGGTTCCTGCCACAGTCACCAAAGGTCTTGGAGAGTCAGTGGTGATTCAGTCAAAGTAAGAAAGTGAGCAGAAGGGTGTCTACAAAAGGTGTCATGGAGCAGGCTAAGTGTCTCCTGAGAAGCCACAGCCCCTCAGTCCAGCCCCTGGGAGACTCTTGGTGAAGCTCCATCACCGGTGGAAGAGAAATCTGGTTCAGACAGAGGTTTTAGGAAAAATAGTTGTCTTTGTCTCCCAGGACATTTACAAACACAGTAATACACTAGTAAAGCATAGCCAATATTTTCACAGTCTCTTTCCTCCCGGAGTTTGAGTATTTTGCACACTGCTTTCAGTGAGTTTTGAATCCACATGATGAGGTGGTTCATGGTAATAATCTTTTCTCTTTATTTAATTTTTTTTTTTAAACTAATGGTAAAAATGAGGTCTAAATTACATTCCAGGAGGCTTTGCATCTCATCTCCTGGCCATTTTGACCACACTTGTTCACTTACTAAAGAGAGAGCATGTCTTTTAAAAAAAATTTCCCACTCGCAGGTTCAAATATTTCCTTAATATCAAAATACCAATTAAAAAACTCAGAAACCAAATATATCAGCTTAATAAAATTTCCAGTTCCAAAATAGACCGCAGCTCTACATCAGCTTCTCACAGACTTGCACAGAAGATACCGCAAATAATTGAGTAGTAAATATATCTGGATTAGCTACTAGCATTAATAATATCTGTCCATAGTTAACAACTACTTTCAATATATAGTCATTCAGTAGTAGTTTGACAGTGTGAATTACAGTGCCATAATTCATGCTAGCTTTTCTGTTAGGGCCGTGACTGAGAAGTAACTATGTACTAGCCATGAATTACTGTTCTGTCTTTCATTCCTTGCAGTGTCTTACTGAAATATTTTATATTGTTATACTTACAAAGGAACAATGTCTCAAAACAGCCCCCTGAAAATAAGTAATTCATTAAGTAGGGGATCATAGAAGCAGAAAGGAGTCTTCTCTCAATAGCCCAAGGCTGAAAACGTTTGAGCACACAAAGGAGTGTTCTTCACTGCACTGTTTGTAATTGCAGCAGTACTTAGATGCCCCAGCTAAGAATCTGATGATGCTGTGCTAGGCCTGTACTTACACATGTAAAAAGTGCTAACTCTTTCTTCAGCTTTATCCTTAGAACCATCAGCCTTTTGCTCACAGAGTTTGTGATGCTGCCTCAGAGCTTACCTCCACCAGGTTCTGAAGCACAGGGAAGGGAGACGCACAAAAGCCCAGGCAGGTCATTATTGATGAAGTTGTTGCTGCTGTTGCTATTACACTTGATTTGTCAAGCGCCAGCAGATTGCTTGATACTGTGCCAGAGGGAGGTGGATGATTCCTGTTCTCTTGAGCTTAAAATCTAAGTGCCACCTCTGTGACCTGTACAGCCTTTTACTGATCAACCAGTGCTCTCAGTTGTTTTTTGAAGTTGCACTAACAGCAAATACCGTTACAGAATCTGATCCATGCTAAGCAACTGGATGCTAATGCGCTGGAAGACTCTGAGGAAAAGTTAATTTATGGGCATGATATTAGCTTGCTTTTTTATTTGGGGCTGATTTGTAAGCATTTTCCTGCAAGGTATTTGTCATGATGGATTTGAAGTAAGAGACAGTAATGCTGGATTGGAGTAACGAGGTAGGACCTGGTGCATGGAGTGTGGAAGGAAGTGAATGATAGGAGGACAACTTTGGAAGAAAGTTGAAGGGGAAAGGCTGGTCAGAGCAGGTGCTGAGAGGAGACACTTTTGCAGAAGAAAGGGGGTAATAATTAACATGCAGGCCGGCGCATGAAATACAGCAAAGTATGGAAAGTTAGAATTGTTAATGGAGGGAGCTGAGCCTTTATGCTTCTTGGTGCCTTTGAAAAATATCTTGCTTCATGAGTATCAGATTTCTTTCAGAAAGAACAATTCTGTTACCACCCAAAAGCCTCATCTGTGTCCTCAGTCTGCATTTGCTATGGTGCCGTGGGAAGCCATGGCTAATCTGCCTGCTCGGCTCTTCACTGTGTCTCCAAAAGACAAGTTCTGCAGTAGCAGTTCTTTTGCATTAGTCTTTGCTTACAATATGCTTGCTTTTGGCTCTGGGGCATTCCCAACAGCATTGTAAATAATGTATCAGGACTGTCCATCTTCATTATAGCAGACACAGTGGAAAGATATTTGAGGAAACAGTAAACTTGCATTTCTTTCCCAGTCTGGATCTTTCCAAATCTTTCTGAGGTGCACATGTATGTTTATTTTTCTATGTGTATGTAGTCATTAAAGCAGGGTATCACATTCATCAGTATTTTTTAATATGAGGAATGGAGTTGCTTATGTTTCAGTCTTAGAAAAGGTCTAATCTAATTCCACCCACCTACTGTTACTGTGCTGATTCCTGTGCAGTTCTGTAAAGTGAAAGCAGAGTAAACAAAGGATGGATTTAAATCGCAGAACTGTAAGGTTCTTTCCTGGGCTTTTAAGAGCTTGGGAAGAGATCTTCTCCAGTGTGATTCAACTGATTTTTACATATTATGTTAGCAAATAATTTACTCCTTTGTGATTCCAGTACTTGGAAATCACATCCCAGGGTCCTACTCCAATACATACTGATCTCCAGTTATTCTAGGGAGAACGGTTCATGTGTGCAGAAAGCTTACTTAGACTAAACTTATTTAAAAAAAAAAAACCAAAACCCACAAGCAAAAAACCCAACAAAACTGATCCAGACCTTTTTTCCTTTTGTATTAATTGCAAAATTTTAACTTTTTGAATATGAAGATCTGTCCCTTCATATCAGGATTTTTGGACCCCTTTCAAATGTTCTGTAACATGATGTTCTTTCTTCATCTGAACTTTCAATTTATACTGTAATATAACAGATTAGTATTACTAGTGCCATTAATCAATCCATTAGTTTTCCTAGTGAAGATCTCAATTCTCTATGACTGGGAATTTCTTAGGGGAAATCTTCATACTGGTGCTATGAGAAAGGGAAAATTACTAAAGAAAACATACACATACATATATGCATAAATATATACATATAAAAAATATGTTTACGTATAAAATAACTGGAGAAAATGATCTATGTAAAAGATTCTTCTAGGGAATATCCCACATGTAGTTGGTACTTTCTGGTATATTTGCACGCTACAGATAGAATTCTGTTAAAAGAAATATAGGGAAGCATCAGTTAATTTTGACTGGGAGGAGTTGATGCCTATTAAATATATGCTGAGTGTTTTAGAAAAAAAGCTTATTAAAAATGTTTTTCATTTAAGACCAACTGATTTCTTGTAATATTTGAGTGAATTGATCTGGTTACTTGATTATTAGGTCCCTGGGAATTTAGAACTAGTATATTTTAGCCTCTCTTACCTGGCTTTAATCTGTGATTAAGAAAGGAAAATAAACTTTACAGATTTTTCAATTCCTACTTGATTTTAAACTTTTAATGAATTACAAAATCAAATTAGAAGAAAAAGCATCTTTATGCACCTGCAGAAGAGACTGCAATTGTGCAGATATATTTATACTGAGCTTCTGAATTAATGTGTTCAGTCAGCAGCCTCCCTCACTTCAGTGGTCAGTCCTTTCAAAACTTTTGTAGTAACCATACATTGCTTGAACATATATTTTGTATTTACTTCTAGCTCTTTTAATGAAGGTATAGTATTCTGTGCCCTTAATGTATGATGTTTCTCTAATTAAATTTTAAATACTACTACTTTCAAAAAACATTCAGAAAATTTTAAACTTTGGATTATCATGTAGTACACTCACTATATTTTTTTATAGTATCCTTCATTTGAATTCCATTTGAATATGCTTTATTTGATGAATAATATAAACCAACGTTTAGTATATGATATTAATTATACATGTAGGGAGAACTTGGAAAATTTAAGGATGCAGGGGCCCACCCTATAACACCAGAGGGTGTATTCAGCTGTGACTAAGCCAGAAGCTGTTGAGCCAATATTGAGTGTAATCCTTGTTGTGCAGTGACCTCTACAGCTAGAGGAATGATAAAGGCTGCTTTTAAGCTATCTGCTGGTCTGTGACTGGCACCTGCAAGTGCAACCCACATGTCAAAAGCAATCTGTGTAACTAGTGTAGAAAGACCCAAGGGGTTTCAAATAAAGTTAAACTTGTAACAACCTGTCCCCATTTTGCTACTGAATGACAATCATGAGACAGCTTACATGTGCTAATGACATCAGTGTTGTAAAAATACCACAGATACGTTCTTGATAAAACCTGACAGAGGAAACCTAAAAATTTATAATGATGGCAAACTTCTGTATGTGCAACATAGAATTCAAGGCACAGTTATTCCAGAAGTTTAGCTGTGGGTTGTTTTACTTGAAATTATTTCTACTTATTATTGAATTTTCTCTGTTATGACCTCTTTTATTTCCTGTGCAAAGATTTGAGGTCATGTCTTCTGGTGGGCATCAGTGCAGACATTTGTCAAACAGAAAATCAATTCATTGTGGCATAGTGTCCACAGGTGATTGCTGTGATATATACTTGGTTTGTTACATATACTATGACACAGTCTCAGGAATGGATTAAAATTGGAGCCCTGTTGCACTGAGTGCTGCCGTGCGCTCTGGGACATCGTCCCTGTTCCAAAGAGCGTCCATTTGTACTGTCCCGCATGGGTCAGCTCCAAATGGTGGAGGGAAGAGTATTCTTCTCTCTCTGCAAGTTAGGCAGAGAGCAGCTTGGCCAACTAATGCAAGAAGCCTTATGTAAATACAATTTTGAATCCAGAGCTGGTGAACTGCATCAGAGTTGGTAACCTCAGCATTGTCCTTGCTCTCAAACATCAGGTTTGAAATTCCCCAGCATTACAAAGTTGTTGTAAATGAAACCAGTGAAGACTAGCAAGATCTTCAAAGGTTTTAACAGAATTTCCAGTATCTTTGAGTAAGGTGTGATTATATTATGCTCATGGAATAAGCTTCTCTGTTCCAGGCTAACATGATCACATAGTTCCTGGTTACAGCAAAAAGAGTTTAAGGAGTGTTGCAAGCAACTGCTGCACTAATGGTATGGCTTTCCTGTACCACCATTTCAAACTGTTCTGTGTTCTCTTGGTCCACACACAAACCCCTCTGTCAGTAGGTGTGGTAATGCTTGGCTGTGGATACACTTGTTCAAATAGGTGTGTTGACTAAAACCTGATTTTTGCTTTCTCCTTTCTTGTTTTTTCATCCATTTTGCATGGTGCTAGTAGCACTTTGGTGCCTTTCCACATTTCACCACACCCAGAAAGGCAGGCAAGCTTTCTCACAATTCAGATACAGTAGCATACTGGATTACAACAAAATGCAGGCCAGGTCTGCAGAAATCCTAACAGCACAGCCTTAGGGACATAGCACAGAGTGTGGTGTAGGGCTCTGTGCTGTGACTGCTTACACCTGGCTTAGGCTGGTGTTCTCAGACACTTGTGCCTGTCAGACAACCTTAGCTGTGAGCAGCTGCATCCTAACATCTTCCAAATCCCTTTGGAACAAAGCCTGGAAGTTTGGCAATGGAGACCCAAATGGCACTTAAAATGGCACTCCTGCTGTTTTGTGTTTCTCTCTTAATGATTAAAAACCAATCTTGATATGCTGTTAGTTAGCACTGACAGAGAAAAAAGGAAATTGGCTGCCTCGTGAGACTGAGACATCTATTCATCAATTAAGAATGAGATATCTCATTTTGCAGATGAAGTATCTAGAGTGTGTGACATGGTGGATGCTCTGGGTGGTGAACAATCAGTGACAGAACAGAATGCTGGGCAGACTCTGCCAAAAGGCTCCAGACTACTAGGTTGCTTCCCCAAGAGGAGGCTTGTAAGTCTACTGATATACACAGATTTATAGGATGATATGAGGTGAGCCTGTTTTTTGTCTTTCCAAAACCAGAAGCAATTACTGTTTCAACACAAACATTAACCATTTTTTGCTTCCAACAAATTTTGTTTAAAAACATGTTGTGAAAAACAAAAGTAGTAGCAAAATAGTGGAAATCAAAGGTGTTACCTGACCTGCATCAAGTGTTATCTACTTCTGCAGGGCTCCAAGGATGCTCAGCACCTCTTAGTTTCAGGTGTCTCAATTTTTCATTCCCCAGAATGAAAAAACTTATTTTTCACAGAACAAATATAGCAAGTAAGCAAGAAGAGGGTCTAGTGAAGCAAATACTTCATATAGTCAAAGGCTCAATTATGCATCAGTGGATTCAATTTATAGAGCAGAGAGCATCAGTCTTGGACGAAGTCGGTCTCCTACACAGAGCACTAAAGCATGCACTGACAGAATGAATTAAATAGAGTGCTAGCCAGAAGTCTCTTCTTCCAAAAGGTAATTTGATTCAGTCCTACAGAAATTAGACTCCAGAAGTGGAATATTTACATCTCTTGTTTGAAGAGCATGTTTATTACTGGATGGCTTGTTATTTACTGAAAACTTTTTCCTTTGATACAAGCATAGCTCTCCAGAAGTAATCAAGTGAGAAAACACCCCTGCACACTTGGTTTACAGAATCTAAGCATCTCAGACTATGTCAGTGATAAATTTTTCCCAGATGTGTTTTGATACAAGTGAGCAGTCTGTGTGACATCTGGATAATGCAGGTGCTATAAAATGCATATAGAACTAAAGAGCGTCAAAAGCCATCTTTATCTGCTTCTCTTAGTTACAGGACCAAGAAAATCTTATTTGTGAGAAAGTGCTAGAGTTCATCCTTGCGCTCTTGGTACTATATGCACTGCTTTAATGCACAGAGAGTGTCACAAGATATAAAAGAACAGTGTTGAGGATCCAGAGTGAGGCCAGTTGCATTACTGTTTGCTTTTGTGTGCCAGTAAAAGGATGGTTATATGGCTGTGGTCTGCCTACATATGACCCTAGCAAATCAATAGACCTTATCCTCTGTTGTTGCAGACAACCAAATCTTGGCTCTCAAGTACTCCTGTATCAGCTTGTACATCTGAACTGGTTAGGTTTGCTCCTGTTACTCCTGTTGAAAGGAAGATTATCTTTCAGAACCACCAGACAGATTTGGAGATTTTTGCTTTTCCATTGGAAAAGCTTTTATAGAAGCAGAATGCATCAAGATTTTTACTTCAAATGCAGAGCAGCAGATAGTTGCAATCAAGCTGTCTTGAGCCCTTAAGTTTGACTGAGGCCCTGAAGTCCCATCTCAAGTCCTAGATGATGAAACACTGGTTTGCTACCAAAAGAAGGGAAGCAATATGCCTTTTTCTCTGGTGTGTTCTGCTAGGGAAGCTGCTATCAGTTCGTATTAGCTGGCGTAGAGGTGAGCAGACACAGACTGAGTTGTGCTGAAGGACTGTGTGTTCTCTGGCCTTTCACAAGCCTCACCCACCCCTATATAAAAGCCTTCAAGATGATTTTGATCTTCTCCAAAACACAGTGCCTCATCTTCTTCCCCCTACTTCATTCACTAATGAGTTAGCAACTCCACCTGAGGTTGGTGGACACTGCAAAAATGTGTTGACATCAGACCTTATTTTTCTGTGGCCTGAGCAATCTCGCATGTGATCTGAGGGTCAGGTTCATTGCAGTGGGCTGTACAGTGTGTTTTGCAGATATTTTTCACTCAGCTGTTGGCAGGGCCCCAGGCTACTGTGGCTCACTCCGTTGACTCTTTTACTTGCATTTCCAATTTTCTTTGTGTGAAAGCTCAATCTATCATAGGCAACCTTTCCACTGGCCATTAATTCTCACTGACTGGCTGATTGACTAGACACCCATGCTGCATCACTTTGAAAGTTAATAGGATTACTAGAAATGCAAGAAACGGCTCACATGGTGACTTTAAAAAAAAAAAAAAGGAAAAAAGGAGGTGATAGCCAATTTGTCAGGATTCATACAGTGAGTGAGTTCACCTCCTCTGAGTTATCCAAAATTGCATTTGACTTGTGGCAGCCTTAATGGACCAATTGTCATTTTGATTGACAACCCTACAGCAGAGTATAATGAAGCTGGTATAAATTAAATGAAGATGCAATGACAGGGGTGGCTCAGGGCTGTCGTCAGGGTATATCCAGACTGCACAGCAAGTGTGGGCCCAAGGCTGTGCTTGAGTCCAGCCCTGCTAGTGATTCCTCACTCCCTGCACACAAGGCTCTGTGCTATCACGTGTGAGACAGACATGAGGCCACACTAGTAGACACCATGGACTGAAATGCCCACCTGCCTGCAGTGGTGAACAGGACAGATGTATCATGCCAGATCCGCTGAGCACTGTGTATTTAGTCTGCTCTGCAAACAGCATAACATCTCTGTGGAGTCCTGAGACAATAACAGACAGAACTGGAAGGCAAACTGAGTGTGTCTGCTTGTATGATATAGCCCAAGTCATAGGCTTTACACTGAAAACATAGAAGCACAATGAAAGTGAAAGGATTTACTAGTCTATAGGCCACTTTTTAGTCTAGATGACAGTCTAAAGCACTCTTTTGTCCCATGTTCTTGTTGCCTTTAGACTAAAGAACTTAAAAGGTGTGTAATGGGCAGGTATCTTTTCCATTGCTTTTCTTTTCACATTGACATTTGCAGAATTGTAGTTTGCATGCATTTTTTTTATTAGATACTGAAGAAGACTGAGAGGTAGAGAAGGCTTACATGTGTTCTACCTTGGGTTGAAAAGAAACTTAATTCCTGTTTCTCCCTGAACTTTCCTTCAACTCCTCCCAGTGTCCCATTTCTTCTTTTCCATCCCTGGAAAGAGCAGGCTTGGGTATTGTAGGCAAATCTGGTTACTGATTCTCTCTAACTACAGCATCATGGAGAGTGAAGTATTTGAGATGTGTTGCGTTTGGCAATACAGAGGGTATTGCCAAGGTGCTGAGCCATACTACATTCCTTTGGCTATCAGGAACCTTGGGAACACAAACAAAACTAGCCTGAATAAAAAAGCAAAAGGTTGTGTTGCTAGAAAATCTGGGAATGGCTGGAGATCACAAAATCACACAGGGGAAACTAAGGAAATGTTTTAACACAGAATTCTGATTCCTTGAATCAGAGCAAAACTCAATAATAAAATCTTTTTCACGCTTTTAGCAAGTTCTCACAAAAATATGTGTCTTCATGTTTGTAGTACAGAGCAGAAGGTGTTCATGTCAGTGTGTGCATGAGACAAAGAAATCTAGAAACTGTATACAAATACAGATGATGCTGTTCATTCTGTTATGAACCTAGAGAAGGTGAGAAGTGGCGAGATGGTCTCCAAGGAGGGAATATATGAAGCGGTTATAAAGTGAAGGTGCTGCAAAATAACTGTTCCTGGGGTTTTGAGGAGAGTGATAGTGCCTCAGTGCTTCCTGTTATATTTGACTTATGCAAGATTTTTCCTAACACTTCAGGTATTCAAAATATCCAAACATTTCTGCTTTCTTTTTCTAACTCTGTGCACTGTAGCTCTCTATCAAGGCAAGAATTTCTTCAGAATCTGTTCTTCAGCTGCTGAATTGGTATTGGTTTATTTTTCTTCACTTGGGTTATAATCTTGTTTGAAGTGATTGTGGGGCTCAGTATTGACTGAAAGTAATTTGGGTGTGGTACACAGTCCACATCAAACACTCCCCTGTGGCAAACACAAGGGCGATCGTGTCCTTTTGGTAACATTAGCATTAAGGCCAAAGAGTAAAGCTGAAAGACAGGATTGCTCACACCCCAAGAGGGATGTGTCTGTGCTGGGAGGTTCAAAGAGAGCTCTTTGGGCAAGGGAAGCATCTTCTTGTTGCCCTCTGTTGGGAATAAACAGAGAAAGGGTTTTCACTGCCTTCTTTTCCTCACAAAAACACTCAGCAGTTTAATTTTTGATGGAGGGGAGAAAAGAATGATTATTTCTTTCTCAGCCTTTACTGTCGAGTGAAGTGTTCTCTCAAGTTAGCATTACTTTCCATTTTGCACCTTGAGGACGTGTCACCATTAGCTCTTATATCAGTAAGGCTGCTCTAATTCTTTCCTTCTACTGATTTTTGTGAAAACAATTATGCATGATCCCTATGCTGTAACTTGCTGCAACTTGAAAGGCAGCAGTACGTGTGAGATTTCCCATACCCACATGAACAGAACTGTTTTCAGATCAGTCTATTCATATAACACCACATGCCAATCCCTCAATGACCGTAAGCTTCTGAAATTGTGTATCCTCACATGTAATGAGAAAAGTGTTCATGAGGATAACAAGTGCAATTTTAAAATGCAGATAAGTACAACTTCCAAGACTGATAGGGGTAGGGGATAATTTAGGAACTGAAGAATAGACTGTTCCTCTCAAAACAGCACTTCTAGACCTCTCTGCATGCGTAGGTTTTCGTACCAGTAGAGCAAAATCAGTGTCTCAGTGGAAAAAAAATGTTGGTTTATATTTTTTCAAATACATTTGTCTGATAAACTGATAGTTGTGCAATTAATAATTAATCTGATTAAAATGGAATCAGATTGCCTTTTATCACATTACCTTCCTATGCAGGAATAAGCCTTTCTGATTTAATCCTACACATACACACGGGTATGTGGGGACAGTTGCCTGTATCTTAACATTAACAGGATAGCTAAAATGCTAAAGCTTCTTTGTATGAAAGAGGCTTGTGCTACATTTTGAAGTTTCTTCTCTCTTTAATAGCAGTGTAGCTAATCTGGTAGTTCTTGCTTAGATCCCCACAGTCTCTCTTTTTCTCTCAGGTTTGTAAGCTAAAAGCACTGAAGTAAAAACAAACCAGCTCATCTGCTGGAATAGTAGTAAGTCAGAAAACTGTCATCTTTTACAATGGACAGCTCTCACAAGAACCCTATTCTTTTCATTTATGAATAAGTAGAAAAGGATGGATTTAGAAAAAAGATGTCAGATGTGACAAAGTGAGAGAATCAAACACAGGTGCTGAAAGTGAACTTCATTAATATTTTTATTAGGGGAAGGAGAGTGCATGCAAAAGTTTACGTAGTTTCAGGGCACAATGAGGTTTATATGGTTTCCTTTTACACAGAAAAGAGAGTAAGCTTTTAGTCTCACTAAGAGAACAATAAAGACAAAAGAAAAGCTAAATCTCCAGGGAGGTAGGTAGTGTACATTTGCTGTCTGCAGATACGCGCATTGAACTGAACAGGTTTTAAAGGTACCATTCAAAGAAAGAGGGCTACCACAGCTCTGCAGGTTGTTTGGGGTGATGCATTCCCTTTACACATTGTTTTTTCACAAATGCGTTTGAGGGTGAGGAAAATTCATGTGGGCAAACCTAACTCTGCAAGGAAAAAAAAAGAGTGATCCTTCCAAACTGAAGTAAGTTATATAATCAGAACAATAGGCACTAGTCCAAACTGAGCATGGAAAGCCACATGTGAGATTCAGAGACAGTACAAGATTTGCATCTATGCTGTGGACCAGACCTAAATGGTAAGTGTAAATACAATGTTGCGCAGCATGCTTCTCTCCTGCAATCACAGCTGTGTCTGCAGTACAGCAAAGATGTCAAACAAGCTGGCAGGTAGCAGTGCTGGTAATGCCAGTAGTTTGGCACAGCCCCTCTAATATGTCTACGCTCAGCTACAAGCAGAATTGTAATTGCTGTGTAGATACTCTGAATCAGCAACTGCAACCTGCACACTGCAAACCCAATTGTTGGTTGAACAGCGCTTCTTTCCACTGCTCTGCATTTAATTTAACATCAAATTTATACTGTTTTTAAGGACTAACTTCATTGCCAAGACAGTCTATCTGAGGAACCTTCTTTCAGAGCAGTCAGAAACAAAGACGTATTAGGAAAAACACTAATAGAAAAGCATTTATTTAACCAGTGTGTATAACCACTGCACCAGTCTTGAAATGGGTCACATTTTGATTTCTGAACCATTTCTGTGTCCGGAAGATGGATGGGTTTTAATTTGGTGTCTTGGATTTTTGTTTGCTTGGGCCCTTATAATCCAGAAACAATATAAGTCTACTTTTTTTTTTCAATAAACAGAAGAAAGGATGTGATAGCTCTGTGTTTACCTTCTACTTCCTTATGGAGGGCAAACCAGCTAGATATCCAAGTACAGTACTCTAACTGTATGCTGCTTATTGCAGAGCTGATTGTATTATGCCTGGATATGCAAGGCTTGTGAATTTTGTATCTGCGGAGCTTCTGGTAATGCTCTAATCTAATGGCATTTTATGGTTTTCTTTTTGCTTTGCTGGTCTTATAAAATGTATGTTAACTGTGTAAGAGAATTTTTAAAGGTTCTTTATGTACTGCTTATAAAATATCTCCAAAGACTGGTAGTTTGCCTTGCCAATGAAGGTTGCTTCTACGAAGATAAAGTTTAATTGCTTTTAGAGCTGTCAGAGTGATTTCTCAGTGTCTGATTTTTTTGAACAGTCTTGAAACTTCTCTGAAATGGAAGGAACATTATATTGAGAAGTGAATTTGTGTGGTTTACTTTGGGGGGGGGAATATCCTGGAGAATCTGTTTCCTGTCAAATACTGCAATTTTCCAAGATCACTCAAAAACTCTCTACTCTCTTGAAAATAGAGCACCAGTGAAGAATCTCAAAGTAAAAAAATGGCATGGTTAAAGGAGGTTTCCGGCTGTGACACATGCTAATAATATCTTGCCTGGTTTTGAGCGATTCCTCATGAGGTCCTGAGTCATGTTATAAAACTATCCACTGAGAAGAATAGTACTCAGGTTTATAGCGTTTGAGCCATCTAAAAATCTGTGTCCAGTTCTGTACTCAGTTTAACTGAGCCTCAGGGAGTGCTGGAAGATTTTAGCTCAGTAGATGACAGGGCCTAGGAAGCTTTCCTAGCACATTTGGAAAAGAAACTATTGGAGGCCAAAAAGCACTGAATGCCCCAGATGGGCCAGGAGTGACTGAAATGGTTCCTGTTGTCTCTTCTAGTAGAAATAGTTGTTCTCATGCAGATTATGCTCTCCCTGCCACTGGTTTAAATCCAGAAGGACTTCATTTGGATGCAAAGAGAACAGGTGAGATTAAAATGTGGCCTCATGGATTTACCCTGTGACAACTATCTCTTTTTCTGGCAACATTTTAAAGCCCAAGGCATGGTAACTGCCTGCAGACTACAGTTTTGCTAGTGAACTTCCCCACAGCTGGTGTGTTTGCAGTGGGAGCTCTTGTTCTCATTATGGCCTTTCTGGCTGTTGCCGCGTCTGCCTTGGCAACACTTGGCTGGATTGTGTTTCTGATCTTGGTTCACACCATGCAAGTCCTGGCTGTATAGTCAATGGAACTGTGCTGCATATCTGTCTTGGTGAGCAAGATCTGGACACTGCCTGTAGTTTCTTTTAGTTCAGCAAGCCTTGGATAGCAGCTACTAGCAGTTAACTGGCAGCCAGCTGCTCATGGAAGAGGGGAAAGAGTAGCAGAGCAGTTCTAGACATTCGAAAATAAAATTGTTCCAGGAGATACTGCTTTTTAAACACTTCAGAGTAGCAAGTAGCTGGATACCTGTCTCCTGAGAAATGCAGTTTCTGCTGCTCTTGTGTCATTGGGGGAGGACAGGGAAGAGTCCATCACTTCTTTGAGTTCATTCCTTTAATTGTCACTGTTTCCATGTCCAGTACTTCTAAATGAGAGTGCAACGTCTGCCTCTTCTTCCTACAGCAGCTCAGTTTAGCAGCGTCTTCCTTTAGGGAGCTTTTTATTGTAAAAATGATTTTCTGTTTTGCTATTTTCACTGTAGCAGAAGATGATGGTTTTTGCATATCTGGAGTGAGACTTTGCTTTAAAAATTTTATTCAGTTACACAAAGAAGAAAATCCTGAATTCAGTTTTTGCCTGCCCTGCTAGGGAAGTGCCTCTGTTAATTGTAGTAATTATTATTACAGTCTATCAGTTGCATCTAAGGTACTCTTTCTTATTCTGCTCCACAAGCTCTAGACTGGGTAGAAAAAGGGACAGGAGACTCTCGGTCTAGCCTTGTGCTTGAGTGGAAATTTTTAGTCGTGTGCATGTTCTTCCTCCCACCTGATCCCCCACTTTTTCTTTATCTGAATTCCAACGCTACTGACCATCTCAATTCTACCAAACTCAACAAAAATACTACTGTTGGCCTCACTGTGCACACAGGGTAGGAATGGTCTATGTCATCTCTTTCTTCCACAGTCTCTCTTGTTCTGTTGCATCAAAATCTCCCTTTGGCATAGCCATCAGGCAAAATAGCACTAACAGCATTTTTGTATGGGTAATCTGTGGCCACATCAGCTGAATGTGTCCTGATATGCTTCTCCATGGCCCCAGGGACTCCTACAGCTCTTTCCTCCTTGTCACCTTTCCCTCCCTTTCTCACTTCAAAATGAGAAGCTTCAAAGCACTTAAACTGTAGCTTCTGTGTATTAAGAAAAGGGTCAGTTTTTTTTAAGACCCATTAGTCCTAGAGCAGCGAGTCCTGTATGGGGGAGAGGAATTTTCTGGGAGACTGTCAATATATTAAATAAGCAGTGGTGGTAGCACCCTCAGGCTGTACCATGCAGAGTGAAGGAAGGTAATACTATTAGCTGTTCTGTTTTACCTGTGAACCCCATGTCAGGCCTCTGCCATCAAATTAGAAGAGAGTCCTTGACTTGGACCAGGCTGCTGGTTTCTGTGATACTTCCCTCACAAGTTTCCATTCTTGAACATATGTTTGGTCTGCTCTGAACTTACCACTCAGCTCTACTGCAATGTTTCCATTGACTTCACTGAAGTTGTTCCTGACTGCTGTCACTTGAGGGGAGTGAGCTCGGTGGCACCAGAAGTAGCTCAGTAAGGTCATTGGGTTTGCTCCAGGATTCTGAGAACAGAACAACATGACCAGAACTCCTCCATACCATAATGACGCTTACCTGCTGCTTTCTGTAACTGCAGTGTAGGCAGGCAGGAAGAGTCATTGCACTTTTCTTGTATGCAGACTCAGTCCTGAGTCTAGGTTTTGCTTTTCTCTGAAATACCCCTTTTGGCAGTGGCAGCTGCCATAACCTAGGTATCCTTAACTGTTTGGGTAAATGATCTTGTCCCTGTTTTGTTCTTCCCCATATCCTGCTATTTCCTATTCTTTCCTGATTTGTATTGCTGTCATCTTCTCTACTTCTATTCTGAATAGTCTGATAGAAGTTAAAGAAAGTTGCTTTTCATTCTTACTTTTTATTTAGCAGTTCCAGCTAGTCTACAATAGAGCACTTGTGTATCAAAAATAGACAGGCAGGAGTATGAGTAATAAATAGCAATGCTCATTAATGCTCTGTATTTTCCTACCATGCGAATTCTCTTTCTCCTAATTATTTTTCCTTCTTCAAAGTCAATTAGTTTAATGTGGTAATAGGAATTTACAATGGGGCTGCCAAGCCATATGTCTCTAAATCTCCATGGATTCCCAATGTGACTTTTTATTATGCACTGAGAAGTGACAGATGTGTGACACTGAAAACATTATTCAAACCTGTTCTGGTTTACTGTAGCTTTGGGCCAGGATCAGTTTAAAAAACCATGGGTTACCAATACCAGTACATATTTGGGGAGTGTGGGAATGTACTTTCTTGTTCCTTGGTCCTGCAAAGATTCCTGTGTGTTCTGGGGTTCAGATGCAAACAGGTCTATTGAACCTGCCTGGACTGTTCATAGAGATAAGGATGAACATGGGAGTAAATCATGCAAGACTGGGACCTTAAACCTGAGTGGAGCACGAGGATATAGCAACTGTAGCACAGCCTAATCTGGGCAGTGTTCTTGAGTACAGGGTGCTTTATAGAAAATTATAAAATATCTGTGATGCTCCTTGTAGCTTCATGCTATCAGGAGACATTTCTGTATTGACGGATATTTTTCCTCATCTTCACCTGGCCTGGGTTCTAATAATCATAATCTGATATTGAGTATGAGGATTTGAAAAGAAATACCACTCCCTCTGTAGATTACTATACCTGTGATACTGATAGATGTTATTATTTTGGCAGTGCTGCACTGTCAGCACTTTCCATACCACAGATTTTTGTCTGTATTGTGATCAAGATGTGCAGTGCCAGCTGAAACTGTTGGCAGCTGAATGGGACACATTTGTGATTTTTGGCACTTGTATGTGATGATTTGGAACTGGGTTTGAGCACTCCAGCTGACCTTTTTTTTTTTTCCTTGTTGAAATGAAATAGCGACTGTTCAGGAAGCTCAGAGCTAGTGTCTGAAGCTATCTGGGATGTCTAGAAGATAGCACTGAGTGTGATGACTTGCAGGATTTGTGATAAGGACTGCACTTGAATAACCTTGACAACCAGGGAGTGCACTATTTAGTCGTCATATTAACTGTACAGACACCTATGCACAAAGCTTGGGAGTTGCTGGGTTTTGGGCAGGAAATCGGTAAGGCTCAACATGCACCTCTGGCCTGCATGGTGAACCACTGCTGCAGACCATGACGTAGATGCCTTGTACAAAGGCACCTTGCTTTGTGTGGTGCAGAATGAAATTCTCTCATATGGAAGGCTACAAGCCTCACCCTGACACTGACTTCAGTGGTTTGATTTCCTGCTATAGCTCCACAAGTGGTAGTGCACTGCCCTTTTTATGTATCATAGAATCACAGGTATGTAAATACCTGTTTCCTTCCAAATAATTTTTAAGGGATTTCTTGACAAGCCTTGATTTAGTAAGTTGTTTAAGTCTGTGGTCTGTTTGAAGCATCTGTCTGGATACTCATATGAAGCTGAATTCATCCTTGCATACCTTATTGGGTTATGTCTTAAGCATATATATTATATTCATATAGCAATTCCTTCCAGAAATAATTTGGAAGAGCAAATCATAGTTCTGGAATAATCATTCAAGCTTCAGTTGTGTTTTCTATTTATATACCTGCTGCAGATGTTTTATCTGAAAATGCACAAAGGATTTTCTTAGCAACATTCATGATGCTGTCCTTTCAGACCTTTACTGATGCTCTTTACCTTTATTGATGGTGCTGCATCTGGGCATGAGTTGTTTTTTATGGTTGGATGAAAGATGGTTGTCTGGGCATTTGTCATTTCAAACAAATCTCTCTCTCTGTAGTCAGTGGAGTGAGTGTAGCTTTTACAGTCGCTGCTTTGTGTTCACTACCTCTGCCCCTTTATAGCATTTCAAATAACAGCTGGCCCAATTCTGCTATATTTGAGGCCAGTGGACAGTTCTGTTGCATTAATTGGAAGCTGGACTGAGACCAAAAGAAGGGATAAGAATTAGTTTTGAGTTCTGCATCTAACCCTGCCCTCAGCAGTGGCAGTATCTAGGCCTTAGCATGGGTTTATTTTTTAAAAACATGCAATCCACAATATATAAACAACAGTTATAGAGTGTGCTTTGTCATATAATCATTTTGGAGGATACTAGCACAGAAGAGGAGAGTACGTTATTTCAAGGATTAGTCAGAGGATGAAGGTTAAGCAAATGGAAAACTATGGTGAATATTGGGGAAAAAATAATCTTGCTATTGCAGTCCAGTGGAACAGAGAGGAAATGGAAGGAGTGTTGATTGGGTTATTTCAAAAAGGGTAAGAAAAATATTTCATCAAGAACAATCTTTCCTTGGTTAAATCACCCAAATATTATTTGCCTTCTCAGATTGATGTAATTTGTAAATATAGCATTTGTTCCACCTGTGTTAGGATCTGGTAAAAACATCCACCCACTTTGGAAAAGTACTGAAGTTTGGATACGTGCTTAGAACAAAACATCTGTTTAGAAGGTGTGTTGAATTGGAGCCTAAATCTTTAGGTGATCCATGGAGAATTGTGAATGTTATATTCCAGAGCATCCTTTCATGCTGGTGCTTTGCATTGTCAACTACAAGCTCTGCTTGTTAGCGCTTTGCAGTACTTCTATGATGCGCTCCTGTCCATCTGGACTGAAATGTTATGACACAGGTAGTTGGTATCCAGCCATATGTTCACCTTACACAAATGGGATCTGTTTTGTTCAGGTGTTACAATCTACTACATAATAGACACTTAAATGGTAACACTTGGGCAGGCTGAAAACAATGAACTGCAAAAGTACTTGGCTTGCTTGTTGGTAGGCTTTATTGTCCATAATACAGTATTAGTTTAAATTACAGTCTTTAATTCCTTATGTTATTTTGAAAAGCTGTAGAAGTTGTGTTAAAACTGTCCCATTTTCCTTGTGACTTCATCTTCAGAGGAAGATGTCACATGTACTCTTGTTATAATTTCATGCTGAAAGATCATCAGTGGGTCTCTGCTGCATTGCACTAAAATTGTTTTTCCATTGTAATCTTATACAATAATGGGATCCTAATGGCTTTGCTAATAGACACCCAGGATGCAAATTGACTGTTTTTCAACTTTATAATATTTTTCTTAGAAGGAGCAACGTAATGGAATCATCAAGAGGGTTTCAAAAAGTTCCTTCCTGATTGTTTTTCTCTGGTAATGTAGTCTCTGTGTGCTTGTACTTATAGCATGAGATCACTGAGATAGTACTAGGAAACTAGATTTAGTGTCACTTTAAAAAAAACTGTGTATTTGATAGGTAGTGTAATTGGCGGAACAGTGGTCTAATCCTAAGTGGAAATCCAAATGGAATTATGGGCACTCATGAACTTTCAAGATTGTACATTTAATGATGATAGAGTTTCATTTTATCTTCTATGCTTTGTGGTTGAAGTTGCAGGGTTGCAAGCAAGCATTAAAATTCGATGAAAGAGATTTTCCCATGGGGAAGATACATATCTGATACTGATCAATCATCCAGAATTGACCCTAGCTGGGGTTTTTTAGGGCAAGTACAAGGGTGATGGGTTGGAGGTAAGTATAGACAGAAGAATTGTTAGAAAAACAACAATGGTTAGAGACTACTAGGAGTGACTAGGGCAAGAGTGGTAGCATACAGGTTTTAGAATACCAATGCTGGATATACCTATTGTAAGTGTAGCTAAAGATGATGTTTTTCTGGCATGTATAGGGGCCAGCTACTCCTATATACTGTGAGGTACATTAAGTCTCTAGTCCAGTTTATGCTTTCTCTGACTCATCATTTCTGTAAGGCACTCTCACTCACAAACATTATGTGATTCTTTACTTAAAATTTCAACAGAAATTCCCTATAGCTGTTTCTGTGTGAAAGCTGTGCATTCATTCTCCTTGGAATTGCAGTGCTTACTGCTGTAAAGTTTTTATTTTTTCTGTCTTCCACTTCTACCTATTCAGCTTTGGCTCCTGGTGGCTGAGAATAGCAACTACCAGTGCTCTCTGGTCTTTGGAAGGCTATTCAGGTGGAAAAGAAATTGTGCTTTCTTTAGTTCCAGTGTCATTTGACTTTCCCAGTTACAAGGATTTCCAGGGGAATTGTTTCTTCTGCTTCTCCCTGTGCCAAGGACTACAGAGATGATATTTTTATCTTGGCTCAAATCTTTCTATTTATTGTGTTCTTAAAACTCGTAAGAGAATTGGTAGTACTTCCTTCTGACTCCAGTGATGTTGGCCCAAGGCCTGAGGCGTGCTGAAGTCTGGCTAGTAAATATCCTGAACTTTGCTCATTAAATGCAAATCTCTCAGGCTGTCATCTCTTCAAGTTGCAGAGTTACAAATTCCATTTTCTTGACAAGAGATCACGGACCTTTCTTTACGCTTCGTTTATCTATTTTCTATACTGTTGCACAGAGGTTTGCCTTTGCATTTTCACCATCGCTTCTGTCTTAGCAAGCTTCCCCTGATCCCAAATGCTGCCGTGTTCTGAGTCACATGGCCAAACTCCAGTTTGTTACATAGCTTTTACTCAGACTCCAATTTGGGACCTGATAAGAAGATACGGGTACTATAAAGGACTGATCAAAGGCTTCTGAATTTGGACATCAGACTTAATTATATTAATACCACTCCTGGCCACTTTTGTGAGTGGCCCAACAAACTTTTGGTATTGCTTTGGCTTATATGCTTCCCTCTTTCCCCAGCTTTCCTGCCTTGCAGTCTGCATTCCTGTGGTCCTTATGTCCTTCCTTCCTTCCCATCTTAGTACTCTGCCAGTGTCATTACAGCACTAAGTGAAAGCACCTTTAACTTAGCATAAGAGCATAACATCTTCAAATGTCCACCCTTCTGTTCTTATTTTTGTTGCCAAGAAGGTGCATAGCTGAGTAGGCACCTAGGTAGACAAACTAAACTGGGCAGTTTGCTGTGGTTAGTTCTCCCTTGTTGCTGAGCAGAAGCCACACGCTGCTGTTGAGCAGGAATATTTCTCACTTATTTTCTGCAGGGGCTTTTTAGCGTGTGGATCTTGGAGACTGTAGAAGGTTTTCTATGCTAATACAATGTTGTACCCTCTCACAGCTGGGATATAATTCTTTGCTCAGTATTGCTTTTGTGATGTTGTTCCTCCTTCTGTGTCTGCTGGTAGACGAATGAAGATTTCCTGTGTCAGAGGGTTGGTAAGAGAATGGATGCATTAATTCTTGTGTTTCTTCAAGGCAGCACCTCCAAGAGAAATAAGAAACCTTATGTTCTTCGAGTGGGCCTGTGGTACGGCTGTTGCCCTTGTTGCTTTTTTGTATTGTGGCCAACACTGGGAGAGAAGCTGGGGGCACAGTTAGCCTTTGTCCTTGAGCCTAAATATCTGCAATGTCAGGATGCTTCTGCCTCATTTCCTCAAAGCAGGCTGTCTCTAGGACCTGCCTTGGGCCTGGGATCATCTCAAGCCCAGGATCTTCTCTGGACACAGCTGCAAAACTGTGGCTGCAGGTGGAAAGAAATGACAGTAACACAGTCTGAGTGTGGCTGGGCCTTTCAACTAGTTTCTGCTTCTAGAGTTACAAGAAAAGCTTGATCATTAACTGAACAAATCATATTAAAAGGAGAGCTGGCTGTGAATGTTTTGATGAAAACTTTCTCATTGGAAAATACTGCCTATGTCTGCGTCTTACTGGAAACATGTCAAAATCTGTCAGGAAATTTCTCAGACACAAGATGGAAATTATTGTAAAAGCAAGCAATAGTTAAGACATTAATTTTCAGACGTGGGAAACTTGGGTTCAAGACCTTAGTGTTTTAAGAGCAGATATTTAACCTTTCTCTCCCAGATTCCCAGTCTGAGCAACTACTTTTGAAATAAAAGTGATGATCTGAATGAGTGTAGTAGTCAGATAAACTGACTGTCTTGCTGTGTAAGTGGTGTAGTTTATAACCTGGTTATGCATTTCAGAACTGACTAAAGGGGAGTGATCTATCAGTAGCACTTTGTACAACACTTCAGAATCCATGTGAATCAAAGGATTCAGAAACAAAGGTCCAAGTTTCCCAGGTCTCACCTTACCTTTTCTGCTGGTCTGCCATCAGAATCAGTAGAATCCATTGGGACAGCATATCTTTACCTCCGTGTGCTGTTAATTACACGTACAATATATATAACATTTATTAAAATAAATGCTTATTATTTAAATTTCTGGGTTGGAAGAGTTAAGAAAGAGTAAGAGTTAGGAAAATGTATGTAGCTGGGGATTGGAACAAAGTTATTTTCTTTTCTTTACAGAGGAGTAAAAAAAAAAAAAAATCTCTTTCTCTTGGCTACCATGAGATCCTCTTCCAAATACAGCAAAGAAACATTTTCCTCAGTACTTTAGATAGGCAAAGGCTTGAATAATACTTGTAGCTAATATTTTTGCAGTGCATTTTATTAAAAAAAAAAAATTAAAAACATCCACCTGTGCACTATGCATATGCTTGCTTGGCTGCATCCTGTTCTTGTTTTAAGCCTGGCTTATGAAAGAACAAAAATAGCATGTTCAGCAAGAACTCAGGAGAGACTGTTTTACTTACCTGTGACCTCTACTTTCACTTGTAAAGGTGCAACAATTGTAATTACCGTTGCTGCTAAATTGCAGAGACACTGGCAATGCATGGGGTCTGTAGTATATTTGTGCTTGTGGCTGTGATCTTTCAATAAAGGGCTGAACCTGAAAACCATTATCATCACAATCTATCCTGTATTAACCTCCCAATAAACTAGAGAGAAACTGCTTTGTCAGCCTGAGTTTATGCCTGTAGCACTAGATACTGAACCATTTAACTGCTTGCAAATGTCGGCAGTTCTAGCTTATCTATTACAATGCTTCACTGAATTTCAAACTACTGTCACGAAGTACGAAAATACTAATTTCTTTCCTATGTGAAGTAGGCCATCTGTGCATTGTTCAATGCAATGTTACCTTCCCACTCTTTAGAGCGCTTAAATAGTGTAATAGATGAGTCATAAAAGTGAGTTGGTCCATGCACTCTGATTCTATAAAGTATATTAGTATTCATGGTTTTCTTAACATTCCTGCAACCTAAAAAATGGAGATGCATGAATTTCAGTTCAGCTGTCAGTGAAGCAAATACTCTCATGCTGATGTAATGATAAACTCATGTAAGATATCAAAACATGTGGAATGCGATTTTAAAAAGTCTGCTGAGTTCACTTCTTGCGCAGTGCTAGAGAAGCTGAGTGACAGTATATGTGCATTAGATCATTTGGAGATTGTGTATACAGGTGCGTTTATACTGCAGACTGCTCTGCAGCCTGTTACACAGGTCTGCGAGACAGCACAGAGATGCCTGAGCAAGACGTGGAAAGAGAGGGGTCTCTCCTCAGGGGAACATCAAATCAGGCGTAAGTATTGAATGGTAGGTGAAAAAGTGAGCAGCTAGCAGGGACAGCACTGAATGGGGCAGCCTTTGGGGAGCAGCTTCTAAGGAACCAAAGGGGCAGTAAAAACTACTGAGAAGCAAAGTTTCAGCTCAGGTACAGCCAAAGCTTCATGGTCCAGTTCAGTTCTCTCCCAGCTTTGGGGACAGTGTGTCATGGATGCCAAAATAGACCTATCCCAAGGCTGGCTTTCAGTACACTCCTGAGGGCTGTGCTAGGACTGTAGTTTGGCAGCACAGAGCTCCTTCGGTAGTTTGCAGCTTATATAGGGTTCTTTCTGTACTGCTGTGGGCACCAAAGCTAGCTCATGGGAAGCTAGCTGAGAAAACTGTACTGCACCATGGTCTGCAGCATGAATGTACCCCATGAAACTAACACTGACCCAGCAGCAAGAGAGGTTGCTGTGCCCGGTTCAGAAACTTCTGTATGTTTCTCTATCTGTAAAAAATGACAGTGTGCTAATTCAGGGTAGTCCTGTGAGAGGAGGCAGGTGCATGCAAAGAGCTATGAATAAGCATAATGACGATAATGAGTATTGTCACTCTCCTGTTGCCCTGAAGAAATGATGTGGAATGAAAGTGCAGTGTGAATTTTCCTGGAGGTAACATGAAGCTCATTCACCAAACTGCAGATGCAGCTCTGTTTGAGCCTTATGTGGCAGGGTGCGGTTTTTTACATTCAAATCTTGCATTTATCACATGTATTCAGTGCAATGAGATTTCATTCCTCTCTTTCATTTACTTTAGTATTTTGCTCTTTGTTCTGTTTAATCTCCCCCCCTTTTGTTGTGCAAAAAATATCTACATATGTATTTTCTACATAATAGAAGAACATAGGTAATAACTGATATTTTTGCATGTGGAACAAGGTAGTATATTTTTGGATCCAAATCAGTAAAGCTTTTCATGTCCATGGTTTAAAAAAAACCCCCAAACTGTTATCCTTAAATCAGTGGATTGAGAACCAGGAAACTGGAACTGGTCCCTGACTTTGCCACTGTCATTGTGTGTGGCCGTGGGAAGTCCTGTCAATTTTTATACCTCACTTCTCCGCCTGTAGCATGGGTAAGACGCTACCTATTTTGTCTCTGTCCTGTATGCAAACTTGAATCTAAGTGTTCAGATTTAGATAGAGATCACAGTCTAAATTAGAAGTTCCAGGGGCTTCTTAAAGTAAATTGTGTTTCTGTGTTTTCTTCATGTTAGGATATTCACAAACAGTTAATGTGTATAACTAATGAGCCCAGCTAACACTGTCGAAGAATATATGGTATGTTGCCTCTTACTGCTAAGAATACAGGTGGTTTATTGAGGGGAAGGAAAGGGGGTAGAAGTGAGGTTTTAGTGCCTCCTCCTGAATGAAGACTCAGAATCCAGACCAGGCTGGTCTGATCCACAGCAGGCATTTCTCTCTTATGCATGGAGCACTGAGGTGTGACATGCCCCTTTCTTCTACAGCTGAAACGTGATTTAGGCTCTTCTAGAAAGTACCTGTATATGGAAAGTATCTCTCACTAGTTACTGTCATCTCAAGCAAACAGTCTGACAGCTGACTTAAATATGAGTCTATTCTATTTTACAGTCCTTGACTAGTATCTCATGAATACTGTATCAAAGATGCCATTTGAGTACTGTGGATATTTATAACTCAGAGTTGGGTAAAATCATGAGAGATTTGATCTTGTCCAAGCTGGACTCCATTGGCTACGTAGGTGTCATTCCCAGTTCACCCGGAGGAAAACAGAGCCACACAGAGTTTTATACACTACAATTGCACGTAGACTTTGTGTTCATTTTGCCTGAGGACAATTCAGTTTTGATCTCTTACTGTGTAAGCTCAAAATAAAAATAAAAATAACAGTTCTAAATACCAGGGCTTCTATTGCAAAGTCGCTGAGTGAAGAGCTGTCATGTTACATTAAGAGCACAGTTACTGCAACTGATTACTTCATATAGTGTATTTGCCAGTCTGTCTCCTGTGTAATCATGAGGAATGCATTGACTTAAGAATAGCTGCACATAAATAAGTTGTGAAACAGTCTGGGAGACAACTGAAAGTTCCTGCCGTGATTGGTAGTGTGGAGAAATATGCCAGAGCTATCAGAAAAATAATCCCAAGAATTCTTTAAAATATTTGGATAGAAAATAGGCACCAGTAGTAACGCTTGCTAGTGCCTAAGCCGGGGTTAATAGACTTAGTCCAGGCAAATACCAATCCATGGTATTGCCTAAAGTGCATTGCTGTGTTTTGTTGCAGAAATGAGTTAAGGAAATAGCTGTTGAGGCTTGCTGTGGTCATGAAATACTGAGTATTCCATGGGAGTATTCCATGTTTGTCTCTTTTGAGACAACTCTTCAGAAGTCATCATCTACAAAATATGTATTCCCTGGTTCTCATACAGACTAAAGCACTTTGGCTTTGTCCAAAGCACTGAAGTACAAATATACTCACTGTCAGTTTCCTCCAATCTGGCTAGATAAAACCCAGCCAACAATCTCTTCAGTGAACTTAAGCAATTTGAAATTGCATCAGGAGAAAGAGCAACAGCTACTTGACTTGTACACATAAATCGATCCCCAGTGCTCAGACACGTAACTGTCCCTTTGAAATCCAGTGGCTGACATTGATTCTCCTATAGAATTTTGCCTTTAAAAATTCTTCTGGTTTCTTTCTCTCTGCCATAATTCATTTTCTATTTTCTTTTTAGCTCACCAAGTTTTCTTACTGCCAAAAATTTCATTTTTATTTGTCTGTCTCTCGTCACCTGTTGGCATTTCCATTTGTTAAAGGTTTTTAAGAAGGGTTGATTGAGTTGTTTTAGCAAAAATTGGTTTTGCCAAAGACTTATTTAATTTTTTTAAGAAAAAAAATTCTTTCTATTAATGCAGTGATATTTCTGTTGAAAATGGAGAGGGGAAACACTCTGACATCTCGCATGTTTAAAGCAAAATTGTAAACAACTCTGGTTTGCAATGAAAACTCAAAACATTTCACAGGAAACCTTGTTTGTGTTTGGAAGATTTTTAATAGAGATTTTTCTCCAGCCATCTTTAGTTTTGAATATTTCTAAATCCTTTCCACCTTGCACTGCTTGCTAAACTGTCACTGCAAATATTCAGTGTACACCCTCCCTCCAGAAATGCTGAATGGGGACACAAGAGGGTTTTTAGCTATTTCTCTGAGGGAGGATCGTGGTGCAGTAGCACCATTGCAGAGGATCAGAAAAGAGCTCTGGGCCTATTTCTAAGGGTGTGTTTTGTATTTGTTCCAGATTAGCTGTGACCCAAAAGCAACCATTTTAATGACCTTGTGGTTGCCTATCCGTTAGTCTATAACCGTCATCTACCTCATAGCAACAATACATGTTACAGAGCTCTTCATCCAGAGATGTCTAGACGTCTCTTAGAGAAGCCCACTTGGTTTTACTCCTGTTCTGTACCAGGTAAAGCAGAGTTGCAGAGATGCTATATTTTGTCCTGTATCTTATGGCAAGTCAATGGCAGATGAGGCAACAAGAATCGGTATCTCCTCTAGTCTAGTAGCATGTGGGATGTTGAAAACAGGGAAAAGAATATGAAAGTTATTGCAACATGTAGAGAAGCTGTGAAATTACTGCTGTAGGATTGCAGATGCCAAAGATTTCCATAAACAAATTTGTGGAAGACACATTCATACTATCCAGGCACCACTAAATACCTTGAAATCAGGAAGTCTCTGAGCTGCATCTGTAGAAGGGTATTTGGGGCTAGTACTTTCCCTCTTGCTTTTTTCCCTGTGCATCTAGCTTGGTCACTGTGGGAGGCAGGATACTAGGGCCAGGGGGATATTTAGTCCAACTCTGTATGTCTGGACCTACCATGTTCTCAGACAGAAGGTGAGAAATGAATTAGTTTGTAAATGTAACTGTCTGATCTCTGAAGATTGCCCCTCGTAAAAAGGTCTGAGATGCATCATCAGGTCAGTGTCACACAACATAATCTCCTGTTGCTTGGGTGGTACCTGCTCTGTGGGCAAACATCAGGCTGCAGTTTTGAGTGCTGGCAGTCTGGCACCTTTCGTGAACACTAAATTAATTTTTAAAGTGAAAAAGAGCTGAACCATTGCCAAGAAGTTATGAGGCTGGGGAAGGTACATGAGACTTGGGAGGAGGCTGCACAAAAAAAAGGTCTAAGTGAGAGATTCTTCCAGGCAAGATCTGTGCTCTGAGCCGTATGTAACTGCACTGAACTGGAACATGTTAAATGATTGATAGGAGATGTAGGCTGTCTCCAAGCAGCACAGAGACCCCAGAGACTGTTAAATAATGAATACAATTCTTCTGCTGTTAGTGGTATGACTCATTACTTGCTGTCTGTTTTAACCACCTGCTGTAGGGGCCAGGGGAGGACTGGGCAGTCTCTTAAACCTGGATTGCAAGAAAAAAACAGCTAGGTTTTGAGCTCTCACTGCTGCCTCGTCTTTCCTTATCCACCTGGATATAAAAGGTACCAACAGCAATTACTGGTAGAGGTAGCCTGGGCAAGGAGGACAAATTCTGTCCTTCCGTGTTGTTTGGCAATGGAGGACCTGGATCCACAAGTTATTTGTCTTCCTTGGCTCTCCTAGAAACCAGGGAAGCAGGAAGGTGACAGTTGACATGAAACTCTCCAGACCTGTCTGTTGGAGCTTCTGCTGGCAGGCACCAAGTGCTTCCCTGTGTGCAAAAGCCCGGGAAAGTGCTGGGACAGAGCCCTTCTACCAAGGGAAAGCTCCTTGAATCACTGACTCAGATACCCAGCTGCTATGTGTGGATTGGTAGTGGCACTGGCAAAAACCTGACGCTTCCTCCCTTCATTCTGTCCATTTGACCAGGCCCGAAATAGTCAAAAGTGAAGTCGTCAGGTTTCCTCCCCCAGCACTGACATTTAGAAAACCAGGAGCCATTTCCAGCTGGCACTTCCACTGGTAACATCACTGTTAAAGTTTGTGCGAGTTCCACTGTCCAGTGTTAGGGGCAGCTCAAAGCTTCTTACCAGCATGTATAAAACCAAATTTTGTTGTAGCACAGAATGGTGTTGCAGGATGACAAGATGAAGGAACAGGTTGCAGTTGTCCCTCTCTCATGTACCAGTGTCCTTTGCTTGCCTGTTTCTGGGTGTCTGTCTTTGCTCACAAATGAGCATGATGAAAAAATGCAGGTCCTCATCTCCTTGGAGGGGGACTTGAATGAGATTTTGATGCAAGTACCAACCATCAAGTCATAGAGCAATATTGCAGAAGGTGAGTGGAATTGGTCAACATCTTCCCAGATCTGTCTGGAGCAAAGAAGTGAGAAAGATGAAACGTGTTCCTCTGTTTGGATGCCATTTTCTCACACAGGGAGAGCACTGTAGACTGGGCAATGTATCTTTACTTTACAAGTGATTCAGCCAGAAATTGTGGAAAATAGCTTAGCAGACTGTACTTCAGTTTATTAGAAGTATAGGAAAGCTAAAGCAGTGTTTTGCAACCAATGTTGCCTATATTTGGACTTCTCAAGACAGATTTAGGCACAGACCCATTGACCTGGTTGTCATAGCTGTGTTTTTACCTGCAATTAATTTGATCCACAGCTAGCCACATACACCTGAAAGCAGGATTTGACCTACTGCCTGAAATTTTTGAAAAGAGATGGTAAGAAATGCCTGGTAATATGGTGGGAGAACATAACTGTACTGCTTTGCATTTTCTTGTAGTAGGGAAGTTTTCTTTAAAACAAGGGGATCAGCTTCAGTGTTGTTGCAAACTTTCCTCTCCATTTTGAGAGTGCTTATTCGGATGTACAACCAGAAGTTGTTCTGGATTAACTTCGACCTCGGATATATAAGACTTGTTAGCAATGTGAGATAAAAGTAAAGAATAATAAGTCAGCCTAATGTTTGTAAAGTCATAGCACTGAGACCAGACTCAGAATAGTCAAACAGAAGCCGAAGAACTGCATGACTTTTAGGTGCTTTGGCATTTTTTCTAGATCATTGAAGTTGCTGTGTAAATAAGTAACTCTCAGAGTTTATTCTGCAGTAAAGAGAAAAACTGCAAAGAGCACCAAATTTTGGACATAGCCTGTTCTTTTACTGTGTAATAGAAAAGCAGTATTTAGGAATATGTGGCTGTTCGGCAGGCAGCATACAGCACTGTGTAATGAGGTTAGGCTTAGTTATATTAATGACTTCTGAGTTGTTGACATACATTGGTTAACATTTATATCGCATATCTCCTTTTTGTGATAATACCATAGCTAAGACTGTAGGAAGGAATGGTGGGACAGGGCAGGAGAAAATAGAATGGAGAAATAGGAAAGGAAGAAGAAAAAGAACTGAAAAAACCCAAGTGAGAAAAAAAATGTTCAGGGAAAAAAATGTCAGACACCACACTTCTTGTTGCAGGTATGTTGCTTTAACGTGTCTCAGGGAACGCACTTAATGAACCCATGGCAGGAGGGTCTCTGAGGTCTTGGCAGGTATTTTGTTTTTTTCTAGTACAGAAAGCTTTCAAAGTGGAAGGAAATTCCTAAAAGTCCAAACCCAGTAACTGGCAGGTACAGCTGTAGCAGCTGTATCTTAATTGCCGAGATGCACTAAATCCTCCTTTTGATAGACTTCTCTAAACTTGAAGTACCTCATCATCCTCCATTGGCTGTTTTGTCTGTTTTACTGATAGAGAATGTGTCAGCTGCTGAGTAAAGGTCACAGTTTCATAGTTTTTGAACTGAGATGTTCAGTTCAAAAATTCATTAAACCTACTGCACCTGGGCCTTTCCTGGCCTGCCTAATGCTTGCTGCCCTACTGTCTTCTCCATTCCAAGGCCAGCCTTATGTTCAGGTCTAACTTTCTTTTCTGGTGACTAGTCCCTGCCTGCCCAGGGCTGTTACTTATCAGCTACTTGCGTGAGATTTGGGACATATTTATATCTTTCTGTTTTGTGATCAGACTCTTGTTTATATTTCCTAGTATTGATTCAAAGAATCTAACTCGATAGTTTGATTAACTATTAAGTAGGTATTCTTTATTGGCAGCGCTGGGTGCACGGGGGATCGCTCCACCTATCCTGCACACTGTGGGGCCTAATTGTGCAGGTTAAGTATATGTTCTACATACATATTCACTAGATTTCCAAGAAATGTTATACATATTCATTAGTTTTCTGGGAAACTATTAGCATATGCAAATGTCCTTTATGCAGGCGCATTGAAGGTCTCTGGTGGTCTTCCATAGCCTTCCTCACTTGTCCGCTACCTGACCCTCCTCAGGTGATTCTGGGCAATATGGTCCTTTACATGTTTTGATACATCTTATACTAAAGAATGCACGTTAGTCCCTAAAAAAATGCTTGTTAGTGCTCTTATTATCTAAGTTTTCATTAGTGATGTAAAACCATACGGCTAGTTTAAGCTAAATTATCTACAAGGACAAGAACAAAGGCAGGAGTTCTTATCTTTTCCGGCCCTATCTATCCAAGCAAGGCCTCTGCTTGTGCCTTCTCAACAAGATCGTAAATTCATCAAACATTTAATTAAGTTTTGTGATTACTCATGGTTCCCTCTTGCTCATCACTCGCAAGTACCAGTCTCTGACAGGCTTAATCCTTGACAAACACCAGTCCTTGGTATGTAAAGTTACAGAGAGATAATCAAGACGAGCTAGATCATTAAGCAATAAGCAGTTCATTCTCTATATCAGTATTTCAGAATTGCTGTTCTCTGTTGCCCATTTTCCTTTTTTATCTGGAAGCTATTGATTGTCTGCTTGCTAGTAGAAGTGCCACCACTTCGTGCCAATATCCTGCCTCTGTTTTCACATCCCAGTCTGTTCCATATTTATAACCACCCTTCATCACAATAAGTATTTTCCTCTGACATATATCCACTGAACCAAAGGCATTGATCAGTTATCTCCCTGTTTAATCCTCCTTTCTTGTGCAAGAGATTTTCCTTCCTTCCTTTTTAGGAAGTTGAAAACAAAAATCCTTTGAGCTCACTGGGAAACTGGATCACTCCCTAGATCAGCCTCCAGTATTTATTAGATCACTTCAGTGACTACACTGTCTGTCCTTTACCCATAACAGTATGTGTCACACGTTAGTTGTCTGCCTCTTCTTAAGTGAATTTAATGACTGTAATGTGTGCTCTCATTTGCTTTTAGACATTCAGATAAGCAATCTTACTCATGATGAATTCTGCCCTCGACATGTCCTGACAGTACTTCTTGGGTCTCACGAGCCTAATGCTGTGGACAGTCTTGCAGAGTAGCTCAGCTCTGCTTTCATGTTTTCTGTTGTACTGCAGTTGTGTCTAGAAACCACACCTGTGATCTTGAATGTATTTATTGTAAGAAGCAGCCCTTGTTCTGCAGAGCTGGCAATCAAATAAATGGGATGACAGGTGAAAATGAAACGGAGGCACTAGCAGGCTGTGTGACGTGCTTGACCTCGCGTGGCTGTTGTGAGGTCCCACGTGCAGGGCCTGTGACAAAGCTGGGAAAATGATCCAGCTGTCTGGATACCCGTCTTTCTGGCACATGTTCTAGACCAGACAGTCTCCCAAAGTATCAGGCAGTCAGACCTTACAAATAGTTTAACAGTGCAGTGTGGCTGTAAACCAAAACAGTGCAAACATTTGTCAGCCCATGAAAAATTATCAGGAATAAGTGTGTAATCTGTAGGGCCTTTGTGTCTTAAATAGGATTACTAGGGGTTTATAGTGACTTCTTTCAAGGGTAGCAGTGATTGAGAAATTGTGGAAATACCAGCAGTGATGCATCTACTTCTGTAAAGCACAAGGTCATTCCCAGAGGGACTTGTTTCTGGGAAGGCAGCATTAAAGTTCCAGAAAGTTGCCTGTGGCAATGAAATAGCCTGTCTGGGGATCAGCCACACTGCTCCTGTTAATTGATAGGGTCTCAGCAGGAATGTTCTTTGTCCAAAGTAGGAAACACTCAGCTCATCATTCTCTTTAGGTTCCTGACTCTGTACCCAGCTACACAGGGCAAAAGCAGGAGTTGAAGAAGCACAGCTGGGAAAGGCAAAATCCACAAAAGATAAACAGCTCCTTTTAGAAAGGGGAACCTGAGGAGGTTTCTGTTTCCATCAGCTTTCACTTTGCTCAGTTTACACACAAGGCTCAAAGTCTGGGTTTTATGAGAGTTTGCATAATATCAAGAGTATACTTCAGATATTGTGTTATTTGTATTCACTTAGGTTCCTACCTCTAGAGACATGCTTTGAGATCATCTGCTGAGAAGATTAATTTACAAAATAACATTTTTACAATGCTGACTAAGATATAGCCAGCACCTGGTAAGGAATTGTGAGTTAAACTATTAGGGTGGTTTTTCCTTTGTTGTTAGCGTGATGGGGGAAAGGGTACTATGGTCAGGAAACCAAAGAAAGTTGGCCAGAAAGAACTGCAATATTGCTTTGGAGACAGTTTTTCTAGACATTCAGCAGTGTTTTGTTAGTGCACTAAGACACAATACCTATCTTGAATGTAGTTAAAAGGCATTTTGTTACTATCCCATTGATTTGGTATGCTAAAAAACAGATCTAAGATCAAACTAAGCATTTGCAAATAAGTACTTATCAAAGGTTGCAATAGAGGTAGTTGGCACAAGACAACTCTGGATTTAAGGTATTGTTACCTTGATACTGCAGTAAAAGGGGATGCACCCAGTGCAAACTGCAAGGATGCACTCTTGTGGCGAAGAGGTGCTGTACAGGGAATAGGTGGAGCTGAAATCACCTTTTGTTTGTTAGGAAATTGAATGCTTTCACACTCAAATAAGATGAAGAGATTATCAGCTATACTAGAGAATTTTCACTGCAGCATCAATATATTGTATTATTTCTCAGGTCGCTGGAACTTGTGTTTTCTCTGCTGGAGGGTGCGTTTGTACTTCTGTTTTTCTGAACTTCTTAGTGGCAGGTGCTATTCAGCATGCCTTGGTGTTTGCTTCCCCTGCCAAATATTCATAGCTGCCTCCCAGCCAACTGTTTCTCTATATGACTTACAGGAGGGGAGCTGTCAAAGGGCAAAAATCAGTGGAGACATAGCCAGCTGTCTCCCTGAGGCATGCTACATGCCTTAGTGAGCCTTGCAAACCATGAAACTCTGTCCCTGCTGCCTTTTCTATGCAAACAATAGAAAAACCCCACAGCTGAGGCTATGCGGGATTGTCTCCTGCCCCTGCCTTACAATACTTTCAAGGTTTATTGGGGAGAGTGCCAGGAGAGGATGACATGGGAAATGGCTGGTAGCCAACACAGCTATGAAGTATTAATGTTAACCACTGAGCACCAAAATCAGAGCTGCGTGGGGGATGACACACCTCATGACTTAAGAACTGGCCAAGAAAAACCACAGGTTGATTGTAGTGTGCTGCTGAGAAACTCTGAGCCTGTGTTTTAAAGGTGCTTAGGTGCCTGCTGATGTGGATGGGGTTTTGAACCTCCCCAGAGAACCTACCTGGAGACTGTTTTCAGTCTTTGTTTCTTGGCCTTTCTTCCTCCACTGTAGCTCACAGCTGATCATGTGCTTTTTTCTCCCACTAATTACCTACCTTGTGTGTTCAGAGATTTTATTTTTTTTTAACTGTTTGCTAGTGTGTGATTGAAAAGTCTTGAGCATGAGTGTCCCATCTCATCTCTTCCTGTGTGGGGCTGTGTGCTACAAATACACGTCTGTTACAGGAGTTTCC
Source organism: Harpia harpyja (assembly GCF_026419915.1). Lineage (NCBI taxonomy): Eukaryota > Metazoa > Chordata > Aves > Accipitriformes > Accipitridae > Harpia > Harpia harpyja. The sequence goes on from NC_068953.1 coordinate 36,023,377, forward strand.
TTGTGGAGGAAGACAGGGATATTTGCAGACTGTTTATATAAGGTAGTACTGCCAAAAAACATTTGAAATGGTACGTAGCTAGGTCATTGGCAGGGTGTTTTCCAAACATTTCTTACCACATTTTGCAAAAGAAACAGCAGTCAATTCACAGCTAAATCAGTAATGTAAAAGGTTAATGTCAAACAAATGTGAAGAGCATTGTAGCAGTCTGCCAAGCAGTTGGCTTGATTATAAGTGTGACAGATGGATCCCAGGTACCAAAGCCAACATCTGATGTACAGAGGAAAACATAGTCTGTAACACTGCCTTACTTGTCATGTAATCTTCTGAAGATAAGTGGCTCTGCCTAGCTTCCAAGAGACCCAAAGCTACCCTGGCAAAGTTAGTCAGAGCAGGACTTTCAGGACATGCAATCAGGAAGCATCATCCCAAAGTGTCAGATGGGTTGAGAATGATCCAGTGCAGCAGAGGGAGCTTCCAGTGGTTGTTGGACTTGTTCCTCCATGGAGCTAAGCACCTCTTCACCTGTGTGGCCCCCAGTGTTCGTGTGCATGACCAAGTGATAGTGAGTACAAGAGTCTGGGCTGTGACTAACACTGAGGCTGTTTGGATCTCTATGGATGGATAAAGGGCCCAGAAGGTGTAGGAGTGAAACTGGAGGTGCAGTAACTAACTTCGGTAGGTGATATTGAAGATCCCAGTTTAACAGATAATGTGGAGCATTCATATAAAGCTCTTCTTATTTTGAGCATTTAATATATTAGCATATATAAGATAGGGACATAGGTTTGATCAGGACAGATTTGAACAGTTTCCAGGATTCCTAGTCAAAAATGGGTTGGGAAAAGTGAAATAAATGGAATATTAAAAGGGGAAAGAAGTCATGGATAATCACTGAGTGTTGCTGCTTCTCCAAACTGTGAGTTTTTCCCCTGTGAAAAAGTGGCAGTTAAATCAAATGGAATAGATTAGCTTTGGAACATTAATGTGAACATATTTTCCTTTTACAACATTAAATTGTAACCATTACCAATGGATCTGCACTGGAAGCTGTACGTCAAACTGTGTCCTGTGCTGCACTCGGATGGTAAAACTCTTCACCACAACTCTGTGTGGCTATAATACATAATTAATTCCCTGGCCCACATAAGTCTGAGCCAAAACAAATATTGGCAAACAGATGAAGACTGTATGAACCTCAGGAAAAAAAGATTTCTAGATGCTTTTTCAGAATATAAAGCATGTTGTAGATTTTAAAGTAGAGTGCAATGATCAGGGACCTTTAATCCCATACTGGAAATACCATGTGGTTTTCCCAAGATATTGAACAGGAAAATTGGTGTGATTTAAATTAATAGAAGCAGTTGTCTAGAAATAGTACTCTTTGCTTGAACTTCATAGTTCAGTTTACTTCAAGATGTATTACCTGAACTAACACATCAGCTTGGTAGGAGAAGAAAAGAACTATGGCAACTCATAAGGAATTCTCTTTGAAGGTCCAGATTTTCAGTTTCCTCTGAATGAATAGTGACCCATAGTAGCTGCAGTGATTTAATAAGAATGCTCCACGTTTACCTGACTGTCACTGACTTCTTGTGTGGGGATACCTGCCAAAGAGCATAGTGTTTGCACAGCCTTCTAAGAACCAGCCATGATGTCTTAAGAATACTAAGAATTATTTTCTCCCCTCCTCCCCCAAGAGGTTTTCAGATGTTTTTTCCCTTTTGTACTGATATTTATAGGTTTTCAGAACATGTCAAATTTCCAGAGCAAACTGGATTTGGAGAATAAAAATATCCCTTTAATTAACCAGCTAAAACCACTATCCATCCCTGTCTCCCACTGACTGGGCACCTCCCCTGCTTTCAAGGCCAGCTCCAGCCCCGTGGGAGCTAATGAGTGGCTGGGAGACAGGGTCCCACTATGGCTGCCACAGCTGCAGTCAGCAGGCCACAGCTGGCGATTTTCTTTGAAAACTATTCCTCTCACGCCATCTTCTGGTCAGCTCTTTGGGATTAACTATACCTGGGTCTGAGAGATCCTTCTAACCCTTCCCTGGTCTGCTGCCCACAGGAGGGGAATCAAGATGATAAGATGTCCTTGTTTGGTGAAAGTATTACTATGCTCATTCCTTCTTGTTCCTGTTGCTTTCCCCTGGCTTATGATGAACAGCAAACACGTGATGCAGATGGCATTTGTTTATGAGTAAGTGTGTTGAAGAAAGCCGTTTTAAACATCAAGTCTGCTCACAGATATAAAGTCACAGAAAATACTATGAGCTCCATCCTCATCTAGATAGAAGCTCTACATGTACTGGATAGCCTCTTTCTTGAGGCAGGCTTTTCTGTAAACAGTGACAAATATTAGCACCAAGGTGTTTAACGAGGTAATTTCTCTGTAACTGCTCACACTGAAGTGCTATGTAGCTTCTTGTTACTCAGCCCTCACATGCAGCCTGTTGGTTTAGACTGGTGTCTAGAAGAGCATCTTGACCTGCAGAAGAAAAGTTGAAAGTAGTTGCCCCTTTTTAGAAGGGTGCAGATCTTACCTTTGGGGACTGAAGGCCACAACTGATTAAACCAACAAAGGCAGAACTAAAGATCTGTAATTAGTAGAGCTAATTACCAGTTAATGGGAGACACCCCCCCCCCAAGTCCTGGGTTTCTTGTCTTGATAACTATATGCTTTTTTTTTTCCATCCTAAAAAGAATGTTACCCAACATTGTGTTTCCAAAAATGTAAGTACTAAGCAGAAGTTATGTTGATCACTGACTTCTTATGCTCATTTAATCAGTGTATCCATGCATCATTTAATCAATAGAGATGAAATTGTGTTTTCTCAGCTGATTTTGAAATTGCCACAGACAGTGAAAGTCTGAGAACTTGTGCTCTTAACTTTTGTTACAGAAAGAGACTATGTCTTCTACAGCTAAATAGGGATAGTAAATTTGAAATGTAATCACTTTTTTAAAAAAGTTAGAGTTCTTGGTACATATCCCCCTCCCCCTGGCTGCTTTAAGTGGATTATAATCACCTTTTCCTTTCTTTTTTTTTTAGTGTTTTCCTTTTCTGTGTGGTGTGTGAAATACCCACACAAACAACAGGGGAAACTGATTGACAGTCTTGGGGAAACAGTGAAACTCTGCAACATGCTGCCAGGCACACAGAGCAAACTAACTGAAACAACAGGAAACAAGCAATTATTTTTAGGCAACATATGTTCTAATAGGAGCCAAAAGGATTCTGACAGACGTGTGATTTATTTTGAAACAAGACAACGCTATCCCCATCACAGATGAGGTTCTACTTCTTGATGAAAGGTTGAGTTTAAATGCTGCTTCTCACTTCATGACTGATGTGGTCCACTGGAAATTTCAAAACATCAGAGGGTGGTGCAGCCTCCACAAAGTCTTTATTTGGAAGATGTAGCTATCTGGCTTACTTCCCTGGATGGGGACTGTAAGGCAGAGTTCTACAACTGAAGCAATGTAGAATTCACTGCCTCTGGGGACATCACCATTTCAAAGTGGTCCTCATGCTTCTCATGGACTGCAAAGCCTTTGGAAACAACCTCCAAAGGGATTTAAAAACCAACCAACCAACCACCAAACCTGGTGCTGACCACCTAAGCCAGCTGAGAGCTGGGTCTGTAGTAGCTACAGGGTCTCTGAGCTGTGTCAGGGCCAAGAGAAATGTCGAGTGCTATTGTGGCCAGAGGCATCAGCCAGTCAAAGCCAGTCCAGAAAGCTCAGTGCTGCATCACTGTCACCAACTGCTCCCCTGCAGCTGTACCTGGCAGTAAGGAACTGCTGCAGGGTCCATTCAGGAGCACTCTGTCTCCAGGTTCTGGGTCTGTGTGACCCTCCTTATCTGAAGAAGGCAGAAGAGCCATTGGGCCTGAGCTGCAGCTCTGCAGGTTATGAATTTTGTTATGCAGGTACTATCCTGGTATCCTAGTGTGAAGAAAACTTCAGAAACCCAGCTTCAGGATATGTATTCTGAGCCAAGTCCCATCTGAGCTGTCTTAGCTGCAAAAAACAAATTAGAAATTCAGACAGATGGGAGCCCCTCAAAAAATGTACACTATTTTGTCTCCCAAAAGGATTTTGACAATTTATTGAAAGATATGCGTTCTACTACCATCTCTGTCTGGTCTTTGAGGCACAATTCATAAATGAACTCATTAAAGGGTTGTGTTTCAGCATGGGAAATGCAAAGTTGCCTTTTTGCATTTCTGGTGGCAACATCAGCAGCAGATAGCAATGAACAGGTGAAAAGCTCTGTTTAGGTCAAGAAGAGTTCACTGCCTAGCCTCCATACCATGTGATGACTCCTTTTAAGTGTGAAAAAATATCTCTCTGTAGCTCCTCTAATGCATATACAGCACCCAGCTTTATTGCTTGGTATGTGGCTGCCTGGAGTTAACTTTCAGAGGAGACTCAGCAGTTACATCTCAGGCTGTGAAGTTCTCGTGTAATGCTGTAGGCATCAGGTAGGAGTGATTGCTTTTGCATGGGTATCTGCAGCTGCTAGAAAACCTGTATCTGGGTGAGTAAGTCTGAAGTGCAAGCGTTTGCCTCGTAGAAGGTTAACAAAGCTTTAAAGGGCTTTGCAGTTTTAGTTGGGGTTTTTAACTGGAGCCAACAACAAAAGCTCCAAACCTGCTGAGAAATGTGTGCAGGCTTGTCTTCTACACAGTCCTTCCCCTGAAGCAGGGCAGGGAGAGGCTGACCTGAGAGATGTGTTTCTCCTGGATGTGCAGTGAAGTTAGGCATTTAGAGAGATTTTGTGTGGCTCCTGGGAATGTTTCTAATCTATCCCAGAAAACAGGGCAGGAATCTGATGACTGTAGCTACAACCGCACCCTTTGAACAAGAATGCAGTTCTCTGCTGCCCTGGGAGCTGCACCTGCAGCAGAGTGAGTGGGGGCAATGCTACTGAAAAAGAACAGGGACACTAGAGACCCAGTTCGTGTTAAATGATGGCCTGCAGCTTAGCATGGTGGCAAAATAGGCCTTTTTGATCATGTTACTGAGGCTATTCTGGGAGATGCTGTTCTGGCTGCTGCTGAACTGGAATAAGAGCTTACTGTCTTTGGCTACCCTTCTCCCATCCCTCATGGTATGTTGTGCTCTGCCAATGTAACTGCACATATAGTCACTCCCTAACCTAGTTCTGTCAGAATGATGCAGGTTAGGTTAAGTATTTTTTTACATGGAAAAACTAGCCTCAAGGCCAGGTTCCCTTGCTCAACTTCTATTACGATAATAGCATGTGACATTCATATTATGCTCTGCTCAAGTGTGTGTGATCAGTGCCTGATTGGACTTAATGCCTCTGTAAATAAAAGAAACACAGAACAAAAAGCATGAGATTTTATAAGCAAATAGTCCCTCAGAAATCTGGCCGGTTCCTGGAAGAGTTAACTCATTTAGAAACCTTTTAGTGGGCCATATTGATTACATGGATGTGTTCAGAGCAGCTGTGGGTATTGCAGTAACAATGAACTGAGGCAGTTTATCAGTGCATCAGTTATTTTACTGGTATAAAAAGGAGCATTAATTGGACTAATTATGATGGGCTCAATCTTATGTTAGAGCTATCTGGCCATCACAAAATTGTCTCTCAGTGAGCTCATCTGTTTTGCAAGGAAGAAACTCATAATCTCATAGGATGGAAGATGTGCTGACTATTTATAGTCACTGATTTTATTTGTAAGGAATATCATGACTTCACAAGTGCAGTGGCACTAATCTCCTTGGTAAAGCATTTATCCTAATCTAAAGGGAGCTGTTTGCTACAAAGCCAGCCATGTATTTAAAAGGGCCATTGAACAAATTTGCAACACTGGCTCTCATTTGCCTGTAAAAGCGGCAGGTGAATCAGTGTGTCCTGAATGCATAGCAGCCCAAGAGCCAGACTGCTCTCTCAAAATGAGACAGTGAGACAGAGAAGACAATATTCCTACCCAAAATGGCTGCAGCTAGCTGAGATGAATGTAGGCAATGGCATATAAGCAGCTGAGAAGGCGCTGCAGCCATCCGGCTGTTGGACGTCTGCAGCTGTGGGTTTAGTAGTTCTCAGTTAAAAAGCAGGTTGCCGTTATTACACCAAGGACAGTGAGAGAGTTTACTTCTCAGGTATTTCCTACCCTGTTCCAAACCAGCTAGTCTGGGGTAGCTTTTAGTACTAAGTAGTATGTATTTGCCGTTGGCATCTGCTCCTAAGGGGTGAAAATACCTTTCTGGTTATGTTTGTAGACATCACTGAGGACCATGGAGCTCATTGGAGGACACCTCCAAGAGGTCAAATATGCTCGTGGCTGAGCCACATGGAGAATGAGTTAATCGAAAAGCAAGGGTGGTGTGGAGTTTCTGTGGTCTTCAGGGCTGAGAGGAGCAGCAACTCAGCAGAGATCACTGCTGGGATGGAGGAAGGAGACTGTGGAGGTGAGACCTGCCTGTACCAGAGTTTTGTTAGCAATCTCATAGGCACTCAAGTCTTCAACAGGATGTGGAGCCAACCCCACAGGACAGGTTGGGGGTCCAGGGAACAATGCCAGGGCTGTGAGGGCTCTGAAGGGAGGGAGCCTGGGCTCACAGCACCTGCGCTACCACTCTCTACCTGGCTCTTGGTTTCTCGCATTGCAGATGCAGTATCCCTCAGCAAGCTCCTGGACTGCAATTATGCCTGAAAGGATAGCACAGCCCTGAGTCTGAATTTATTTTTGGAATCTGCAGGAATAGAGAGAGGAGCAGTGTCCTTCACTCATTTTCAGCCTGGTCTGCTGAGGCCTTCCCCTTCTAGTCATGGGCTCAGTGATTCCACAAAGACAAGCAGATTCATACACAAGGTAGGTACAGGACAAACTAGGAACTGCGTCAGTTGAAAAGGCCAGATGTAATAGTGTTCCTTTAAATCATAATCCTTCGTGTAATATCACACTCAGTTGTCATAGAAACCATGGCATCACTAAAACTTACAGCTCTTGATCCAGCAAAACAGTTGAGCATTTGCTTTTAATATGAAGTATGTGCTTAAATCCCAATTATTTCTATGGCACTGCTTGTGTGCCTTGAACAAAGCCTACACTTTAATTTTTTGCTAGATGAGAGTGATGGGGGCCAGTAAAACCTTCTGGTTGCTTTAGTTAAGCCAAAACAGCACGCATGTTTCACAATCCTCAGAATTACCAGTACAGGAATGGTCTAAAGAGAGTCCAAGCAGAAGGTTTTTAAGAGAATATGTTGGAAATTGAATGCTTGCTTACATCACATCACTGTCTTTGCTTCTGCAACCTGAAAAAGCATTAGAATAATGCTTTTCATAATTCCTTCCAGTACTTAAGACACTGGGTATCTTTTAATTCTATTGACTGTATGAAGAGAATAATTTTTTTTATGACTCTAGAAAATATAGACATTTGATCATAATTTTAGTCTAACACAAGCATTCATGCTCCCAAATTAAATATCAATTTTAATATAGCTGTTCACATGGTATTTTGTATTTTTCTTTAAAGACTCAGTTCTGGATTAAGTATTTAAGAATTGCTGTTTTCATTTTAAGGTATGTTTTAGCACTCAAAGTGCCTGAAAAAAGTATGAAAATATCCTTATGTCTCCAAGAAAACAAAAAAACCCTGGACACAAATTAAGAAAACCCTGCATATATTTTAGTTCAAAGATCTGGGGTTTTTAAAACATCTTTTAATTGGGTCCATGCTTTATGGTTCTTTGAATAAGTGTCAATGTTGAATATTCCATTCCTGTTGCAAGTACATTTGAAAGATAACGTGCTATTTTTACTTATTTACATTAACAATAGTCTTTTGTTCCCCAGATCATACTACAAACAAAATACTCGGGATACTTGTTCAGTGACTAAATGTTGCCCTTCAGATAGGGCCTCATTCACAGCTCACTGGACTTGATGGGCAGGCGTTCCCTGGAGCTCAATGGGCTGTTTATCAGAATTAGACAGGTGGTTTAGTCTATATATTCCTGGTTTATAATTCATATTTGTTGGTCCCATGAGTTGTATGGAGTTGTTGCTATTGCTCTGGCTGGCCAATTTGAGTAACAAAACAGTGAGAAGCATGAATTCAGCAACACCAGGTCCATCAAAAGTTAATGCTTTGACTAATTTCAGCAGTTGATAACTGGACCTACACACAACTGTTACAGCTGTTCTAGAAAGTTACACATTCACGTCTAGTCTGTGTTTGTACCAAGGAGACCTGTTCTGCAGATCTTCTATAGATGCAGGTGGTAGTAACTCCACAGTGAATTCAGTGCCTTCATGACACTTTCTGCCAGCAGAAAAACATAAGATCCCAAAGGCATAAGCTTTTGTGGAAATGAAAGCAGAAGGTTAATAAATGTGGCTGAGTCACAATTCACTTCCAATTCAGAGAATCCTTGTGAACAAATCTTCCTGCTATTTACTGGGCTCTACCAGGTGGTAAATCACTGTGTGTTTCTAAAAGCTCTTCTTGTAAAAGGTTAAAATTTTGTGAATGGAAAAAGGGTTTGAAAATGTTACTGGCTAATCTCCTTGCCTGGAGAGGAAGGTATAAGCCTTTGTATAACTGCAAAGATAAATCAACAAGTATGCTGTTGATTTTGCTGATTCTAGAGTACCTGGACAAAAAGACAGAATCTAATCTGTAAAAACATTTTATTAAATAGCATGATTGACGTGAAGAATGAATAAGGATTTATGGTCAGCCATATTCACTCACAAGGCCAACAGCCACACAGAGGGATAGTTCCCCAGATTAGTTGTTCGGGTTAATATTACTGTATATATGTAGTTAATTTAAGCCCAGGTCAGCTGTCAAGAAGCTGAGAATGAGACAGGGAAAGGGGACAGTAAACCACTTTTCTGTCTTACACTTATGGGGCTCATGTTCAGTTTTGACACAGCTCATCTGAGTCTAAGTATTCACACTGTTTCAGTGCGTTCCCTGAAGTCCATTGGAGGTGATGGATAAAATAGGATTGACTGTCCTGAATGCTTGAAAATAATTTCAGAGCACAGAAAAGGACCACTGCCTTCTTTTACTGGTATCTCTTCTTTTATCTTCAGGGTTGTCGACATGACGGGGGCTTTTTTCTCCTCTCAGGCACACAAACTGTTAAAACCCGCCAGCCTCGGTAAGCCTGTACCTGCTTCTCCTCCCATGCCAGTGCAGTCGGGCAGGCTGCCCCGAAGGGCACCGCCTGGCCCGGGAGAGCCCTGGAGCTGCGTGGACCAAAATCCCTTTGGGGAACACCCGTTTCCAATCCTCTTCCTGCAGCAAAATCGCTTGGCGCTAGGTGGTAGTGTGTGCTCACTGAAAAATGCCGGGGTTGTGTCGCGGGGGAATTTAAAGAAGGGTTCGGATCGTTTAAAGAATCATCTCCAATTGTATTAGCAGTAGAAAAATGATTTAATAGAAATTTATATGAAAGTGTGACTTCACAGAATTCGATGGCCAGGTTTACTCTATTGCTTAGTACATGGGTGAAATGCACTCAGGAAAATTAAATTAGAATCAAACTAAACATATATATATGGACTGAAAATGTAACAGGGTAAAAGGGAATGTTACAAAGAATTAATTTCCTGTGATTTGTGCAAAGATTGGGAATGTGGGAAAGGGTAAGGGAGACCCTCCCTTTGAATCATGAGGTTCAGAGAAGACCCCCTTGCTTTCTAAACTCCTATTGGAGTCTAGGTGTGGCTGGATCAACTCCTAGTCCCAGATTTGGTCAACGGTTTATATCTGAAGGGATTATGAGTATAATAGCTTAAAATTCATTCACAGTTGAACAAGATTCATGACAGTAATTTAAGTATAAATTTGAAAGTAATAACTTATAACATACTTGCTATGATATACTTATCATAGACTAGTACACAAGCATGCATAAAGACACTAAGAGATATGCATATAAGGCAGTAAAAGAGAGTAAAAGAAAGTGAAAGAGAGAAAAAGGGATATACCTGTTAAAAATTCCCCTTGAGGTCAGTGAAAATATTCACGTTGAATGCTTCAGCATCTTTCTCAAATGGGCGAAAGGTCAAGCCTCAAGGAGCGGAGAGAATCAGCCCAGGTCGTGTCAGCTTTCAGTGACAGACCTCTGATTATTGCAAACAGGAAAGTTTGTGAGCTCTGAGAGGCATCCCAGTCAGAGGGAGATGCTGGTTGCAGCCTGCTGTGGTCCAGGAGAGCTCAAAGGGCCTCACTTAGTGCCACTGTTTATAGGTTCAGGAGATGATTGACTTTTGTCATCAACAAATTGCTGGAATCCCAGCTTCGCTGGGAAGTTCTGAGACTGTCTGAGAAAAACTTAAAACATAGATATGGGCTACTCCAAGATTGTCAGGGAAGGCCTGTAAGGTCTCGAGGTTGTTACGAGAACATGGCTATCTCTACTCCTGTCCCCCGCCTCCACTGGGCAGCAGGAGTCCTTGAGATGCATGGCATATCTCCTTGTCTTAGCTGTGTAAGAGTTTCTGGTACAGTAAAGGGTCGCTTAACTGCCCAACTCATTACACTTATGCTAAGGCCTAGCAAGCCTTGCCGAGTTCGTAAATCAGCCTGGAGAGGGGGAAAGAAATGCACCCCCACATGTTGCTAACAGGAACTGACAGAAATTCTCAGCGAGGCCAGCCTTGTCAGGGCTGTTAATACTGTCAGGAGTGCAGGAGAAATTAAAATTGGGTTACCAGTGTGGCAAGACTTTGCTCTTTGAAACATCTGGGCCAGAGGAGATTTCTAAGCAGTCTCTAATCAACATTTCTTTCCTACAGCTCACCTTATCCAGCTTGCCCTGCCACTGTGAAATCATAGCCTTTTCCCTTGGCCTTCCCCATCATGCCCACCTTGGGCCACCCTTGTCCCTCCTTGGTGGCCACTCTTGGCAGCTCTTCTGCGCTACAGCATTGCTTCCTCAGAGATTTCTAGAGTCTTGTACGTCATCGTGGCAGGAAGCTTTGGGCTAACATTCAGGTTGTGCTTTCTTCTTTCTGGTTTAATTTCATTTTTCTTGCTTAAATCCCCAGCCTCCTCTGTATATCAATGCTAAATAATCCCTCTCTTTACTTAGTGCTCTCAGCCTGCAGATATTGGGAGCCAGAACACAAATGCAGGGCTGTGCAACTACCTGTACTATTGGTTATATGATACAATCATGTGCTAGTGCAGGGAGGCGAGGATAAAGATCCTTTAACTCCTTCCCTCCAGCCCTGTTCCTCTTCTCTTGTCCCTGTGGGAAGCTAGTGTATTGCTATTTAACTGTCCTTTAGTTGAAGTGTTTATATAAGACTGGTTCTTCAAGCCAGATGAATCTTCCTCAGCCAGGTAGGGGACAAGTTAAGACTCTTGTCTAGAGAAAAAATCACCCTGGTGAGCTTATTGCCACACTCTGCATTCTTGATGCTGTGTTCTGCTGAGGTTGTTCTGTGTTGTGCCTGGAGCTAAAGTGAGTGTAAGTCAGATCTAGGTTTGGGGGGTGTAAAGGAGAATCCTAATGGATGTTGGCTGCATCTGAGAAGCTAGCTCTGGTGTTTAGTCCTTTTAAGTCCCACTTCAGAAATCTGTCCTCCAAGTCCCACACTTTGCTCTAATTTTTGATAATTTTCTGCCAAGATAACAGTTGCAGTGTTTTAGGTGCAGTTTTGCCTCCTGTGTTTATCAAGGAGCTTTCCTTTCTTTATGCAATGATACTGGCAAACACCACTTAACATTATATGGATGTTGCTCTTAACTGCTTCTTGAATTTGTTGGACTGTTTAAATTTGATAGAAACATAGAGTAAAATACGATGTTCCACAAATTTTCTAAAAATGAGTGACTAACTAGAGGAAAGAAAGTGTTCCCCCTTTCAGAAACATTGATAAGACCCCAGTCTTAACCTGTCCACAAACCAGAGCTTATCTGTGCATACATAGAATATACTAGACAAAAGATGGAATCTTATCTATAAAAACATTTTCTTAAATAGACAGATTGAAGTAATGAATACAATAGAATATACCAGGCAGGATAGATTCTGAAAGCAGTCACAGCATCTGCTGTCTCCCCCAGCCAAAACAGGTGGTGAATGTGGGTGGAAATACGGAGAACCCTGTAGAAAATAAGAAATGTGGAGACATGGGAAGGAGCTGGGAAAGGGTGAGGGGATTTATAGCATGAGACCAAGTGAGATGCAGTGTGATGGTGATACAAAACCCATAATCTATAGGAAACCAAGATTCACTAGGTTTGTCGCTTATAGATCAAGGAGTTGGGTTTTTCTACCATTTCTGATTTTTCTGCACCTCTTAGGATTATTTCCTTGTTCTCATTGTTATTCAAAATGCCTCTCTCTGTCATCTGATAATTTCAGATTTCTAGATCACTATGAAAGTCTTCATCTCAACTCTAACACAGCACTACCATGATCCATTTTAAACACACTAAGTACCTTTCCCTGCTCAGTAATTTGCTATTTTTATTCCTTGTTCACAATTCTTAAGCCAGTTCTCAAGCTATGTGGGTGCTGTTATGTCAAGAGATGTGAATTAATGTTATATTCAGAGGTTTGTGATTCAGTCTCTCAAATGTTTGTTTAAAGCCAAGTATGTTGCTTCTGCTACTTCCCTTTTACTCACTTATGTTGTAAATCTATAGGAGGTTCCCTTCCTTATGAACTCCAGGGCAAATATAACTGCTTGTGAGTCTGTTATCCTTCATCTGTTTTAGTGGCTTTTTGTACTTAGAATTTGTTTCTAGCAGGAAAAGAGTCAGATTTACAGAATGGTAATTGGTGGGATCATTCTTTCCTGAGGCTTGGTCTTGCATTTGATTCTCTAAGACTGCCATTTTCTGTGGCGTTTTCTCAGGCAACTCCTCATACTTCAAGTCATCTCTATAATGGAAAAAAGCCTTATCTTTTCTGTCCTTCTTTCAACTATAAAGGTACATGGGTTAGTTTTCCAGATGTATTTCACCAGTTCTTTTCAGTGCTGTATCTACCAAACTCGATTTTGTGTTTGATATTTAAAAGTCACTAGATGCAGAATATGTAAAAAAATCCCATACCAGAGCTTGGTAGACCTTGACTTGTGGTCTATGGACGCCTGTGACCTCCAAATTGGAGAATGATTGAAAATCACTGATCTAGCTCACCAATTTTTTAATTCCTGTGAGTACTGTGTGATATCTTGGTAAAGCACAGCCCGCCCTGTTGTGGTGACAGTGAGGAAAAAAACCTGCTTATGATGTGCACTAGGGAGTAACTTAAGATCTGAGATTAACTGATTCCCATAAAACCTTCAGCATCATCTCAAATGGATGTGCCACCTTTCATGCTGCTTCTCCAGGGACCGCGGCCCCCGAGCCTCCTTCCATCCCTCTGTTCCGTGTCCCCTGAGAGCATTCTCAGCACAGAGGGATGGACAACACCCCACGTATGGGCTCTGACAGCTCCAATGGCACTTTTGCCTGCTCCCCTCAAGCAAGGAGGGTGTTAGGGTAGGACGGCACGTGGCTAGACACAGTGGAGTTGTGACTGTTTCAGTCTACAGAAAGGCTGTGAACAGAGCCGCTGCAGAGCTGGCCCCAGACTCAAGGTGTTTTTCCTCTTCTTAGACAGCTGGGCTCTGTTGACAAACAGCGTAAGCAGGACAAATCCCAGCACTGACACCAGCCTCACTGTGTAACTTTGATAAAGTCTCTTCCATGTCTGGGTCAGAAATTAAGTTAGCTGAGTTAGTGCAGTGCTAGACCATGATCGGGTTCTAAGACTGTCTGTACACCCAGTTCTGCAATAATACTGTGTCCCAAAAATGTACCTGACTTTCCCCACCTATAAAATGAGGTTGCATCTTATGCCTGTTTTAGTGTGATACTGGTAGGGTTAGTGTTTGTGCAGCACTTTAGACATTCTGTTGAGGGTTTGAACAGAGAGAGTACTGTCACAGGCACTGCTTTGTTCCCCAAAATCTAAACTTATCTATAAATAGTAATAAGAGTAATTGAGAAACCCTGGATGGTATGGTTGCTGAGATGCATTTGGTTTGTTTTCCAGGCTAAGTGACATGGTGATGTCTGATTGTGCTTGAAACAATAACTCTGACGTGCCCAGTTCATCTCAGTGCCTGCCAACTCAGATGCCCTGTGCTGATATTTTAAATATAGACAAAGTTAACTATTTCACTGCCTATCAAAATAGGAAAAAAGAAAGGGGATGAAGGAGCTGCACATTCAGCTGTGATTAAGATTGCGTCTGAGTGCTGTGAGTACTTGACCTAGGGATCTGCCCATTTCCCTGCTTCCCCCTCCAGCCAGAAATGTATTTAGCAGGACTGAGCCTGGCATCTGACCTTTGCTCCTGTACATCCCTTTTAAGCTTCTGTGATGGCAAGGGAAGATAAGCTTGCTGAGCCCTATAAGGCTTATGACTCTGTGTGGATCCCAAGGAAGGGGGTGCAAGTCTCAGGGAGTCCAGGGAAGGTGTGTTATTGTGCTCTGAACAGTGGTCCATGTAGCTACCTCTTCTCTCACTCATCTGGGTTTGGAAAAAAGATATCATATTTTCCTTTTTTCTCTAGCTTGTTCTGTTATTTTATTAAATGGCATGCCTCAGATATGCCTGCATGGTTCCTTATTGCTTTCATAGACATGCTTTTCATCTGTTTTTAAGAAGCTATGTAAGCCATAAAGGAGAACACTAGGCATGCTCCCTCACTGTGCTTTTTAAAGTACGCTCAAGGAGTTTGGTTTCTGATGTGTTAGTACAGTGGATTCTAATCCCCATCTGCAGCATTGCAAGACTGTGATTAACATGTCTTTGCTTTCCTGTGGCATCTTTTCTGCTAATAAATTAATTCCCACAACTTTCATGTGGAACAAAAATATATCATTAACTTTGCTTTGCAGACACTATTCAGCTTTTGACTGTTCTGAAATATACACTGTTCAGTAATATATATAAATATAGCCAGGACTACAAATCCACAAACAGTAATTGAAATCTTCACCAAAAGGTTATTGCTGTTTCCTGTATAGGATTACAAACCCTCTTCAGTGGCTGTGTAAAAACACCCTAAAGAAGGGACCTATCTGACTCCATCGCTGACAGCCACAGGAATGGACTTGGAAGGACTATAACTGAAAACTACTCTCTGACCATCCTGGGTAAAGCCATGCTACTTTAAAAAAAAAAAAAAATTTTTTTTTTTTATGTTAAACTCATGGCCATAGAATTTGAGTGCCTGCAGACACGCCCTTGAGCCCTATCCCTGAACATCTGGGCAACAGTACCACTATTTGTCCAAAGCTGCTCTGGGATAGGTTGGTTTTGAAATGCCATTCCTTAACTGTTAAAGCCTTTAAAAGTAAAATAGGTATGTGAGGGACTAAGCAATCCCATGTCCACTGCATGCTGTGCTTCATGAAACTGCGTTCTCCAGCCATTTCATCAGCTTTTATGCACTGATGTATGTTTTTTTCTAAAATGCTTTGAAAGTGGCTTCATTGTTGAAGCAATGACTTCTTTGATGCTGTGAGCTCAGAAGCTGATGTGAAAGCCTGGCTTTGGTGAGCAAGACGGTTTGGATTGTATCTTGGAAAAGTGGGATCCTCTTGAATAATTCTGCCTTTGCCCAAGGTTTCAAGTAAGGTTCCTGCCTTATCGTTCTCTTTATGGATATCAGGTATTATTTGTCTTTTCTAGTCTCAGGTTCTGCTACTACCTGTGAAAAAGCTTAAGTGCCTGTTTTACCCCAGGATCCGCTATTATCAAACTGCATCATCCATCACTAAAACCAATTTACACTTCCTCCCATCTCATTAACTTTATCCTTTTCTTTCTCCTTCTACCGAGGTTCAGGGTTACCAAAGATCCGGGCCTTCCTTATTTCTAAAATGGCAGTTCCTTCCTTGGTGCCTGCCATTTCTCTCAGGAAAGTGACATCAGAATTAAACAGAAAGACCCTTTCTAAGGGCTAGGCTGTAAATGAGAGAAGTGAGGTCAAAAAACAAAACCATAAACTACTCTCAGGGAAACAAATCAATCCTCTGCTAGGCACAAACACTCAACTGAACGTACAGGAGCTTCACTCAGGGGTAAAGCTGGAAATACAGCAGACCTGGAAAAGGCGTTCACAGGAAGAAAAGGACTAATATAAACTGAAATTCATCTGTGCTCTGGAACATGCTTTCTTTAAGCCCCAAACAACTCTTGCTTTCATCAAAGCCCACCCATCCTACATCTTTGTTCATTTCCTTAATGGCTCATCCTGAACTCACCTTTTCTTCAGTTCCCTTCGCCCCTTGCTGTCAGCTTACTGTCTCACCAGGGACATGCCTAGCTGATATGTTGGAGACAGGACTGGCAGTAAATGCTAACGGGAAAGAAAATTTTGGTCTAAACTGTTTGCCTTCTTTTTTTCTCGCTGGTTCTACCCAAGAAAGTGATGAGGAATCTGCTGTTTTGTCTGATGGTTTCAGTCGAGGACTCTTACAAAACTTGTTATATTTCAATGAAAGGGAGGGAAAAGAAACAAAGAAGGTTATGAAGGTATGTTATCTTCATAACAGAGAGGTTTGGCCAAAGTTCAGATCCCTGGAAGTGGAAATCTAGCTGTATGATAGAGAGAGGTTCCCATGATGTTGAAGATGTACATGCAGGAAGAAAGGTAGAAAAAAATGGTGTTTACGGGCAATATAGATCAAGGGAACCTAAGAGCATCTGTAATTACTAGAATCTGATACAATGCTTCTGAGGGTCTTTACCAGGATTAAAATCGTTTATTACACAGAGATGTCAGGTCTTCCTCTGTGTGCATTCATTTTGGTCTTTGGGAGACTCAGGATTTCCTGAGTCATCGTGAGATTCATGTCAAAGCCCCATGGCAAGTCCCTGAAGGAAGGAACAGGAATGAGTCAGACATGACGAACAACTCTTTACACCTCTGAAGCAGCCTCTGTATTCCAGAGAGCGAGGCAGCCCCAATGTGTTCTCAAGGTCTTATCACAGAAATGAATTCACAGGCAACGTCGCAGCTTGCACAATGCCTACTAAATACAGAGAAGTGCACCAGAATTTAGAGGAGTGGTGGCTGTGCAGCTGCACGTTGCTTCTTGAAGCCTGCAACAAAAAGGCAGACTGAAAGAGCTGAGGAAAATTCTAGACCAGACTTAAACAATATGTGGCTTGCAGGACATGCTTGGCTGATTAAGCAATTTGTCTGGCCTGTCGGATGGTCAGGAGACACCATGATGTTTGGATCACTGGGTACCTGAGAGAGGTTCTCATGCCTTCCACCAGCTTGCCGGCTAGTGCAGGTGAGGCATCCCCCCAGCCAGCACATAAGCACTTCTCGGCTGTGCAGCTGCCAAAAAAGGTGGGGTGTCACAGCCAGTGCAGAGGAGAGGGAAGGCAGATGGGAAGACAAGGAGAATGGAAGACCGGAGGTAGTGATAGAGGCAGTTCTGGTAAGGTATGACGAAAGGTGTGGTTTGAACTTGCTAAGCCTACCCACCTATCTGCTGCAGTGAGGCATTCTAGGCCAAAATCCTATCGTATGAGGGAAATGGGGCTGAGTCATCAAATTAATTCCTCTGCTCTTTCATGCATCACATCATCTAACACCTGACAGTCTGATTTGTTTAGTTTTGTCTCTGGTGTTCCCATAGAAATGCGCTTCCAGGCCCTCTCTTTCTAATAGGTATAGCCATCATTTTCTGCTGTTTATTTATAGCTAATTCGCCCTTATACTTAAACCTTTCCTTATTTCTCAAAGGTCTTCACCTTGCCTGTTGATGCATCGACAGACAACAGTCATATCCACTCTGTCTTCACTTTGCAGGCCATACAGTCTGAGGCAACACACAGTTCAGCCCTTCTAGGAAAGCTGAGTTGCACACACGGTATAACAGGAGTCTTTCAATGATACCTGAAGAAAACAGGTCTTTTAACTCTGGACTTTCTGGTATCTTTCATTCAGAGTATTTAACCAGTGTCAATCCTTCCTGGCTTCTTTTGTAGCAAAGTGTGCTCTTTGCAGCTCTCTTTGCTGGAGGGATAAGAGATTTCAAGCCCGCAAATCAGTAAGACTTCCATATGTTTGGAGTTGGGCATGTGCATAACTGTTTTTCTGGATCAAGATTAGAATTCTCACCACTTGACAAGATTCAGCTTGTGGTTTGTGAAGTGCTGCTAGCTTCTCTGGAATTGAAGATTTATATAAAATATCAATGTTAAAAAAAAAAAAGGCAATTACTTATTCCAGGTTTGTGTGTATGCGTGTGTGTACTACATTAATTAAAAGCTGGTTGGGAAACAAGAAGGACGCTCTGCAACAATAGCGACAACATTGCCTCTATCACAGTAACCTCTTTATGCTATGCGAGAGCTGATCTGTGTCCAAAGATCCGTCAACTGTCTAGAGACAAAACCGAGATGGAAGGGGACAAATAAAGGTACAGAGATGATTTTTCCGGTGTCAGGAAGGTGACAGAAATGGAGGCAGCATCTCTTGATCCCTGGATGTAGCGAGTATTCACTTTACTCTGCTTTCATGCTTCCTGGTGCTTTTTCTTGGGGGTGAAACGTTGTACAAACGATTACAGGGGAACTTAAATGCGACACTAACACTTTTCCTTGGCCTCTGTATTGCTGCTTTCCAGCCTGCAGAGATCAACACCAGGTTTTATTTGTACCGATCCGTCACAAGTGTCGGGACAGGAATTCCTGGTTTATGTCGGCGGACGTCTAGGAGTCCTGGAGGACTGACAAGGACTCCGAGCTGACAAGCGCAAAACACAAGCTGCAGTTTTTCCTCGGCAAAATAAAAGCGCGGTGAGGAAGGCGGACCGCGTGCCCTTCGGCGGGGCTGAGCAGTAGAAGAGAAGGGAGAAACACGGGTAAGCAGGTCCCCGCGTTTCGGCACCCGGCTGGCCGGGAGCGGGGGGGGGGCGGAGGGCTCCGAGCCGGGGCAGCAGAAGGGGCAGCGCCCGGGCAGGGGTTGGGGCAGGCGGGCGGGCAGCGGGGGCCGGTCGCGGCGCTGACCGAGGGCGCTGGGGCGGTCGCGGGGAAGGCGGGCGGCGGCCCCGGGGGGGAGGAGCGGGGGGCCGGCCCGGCCCTGCTGTGCGTGTGTCCCGGGAGCGGGGCCGGCCTAGCGGGAGGAGGGCAGGGCGAGGGCGGGGCGGCTGGCGGGCCTGGCCCAGCCCGCCGGGGAGGAAGGGGAAGGGAAGGGGGAGCGGGCTGCGCTGTTGCCCTTTTAAGCGAGCGAGTGGGTGCAGGAGGCTGGTACAAAGGGGGCTGCCGCCGCGCTCGCCGTCCCCCCCGCCGGCTGGGGCTGCCCCGGCCCCCCCCCCCCCGCCCTCTCGCCATCTTCCGCCCCGCAGGCGCGGCCGGGGCCAGGGTCGGGCCGGGCTGAGGCGGAGGGAGGCGGCGGCAGCAGCAGCAGAGCGGGCTGAGGCGGCGCAGGCCCGGGCCCGGAGATGAGGCCAGGATGTCGGTGTCAGGGCTCAAGGCCGAGCTGAAGTTCCTCGAGTCCATCTTCGACAAGGACCACGAGCGCTTCCGCATCGTCTCCTGGAAGCTGGACGAGCTCCACTGCCAGTTCGTGCTCCTGCCGCCGCCGCCGGGTTCCAGCCCGCAGCCGCCGCCGCCGCTCACCATCCACTGCAACATCACGGTGCGGGGGCCGGGGGCGGCGGGGGAGGGCCCGGGCACGGCCCGCCCTCGCCATTGTCTGCGGGGCGCGGGGAGGGGGCGCAGCCGCCGCCGCCGCGGGGGTGACTCAGCACCGGGGGGGGGGGGGACGGGACGGGACCGGGACCCGGACCCCTCCGCCCGCCGCGGGGGGCCGGGGGGGGGGGGGCGCTGCCGAGGCGCCTGGGCCCGCTTCCCCCCCGTGGCTCTGTGTTTCCTTCCCCCCCCGTCTCCGCCGCCACCGTAACAAAAGTTAGGGAGCGGCCTCGCCTCCCCGCCGAGGCGGCGGGGGCTCCTCCGGGGGAGCCGCGGCGGCGGGTGCGGGGGAAGGACGCGGGCCGGCGCGCCGCCTGCCGCCGCCTGCTTCGGGGCCGGGAGCCGCGAGCCGGAACAAAGGGCGGCCGGGCCCGGGCAGCGGGGAGAGAGTCCCCGGGCCGGCTCCCCGCCGCGGGGCCATCCCCCGGGGCAGCGGAAGGGCGACGGGGAGAGCGGAGTGGCCCTCTCTCCCTCCCTGCCTGCCTCCCCCGTCCCTGCGGCCTCTCGGCGAGGCAGCCGGGAGTGTTTTCCTCCCTGCCCCGAGAGGTGGGAAGCCCGGGAGGGAGGCGGAGGGCGAGCGCTTTACTGAGTGCGCCACACCGCCGCGGCCTGGAGCCGGGCGGCCCGCCCTGACCCGGGCGGGGAAACGCCGCACGGGCGGGCCTGGGTGGCGGCGGGCCTTCCCCCCGTGGGGGTCAGCCCCTGAGGCTGAGCGGCGGCGAGAAGGACGGGGAAACTTTTAGTTCTTGCCGTGGTGGAGGGATAAAACAGTGCCTCTGGTCTCCTGCCGAGTAGTTGTTTTGTCATAGCGGTAGCGTTTAAACTTGTGAAGGGGGTACGAGCAGCCTTGTCGAATCTGAGGGGCTTCTGCCCGCGGTTTGTTTTGGCATTTCTCATTTCTGGCTTTGGGGTTTGGTGTCGTGTCGTCGTCCCCTGCCCTCGCCCCTTAAATTCGTTGGGGTTTGTTTGTTTGTTTTAAACGAGTAGGAGGGAAGCAGAATAAAATGTTCAGTGTTGTGTGCCGTGGTGAAAATCCTCTGTGTTTTAAAAAGTTTAGGGCTTAAACTTGCCGAAGGATTTGAATACATTGGCATCTGTGAGTCGTCTACAGGAAAGTGCTGGAGGTTCATTTTTGTTGGACTGGTTGTCATTATAAACGAATTTAAATGCCGTATTGAGATTCAGCTTAAGAGTATTGAGAAATTTTGGCTGGGTGAAAATAGGGTTAGTACATTTGGGTTTGAGGAAGGTAAGCTCTAGAGCTTTTTTCATCTTCTGCCTGTAAAAGGGTAAAAGTTTCAAACAGATAGTGTGGAGGTAGAAACATGCATGTAAGTGTAAATATTTGAGTACTGAAAGATGAAAATGTGCATGCGAACCAGGCAAATCTAATAATCTTGATCAGATCCTTACTTGCTGTAAAATAACTTTATGAAATTAAAGGAGACTTGTTAAGAGGATCTTTCAGGTTCTACAGTTAATTGTCATGAGAAATCAGTTTTGTGGTCATGGGACAGGTGTTTGTTTTACCAGACAGTTGTATATACTTGTAAGATGTAAGATGTTCTATATGGTAAAATAAGCAAGATGCTTTGGTGTTCTTGTTTTTAGACATGACCTATCAAGTGACTTCCTTTAAATGTTTTTTTGTTTCTTTGTTTTTATTCAGTAGAGAGCATTTAATTGCTGAGAAGTCTGGCTGTTTCTTTCCCTACAACATGATCTATTTCATCAGTCTCTCTCTAAAGAGTAAAATAAAAGGTTTGGTGATTGTGCACCCTCAGTTGCCAGTTGAATTCTTTGTCAAGTGACAGCTAACAGGGAAGCCAGTAGTAAGGCCTGAATTTTTTGGTGCCTTGGAGTTGTGCTGTGGTGTATATCTACTTCTGAGGCTGCTTTTGTTGTAGCTACTTTTGATAGTAATTCCTTCTTAACTTGCAAAGAAATATGTCCACTTGTAGGCCTTTGGTTGAGGTGTGTCTGAGTAAGCAAGAAACAGGCTTAGGTCACTCTTGGCATTTTTATGTATTAATGAGGAAACAGTGTCTGCAATCTGCTATTACAGTCACTTGCCCTAAAGGTCAAGAGGTCTTTGGTGCGCCATTCGAATTGTGGCACACAAACTGGCAAAAAGAACAGGAAAAGAGCTGTTTCAAACCTTAGAGCCGAGACTTCTGCTTTGAAAAAAGGCTGTGTCTAGGCTTCTTGAAACTTCTGTTTCACAGTTGTCCGTGAGCAGCTTGATGCTTTCCAATGGTCGCTAATTTTTGGCTCTTTGAGGTAGGGGGCTATCTTCCCCATGTGTTAAAAATAAATGGGAGAGGGCAACCTGAGATACAGAGGTGGCTCTCTTGAAGCAAGTGGGCAGCAGGTGGCAGAGCCAAAAAGAGAAGGCTGACCTCTGGACTTCTGTCCTAGTTTTTTGACACAAGTGTTAGAACTCAAAGTATGACAAAAGTGATTTATTCTTCTTCCCCTCCCCTTCCCCTGAATTGAGTCTCTTGGCTCTGACTCCTAATTCCCTCCAGGTCTTTTTATGTAGGTACTGTAAACTAGAAGAGCATAAGTCTTGTTTACTGTGCTTCAGTGGATCTGCAGGTACTGTGGGAACTGGAACTTCAAATGGTGGTATTAGCAAGTAAAAGCTGGTAAGGCTATAAAGTTGTTGGTAAATATGTTTTCTTGGGGAGATTCACCCTCTGCATCAGAAGCTGCTTAGTGCTCTAGATCTGTAGTGCAAATACATAACTTTAGCTGTTTGCTTCTTTTAGCCAATTTAACCCCTACAATACTGATCAAGCCAGGATATTTCCCTTACTCAACAAGAGCTTACAGTAGATTGTGCGTTTGGATGCTCAAGAATTCTGTTAAGGGGAAGAGTAAGTACAAAGCTCAGT
The DNA here is from genome assembly GCF_026419915.1 of Harpia harpyja. Lineage (NCBI taxonomy): Eukaryota > Metazoa > Chordata > Aves > Accipitriformes > Accipitridae > Harpia > Harpia harpyja. The sequence continues at coordinate 36,046,004 of NC_068953.1, forward strand.
AATCACTTTTTTCTTTGTGGTTCTGTTTGGGTACCTCAATATTTTACCTAAAATGAAAGCTGTCTAGCAGTGTGTACAGATGCTAAAGTTACTGGATGGAGAAAAAACTGCTAGGGAAGGAAGTTTCCAATAGCTTCTGCACTAAGTCTGAAAAGAGACCCGATAACTAAGTTGCTCTGATCTTCACAATGGATCTCTTTCTTTTCTCCAGTCTAGAGAGAGAAGGCAGAGGAAAGAGGAAACGTCCTCCTGGAGAGCTGAGGGAGAATGTCTGCTTAGGAACTGCATGGGTCTCCACGAGTTTCCTAGACTAAATTCCACAGCTTGATTAGAAGTCTGCCCTGGAATTCCTCACTGAGATGATTTTCTGATTGTCTGCAGTATGAATTTGTAGAACTGTCAAAGTTAAGCATTTGCTGCAGCATCCTAGGAGTGGTCTACCTGTGATACTGAGCAGTGCTTGAAATGAAAGGAAGATGTATTTTACTCGGTAGCTTTTCTGTTTCATAAAGTGACAGGCAAGCTTTGTCCAAGTCTGTCCTTCATGATTTCTGGTAGTGACCCATATTGGAACTTAAATGGTTAATCAGATTATTTTAAGAGAGGCACTTCAGGGTGGAGTCATCCCTGTCAGAAACATTGCTGCTTATTCCTGAGAACTGTCTAATTATTGAACTTGTTCAGGCTGTGTACCTTCACATTCCCATTTTGTTATGCCAGCAGCAGTGTCTCCATTGTGGAGTCTTATTTCTGTTTTTCTCAGGTTTCCTTTTTATTTAACAGCAGTATTCCAATTAATCAAGTTCAATAAGCCAGTGTCCTTTACAAAGTATTTGTATTTTTCCTGGTCCTGTTCCGCATGTTTTTTGAAATGGTATCAAAACAGTGGCCTTACCTAGAGGAGTGTGTTTATTGATTGTGACTTTAGGTAAGTGTCTTTCCATGCAACTTGTAGTTTCAGTTTGGTACCTTATCAGACTTTTGTCATAGTATTCCAAAGGGTATGTTAGAATTATTCAATCTTTTCCTTGTTACTGCAGGAGAAAGGACTGATTTGGATTGCTGTAAGCATCTTGTATTTTCTGTATAATCTCTTCAGAGAGAAACTGGATATTAATATATCTCCACCCGTACACAAGACTACTATTGAAATTCTGTGTCCTCAAGTAGCACTTGCAGGTAGAACAGGGTTTGTGCCAGCTCTGAGCGGGAGCAGATTTTGCCCCAAACAGGGGGCTCTGATGTGCAGGGGTATCCTTCACACATTAACAATTCAATTCAGCTGGTATGGCTGACTCCAGTATACTCTTGCTTCTCTGTTGGAAAGAAGTATCTTCTGCTTTCACTGAAAAATACCCTGCTGCTAAATCGGACTTAGAAGCTGCTATGAAAGGCTTGAAAAGGTTGCTGTCTACAGATAACTGCAATTGATGGGAGAAGACTTTATTTTCCCTTCTAAACCAGAATCGATGAAAAGATATTACCTATGAAGCTTTTGACAAGTTGGGTATGTACAGGAAGTGAGTGTTTTAGAACGTGCAATAGTTCTTCAAAGGTGTAAGACTTTAATATTAAAAGCACTCCTCGCTAATTCCTAGACAGCTGATAACCTTTTAAAAAGGTTATTTGTACACAGAACTAACCACACAATGAATGAGGCGTTCAGTTCAAACCACAGATTTTTTTTTTTTTAGATCACTAGACATTCTGTAGTGAGGTCAAGACCTTTGTCTTGCAGCATATGGATACCAGGACTAAAGAAAAGCATACACAGCTTTATCTTCACAATATTTACTTTTCTAACTTGAAGTAGACATACTTGGTGTTTTAAAAAAAGGCACTCAAGTAACTATTTTCAAATATAACTTAGGCAGTAGAAATTGAGAAGTTTAGTCTTGTTTTATTTAGCAAACCAAAATTAAGCAAACAAACAAACAAAAATACTAGAGGAGTTAGGATTTTAACTTCTCTTTGTATGCCAAGACTGTAATTGGAGAAAGAATATTGCAAAAAGGAGTAGGGGGAAACTTTTGTGTCTGGAAGACACAAGACCTTACTTTCTGACACCACAGCTTAATTGTGCTGTGTGTGAAAGGCTGTAACCAGTACTTCAGGACTTTGCAGGCAGTTGTTCTGTCCCCTCCATAATGTATGAAGTGCTCCTAAAATATCCTTGAAAGCCACAATGGCGGGCTTCAAATATAAATACTAGCTTATGTTGAGGTTTTAATGTACAGGAAATTGCACTTATTTGAAATGGGTTACTCATGTGAGTTAATGATACAATAGTTTCTGAACTGGGACTGTTGTGGACCTCAGAAGAGCTCTCCCTGCACTTTGATAATTAAAAGAAGTTGTATAAAAAGAATTATATTCTTTTTACTCAGCATGCTTCCTCATGTTAACTGTTCAGGAGGTTTTTGTAAAAGACTGGAAGATACCTGGTAATTTTTGTATGTTTCTTCATCTTCACTAGTTTTTCAGAGACTAACTTAGAGTAGGGCTACTTTGTAACAGGGATTTGCTGGTATGTGATGGTTGCCTTTGATTTGTGTTGCCAGTGAAATTTACTTTGTGTCAAAATTGGAGTAGTGGTAGTTGGCCTTGCCAGAGAGCTTTCTTATGCTACAAGAAGCAAGAGAATGTACTGCTAATCTTGATCCCCCCCCCCCCCCCCTTGGGGGGCTGGGGGTGGAGGGGTGATGGGTGCAGGGCATGCTAAGATTTTGGCTTTTTTTGTCAAAGCTTTTTATGAATGAAATGAGAAAAAAAAGGGAGTAGTGTAGAAAGTGTGTTCTATTCTGGAAAATAAGGTTGCACTTCCAAATTTATCATGGCAGTCTGTCTACAAAGGAACTTTGTAAAATCAGATGTTATTAATGGAGTTGATCAAGTTTGTTCCCAAAAAAGAATAACTTCATTCTGTCAGACTTATGCAGACTAGAATGACTCTGCAGGTGTTTTTTCTGTGTTATGCCAGGTGATACTGTGTATTGATGACATGTTGATATTCCTCAACATGAATTAAAAATTACGATTGCTAGGAAGAACAAAGTATGATTGTGTCCTGTGCGCTCTGTAATACTGCTGTTGCTTGCAGACCAGCAAAGGCTATGTGCCTTGTGAGGTGGCCAAAATTGAGTTTACTGGATTAAGGACCTGGCTGGCATGTAAAAATTCTTTACTGGGTTATTGTTAATCTGGATCATTTCCCAGTCTGGTTCACTGCGTGGCTGCACAAAACAGCTGTACCGTCACAACAGAGGGCATAGGAATGAGTGAGTGCTGGGGAAGACTGCTGAAGCCAGCATTGCCAACAGAGAGCTGCTTGCCAAGCTCTGGCTGAGTCTGCAGCAGCACTTGGGTTCGCTCCTGTGTGGAATATCCGAGCCGGCATCAGTCCAGTGGGCCTACGTGAGTGCCTGGTTTGTTACAGTTACAGCTAAAGAGAGACAACTGGACCAGACTAACTGGAAGTAGTTTGTTTGTTTACTTGTAAAATCAAATTCCTTTCAGGAGAATGGAAGATACAAAGATGGAGACAGTTCTTTAAATAGTTTTATTTAAAAAAAGACAGGGCAAAACTGGATAGGAACAAATGTTTGTAGAAGCTGATTAACAGAAACAACTACTATTTTAGTTATGCCTCTGTGGACCACTGTTCAGTACTGTCAGGTTGTTTGCCTTTATGTGGTTTTGAAAGGTTAATAAACCCCTGAATTCTTGGCTGAAGTTGTATGGGCTTTTTTCTTTTTTTCTGGTTTTTTTCTTTTTTTCTTTCTCTCTTTTCTCCCCTTTTTTTTTTCTTTAGACTATGAATGGTAATATGTCATTTTTAAGAGATGTGATAGTTTATGATTTAGTAAGCATTCCACTGTATTTCTTCAGCTGCAAGCTCTGTAGGAGAAGTGAAAATGACCTGTCACCAGTTGATAGAAGACAGCTGGAAAATGAAATGACTGATTATAGTAAGGAGAGGATATCTAACATTTAGATCTTATATCAGCCTGCCTGTATTCAGTACAGTTGAAGCTAATATGATCAGAATAGTTCTCAGTTGATCTTTGCTGGAAACAAGCATACCAGTTAAAGTGTGTATTACTGATTTGTTGCTTCCAGCTGTGATCTTTAAGTGTGGTATTAAAATAATGACCTTACATGTTTTGTTTCTTTTTTGTTATCTCATGCATACAAGCCATCCTGGTGTATTAAGTACTGTAGAGCAGTTAGTGCGTGGTTTCTTGAGATTTAGTTTGGACTGTATTCTCCTTTCTCCCAGAGCTCTAATTTTTTTAACCCCCCCGAGAGAAAGAGTTCAATACGGTTGCAGATCTTGCAGTAGCTTCTTCAGTGTGTATTCAGAAAGGCAGAAACATAAGCTCTGTCAGAACTTGTATAGTGGTATTAGAAAAAAATTGAAGCGTTCCTGTGCAGTGGTGTTCAAGATACCACAGGCTTCCTTGAATTTTTGAAGTAGGAAATAACTGTGGTAAGAGTGTGGTATTTAACTTATTAATGGTAAACGTTGGTTGAACTCCATGGTACTGAAATTTTGCGTGTGGGGGACAAAGTTCCATCTAAATGGCTCTAATCTGAAGGCCAGTGACTTAAGCAGCAGTCAGGGCAGCTGCGTACGTGTTGCTCTGAAGGGAGAGCTTGGGAACCTGGCGGGTGGTGGCTGGAGTGGTACTTAGGTGTAAGAGCAGTAGAGCAGCAGGACCTCTGTTAGTAGTGGGTAAGAATGAAAAATCCTTGTGTCTGCAGATGTGTCTGGAGCACAGCAAGTTTGTAAAGAGAAAAGGCAGAAAAGAGGAGAGTTGTTCTCAGAGAGGGGGAAAGGGCACAGTGCCTTTGATGGAAGAGGGGCTGAGTGATTTGAACACTTGAAAGATGTAAATTCCTGAAGAAGAATGAAGAGGAGAACATGCTGGATTTCTGAGTGACAGCAGAAGTGACATCAGGCTTTGCATGCTGTGGAGTAACCGTCTAAGTGATAAAGGCAAGAGCAGGTCTGCTAGGAAACTTCTTTTTCAAGTTATGTCAGGGAGAGAGTGACATGTTGCAACTTATTTAAAACCACTTCTTCAGTTCTAGCCATATTAGAAGGCATTTCTTGCTACTCTGTATTTGTGACACTAATGTTGATGATACCTTTCTGAATGTACTTGTCTGTATAGTTGCAGAAGTAGGCGATTAATAACTCTTGATGATTAGAACGAGTTGATAATTTGTTTCAAGTAACTGGACTTACTTCAGGAATTTAGGCACATAAGATACTGTGCTGCTGGTAAAGAAAGAGCGTTGGAGAGACAGATTTGCAAAATAGCTATCTCTTTAGTGCGTGTGTCTAGCTGCTTATTAGATAAACCATTGCCAGCTTGAGTGTATGAATAATGCACGCATTAAAGAAGAGAACCCCTTGTGGCTGGGGGCTCTAAAACAACCATCCTCTGACAACTGTCAAGACAAGCGTACAAGCACACAGTGGGTTTTTTGTGTGTGAGGAGCAAGATAGGTTGATCCAACTGCTGCGAGGTGCTATGGTAAAAATCTGGATTCTAGTCTCAGCTCTACAACCTGCTTCCTGATAAGCAAGTCAGTCTTCGGTGATGATGTGTTCTTTGCTCAATTTTCAGTGTGGATGATCTGTAACCTTATTTGTTGCCATTAATAGTATTGGCAAAGGAATGTTCCTTAGCTCACTTAACTGGGTTGGTCCTCAACAACAGTTTTCATTTTCAGAGACTACACACTGCTCTTTGAACAACTGTCACTTGCTATGCTGTTAGCTAAATCATGCTTAGTTTTAACTTAAGAGTTGTGCTTGAGCAACAGTACGTTAGCATTAGGTGGATTTTACTTTGGGTCCATACAAAATGTTAAGAGTGTTTGTCTTTTCTGTGAATTTCTTTGAATGGATAGATGGCATGCTGCATTACGATGATGACCTGGAAAATAAAATGTTGCTTCACAGTGAAGATCAATAACTATGTTTTTAATCAGAGAAGTGCCTTTTTTGCTTTTATGCTCAAAGTTTGTATTTTAATTTTATGTAGTTGTGTTATACTGGATGACAAGTAGCCTGCTGCATTCTATTTGGTAAGGGGAGTGGATGAGGTTGTGACAACTTATGAGAGAGCCTGATAAACCTATTTTTCCAAGGGTAATGTGCATTTTCACGTATCAGAATTGGCAATTGGGACGTTTTGTGTAGATTAAATAGTTCAAAGAGTGACTGGCTGTAAAAACCTGACCGTAAGATGTGTGAGAACTATGATACCACATCTGCATTCACATTTGTGACCATTTGAAGTCATATTTTGTGCCTTTGCTACTTTGGTTTTATGTGTTCTGGCTTCTTCTAAGGTAATGATGTTTAAGCAGCAAGAGATTTAAATGTGTGTACCTGGATAGAGACATGGAAGTAAAACACAGAAGTAGCTTAGATTATTTCACAAACTTTGAAATTACCGGCCTCTTGTATGTGCCTGTTTGAAAGCAGCATTTGCTTAAGTCTTTTCCAGGATTTTTTTTTTCCTTAAAATGTTCTTTTCTGTCTTAGCTTTATCTAAAGTAAAAAAGTTAAAAGATGCATAATAATTTCAACATAATTCTATGGGCCTGGGTTGAACAAATGAATTTGTGCAGATGAAGCTGCAAATCACAGGCTTCTTGGGTTTTGGAACAATTTTTACGCAAGTGAATTGCCATTGACATACTGTCCCTGTTCATACTTATGTAGCTATGCTGTGGTCACCATCTTATGAATATTGGCACTTGCAGATGCTGCTGAATGTGTATATTGCAAAAACTGTTCCATAATCGAGGCTTTCAGTTAATTTAAAAACATGCTGTAGTCCATGTGCACTTGAACTGAAAGTGGCTGTAGAAGGTGCAAAGTGGCAGACCATTGCATGTGTGTCTGTAAAAGCCTGATGTGTGACGGGAGGGGAACTGCTTTGCTCTGCCCAAGAGGATGTCTGTTGTGAAGACAAAAGTAATGTCCATAATCATTCTGTATTCTCTTTACAGAAACATTTCCTTGTGGTTACTTTTGTGGTAGCCTTCTGCAATCAGCAGAACTTGTTTGTACAGAGAACTGTATTTATTTTTGTTTGGGACAATTTCTGATTGTAGAATGAATTTTACAGGCACCTATAGAGTTGTGGTTTGTTACGGTCTTTTTGTTCCGTGAGGCACACGCCTTTGACCCTGCCTTCTCTAACATGGCTGTATTTAATAACATAAACAAATCTAAAACAAGATACTCTGCTACACTTGCCTCATTCCCTGGAGAGTGTGTGGGAGAAGAAAACCATGACCCTGTTAGTTGTGTTGTTTTAATACGTTCCTGAAGGTATTCAGTTCTGCAGTGATAAGCATATTAGCAGAACCTACACAGAACAGGATTATGGGATTCTTTCACCTACCTCCTGTAAAGGTGCGAGATAATGAAGCTCTTGCAGTCTCCAGGGGTCTGACCAAAGCATGCTGCTTCATCTGGGATTGTCTTGTATAGGCTGTAGTTGTCAAGACAGTCATTAAACTTGAGGGTAGAATTGCAGTAATTTTCTATGTTTAAGAGAGATATGTTTATTTTAGTCAGTTGAACTTGGTGTCTTGCCAAATATATGAGTTGTAGTAAGTATTCTCACTGAACTGAGCATGTCAGGCTTTGACTTCAGGAAGAGTGTAAGAAAATTAAAGCTAATACAAGCTTGCTTTCTGTGGTATAGAAACAGTTAAAGATCTCTGTTTAACTGAACTCCAGTGAATAAAAGATATTGTTCTGTTTATATGTATTGAGCAAGATAATAGTATGTTGTATACAATGTTAAAATTCAAAAGAAAAAGCAGGTTGAAAATTTCCCCTTGTTCAGTAGAGGTGAGTAAAATTCACTTTGCTTTCTCCCTACCCCCAATATTAAATTTTATTTTTAAACACCCCCACCCCCCCAGCATACACTTGTCCTTTAGAACTCTGGATCACCGAACTGTTAGGTTCTTCAAGAAATGACAGTTATTTCATATGTAAAAGTGCCAATTTTTACTTGAACTTGGAAATGTTAGAATATTGTAATATGTTCCATGACTCATTCAGTCTGTACAACAGAGCAAATGATGATGTCTGGACGTTTGAAAATACCAAGTTTTGGGGTTTCAGTAACTTGAGGTTTCTGGGAAATAGTTTTATTGAAGTTTCAAAAAACCTGAGTTGAAAGTGACCCTTCATGCTTTCTTCTTTATTTAATTATTGTAGAGAATGGGAGGGGAGGGCAGATGACAGTCTGCTGACTTTTAAAGGTTCTTAGTCTGTAGATTTCACGGGTACTCAAGTACCTAGTGGTAGAAAATGCTTACTTGCATCTTAAGCTGCCTTTGGAAAATTTGGCCACTAATAATGGGAAGCAGTCTGTCAGTTGTGTAATCACAACTAATACTCTTTTAAGGAGATGTAAGTACTAGTGTCTTACGGTCATCAAGCTAAACTTTAGCTTTAAGAATATCTTCTCAATTACTGATTTTTTTGTTAGTATTAATTCTGGGGTTTTTTGTTTGTTTTCATCTAAAGGCAGGCTGACACAGGTGAAAAATTCATAAGTAGTGAATGATTGACTAACAATTGCAAATAATATGTACTAAATTGTAGCTAATTGTGTAGTTTAATCTTCAGTGTTTTTTTGAATGTTCATGTAGGATGTGTATATGATCCCTAACCAGTGGGACTTGATTTTATTTTTTAAAAAAACTAATTCTGCTATTTAATTCAAATAAACAAACTTGGTAGCATCAAGGTGTCTGCTGAGGGAAAGCCATCTATGATTTGAGATCAATTACCTGATGTGTGGTTATAGCTGCAAATGTATTTACCTTGAAAAGACTGCATTAGCCCTCTGAAATGTCTTGTTACATTAGGATTTACTTCATTACCAAGATTTGTGTCAGCTAGAATGGTCCCTTGCTGGCCTTCTCAAAGCAATTAAGCTGTTTAAAAGATCTGGAGTTTGACATTCTGTTGTTTGGAAGTAAAGGAGGATGGACAAAAAATTTTGGGACTGAGAAGATAGAAGTTAGAAGTGCTGTTATGAAAATCAGCTAAGTTTTAGTTGTAGTTGCTGTAAAAAGAACAGAACTAGGTTCTGTCAATGATGGAGATTTTGCAAAAACTTAGAAACAGAAAAGAAATAAAATTGGTTGAATTTTGTTCAGCCAGTATGGAGTTTAAAAGAAAAAAACACTTTTTCAATCTAAGATGATCTGGAAATTAAAGAAAATGAAGAACTGTCAGCATGTAATTGCAATTTTAAATCATAATGCTGAAGGTGGGTGTTTAAATGTGTTTTCCTACCATTTGGCCATGATAAAATGGCTGTGTTGTCTACAAGGAGATGTGGTTACTCTAGTACCTCATAGCAAAGTGTGTGTACAGGTTGTTCTAATCTTAGGAATGTGAGCAAGATGTGTTGTTTTAATTTAGGAACTTCACAATTTCAACAATATTGGAGCAATTTAGAAATAGCTCGTTTAAAAGTCTCTTACTAACATCAAAATTGTGACGCTGTAGCTTTACAGAACAGGATAAAGATTATATAACATTGCAAGTAAAACAGCCTTATTGTTAAGGATGAGAAAGCTTAGATAGGATATACTTAGATGACAGATCTCTACCCAGGAAAAGCTGTCTTAATGTATGTGTTCCTGGTATGTTCTGTCACTTTTTTGCTGCTTTTTTTGGTAAGCAAAGTTGTTAGTAAAATGTAAGTAGACCCTCTTACAGAGGATGCAATGGAATGTCTGAACAGTGAGATTCTGTGTGTATTCTTCTAATACACTGTGGTTTTCCAAAATGATTTGATAGGTTTTGAAATTGTTCCAGTGGCAGGAGTGCGGGGCTTTATTCTCTTTGTATTTTGTGTGTTTATTAGTAGGCTAAATTATTTTTGCTGCATTCTGTTACAGCAGCTACAGAAGCGTTCGTGTTGACAAAGCTCCCAATCTGTCCTGGTGTTAATACAAAGACTCTCTAGAAGTGATGATCCCATGAATTGTAATTGTATCTGGGTTGGCTGTAAACATCCAGCCTTTGTCCTCAAGCCTCAGTACATGCTAGGTGTGATGTCATCTCAGTGTGTCATGTCTTACTGAGCAATTGCATTAGCTTTCCAAGCTGTATAGCATGCATTAGCTTGTGAAAGCTGCCCAAGTCTAAGCATTGTAGCCTTTGCCTCTTGTGATGAATTTTTGCTTTTATTTGTAGAGAGCAGGAAAATGTCATGTTACAGAAAAGATCTCAAGCACTTAATATGGGTGATACCTGTGCAGCTAAGCTAGATTATACAAAATCAAAGTATGTCAGCTGTGGAGTGAAAGGCCCAAAATAATGTTGGGTTTTTTTAGCCACTGAGAATGAATAGTAAAATAACTGATATTTTAGGGTTCCTCTCATGGAATGTTGTCTTCGTATTTGAGAAGCTTGTGCTCCTTACATGGCATAACAACTCAAACCCATCTCTCCTCTCTATAGGGTGCAGATACGGAAGAAAAAGTTGACTTAATTCTCTCAACAGAATTAGCTCATGTGAAGTTAGTTGTTTGACCTTACAAACCACAAGCTTAGTTTTTCATTGCATGCTATCTGTTACGAACTCGTGAGCTTGCTTTATCTCAAGATCAGAATGTTTGAAGTTTGTATGTGAATTCTGTATTTCAAAATACAGTGACTCATATCCGCGTGAAACTCAGCTGTTCCAAAAATATGGATTACTTATAGATCTAGAGAAACTTAGTGCCATTTATGTTTTTTAAGTTAAATGAACATATTTATTGGTAAGTCTGAAGAATTAAAAAGTGTTGCAACAAACTGGAAGTTTGATTGAACTTGTATTTTAATATTAAGCATCTGTTGTGAAAAAGTTGGAATATGCAATTAAATATCCATATTCTAAAATTTGAAATCTTTTCTGATACAGTTGAGTGAATATACTCACACAGTGTTTAAGAAAAGCCTTTCTGATAAATGCATTGCTCCCATTCATGTTTCAAAAGCTAAAGCAGACTAAAAATTTGAATATTTAATCATTTTTGGGGTATAGTTATTCATAGGTACTATACACTAATAATGCAGGCAGTATCAAATCCCAGTATGTTTTCTCACATACAGCAGGACTTGCTTTCATTGCAAAAAATGGAATGAGTTGGAATGAGAGCAAAGAATGAGGAAGGACTGTCATTCAGTGCAGAAGGCATCAGCATGTTCAAGTAGCCACTGTAATGTATTTAAACACATAGTGGGTTTGCTTGATCATCAAATCTGAACTATCAGTCATGTCCCTGTCTGAGAGAGGATTTGTTGCAAGTTTTTTGGAGGACGTTTTTGTATAGCCCCCCCCTGACTGGGATAGATACTGTTTGCAACCAACAAATGTCCTGCTGTGGGTTTGTTCATTAAATCCTTCTGGTGGAGAAAGGAGAGATGAAATTGGCAGAAAAGAAGAATATAGAGAATATAGACAGTGAAGAGTTGAACTACAGTCTGTAAGCAGTCTTCAGATTCCAGATACGGTTTAGAAAAGTGGACTGACAGACGTTTATCTTCTATAAGTCATTGCAATTAATAGACTTGCTTAGACCTGGACTAACATAATTAACAAATGCTTATTTTAAAACAAAAGAAAAGCCAAAAATACTTTTTAGGAGAATGTGCATACACAGTCCAAATGTTGACTGTGTCTGGAGAATATTTTTATTCTAATGAGTCTGAGGATTTTAAGAAGCAGATGGCTTAATGAATCTTGGAAGGGATTTTGCTTTTTCTTTGTATATTCTGATGGGAATGTTGGTGTAATCTAAAGTCACAGTAATAGTGTTTACCCAGTTGCCTTTCTCTTAACCTAATGAGCTGGACAGAGAAGTTCAGGTCTCAAAAATTGCTGGTTCAGACAAGTGTTTGGGCAGTAGGGCCACGGTTAGCAGAGTCTCCCTTCCGATGTTCCCCACTGTGTGTAAAGATCCAGTGAGCAGTATGAAAGTCTTGAGGTAAGAATATTGCACTATTGCAGAAGACTTTACAGGTAGCTTGTATGTTACTAAAAATGAGTGATATGTTATCAGTACAAAACCTGGAATATCTTTGATGAAATGTAGCTCCTAAAAATAATAGTTTGGGAACACAATGGCAGCTGAGAATTCAACCTTGTTTCTCCAGCAGTGTTAGTGGTTAGTCTTTCAAGAGTGTCTTAAGTGAAACTGAGGAGAAAATACACTTTTCCAAGGTACTGTATTTGGTAAAGGAAGAAAGTGATTAAACCACACGTAACTACCCATCTGTTTGCCTGCCTTAGCCTTAAAATCTTGGCAAGCTGAACACTGGACTTTCTTGACACGCATTTGAGATGTTAGGCCTTACTTAATCAAGAATAGATATTCTAAGGTCTCTGCTTTATGTATGGTATGCTTTGAAGTAAAGCTGAAAGATGTAAACAGTTTGTCTTTTCATAAAGGTACTAGGAATATCATGTATTTTTAGCTGTGATTTAAAAAATATATAAACTTGGTGGGGGGATTGAGCTTTTTTTTCAAAAAGTTTGTGCAAAGGTTTCAGTTTACAGGTGGGAATCTTAGACCTCTGGAGCTAGAACTTCCCTTGAGTATGCTGCCAGGTGAGAACTATGCTCTGATAGTCTGTTTTGCCAAAGCTGATGTCCTTTATCTAATCACATGGCTTCTTTCATGAGGTTCAGTGCTTCAGCTAGAAGGTCAGTTAGGAAGTAAGCTTTGTATTATTGAAAGCCAATTCTAACATGCTGGTATTTTTCTCCAGTTTTCAAATGGGTAGTGTTCTGTATCCTGATAAGCCCGGTATCTTTGAAAAGACAGAAGATTGTCTAAGTTAGGAAGGTCTGGGTTTTTCTTTTGGAACTTGCACTTTGAGAGCTTGCTAAGGCTAAATTTGCTTGGGAATCACTAAACACCAGACAGTAACACTGACAGATAGGTGTGATGTCTTCCTTCTGTGAAACTTCTTACTGCTGTCTTGAAAACTATAAAGCAAAAAAATACACAATGCAATCAAGAAAGAGTGTAAATTTGTAACCATAGTGCATATTTTGGAGTCACCTATTAGAGTAGCAGTAGGAACCTTGACTCTTAAGTGTTGAAGAATAAAGCATGATTTGTTGTCTCTGGAATGAGAAATATGGAGTTCTTCCTTTTAAACTGCAGTGAGGGAAATGACTGAAAATTCCCTCATATTCTTTTGTAAGACCTGGGGATATGAAGATAGTATCTGGGTGATAAAACTGAGGTTCAGCAATTTGTCCTCAGCTACTAGAATTTAATCGAATGGGTGAGAAGTGGAGAACGCCTTAACTAAAACAAAACAAAAAACCCCCAAGCATGTCAATGGTATGAAGGGACACTTACTGTTGAGTTGGAAGCTATGTGGTTTCCTACATCCTCACAATGTTACCAAACCTGTGTTAGGAAAAAGTTGGAACTGCTTTTTGAAACATCTAAAGAAAGGACTTCTGTTTACCTTTTCGTAGCAAGGGTCTTTCTAGCACCTTTTGAAGGGCTGTATGCTGTGGCAGCTTAGTAACAGAAAAATCACTTGTCATGGATAGTTTGAGTGGTTGTGGGCCATGTCTGTTCCATGTGTTGTATGTGCCCTAACCACAACTTGTTCTGGAAAATCAAGTACACTTCCAGTCCTGTGAACCCATTTGAATCTCACTGTCACTAGGATGTGTTTTGGCACCCGCCTAACAGCTGTAGGACTCTATTGGTGGAAAAAAGTTATTCTATAAGCTTTCTTGATAGGGTTGTATGCAATATTTTGTTTAACAAAGCTTTCAACAGTGGAAAGTCCTCTATAAGCCTTGATGGTACAAAGATAAAATTGTAGATTTTTGGCATTGTGATCTGCCCATTAACTTGTCCTCTGAGGCAGGATACTTGAGCTACGTTGCTTCAGTCTGAGGGCTAGTGCTAGAACAGTTTGAATAATCCTGGTTGAAGATAATAATCCTGGCTGTTGCTTTCACAGCTTGTATTTGGAAGAATCTGTATTCTTATGAAAAATTAGCACTGATGTAGTTTTATTCTTTGACATGTACTACTTGTGATTCCCTTTTTTGGTAATGATAACCTGTACTGCATTTCTAAATTTCTCCCTCCTGCTCCAGCTGCACCCAGGGCTTTAAACTTTTCAGCACCGTTTCTTATGTATGTCCATCATCTGATCAATAGGATGAAATACTAGAAGAAGCACTTGGCTGGATTTCTTTCAACTTCTCTTGTGTTGCCTAAAAATGCTGTGTTAAAAGCTTCTATGTTACCTTACTTAGAGTAAGCTAAAAGGTGATGTTAATACTTTGTTGTGAAATTTTTGGGGTGAATGAGTCTTAAAAGCTTTATGGGTTATTTGTTTGTTTATTTGTTGGGTCTTTTGTGTTACTTTTTTTAACAGGAGTCTTACCCCTCTTCATCACCAATATGGTTTGTAGAATCAGATGACCCGAACCTGACTTCAGTCTTAGAGCGCTTAGAAGATATTAAGAAGAGCAATACTCTGGTGAGCAAGTGTTTTCGTTGTTTTGGGTGTTTATTTGGTTTTGGGTGTTAATTTAGCTTTGTGACATTAACAAACAATTAAATTAGTTCAGTTTGGGGGTTATTTGGGGTTTTTTGTAAACACAAGTGTCTCTTCCAAAAACATGTGAACCAAAAGTAATTGAAAAGATTTGGGCCAAGGAGGAGATGACTTAAATGCTTGCTCTTTAAAACAAGTTAAGTTTCAGCCCCAGTAATTACATAGTTTGAAGTTTTCTGAAAATAATTTGACAGTGAAATGCATGAGAACTTAAAACTACTGAATAAAACTGCTCTTGTAGAGTTTTCTTTGCACAGAGATTGATAATGGAGGCAAAAGCTTTGTGTTTTTGAGAATGTGTATTCTCCAAAATATGGCTATAATGGTAACTAATACAAAGAATTCCTGGTTTCAGTAAAGACTTGACCTGATAGCTTCTAGTTCATCAGAATGTTCCTTAGCTAGTGATAAGTTTCAACAGTGTTGTGACTTTGGATGATTGTTATTTAAAGAAAAATCTTTGCACAGATTCTAATGGTAGTTTTGTATTTCAGAAAACTATAAGGCATTATATCTCACTTGAGTACCCTTTTGATGTAGTGATAAGAGCTGTGTGTGTGTGTAAATATACATATATAAAAATTAATTTCCCATTTGTCATGGTTTAACCGCAGCCAGCAGCTAAGCACCACGAAGCTGCTCGTTCGCTTCCCCTCCACCCAGGGGGATGGGGGAGAGAATCGGGGGGGGGGGGAACCCCGAAATAAAACTCATGGGTTGAGATACAAACAGTTTAATAGGACAGAAAGGAAGAAAATAATAATGATAATAATAACAATAATAAAATGGCAATAATAATAATGAAAGTATTGGAATATACAAGACAAGTGATGTACAATGCAATTGCTCACCACTTGCCAACTGATGCCCAGTTAGTACCCAAGCAGCAATCCACCCCTCCTGGCCAACTCCCCCCAGTTTATATACTGGACATGATGTCACACGGTATGGACTATAGCTTTGGCCAGTTTGGGTCAGCTGTGCTGGCTGTGTCCCCTTCCAACTTCTTGTGCCCCTCCAGCCTTGTTGCTGGCAGGGCATGAGAAGCTGAACAATCCTTGACTTAGTCTAAACACTACTTAGCAACAACTGAAGATGTCAGTGTGTTATCAACATTATTCTCATACTAAATCCAAAATATAACACTATACCAGCTACTAGAAGGAAAATTAACTCTATCCCAGCCAAAACCAGGACACCATTCTATGCAGGAAAGTAAGTGTCCTTGAATATTGCTTGGAGATAAATTTCAGTACAAATGTACTTTGTTCCACAAAAAGCAGTCTTGCAGCCTGCTGACAAATTCAGTGATTTAAAGTGTTGTTTTTCCTCTCCAAATTCAGCTTTATGAATATTAAATAGCCCTTAAGGATGATCTTTATTAACAGATTTTAACTTTTTTTGTTTATTTTTGTGTACCGCAATGCATGCATGTATGTGGTGCATACAAAACAAATCAGTCTGCAGAATACTGCTTGTTGCATGGATTAAGTGCTGGCCTTAGTATTTGCCTGGTTTTGGAAAAATTGGGAATGTTCTTTCTCAGGAAATCATTTACCTGTAATGTTTACTGGGATGATGTTGATCAAGCATACTTGATGTTAAATAAGGATGTGTAAATTTATTTTTCTAAAGAATATTTAGGATGCATTTGACTTCTAGCAGAAATAATCAGAAAACTAGCAAGAAGGTGAGAGTCTTCATGGGCCTTGCCATGATTAAAAACAAAGGGGCATTGCAGAGGAACATGAGCGTTTTAATGTATTATGTTGGATCTGATTACAGGAGACACATATCAGTTGTGTATTTTCTTCTTAAAACCTAAACTCTAGACTAAACTACATTTAGAAGAATGTTACAGATCTCTTAGTCTTTGTGACTTCTGCATAGAAAGACATACGACAGTATAGCAGCAGAAAATGTGGCCAAATCAACTTTTTCCTTAAATACCCTTTTCAAAGGTTGTCCAGCTTGAAGCTGGTGTGGCTAGTAGTTTCAGACTAAAGGTTTTAAACAAGATATTTCCTATGTTTAACTACCTACAGGTTTGCTTGCAATAAGGTAGAAAGCTTTATTGCAAACATGCATAGGACTTGCTGTGCTGAATTGCATATGCACATAGACTGCTTATGTATGTTGTAAGAAAACAGCTTCTGATATCAAGATTGTACTTGCCCATGTAAAAGCTGATGGGTTGATGTAATAGACACCTGTGGATGGCCCATTGGTTTCTCAGGAATCCACCCCACATCATGTTATGCCAAGATGAAGACAAATGGGAGTGGTTGAAGAGGCAAATACTTACACTACAAAACCTGACTTCTTTGTTTTGCTCAAAAGGCTTGGCTTTGTCGGGTTTGGGTTTGGTTTTTCTCCCTACAACTTTTCCCCATGCAAGTCCTTCCTTCCCCTTCAAGGGTGTTGGAGCAACTCACACACAGACTTCTTGGAGTAGCGTAGGAAGGGATAAGGAACTACCGGTAGAAATCCAGAGGCTTCTGATTTATCATGCTGTCTCCTAAAAACTCATGCAGTTCAATTTAGACTTTTAGAATGTTCAAACCAGTTTTCATTTAATTTATTGCAACTAAAGGATCATTTGTGCCATGTTGCTCTAAACTCATAAAGTTATTGAACAGTCAAATTTTGAATGGGAAATTGCATTGAACTCTTACGGGATCTCAACTGAGCACAGTGAACATGTGCTAAAAGCACTGCTAGCACATGTACCCTAATTTAGTGTTCTTTGGTATTACTCTGCCCTTTCTACTTGACTTGTAACTTTTGACAGGTATCAGCTGTTTGGGAAACTGAAGAACATGCTCTTCAGGCACATAAGTTTGACAGGTCTATGTATATGGTAGCCTTGTCATTTGACATGGTAAAAGGAAAACTGTTTTACTGTGTTAAAATCATGCACATGTTTCCTGAAAAATCTTCTGTGGGTCTGAAATAGTGTTACTTACCTTGGCATCAGCATGGTGCTTTTTGTTATGCAAATTTGTCAAAACACTAAAAATGTTGAAAGGTTAAGAACATGATCAGCATAGATAGCATTAGGTTTGGAGGCTTTAGCTGCTCGACTGTTCATATTGAACAAGTTCCAGTCAGCAGATGAAAGGGCTACAGAATTCTCTCTGATCCCTGGTGTCTCCTGAATTGCTTTTCAGATCCTGAAAATCAGCATTACATTAGACTTGGTGGGTAGCTGAAACTGACAGCTGCCTTCTAGTGGCTGTGCCATGCAAAAGATAATTTCATTGTTCTGTTTAATACTTCAATTTCTTCAATTACTTCAATTGTGTTCAATACTTCAATTTCATTGTTCTGTTTAATATAATGGAAGTTACAGTTGCAAGTCTAAAGTCTCAAATGTTCCTTCATGTGTTATTAAATATAACTATACATGATTTGGAGGTTTGCTTTTTAAAGACAGTAGTGAAATGGACTTAGATTCAGACAGCAGCTTTAATTCTCACACTCTGCAAACCTTGAGGGCTTAAACTTGCATGGAAGACATCAAAAGTATAGAATTCCTGGCATACGTGTGTACAACGTGGATAAGCTGCTATCCCTAAGCACACTGCTTCTGTATTAAGAATTTAGTTTTAGTCCCACATGATGGCATTTCAGGAAAGAATGTTGGCTCTTGCAAACTACCAATGCAGCAGCAACTAATTATGCATTGGGGGTTATAAAGACAAAATGCAGGAAGAAGCTTTGATGTACTTTCTGAAACTGCCCAAGGCTGCTGAATGTGCGTGAGGCCAGTTACTGTCACAGACCACCTGAGAGCTAAGTAGTGGTCACACTCCAAATGACAGCTATTTCTTCCCTCTGTCTCCTCTTCTATCCTTCAGGAGTTTCCTTCAGTGGTAGGCTAGCGCTTACCAATTAATTTATTTTTATATAGATATAGTGTGTGTATATATACATAGATAGATATGTATAGAAGAATGTGTATACTTGCACTATACTTCTTAAGTCCATGTTTCTTGGTAATCAGAAAACAAGGTGCTTCATAGTGAACCCAGCAGTATATTAATATCATTAAAGGTATCCTAAAATTGTTAATGCTTTCATCCTCCATTAGAAAGATCTCTTCATGCATAAAAAGGCCTCCTAACTAAGGATAGGTTTCAGAAAAATTGTTCTAAACCGTTTTCAGGTTTGTAAGATGTTAACACAGGAAGCAAAAAATTCTAAGAGGTATTTTTGTGTTCTAAAACAGCATTATGGTGTCCATAAGAACTACCAACTTCTCAGAACTCCTGAAGCATTAAAAGTTGTATTATAGATGTATATGTTATTTTTATATTTTGTGATTATTTTTATATTAATTATAATCAGTATCATTAATTTATAAATTTGACATTGTATTCGGTCACTTGAGCATTTACCTTATGCAGACTATTTACATTTTTCCTTTAGTACCCTGTGGATTATGCATTCTAGTTGCTGTTTAGTTTCTGCTTGAGGCAGTTTGTATTCCAGGGAAACTATTGGTATACTGATAGCCCACTCTTCTTCATAGCAGCAAAGCATGTGTTAAGCATTCATTTTACATTAGCCAAATATGTGAAGTTAGCCTGAAAATATATTTAAATTATTAATACATGGCAGAAATCTGCTATCCCTTTTGATACAGTCTATTCATGTACCATTAACACATACCAAATCATGCTAGGCCATGCTCAGAGCAGGGGGGGGTTGGATCAGATGACTTCCAGACATGCCTTTCAGCCCAAATTATCCTATGATTTTTCATACCTATGAGCAGAGCATAAGGGATAATGGTGATGGTGATCCGTGGCAGAAGGATCAAGGGTATGAAATGAATTCCTGAGGAGGGAAAACATAGTAATGAGGAAGAAGGGTTGTAGAGACGGGATCAGCTTCTCACTCTGCCACCACCTTTGCAGATTGTAGAAACTGATGTCAAGTAAAACATCTTAGCTATAGAAATGAGACTGCAGTTTGACAGTTGCATTAAGCTAACCCCGAAATGTAGACTGCTGCCGAGGAATGGGGTTCCTGCTCTCAGCTGCATGTTCCTGCCTCCCCCTTTATGGTGAAATTGGTGCTTATGTTCTGCAGCACATCAGGAATTGATCTGCCATGAAGCTTGTAAGCTGCTGTATGGTTGTGTCATCTCTGGTGCCAGTGCAAATGAGAAGGTGAAAATGTGCTGATGGAGGCAGGGAGACACCTCTTCAAGCACAGCCACTGTGTAATTTGGTCCAGGTTGTGCCAGCAGTTTGTTGCTTTGAGAGTGCTCGTGTACCTTGCAGTAGTGCTGTGTTCAGAAGGAAGTGAGAGAAGCTTACAAGGTGTTAGGTCCTGGCTGTAAAGATTCCTTCTGAATTTCAACTCGGGTGACAGGACTTCTCATGAAGACGATGGGGAGTGGAGGGAGCAGGAAGCAGTTCTTAACTCTCTTCCCAGCCCTTACTGTCTCTGTCTGTAAAGACACATATAATATTGTGTTCATCTGCTTTTCCAAGCTTTGGACCAGCCAAATCCTGGTGGTGGTATTCTTCCCCCACCATTTAGATTTTTTGTATGCTTCATAACAGATGTAAACATAGCTTTACATAGCTATGTGAGAAAAATTACAATTCCTGAAATTTTATAGTTTATGCTCCAACTCTCCATGAAGCAGTGTTGTTTGTGAGGAGAAAAATTTTTTCTCAACAAAATGTGTAGCAGTGCAACTTTAAGTGTCTTACAAATATTGAGAATAATAGTTCTAAGACCTGTGATTTTGTCTACCAAGTAACTTTGATTAACCTGCTTTCTGCCTGCTAAAAGGTTTCCTGATGTTTCAGACATCCAGGAAGTTTCAAACAGGTGTAGCGTCTTAACACTGGTGAAAAATGTGATTGTTACAGAAAGCTTCTGGCAACATAAACTACCACGTCTCATGTATATACTCACAAGAGATGTGTTGCTGATACACCAGTTCTTTTGGTGTCATCTGCTTTATTTTTGAGTTAAGGATGACTGTCACGAATGATGGAGAAACAGCAAACATGGTGCGATAGGAGAGAATGTTATTAATTCTTGTAATGCAGGCTGGTATGTCAGTTCATGGCCTCCGATGAATAAATAACATTCCTATTAAACAGGAATGTTGACTTCTACTGAAGAAAGGAAAAGCGCTGAAGCTTTCTGATAGCATAAGGACAACATTTGCTTATCAATGCTAGTGATTTGGGCTTGGAAATGAGTTCTTAACCCTGCAGAGGCTGAATTTTCACTTGCAGTAGGGTAAGGTAAGAGCATTTAAACTGGCCTGTAGCAAGGCTTTAGACATGTAGAATATTTTGGAGTGACTAGATTTTTCTTAGGTACCTTAATTTATTGTATATTTTAAGAAATACAGTATGCAAACACCAAATAGTGTTGTAGAGGTATCATTCTTTCAGGATGATGCGGTCTATGCTGTACTTTGGGGGAGGCCACATTGCCTGAGTCTCCCTCCTTTATGGAGAGATTCTTAAAGGAGAGCGGAGGTTGCCGCTCTAAGCATTAACTACTAGTAGTGCTGAAGGTTATGTGTACAGAAATGGCTGTCTTGCACACTGCCTTCTACAAGTGGCAAGACAAACTCCCATTGGTATGTGGAAGAAGAGTCCAGTCTTCTATGGTCTTGGCCTTAACCAGGACTCTGAGGCTGCCTAGAGAAAGTTAACAGCTATGGAAATTCACTTAATTAGCGTGGTGGTCAAGAAGCAAATTTAATGTTTCTCTGTTTCTGCAGAACTAAATTTATTTTCTGGATAGCATTACAGTGAGTGAAAGGTGTTCCATATTTTGCAGTTAACAGAATGCAGTCAATGTAATGCTGAAAGCTGGAAACAGAAATCGGTGATAGTAACAGATTGTGCCTCAACCTGATACAAGATAGGGCAAGCAGACTACTTGGGCTCTAGCTCAGAGGTTAGCTAGTTTCTATGCCTTGTACAGCGTTTGTCTTGCTTCTAGTGCCTCACTGGTATGTCCCTAGAAAGGGATTCAGGATGTGGAAAATCAGACTGTTATTCCTTGCTTTTTTGAAGACCTGATTCTTTAACCTAGGAGATTGGAATGGACCATCTTGTCTCATGAAATATGACCATTTGTTTATCCCCTAGTGATTTGTGGCTGATACACCTATGCCTGGAATGGATGGTGCTGCTAGAGCAGATTATTCTTTTGCTCATGGCTTTCTTCACTTGACATGAGGAGAATGGGAGCCATCTTTAACTTGCCATGTCCTTGGTTTCCCATTGTGGGGATTTTATTACAATGACTACAGAGAAAAAGAGCGTTCTTTAAACTTTATTCCAGTGCGTGCAGATTTAAGTGCTCTACACTGACTGAAAGTTCAGTACCGACGTGTGAAGAAAATTCAAAATATATTGTTCTGTGCTTTGGTTTAAATAGACATTTCCATGTTTTCTTTTTTTATAGCTTCTTCAACAGCTGAAGCGATTAATATGTGACCTCTGCAGATTATATAATCTTCCTCAGCACCCAGATGTTGAAATGTTAGATCAGCCATTACCAGCTGGACAGGTAAATTAAAAAGCTGTGGACACCTCCTTATGGCAATGGAGGAGTTGTTTTTTCAACTCCAAGAAACAAGATGGTGGGAATGATTAAACCTTTTGTAAGCCAGAACTGAGATATGAAGCACTGTTGCTTTATGGTGTCCTTGATCTGAATTTTGTTTGCAGAATCCATTTAATGATGGTGTGATACTATTACACAATTTACTTTGGAGTTTCTATACCATTGAAAGGTGTGTATGTGATACCAGTGCTGTCAGTTTAATTCCCTCCTAAATACTGTTCAAGCCAATCACTGTGCATTCTTACTGCTTTCCAAATTTACTTTTTTCCAAAATGTAAATGTGATTAAACACTGTTTGCTTTTTCTTGAAGAGTATATGTTTTACAGTGTGCACTTGGATGAACTACTATTGATATTTTCCTTCTTCCTCAGTCCCTTGCAGAGACATGGGATGTCAAGACCATATGCTACTTTGGGTAGGGAATATCTGAGGTGCCTTGTTTACTTTTTGTGCACTTGACAAATTAAGAGTTGTGAAGGGCTGTGAAATGTTCTGGTTAACTAAAATGTTTTGTATTGTGCTGAAAACAGAACTGGTAGCTGACAGTAACTGCTCTTTTTTTGTATTTTTAATAAGATTATGGTGTCTTTTGCTTATACATGTTAAGATGACACAATTTCTAAAAACTCCTGTAGCGTAACAGATGGTTTTCCTGTGGTGACAGTACTATAGTAATAACAAATAACTTGCTTAATTTTGGTCATGTGCCCAGTTGTAATCCTATAGGTCTTTTCTCTCAGCCACCCACATAGCAGTGCAACTGTAAGGCAATAGGCCTGTGTCGTGGTTTAACCCCAGCCAGCAACTAAACACCAAGCAGCCGCTCACTCACTCCCGCCCCACCCAGTGGGATGGGGGAGAAAATCGGGAAAAGAAGCAAAACCCGTGGGTTGAGATAAGAACGGTTTAATAGAACAGAAAAGAAGAAACTAATAATGATAATGATAACACTAATAAAATGACAACAGCAATAATGAAAGGATTGGAATGCACAAATGATGCGCAGTGCAATTGCTCACCACCCGCTGACCGACACCCAGCCAGTCCCCCGAACGGCGAATCCCTGCCCCCCACTTCCCCGTTCCTATACTAGATGGGACATCACATGGTATGGAATACCCCGTTGGCCACTTTGGGTCAGGTGCCCTGGCTGTGTCCTGTGCCAACTTCTTGTGGCCCTCCAGCTTTCTCGCTGGCTGGGCATGAGAAGCTGAAAAATCCTTGACATTAGTCTAAACACTACTGAGCAACAACTGAAGACATCAGTGTTATCAACATTCTTCACATACTGAACTCAAAACATAGCACTGTACCAGCTACTAGGAAGACAGTTAACTCTATCCCAGCTGAAACCAGGACAGCCTGTAATATTAGGAGGTAGCTTTGTTGAAGAGTCTTGCTTATGCTCTAAAACTCAGAAACAAACTCATGGAGGGTTTCTTAGCCAGAAATGTCAGATAATTTGCAAGTTAAATAAGAGTGGCCTTAGTAAGTCAGACCAAGGATCCATCTAGTCCCCTGCATTGTCTACAACAGTGGCATTCCTCCTTTGCCAAAGGAAGAGTAAGCGGAGGACAAGCATATCAGAATGCTCCTGAGTAGTTCTGCAGCTCATATTTCCTGAGCTTGAAGCGGTATCTTGAAATGGAAAGCCATAAAAAATGAACTCAATGTATTGTTTTGGTATTTTATCAAATAATCTAATAACAGTGGCTATCTGATGATAGTAGTTGTTGCATAGAAGTTCTAGGTAGTGAGACAAAAATCCATTAAGTTTCAGAGGTCTAACGTTTGTTGGGTTTTTTCTTTTCAGAGATCTAGCATGTATATGAATTCTAGTCAGAGCCATGATCTTTTTTCATGGTTAGGAGATCATGAGTTACAATGTGCTTGACTTGTTTATTGCATTTGTCCTTGTCTCGGAATAGGATATCCTTATCTGAATCTTAAGTTTCCACTTAGAGCTTAATGTGAAATTAATTGTGACATTCTGTTTATCTTTGCTTCATGCAAAAATCTCTTCACTGTCATACTCCAGGAAAGCACCTTTGTGTATCTTTCACATTAAACTTCCATCCTTTGTAGACCTTGATAAGTGTAACTTTCATGTATATTGCTTTCTTTTTGATAGTAGACTTCCTGCTTTTGAAAGAAAGGAATGTAGGCATAATTTATGCAGAAACTTCATTGTTGTATTGCAGAATGGAACAACAGAAGAAGTTACATCAGAGGAGGAGGAAGAAGAAGATATGGGTGAAGTATGTGTGGATACGAGATTGTTGTCCTAATCTAGTAGAATTCTGGCATTTTGCGCTGCAGTGGCTGGCTAATTATTAAGCTAAACTGTAAAATGTAATCTCCCTAGAGTTCAATGGAAAAGGTAATTAAAAATTTGGATGTTTACCTTAATGTCAGCTTTCACTTCGACTGCAAAACTAGTGAAATTTTCTTCTTAAACCTAGATCTCAGCTGTGAGGTACTTGGATATCAGTATTTGACATCTGTTTGTGCTTTAGTCAAACAATACATAACATTGTGTGCCAAATCAGTAAGTTTGCTTTGTTAACTCCTATTTCAAACAGCGTATGAACTGGCTCTGATACAGTTGAAAGTGCCTCCCAAATCGAAGCAGACTGGTGTTAGAGTAAATCAGTTTGCTGATTTGTTAAACAGGTGAGCTAGTTTTTAACTGTAGTACATTGGAGGAAATGGAAGGACGTCTGAAACAGACATGCTAAACTTTAAGGGGGTTATGTCACTGTCTGGCAAGACTGTGCTCCTTTTAATGCGCTTTTTACTGTGTGAGAACCACCCCTTTCAATTACTTCTACAACATGTTAGAATAGCTCCAAGATGCTTGCTTTTTAAACCACTAGAAATAGCCTTATTATAGGAGAACTGTTCTGACTACTTCAGATTTAGATTTTTAATGAAGAAGGTGTGTAGTAAGAACAAACAACTGATTCTCTGAATAAAAGGTCTTCCTTTAGAAAAGATCTAAATGTTACCCATGTTCTGGAATTAATTTGAAGCAGCCTCTCTTACACCATATTTAGCCTGATCCAGACCACATCTGTTGGAGCCAGAGTTTCTGTAAAGGTAGTATGTATGCTACCATATGCTGCTGCCACAAGGCTCTTGTTGCTTGCAGACTTGTAAGTAGCCTTTTGCACTCTGTTTGACTTCAGACAAAAAAATTGTCATGTTTGTCATTATTTATAAGCTGTCAGGTGGCATTGTGTGTGGCACTGATACCTTCAACTTGCAATCTTGTACATTTTCTAAATTGAAAATAGCTTATGGTTCCTGGGGCTATATCATTATTTTGAGAACCATGAGCATTTTAAAGAATACTCCGTTTAAAATCTGTTATGGTTGGAGGAAACAGTGTTGTCAAGGGCACCAGATAGGTGTGTACTACATAAGACATCCCTGAAGTTGTATTTGTGGCCAGGTTTTCCTGCCACGCAAACAGATGGTGCATAGAGTAGCCACAGGTGTGGTGGAGCACTGCATATTGGAGCATATCTGATAGTTGGGTACTCATAGCTTGCTGGTATGGCTGCTGTAGTGCTTCCTTTTTCATCTCAAGGTATTTACATCCTTCCCCTCCACAAATAGCTCTTGAATCACCTTTCAGGCAGTTGTCTTAAGTTCAGAGTGCTCCTCTGCAACAGGATAACCCTGTCTCAGAATACAGAGTGGAAGGTTTTTCAGTGTCTTAGTCTAGAACTCAGAACTGAAATGTTGGCTTGTGTGATCGGAACACTTGACCACATAATTTTGTCTCGCATCCTAATTCCAAAATTGCTCCATCTAATCTTCAGCTGAAATGTTCACCTTGAATAAAGTACATGTAGCTTTCTAATATTTTACTTGAAGGGTTGCTGTAGGCCTGCCAGATATGTTAATCGATGTTTGCCAGAAGTGTAATACAGCTAGGATTCTAGTTAAAAAAAGAGCCTGCTTTTAGACACGTCTTGGAGACACCCTAACTTTGGTTACTTTTGGATTCTTAAGCCCTGTTCAAAATGCCTTAACTTCCTGTCTTCTACCTACTTTAATGGGCTAATTCACTATAGTCTTAACTTCTCGCAGAGGTTTTATTGTGCTTGTTTCTGTGACCAAAAACATGTTGTGAATTTGGGTCTCATTCATATTGTGAAGGCTCCCTACACTTGAGTGAATACTGTTGGCTGAGAGAGTAAAGTTACAGCAAAATAGAAATGGCATCCAACAATCACTAATACATAGTGCGGTGCAGTATGTGACTGTATCCCTAAATGCCCTTGGAGAGGGTTTTGTTGAACGAAGAGCATAGTTAAGTTATTTACAGTGTATTTTCCTCTATCCTGTAGGACATTGAAGATCTGGATCACTATGATATGAAGG
The DNA here is from genome assembly GCF_026419915.1 of Harpia harpyja. Taxonomy (NCBI): domain Eukaryota; kingdom Metazoa; phylum Chordata; class Aves; order Accipitriformes; family Accipitridae; genus Harpia; species Harpia harpyja. The sequence goes on from NC_068953.1 coordinate 36,072,664, forward strand.
AGGAGGAACCAGCTGATGGGAAGAAATCTGAGGATGAAGGCATTGAAAAAGAGAACCTTGCAATCTTAGAAAAAATCAGAAAAAATCAAAGGCAAGATCACTTAAATGTGAGTTAATGATTTATGTTTTTTCTTTGCAATACTTCTGGCTTTAAAATAGAAATGGTTTTCAGCAAATAAAGCCTACTGCTATGCACTAGACATAAATTAACCTGTAGCTGACTTCCAGCATATAGAGGACAAATGTCTCAAGTTATGGGACCTAAATAGCTCTTTTTGGAGAAGTTTGAATAGGCCAGCTAAGATTCCAAGGTCATTTAGTAAATGGACTCATCTTTCAACAAAGTCTTTGGCACAGGAAGCTAGTTGTCAGTCCACATCCCACAGAGGCACAAAAACTACTTCAAAGCACTCTCATTCAGCCTGGGAGAATGCTATCATAATTTATTTTGTCCAATTGGGTTGGGGTGTTCTTGGCATTTTGGATGAAGCAGCATCTTTTAGCTTTTCACTAGAGTCAACTCTTACATATAAATCCAGGTTTCCCACTTGTTAATGATATTTAACTGCTAATCTGATTTCTAGAGGTATCCATTTGGTTGTCCCTCTGTCTCTTGCTTGTTGCCTTTGTTATGAACAGTAGTCCTCCTTGCAGAATCAGCAGAAAACATGTAGGTTGTAAGCATAACTTTTGTTGCTGAGCCCTTATTAAAATAACAAAGCCATATATAAACCTGACTGCATTAAAAGTTATGGGTGACTTAACATACTTAGTAAACCCAGGAATCTGTGCTTTAAATCTATTTTATGCATGAGTTTGTTTTTCAGTAATATCTATGCCACGTGTAAATCACTGAAGGGTGAGGTGTTTTTTGCCAGACGTAAAGCAAGGGGCCTTCAGCAGCTCTGCATTTTTATTATCACAGTTTTCTGAGTGATCCTGCCAGTGGGCAGTTGTAAAAAAAACCTGTTTGTTCTCCAGAGGCTAAAAAATGTTTTGTCAAAAGTGCCAAGTTCCAGAGAAGCTTCTACTTCTCAAAGGTGCATGTAGGAAGTAATGATGATGTCATACAACCTTAATTTTATTTAGCCTGTCTTCCAAAGAAATCAAAACTTCTGTTTGACAGAGGCTTAAAACGTATAATGCATGAAATTCAGTGCTTCTGTTCATGACCAATTTCAACCAAAGGTAAGGGTTCTAAAATTTTCATAAGTCACCTGTACAGAAAGAAGGTGCTTGAGCCAGTGCCCGCTACTGTGTGAGCTCATAAGTTTTTATATGCTGTTTGGCAAGTCAGCAGACATGTAGATCATGTCCAGGTACAAGATGTGCTATTTCTCATTAAACTAATAGTTGAGGATGTGAGCAATAGTTAGGTACAGGGGAGGGACCTGTAAGTATTTAGGGAAGGAATAAGATTTAGTATTGGTATGTAGGGAGCACCTGGATTCTTGCCCACGGAACCAGCTTTGTTCCAGTTCTTATACTTTATGATTTTTCCTGTAAATATTTTCTAAAAAGCCTAAATTGCACTTAAATTGTATTAGATTCAAGAGAATTGCTGTTGTGAACCTCTTTGGATTTGTAGCAAGAACTATATACCTCCAAAGTGCTTGGTGCTAGCCAAGCCAATACAATCCACTTTTAATATTGGATGCACTCCTGATAGATCTAGTTATCATAAAATTTTAGGGAAAAGGCTCATTTAGTTAGCAGAATCTTGACTATTTCTTGTCATGAATTACTGGCCCTAAATAACTTTAGTTTAGAAAAAAAAGTCTTCCTCTTAGTTACTGACACTTTAACATGGAAAAGAGTTTCAGTTTGTAGTCATCTGCTTTGCAAAGGAAATAAAATAGAAACATTTCTATCAGAGTTCTTCAACTAAAAGTCTTCTGCACCTGTCCCACTGCTGTTCTGATATGACTTGAGTGCAAACCTGTCAAAAATACCTTAGACTTATGTTCTGCTGAAATAGGCAGCATGAGATAGCTGGCTAGAGGAGATTGCACTTTGATTTGTGTATGAATTCAATAGTTACCTATCAGGTTGTCTGAAGGAAAGTGTACAGTAATGATCACCCCTTCAAAAAAAAAAAACAACCACCAAAAAACCCACAAAAAAACCAAAAAACAAAACAAAACCAACTAACCTAAAAAAAACCCCAAACAAAAAAACCCCAAGCCTGATCAGCATTTCACTCTTTAAAAGCAGGTAAACATAAGGTGCCAAACTGCTTTTGCTGTATAGTCAAGTCTGTTTTAAGACTTGACTAACCATAAGCACAATGATCACTTACTGGTTTTGTTTAAAATGAAATGTTTGTTCAGAGTTTGAGAAGATGCCTATTAAGATTCTGTATATTTCTGCATTTATAACTCAGACCTAATGGTAAAGACTCTCTAATTGTTAAAGAAAATAAATCCTCTTGCAGCCTGAAAGGCATGGTTTGCTTTACTATCATCTAAAAATTTGGTAGAACTGAAAAAAGGTTTTTGTAGTGTCAACATTCTTCCTTGGTGTGGAAAGCCTCTTAAAACTGCAGATTTGCTTTTGCTAATCTGCTCTTTCCCATTTGGCAAATATTGCCTTTCCTTTTGCTTTTTCCCTCCACATCTAGTGGAGCTGAAATGAGCACTGCTGGTTTTTTTTTGTTTGACAACAGCAGATTCAACTTACATAATAGCTATTTCTCATGCCAAGACACTCTCGTTGATGCTGGTGCACAAACAAGGTCAGCTGAGTCCAGGGAACAGGGTATTCAACTGCTGCTGAGGAACCATGGTATTTTTGTGGGTCACCAGAAATAGCTGTGCTGCTTAAATAATTTCTCAAAGGAGTTGTGAGGGTTTACTCTTAAGTGCTTGAGAACTGAAAACTATAGCTGCACTACTGACCTAGGAAGGAGCTAACCTAGTAGTGCTTAAATGCCCCTTTATGCTGCCAGAACATGGGACTTCTATTAGAACATGTTAAACATGCTCTAAGATAGCAGAAGTTTGCTCAGTATCCTAACATAAGGTAAAATTTAAATCTGTACAGCCCTTCACAGGCGGTTTTCTTAAAGGACAGTACGAGTTTCACAAATTTAAATGAAGTGACTAAACAAAGTCTGGTTTTCACACAAACTACACAGCTGTTTTGGTATACTTTGTTTCCTCAGCAAAGTAAAACAAAGCCATGCCATTTACATGCTTGCTGTTGGAAGAGGGAACGTGAAGCCTAATGTAGGGCTTTGACTAGTGCCCAATGCAACCAGAAGATTTTTCAGTTTCTTTACATGTTCTTTGGCCAAAATCTGTGTGTCATCCTCTCTCTTCTCTCCTCTGTCCTCTCTCCTTGTGTCATCCTCTCTCCTCAGGTTAAAGACATTTCTTAACAGGTTGAAGACATTTTTCTGCTGCTCAAGGCTGTTGTCGTAGGAGTTTTTAGGGTTTGTGTGTTTTATACAAGTTAAGAATATGTATCTACTAATTTTGTAAAGGAGTTCTCTTCCTTGGCAGTATCCCTAATCCTACTCTTCTTGCTGGCATCAGGAAATAAATTTGGCTTGCGGTACAGTATGTAACTTGGAGCAAGAATTAATCCTCCTCTTAGCATTGTAATAACTTTAAAGAACCACTTGCTTACTGGGGTAAAACAAGGTCTTTGAACTGGAATCATTAACTTCAAATATTAAACAACTTGCTGCTGCTTGCTTTTCAGATGTCTCTCCCCACATAGTCATTTTAGAGATTAATGCTTTTCTTATTTAGATAATGCTATTAGCTTTTTGCATTTCCTACTGAGGAGTTTATGCACTTTCCTTTCGAAGTCTCAAATGTCTCCACTTTCATCTTCAGATTTTGTGAAGTCTAAGGTGTCATTTCCATTTTCAGTCTAATTCTTGAAGTAAGTATGAATCTACTTTAACTTCCAGGAATGAATGTACTTCTGCACAAATACTGAGAAAGTTCAGTGACAATAGAGCAAACTTGTATTCTTTAGTTCTTTTGGGGTCACTTTAGATTTTATTGTCTTGGAGGAGTTTCCATTTTTTTGTGTTACGTTTTAGCAGGTAGTTTTTGGTCTTGTGGCTGAATTATCTGAAATGTATTTGTGAGGTGATTTACTGTACTGTATTGATGTGTGACAGTATTTTTCTGATCTGATGGAAAATAGACAATCTGGTCTTTGGATTTAAAACTGCAGTGAACTGCACCTCCTACCTCAGATAACTCATTTAAGGAGCAGACTTTGGCTGTGTTTTGAGAGGTGGAAGGGGAAAGAAAATCTCCAAAGGAGAAAAGCTGAGGCTGCAAAACCTCTTATCTCTGGAGAATTAGTGCAGCAGACAGCTAGGGCAGCGGCATGTGCTGTGCTGATTTCTGCACAGTTAGGTGTGCCCTACTGACTTGTGAATGCAGAAGCTCAGTTCTGAAGTCCTAGTTTTCTTAGAAGTTGCTTAAGTGTTTGATAAAGTATTTTACTCAAATTTATACGTTCACACTAAAATACTAATTAAGGATAGAAACACTTCTGAAAAATATAATGCCTATACTGACTTGGACCAAAGTTTCACATTTTTGACAATAGTAGACGCATGTCCTTAGGGGGAAGATTTTGAGAACAGGACAAGCTTGTAGCGATGCATTTCATGAATATTTTTCATGTCCAACAGTTTTGGCTCTGGGAATTCCTGCACCAGGTGTTTCTGTTATTTGCAACTTCAGCAATTAGCATGTTGTCCACATAGATGTTTACCTCCTGTAGCAGGGATTTCTCCAGCTTGCCTGCTTATTGTTCTGGAGAACCACAAGTATGCTTGTACAGGAGAGGATAATCAAGTGAGACTTCATGCCTATTTGATTACTTAATAGGGAAAAAAAAAATTGCTTGGGGCTTGTCTAGCAGCTCTCTTAACTTCAGTTTACAAATCAAATGGCTGTGCCTTTCTGCTCTTGGCATCAAGCCTACATGATAAGATACCTGTCAGATCCCATGATTGACCAGTTATTTCTAAGGCAGTTGCAACTATAACTCTTGATCTCACAACTGGAGAAATGGGAGCTTTATCTTCCTTAGAGTGGTAAGTCCCACTTTCCAGAAGGACACAGTTATTTATATCCGATTCAGTCTTTGAAATTATAACTTGCATATAGCGAGTTATTGAAAGTTAAAGTTTTTAATTTTAGTATCATTACAGTCAAAACTGAACTCACTGCTCTACTGTATCACGCAGTGGTGTGATGCAAGTAGTACTCTTCTAAACTGCACTTTAACAGTAGTTATAAAAACCGAAAGTGACACTGGAATGAAGACTTTGTGTTTCAAAGCAGCGGTGTTTGGCATTAAGGTTACCATCAGGTATAGCAGTTAATTTCTGCAGGCTTCCTCTTCAACTTCCTCCAAGGGTAGTTCAGAGCATGTAAAGTAAGCTCCTGTGCTAAACTTCTTCGGTTAAGCTTGCTGGCCTCTTTCTCTTGATCATAGACTACTGGTTTGCAGTCTATAGATTCTTTAGAGTAGCAAGTCTAATTATATTTAATATTGCTATATAAGGAGTGGGCAGCCCAACTAGAAATGCCTAGAAAAAAGGGTGAAAAACACTGTTACAGACAAAGTCTACTGAGGCTAGCTTACACACTCTAATGTGGTTTGGTTTTGTTTTTTTTTTTTTAATACCCCTTCAGTTTATCAGCAGTTATAATGGCACTCAGAACTATGTGGGTGTGTTAAGTTTTGGTTTTTAAATTACTACAGTACAGAAGATACTTAAATTTTCATATGCCAAGGTGAGCTTCCAACATTACGTACAGAAGTTCAGTAGCTTAATTTGATGGAAATAAAGATGCAATGAGGAAACTAATTTTCCACAGGATGTCTTTGAGAATCTAAGTTGTTTTTAAATTGCCTGTATTTAGAGGTTGATATTCTGTGAAAAATTTAAGAAAATTACTATTTTCAGTAAGAAATACAGCAGATGAGGCAAGGATATTGCACAGCTCTGCACAGAAGAAAGCCAAAATCTTGACACATATCTCTGAAGTTTCTTTCTTCTGGACTCAACGCATTAATGAGTCTCAACCTTAACACCCTCAGAACAGGTCTGAAGAAGCACAGCAATTTTACAGAGAATGGTGGCTTACGCTGCATTGTGTTAACTTGTTAACTGTAATGCTTCCTTTTTCAGCTAATCTGCAAATAGTGGGTATAAGTAGTAGTAATCTGCAAATAACATAAACAACCAGTTTTCCCCCATAAAACTGCATTTGCTTGCTGTTAAAGGAAGAGAAATCCCTTTTCTGGTACTGCTCTAGAGACAGGGGCTTCAGTAAACTGAGAAATGACTTGTCTGGAGCCCTGTCTTTATGTAGCTTTTATTTAATCAGGTGAAAGGAGTTGCCTTTTGTTTGCATATTTAATTACAAAGTTCATTCTTCATACCAGTCTGTTAAGAAAAACTAGTGGAATTTCAGTAATCTGCGTAATTAAATGCAGTGGAGTATGAAAATGAATAGCTTAAAAGAATTGTCTACAGATTATAGTGTGAAGCTAAGCATGTTATATGATGCTACTGAACAGAGAAGACAAAGGAGTATGTGGAGGCTATCTAGTAAATATTACTGATTACATCAAGTACTATTACTGATATTTAATCCTTATTAAGAAATAATTTGATCCTACAGTTAAGACCTTGTAGAATATATATTATCACTGTTGACTTGAGGCAAACAGGGATGATATTTCAGGTATTAGACAATGGTCATAACTGCTTCAGATTCCTCCAGAAATACTTCTCTGACACTTCTATCAAAACAGGATCTGTTTATAGATGTTCATAGTATCTGAAAGGAAACTGAAGAAACAAATCTCTCTAAGTTTTTAGATGGAATAGAAAAAACAGACCCATAAACTAATCATCCAGTACTTTATATAGAGAGGCTGAACTTAACTTTTTTTTTCTAGGTGGGGGCTTTTTTTTGTGTTTGGTGGTGGGTTCCCCCTGCCTTGCCCCCCAAATCATGCTTCCAAGCCACATGTATTAGCCTGTATTTCAGTGGGAGTGACTGAAGTCCAAGCAGCAGCAAACTGCATGGGTCTCATGAAATAATCTACCTTTGGGAAACTGACTGCTGGTGGAAGCCAAAGTTTCACAGGATTGGGGTTTGGGGTGATAGGTACCTTACCACATTTGGAGTCCTCATTCCTTTTCCATATTTTAAATCTTGTAATGCTAATTTTTATCTCTGTCTTCCAAAAATCTTGAGTGTAAAATGGTATTTCAGGTGGAATATAGAAGCAGGGTAACCATGTAACATCTAAGGTTTAATATCAAAATCTTTCCTGCTAGCTTTGGCATTGAATCGGAGAGAGTAATCTAATTACTCTTGGTGATCATGTTATGCTAAATAAGCACTTCAGTTTTGCAAGAGGAAAAAGTTCTGTCCTCACTTTAAAGCTCAGAAAATTGAGGCAGAATTTAATACCAAGGTCACAGAACTGCCGGCACTGGGGATGTGTGCTGAACACCCAGCAGTTGATATAAGTAGACATCAGTTACTTGATAACTGGTGTGTTCATTAGTTTGTCAATAACTGGTGGTATTTAGAGCCAGTCATATTTTATATATGCCTGTCACTTAAAAGGTCTTGTCTTTTTTTTTTTTTTTTGCTTTAGCATTGTATCTTGGGCTGAAATATCAGGTTCAGAAATTGTATGCTAAGTTTTCTATCACTTTGAGATGCTGAGTAATACAGAACTGAGCTCTAAAAGAACAGAAGAGATTTCTGCCCGGGTTGCATAAACTACAAGAACTATGGCAAATCACAACAAAATATTTGGTATTTTAAGGTTTGCTTACCTTAGTCTTTCTCTGTGTAGGTGTTGATTTTTTTTTTTCACTCTATTGCAAATAATAGTGTTGCTTTTGTTCTGCATTTTCGAAATACATTGATCGGTCTTCCTTTATCCCAAAGCTGCTGTTCTGTAGTGGATAATTCCCAACTCCTGTACCTTTTTTCATAACGAAATAAAAATATACTGCTGAGAAAACAGTAAAACCTTATGTGCAGAAGCTTGTCCTTAGGATTAGTCTTACTCTTCCTTCAAGTGCATAAGAGCAGAAGGTGAAAGGAAGTTAGAAGTGTACTGTGGATCCATCTTGGGAATCAAAATGCCAAAGAGATTAAACTCCTTTACAGAAAAATGTCTGTTGTACCTCGATTAAGATTTTGTATCACCTGTGCCATGTAGTAGTATATATTAATGTGCTGCTTTAGAGGGAGTGTCTTATTTCTTTTGGGTAGTCTTTGCTCACTAGAATATGTAACTTCTCAAAAACCTAATCCTAATACAGAAATTAATATATGCTTAATACCTTCTAGTTAGTGTAACTTTGTAATGGAAATAAAGCTGTTCGTAAATATTTTCACTTATTTGGCATCTTTTTTTGTTTGTTTCAGGGTGCAGTCTCTGGGTCAGTTCAGGCTTCAGATCGACTTATGAAAGAACTCAGGGATATATATAGATCACAGAGTTATAAAACAGGTAAAATGCTTCAGATTTCCCTTAAAATAACACTTTAAAAGAATTCTCTTGGCACATAGTTTCTGCTAATCCTTGTGTGTTTTGTTGTCATATGTATGTATATACATGTGTGTATGTATGTGTGCATGTATATAAAAATAAAAATTCATAGATACATTATATATAATCACATTACATAAAATAGTGTATTTGTGGAGAAAAAGTAAGTCAGGATACATATCCTCTAAAATGTTCTTCCTTTTTGTTATGCAAAGCTTCATGCGAGAATTAACAGGATTGGTGTAACTATGAGAATGTTCTTGGGGTGGATGGCTACAAAGCACAACTCAAGATTACCCCTGTGGCACTTCCTGAGTTTTCAGAACTACCTGAAATTCAGTTCTCCAGGCATATAGGGCAAAAGCTTTGACTACTACCAGTGGGTAGTACTAATCATAAGAATATACTTGCTGTAGAGGGATTTGTGTTCAACAGCAGAAAGTTTTGTTATTATATGGGATTTAACAGCAATTACATTGCTGTTACTTTTACGATTTTGTGACGGTGTTAATCTGATCCTGAGCTCTGTCTATTCCTTGGAATAAGGATACAAATGGCAATAGAAAACAAGCTTGTCTTTTAAATTTGTTTGAATAACAAACGCTGATTAGCTTTAAGTAGTTAGGTGGTTGGCTGTTCTATTTGCTCCATATAAGGGCAAAGGAATTGGTATGTTGAATTGTCTGAGTGTTACCATACAAGAAACAGAAAATACATAGATTTCAGGCAAGTTGTGTTCCTGTAGGTCAGTTGTGTAGGCAACTCCATCACTGCAGCCAGGTATGAGAACCTGTTGCGGGCCAGGATGGGAACAGGAGGAATGCCTGATTAGAAAGTCAGTCTAAACTTTAATACTCTATCTTTTACTTTTCTGAACTTTTCCCCTAGTTGATTTCAAATCTTGCTTGGTGGCTGTGGCATTTTAATTCATGTGTAAAAAGACAGAGTGGAAGAGACAATAGGTTCCTGTCTTGATTTGCCAGATTTACCTTTTAGGTAAACAGTTTTATGTGCTGAAGTACTGTGGACAGTGGTAAAATGTCTTAAGTATAAATTTGATTAAGTGGCCTAGTGCCGATCTAATGTAGCCTACTCCTTTTAGGCTTTATTGCTGCTGAGTGCTTGCCAGTATGCCTTAATCACCATCTATCCGGTAAAGAATGGGTTAGTGGGTCTAAGGAAGAGCCTAGAAATAGATCTGTATTAAGTCATGAGGGATGCTCTACTGCCTATGTATGATCTTCAGGGTTTGTTTTTGTGGTTAGAACAAAGACTGGGTATAACAAATCTACTTGTCTGTGAAGACTGTATGGTGCTTAATCACATAGGTACTGCTTGAGGCACAACCAGGAGCCCCTGTAATAGGTGTAGTTTGAGGTGAGGATTTGGGTTGCTTAATAATGCTATTTCTTGGCTTTAGATTAATAACAATTCTTAACTAGCTGTAAAAGATTGAATTCCTGATGTAGGAAAGCATACTTTAAGTGATGAGGAAAAGTAAATCTTGCTAAACTGTAAGGAAAGTTGAGGTACTAAAGGGTAAGTATAGTAACTTATTACTAGCTTATGACTCAGGAATACGTAAAAAGACTGCAACTGGATGCCTTGTGTCAATCTCTAAAACATGTTAATGAAGTAAAGTGTCAAGTGGAGGTGACTACAAAACTGATGGCAGTCCTGCTTCAAAACACTGTCCTACTGATACATTTATTAAATTTTGCCAGTAAATGATGTTGTTTGTTATAAAACTTACCTAGATTCATTCCTTATGGCCTCATTTAGTCTTAGGACTTGAGTGAATTTAAATATCAGTTCCTCTCCTTTGCACAAAACTCCTGCTTTTATAGCCCAGTTCTGTCTTTTGTTGTTAGATAACTGTCACCAGTGAGCAGGGGCATGGTAGATAATTGCCTTTTTTTTTTAATGTGATCTTTGTTCTGAGTACTCGCTCCATGGTCCATTTTTCCCTTAATTTAATTTCTTACTATTAACACACAGAGGGAACAATTGTGAAACTTAAAGGTTCTGGTAACTGTTGCAAGGTAATTTAACACTGTTTTCATTTTTTGTAACGTAAGCCAGAAAATCTAAGGCTGCTCTTTAGTTGCATAAGGATCACTTTATTTAGTGTATGTGAGGTTACATGTTTTCAGGATTGACAATAGGCCAACACTGGGACTTCTGAAGTGAGTAGTACTTGTAGTAATAATCCTTTAAATATTTTATTTTCTATTAAACTGCTTATAAAAAAGTAGCATTCAAAAAAAATTGTCAGAACTTCAACTATGGGTATATATTCAAGGTAGTATCCACTTTAGAACTGAAGTTCCTTTAGTGATTGAAATACTACTGTTGGAGTTCATGCAAAAGATGATTACAAGCTTGCTGTCAACAGGAAGGTTCCTTATCTACCTGGAAAATCTAGGTGAAGAATGACCCTTAAAAAATAAACAGAAAACCGTTTTCTTATGAGCTAACAGAAGCAAAAAATACACCAGCAAATTAAGATATTCTACTATAAACTAGACAGTTTCATTAACCTGTTTTGATAATAGGAGTCACAAGTCCTCCAAACTAAGGTGATTTCATTTCCAAATATGAAGTTGGAGAATTGCTTAGTTCATATGGAAGAATTCACAAAGGTCTTAACATAATTGGGGGGGGGGGGGTAGGTAGGGAGGGGGAGGAACAAAGACTTTGGAGATATTAAATGAAATCTCTTCTGTTCATATCTTTAGTGGTTGTGTTGTTCATATATAGTGACTTCAACTCACTGCTTTTATCCAAAGATTGTATGGGATTTACTTCTAGTTGTAGTAAAGTTGTTTTAAGTAAGATGTTGTCTCTATATTGGAAGGATTTGGTTTTTTCCTACCTTTTCATCTCTTAATTTTTTGCTTGCTTCATGGTTCTACGTGCTTGCTTTTACTTTATCACCTCTGTGGATGGCCTTTTAGAGGAATAAAACAAAAAACCTCCTGTGTTTAAGTGAGGGGAACCTACCTTAATTCCCTTCCCTACCTTAAGGACCTCTCAGAAACTGGTACTGATCAGATAGTCGTCTTGACGGGAACTTTTTTTTCCTCTTACTGCCTAAATTAAGAAAGCTTATGAGCTGGTTTCAAGTAACACCTCTTGACTATTAAAAAAACCCAAACAACCACCCCCCCTCAACTTTGGATAGTGTTGTTAAGAAGCTTCTGTATCAAGACAGCAAGTAACCCTGATGCAGCTGCTATTCATGAGGACACACAGATACTATTCAGCTCAAAATCTGGGTGCTTGAGAGGTTGATTCAGTAGCTCGCTGTTCGGTTAAGGTGCATTCTTGTCAGTCATGAACTGCGCACATCTCTGAAGAACCCTTATACAAGTTCTGGTTTAGGTACAGTACAGCTCTTAAGACCAGCAAAAGTTATTCCTTTGGGGAAGCTAGGAAAACAACGTGGACCTTAGAGATGAAGGACTGGTACCTGAATTCTGTGTAAGAGCAGGATGTTTAGGGTGATGGAAGGAACGCAGGAATAGGGCTAGAGACTTAGTGAATAAACAAGCTGATGGAAGTTCTCTTGTGATCTGCCATTTTTTAGGATATTGTCAGAATCCTTACTGTAACTTGTTTTGTTGTCTGTAACAAGTATTTCATACTTGTGCTAGGTGCCAAAGCTGTAATACTGAGAGGCTGCTTCTTCCAGTCTTTGCTCCCTTTTGGATGTAGGTCGGAGAAAATATTCTGGATACAATGGTGGAATAGTTTCATCATTAATGGGAGTTGACAATGAGAAGAGTTTTGAATGTCAACTCTTTTGTTGTTACATCAGAGCAGTACAAATTGAAATTCTTATAATTCGTGACTTCCACTAGTACTGAGGGCAATTCAGAAAATAGTGTCCTTGGATCTGGGAAATTGGAAAAAGGCCTTAATAGCTCCTTCTGTTCATCCTCGAACAGAAATGTGCAGTGTCTCTGAACTAGTTGCTGATTAAAAGGAACATTGGGAATACAGTGAGTAAGCTTTCAGACCTACTTTGTTGTCCCAGACTTAGAAAAACTTGAAATCATGATCTTGGCTGCAGTACCCACTTGTTTGTGGCACTGTGGTAAGGAGAAATAAGCGTAGTTTCTTTACCTTGTTTACTGAGTTTTGGAATGCTTTAGAAGTAAAAGGTGTCTGGACAGCTTGAAATGTCATCTGTACTGCAAGTACTAATACTTAAAATTTTCAACTGCAAGTGTGGTGGGTTGACCCTGGCTGGATGCCAGGTGCCCACCAAAGCTGTTCTATCACTTCCCCCTCCTCAGCTGGACAGGGGAGAGAAAATATAACGAAAGGCTCATGGGTCGAGATGAGGACAGGAGAGATCACTCACCAATTACAGTCATGGGCAAAACAGACTCAACTTGGGGAAAATTCACTTAATTTATTACCAATCAACAAGAGTAGGGTAATGAGAAATAAAACCAAATCTCAAAACACCTTCCCTCCACCCCTCCCTTCTTCCCAGGCACAGCTTCACTCCTGGATTTTCTACCTACCCCCCCAGTGGTGCAGGGGGACAGGGAATGGGGGTCACAGTCAGTTCATCACACATTGTCTCTGCCGCTTCATCCTCTTCAGGGGCAGGACTCCTCACACTCTCCCCCTGCTCCAGCGTGGGGTCCCTCCCATGGAGACAGTCCTCCACAAACTTCTCCAACGTGGGTCCTTCCCACGGGCTGCAGTTCTTCACGAACTGCTCCAGCATGGGTCCTTTCCATGGCATGCAGTCCTTCAGGAGCACAGTGGCACACTGCTCCAGTGCGGGTCCCTCATGGGGTCACAGGTCCTGCTCTGTGGGCTCCTCTCTCCACAGATCCGCAGGTCCTGCCAGGAGCCTGCTCCAGCGCGGGGTTCCCACGGGGTCACAGCCTCCTTCGGGAACCCACCTGCTCCGGCGTGGGGTCCTCCCCGGGCTGCAGGTGGATATCTGCTCCACCGTGGACCTCCATGGGCTGCAGGGGGACAGCCTGCCTCACCATGGTCTTCACCACGGGCTGCAGGGGAATCTCTGCTCCGGCGCCTGGAGCATCTCCTCCCCCTCCTTCTTCACTGACCTTGGTGTCTGGAGGGTTGTTTCTCTTACACGTTCTCACTCCTCTCTCTGGCTGCCATTTATGTGCCCGCTGCAACTTTTTTTCCCTTCTTAAATATGTTATCACAGAGGTGCTACCACTATTGTTTATTGGCTCGGCCTTGGCCGGTGGTGGGTCCATCTTGGAGCTGGCTGGTATTGGCTCTGTCGGACATAGGGAAAGCTTCTAGCAGCTTCTCACTGAAGCCACCCCTGTAACACCCCCCCCCCCCCCCCGCTACCAAAACCTTGCCACACAAACCCAATACAGCAAGATAACGTATTCTAGAATAATGAAACTCAGAAATGAATACTGTAATTCCTTGGAGAGAATGTGGTGACTGCAATCTATTGGTTTTATAGCCTTCAGAAATCCTAGGCAGATTCCTGATTTGCATATGTCTTCCAAATAATTATGTCAGCAACAGATATGCTGTTAAATATTAACCCAGGTAACAAGTTTAATCATAGTTGTTTAGTGTATATGCATGAATAGTCTGTGCAGGAAGAGATTAGATTTTTGAACATCACTGATACCATTTTCTAAATATTGTCTGATGGTTAAAGATTTATTGCTTTTTCCTGGGCTGCTTGTGAACTTCTGCAGAGAGGAAGCTTGAATATACAAGAAAATGGCAGATAACCTTTCATCCTTCCCTTTGAGTGAAATGCATAACTACTGTTTAACATGCTTAAAACAAATAGATTGCTGTAAATCACCAGCTGGCTTCCAGAGATGGGTATCGTTTTGATGCACCTTTCTGGCTGCTTTGGTCAGCTGTTGGGAATGTGTTTCATCGAATGCAGTATCTTCTTTTTTTGGGTTTCTGCTCCATACACTGTCCAGTGTCCTGTCCTGGTCTGCTAATACTGACTAGAACCTGTGAAATATAATGCTGCATACTCAGACTGTGTGTTAAGTGTTTTAAAAGTGTGTTGGTCGTGTACTGGGTGTAAAATATCCTGAGTGCTAAGCAAGCTGGAGTTGTAGCTGTGGAAAGTCTGAAGGGGAACTGGGAGAGGGGGGAAATGGTTAGGTGTCAAAAAACCATTTTGATTCATGTGGAATTTTTTTTTATAGAAGTGAAAGAACTTTTTCTCCTTGTTGCTCAGAATTGCTTCTGCTACTCGAGGAAGGATGTGCCTCAGTATCAGTATCTCAGTATCTTATCTGTTGCTCACATCTACTGACAGTATTTATACTTAAAAGCAAAGAATGTTTTTGCTAAATTTTACCTTGTTAAACTTTTAGTGCAAAATTAATTCTATCTAATATTTCTACAGGGATATATTCAGTGGAACTGGTAAATGACAGCTTGTATGAATGGCACGTTAAGCTTCTAAAGTAAGTTACTAGAGTTTTTTTATGTTCTGAAAAATCCATTTTATTATTGCTGCAGAGATTCTTACTTCTGACAAATGAGAATCTCTAGCCAGAGCATATAAAACAGTGTGTGGTGGCTACAATTCTAGTGTACAGAAATGCGTACAGAGATTGAACTGTAGTAGTTGAGCTGGCAAAAAAACAAACACTCTTTGCACAGCTAACACAGTGCGTATTACCCTAACTTTCATTACTGTTCAATTCTCTTTCCAAAACTACTCCAAAATATGAAATCTTAAATGATGAAATTTTTTGTCTATAGTTTTGTCTGGATGGTTTTATTTTGGTTTTGTTTGTTTTTAGTTTCAAGAAAATGCAACTTCTAGTTTCATGCAAGATGTAAGAAGGAACAGAACTGTCCTAGTACCATTAGTTCTTTATTTCTACAGTTGAGCAGACACATAGGACTGAAACTTTTAGGTATAACATAATTATGACTGTCTTCTCTTCCGTACTGCTTTTGGCTGTGTGTACTAGATGATAACTTGTCTTGGTTGTGTCCATAGTCCAGTAACTTTAATTCTAGAGGTATTATATTGAAATTATTCCTGGTAATGGGATCTTCTGCCATCATCCTACAAGAAAACCTGTAGGAAGGAAAAGCCTATCCAAACTAGGCTGGGTGGCTGCAAAAGATGGCAATGGATGAAAGAACTTCCATTCAGTTCAGATGTCATGGTGAATAAGTATAAGGACATAAGCTGTTTCAGCACAATAGTTGGCCTGCCTGTAGGAACTGTTGCCTTGTCCTAGTGGTAAGACTTGTATGACTATGTCACCAGCTGCTGAAATACAGTTTTGTTTCCTTCTTAGTGTAATCATAGGCATGTGAATGTTTTGAAGCTGAAAATGGCAGGAATGGTGTATGCTGGAAAAATCTGTGCCATATTACGGGAAGCCTTGTCTATTGAGTGCTTCTACAACAAGGCGCTCAAAGCACTGTGCAGTGATTTGAAACCTCTTTCCAAGTGCTGTGAACAGGTCTGATTTTCTGACTTCAAGAAAGAGAAAATGGAGTGCATGCAGCAAATGGCTTCCAGAATGACTAAGAGAAGATAAGAAGTATTGTGTTTGTTTATCCCAGCAAAAAGTGTCTGGAAACAAATGAACTGTGTGCAGACTAGTTGGAGGGGGTAAATGGCAGAGAGAAAAGAGCCCATTTGACTAAGGAACAGTATTGTTAGTAGAACAAATAACTCTGAACTGGCCTAGCACAAGCTGTGGCTGGAAATGATAGGTTTCTAAGCATTGGGAGACTTTCTTCTGAAACAGCTTCCCGTTGGTAGGATGGGGACAAACTACCCAAGTAATACTGAAATGGGATCTAGTAAGTTTGTGGTTTCACCTGTAGCAGAGGACTGGATTTAATAGCCTATCAATCCCTTTAACATATGCTTTTGGCTTGCTGCAGGCATTTTTTGACTAGTGTCTTTTAAAAGCTGCTGGGATGTCAGAGCCTGGGTGGGATTAACCCAGTAGTGTCTGAATTAATGTCTAGGCTGCTCACCACCAGCATTTTGCAACACACAGTTGTTGAAATTCTGCTGAGCAGAAGCTGCTGGCTTTAGTACTTCTGCTGATGCAGATTACTTTTAACAGCTGATACAGAACTACAATCGCATATTCCATAAAGGATTCACTAACTGTGTACTGAAAACTAGATAGACAAAACAGTCGTCCTGTTAAATCCATCCCCTCCACTCCACCCCCTGCCCTTGGAACATATGTTTCTGGTGAACTGAAGAGAATTGAAATTGCTGTTTTCAAATAAACAGGTTATTTTGTGCTATGTTCAAATGGCACTTGATAGCATTGGGGATGTAGGGCGTTGCAGCAAGCTTTCATGCTGATCTCATGGCAAAGTGTTTACTTTGTAAAGAGAGCAAGAGTTTTCTACAGTTCACCTTAAATTACTGCTACAAATGTAGTTTGTAAGCTACAAATACACGAAAGTGCTCTTTAAGAGTAATTACTGTTTACAGGAAGTGAAAATATTAACTTCATCTAGGATCTCCCCCCTGCTTCTTTCATAGGGTTGATCCTGATAGCCCACTGCATAGTGATCTTCAGGTCTTAAAAGAAAAAGAAGGTGTAGAATACATTTTACTCAACTTCTCTTTTAAGGTATGTGTCTATGGGAAGAAATGCTGGGGTTAAATTTGTAGCTTACTGTAGAAAGTGACTGAAATGACCCTCAGCTGTTACTTGGGTAAAGATGGAGCTGTAGCATAAATAAAAAAAAAAAAAAAAAGAAAGAAAAATTGCAACTTTAAATTTGTCACTAAAGCTTTCAAAAAATTGCTTTTTTTTAGCTTTAAAATCTGATTTGCCAAATAAGGCTATTGAAATACTTCCTGGTTAGGAAAACAGTGTCACAGTATTTTTCTTAACCTGTTTTTTGTTATGCTTTTCAGGATAACTTCCCTTTTGATCCTCCCTTTGTGCGAGTGGTATCTCCTGTGCTCACAGGAGGGTAGGTTTGAGTTGCCTTACAGAAATTTTACTTTGTGGTGAAAATGTTACAACTTGAGATTGGTTGATTGTGTTTGCAGGGTACGTTTTGAGACTACCATGTAGGCTTCAGGAAATTTCCCCTAAATACATACATGAGCTGCTGTAGACCTTGAGTTTGGTGAAGACCTCACAAGTGTCATATGGAGACTTGCTTCTCAAGCTTTATGAACTAATAGTAGGCAAACAGCTGGATGCAATTCCTCTTTGAATTGCTTAGTTTGTGTCTCGCTTTGAAAGAGTCTGTGCCTGCCACGATGTTTAAGAACCGGCTTCTTTGTGGATGGTAGACATCGCTGTTACTTCTCCTGTTGTAGAGTGTTTTGAGTTGGTGCTTTGAAGGGGTCTTGATCCCTATGTTGCCTTAAACTTGCTGTATAGTCTCAACTGACTCTGTTGCTGGTAACACCGCCATAAAGTTTTTGTCTAAAAACTCCTCAAATACTAATTGAAAAATACTAAATTTAATCGACACCATGCTCCAAAAGTCACCTAAATGTGTTTGAAGTGCTGTCTGGCACAGAAACTTGTATATATCCATGGAGAGAATATTAAATTCACCTTCCAAGGCTTTTATGCATCTCCAGCTGACAGGAAATTATACCTGTACATTTGAAAATGCAGTCTGTGAGAGCTGGTGCTGATTCTGATTTGGGTTTAATTGCTGTGTGTGTTTTTTGCATTCAAGAAATGGTTAGTGCAGTTAAATACTGTTCACGAGGGTTGCTGCTACCAAAAAAGTGAACAAGCAGTGCCAGACACCAGAAAACTTACTTGGATTCTGGTTTTGTTGTACTTGGACTTCTTTGTAGAATGAGAGAAAGAATGGCCCAGAAGGTTTTCAGTGATCGTTTCCCTGTGAATGTCGTACAGACCTACATTATTTGAATGTCTTGGTCATAGGGGAGACGACATTTTTGGAGTGGTAAATTCTACTCCCTCAGTCCAGGTTTTGTAATGACCAGGCATTCTGACTACTGAGTCAGCCCAATGCATGAAGAAGTGTTACTGAAACTAGAAAGCGGTTTATAGGAAAAGCAAGTAATGATCTGCTTTATCTCATTTGTCTACATCTTTGATTTATAGGTGCACCTGCATTGTGTGGAATTTCGTTAAATTTCTTTACAGATGTGAATTTGTTTGGTTTTTTTACAACTACACATCAATACTACATATACATAGTCTAGCCATAAAAAGCAACCTTCCTTTTTTCGTGGTCTGTGTACAGTTGTGTAAGCAGTTGTGCAGACTAGCTTGGTCACTGATTTTTAACTAAATGTAGTTAGCAAAGGAAATTTTTTTTTTTTGTCTCACAATGCTAATCTTCTTTGCGTAAGTATAATACGGCTAACTAGTTACAATATATTACTGGTTAAAGGGCATTTCAGCTTTATGTGAACAAAAAAAAATTAACCAATTGGCCTGCAAGAGCTTAAAGTGCTGTGAACAGTTTCATCTTTTTACTAACTGGTGATGTCAAATATATTTTTTCACGTTTGTTTCTAGGTATGTCCTAGGTGGAGGTGCATTATGCATGGAACTTCTTACTAAACAGGTGAACACAGGCTCTGTTATCTCGATAATAACAAAGCATGCTTTAAAATAATGAAAATAGGTGTTTCCCCTGAGTTGAAGAATCCCCTGTGTGGAATAAATTACACACTCCAAAGGGAACATGGTGGAACAAAGCTCAGTCCCACAAGATTTGCCTTGCTGATCTTGTGTGAGATCTTTTCTGCCTTGGATGGCTTACAAGAGGTCTGAGGAAGAGGCAAGAAGTGAGAGCACATCAGCTTTGAATTCTCAGAATTTCTGGGAGGAAGCTCGTGTAAAGAGTGAGTTCTCAGGAGCAAGACACATTGTTTTCTTTTCTAGCAGCCTCTGTTACTGCACAAAGTCAGCTCTGGAGAAGTGAGGAATGCAGAAGAATCTAGGCATAGATGACTCTTGTGTAGACAGAGTTGATTGGTTTGCTCTTTAAAATAAGTCAATGAATGAAGTGACTATTTGCAGGCTCCGGCAGAAACTTTTGTGAACCCTGGAAGGTAAAGCAGTGTCAGAGATAAGCAGTAATTTTCGTGGGAGCAGAATTGTCATAGCTCACTCAATGGCTTCCTTAGCAGTCTTTTCTGCTTCTTACAACAAGAAGTTGTAATAGCTGTTGTGATGTTGCTGAAAATGTGTAAATGCTGTAATAACGGAGCTGCTCTTGTTTCTGTCTTGCTGTATTTTTGGAAATGTGTGATTCAGCCTTTTCATTTTTCCTACAAGTTCTTAGTACTAGGCCTGTATATCACTTTCCAGATTTTTCTCTGGAAAATAACAGTTGTTAAGTGGAAACAAGTAGTTAAAACTAAACTGGAGTGCAGAAAAAAAACAAACCACAAAAACCCCAAAGCAATCCCAAAGCACATATTCCAAAATAGATTTGCAAGGTGAGGACAAGAAGCAAGTACGTGTTACATAGAACTATTTCCTTCCTCCTCCAGGGCTGGAGCAGTGCCTATTCAATAGAATCAGTCATCATGCAGATCAATGCCACTTTAGTCAAAGGAAAAGCCAGAGTACAGTTTGGAGCCAATAAGGTAAATGCGCTGTGTATATCAATTACACAAATTACTGTTGGGCTTCCATTTCTTTGCTGACTTGAATAGAAGGTGCTTAATGACAGAATTGTCATTGCAAATATATTTGCCTTTTGATTTATCTTGATGTCTGGTGCATGTATGAGTATTCTATTGGTAGTTAACTATGAGTTTGTTAAGAAATGATGAACGCATGAGGAGGATAAAAACTTGGGATGGGCAGGGTATGCAAGTAGTTAGACTTGCACTGTCCCTGTATTGGCAAGGGGGGGAGCAAAGGAGGATTCAGAACTGGGAATCGGGAGGATTTGGAAATTCCAGCTCTGAGAAGGGCTGTAGATGACAGCCCGACTGCCAGGATCGCATACGCTGATGTTAAGAAGTTCTCCTCCTTTTGCTGGACTAAACACCTGCAAAATTTCATGAGAGGGTGAAAAATAATACCATGCAAATACTGCTGAGCTAGCCATTCAGCATTGATCGAAATCATAGTTCAATTCAAGTGTGCATGTTGGTAATGGACCATAACGTAAGACCTTGAAGTACTAAATGCTGTTTTCAAAGGATGTTTAAATATTCAAGTCAATGAAATTGTCACTTGGATGCCAGTTTTTAAGTACGAGATTCAAGGATAGTGAACTAGGCAAGATGCAAAAGTTTATGATCACAATTCTGTTTAATCGGGTAACTGGTCAGCTGAGCAAGACAGAGTTGGAGTGGGGATTGCCTGACGCCTGCCCTTCTGGTCGCAATACACACTTCTGACTTACCTCAGGTTCTGAACCTTCTGCTAGAGGGGCCTTTCCAGCAGTAGGGTTATACAAATTATTGTCATTATGACAGAGGAGATAGCAGAAGATAAGGGTATTTGTTTTGAAAATCTTGTACTTTAAAGCTGGGAATGTTGTAACATTGTGCATGGTTTTTATTTGTAAGCCCACCATAGAGTTTCTTCATAAAGCTGTTTTTCAGTCTCCTGTGTCTAGATGCAGGTTTTTTATGTTAGTTTTTTCTCCTTTCAGAATCAATATAATCTAGCAAGAGCACAGCAGTCCTATAAGTCACTAGTACAAATACATGAGAAAAATGGTATGTATATTCTTGCGACTTTGTTCTTGTCTGCACAGCAACCTGGGCATTGGTATTTGGCCGCAGTAAATCTTGAAGTGCCAGAGTGTCTTATGTTGGCTTGGGAAGACCATAAACAATGTCACCTTTTTCTCATCTTGCACTAGGAAGACAATAGCGCTTCAAGTAACTTGACTAACAATCATTGCAACTTTTTCCAGCTTACGTGAATGTTCCATGTGTTCCTGCTGTCTTTTGAAAGGTAGTTCAATTTCATTTTCAGCCAGTTGATCTAGGAACTTTATTGTCACTGTAGCTTTTAAAGCATCTTATTAGTTAGTGAAGTACCTGCTGGAAGTTTGCCTCTTTCCCTGAAAGCCTTTGTTTCAAGTGGCAAGACCTCGGTAGTAGTAATCACTAAGGAAGAAATAAAGTGGAAAGAAAAACCAGAGACTAAAAAAAATACAAAAAGTCTAAGTGAAGCATGCTGGCTGGAAAACTGTGCAATAGAAATGGGAGACGCTTTTTTTTTTAACCATATTTAAAGCCCGTTAATGGTCTCTCAGCTGCATAAAACAAGCATTCAAATGCTTCAGGTATAACTGCATTCATTGTGCCAGGATGCAAAGACAACAAATGACCTGAGGCTTCAGAAGGTTTAAGTGGCTTACACGTTACGTAAAAGTCATCAGCAGAATTGGTACCCTGGTCTCATGACGAGGGAGTTAGTCCCGGTTACCGCTCCGGTGATGTTCCTTGATCCAGGTTGGACATGGTGCCCTCTGGGAATTCCTGTTGCTGTGAACACGAGAGCATATTGCAGTGTGACTGTAGTGAGCACCTCAGTTTCCCTACCTCTAAAATTGAACATAATGCATTCTCTACTCTTGGGAGGAAGATCAAAGATAATGACTTTGAAATGCTTTCCAATTTTATGATATTTTGATCTTGCCATTAACTGAGTCTCTTGCTTTTTTAGTCTCTACAAAGGCCAGCATGGCGCTCTGTTTGTTTGCTTCTAGCTATGTGCTAGCTTTGACTACAGTGGTTACTGCTGCGTCAGGAGCTGTACACAAAGCATTCACAGCATTTATTGCTGCTGCAAAAGGTGTCTTTAACTTATAGCTGCTACCTGTTCTCTCGGACAACATAAATAGGCCCTATATTCACTGTACAAAAATTTAGAGTCATTTTTATAATAGCAGCCAGGATAATTAAGATTGGAGATCTGGAGGTGGCTAGAAAAAACTATGTGCACTTCATCAGGTATGATTTGACTGCTAAACATGCCAAATCCTATTAGGAGGCAAGTTATTCAACTGACATTTCTGAGCCTATTCCTACAGCAAGATCTGCAGAAGTAGGATAAACTGTTCAAAAATGCTTGTGCGTGCCTAACTTCATTACACGAGGTGGGATTTGTATATAAGTATCCCAGTGTAGTCGTGTTTGTATGTCTGTGCATTAAGTGGCTTGAAGACTTAGGGGTTGTACTTCTCTTCCATTTGGTTTTGTCGCAGCAAAGTTCCTCCTTCAACAGCTTCCTCTGTCGATGTCCAGCTCATCCAACTCTGGATTAGCTGCTGCCACAAAAACCCCCAAACTTGGAAGTATTTAATTTTCATGCCCAAATACTGGGTCTGATCCTGGACTATGCCACATGCTTTATCTCCTGCTGCAGACCCACTAGCGTTGAGGGCAGTGGGTCTCGCTGAGCTGGCCGACTTTAAGAGGGAAGGAAGGAGCCGGATTAGGCTTTTATCTCCCACAAATTGAGACTAAGATGGCAAGATCATCTTGACATAGCGATGTCGGTACCTAACGTGTTTCTCTGTTCCCTGTAGGCTGGTACACTCCTCCAAAAGAAGATGGCTAACACTGAGGACTGTTGTATACCTGGACCAATGTCAACAAAACAAGCTCTTTTTTATGTTTTCCAACACACAGACTCAAGCTATGAGTGCCCCTATAACAGCTGTACTGAAGACTTTAGCTATTAGATAAGTTAGTGGATAATCTGTCAACTGACACGTAAAGTATAAGTTACAGCCTTACCATTCCGCTCTTCTTAGGTATCTGGACTGAGCAGTTTGGGCCTTTACCGTATTTGTTCTTATGGATTAAGCATATTTGGGCCACGCCCTCCCTTCTCCCTTTTTTTTTTTTATTTGAAAGCATAAGCTCCCTGCAGCAGGCTATCGAGTTACTAAAGATCATTCAATAGGAGTGAGTTGTTCACACACTTTTGTGTATTTCTTACCTTTTGCAAAATGCAGACTGCAGAGACTTGCGTTGTATCGTTTCATTTAAAGCCAAGAAGTTTAATACATTGTTTAATACTGTTTTAGGAAATGTCAGGTCTTGCAAATCACAGTAGTTTTTTCTGGTCTAAAATGACAGCATTTGTAGTATTTCCAAATTAATGATATAGGAAAAAAACACATGTATGTTAAGTCATTAAACATTTTTCATGGCTGTATGAGAATATGAACTGTTTCTTGGAAAAGATGCTCTTTGTTTAGATTATGTTAATTTTTTTGGCTGTTTTATTTTTTTTCTTGTTTGGGTTGATTTTTTTTTTTTTTTTTTTTAAGCAGAGCAAGGCTGTGCCAATAAAACCTTGTAACTAGTCATTTCCACTGGGGCATCAGAACTTGCTGAGCTGTTCCTGCTACTTGCTGGCTCAACCTCCTTAACAAGAAGAGCCGCAGTATGAAGCTTGAAGTTATTTAAAGTACTAAAAACCTTTTTAGGTGTTCCATTTTATTAACGGGTTGTTGCAATCATTTGTAAACTAATGAACTTATAAAGTGATTGGCACAAATCGAGATGAAAGTCCTTGAATGAAAATTTTTTTATATAAAAGCTACAATAAATAAAGTACGAAACCACGTCATCCGATGCAGAGGTTTAAGAAATGTTGCCACGGTCGTCGATGGTGGTTCTGTTATTGAAAGACGAATGGGAACTGTTCTTTCTCTGTTAGGAAACGAATCTGGGTCTGTGTAATTACGCTCTTATTTCATTGCCTTACCTACATTGATTCTGTTTTGGTTGTAGTACTAGTCGTTAGGCCTTTGCACCCCCCTGGGGCCGAGCGAAGGGTGCGTACCACGGACTAAGCACTTTTTAGAAGCGCAGAAGCATGTTTTTGTTATGTTTTTTTAGTTGACTATCGAATTTGTGCTCTTCTCTCTATCAGGCGCCCACGGGTCCTTGCGCATTTGCTTCTAGATCCCGTTTTTAGCTCGAAGGAAACGACGGGGGCGAGGTTTGGCGCGGATGGACGGTGGGTGACGTCCCAGCCTTCCCGCTGGCGTGGGCGGAGGCCGTGCCCGTGGGTGCTGACCCCGGCACCCACCGGGGGGTGGGGGGAGCCTGCCCGTGGCCGGCGGCTCCCCGCGGCCCCCCCGCAGGCAGGCAGACCCCGCACCGTCGCCGCATGCTTTGGGGGTTGGGTTGCGTTCCTCATGGCGGAGTTACTTGGCAATGTACAGTAATTTGTAAACTTGCATCAAGTTTATGAATAAAAACCGTTTTAAGAAGTGCGCTGTCTCCCTGCTGGGTCCCGGGGCGGGGGCGGGGCGGGGCTCCAGAGCGAGGCGGGTCCTCCCGGCCGCCAGGAGGCGGCAGTGCGGCGGCTCCGGCCGTCCCCGCCCCGCGTGACCGGAAAAGCCCGCGCGGGAGGGGTGACGCAGAGAGGCGGCCGTGCCGGTGCCGGTGCCATGGAGGCCGCGGCCAAGGGGGGCTTCGTCCTCGGCAACCTGGCCGAGGTGGTGGAGCGCGTCCTCGGCTTCCTGCCCACCAAGGCGCTGCTGCGCGCCGCCTGGTAAGGGAGGGGGGGGCGAGGGGGGGCGGCGGGCGGTGGGCTGCGGCGGCGGGGCCGGTGGGGGAGCCGGTGCGGCCCCGGCCGACGCGCCCCGTGTCCGCGGTGTGTTGCAGCGTGTGCCGGCTGTGGAGGGAGTGCGCCCGGCGGATCCTGCGGGGGCGGCAGCGCGTCGCCTGGGTCTCGGCGCTGGAGCCGGGCCCCGCCGACAGCCACGCGCTGGTGCGCGCGCTGGCCCGCGAGCTGGAGGTGGGTGGGTGCGCGCGCGCCCGCGGCCCGGCGGCAGGGAGGGAGGGGCGGGGGCGTGTGGGCGGGGCCTGCGGAGCGGAGCGGGGGCGGGTGGGCGGGGTTTTCCTCGGCTTCCCCGGCCCCGCGCCCGGGGGCTCCCGCTGCCGCCGCCCGGGGGGAACGCCGGGGCGCTGGGGAGGCGGTTGGGTTATAGCGCGGTCCCGTCTCCCCGTCTTTTTTCGCAGAAGGTGCATGTGCTGCCCCAGACCGTGCTCTATATAGCCGACGCAGAAACGTTCAGCGGGCACGAGGAGTGTCACGAGCAGAAGAAAGGTAAAACTCCGACTGACTGGCTCCCGCTTTCGAGAAGCGCTTTGCGGGTGTAAGGGCGGCGCGTAGAGGAAAGCCGGCCGAAAGGGAGACCTCCGGACGTCAAGCTCGAGGGAGAGTAAATCCTTGGCGGGAAGACAAGACCGCGTCATTCTACGTTTGCGGCGGGAAGCGCGGCTCGTAGAAGTAGACGAGTTTCTTCCCCGTTCTCTGGAGGACGTCGGTTCTGTTGGCGTGCCAACAGTCCCGTGCTCTCACCGACTAGTACAGATTTGCCATGCTGGGAACGGGGCAGCCACCGACAGGCAGCGTTGGTTAGACAGGATGGGATTGACTGCAGGGCTTGTTCCAGCGCCATTCAGAACAACTGATTTTTACTCTTCTCGCCTTTTCTCTCTTCTTTTTTTAACAGCCAGGAAAAGAAACAGTAAAGAAACGGCAATCGCGCTCGAAAAATTGTTGCCAAAGCGATGTCAGGTTCTCGGACTGGTCACCCCAGGGATCGTAGGTAGGAGGAAAACCTGCGATTTTGTGAGCTTGGAGGCGTCCAGCCTATTGCACATCTATTCTAGTTCCCATTTATCACAATTTCATACGTTTTTTCAAAGCATAGTCCTGCAGACCAATGGGAGAGTTCTCACAGCGATTACCATGTGCTGCTCCGACCTTGTTCGGCGCTAGCTTCAATTTTCAGGAGTTCGCGGTGTCGCTATTGAGTCACGCGGAGCTTAAATTCTTACTTCATGTGATGCAGTTATAATTAAAAGGCTTGATTTAATTGAGCAGGCACCTTATTGCAGGTTTTCCTGGCACCTTAATGTAGTTATTGACAACGTCTTGGATTTATTTGTATTTTTCAGAGTCACATTGTGAGTAATCATACAGGATGTCCTCAGTACGTACCTGTTTGTATGGCCTAGTAGGAGGTGTACGCAGCAACTGTGGAAAACTCACAGCCTCCTTTGGCAGTCTTTTTTCTAGTGCTTCGCTTTTTATCACTAAAAAGTTTTTTTCCTAGTTTCTCACCTTAAATTTTCTTCCCACAGCATAAGTGGGGTATTTGATTGTTATTGCTACCGTAACTCAATAATACACTCCCAATATTTTTGTCAGTTTGGTTTATACTGTCATCACACGCTTATATAAGACCTTTCTCCGTTTCACATGTGGTCCTTAAAAATCTGAGTATTTCTGCCTACCTGCAGAAGTTGGCAGGAGGGCTTGAGGCAGCTGTATTGCGCAGTGCTTGTTTCCCAACTGATTTATATTTGGTGTGGCTGGGGGGAAATGTCCAAACGTATCCATGTCTCCTTGTCCAAAGTCAGCTCAGCATGATCTATAGCCAGCAAGGACTCAGACATGCTTCATCTTACCAAAACATCAACAAAAAAATCACAGCAGTCATCAGTTACACATGTTGTTATGGAAATGAACGATCATGTTTTATGTTGTCTAAGCTGTTCTGCCTCTTTTAATCTGTGTTACAGTGTAGACAAAAGTATTGAAATGACTGAACACAAGATGTCTGGTTTTGTATCTTTGTAGTTACCCCTATGGGTTCAAGCAGCAATCAACCTCAAGAAATTGAAGAGGGCGAAGCTGGGTTTGCTCTGTTGTTTCCCAAAATCGATGGGGTGAAAATTCATACCTTCCATTTTTCAAAAGACTTGAAGAACAGGGTCTTTGATGAAAGTAAATTTGCTGAAGCAGGTATGTCCTCGTTCTCCCCTTTATTTGGGCTTTTGTGAAGTTTGGTATTGCTCTTTCAGGCGCCAGCATGGAAACAACAGCTTATGTGCTAACTCCATTCATAGAGCACGCTGTGGCGCTCTCAGGCTGCAGCTGGTAATTATGCGCATCTGTTCTTCCGATTCTCTGAAGTATTCAGATTAAGTTATCCGAGTATTGATCTCAGATTACCTCAGTTAGGTTCCAAGCGGAGCTGTTCCATTTTGAGCAACCTCTAATGGCTTAAAAATAACGATAAATGAGTTTGTGCCATTGGGAATGATTCCCATCACTGCAGTTTAGAAACGAGCGGGGAGGAGCTGCTTCTCTTCTTCTCCAGAATAACTTAGCACTTAGATCCCAAGTTGGGTGTTGTAGCAAGGAAAGGTAGAATGGAACACAGCGTATTTCAGTAAATACGGTTTACATTCCTCACGTTGTGTTCTCAGCAGGGTAGATCATTTATGAAGAGTAATATAATGAGGGTTTCTTGAGTATTCTAGGAACCTGAGAGTTTCTGCCTTGGGATAAGCAACTGGCTGATGTACATAATGTATTTAATTTTCAGGTAAAGTTATTTATTGTGTTGTGGTTCTTGTTGAATAACCTAGACACTCGGTTCTTACCTGTAAAAGGGACTGTTAAGGCTGCCAAATAAAACTGAGGAGCTGTGCCTTCAGAGGCTGTGGTAAAACTCAAATGCTCCGCTAAAGACGTTGAAAGCTGGAGGAAGCAGGTGCAGCCTTCTTTTCCTTGCTAGGTTCTTTTCAGAAATTCTCACTTACGTGGGGAACGCGGCCCAGCTCCTGAATGCCTGAGCAACTTGTGTCTTCTTTTCCCAACTGCAGCAACGGAAAGCCATTACTAACGGTGTGATGTGTTATTTGAGGAGAGGCTAGGATGGTTGGACTTCAGGGGTCAGGATTTCAAAACAAGAGGGTTGGTGTTTGTGGTTTTGTTCGTAGGTCTGAAGAATAACCCAGATCTCCGGGTGGTTCTTCTGTTTGGCTACAACTCCTGGAAGTCTGGAGCGACTCGATTTCTTCATCAAATAGTCAATCCTTTGAATGAGAAAAGTATCATCCTGGCTGGGGGACAAGTGGAGAGCTTTACATCACTGACCTCTGAGAAGTAGGTATCTTTTTCAGGGTAAATTGTAAAGAAGATTTAAAATGGGAGAAACACTGCAGAAGCCATAGCCGTTTAGTTATGTCATACTAGAAATGCCCATTAACAGTAGTAAAATGTTAATTTTTTTTTTAAGATAATGAAGTCCAACTGCTACACTGTGATCTAGCCAGAAAAGCTGGAAGCTTTGTATGACTGTGTTACAAATTGGATTCTGGAAACCCAGTTAGGAGAAGCCCACTGCAACGGAGATTTCCAGCTTCAGATACCCTATGTGTTTATTGCAGTCTGTGTTTACTCCCTGGCTTGCAGATAAATTATCACTCGTTGTGGCAGAGACCAGTTACATGAACATTCTGTTTCTGTATCAGCCTCGGTTTGGTTCACATTACAGAGCAGTACTTGAACACGCAAACAGGACCGTGCCTCAGGAGCACACCTAATACGCTGCTGCTGCTGCTGAAGGACGCGGCGCTCACAGGACTGGGCTAGATCTCATCTAGCTTGAACCCCTTCTTTCTGCCAGGATCCCTGCAGGGCCGATTTGGGCTCCAGTTGCTCCAGCTGCTCTGCTGCACGGGGAGAGCCCTTTGTGCCAACTGAATCGTGGGTGCTGGCGCATCCTCACTGGAGTGTCCTGTGCAGGGGTGTGCGGTGCAGACATTGCCACGGGCTCCTCTCATGCCAGTGTAGGTCTGAACTCCGTAGCAGTACCAACATTTTTCTTGCATCTAATGTATGCCAGCTGCACCGTTACTCCAGATAAGAGAGCTGACCATATATTAAATTATTGCTAATAAAGCATAAGCAGGTAACTACTAAAACCAGCGTGTCCTGGCTAACCAAGGAGACTTAAAGCAATGTGAATCTGAAGCCATTGTTGACTGTTGCCCTGGTTTGATATGTAAATGCCGACTACCTTTGCTTGTCTTAAGTTTAACTAATAGTTTAGTTGGAATTACAGAGCTGTGACATAAACAAACTGCTGAATTTGGCGTGCATTTGAAAGGTAGGCTTATGCTTAATCCCTGGGAATGGATATGAAAGTTTCTCCTTGTGAAAGGTTGCTTAAAAAAAAAAAAGTTGCTAAAATTTGAAGGCTTTGGTTTGTTTTTTAGCTATGGGTGGCTTTCAGAATCACTAGGATGTTGGTCTGCTTTGAAACCTACTTCTGCCACAGCAGAAGTTTATTCAGGTCGGAAGTGGTCTCCCTGGAAGGTTCTCTAACTCGGTGCCTGTTGCCTTTCAGTAACAATGCCCAGCCCGGCGATGCCTGCGGTGTGGTTGGGCTGGCTTTCAGCGGTCCCCAGATCCAGAGTGCCACTGTTTTGTTAGACCAGGATGTAGCTGATGAGAGGACAGCAGAAGCCGCCATGCAGCGTCTCAAAGCAGCAAACATCCCCGAGCGTAACACCATTGGCTTCATGTTTGCATGTGTTGGCAGAGGATATCGGCATTATAAAACCAAAAGGAATATGGAAGCAGATGCATTTAGGAAGTTTTTTCCTAATGTTCCCCTCTTTGGCTTTTTTGGACATGGGGAAATAGGATGTGATCGAATAGTTACTGGGAATTTCGTATTAAGAGAATGTAATGACATAAAGGATGACCTGCTTCATGGTTATACTACCGTTATGACTCTTATTCATCTTGGTTCAACTAAAGCAAACCAAGCGTAAATATGTTTTTAATCCTTCAGTGAGCTGTTTGTTTCATTCCAGAAAGCTGAGAAGTCTGGAAGAGTGGACATCTTGCAATCAAAGCCCCTTCCAAAACATAAACGTCGTTTTGGTAATATTATCGAATCTTGTAGTTGGAATAGAGTTTAATATAATAGCTGCGAGAAAGCTTTGCATTTTGTGTAATCCCCTGTACACATCAGAATTGCAGGTAAACGATATTTGATGGAATTCTGCAACTGAAGGAAGCCTCTTTCTTCCAGAGTGAGAATGGTTTGCACAAATGGCTGTTGGAGTCCAAATACCAACATGTAGAAAGAAACAGTACTTTGATGTGCTCTATTTATATATGTGAAACAGTCTAGGAAAACTACTGACGTGTACTGATGCGTAAAATCCACCGTTTCCTGGATTTTATTTCGAGAGAGGTGCACAACCTGCCCAGACTTGAGTACTATTTACAGAACTGAATGGTTTTACTAGATAAAATGAATGAAAATCGTTAGAGAAAAATAACAAAGTGCTTATGAAATAAAGATGAAAAATACGTAAAAGTACCTTGCCTTCTATTCTTAGAGAAAAAGTTTTGATTTAGAGAGATGTTGTCCAGTTACAAGTTTAGCTTGTCTCATCATCTTGAACTGAATTTCAGCAGTCTTAAATCCCTGGTTAGAATAGTGTCTGATACTTCGTGCGTACCAGCAATTTCAGTCTTTGTGTATTTAAGTTTACACAATCAAAATGCACTGGTTGCCTTTTACGTTCTCTTGTAGCAGGATGCTCTCTACTATAAACTTTTAAATCCAGAGTGCTAAAAATTAAGACTACCTGGTGTCTTTTAAGTTCCTTTTAAAAGTTTTTTTTTTTTCCTTTTAATTTGAAATTGTGTGCCACCCAAGATCTGGCTGTGTTCTATTTATATAGAGCCTTTAAACAAGACTTGTGCTGTTCCATGTTTTTTCCACGCTTTTACATCAGTCACCTGTTTTGATTGCTGCAGCTGGAATGCAGTATTGCAAAGTTCAAGTAAGTAAATTCAGCATAGTCTCAGTATAGCTAATAATATATTTGCTCCCTTTTAAATTCTTTCCTCCCTTTTATTTTCACTTAGTAACAGAATGACAGTAAGACGAATTTTGCACCATTTCACCACACTTTTAAATGCCAAATCAGGCAGCTGGTCCGTTTTCAGTGTAGTAAAAAGAAAATACTTATCTGTATGTTGTACGACAAAATAATGATATTTTGCTTTAAATGTACCAACCAAGACTACAGTTGGCAACTTTTTGCCCGTGTCTAGTTAAAACTTTTCCTGAACTTGGCCTGACAAACTACGGTAGAGGTGTATCTGCCCGAGTGTTGAGAAACTTGGTTTCAGTGGGTGCTGAGCACAGACAGCACTTTCCCATAGCTGTGTTGATGATGGTTTGGTTTTTTTTTAAATTGGAAGACAGAGGATAAGTTGTGAACTCACAGTGGCCGCCTAGGGATAGGAGATTAGTAAGTGTGGGTGTGATTTGGAAAATGTTTAGTTACTGCATTTAGAAGGAAAGGTATTTGGAAATGGAGCATGCTTGAATTTTAAGAGAAGCCTCTCAGTGGGAGGTGGATACGTGTTTTTTCAGCATAACCGGAATGTCATGTTTGGCCCTTTCTCTCTGCATAAGCTACTTATTTAACAGGAGGCAAAGAAGATGTTTCATTTCTGTAACAGAGAGGATTCCTGTAGCTGTTAGCAGGAGTTGGGGCTAGTCAGCGTTGCTACTAGCATAAGCCCATGAACTTTAACTAACTTTTTGCTGTAGTAGAAGATGAAGTATGAGCAACCACGTGACCTGAGCAACAGTGCAAACGTGTCCAGAAGTATCCGAAGAAGCAGATGGTGAGCTCCAACGATGACACAGCAAAACGGGAAATGAGTGTGTGGTTTGAAGGGGCTGATTGTCAGCGAGGTCCTGTAGCGGCCCAATCCTGTAGCAGAGGACACTTAAGAGGTAAACATAGTACAGAAAAGATGCTGGGGGGGGGAACCCCAAGAGCCTGCAACAGAGTCCAGGATCATCTCTCCAACCTCAGGGAGTGGGGATGAGCCCAGGGGACCCCAGAACCACACACTGCATGGCTGGAACTGCTACGCTGTCTCTCCCAGACCGTGTCACGGCTTCCAAACGACAGGGAAGTGGTGCAATTGATAAAATTGCAACATCTGTGATTAAAGTGTTTTGCTATCCAAATTCATTTTGCCTCCACACTCTCATTTTCTCTTTAACCACGACAACTCCTGAGTGAAACCAAAATACATGTGCGTAAAAGCTGCACGTACCAAAAGGCAGAGCTTGTTCTTCCTGGGTAGGAAGTTTTGCAGTGCAGTAATTTATACCTCTGTGACTCAAAAAACAACCATGAGGTATTAAAGTGGACAAAGTTAGTTAAATGAATATTCAGCAATTGAGGCAAATGTGAATAGCAGGACTGCTCTAAAGGTAATTATCTGCAGTTACAGTGCTGATGGTAATATGTTTCCAGCAAGAGAATATAATCCCTACGTGACCACAACTGGATTTTGGTTTTGTTAAAAAAAAAAGAAAACTTTCAAAGTCACAAGACCTGCAGGATGAAGTGATGGTTTTGCTGACAAAAGGTAAAAGACATTCTTTTCCCCTGTGTTTTGAATATGAACAATGTTTCGTTGCACATTTGTTCTTAATGCATCATTCAATTAAGTGAACTGTAGGTTTCAAAAGTACAAAAAATAATTGGCAAGCACTGTGATGTATAACCTCGTGCTTGTAGAACGAAAACTGCAATTACCCAACATAAAACTACTACAATAATTTTTATTCTAAAATTACTAATCCAAAAACCCCCTCACTATAGGACGTTTCTATAATGTGCAGTTGTAAGAAAGCAAGAATAATTTGATAAAGAGGCACCAAATTGTACTGTACTGCCAGAAAGCAGTTTCAGTTAAAAACTGCAGAAAACTGCAACGATAGTGAACTTGGGTTTTGTTACTCTCTGTGCAGATTTGTTTTGGCCCAAGTTAATACTGGAAGGAGCCTTATTTTAACAGATGAATGAGTCACACTGAATCATGCCTCCTTAGCAGGGAACAGTAAACCAAGATACGTAAATGATGCAGCCAATCTTTGACTTCCAGCGTGCAGCAGAGAAGGCCAATAAGAATGTTAAACCTCAGACTGAATTTTGAAAAAAAAAAAGCAGTTACATATGATTCTTAATTAATTTTTAGTTAAAAGTGTACCTCAAAACTCACTCGGTGTCATTACCCCCTCTTAGTTTATTTTTGTCTTTCTAAGAATGGAGAACTTTCTACTAGAAGTAACTCTGTAATGGTGTTCATTGATATCGACCTAAGTTTTCTGAACCCCTAGTGTCTGGCCAAATGAGAGAACACGTTAAAAAACACTTGCCATTCAGATGCCTACTTCTGTTTTACTCAGTGGAGTGATACAGGAAAGTAACATTGGAGGTCTCGAAGTTTGCATAGTTAGAAGTTACAAAGACAGTAAATGTACATTTATAGGGTCTTCTATATTATAATGTCTGAGCACTCTGCAAACATTAAGAAAAAAATTACCTCCCCCTGTCTGATTATTTTTCATTATTCTATTGTGGGGAGATTTTTTTTTTTTTTACTGTATGAGTCTGTGGTGGATCTCTAAAATACATTCCATCTTAACACAGCAGTTGTATTTTGTGCACACAAAAGCAGGCAAGATAAACGTCAGACTCTTATCAAATTTCTTGAAATTTTTCCTGTTCCTAAGCCCATGTCTCAGCCAGACACAGGCTCCAGAAGAGGCTGTTTTGGAGGGCATCCACATTAGCCTTGAGGGTGCTCTGTCTAGGAATGTGTCTCCTGAGCTACACGCTTAAAGGTATGCAGTGAGGTAAACTGAGCTCACTTCTGGTGGTGGTGGTGATGTGCCTTGGTCCTGTAGCACAGTTTTAGGTCAAACAAATACAAGTTCAAACGTTGTAGGACCCTTGTACTGATTATTTTATGCCTACCAGCACTTCATAACAATGTATGGTATTTTTTTAAACAGACAACATATAGCTACAGTGAAAAACTGGAAACTTTTTTTCTCAAAGGAAAGGCGTAAGATAGGTTTGGATTATTTGGAAATGATTTTACCTGGATACTTAAGTTAGAATTATTAGCAGAGAAATAGCTAATCGGAATTTTTTTTCAAGTGCTTTAATAATTCAGGAGCAAAACTTTTATTCCCAAATCAATGGAATTTGTGCTTCTAAATGCTTTTAAAAAACAATTTATAAATTGCTATCATTACATTTCACAGCTAGATCCTCACTGAGATTAGCAGGTAGCACAAACTTCTCAAAATAAATGTTTCAGAGTGATTCACATCACTGAATCAGTGGCAGTCATGTCACCTTTTCAAGATAGATTTTCACAGCTATAAGAGTTAGAAACAGCTTTTTTAAAATAAGCTTGTCTTAGCTGAGTTGTCAATATGGCAACAGTGAGAGCAAACACTAATCCAAGTCTCCTAGAAGCTCCAGAACTGGTGAAAATGACTGAATAGTTTGAAACAGCAGCAAATTCTGTGATGGAGAACGTACAACATAGATTCAAATTACAGAGCCCTGCTAAAAAATGCCACCAGTGGATGCTCAGCTACATTTTTACAGCCCATCATTTGCCTGTACAAAAGTTGTAGTAGTCAAAATATCATTACTTACATTGAGAGGATAATTTGAAAAGTCTCTTTTAATGTACACTGAAAAAGAATGTTCAAGTGTTACACAAACTGACACAGAGGTGCATTTAGAAGTGTTAGAAATTGGTCATATTTTTAATTTGGGGGATGAAAACAGCAGTATCATCTTGTTATTTCAGGTCCTACAGCTGCAGGTTCTGTTTACATACTCTTAGCTAGCTATAGAAGTCCTGGTGAAAGGTTTTGTGGAGTATCAGTCCCAAACATGGAACTGAGTGGCAACATGCCTATCGGTATTCCACAAAAGTTGTATTTGGTACTTTGCTATCAAGAAATTCATCTCTCAGATTACATACAGATTATGTTGAACAGGTTACAATCACAAGAAAAGCAAGAACAGACTTTGGATAAGCACAGGCAAATAACGTTACATGCAACAATGAAAAAGGTTTGGGGTTTTTTTAAACATCTTTAGGCGTGCACGTTTGGGTTTTTTTGTTTGCTCATTTTCCCCCAAAGTGCAGGAAATACTGCAGTACTTCTTGAAAAGGAGCACTTTTTTCACTAATCTTAACCATCTCTTCATTTAAATATATAGATGTCAACAAAAGGCATTATAACTGAGAGATAGGTACAGTGAACATATGCATCCTGGTAATCTAAGTAACATTGCCAGAGGATTGTAACACAACTTAGTTCTAGTTTTTTTCCCAAACTTATACAGGTATATCTTCGTTAATATCCCTGGGTTTGAATATGGTCATAGTACAAGTGAAAACTCTTATCCAAACTAATCCACAGTCTTTTCAGTTTTTACCAGAAATAGCTTGATGTCCTTTAAATCTGAAAGGATGCTAAATACCAAAGGAACATAATTGAGGGGGTTGTTTTGTTCTGTTTTTTATTGTAGAACGAGTTGGGTGTCCAATGTTAAATCCATAACCACCCTTGGCTAAAGCTCTCCCTCTCCCTGGGCAGTCCCTTCTAGGTACCTCTATCCTGATACAGAATTTGCTGAACAGGAATTTTTAGCCTTTCAGGTTTCCCTTTCTGCCTGGACTCTGGTCAGTTTGGTAGCTCCTAGGCAGGACACTCTGAACAGAAAGCAGTAGCACAGACACTGTTTCTATTGTGATAAGTTCTCTCCCCCATTTCTTCTCTCCTTTCCATTTTCAAGTAACTGAGTTGTACTATCAGAGCCCCTTTACTGCTCTGTAAAAATGCAGGGTCAGGAGGAAATTTTTTTTTAGTGCAGTAAATTATGAAGGAGTTGCACAACATTGAAGGTACCTTTAAAATGGGAAGTGCTACCAAATGTACTTCCCATTGGTCTTCCCGCTTGGTATTTAACAATATAAATCAGAAGACTATGCAGCACAGAGAAATCCTCTTGTTTTCTTTGAACAGCCATTTCTCCTCCTTTCATTGTACTTTGCCCCAGCGTTTGTTTGGGCTACTAATGAAAAAAAATTATATATTGAGTAACATATAAGCAACCTCTTACTTAGGTCTATAAAGAGATTTCCTCCTAATGGCTAGCAGTCTGTTCTGCAAGTGATCAGAAGACTTTTGCAACACATTATGAAGAGACCTTTACTACAAGATTCTGGAAGTAAAACGTGATCCTCAGGTATAAAAGAATTTTTGCCATAACACTATAATTAATTGTTGTGTAATCATATTAGTGGAGGTTCCTAGGAAATTAGCCTTTTCCACTTTTCTTCCCTCCACAACCTTTCAACTGGTGGAGAGGTAATTTTAAAGACATGAGATCTTATGTTTCAGGAAAACAGGAGTCAAGCGGAAAAGAGAGACCTTATTACTCATCCCTGCATATACACATAACACTTTTTTTAGACTCCAGTCACTCCAACCACAAGATCTGATCCATTGGAACTGGTGTTTTCCTAGCTTTACTGCTCACAGGACTACTTGCTTAATTTTGTAAGCAAGTGTTGCTAGAGAGCGTTGTACTATTTTATTAAATTATATGTAATGTTGGCTACCCTGTACTTCCTGTGGCATTTGACCACCTTAAATTGAATTTGTAGCCTGATCTCATTTTGACCTGAATGTCATATTCACAAAGCTTGTGAATTGAAATAATTAATTTTAGAAGCTGAAATGTTCTCAGATACGATGGGTTTGAAGCAGTCTGAATCACTAACAGGATTTCCTTCAAAGATAACATTGTTTGATAAATCAACTTGTTTGCATTTAAACATGGTTTTGGTTTATTTATCCTCACTTCTTGTACAAATTGTTTCCAGAATAATGCAAACGAGATTGGTAACAGTGAATAACTATTCCGTGTCTGTCTAGAAAGCTGGGAGGGTTCTAAGAGTTTATAGAGTACAACTTCAGTCCATTTATTTCTTACATTTTCTATTAATGTTTTGTTCCTGAATTTCCACTTAAGATGACCACAAGCCTTTTCCTTCTTCAATGAAAACAGTACACAAAACTTTAACACTATTATATCTGAATGTCTCATGATCAATAACATATGGAAGTTATCTAAC
The DNA here is from genome assembly GCF_026419915.1 of Harpia harpyja. Classification (NCBI taxonomy): domain Eukaryota; kingdom Metazoa; phylum Chordata; class Aves; order Accipitriformes; family Accipitridae; genus Harpia; species Harpia harpyja. The sequence continues at coordinate 36,110,040 of NC_068953.1, forward strand.
AGCAGTCGTCTCTGACTAATTTTCACTGAGGCTGTGCAAAGTACTTCAGGTAATACTGATTCTAATGTAGCTGTCAGTACTGCCACAAATCTCCTAAACTCCGTATTTAACAGCGGCATGTCGCTATGTGATGAAAAATCACTTCTATCTTTCTTAGCCTTTAAAGCAATATTATCACCTTCCTTCAGAGTATCAGCTAAAGGTTTGAAGTCCAGAAAATAACATATAAGATCAGTTAATTTGGGAAGAAAGTGATCTTTTAGTGCTTTATATAACTTAATCTCTGGATCAGGTCCTCTACTTGATTTGGTGCCCTCAGATTCTGCCTTCAGATGCTGAGCTTTAATTTGGACTCTAACTTCTCTAACCTGAGTCCTCAGAAGGTAATGTATTTTTCTGTTTTGTTTTCTAGTAGCTATTATAACACGGTTTTCTCTTTGACTTCTTACCTTATACGCTGTAACAGCATGTCTTTTCTTCTCTGTCTTGCTGTACTTTTGTCTATGTTGATATAAAATACACACTATTTTTTCTGGTGCTACAGCGTGTAGTAGACACCCTAGGAATAGAAGCTTATTCAACATTTTCTTTGCACCTATATTTTTATACACCTCCAGATTGTTTATTTCAGAGATAAGAAATCTGCGTTCTGCATCCTCTCCCCTTTCAATTCCTGAAGTTTTCTCAATTAATTTTCTCTTCAATACAACCTTATAAATCCCATATAATGAGCTGCTAGGGAATATGCTATTATGGAAACATATCTGATTTTTGCTGGTTTCAACCTCCAGTGCGAGAAATAAGTTGAAAACAAAACTGTTCGGTTCACATTTTCTATGCCTCTGACTAACCAGACAGTCTCTTTGTGTTGTCAAGGCAGAAAAAGAGATGGACCATGTCATTTGGCCTCTCTTTGTCTGAATAAAAGAATACTGTAAGGAAGCAGATAGTGATGTATAATACACTGGTGTGATCAACAAATGGTTATGTGCATAAAACAAATAAATCCTTAGAGAGGGCAGCACTTGTTCAGCCCAGACACCTGCCTGGATAATATTTTGTGTCAGGAATGGACTTGATGAATAAAATTCCTGACTTCTAGGATCTGAAATATCAACTGGTAAATTTAAGGTAAGGTTTAAATCTCCCTCAGTAGTGAGATTTTCAGAAGAAAGCAAGACAAAAATAAAACCATCAACAAAAGTGTTTTGCTTGATATTAGGGATGTATACCAAACAAAGGGTAAATACTCTTCCTAGTAAACTTCTTTTAACCATTACCAATCTCTTTTCTTAATATTTTCTTTTAATTTGAATTAAAATCTTGTGCCAGGAAGCTGGCCAAAACACTAGCAGTGGTACCTCATCCTCATGTTGTCTTAGAATTAAAAAAAAAAAAAAAAAAAAGTAAGTATTAGCTGGAGAAAGGTACTTTTTTTTTTTTTCCTACATCTGGTAAGTGTATCTGAAACAAGCCAAATTCTGGACATGTATCACAGGTATAAATTTTGATACTATTGAATCAAGACAGTCCTCAACTCCTCTGGAGCGATCCTGTGAAAAAGGACGATCCTATAAAAAATTCATAGTATTACCTCACACTAAAACCCATATTCTCTGTGCAGTGGAAAAAAGATTATTTCATATTTCCCATGCAGTAAAAACCAAAATTATGTCATGCTTCTACCTGTGCATTATTGAAAACAGTAACTTGTTGTGAAAAATCTCAAAAAATTCCAACAGAAATGATAGTGATTATAGTGATTTCTGTATCATTTGATACACCTTTAAAAACACATAGAAACTCCAGTAAGTGCAACTGTTTTCTCTTTATGTCTTAGTTGCAGTCTTCTCCAACACCTAAGTAAGCCTCCTATATCAGTCTACTTTCTTCTCTCATCTTGCTTACCACATCATCCTCTACAACTATTGTATTCTTAGGGTTGCTCTGCATGTTGTTTTCCCACCATTCTTCCACTCCAATGCTTTACTCTGTTATTATTTCTGAAAAATAAACAAAACACATGCTTTTAATTAAAGAAAACTTCCTCCCCTACCTTCCTTATGGAGTACAATCATTTAACTTTAAATATACTCACTGTTGCAGCCATTGCTGCTTGTAGTTTCAACCAGGTTGGCACCACACTCTGAAGAACTCGTCCTTGGAATGGAAGCTTTCCTGACCGTAAGAAACAAAAAACAGACAACAGGGAGGGAAAACAAAACAAAACAAAAACAAAACACACAGAGTGAAAAAAAGTTATCAGAAACAAATTAGTTGAATGATGCTTCCACTGAAAAAAGTTACATGGATCTTCTGCAATTACTTTCTAATTAATACGCAGCATTTTTGAGAAGCACGTATTTGAGGGAGAAGAACAGAGATCAGAGGCAGGCACAGCATTCAGAACTACATGGCTTCTCTCCTGAAGTTAATGTTCCTGTTTGTCTGATTTCTCAGGTCTTTATTTAAGCAATTAGTAGATATCACAAAATTACTTAATTTATCATTAACTCTCTTAGCATTTGGAAGTAAAATACCAATAATGGGATATTTTCCACACTTTCTTGAGGAGAAACAGATCTTTTGAATAGACCTGATCTCTTGCTGTCTCTGTCCCTTTCTTTTAATAGTAATTAGACATCTGCTCTCTTGAGAAGAGTCAAGAGCTATTCCCCTTGCTGTCCAGTTTGTGTCCTGTGGTGATATAACTCCTCCACAAAGTCTGTTGTCTTGGACTGCTTAAATGGCTTTATTCCTAGACCCCGTTGTTTTGGCTGGCTGAGTTCCTGTTCATCAATATACACCTACCTTACAGGTAAGTTGGTATTTCAACATGGACTTATAATAAAGCATAGAAATGAACTGCAGATTTATTTTAGTTTTCCCTAGGTTTTTTCTGTTCCTCTAAGCTGTGTGTGTGGCATTGAGGTCTCTATATTGTTTTTAAATAAAAGCTGGCTTATGTGGAATCTATACTAATCGGCTACCTTTCTTATTCTTCTTCCAGTAACACTTGTGCAATATGTTTCTGGAGAAAGAAGGCCAGATGGACCTGTACGGATAGGTGAATTGCTTAGCAAAATAGGCCATTTGTTACCTCAGTAACAATGCAATAGCAAGGATTTTTGCATACATTCCTGTTTTCCCCAGGTCAAAACAACAGGCTTTATCAGTACCATTTGTTGGTGGGGTGTGTGTGTGTTTGTTTCAAGATAGAGAGCAGCTAGATCTGGATTTGCTCTACCTCTACACACTCTGCTCTGCTAACAGATTATGCAGCTCCTGGGCCTAAAGCTGCACAGAAGCCTACTCCAATCCAAGACATTTTTTCAGTGTTAAATAGCGAATTGCTCTCATAAAACCAGTTCTGATTTAATATATATATATGGATAAGTTTTACATTCACAATGTAAATATTTGACTATCTTTGCTAAAATACAATAGTTGGCATGATGCTGTATCTTCTAGTGACTCCCAGTAGTTAGAAATAGCAATAGTTTTATGTGCTGACCTTTTACAGGAATGTAGCAAACGGAACTGAGCATGCTCTTTAAAGATTGGGATTCCCCCTTTAACAGAGAAGCGACATTTATTGCCTATGAAACAACACATTCCTGGAGAAAACTTAATAAAGTAACATAGAAGCTAATGTACTGAACTGGTTTTCACATTAATTTTGGGTGCGGACAGTACTATTCTTATGAATTCCTACAACATGATATAAAATTGTTTTACAAGACTCATCTTTGAGGAGACATAAAAGCATAGTCTTCTCTTTGCAACAGCATGCCTCATCATTTTTTCAGAACGTAAATTAAAGCTACTCACTTTACTACCTAAATAATTATATTCTATCGACCTGAGACTCACTGAGATAGCTCTACAGTAGCCTTTCCTTCAGCAGGTTCCAGCAACAGGGGGAGGTTTAACCCTAGACTACTGTTTATCTTTTCCAGTTTTAAACTGCTTTTTTTTGTCACCAGTCCTTGACCACTCTCCCTCTTCCCTCCCTCCATTCTCTGCTGTTCCTTTCACTCAGACCTTCCGTTCCTTTCCTCTATCTTTATTTTGTTCTACTTTCCATCATTCTCACCCTCTAGCCATTTCAAATACTGTTTCTTCATTATCTTTGATTCTCTCTCCTCCTTCTCCTTGTAGGTTTGCTTTCCCAAACCATACCATCTTGATGAATCCTGGTAAATAATCAAGTACAGCATGAAATCAGCTTAACAGCAGACTGTTGGCAGATTGGAAAAAATAAATCCTCGGCTGATAAAAATGTGATGACTCATCTAAATATAAAAGGAGAATTATGTCCCGCTGTTCACCCAGAGCTTCCCCTATGCAGCTCTTTTCTTTTATCGGTTACTTTTACTATTACTTATGTTTTGGTTTTATAAGCAGAGCAATGAAATCCTTTCTCTCCACCCTTGTATGCTGAACGGATTTGTTTGTAGGGAGCATTAAATGCACTTGCACATGCCTGGTCCTGAAATCTGCCCCAAGCAGCCTGAGAGGAAGAAAACTTGGAAAGGAAGGGGGGTACAAGTGGTGACAGGGACAAGAAAATAGAGCACTGATTTCCTAAATTCTGAAAGATTTTATGTATAATTTTAGGGATTCAGTTTCTGCGGCCTAAATTGCAATTAATATCTCCTCTTCTGCATCCCTCCGATTGCATTACTGTTTATACTAAAACCACGCTAGAATCCTCTACTGAAAGAACCACAGAAATGCTTACTAACACACAATATAGGGGGAAAAACTCTCTGCTTTCTGATTCTGGATCAAACATATTTGTTAATAAAGTGTAATAGTGGAAGCTTGATGGCACAATATTTCTCTTAACATTTTAAATTTAATATATCCTGTCAAGAGGACAAGTCAAGGATGACGCAAACTCTCAGCTAACCCTTACAAGCCCTAATTCTACCCTCTTCCAGAATGTTATGATACAGGTAGTAGATCAAATTTGAGAAAAAAATAATTATAATAATGTTAAAGACAGCTGCTAGCAATAATCCTTGTTTATACAGCTGAAAAGAGGGGGGTAGATTAAAGTATCCACTTGAGACTCCTCTTACATGTTGGTCACTTCAGTCAAGAGATAAGGACTTTTAGATGTAAAGTGTTTCTTTTATAGATGAGTTCTCTAGCAGAAGATGATTGTGCTATATCAGCCTCTGAAGTGTAAAGGTAAGCCAGTTAGGTTCTTTTCTTTATACTAAAGAAGTTAATAATGATTTTATGAGATTTCCCAAGCTAGTCTGGTATGTAAGATAGGTTCAAGGGCAACTATGTTAAGACTGAGTTGCTGCCCTTATTATTTTTCGAATAAAGTGGCCCTACTACTTGTTCTGCCAGTTAGGTAAAGGTTGAGTAAACTGATTTCCTATAAAGAAATAGAGTAGTTGAGGTTCATCTTCCAATTGTCGAATAAAAGACTTGCACAGACCTGTCATTGCTGTTATTCTAAGCTTCTGTACTTTGCAATGCAAGACTCTTTGACCATAAAACTCAGTAGATTGTGTCTCCAGCCTTCCCCTAATTTTACTGTATGCAAGAGGAAAGGGATCTCTTAACAGATGACTCTCTGAATTCTCTGCTTTCTGAAGACTTTTTTTTTCTTTTCTCAGAGACAAGCTTTACTTCTGAGGAAATACTCTCTGTACCTCTATGAGACTTAAATTAATTTTGCTTTAGTTAGTTAAAGCTGTATTCTATTCTAATAACTTTATAGTAATTTGCAAATGTTCTTTAGCAAACAACTACTGTGGTGTTCCACTGCTAAGACAGGATTAATTTAACTAAAATGACTAAGTTGGGGGCTATCCTCTACAACAAGGTTTTTTTTTATACAAACTCTGTTTTATCAAATGGTCTCTCTCTCTTCTAAATATATTCAGCTATGGGAAAAACTGGCATTCAATGGGTTTCCATGACAGCAGCTGAGGTAAAACTAGACCAGCTATTCCAAAGGTTGCTCATTGAAAGGCACTGATCAGAGAGGTTGATTTGGCAATGTGATTATGGGAGAGCAAAGAACAGAATTGCAAGAACCTTAGGTTATCATAACCAAGGAGAAATGCAGCACAGGAGAAAGAGGAAGAGGCTGCAAGTCTGTGATGGCTAAGAATTACAAGGGCTCGTAAGTTGCCTTGTAAAGGCATAAATACATTTTAACAGTATATGACAAAATGAGCTCTTACAAAAAGTGCTGTACTCTAAAAACAAGAGGGGACGTAGGAGGTTGACTTGCATACATAAATGCAGAGAGTAAGTGAAGACAGTAAGTTTGTTTGGGTTTGGTATAAAGTGTACTGATATACTGTACTGATATATGTACAGCATCAAATAGTTGACTTTATTCCAATAACTGCTTACGTGTTTTCATTGAAAGTCCTCATATGCCTAAAATGCTACTGCAGCACGTGCTGTCTAGCACTGACATCTTCATGCTACTCAAACATGGATCATCCTGATAAATGAGTTAGTCCTCTGATATGTTCTAGATGTTAGTTAGTTAATAAACATCTACTTGGCATTATTCTTGAATTTGATTCTTTCCTTAGTTTTCCTTTTTAAACCAGGAGCTGTAAAGGAATCGTGAGCTAATGGCACCAGTTGGTTTGGCTGCCAGTTCAATGCAGTGGAACAGTTTCTGATCCCCAATCACTTTGGTAATTTGCTTCTCCTTCTCAATCTTTGGACAGCATAAGGGTTGACTAATGTTTTAAAATGTTAGCACTAACTCTAGGTAGACTGTAAAATCTCTCAAAAATGGGTGTACTAAATGTATCTTTTTAGAAAGCAGCTATAAGTAATAGCTTAGAAAAGACATTGAAGTAAAGCCAGGAACAAGCCAGGAAGTAAAATATTACGAGCAACAAGTTGAGACATCCACATTAATTATGCTGAATAACCATACAAACCTTATGGATAATTCATTACATACTTTTACATTCAAATAATTAGTACATGATTACCAGAAGAAATTTCTACTTGATTAAATAGCTTCAGCTCTCTGAAGCACTTTTACCTGCAAAGGAAGTAGAATGCTCCAATTACAAGAACTCCTAGAAGAAGAAGTGAAGCCAAGAAAGCTGCAAACAGGTCACCTTTTGTTTGGGACTTGATGCTGGGCAGCAAAACTTCCTCACAACGGGCTCCTGTGTAATTCTCAATACACCTGGGAAACCAAGTTTTATTCAGATTAGATGATAACTTGTCATCTAATATGAAAAGCACAAAGGCTTCTTTTGGTCTTAAGTGGGGAGAGAACTTGTTATAGCGTAATTCAAGGTTTATATTTGCTTCACAGCATATTTTCTTATGGAATTTCCACTCACCTTGTATTTCTGGAACAGAGGGAAAACAGAGGGCATGTTGGGCATCAAGTTTATATTCTGATCCATACTGCTTTTATATATTAAACCATATCTTAATACATTCACTGGATTAGCAATATACTTCACAATGGTGTACCCTGCAGTTAAATCTGCCTCCTGCACTGGCAGAGTTAATTAATTAAATCCGCCTCTTTAGTGTTAACTGTGTCATCCCACTGGTTCTCACACAGTAGTCATGCTTTCTTTTTCCCCTTTCATGTAACTTTCTAGCTTGCTTTGTTGAAGAGCTAGTACTGCCAGCTAAATAGATCAAGGAAATGGGAATTCATTGAGACACAGTACACCTTAAATTGCAAAAGTAGTTTATGCAGTGTAATAATTCATGCCAGAACATGTTACATGCTTGGTGAATGACCCTCTCTTGGAGAGACCTAGCTAAAAGTCTTCTCTACTACGCTTATTTTACATATTGAGTTTCTGAAAACTTCTTCTGAAGAAAGGATTAAAATGAATATGGTATTTTACCATGGTAAAATTGTATGATATTTTATTAAAAAGAAGTAAAATGGCTTAGTAACTCATATTGAGTCAAAAATAGATAGGTTGAAGCTAAACTAATCTTCATTTGTCTTATATTTTGCACTTATTCTGCTAAGTTTTCTTAAGGAATTTATTGCATTACAGAAAATGGAAAGCACTTCATTCAATCACAACATTCTGCATGTGCCTTTTATGTATGTAAATTTGCTTCTCTCTTTGTATTACTAAAGATCTTGCTCCTTCTTGCTATTTCTGGCACTGAAGTCATAATAATCTGTGACATAAGCAATTTCAGGCTCCAGCTGAGAAAAATGGGCTGAACTCCGTAACATACTTGAAGTTCTCAACTGCCATTGGCAGCTGCAAGGTATAATTTCAGATGAGGGATAAGAAGGCAGAGTGGGGAGGAACTGACAAAAAAGATGTATGTCTAGTATATCTAAATAAGACAAATGGATCACTGTGAGCATACCAACACGCATGCTTGATGTGACTCCCAGCACCACTTTCTGTAGATTATGGACCACTACTTCAGTACTACTGGTCTGAACTACTGCACAAAGAATTACTACCATTTCTTTTAATTCTTTGTCTTTGGAAGTAAAATGGAAGATTTAGACACTAGAAAAAAGATTTAATTATCATCATATATTAAAGCTGTGCAACTGATCAAACAGCCACCATTTACTAAGGACAGTGTGAGACTTTTCAAAGTTACTATGTTTGACTGCTGGGAGAAGGAAGGGTAGGCAGACTGCTCTGATTGCTTGAGATAATGTTCCAGATATTTACTGTAAGTATAGTGGCATTTCAGAGGCCTATTTCTGAAATACTGTAGAATACTTTAAGAATAGAAGTGTAGTTTGAGTGGGGCATTGTTCTCTAGCAAGTGAGAGAGAAATGCTTTGGAGAGCTGAATAGAATAACAGGGATAGAAAATGGAATATAAAATTCATAGAAGTATTCTTGAATACCAATGAAAACTAGAGAATAATGCAAGGCTAAAATGATACAGAAAGAAAAAGTAAATAGGTTTTGGCATCAAATTAAGGTTCATGGAAAAGTTCTAGAGAATGAGTGTAATGGGAGTAAGTCAGTAGCCTAAAGAGAAAAATGAAGCAGGAGTAAGACAGACAGTCCCAGCTGAAGAGAGTTGCATGTAGGATTTAGGTAAAAGGCTAGGGTTAGAGAACTGTTGTGATACAGTAGAGTGAGTTGGCATGAACAGTGCATGGAAGCCATACTCATGGTCTGCAAAAGACCATGGAAAAAAAATTGGGAGTGCGATGACAGTGTAGCAAAAAGGTCACTGAGATTGTAGCCACTTTCTCCTAAATAGAAAACAGAACTAGATGCTTAAGATAGTCACAAGTCTTCAAGAGGCAAAGGAGCCGGAAGGTCTAAGACTGTAAGGGGAAAACTAGAGCCAATATGGACCCAAGGTTATAGCAAAGGGAAAAAGACCTACACTAAAAAAGCACATATAAAACTTAAACATCCTGGATGCTGAACCTATTAATTCTTCCTGGACGTAACAAAAAGTTTTAGAAACATGTTTTCCGTGACTTGCCAGTTTGATAGTATCTGTTTAACTGTGTGCAATGGATTAGGGATTACAAAGCTACCCATCCACTGTCTCTACGCTGACCTGTTGACACTTGCTGAAAGTGATTCCATGCTATGTAGAAAATACTGCCATATAACCTAAAAATGATGGAGGTTTTCATAGAAACAAGAAAACTGAGATGAGGTATCTCTTGGTAACATTTAAATAAACAAAATTATAGCTAATGTGACCCTACCAACAGGCTCTGCTACAGTTAGGGCATTTCTGAAAATTCAGATGTTCAAATACCAGCTTGCACAAGCTTTTATAAAGTCATCAGTGCTGATGTACAGACAGGTGAAGGACTATGTTAAATATAGAAGGAACCGATGCTTTAAGACAAGCCAGAGAGCGGAATATTTCTACCGTAAGTCCTTTCCTAAAATTGGTGGGAAGGAAACTAAGCAGACTTCAATAATTAGCAGTGGAACTCACTGAGAAGATCCGCTTATCCTGTTGCATTAGCAGAGCTCTAATAATTTCAGTGGAGTTACATGCACAGTGACTGCAAGCAAGACAGAAAAGTAGTCTCTAACAAGCATGTGGGCTATGAACATAATCCAGACTGATGGTATCTAAACAGTCTCTCCTAGAGGTAGTCAGTCTTATTATACACAGCCTTAAAACTCAGTAGCAACTCATAGTTTATCTTGTTTATAATGGATGCCTAAAAGTAGAGCACAAGTTAAGCATGACACGCTGGCAGTTGTTAACATGGCAGGCAACTGTGCTTCTGCACTTGAATGAATGAGTGCAAAAGACAGAGAAGCCTGCTTCTAGCCTATAGTAAGAGGGAGTTACGCTAATAAAGTCTTGTGGTCACTAGGCCAGGTGTTGCTGTTGCACAGCATCATCTGCATGCTGTTAGCCTGCTGTTTCAGCACATTCTGTCTGTTGGCTTTAAATGGTCCTACTATGTAGCATTCCACAGTTGATTTTTAAAATGGAAAAAAGGTCCTTCCTCCTCTAAGAAATTAGAATTTCTAATTCAATCAGAGTTGAAAGACAACAGCCTTTAAATGTTTGAGGAAAACTGTGAGACTAGAAACTCCCATTTTCAGATAGCATCCAGATTTCTGCTTTCCTAGATGCCTGCACACGCATGCACACACGCCCACACCTCTTGTCAGATGGTATGAGCCAGCCTTAACTGTTGTATACAAACTTACTATAGGAGCTGTGCTGAAGACATAAGATATGTAAAGAAATCCACAGAATCTTTCAACATAGGATACTAACCAAAACTACCCATATCAGCATCAATACAAGGTGGAAGGAAATAGACTGCATTGGATGAGATGTCAGGAGATGACTGGGGGTCTGCAATTATATTGATACTTTACAGTCTGATCAGTAAAGCATAACAGCCCTCCAATAACACAAGGCATTACTGCTGTCTTTGCAGATGCAGTTCACGAGACAGTGCAAGTGATCTACTGCCTGTCTGATTTAGGTAAGAAGGTAAGGTTTCTTTCTCTTGCAGACTCTAAGGTGGGCATCATAAGCAAGTATCTGACAGACGTTAAAAACTGAAGTAGGATTTGAGTCAAATATGCACACAGACTCCCATTGCTTAGTATTATACTATAAGAGTCTTCAGTTTTCGTTTAGTCTTCCTTTAGTCAGGAAAAACCTGGATGCTTCTTGGTATAAAAATTACTTGCATGTAAATACAAAGCTCTAAGCAGAAAAAGACAGCTGAAAAATTATCTGCTTGTCAATGCAATTCAGATTACATGGCTGATAGCTTCAAAATCACCATAATCTTCAGTCTGTAGCAGGCTCCTAGAAGTTGTCCTAATCCATACACTATAAGGGCATCTAGTAAGTATGAAAAAGAATTTAAAGCCAAAGTGAATAAGCAATGGCAAAGTTAACTGGAAGACCTAAGCAGCTTTTTAAAAAGTTTTGTGTTCAGAGGAGCTTCAAAACTGTTACTCTGAAGCTGTATTCATATACGTAAAGAGTGAAATAAAAATGCTACTACTGGAGAGAAGTTGAAAGAATGGGTTATTTTCCCCTAGAACTCCCTTAGCTATGTGTTTATATGGCAAGCTTAACCATATCTGGCAGTGACATTAATTCTGATCACTAATACTTTTCAAACACATAAGATAATGTTGCATTTTATATTTTATGTCCCATTAAAAAAAAATTTAATTACTGACTTTTTTTGGCTATATTTTCGGTGTGTATTCTAACTTTTGTTCCTATTTTCAAGCTAAAAGCAGAACTGAAAAATACTAATTGGACACTTAGTTTTCAGAAGAGCCTGGGGTATGCAAAAGTATAGTTTTGGAGGCAGAGAAAGAAGAAAAGCACAGATGAGTGGGAAACCCTTCACTGGCAACTTGCAGTGTGTATATTCTGAAGGCTTACGGCACAGCAAATATATCACTCATGGGGACGTTTGAAAAAGAGAATGAAGGACCCATCTCAGAGAAAGAGCCAGACAAGGATGGGGTATATAGAAAGTGATAGAAGGAATATGCAGGGGATTCATTGCATTAGTATAGGAAAGGTGGAGGAGAGATTGGATTAAGGTAGAAGCAAAGGAAAGGGAGAGAGATCCTTTAACCATACATAGGAATTTCAGGGAGATTTCCAAGGTCTGCCTCTGTCCCTTGCAGTACTTAGCTGGAATGCACTGCCCTCTGCAGAATATGATCCCTTCCTCAAAAGGAGAGCATTCACTATTAATTTTTGTGTGTACTGCCCTCAGAAGCAGAGGAGCTGTGTTTGTGTGGTCTTATACCATCTGTATTTAGTCTGAAATACAGAAAGAAAGCTCTCAGAAATCTGCCATGTGTAAGACAAAATGGAAGTACCAGAGCTTCCCCTCAGACAACCAAATCTTCACTTAATTCTGCACTGCATTAATTAATGATTATGGACAGCTGTGCACCAGGTGCTGAGGCAAACAGCTTTCAGCCTCATATTTTATGATACACCTGAGGCAGCTGCTTTTCCACCCTTCTCCATTCTGCTGCATGTTTATTTAGTACATTTGAGCATTCCTGGGTTTGAAGCTCATCTTGTTTATGGTGACAGGTGGGCCTTTCGCTGCTCAGAACATTAACTCATTGTTAGGAAAGGAATGAGGGAAGATGGCAGCTGAGCAACTTCATGTTTTAACACACATCGGCTGTATTTAAAATCTGCTAATGTTGCACAGGGGAGGGGGGGTCAACTAATGTTTTGTTTCTATTAAATCTCTACCTTACATATATATCCATTTCTGAATGGTAGAAACCCCTGAAATTTCAAAAGTAAACAGTAGCTCTTAATTTGTTAGTGTGCTACAAAATATGTATTTCTAAAGAATGATGCAATTTTTCTAGTTACATTGTGAAATTACTTCCAATGATGTTGCATCAGGTAATCTGGACTAAGTTTAGCACAACACATTTGTGTAAATACGTAGCATGTCAAGGCAAATGTGTTTTAAGGTATTTTTACAGTTTGTTAGTCTGTTCTTTCTCCATTCCCCCCTTTTAATCAATGCTGTACTAACAATCATTCAGCCTTTGATTCTAAAACCAATTCAATTTTTCTGTTGGTGGGAGATGATCATCTGAGAACACTTGGAAGCTTTAGGTTGGATTTGGCAGAAACCTGCGTCAAAGAAACTTTGCGCAACTGTGTGATGATGCCAGTCCTGAAGTTCCAAAGCACCAAGTATTTTTCTGAATTCTGCTGAATAGTGATGCATTTTTTTCTGTTGTTTCTATTCACATCACTGCTGATTACTAAGATATCTGTGTGTAAACAAAACCTTTCTCATCTATAATTAGCCTTCTCTGACTGATTAAGGAACATGCTTGGAATGAGGACATGCTTAAATAGAATGCTGCTATTTAAATACCCATATAACTTCATAATCAACCACTAGATACAGAAGAAAAATACTTGATAATTTAAATGCAGTAAGATTGCCTGAGTATAACAGAAATGCTCTTAAGATGTTACTTTTCTGCTTCAGCAGATTATAAAATCCTCTAGTACCTGAATTACAAATGACTTCATTTGGAGCCCTTTTAAAGTGGAAATTACCTACACTGACTAGTTTGTGATCCTGAACAATGAATTGTTTTGAGTATTTGTTACTTCATATTTACAGTTATTGCATTAAATACACCTTCCTCATTACATAGTCTAGCCATAGTTGAGAGGGTGCTTGGAAATTGTGTAACTGATGCTGTTTAGTCTAACCATTCTTTTTTCATTTAAGTATTTTAGTATCAATAATATGGGATTCCCTCTAGGAAAAAAACATGCGTATTTCAACATGTTTTACTTTTTGTGTGTGTAGTAGTCATTTTACATCGCATAAGCTTGCAAGGTTTAGCAGTTAGAATAAATCATCATCATACAGCACTTCTGAGCTTTATCCTTAGTTCTGGATCTGATTCACTGTATGATATTGGACAATATGCTTAATGACAGTGACATGCTGTATATATTTTTCAGTGAGCATTTACCACAAAATTGCCTCTTGTCTCCTCATCTACTAGATGAGTTTACATGCTTGAGTTGTAAATGTTTAAACTGAACTGTCCCAAACAAAAGAAAGAAATACTTTAATTAGGCATCTCAGAAAAGATTTTGTTTCCTTCTTCAACTGTTTCATCTGGTTATCCTTAGTTATAGCTCAAGACTGAAGAGGGAGCAGAAGTTGCCACAGAAGAAAAAAAGGTAATATCCTTAAGTGTATGTAATACGCATCTGAATGCCCATTATTATGTTAAGTAAACCCATTAAATTAACCATAGTTTATTTTGATGAACAATAACCCAGTAAGTGCAGAACCATGAAAAATTAGAAGTTAATTTTGCATCTTCTTATGTCTTGGTAAATGAGAAAATAAAAGGATAGGGCTGTGTTTATGCAAGAAACGTATCCACATGCAAAAACAGGAAGTGCTTCTTTTCCAGTGTGCTACATGGGCTTCAAAAAGAAGAGTGGTCCCATAAATGAATGATACCAGTATGCTACATGGGCTTCAAAAAGAAGAGCGGTCCCATAAATGAATGATACTAAGAAGTATCTATATTTGCTGCCTTGATGTTTCTTTATCAAGTGGTCTTTGACTGTCACTGTAAAGCTGCCCTTTGAGTAGTATTTCAGTGAGATTCAGAGAACATAGTAAGTCTTGAATTACATTCTTTTTTCCCCCTTAAAATATTATATTCCTTTTTGCGCCTCCTCATTTTGTTCAGGTCAGGCCATTTTATGTTGTAAGAATTTTTGCACTATAATTCATCTGGAAGAAAAACTGGGAATGTACTTTGCCTTTCTGAATGCCTTTCCTACAGTCTATACTCCACGAGGCAAAGGGTATTTTGTGCCTTTCTGTATTGTAATGAGGGGACGAAATAAGGCTCTAAATATAGATATCTTCCTGAATGCATACGTAATTGAGTACTGTTGCACCTGTCAAACAAGTATACACATTTATTTTTCTCCTATTGTCATGCCTCAGCAAGCTAGATAGGTAATCTGAGCATGAATTACTGAATTTGGAACAGCCATAGGTAATAGGTATTTTCTTTTATATAATGTTTTAACAGTAACTTCTTAAAGAAGCAAAATGGAGAAATAGTCTTTAGACAGCTACTGTCCAATACTTAAACACACAAACTTTAGTTTCACTGACCTGCAGAATGGACTGGATACAGTAGGAATCATATAACAAATCCCTCCATTTAGACAAAAAGATCCATAATTGGTGCCACAGAGTTCTTCATGATCTTAAAAACAAGACCAAAACAAACACAGAGAAAAATAGAGACTTCTGTATTGTTATCAGTAAAAGCAGATCTTAATTATACTTTTGGGGAGTGGGGGTGGCTTCCTTAGAAAAAAACCACAAAACCCAGCAAAACAAACCACCACAAACAAACAAAACCACCCTATGAATAAATAAGGTACCAGTCTTGCTTTCGAGGTCAGCAACATATAGTACTATCTACCTTGCAGAATTGTTTCACGTAATGATATGCAAAAAGATCACAAATTTATCACCATATCAGACATGAAGCACCTAATTATAGGAATAAATGCAAAATTTCTCTTGCAGTGAGAGGAACTTCTGAATTCTCCGTTACTTCATTTGCCTTTCATGACCACAAACCGTAGTGAGTACAGTGATAGACACGATGTCCTATATGAAGCCTGGTTCGTCCTGTTCCAGCGGTACAAACTATCTTTAGCTTAACTAGCTTCTATGGGAGAGAGTCAGTACAGATAAACCCAGAATAGTCTCAGGTGTGGACCTGGACATTCTGAGACTGCTTCAGGCTGTATTAAGAGCTGAATCATAGCACAGTTGGACACCACCAGGTTTTCCCACCCCAATTTTTAACAACCAATGGAGGAGCTAGCCTGTGAAGTGTCACTTATGTAGAAGACTGCCTGTTAAAATGTGATTTCCACAGATCTCAGAAAGGCTTTTTCCTAACTCAGTAGGCTTCTTATATGAATTGTTAGTGCATTAAACACAATTAGGCATTCTAATAAAACCCCAAATACAGGATACTAATGTTGGCACTTGTAGCAGCAGTTGTCCACTTTATGCTTAAAAAGAATATCTAACTGTACCATTTCACTCTTTTTGAAAGCAGTCTAAATTTGGAAGTTGGACTGCATATATTTATGATACATTTAATGCATCGGTAACTCATTTTATATATATACATATATATTTTTATATATTTCTTCAATCTTATGAAACCCCAATATCTCAATCAAAAGAAAAATAGAGCAGTCTTCTGACATCACAAGTGTGAGAATCATGTGTTAACTCACACTTTAGGTGTTGGTTTTGCTGTTGTTTCTCCCAGAAATTCTGAAAATAAGAATTCTGCTGTCTCACTATTTATGTATAGAAGATATGTTCTATACAAAATATAGTGTTGTCTAAGTGGAATCAAGATTTTAATTTTCTTATTTGTCCTTTCAAGAAAGAGTTAGGATTCCGTTTATTCCTGCAGAAAAAAGTGAGAAGTGTGGCCATAAGTCATTCTACCCTAGCAGGAGCTTCTACAACTTTGTATACAAAATAAACCTGACTTTTCTAAGAGTAGCAGAAAAGCATAGCTACTTCTAACCCTGTGCAACAAAAACATGGTGCATCCTGCTATGCTCTGGTCCATCTCTAGTAATTCCACTCTCCCTTCTTTTCATAGATTCTTCCATTTCTATGATGGCACATTGACAAAGGAGTGTGAGTAAAGTCCTTATGTTAAGACGAAGGCAGTTATACCACAGAGCTCAACAGGAATTCAGTTTCACGTTCATGTTATCAAATTGCTAGCATCCAAATGGTAAGTGGACCTTTTTGCATGTGTACAGAAAAATTAGGGAGCTGTAGGAGGGAGGGAGGTAAGGCTGGAAAGATTGTTCATGTTTGACCTTGTTGCACTGGCTCAGGATGTGGCATAACAGAAACGTGTGTTCTGCCCTACCTTGTTAGAAGTTAAATGGAAATTTATTTTAACTCTGAAGCTTTCTGTGCTTGTCTACTTGGCAATTCATTTATGGCAAGTTCACTATTGAAAGACTTTTAAAATTATTTAGCGTGAGTAACAGTATAATTGCAATAGGAATAAAATGGTAACAGAAAAAAACAAGCAGGTTTTTAAACAGGAACTATAAATTATTTTGTCTATTCAAACATAGTAGCAGTGGAACTTCTGTGACAGTGTAATTAAATTGAAGGCTACATCCTTCCTTAAATGAAGAGAGGATATTGAATCATGAACAGTGTATCAGGATATCTATACAATTAGAAGAATCAAGAGAGAAAAAGCAAAACTCTCAACTTTGACCTGCTCTCAACTCTATTAAGCATCTGAGGGAGTTAAGTGTTGTTGAAATTCTACCAGATGGAAAAACAAGATGATAGAAGATAGGCCCCACAGAAAAAAATCCCTTTAGACGGCTGGTGGAAAGCCTTCAAAGAAATTCTCATGAGAATTAATGAGAACTTGTTAACCTCCTTAAAATCCTGCCTTATGGTTCTATTTCTTTTCTTCATCTTTATGCAAAAATAGGCCTGTCTCACACTGGCATAGTGGTAGGGTACTGAAGAAAATTAAATGTCTCAAGTCATTCAGGTCTCAGAACATTCGGGAGAATGATTATCTCACTGTTACGGTGTGATCTGTGTATTAAGGACCAGCTCTGCAGCCCAACTAGACATTTCTGTTCTGGCAAAATACCTCAGACACTCTGTTTTAGGCCTATTACAGAAAAGGGAGAGAGGTGGAGAGAGAGAACAAAAAGTGCCTAGGAAGCCTTCGAAACCTTTTTGATTGTAATTACAGACAATTTCTCTATCGGCTACTTCTTTTTAGAGCTAGACTTCTTTCCAGTACTAAGGGAAAAATGGTAACCTTAATTTTACCAGTAATGAGATATTTGAAGAAACCTCTATGTCCATGTAGATCAGGTGCCCCATTTTCCATCCAATTGTGCTTTTCATTAGTTCTATTTTGTGTATTAATACTTTGCTACTACTTATTGAAAGTACCAGACTAATACAGTATAAAGTAGATGACAGAATTATGAAAGAGAATAAAAGAAAAATCAGGATGTTCTAACGCTGCTACAATACAAAAAATATGTATTATTGTACTCCATACCCACTTTACTGAAATGCAGTAGTTTGGATCAAATTTGAAAGCTACAGCTCTGTATTTATAGACAGGAAAGTACGAAAGCAACAGTTTATCCCTTTAAATTTATAGTCAGTGATGCAAAAGAGTATACTGGAGAATCAGAAGGGGTTCAATACAAGCCAAACCCCAATTACATTAGCATCAGTGAATGTGTTATGATTTTTGTGAGGTAAGTCAATACCTTATATTAATCTAAAAATGCAAATTGTACGCTTTGAAAGTCAAATGTATACTACATTCAGACTACCATAATCAAGATAGAAAAGTTTAACAGGTCAAGTGACGATGGGCAATTAAAAAAAAATACAAAAGAATTAGCTTTTCAGTTAATACAACTGTAGAAACTCTATCAACATATGTTCTACAGAATATATATATGTATTTTGATATATCATTCTATGTGAGAGAGTAAATAAAGAGAAGTAAGACACAAAAGTTTCTTTTAAAAAAAGTCGGGTTTTGGTGGGAGGAGAAGTGAAGAGGAATTAAACAAGACTGTTCTTTCTAGCACTAGACTGTGAATACTTAAAACTGGCAGAGGTAATAGCAGCCTCTAAATACACTGATTCTCAATTATTCTTTTTGAGGACATGCACAAAAACCTGTCCCTAAACTATCTTGTCTGTTTGCATTTAAACTTTTGTAACCTGACTGTCCTATCTATTAAAAAGAAAAACAAATAAAGGCTCAGCACCACCTTAACCCCCAAAGAACCAAGCCAGCCTTGATAATCCACATGTTGACTCAGCTGTCTTGCCTAGTCCAGAGGCTAAAATACTACAGACTATCTAATCCTGAAGTCTGCTAAAATAAAAAAGGTAAGGGAGAGGAGTGGGAAATGTTGACAGAAGATAAAGGGGTTGATGCATGCTTCCTCACTTATAAGCAACTTTGGACTGTAGGCTAATCAATCACGAACTGTGAAATATTAGGATTGATCAAAGCAAACATCTCCTTAGAGAATCTGTACCACTGACTGGTGAACTCTAGTTTGCTGACTAGTAAGTGATAACAGCCCTACAGAGCAGTTGTGACAATCTCAATGGCAGCTGTCGAAATCAATGCAATTTTAATGAATTCTAATTATATATGTATACACACCCAAGTAAAGACTTGGAAGAAATTACCTGTTCGCATATTATTCCGACAACAATTTTTATTCTTGATGAGAGGTTATTCTTCCAAAACGGCACCTAAAGACAAACATGTAAATTTAGCATGTAATTTTTAATCCTAGTGACTTTTTTCCCCTGAAGAAATAGCTACTGGAATGCATCTTTCAGTGTTGCTGCTAAGACATTTGTTGTACTTTGACTGTAATATACTGTTATATTATATGTAAGTTCCATTAATTCACAGTTAATGGCAAACATTCAAGTCTACTGTCAAGTTCAGTGAACCCCTAAGGGCAGTACTACAGAGTAAAACCAAATTCACACTAAAGCACGTTTAAACAATGAATACTTTTTTCAAACTGCCATGTTTATTCAGAATTGTAACACCTGATGCTTTTAGGCAATCTAAATTATTGTTTCTGGCTAGCTAATTAAATTGGCATTTGTACCTTGAAAGACAGTGCATACAATTGAACCAGTCCTCAGACTGATAGTTATTCAGTCAGGTAAGATCTTGGTGGTAGAATTCTTGCATTTCACAAACAAGAACTTCCCAATCTGTAATTTCTCAGAGAGAGTGCGTGTGTTTCACTTGAGTGTTTCTCGTGTCTGGATGTCAGGTGAAATTAGTAATATAGGCCATGAATTTAGCAGAACTCAGCAAGGGCAAGACTTGTACAATTATTTTTCAAATATGGAATGGAAACTCTGCCTCGACAGAAACGAATCTTCACTTGACATTGCTAAAAAGAAACTTACTCTGTAGACGTGCCAACTCTATAACCATCTAACGTTGCTATATTCTGTTTTCTTGTAAGGTATAGTCAAGATTTATTGTACCAAATAGGTTACTGAACAAGCCTAACATGATAGATCTTATTTTTTAATGTTTGCTCTTTTTTTCTTAATTATACTTTAAAGTGTACATAAAGTAAATATTTAAGCAAACTGTCCTATATTGGAAGAAAGATGGTTTTTTTCCATTAAATGATCAAATAAAATAAATTATCAACTTTACCAGAAATAATTGCCTATACTTCAGCTTTTAGTAATAGAATGGCAACTTTCTGTAGAGGCCCATTTCAAAAGGTATAATGCATTTGTACTTACTATGTAAGCAGACAGTTCTGTTTTTCATGGGACCTCAGATGGCTTCTCTAGTTCTTCAAGTGTCCTGTCCATACAAGAAAATCTGAAATGGCTGTTCCCTGTGATACTGGGCTGTAACAGCAAGGTCCCCACCCAAAGGCTGTCCTCTTGGGCTGTCTCACAGGTATGCAACTTTGCTTACTTTGTGTACACAACCAAGTACAATTAACATAGCATGTGGCACAAGGAAACAAACCAACATGATTCACTTCAGAACTAAAATCCTGTTTTTAAAAGAAATAAATCATCCTGGAGATGGTTATTTTTAGCAGTCAAGATCCGGATTCTGTGTGTGCTGTTAAAAAGGCTTCAAATTTACATATAGTGCAATGTGGGTGAGGTTACAACAAACATGCACACAGAGGCCCAGTACAGAATAGGGTAACACCCCGTTATGCTCACAGAATCACTCGCATATTTTTCTAGGGTTACCAGTACTACAATTTATTGCTGAATTCAAAACATTCACATAATGTAGTATCTATAAATTGCATCATAAAAATATTATATGCAGCAGTCAAAAATCTGATTTAAATTTGTATTTTATTGGAGCAAGCTGTCCTTTTAAAATTATTTTCCCTTTTCTCAGAATGTTCCACAAAATTGTATAATATCCAATAGCTCTCATAACAAAAAATATAAATACGATATATAACCTAAATTTCAGACTAGCTCCCTTACCAGATTTAATTAGGATATGGGTCCTTGAACAGACAAAATAACTTGATTTTGCAACTGCAAAAAGGAGATCTCGCATCTCCTTTCCTTCATCTTATTGTCAGTATGCATCTCACTATCTCTCTGGTGCTGCTACTGGTATAAGTTGAACTTTTTCAGGAGATGCTTAAATCCAATGATCCAGCAGAAAATTCTTTTGAGGAAGCTGACAGTTTTCTACTGCATCAGTGTGTTAAGCGGCTGTGCTATGCACCTCATCAGCTGTTTGGACTAGGACTAATTGTTACATGTACTAGGAATTGTTTATAAGCTGAATGCAGAGAACAAGACAGTTCAAAGGCAGCTATGGGACTAGTAATTGTTTATTTTCAAATTCTGTTGCCCGCATATTCAAGGAAACGGGGTGGCAAAGGAAGGGGGTGAAAATACTTTCTAAACAATCCCAGAGGATGTATGTGTGTATGCATAATTCTATTCTTTTAGTTCTGATAATAAGTATCACAATTTGGGTCTAAAGATCACTTTCAAAAGAGATGTTGCTGACAGCATTCACAGTTATGGCTTTTTTTTTTTTTTTTAAGACTGAAAAGTAAATCATTAGGTAGTCATGTATTTATAAGAACATGTTTTTCTCTGGGGTGTTTGTTGCACTCTGAACAGAGGTTCAAATATGTATCAGTGTCCTAAAAAGAATAAATTGGTCTCTCTATCTCATTAGAAAAAGTAGGCTGATATATTGTAAAGAAAATGAAATGCTATAGCAGAAATTGTTGCTAAACTTGATTCTAACTTGTTTATATCTGTCTGTGCACTGAACTGGTACTAGAAACACAAGAGATCATTTGTGAATCTACCTAACACTTTACAAACTTAATGTCTTCTTTTAAGACACAGCTGTAACCTATGTTCACAGAAGCCAATTCTATGAATGTTCAAATGTTTGTCTTGCATGCATCTTGGGAGTTTGTGAAAGATGACATTATATATCAAGTTAGAGTATTTTAATCTGAAATTTAAAATACAGCCTATTTTGCTCTGTGCCAGCTTGTTGAAAAAAACTTCAGATCAGTTCTACCCTCTTCCCCACATCTTTGTCATCTAAACTGATATTAATAATAACAATACATTGTTTAAAAGATTAGTTTTTATATTAGTTTATACATTAAAGTTAGGTCACCCATGTATACCGATATAAACTGATACTACTTCAGCCTCTTCAATTACTTGGAAGTCCTGGGCATCTTTATTTTCATAGTCTGAATCTGTTAACAAGGGCTTCAGTTTAGGAAAGAATTTAAATCACATGTTTAGAGTTAACCATATCCTAAATCACTAAGTTAAAATGAAGCACAAACTCTGTGTGTGTGTGTCACAATGAACGCTGCAAATGTGATGGAAATACTGGGTTACTGCTCTGTAGCAGAGAAACCACAGATGAAAGTGAGCCACACAAGAAAATTCATACACCCTTGTGCTTCTCGGGCACTAAAACACTAGGGGAAAGAATACAGCTTTTTCTTTTTTGGGAACTGCTATTGGATTTCTGGGCAAATTGAGCACTCAGGCACAAAACTGCAATGGGCTCAGCGTTTTAGCAAAAAATATGTGCTAATATCTCACCATACTGGAGTCTGCCTGGAACAAGTCTTTTGAACTCATTAGGTTTGCCTCTAAATGAACCTGTGTGCTTTACTCCCCATCTACTTAAAACAGAACCCTTACTGCCACTTATTTTTGTGTACTTTTAATGGCTAACTATTCTAAGCATCCGTGAGATGCAGTATCCCCAAAAGATGATAATTGGAAGTCTTAATGAGCTCAGGCAGATAAAAAGAAAGCACTGAATAATGATTTGGGTTTTGGTTTATGGTTCTTTGCTATTCAAACATTCTTAAAATTAATCTCTATATAAACTCTCCCCCAAATTAAAGAAGATCATTTCAGTCATATGGCTATTTCAAATATACATTGTTTGTTCATTTAGATGAAGTTGCACCTTACAGCTGTCTTCAAGAATGGGATTTTACTGCATTATGTATTCTTTTTTAAAATCCAAAAGAGGTGAAATCTCATTCTGCCCCAATACTGAGCTCAAATATTTGTGTCGTGAAAACAATGAAGGGAAAAAATTTTTAAAATTCCACCATCTGCTTAGTAGGCTAATTAAACATAAATTTACTTCTGAGATATGTCCTTGATATCTATCAAGTAGTCTATGCCTCTTATTTTCTCCAAGAGCCAGGAACTGTCCTGAAGTCTTGTTAAAAGGATTCTGTTTATTTTCTTATCTAGGTGATAACATCTAATAGCCTTACCATATGAAGCTCATAACTGATTTTAGCACAGAAAATCATCAGGCGTCAGAAAAAAATCCATCAAACTGCCTGAAACCAACGGAGATCTCAGTAGGGAAGAATTCAAGATGAGGTATTACGACAAATTTGTGTAAGGACAAGGTGTTATTCAAATTTACACGCTGCAAGTTTCTTTTAAGTTAGGGTAGCCACAATGTGAAGGAACTCTGACAAAAGACAGAAGTGAAAGCAGATGCCAAACAGGTCACAAGTCTCAACACACTTGTGACTGACAGATTAATTTTTTGAATGCAGTTGTTCAAAATTCTTTCCATTATAGTTTTCTGAAATGATAACAGATGACTGAGTCCTCGTCTTAGGAATGCCTACAGCAAAACTTTAGGTTTACAATTTGATTTTATCCACTGAAGTATGTCTAGGATTAATTATATACTAAAACAGCTGGTAAAACTGCTGTCATGATGTTTAAATCACAATTTGAGACATTACAGTAACTTTAAGGGAAAAATTTCCATTCCTAAAATTTCATGAGTAGTTTGCGACCAACTGCAATTTCCCATCTGAAACCCCAGTTCTACTGTACGAGATGTTCATACAGAAGTTGGCAAAGCTACATTTCAGTTGAGGTTTCTGTCAAATGTAACTACTACATATTTGTAATATTGAGACAGAGATTCCAGTCTTGAGCTTGTGTGTGCTTATGTGGGGAGAATTAATACATTTTAGAAGACACTTGCATTAAAAAAAATCACTATCAAGCTTGGGGGGAAAAAAACCCCGCACCACTATTCTTTCACTCTGTGTGCTTACTGATTTCTTCTATGGCACTTTCACTGCCAAGTTTCATCCCTAAATTCTCGAAGAAATCAACTGAAATGTAATACAACTTAAAGATTCTCACTGTGTGATTAATTTTTATTCGTATCTCAGTGGTAGATATAGTGTCCATCAGCATGTCAGCTCTCAAATGTCAGTAATGTCAGATCGATAAATCAAAACTCAAAAAAATCAATATGACAAACTGGCATACAAGGAGACAGTTTAGCACATGGACATTTAATAAAATAGACCAATATCACTTAAATAATTTTGAGATACTAAAAAATATAAATCATAAGAGTTTAGATATTTACTTTTACATGGTAGTCATGAGGAAGCTAATGTAACTAGTCTTCAGATTTTGATTTTTTAAGCTAAACATCATCCAGGCAGTAATAACTGATTGCTGCCAAAGCCAGCTATTCCACAGCAGCTCAGCATATGGGAGAGAACTGTTAAAACTTGAATTTCAATCTCTTTTTAATTTTCTCCATTTAAAGCACATTCTTAACCTTGGGGTTTTTTTTTTTACTTCCTTTTTTTTTGCATTTAATTTTGTATTGAGTTAATTTGTTCTACTTAAACCACAGCTTACCACAGCAAATGGGTATTCTTAACTCTGCTGGTGTAATCTTTCTCAGACATGCACAGGACAATCTGCTGAATCAACGTAATCTCTAATCTGCATCGTGTAATCTTGCAGCTGCTCTCTCCGTACGCGGTTATGTAATCCTGGTGTCTATAAAAAACAAAACAAACCACAAAAAGAACAGGCAAAACTTTTAAGAATAACGTTGTGTCAAAGCACCGGCGCGCCTCACGGGGCGGCCGCCCCGACAGAAACCAGCCCCCGCCGCCACCGGCCCGGAGCGGCCCCTCACACCGGGGCCCCTTCACCCCGCGGCCCCTCACACTGGGGCTCCCACTTGCCCGCCCTGTCCCGGGGGTCGGCGATCGCGACACGGCGGTTCCTTGCCGTGAGGGGACCTACCGGAGGAGGGGGGGGGCGGTGGCTGTGGCGGGGAGGGGGGGAGCCGCCCCGCCCCGCCCCGCCCTCTCGCGCCTCACCTTCCCCAGCCCGTAGTACTACAGCGCCCGCCGTTCGCCGCCGCTATTGGGTCGGCGGCGCCCACGTGACGCGGGGCGAGCACGCGCGCGCGCCCCCTTTAAACCGCCCCCCCCCCGCGGCCCCCCCCCCCCCCCCTTTCTTCTTTCCTTCCCGCTAATCGACCTGAGTGACGGCCCGTTGTTTCCTAGGCGACCCGGGAGGAAGGGAGGGCGCGCGCGGGCTCGCGCGCAGGCATCCCCCCCCTCCCCCCTCACCGCTGCCGGTTCCGCGCGAGGCGCGCGCCGGACCGTTGGCGGAGCGGGTGCCGCGCGGGTGCCGGCGTCGCGGGCAGCAGGTATGTGCCGTGCCCCGGCGCGGCCGTGCGCGGCGCTGGGGACACCCCCCCCCCCTCCCAACGCCTCCCGGTGCCGCCGTACGCCCTGCCGCCGCGGCGGGCCGCCCACGGGGGCGGGCAGGGCGGCCCGGCGGTGTCTCCGCGCCGCGCTGGCGGGGCCGCGCTGGCGGACGGGGCGCGGGGAGCCCCTCCGCCGCGGTGAAAGTTTGGCGGCGGGCGCCGCCTCCCGCCAACTTCCCGGCGGCGGGGCCGGGGGGGGTGTCCTTAGGACGCCCAGCCGCGGGCCGGCCTGCGGCGGGGCCGGAGCACCCTCCCGTGGGGTCAGTCAGGCTGCGGGCGGAGCGGGGCGGGCCGGGGAGGAGGGTGGTCTTCGGGCCGTGTCCGCCTGTGGTGCGGGGCCGCGGCCGCGTTGGTGTGCGCCGTGTGCGGCATTGTTCTTTCAGGGGAGGGGGCTGGAGGGGGGGTTACACCGGCGGGGGGGAGGGGGGGCTCTGAGAGCCGGCGGGCGCCTCCCGCCCCGCAGCCCGCCCTCAGCGCTTCTCGGCGGCGTCCCCCCACCCCAGCCAGAGCCCAACGGATCCTGCGCCTCAGGACGGGCGCGGGTTGCCAACTTCTGGCGTGCGGTTCCCGAATACAAATAACCCCGGTAATGCCTTAGCGTAAAAGTCGCTTTTATTCCTTCTTTGCGTGAAAACCCACCTAACGTGTAATATCTCCGTGATACGGCCACTTGAACAATTTCTTTGCTGAGAGTGCTATAAATCTATAAGATGCTGCAGCTCTTTTTGGAAACCCTCTGTCCTAGAGTAGCATCGTTGCTTGCCACAACAAGAAAAGGAACAGTCGTTTCTCTTTTGAAGTTGGAATCCATTTAGACTGCTCTTAACCAGGGAATTTTCAGTTTGCTTTCCATAAAAATATAATAAACTTAATAGGCCTTTTTTGCTATCTCTATAGAAGTGAAATTCATAAATTGTGGGGATGTGCTATAACAGGATAGCATGTCACAGTAACTTTACTTAAGGAAAATAGCACATGAAAATGCATGGTTTCTAAGTTTGTTAGCATGCTGAAGTTGAGAAAAGGATCTGCTAAACATGTCTCCAGCAGAATTTCTTGGTTCTTATATGTGGGTTTGAGAGCAAACCAACCTACAAGCTCTATGGTAAACAGAGCATGCACCTGACACTATTGTAACAGCTGCAAAAGATTGTATATGTAAAAGGAGTAAAATGAGTAATGAGGTAGGGGTATTTACAGCTGTGAATGCAATCAGCAGAGAAGGCTCATTTGTCTGAACACAAGGCACCTGTCATGTTACAGGCACACAGTCAGAAATTGCTGTTTTGTCATGCGACTGTCAGGAATCCTAGTTTTTCCGCAAGACTTACTACTGGAATTTGCACAAACAAAGAAGGGTAAGTAAGCAGTATATTTTTAATGTGCTGTAAAACATTATTACCTGAACATGGATTGAGTGAGACAATATTGATACTCAACGGTTTTCAGATAGTTCCTGTGAAGATGCTTCAAGTTCCTGCAGGACACTTGTAAAAGGGTTATTAATAGCGCGGTCATATTAGGGGAGGATTATAAATTAGACCATATGATAGTAGCACATAAGTGCTTTGCAACTAGATATTGTGATTAACATTATGCAGCAATTATCTTGTATGGGAAAAGCTGTTACTTAGTCATGCGAACAATATCTGTATTGTGAGGCTGTGTACTCTCTGCAGAGAAGGGAAGGAATACTTCTCATTTACAGAGAGTACGGAATAAGAAGCAAGTGTGTCCTGCTTCAAATGTGTTATGGTTCCTATACACTGTGAAGAGTATGCTTATGGTTAGTGAAGTGACTGTATGGGTAAAGAGCCCATGTTCCTGAAGCAATGCATACGCATTCCTGTATGTTTTTGAACAAAGTGGAGTTTTTGCAGCTCTGTCCTGATGCTGCCCATTGGATTGCAAAACTGACTTCCCTCTGTTCAGTGCAAGGTGGGGTTTTTGCCTGAAGGGTGAAAAAAGTGCAAGTTGTATAAAAGGTTAGATGTGGTTAGCAGGTAGTAACTATGCTAAAGACAGCAGTGGGAAGAGAGAACATGTAGCAAGAGTAGATGTCAGCTATTCTAGCTTCAGAACTGAGCAGTAGGCAAGATGAAGATCTTAACTCCAACCAGTTTATGAAAAGGTCAGTAAGAAAATTAAGATGTGAGCTATGTATGCTTGCAGTGCGTGTACTAGTGCAAGCCTGCTACTCGGCTGAAGTATTTTCAGGTTGTGACTGACAGCATAAATGCGGAACAGTGCAAAACAGTGTAGCTGTTTTCCCTATCTAACTAACCCGAAGGTTAGTTAGCTGTATGTGTGATTACAATTCTGAAGGCTGTAAAAGATGTGTATAGCTCATTATACTTCCCCTCTCCCAGCTGTGGGTACTGTTGTGCTATTACTCCAACTTGGGTTCAGTGGTGACTCCCTGAAACCTGGCTACCTGGCAGCTTGCTGTCTCGTCTCTGATGGTCTATACACTGCAGTTTCTGACTCTGCAGTAATATTGCATCACAGGTTACTTTTAGCACAGAGGGACAGAACTAGAAAAACCTCAAGCATGATCAAGAGCATGGTTTCAATGTTATTACATGTGATTACATCCAAATTAGGAGGAGAAACTGCATTGCCCTATGAGATCCTGGTATGACTAAAATTTACCTCTAATATATCATCAGTATTCATTTAAATTAGTTGCATTACCTGGCAATAGAACAACGGTTAACTGAATTGTGTTATGTAGTATAAAACTGTCTGCATATTCTGTAAGAGCAACAAATGGGGTGTTACGTCGGTGTAGTGGTGCTCAACTCATCTGCTTCCTGGACAGTGGGATTACTTAACAGACAAAATACTTTATCCTTATGAACACTGCAGAACCAATATTGACATAGGAGAGTGAACTGGAGTCCTTTCTGCTTCGTGTGTTATCAGAAGTGTCAACTAAGTGCTATTTGCAGAATCTTCATTGCTTGTTGGTATGTGAGAGGAAAACCGTGATTTGATTCCTCCTTTTCCTCTCCTTGCTGGTTCTAAGCCTGATACTGTGTGCTGTTGAAACTCATTTGCCATGCTCTCATTAGGCTGAATAATGAGTGGTAAGTCTGGAGTCTGTGGTGTTGGAAAATGGGGGGGTTGGGATTTTTTTTTTTTTTACTTGAAAAAAATTCCAAACTCTGTCAATGCTTTTAGGAGTATTTTTGTAGTGTAGGTGGATGTGAACATACTTGATGAAATTCCATCTTCAAGAGAAAAATAATAAAAGTTGGTTTGTTATCACTGTGGGGTAGAACTTGGCTGTTGTGCATTCTTTGGCTCTAGAGGCTCCTGCCCCAGGTGAATTGAAAGCTTTTTTTCTGCCAAGTTCTTAGATGGTGCATTGGGGGCAGAGGCTGGGTGAAAGACAGCAGAAGGTTTACTTCAGTCTGTCATATTTTACTCTACCTATTTGGGCTTAGGATTTGGCTTGACGAGAGTGATGTATTAGGGTTTAATTCTTAATTTAGTTATAAGGTCACAATGAGCTCTGTGACATCCATGTAATCCTGTTGAAATCGCTGGTTTTGCATGAGTATAATGAAAGAGGGGCCTTGTAAACTCAAGTAGCAGTGGAGGTTTTCTAATGATACTTTTGTCATTAAGCATTATAAAATGCAGTATCGGCTTATTTCTTGCTTTATTCACAATCATATTTTCAGCATGAAGAGGTTCTCCCTCTGTCTCACTTTCATATCTTGTCTAGGGTTCAGTACTGCGTTGATATATTTCAACTGTAAGGTTTTTTTTGTGGCAATTACTGTATCTTTCCTTGCATCATGTAAAGCACCATGTGCACCTATAGCATTACATACAAATGAAGCTACATTTAAAAATGTATGTTCAAATACTTTAGTTGCAAAGTCAGACCTGTAAGTCGGAAAATGTCTGATTTAAGGTTGCGCAGATGTAGTTCTATGTTGTGAGCCACCCTGTTCAATGAATGAGCCAATGATTTGCAGGAAAAATAGTATGTGATCTTAACAGTTAAAAAGAGGATTAATGCAAATGGAGCTTGTCATATGCTGTTTTAAATATGATGCTTCCTAATTTTCAAAAGCTTCACTTTCAACCCAAATAACCTTCTTGCAAATTAGTTTCTAACATGGAGCCTCTTAGTATTGTGGGTTTTAGCCTTTTTTTTTTTTTTTTTTTTTTTTTTTTTGTAAAACGATATTATATGGAGGTATAAACTTCCCTTGTTGACCTTCACAAATCCCTAAGTGGGATTTGAGCCTTCAGTAGTGATTTCTAATTCAGGTAATTGCCTCACTTGGTAAGGTTGTTATTTGGTGAACGAGGAAGGACCTTCGGGGCTTGTGCTTTGTCTAGGGAAACAATGGGTAAAGTCTGACCTATTTCATCTTCCTTTCTGCTGTCTGTCCTGCCATTCTGCTTTTTTGCTTCAGCAACCTCTAAGTGCTCCTTAGCACACTCTCTGCTACTGTTCTGTCAGAGGTGCAAGCTGCCCAGCCATTGTGTACATGGAGTTCATGTCTGTTTGATTTTTTTTTTTTGAGAGGCCACCAAATACTTGATTAGAAAAAGCAAGCAGGCATAGGAAAACAGTTCAGTTCAACTTGAATGGATTGCCATGAGACAAAGAGCATCTCTGTTATTCCAGGGAACTTCAAAGGCTGCCTGCCAATGAGGCAAGTGTCAGAGCTTCTCAAAAAAGTTGCAAAAGTCTTTGTAGTGGAAAGTGTTATGTGTTTGATATTTAAGTGTGCCTACCAGCTTTTTCCACTAATAGAAAATGAAAATTCATGTATAAAAATAGCAAAATACAAATTTTATTGACGTTTGTGAGACTTTTGCTGTTGAATTATTTTAGTATGTTGTCTTAGATATGTTTGTTCAAGTCTATCAAATAATTTCTTATAGAAAAGTACGCCATTTGGACTACCAGTCAATTTAGCCGATGGTACAAATTTGAAGAAAGCTCTTCTTAAAGTCAGCTAAAGAGCTCTTGTCTGTAATAATTAAAGTTAACAAACATGCAGGATGTAAACATGAGGCATGTGGTGTGTCTCAGCTAGCAAGCAGTCCATAATTTTTCTCTGTATATAATAGCTGCCTGGATTTTACAACCCACATCTAGTAAATAATTACATTCTTATCAGGAATGATAAAATTAGACAGCTTTGAAAACAACTTTTTAAAGGAAAGTGATATATGGGTCAAGGTTCACATGTTAACTTGCACAAGTATCTAAAAAAAAAAAAGCAACCTCAAAGATTTTTCTTGCCCATATTTACTGTTTTTCTTCTGTTACCAGCTGCCACCTTCAGAAATTTGAATGCTCTCTTTTTTTTTTTCTTTGTTTTTTTTCCCCGTTTGGTCTTAAGAAGAAGGACTTTCTGAGGAGGGAGCAGTAGTGTAATTAAATAGATATGTTTAACTTTGAAAGGTGTTATTTTTAGGACTAGCTCAAAAGGGCAAGTACTCCTTGGAGACATTATAATATGGCCAGATTGTCTGCTCCAACTGAAAGAGCAATGCAAGACTTAGGTAGCATCAAGGTTTCCTTAAAAGTTTTTGACACATATTATCTCTGGGCAAAAAGAAATTCAGAGGAGGCTGCAGAAGGGGCACAGCTTCTGAGCCTCTCAGCTCTTGGTGCTGCGTTGGAAAAAGTGTCGGCTTCCAGAGAGGCTGACCCTGTGGAGTGAAGTCTTTGTTCCTTCCCTTCACATTATTAGGGCCATGGTGATGCTGGTTCTTTTCCCCATGCTTGTATAATGGCTTATCTTAGGAATGCAACACTGTTGGATGTAGCATAGATATGTACCTGCCTAGCAAGGACTGTGCTGGAGGAAACAGCTGTTGCCTTACTGCCCCCTAATTATTGCCATTGCTTCCCTGCAATTCAGATCCTAAGGTACAAGGAACAGAGAATTTTGTGTATGCTCCTGGTAGGAAAGGGTGCGTGCATGAATTAATGGGCATACTGCAGAGATATTTGTCTCCCCACTCTCCTTCCTTTTTTTTCTGATTCATATTTGCTCACTTTTCCACCTTTCAGCAAAGGGGAACATATGGCAGTGTGCTGTCCATCTGGTTGCCACTTACTGTGAAATCATTATGCAGGCAATTTTGGCCCCATCTTGAATTTCTTATGTAGGTAAAACTGTTAATAGAATGACAGCTGAAGTGTTTATTCTGAACTGTAAATGGGAATTAAGCACAGAGAGCGAACACAAAGGGTGCTTTCTGAATATTTTCAATCTTCTACATTAAAAACAATACTTGTGCTGTGCTAGTATTTAAAGCAAAAAAGACTGGGACCCTCATTGTGCTGTAGACTGTTCAAGTATGGATAAAAGATAAGTCCTGTCCCAGAGGATTTGCAATCTAAATACATTTTAATGAGAACATTGTGAATGGTGATAGATGCTTAGGAAAACCTTAATTATATAGGTAATACTGTATATATGTCATTAAAAATACTGTTGACATTTTTGCATCCTAGCACAAGCTTGTAACATAGTCTTTTTAAGTGCATAGCAGACACTAAAATCATTGTTCAGTAGTAGTTTCTTTTTTAAAGTGATTAAGGTTGACACTTTGAAGAATCTTTGTTAATTTAGGTCTTGTGCATTTTGGGTATATCCAGATACTTCTGTTTATCTATGTATCAAGGATTAACACTGGCAAAAAGAGGTCTTACTGCCTTTGGCAGCATGAGCATGTATACATTTTTGTTGTCATCAGATTTCACATTACTAACACTGAAATCATAATAACCTAACTTTCTTCTAGTTATCTAAAGGAGTGCCACTGAAAAAACAATTGGGCTATATTTATACTATAATATTCTGAGATCTTACCTGAAGATAAGAGTACTTCCAAAAGTAACTTTTAAATTCAATTTATTTTATACATGTGACAGCTAACTTTCATACGTTGTCTGCTTCATCAGTCAATAGTTTTTTTTTTTTTTCATGTAGCCCCATGGAAAGGCCTGTATTTTTTTTAAACTGGAAGAGGTGGTTATAAAACCAGAAAGTAAGTGGGAGAATCAGAAGCAAGTAATTTGTCTGAAACAGTCTTCCTTGCTGTTTAGCTCAGGGATCCTCACTTTTGATTGCTACACGCATATTTATTACGTAGGATAGTGCTGCAGTGACCCCACTGTGACATGAAAATGCTTGTGGACTGCTAAGAATAGTTTTGGCTTTGGGGAGAAGAGTGACTAGAGTTTGTTCACTGCATTCTTTAAAGTTTTTACTTTTTTTTTGAGCAAAAGTGCAGTCAAGTTTTTAAGACAGCATTGGGATTTTTTGCCTTTTTCTCCTGCAGGAGTCAATTTAAAAGACTGTAGATAGCTTTCTAGAAAGCTTTTGTCCTGTACTGAAACAGGCAATGAGAAAAAAGTTCATTTTAAGTTTTCCAAGAAAACCTGAGTTTGAGACTTACTCTGAATGAACTGTTTTTGAACAGATATTCTGTGCATTAGTGTATCTTCCAAGTATTTTAAAATGGAAATCCAACCCTCAGTACACAGCTGTGAAACTAGGCTGACAGTGGGAATACTGAGTAGTTTTTGGGAGAAGGAAATATTTGATGGGTTCTATTACAGTTTCATCACAGCTGTGGCCTATCTTTTGGTGATCTATAGTGGAATATCTGTAGTAGTAGTATCACTGAGGACAGCAAGCTCTGCTGGCTGAAACTGAATGGTGGGGTCTGTTAAATCACTGCTGAGCTCCATCTTGCAGTACTTTGATGAAAGACTTATGCTCTGTGGGATTTTTTTCCAGTTCAAAAGGAGGGGAAAAAAAAAAAAGCACAGAAAACCCCCAAGGTTTGGTTTTAGCCCCTAAATCAGAGAACTTCAGACTAGTTGTGTATAGCGGTTGGGTTTTTTAAATGCACGGTGTTGTATGACTTGTATTGAAGTCTTCTGGAATACGTTATTTAAATATCCAGGAGTTTGTTGAAGGATAAATGTGATGGATGTAACTGTGACATGTTCAGATTCATGGATACCTTCACCAAACTTGGCTCCCTGCTATTGTTTTCTAATGTGAAAATGAGGAAGAATTCCTTTAGTAGCCTGCTTATTGTGAGACAGAAATAACTGATAAGGCTGTTTCTCTATGGTCTTAGAAGTCAGGATCAGGTCACCGATGTGACTCTCATTAGAAAAAGTTCAGATTTAGTTGAAGATACTAAAGATCTTTAGTTTAAAGATACTGACCATCTTCTTGCATCTATTATTCGGCTGTAGAAAAAGAAGTAATTGTTGTGCAGGTAGAATAACTTGGTTCTAGCTAAGCAAGAGTCTATAACAATTATCCTGAAGTGCTGCTTTTAGGCTGGTACCCAGGCTTCATATCCTGCCAGAAAGTAGAGGAGTTTTGATGTGTAAGTGAAGGTATTCTTTGAAATGCTGGGAAGGCCTGGAGTGCCAGGCAAAGGATTCCCTCAACAGCCGGAGGAATAGGAGTCCTGGGACTCTTACAACCCTTTGAATATTGAGCTACATAGTGTCGTTGTAGGGGTGTGTTTGGGTTTTTTAATTACATTCTTTTTTGATTAAAAATGCTTGTCAGCAACTCCCTTGTGCTTTTCTGAAATTTGGGAGCTATGGAAAGAAACGTGGTCCTTTTCCCTTTAGTGGCTGGATCTTGCACCTAATCTGAATGCGCTGTTTCAGTCTGAAGATTAGATAGGCTTGTTGCTTTTGAAGAACTACTTTCAGTCTAAGATGATTTCCCTTTTTGAGGGGAAGGGACTGAGGTCAAAGTAGCTCGTAGCCTGCCAATGTCTGAATATGAGAGCAATGGATACAATGAACTAGCAAACAAAGACTAATTAGTTATTTGTTTGATGCATTTGGAAATGTGGCCAGTTCCCAGAGTGTCTAGGTGACTGGAATCAGCTAGTATCTGATTGATATTTGCTGGGGTAAGTGAAGTAATTACATCATCTAGTGAGAAATGATCCACATCCTCATCTAAAAACACTGTTAACTAGCACTTTCACAGACTGCTTTGGTGGAGAGGTTTCATGGACTGAGTGAACATGTGAAGTGAGCTTTCTTTTGCTTCATGCCTTCAAATAAAGATTAAAGTATATGGGACAAATTGACAGGGAAATACAGGCTTGCACAGTTCATTTTGTCAAGAGAGGGAGGACTTCATGCCCTAGTGCCTGTGTATTTCACAGGCTTTAAAAATCACTTTAAAATATACTCACTTCTTGTTGTTGGCTGTGTGGGACAGGAGCTTTCTCTCCAGGTAATGTCTATTGTAATGGAATACTTATCTTGATTATGATGCTATCATAAGGCAATGCAGTGTTTTATCATAGAATGAAGATAGAAAAAGGCAAGGCCAGTGTTCAAAATGTTAAATTATAAAATGAAGAATTTGGTATCGGAGGAAAAACAGGTGGTGGTAGTACTTTCCTTCCCTAGAAAGACATCTGATCTTGGGCCTGTATACTGGTTTTGTTTAAATGGTTTAACAAAGCACTTCAGTCTGAAATAGACTGTTTTTCTATTAGTTTCACTGGGTATATAAAGCATACTGCATGAACAGCATTTGGCAGGAGAGGAACATAATGTATCTGAAACCTTTAATTATATGCTGTAGGCAGCTCTGTCTAGGTCAGAAGACACCATATTATCAAATAACATATTATAGGCATTCAGAACTTGCACAGTAGCTTGATTATTCATTGAATAATTGGTCTTTGTTAAGCAGATAATGGCACTGTTTGCATTCAGAGTCTAGGTTTGAAGTATATGACATAGAATATTTGTATTTTAAATCATCTGTTATCCAGCTGATGTAAGAACTAAGTAGAACAGAGTTCAGTAAAAGCTTTTTACAACAGCAAGATTGCCTGTCACGCTTCTACTTACTGTACACTACCAGCAGTTCTGAAAGTGTCTAAGAGATTTTTTGGTTTATTGAATTTAATTTTGTATGGGTGTTTGTCTGTAGCAACACTTAGGACCATACAGACTGTTTAAACATAGACTGTATTAAAAAAAAAAAAAGGCAAAAAATGCCCTGAAGAATAAAACAATTTAGAAGCTTCCCAAACTGCTTGAGGGCAGAAAAGGAGGAAAATAAATAGTGAAGGAGAACAAATGCATCATTAAGGCACAGATGTATGAGTTACAAGAGAAATGGCATGTCTTTCTCTGTCACACACTGAACCTTATTTTACTTACCTATAGAAGAGAAAGTATTTCTACCTTATGAATAATTACTTAGGCTTTTTAATGCTTTAAGATCCCAAGGTGGAATAGGAAATTATTGACTGCAGTGTCAATAGCTGATAATTTTTGCAAGTATGTCAGACTATGATCTAAGGTAAGTTTGCAGGTTCTTCTGGGCACTCTCTTATGTAAGCTCATGCTTGGAGGTAACTATCAGCTTGATAAAATCCCCAGTTGCTTCAGTACTCTTGTTTTAGGAGGGCTGGGGAACAGGTGATGATGAACAGACCTTTTTCCTCTAGATTTCATCCTGCTTAAGACAAACATCTGATTTTCTTTTTCCCAAGCTGGAGTTTAAAAGAAAAGCAATAAGGTGATAAAATTGCTGCCTTAAAGGATGACAAAAGTGATCAAACCCACTCAAAGTAATGGTTTTATTGTATCAAGTGCAGCATACTCAGTTAATCAAAACATATGTTCTGTATCTGTGACTCTCTAGCCTGCAGAAGATCAGTCTGCCTTGCAGTAGAGAAGTTGTATTTTCAGTATGAGCTATATACCCATTTGAGCTGTGATCAGCACTATTTGCCTTCCCTAAGGAGATGGCAGTGATTGTAGCATTTATCATACATAAAGGAATCTGTCTTGCTGTATATAGCTGCCAAAAGACATGTGAAAAATAGGGACAAAGAAGGCAGTGTCCATGATCTTGGTAACGCTTCAGACAACAAAACTGATGGTGAGCTAAGGAAATCACTTCCCCACTTCTCACTTAACCCCATATTTAGCCACAGCAATAGTTATGACTTGGGCTATTTGGTTGCATGTCTGTAAGGGACTCTGCTAGCAGAATATTGTCTGAAATGCTGGTGTAGTGGTCTGTACGTGAAGCTGTTGAATCGTGCTGCGAAGACATGAATGTCTAGGTGAAAACAAACTCTTGTTCTCTCCAGAAATTGAGTACACAGATAGAATGCTGTGGTTTACATTAAAAATGGTTACTCGAAAATGAAGTGAAATGATGGGGATGAGTTTGAATTGTTGGTGTTCAAGGAAAAATCCAAATGTATACCAGTGTTTTAATAAGAGCAGGAAGTTTGTCTGGATTATTTAGGACTGAAAAAAGCAGAATGTAATGCATGTTCTGCTACCATCAGGCAGCCCTGTGGCTGGAGCAGAGACGTGAAACCAAGGGCGAAAGTTCTCCTATTTAGGGAAGGAAAGATGGAGCAGACTTGAAGTGGCAGAGCACTTTTCCAAGGAAAAACGCTGAACGTTTGAACTTTGCTTTAGTCCTCTGCTTTATAACATGTAGCAAAGATGATGGATCAGTGATTCTTTTGACTTGGCAAAACTAAGGCTGCTTTCTGGGAAATGCAGCAAAACAGCCTCAGACGCTGCTCTGGGGATGCTTGCAGATTTGCGCTCCTATGAGAGGTATGTGCCTTTGCAAGGCAAGGAGGAAGAAAAGACTTGCAAGGCAAGATCAAAATAAAAAATTATATAGAAAGGTACCGTATGTGACCTGTTTTTCAATTCTCTACTATGGGCAATGAAGCTACATGGTACTTAATTTCTCATGACTTTCCTCATATCAGGCTAAGCGTATCTTCCTTTCACCCCCAAAGGACTGAACTATAAGGATTCTTGTGATTTAAGCAAGGAGAGATCTGTGTAGCAATGGCTACTGAATCTACACGCTGGATCTAGCTGCTCCCTTTCTCGCCTATCATGGCGTTTGGTGTCAATGGCATTCCAGTTGGTAATTGTTAATTTAACATCCAAATGAAAAGATGGATGAAGATATGGGTATGTCCATAGCTAGAGTATGTGTATCCCCTATACAAGGCATATGACAGTGTTGTATCCAAGCTTAGATTTTTGTCTGTTTCAATAGTTTTGTGTTTGTTTTAGTGCATAGATAAATGCATGTTTAAACTAGTTCTTATCTTTTCCCTAAGATATAGTTTTGCATTTTTATAATAGTTTATAACTGAAGTGTTGGAGGAAACCTTTCAGGCATGAGTATTTAATAAGTTAAGATCTAGCAACAGTTTACTGTTGCAATCCATTTGCCTAGAAAATCCTATCAGGTTTTTCCTTAAATAAGCAAGTAAGATCTTTTGCACAAGTTTCGACACCATATCCACTGAAAAAGTGTGTAGGTCAGGTTAGGAGAAGCATGTTTGCCTTGTGGAATTTTTGTCATTATCTAGAGTATATGTATGTACATCTAGATCCTGTAATTTTCATGCTTTCATTGCTTATTAAGGTCATCCTGCTGCAGAGGTTCAAGTTTGATTCATGCTTTACACCAAGTTGTCTCTGGGACAACCTCTCATCCCATTGATTTGCTGTGATATTTTTCTGCTAACTGTAGCAAAAGGAGAAAAAGTTTAAGGAGAAATATTTTAAGAATTGTAGATGTACTTTTCATCTTTTGGACATAAACTGGTACAGCAAAGCGGGGAGAAAAGTCAGCATAATGTGACCAACCATCTTTAAGTTGTTGATGGAGCACAGTTTGAGAACATCTGGACTGTAAAATGCACCTCTTGAACTTTCATTGATTGGTTCCTTGGGCTGTCAGCATGAAGTTTATTTTTAGATACTTGCAGCAAATCTTATTGCGTGGGAAAGAATACCAAATCTATAGTTTGTCAGCTGCTGTTTTTCAGTAAGTAGGGAAAGAGGATTTTGGTTTGAGTTAACTATTTAATTTGCTGCTGCATTGCAGACTGCAGTTTGTACAGCTATACCTGAGTTAGCTTTAAACTAGGCAGCCTGGCAACTAGTATCAAAGTCCAGCTGCAGCAGTGCTAGCTCAGCGTGAGCTGCTATAATCCTTCTCTCTAATCCGAAGAGGAAAACTATTGGCCTGGAAAGAGTAAAGCAATCTTTTCTTTCAGTAAGCCATTTCCTCTAAAAGCAGAGAGGGGAAAAAAATGTGTGTGCGTTTTTAATTTTTATGGCTCATGTTTTACCTTTTTTTTTTTTTTTTTTTTTTACAAGAACAAAGGGAGGCATAGTAATTTAGTGGAAAACAAATGGGTTCGCTTCTTATATGGGTGAAAGTTTGATGCGTGTTACAATTATGTATCGCACTATAGCATGGGTATTTCTTGGGACTTTTGAAATGGAGCATGCTCTTGTTGAAAGTAGGAGAAATTAGTTCTGCCCTATAAATGTGTGCTTGCTCTGCCATCTGCAGCAGCGCACAAGTTAGTGGTAAAATGCTTTAAAAGTGTACAGCTGCCTGAACTGATCCAAACTCATTGTCTTAGTCCCATAGGAATCACAAGTGTTCTGCTCTTGGGTGAGGGTGCACAGTGTTTTGGCCTGCCTGTACTTGGCTGATTATTTTTCTAGCCTTTGGATGCTGCCTAACACTGCTTCTCTCTGAGTATTCTCTGAAGTTCATTATGCTTGGTTTGGACACCTGTCTGTGTTGTGCTTAATAGAAGAGTGTTTCTTTATTACCAGATGTTAAAGAAGGGTAATGTGTATTAAAAAAAAAAAGGCATTAATGGAATATTGTTTCAAAAACTTGTTCATCTTTGATTGAAGACAGAAGTTTTCTTCTCCTGAAGCATTCCCTGTTTCTCATGCTATCTATCCTTCAATTTTTCCTAAAAGATCATATATTCAGTATCACAATACGTATGATAGGTCTGTTAAACCAACCTATATTTATAAGCTATTTAGTATATACTTGTTCAAAACTGTGTGATCTTATTGCTGCAAACATTGTCTTAAATTAGATTAAGTACTTTGGAGCAGGGTTTATGTGACTTTAAAAAAACATCCTCTAAAGTACCTAATGTGTCTCTAGGTAGCATGTGAATAACAAAAGCATGGGCCAGTTTTTCTTGTTCTGAAAGACTGTTCATTTCTAGGACCCTAAAAATCACAGAATTCTGATTGTCATCTTGGTATCTTTCCCATCTCAATCTTGCAGTGAAGTTTGCAGTGGATGCCTTTGACAACTCTCAACCAGTGCAGATGCTTGATACCATCTGAAAGCTTTCTATCTTGTGTTTTTCAAATGTTGTAAACTCAGCAGGTCATGAACTGTCAATTGTCAACATCATGTTTGAAATCAGTTTATTGAGAGTGAGAAAGACAACACAAGAGCATAACAGTTTTATGAAGGACCAGTGTTTTGGAGCTATGAAGATTAGAAATGAACGGTCACAAGATACTGCCTCTTTAAACCCCTTATTGGTCTTTGCAGCAGTTTGTCTCATTTCTACTGCTTGTTTTTACAGTGTCAAGTGCAGTAAATCTCTGACCTGAGGTCAGTATAATCTTAATTCCTTGCAGGTATTCTTGTTTCATTGGAGAATTTGTATTAATTTTGCATTTTTATATTTCTGATTCAAACAAGACTTTAAAACAAAATTAATTTTATTTTTGGAAGGTTTTATATATGTATTTTAAAAAAACCTAACAACCTAACCTACACTTATCATACTGGAGGCTTTTCTTTCTATTGGGAAGTGGCATTTTTCACCAACTGAGTGCCAGACCAAAAGTCAGAAAGATGAGTTCTAATCCAGACTCTGGCACCTATTTGCTATGTGGTCTTGGACTTTGGGTTTAGTTAGTGTGTACTCATTAGTTTGCTTAAATTTTATTGAAAGTGCTGGTGAGTCTTTGGCTGGAGATTGATAAATTATTTAGCAGATAGTGATTGGGTTGGAGGAGTTAGTGCAGTGTTGATATAAAACTATTTCTGAAAAATTTCCAACAATCTGACCAGCTCTTTGTGTTTCTAATCCAGAAGCTAATACAGATATAGCTTCCTTGCTCTCATCTGTCTATCTTTGGACACATTTTTCTCAGTTTCCTACC
The DNA here is from genome assembly GCF_026419915.1 of Harpia harpyja. NCBI lineage: Eukaryota > Metazoa > Chordata > Aves > Accipitriformes > Accipitridae > Harpia > Harpia harpyja. Next base: position 36,150,816 of record NC_068953.1, read on the forward strand.
TCCTGGAAATGTTAATGACTATTCTGGTAAAGTTTTTTCAGTTTTAATAAAGGTGAATTTGATAAACCTTAACAAAAGTCTTTGTTTGCAGCTGTAACAGACACAGTTCAGTTTCAAGCTGGTGGCTGGTATGTGTTACGGGTTTAAGAGCAAGAATGTGTTTTATTTATAACTTAGCATTTGTTTAGTGTTTTGGGGCTTGCATTGTAGTATTGATCCCTTGCATAACCATTGCTTGAAAAGCATCCTTTTATCTGATCAGTGTATTAGACAGAAACTCCTTATTGGATATGGGTCATGGGACTTGGAAGTACTAAATAAGGTACTGCTAAAATAGAGCTGTGGAGGGTGGCAGGATGACTGCTACATTGGGTCATGCAGTAGCGGCCAAAGCTTTTCTGTCTCTGTGGTGCCAAAAGAGGCAAAATGCCCCTAACTTGCTCTAGTGGATGCTTAGGAGCAACAGCACAGAATGTTGAAGGATAACAAAGATTTTTCTGTGGGCCAGTGTGGTTGGGTTGTCCTGTTTTCTGCTTCACATATTCCCTGGGCTGAACTCCAGGGTAGCAGAGTCTGTTGCATAAACCTGTCCATTTTACTGCATTTCTGCAGCAGACACTGTCATGTGTGGTATAAGTGTTCACAGAAAATTATTGTATCTCCTTTAATACAAGTTTGCTATAATTATTTAATACACAGGCAAAAGCAACTGTGGTCTGATTCAGAGTTAGTTCCAGGCATTTTAAATGAGAATAACTTTTCTCAATTAGTTCATCTCCCCAACTTTTTTCATCTGTAAATAAACAACTATGGCTCTATATTTAAAGAGCAGCCTAGGAATTAACATACATGACTTTTAGTTGAAAATAAGTGTGAGGTTTTTATATGCTATTTGTTTCTTCCCATTTTGCTATGATTTGGTAAGTATTGAGTAGAACAATTATTGAAAAGTTTACTTTGGGAATTGCCAGAGAAGCTGAAGCTGAGTCCCTGTCTGTGCAATGTTTCCTGTACTTTCTTGCTGTGTTGTCAGTGACAGCAGAAGCCTCACTGGGCTGTGAAGCACCTCTGGGGTTCTTGGTGCTACTTCAGGAAGACCAGCTCTGAGGTGAGGCTCCTCTGCAATTTTGCAAGATTCATCAGTTGCTTTCCTTTATCATTCTATCTTATCACTTATCACATCTTTAAGTTTATGATCAAAACTTCTCTAAGGTGGGGAAGTACTCTTTTTTTTTTTTTTTCTTTTTTTTTTTTCCCCCCTCCTTCTTCCCCTCTTCCCCTGTCCTTGAAGGGAGAACTGTGGTCCAGGAAGTCATGATCTAGTCCTATGAAACCTGAAGTGGCATGCAGGCACCAAAGTCCAAACAGCTGAAGCAGCATCACAGCATTAACACTTCTGTTCGAACCATAGCATGAATTTTATCTGCCTCTAACGTATCGAAGTTCTTACTGCTCAGTGCCTCTCACTCACTAATGTTCTGCTAGGGTCTTAATTGATTAGCATGGTCAACTGTGATGGTGCTCTGTTTTACCATGTGTCTTTAAGGCCCTGATTCAAAGTGTATTACAGAAGCCTGTGAGGGAATACAGAAGTAGATTTTAAAATCTGTATCCCAGAGTGCCATCCTCATTGCTTTACAACGTGGATTTCTTAGTATGTTAGCAGTAGCACCAAGTTAGTGTCACAGGGAAAACTAGTTCTGTGCTCATGGTGTTAAATCACAGTATGATTAATTTCCTAGTGAAGAGTAAACTTTGTGAGCCCCTAGCAATTGAGAATTTAATTTCAAGTTTCTCTGTGATACTGACGCTATCAGTGGAAGAGCACAAGCTGACAGTTCTCAACTTTAAAACGAAGGGAGTTTGTGGGTGGCTATTCCTGCACTCTTCTCTGGAATTTATTCAGTAGCTTTTGGTGCCCTCCATTTACTGATGTGACAAGAGTATCAGTCCTCTCTGTTCTTGCAGAGTTTAAGAGATGAGGGGTGGGCAGGGATGGTGATGTTAGTTATGTATTCTTGAAGGGGGAAAAAGATCAGTTTAGCATTATTACTTTTCATGTGTGGTATATTACATGATCAGTAGCTGAATGCATTTTAATACATATTTATATGAATAAGCAAATAGCTTCATCCTGCCAGAAAAATTCTGCGTGCCTGTGCAGAGCAAATGCTTTTCAACATTTTCAGAAACTACTCCTCTTGCATACCTCAGTAATCCTTCTTGTATTCCATACAAAATAACTAATGAATCATTTACCTCTAGTAAAAAAGTTCTGAAAACCTAATGCTTACCTTAAAGTTCCACCCAAAAAAAAAAAAAATCAACAAAATTTTTTTTGGTAGTTTTTTCTAAGTAGAAAATTTAGAGCTTCAAAGTTCCAAAGCATATATTTAGGTACAGACGGTGCCTGAAATTATTATTTTTAAATGAACATACTATTTTTTTAAGCTCAAAAATATCTACTTTAAATGCACAATATGAGGTGGAAGCAAAAGTGTAATTGTTCATAAGATATATCATTTGTAGTCCTATATTGAACCAGCCCTTGGGGGTGTTGGCTTTTTGCTGTATGAATTCTTTACCAGGCCATATCCTGGGATTTAGCTGCAACAGGTGTCAAACCAGATTGTATTCTTTCTCTCTCCATGTGTTTTGTTGCTGTGCTGCTTTTCATAGAATGGTTTGGGTTGGACAGGACCTTTAAAGGTCATCTAGTCCAACTCCCCTGCAATAAGCAGGAACATCTTCAAGTAGATGAACTTTTGCTGAGACGGTTCAAGTTTCTGCTTTTTTTCCCCTTTATACTTCTAAAAAAAAAATTATGCTAGCCCTTGCACTGTAGTTGCTTTTTGCTGCAGGACAAAAAGCAAGCACTTCCCATCTTGTTTCCAGGTCCAGGAAGAATTGTTCTCTTACCTATGCAATTCACAGCAGTCTAGGCAGACTCCAAACATACACTGGCCATGTGTGTCTCCTCTGTGATGTTGTCTTCCAGACCTCAATTAGAAGTGAGGGGGGAAGGTGCAGGACTTGGCTACTACATATGGAAATTAGTGGCCAGTTAACATGGCTGCATTGGGCAGGCTGTTTCCTCCAGATTGTATGTAGGACTGTCAGGGCTGGGCCTGCTTTCTCACAGCTTGGACTGAGTCCCTCACCATCAGTATTTTGTAGCAGAAACTGGGCCTATAGTATGTAGTAAGTGCATTCCATCACCTGTTGAGGGAGCCAGGGTTATACAGTTAAATGCACTAGCTGTATATTAAAATAATGACTATCAGTATACTGCATGCTATGATAAGGCAATTAAATCTTGCATTTTAGGCTCCCATTGGTCAGGAAAGATTTTCCCAGCCATAAACAGTACAACTGTTGTGTCCACATACACTGTGTGAAATAACTGCCCTCTGAAGGACCAGACAGGACATGAATTCAAAAATTTTATTAGCTATCTGCTCTTGCCAAGTGAGGTTTACCCTGTATGCATCACCAGGATGAAATACTGCAACTATTTGTAAATTTGCAATCAAAACAGCTGGGCTATTTGTTTCCAAAAGCTAAAGTACAAAGCATAGCACTGTTTGAGAGAAGAGCAATGTATTTCACAACAGTGGGCTAATTATTATATATTTGCTTTTAAGATACACAGTAAAACCATAACTTCATATAAGTTTATTGCATTTTGTCTGGAAGGTTGCCCGTAAAACTTATCAGGAATGACAGAACATAGATATTTCTCAAAAATATATTTGTAGTATAGTTGGTTCTTAGAATGAAATCTTTACTTCCAGATGCTGTTTTTGACTTGTCTAATAGCTTGACTGGATTTAGTCCCAGTCTACTTAGGTTTGTTTTGATTCTATATTGCTGATTATGTGAGAGACAGAATTGGTCTAAAGAACTTTCTTCTTGGTCTCCTACTTACATAGAAATACAATATTTATGGGCCTCACAGAGCCATAATTGGTAAGATGCATTGAAATCCTCAGCTCCAAGAGATTAAATAAATGCCAAGAATTTCGTATGAGGTTTTCTCTGTACTTTCACCCATTCTTATTGTCATGTTGTGAATCTTTTGTATTTTGGTTGACATTAGCTCCTCTAGAAAATTAGAGAATACTTCTAAAATTTTCTAAAGGTGTTTCAATCCAGAATCTATTAGGCCCAGGCAGGATTCTAAAGAAAATAAAAATTAATAGCTTGAGGAATAGTCTTAAGGCTGAAGTCTAATGGCTGAAAGGCGATCTTCAAGTTGCATTAATTCAAGGGTATGGTCAGATACTCAAGCTTGTATTAGAAGGTTAACCTCCAAGTAAGATGAGCAGCAGATATTGTGGATGGAAATTAAAATGTATTGAGTTTTAACCATTTTCATGGCAGATGGGGTGACCCTAGTACTTTCACATGACTAAGGCAGTGTCCCCTAAGACAGATTGACAGTGTCACCCTCCTGAATTGAGACTTACATCGTACTGAGGGTTGACTCAAGTATTTGTGTTACTCTGTCGCTAGTGTTAAAAGCCTGAGTGAAAATCCATCTCTGTCCAAATAAATTTTGCTGTTGGATTCAAATGGACTTGTATTTTTACCTCAAAAACCATTAACAGACTGCAAAAATTAAGTGCATGTGTGATTAACTCAAATCTCATCAGAGACAACCTGCCAGGTATCTATGTACAACTAAAACCATGCATTCTAGCATGTTGAAAAGTATATGTATTTTTTCTTTGCTATTCTAAAGAGTGGCTGGACCTATCTTGCTTGGCTTGAAGACAAGAGACATGGTTGCAAGTCTCTGGTTAGTGGCTTTTCACTGCAGTTCCGGGGAGTAAGAAAAAGAGAACTAGAAGCAAAATCCAAGTTGACTCTTGACAGACACAAGCAACCCAAACTTCTTTGAAACTAAATTGGTATTTGATTTGCTTCCAATAGTAATAATTTGGCTTAATATGACTCAGCTAGGTTAGACTCATCCCCAAACATTTAAAATTCAGAAATGGAATTGTTGTTAGCCAAGCAAATACAAACCCAACTTTGGGTTTCAAATTTAATATTTAATCCAAGGGAAGTTGTAGGCTTTTTTTTTTTTTCTCTTTTAGAACCAGAATTTGTGGCACAAAAAAATCTCAGCCTGTGTTATGAAATTTGTCCATATGATCTTTTAACCATGTGCTGACTGAGCCCAGAGTCATTTAGTTTCCCAGACTGGAAAAAACCAGATGTTTTCAGTCCAGTGGAGCTGTTGATGCCAGGCTTGTTCCTATCAACATGTGCAGCAGCATATTGCAAAAGCTAACTAATACTGAGCTTTCCAACTGTGAGCCCAGAAGCAGGATCAACACAGCATCCTGCTGGAGCTATTTATCCAAGCCCATGGTCTGTGTTAGTTTTCTTGTGTTGAGCTGTAAAGACAGATCATCTTGCTAGGAGCCATGTCCGGTCTAAGTGGGTGCTGCTTTGTATGTGTAGGTATGACCTTACTTTTTCTCAAATAGAAAGTACCATCTCCAGCAGTTGGAGCCATAAGCAGAGCAGGAGATGTTGAGACGTGCAGTAAAATAGTGTAAGCTGGCAGCCTTGTGCCTAATGCTCACATGAAACACCAAGCGTGCTTATGTGGCTTCCCTTCTTTTTAAGCAGGCCCAAACTTCGAAGACTAGAAAAATCTGTAAAGAGACCTTTTAAATATGCAATTGCTCTCTTTTGTTCATTCTCTGGACTCAAGAGCCCTGTAGTGTGGGGTTTTTTTCTTCCACTTTAACCACATGGGGAAGCTATAGAGAACAACTGTTGGGATCATCAATTTATTACAGCTAAATAGGGGCAGTTTGCAAAATGGTAAGGTAAATGGCAAGCTTGGAGTTACGCCAGAGTAAGAGATCAAATGAGTAATCTTCTTGCTGAATGAATGCATGTTCTTATTAAGGAGCTAAGAGCAAACTTTCTATTTGGGTAACCTTGATAGTTACTCAGTTCTTCCAGATTTTTGGGATGCCATATTGCTCCCTTTATTTGCCATAGAGTGTTAAAATTTGGCAAGCAGAGGGCTCTCAGTCCAGAGAAGTACCATTTCTTTGCCCCATGACATCTTCAGAATTAGCTACATTGTGGATTGCTGCAGTACCTGCTGGACATGTGTCTTTTCTGGAAAATGTTGGTAGTGTATCAGAACAACTGAACTTCAACAGTGCCAGTATGTACTGTGTAGCATGAACTGGAATGAGAGCCCAAAGGAGCTGTCAGGGCAGCACTGGTATGTGTTGAAAGTATATTCATGCTGGAGTGTTTTCATGTCACAGAACCCTGTTTGTAGATCTGCTACGTAGCCGCTGCCATCTCTCCCCAGTTTCTAGGTGAAGAGAGATAGCAGAGGGAAGGAGCATGAGTGGTGTCTTTTCATAACCATCCCAAACAGAGCAGCTCCTCCTGTTTCTTTCTGTCTGGAAGTACCATGTGCTGCACATCTGCAAGCTCCTTGGAAGAGGGTGGGCTTGACTGGGCTCTCCTGGGAGTTGTATTGGTCTAGTCCTCGTCTAAAGGCTTTCTTCAAGCTAGTGTTGTCCTGTAGTCCAAATTTGCAGTACTGAAAAGTTCAAGATTTGACCAATGATCATGATGCAATTTGCAGAGAGATTATTATGATTGTGCACAAGATCACTTTTCTCTTTTTTGGCCAGTCTAAACTCTCTGGAAAGTATGAGCTATACTTATGAATAATGAGACAGTTTTTAGTTACATGATTACATGCTCTTTTTTTCCCCAAACAGCATTCTGTGTAATTTCAGCATACAGGATGATCCCACAAGGGGATAGAATTATGGCTGCATGAGCAAGTTCAAATCTGCCGTTTCCTAATTTCTGAATGCCTGATTTTTTTTTTTTTCCCAATCTAAATACCTTTCCTGTGATGGAGGGATTTTTCCGTTTTTTAATGTGATGTATTTAAAAACTTTGCTGTAGATGCCTCCATAAAAAAAGATGCAAAATTCAATGGCCCTCCTTCTTTGAAATAAAAAGCTCTATCTCTTGTACCTCTTTCCTTTTCTGGATACTGCATCGGAATGTTAAAGATATGAATGGAATTGGCAATCTGCAGTGTTAAAATAATATGTATCAAATGTACTTGACTTGTTAAGGATGTTAATTTGCTGTTTGTTTTCTGTGTGGCATCTCTGCATTCATAATCTTTTGACAAATCTAATTGTTTTATTTTTTTAAACAAATAAAGGAAGTGTTCCTTATCCACCTATACAAAGCCGTATAAAGAAATACTTTATCAAACTCTTGTCTTAAATAAAAATGGGATTAGGGAGGATCAGTTTAATCAAAAGAAATTTTAATTTATCACAATGAACCTGTTCACCTACTACAGGGGAAAAAAGAAAAAACAATTTTGTTCAACCTCAAGTGAAGCAAGTGAAGGAAGTGCTGGGACCTCTGCTGCAGGAGATTTTTGGGGTTTTCCCTTCAGACGTGCAGGTTGCTGGACTTCTGAAGGCAATGCTTTTGACATACAGGACCAATAAAACTTTATAAAGGCAGATGTGTGGAGCTGGTTAAAATTCTCAGAGAGGTTAAAACAAAAGCAGGTTGTCAGAACTGTCAGGTTGTGATCCTACGGAGCCTAGTTTCAGTTCTTGGAGAAATGTGACTTGCACTAGTAGAGATGAGTGATCATGTCATGTTCATGCTGATCCTCAGGGTGATATCAGTGGTGTTAATCACAAAAGAACTTTGGCTAGTCTAGTTCACAAGAGCTAAATGTAGCTACCCTTAAATCACACTTCCCCTTTCTCTTTGGAAGCTTCTGGGGTAATGTCTGGTTATGTATTTCCCCTACTCCTCTATTTCAAATTATTCCCTCTTTTCCTCTTCCCTCTGTTTTTTTCTGGATAGCTCCATGACCTCCTTAGAATTGCCCAGTAGGAACCTTAATAGCCATCACTTACATTTGAGCTTTAGACTGTATAAAAATTTTAATTTCTAGACTGAAATAAGTACATAACTGTTTTGCACAAAAGAAACAAAATTCCATTTCCTGATGTGTACTAGACTCAGAGTAAAAAGCTCCAGCATGATACAGGAGGAGAAAAAAACCACACAGAAGCCCTTTTCATTTCCACCCTTTCCCTAATCTGTTAAGCGTTGGGTGCTTACTTCAACTGAATATTGCCAATGGCCAGGGCTCAACAGATCATCTTGGAGTATTTCTGATCTTAAGTATTTCTCCACTGTGGTGTTTCTGTGGCTGTGCCCACAGTGCACTGCCCTACCCTCTCCATTTTGCTGACAACTCCTTTTGGAGCTGTACTGTGACCTATATCAGGGGAGCCATCCTGCTTTTTTAAAAACAAAAAAATGTGCAGGGAAAGAAAGATAATTTGTTGTTGTTGTTGTTGATTGAAATGCCAAATCAGTTTCCTGGTCCAGCTCACAGTAATGGCCCGTGTGCAGGTGCATGGCTATGGCATGGCCAGAAGGAGCAGAAACTGGGCAAGAATACCTAAAACCTTGCATTGTAGCTAACAGTAGTGTTTCCTCAAGTGTGGCCTGTTGCATTTACTTTGAATGCAAACTATGAGCCTCTCCATGCATCTAAGTTGCTCTTGGGGGGCTGTGTGGAAGAATCTTTTGTTAGAAGAATGTGTCAGAACTTGGTTTTGTAGCTACTTGCAAGTACATAAACTCAGATGTTTCAGTTAGTGTCTGCATTTTGTACAGGAGCCTACAGCTTCATGGTAATACTCAGAAAGCAAGCAAATGCAACAAACAGCTCCAAACCATGTGTTCTTGACTTCAGCTCAGCTAAACAGGGTACAAGTTAGTAGAGACTTTGGTGCAAAAGGCTTAAATTAAACCATCTTCCTACTCCCCACCCCCAGTTGGGTTCACTACATTGTGGCACATATTTTGTAAGACTGTGCTTAAACCAATGCTGAAAGTCATGGTTTTCATGCTCAACTGGAGTACAGATTTTTTTTTTTTTTTTAAGCTTGCTCTTGGGGGTTGGTTTTGTTTTCATTTTTTTCTTTTAGCTTAGAGTGTATGTACACGCATGTGCTATGCTTTAACATGTTTTCCAAACTGTGTTCTATGCTTTGTGTTGTTTAAGCTGGACTTTATCTCCTTATTAGCAAGCTACAGCCAGGGTGTGGTGACTGACAATAGAAGGTTGATCTAAACATTAACAAATTAACTCGGGCAGGATGTGTGCTGGGCAAGGGCAGCAGCATGAACCTTTGCTCAAGTATAGCGCACCACCTCACTTCTCAACCTGCATGGTTTTGAGCATAACCCATGAACCGTGAAGCAGTTGCTTGCCAGTGCCCCCACAGAGGGGGTGAAAGAAATCAAGCAGAGAGTACCTTGCAAGAGCTTTGAGGAACACTGGCATGTGTAACACCTGTGCAAAGAACGGAGGAAAGCTGTAGGGCTTGGAAGGCAAGTACAGCACTTTTTAAGCACTTCAAAGGTCTTACCTCAGAAAGTGCTCAGTGAGCTGGGTTGCAGCTTCCTTCATCTACTGCAAAGGGGTGAAGAGCTGAGTCAGCTTTGCTTATATTTGAACTGTGATCCCACACTTTTTAAGCTGGGCTACTAGTCCACAAACTTGACTCTATACAGAAAACTAGATGCAGACATATGCTTCCCATCAGATTGCACTGTCCTCTTGGTAAATACAAGGCAGCATGTCAGTCGTTTAATCCAGTGAATGTTTCTGGTTTTTATACCACTCCAAAACTTGCACTAGAAACTTTTTGGGACAATTCTTTCCTTTTTGTTGTATCTCATTTTTAAACTAATTCTGTTTAACTTGTGAAACTGTGTTCCTTCTACAGCCATCTCACCTTGAAAACACTTACACCACAGAACAAATAGAATTGCTGTACTCTCACAAAATGGGCATTGCTCATACTCACATGGCAACTCAGAATGCACTGTGTGCTGTCTGGTCTCCGTTCCAAGAAGTGGGAAAAAAACCCAACAACCGGCAAAACCCTGGAACTGTTAACTAATTCCCTCAGATGAGACCATGAGAAATGAGGCTTTTTTGTCTACTGAACACTGAGTGGGATAGGTGTGGAAAGGGCTGTAGGGAAAAATTTCCACTGGGGTTGCCATCTGCCCCATGCCCGTCTCTGTTGGTAGGGAGGAGAGCCACATCGTTGCTCTTTGCCTACACTATATCCTATAGGAATGCAAGCGAGAGATAAGTGCAGAAGAATAAAATCTCCCTGCTGCTCCTTGTTGCCTTTAAATGCCACTCAGTTGGACAGAAATTTCCTGTGGAAGTTGGCAGTGTTTTATGCTGCTATAAAAGTTGTTTGTTTTGTTTTGTTTTTTTAAGGAAGTTAACGTAGCAGATAGATGAGGTGGAGTGGATGGAAAGAATAAGTTTCTGAAAAATATCAGTATATGTTAAGACATTTCTGTTGCTTGCCTAAAGCGTAGAAAGAAGTATGAATCATATAGTAATCCCTTTAGGATATAGATAATACGCAACCTATTATGTCCATTTTGAAGGTTTCAGTTGTGCTGCCCTTCTATTGTACATATTAACTACTTGTCTTTTTAATTCATTAAATTATCTAATAGGTTAGTTATCTGCACCAGAAATTACTCACTTTTTGCCACTTTTTCTCTCGGGAAGGCTCCACTGAGTCCTTTGGAGACTTGACTCCCTTTATCTCCTTTCAGATCTCTTTCCACGGTACTAGTCTCACCTTTGTGAGCACCTTATGTCATGGTAAGGATCCGTTCAGCTAAGGCGAGTTGGACTCTGCTCCCTGTGGAGCCATCAGAGTTATCAGAAGAGCTTGCTGCCTGGCTGCGAATAGCTCCTTCAGTCCTGGTGGTGAACAAACTTTATCAGTAGAGCTGCTAACTCCAGTAGGAGGGCGCAGGTCTGGCTTATTGGTGTTGCCACTGGTCAGATCTGGTTGAGCTGTGAAACAAAATTCTGTGTGAATGTGAACATATTTACAGCTTTAGAAAAAAAAGAGACCGAGTCTCTATTCTGGAGAGACAAATATTTCATGTTCATGTCCTATGTGAAAGAACTACAGTGTTGCTGACACCACTGTTACGACTTAAGTTCCCTCACAATCTTGAGATTAATCTAAAAAATAAGAATTTTTTAAAATCTAGCTCCACATTTTTTGTCATTGTTTTGTTTTCTAAACCCCCTTTGGGAGGGAGGTTGCGAGTATTAGCACTGTGCTGTCTCCCAAATAAATGGTGAGTTTTTTACTATGTTAAGAAATTCCCATATCTAAATCTGTCTGCCTGTCCTCTGAGGCCAGTTTCCATCAGTTTTATTCCCATTTCCTAAATCAGCTGTATCCCAATTAACCTTTTATTCTCCAGGTCTGCAAATGCAGTTATAGCAGGATTCTCAATTTCCTCAGTCTCACAAGACAGGTGCACAGTACGTCATGCCTTTACCGTATTCTTAGGCTGAGTGCTTAGAATAATTGGTTTGGGTAAAATTTTTCATTTAAAAATTGGTTTTTTTGAAAAGTGCTGTAAAATACCAACCCAGAATGAGATGTTAGGGAGCTAACATTGCAAAACAAGGCTGATATTTATGTTTTAGTTTTGTTGTGCTGGTAGGGGTAACAATTGCTATCATAAAGCCGTCATAGGTATAGATTCACCAAATCCCTTCAGTGTATGATTTAAAGATGCATAATTTTTAGGCAAATTTTTTTTAGTATTTTGCTACCTTAGGGGTATAATAAATAAAATAATTCAAGGACTACAAAGGCCAAGGGAGAGACTCCCATTGATATGGAATGGATGTTGATTCAAGTCTCTGCTGTATCAGGGAAGGTTTATCTGAAAAAAGTTTGCTTCTTACTCTGACTTTAGAAGTATTACAAGGTTATAGATAAATGGAGGGTGTGTGTTTTTCTAAAATATGTGTATTTTTCTGTTTTAAAGTTGGTCATGTTTCGTTTCTTCATATGAATAATTAAATTGCTTTTGGCTGACTTACCTACCTGAGGAGGGTGATCACAGTGTAGACCCTTTCTTTTTGCATAACCAGGCACATTATCTGGACAATCTGAGAATGCATTGACTATGTTATACATTATTATGAGGTTACAAGGCAAGAAATAAATTCTTGGAAATGGCTCTACAAAAGATGTAAGTTCAAATTTTATTATTTGGTATCAAGTGATTGTTAAGGGTCATACTGTTGCTACATTGACATGTCTCCACTGTAAATATTTGACTGATACTAACAATTCAGCCTGTAAGTGACTCTAGTATGAAGTTTAGTATAAGAAACATTTTTCTTTATTGTGAATTTTTGTGTGTTATTGTCAGTAATATTCTAATTTGCCAATGACTATTTCTGTTTCATTAAAATAAGAGTATGTTTTTATGTTACTTTAAAAAATTATTTAGCATATAATCTTGACGGTAGCTTTACAAAGTCTCTCATGATATCTTTTTCTAAGAATTTTTGTTTCTTACATGGTATTTTCCAGTTTATATTTTTCCAGCTACCAAAACCTGTGTATCAGTAGGTTTCATTCTCACAAGCTTGTCCTCTTCCATTCTGGTTGCCATGTATTGGTCCAGGTACAACACAAATGGAGACTTTGCCACAAGCAAATGTGGTGCCTTTTCCAAATGTGTTAGTGGGTTTTGTTGATCAAAATACCATCTTGATAACAGTCCATCTAGAATGTTTGACAACGTGAATTAATTCTTGGAAGAGACTTTCTAAAGTACCAAAGGGAGTCAGGAACACAGTTCAAATTGAAAAATGGAGCAAAAAAAAAAAACCCAAACTTTCTTGACAAAGCTAATGCTCATCTCTATAATGTATATTAAATTGGGGGAAAAAAGGTAAAAAATCAGTTGGCTTCTAATAGAGTTTGCACTCCTGAAGTCATGAGCTTTCTTTGAAAATCCGCTCCCCTCTGATTTTGGTTACCCTTCTCAAGAATCTAGCAGTTTAAAGCAAGACCTGTGTTCTTATGGAGGTATATATGTGAGTGGGTATCCATGTGTATAGTAAATGCACTGTAACTTTACAGCTTCCATAATACGGAGGAATTAACCTGGAATAAAACCACTTTGAAAAGGAATCATGGGGGAAATAAAATTACTAGACAAACTCGCAACATGACAACAAATGTCAGTGCAGCCCTTTGGAGTTCTTTCAACTGTGTTTTAGATAACTTTGCTTTGCTTCTCCCAGAGACCTAATCTTGGAAGGCTAGAACTTCTGTGCAGAGCAGCTGGAATTACTTAAATACTGGAACCACTGCTGGATTTGGTTGCATCCTCCAACATGACCAATCCTCAGTAAGTACCATGTGAGGATAGTTATAACTAAGAAGGGAGTAGGTTGCTACCTGTAGGAGAATGATATTGTGACATCAAGAGGGTTTTATCAGTATTACTAGAAGGAAAAGTTGATCTTTTGAGGAGGAGTAGTAGGATTTGGTCAGTTGTCTAAAGAGTGTGAATTAGCAGAAAAAACACGAATGCTGTAAGCATGTCTGATGTGTTACTAACAGCTAGTCACTGAAAACTAGTATGTCATATTATTTTAAGATCCGTTTGCCTTTTTTCTTTCCTGCCACCAAATCTGTCCCAAAGCTGTTTGCCAACAGTAGTCTGTTGGTTTGTTTGTTTTTCTTCTCGGTCAAATCAGACAGTGTCTGTCATGTAGTCTGTCTAAGAATACAGAAGGTAAATACTGTTGGGAGAGAGAAGGCTGCACCAATCCATTTCCTTTTTCCTTTATTTGCCATACAATTGGATCATTATATGCTCTTCTGTGCAAAACTGAATCAGCTTGTAAAGGTAAATGTCCACAGGATGGCACTAAAGGTGAAAATCAAAGAAAGAAAATTCTTGCTAAAATTAGGTGCTCCCTCTGGGCTTCTGATTTCAGATTGTTTACAGAGGAATACAGTTCTTTTGGAAATGAAAGAATCTCGTTACTTTCCATTATTAGTTAGACAAAGAATAAAATAAAATAAGCCTTTAGGTTGTTTACATAGTACTTCCTTTTACCTCTACTTTCTGTCATAGTATGACACAGTTGCAGCCTTTCCCTGCCAAATACTTGAGATATAACAGCATTTTCCAATTTTTAAAATTACTTTCTTGTGTAATGCTGGCAGCATTAGCTCCTTTTAATTTAGGAATAATGTTTTCTGTCCAAAAGAGTTAGTCTAATGGTGAGGTTCTGACCAAGAGAATCTTTCTCTTTCACATAGAATTGTAGTTCCTTCACCCACATCCTTAGACTTACAAGATGAGAGTTAAGAACTCTAAATTATTCATTTTTTTTGGAAAAAAAATGAACTGTTTTTCAGGTTGCTTGAATAGCTGGAAGATTTTAATAAGCTTCTTTAAAACAAAATCACCAATGCAACTTTTGCAGTCAAATAAGAGAGGGAAGTTGGGTACTAAGCTCTTTTTAACTATATCCCTAAGGAAAAGAGTGTCTTCACACCTGCTGTTGAAAACCTCTGACAATTAGCCTGAGATTTCTTCAGAAGTGAACAAGCTCCCCTGGATGAAAGCTAGAGGATTTTATGCTTGCACCTACTCTGAATCAAATGGAGCAAGCAGCTTTCACTGGGTACTGCAAAGGATCAATCCCTGCTGGGGCTTGACATGCAAGCTCACTCTCTCTCTCCTGCAATGAAGTCATCCTTCACATGCACTAGGTAGTATGCTAGCTGACAAAGTTTGAGTATCTAGATAAGTAGTGTCTTGTTATAAAGGTGGAAGACATGTGCATAGTCAGACTCTGGTTTTACCTGCATGGAGTTCCCCTTAATGTTAGTGGGGTGGTAGAAGAATATATGTTCAGATTTAGAAGCTGTACATAAGGATAGTTAAGATAATCTTTATAGAGGAGTCCATAATTCTTCTGAATTGTTGTTCTCCTTTCAGAATTATTTTGAAATAACTTGTAACAGAATGATCCTTTCTAGCTGAATGAAACAAAGTTACCATCCATCAAAACTATTTGAATATTGACCCACAGTGGAAGAGGGGTCAAACTGCATCCATTAATTAACAGTTGATTTGTATATAATGATTAATAAGCTTAGCTATTCATTGCTCACTGATCTAACTTGGTGTTGATGTACTGCCACGCTTAGAAAGCAGTGAGTTTTTAGTTGGCATAGTTACGTGCCTTCTTTCTGTTTTGCACAAATATTTTGCTTCTGGGTTCATGCATTTTTTCCATATTTGTTTGTTTGTTTATAACACATCCATTTATATTTAGTGCTTTTGAAGCAGATTCAGCAGAGTGAAATGCTGTTCTTCTTTGTCTGTGAGGTTTCTGTTGATTGCAGTGGGATCTACTAAAGATGAGTTTGGAGAGATTTGGTCTGTCCCCTCATTGAGGACACCTCCCTCAATGATCTTGCAAAGGCCTTTTACATTGCTGGCTTTTTAGGATTCTGTGAAGTTCTTGTTTCTAACTTGTTTTTACTTGCTTGCTTATTCATTTATATTTGTTTATATGTATATGTGTGTGTAGAGAAAGAGGATTTTTTATTTTGCTTATGACATTTTCAGGCCTTCAGTAGAAGGTGGTGTTTCAGAAGTTGAGATAATTTCACAACAAGTGGAAGAAGAGACCAAAAGCATTGCTCCTGTACAGCTTGTTAATTTTGCTTATCGAGATCTACCTTTAGCTGCACTGGATCTGTCTGTGGCTGGGTCCCAGCTTTTGTCAAATTTGGATGAGGAGTACCAAAGAGAAGGGTAAGTACAAAGGACAGAATTTTGTTTTATAGTTTTAGGTTACAGGAATTTCATGGCCTGTAAAAAAGAAAACCTTGAGCTGGAGAAGAGCAGCCAGTTGTCCTCAAACTCTTTCTAAAACCATTGTCACAGGGTGGAAGTAACGTTTTCTAATATAACTAACGTGCTGGTTTGGGGCTCTTTATAATTTTAAGTGATTCACAGCTGCTATTTGACCACAGTCTGGAAGACTTCTGTCATGGAAAACTAGACCAAGCATCTAACCTATCAGACAAGCAGAATGGCCTGGTGAAAGCTCTTTGTGAAAGGTGTTTCAGGGTGACGGAGAGTTAGCTACTGTGATTCTTGTACATAGTTGTACATCTCCTGACTGAGAGATAATGACTTAGTACCGCTGATTCCTGGACAGATTGTGTACTTTTCACAGAATAATTTGAATTGCCTAGTTTGCTTATGTGAGAACATTGTCTTTGATAATGTATACATGTATTACTCCTGTTTTTGTAGAACAACTGTTCCAGTTTTATGGGAATAGAATCATAGACTCAGAATGGTTTGGGTTGGAAGGGACCTTAAAAATCATCTAGTTCCAATGCCCCTGCCATGGGCTGGGACACTTTCCACTAGACCAGGTTGCTCAAAGCCCCATCCAACCTGGCCTCGAACACTTCCAGGGGTGGGGCATCCACAACCTCCCTGGGCAACCTGTTCCAGTGCCTCACCACCCTCACAGTGAAGAATTTCTTCCTAATATCTAATCCAAATCTACCCTTTTTAAAGGATTTTAAACAGTTCCTAACATTTGCCCAGACATTACCCAGTGTCAGATTATGTGGCATTGTTGTCCTACAGGACATCAGAAGTCATCCTTATGCCTGGTTCAGACTTGAAGTGGCTGTAGGTGGACTGCTATACTAAATTTTTATGAAAGATTTCGGTCAACTGGAGAGAGTCCACATGAAGGCAGTGAGAATGATTAGAGGCCCAGAAAACCTGCCATGGAGTACTGATTGAAATAACTCGTTGTGTTTCATGTGAAGAAGAGACTTTCGGGAGAGCTTGTAAGAGACTTCAGTGAGGAAGAGAACAGCCTGTTATTGATCTCCATGATGTTTAGGACAAGCAGTAAAAGGCTTGAATTGCAGCAAAGAAGAAAATAATAAGGGTAGCAAAGTGCTGGGACAGACTACTGGTGTGTATGGAGAGGAGGGGAATAGAGTTGCAATCGCTAGATGTCTTTAAGAAGATGCATTTGTCAGGAATAATAACACTTTTAACATCCCCTGGGACAGAGATTAAGTGAGCGCTCATGCCTAACCCCTCTGATTCTGTGATTACTGTTCCACTGTGTGTTGCACTGAACGTATATATACTCCACTGTCAATAAGATCCATCTAAAAGCACTTCACAGTAAGTCATATAGAGCTCTCATTGATGAAGACATTAAAAGGCTTTATATAAGCCTCCATTTATTAACAGCTCAATGTGTTTTAACCTGTGCTCTGAAATCAGCAGAGACCTGCTTGATCTCTGCTCAGCAGGTATTCTGTATGGTAGTCAGGAAGCACTATGTGGGGAAGGCTCTTGCCTTTAATTTCTTTCCAAATTGGACTTCATGAGACATCTCCAGAAAGTTGTTACTCCAAACAAGGGGAAATACGTTTCAAGTAGATTATATAAGTATGGTACAACTGTAACATAAAATACCCTGCATAGCAAAAGAGGCACTTGAAAATTAATTTGAGTATGCAGGTGTAACCCTCAGGCTATTTTGGTGCTGAGTAAATACCAGTTTAGTTCAAATATGCATTTTTATAGATTTTTGTGATCTGAAACTCAATTCTTCACTGTGCCAAAGCGCACAGATCTCTCGTTGTAACCATTTGAACGGCTTTGCAGTCTTAAGCATGGACATAGACTTGTCATTCTTTTCCTCAGCAGAGATCTCTTACTTCACACAGACTCCTTTTGTGGCTTTATCAGTCTAAACAGAAATAAGCAGGTGCCATCCAGACCTCCCAGCTGTAGAGTGGATTCTTCGAAGAAAATTCAGAGCTGTAGTTTGTATGTCTCAATGCATTTTGGCTGAGTATGTTCAGCTGAGTCCCAGGACTGCATCTGCCTTGTGGGAATGACAGCCTCTTCCTTTCAGAAGCACTGATCGCAACTGATGCCCTGTGAAATTTAGGAGCAGAGCTGAGCTCAAGAAGCCCAGCAGCAAAAGTAAAATACTGGCCCCACACCACCTCATGGCTTGGTTGGGAATATGTCAGGTGCTGGTTGATAGCCGGCTGAATATGAGCCAGCAGTGTGCCCAGGTGGCCAAGAAGGCCAATCGCATCCTGGCCTGTATCAGGAACAGTGTGGCCAGCAGGAACAGGGAGGTGGTTGTTCCCCTGTACTCGGCACTGGTGAGGCTGCACCTCGAGTGCTGTGTTCAGTTTTGGGCCCCTCACTACAGGAAAGACATTGAGCTGCTTGAGCGTGTCCAGAGAAGGGCAACCAAGTTGGTGAGGGCCCTTGAGCACAAGTCTTATGAGGAGCGGCTGAGGGATCTGGGGTTGTTCAGTCTAGAAAAGAGGAGGCTGAGGGGAGACCTTATCGCTCTCTACAACTACCTGAAGGGGGGTTGTAGTGAGGTGGGTGTTGGTCTCTTCTGTCAGGTGTCTGGAGATAGGACAAGAGGAAATGGCCTCAAGTTGAGGCAAGGGAGATTTAGGTTAGATATTAGGAAAAATTTTTTTACTGAGAGGGTTGTCAAACATTGGAATGGGCTGCCCAGGGAAGTGGTTGATTCACCATCCCTGGAGGTATTCAAAAAGCGAGTGGACAGGGTACTCCAGGGCATGGTTTAGGGGGCATGGTTAATGGTTGGACTTGATGATCTTTTCCAACCGAAATGATTCTATGATTCTATGATTATGAACATGGTATAATTTCTTTCTCATGGCCTTGTTAGATGTGTCTGGCTTCCACCTGAGTAAGAAGGAGATAGGGTGGGTCAGATCAGTTTGGTACAGGAGCTAACAGCTACCTCTCTCTCATGTATGAAGAGAGTGATGTGGGAAGGGCAGCACAGGAGGTGGCAGAAAATGTCCAAGTCCCTCTAGTTTCTGCCAGCATCCGAATCTGTAACTGTGAAACTCTGTTACCCCGATGCTACCATATAGGTTGCAGGTGGAGATACCAGAAGATACTGCTAATGCCAGAGAGTACTAAAAGATGATGTAGGACTCATCTTCCCCTCCCTGGCAGTCTGCCTTTGTTGTAGACTCCAAGTCTTACCTTCTGTATACTTTCCCTGAGAATTTCAGGGAAGGTGCCAACCTGTATGACCTGCGTATATTCTGTATGGCTCTGTTGTTCTAGATCTGTAGCTGATCTAGGCAAGTTATAGTCGTTCTAACTGCAAGGCTCTGCAACAGGAAGGTCTGGTACATCCCTGTGCTTGGAAAATGCTGGGTTGTTGTTACAAGCTGCATCTGTCCGTGACCTTGTGGTTTTTAACATAACTGTCCACAGTCCCTAGTTCCTGATGTGGGTTGTCACACTTCATCACTAGTAAGTCTCCATCTCCATGCACAGAGCAACAAGAGAGACATCAGACTACAGATGAATGAGTGGGCAATGAAGGAGTCTTCTCATTTAATGGTTTGGTTGTGTGTGCCCCAAGGCTTTCCTCTAACTTTCCTTGTTAAAGGCCAGAAGGTGTTCAGGGTCCAAGCATGAGTGCAAATTTAACCTGGCTGCTAACTAGGGAAGCTTTTTGTTTCATCTGAGAGAATGTTTCTGTCAATAAACCTGGTATTAATAGGCAACCAGGAATAGGTGGGTCATAGCTCAGCCCTCTTGTGTGCCTGGAAAACTCTCAGATGGCATCAGACTGTCACAGCTCCCATGAGAAAGCAAAAAAAGGAAAGGAAAAACAAAGAAAGGAAAACTGTGGTCTGTCTTTTGTTAGACCGTATGTAAACTGACATTCCCATGGCTTTAAAGATACTGGAATAAAAAACTTACTTTGTGCAGTTTGATGGGTCTTTGCTCTATCATATCAAATGCTCAGAGCAGTCAGTTCCCATCTGTCAATGTTGTTGAAGGAATTTTGTGGACAGTTTGAGCTGGTTTTGTCAGAAATTTAGTTTACAGTGCTGATCCCTGTGCTAAGCAACAAAGAAAGGACTGCAGATTAGATGGCACATTAAGCCTGTCCCTGAAGTACACCTGTAGGTAGTGAAAGGGTAATCAGGCAAGAAGAACCTTTCTGATCTCCCAGAAACCCTCAAACAAAACACAAAATGTATTGTCTTCTAATGTGGGTTGAGCAAAAATTCTTTTCCGTCTGTAGACTTCTGAAACAGGGAAAGTACAAAGGTTTACATGATGGAAGTTGGTTAAGTTGGATGGAGTCTACATTGCAAATATTCTCACTCACTATAAATCATGCAAGTGGGCTGGCATTGCCGCCTTTGCACTGGAGTAAGGTGCCAGTGGTCTCCACATGTGGGATAGGAGGGATTCCTGCATCTGGCTTGCTTCCTAGCTGCAGTGAGGCTGATGTTAATAGAGCTATGGGTCTTACTCTTCAGAAAAAGGAAATTTTCTGATAAATGCCAGCATGATATAACTAAACCATT
The DNA here is from genome assembly GCF_026419915.1 of Harpia harpyja. Classification (NCBI taxonomy): domain Eukaryota; kingdom Metazoa; phylum Chordata; class Aves; order Accipitriformes; family Accipitridae; genus Harpia; species Harpia harpyja. The sequence continues at coordinate 36,171,209 of NC_068953.1, forward strand.
TTGAGTTTTATATGACTATAGCAATCTCTATTTATAAAGGTATATCTCTTCCACCCTGTTTAGCACTGTGAAGAAATAGTAGCTTGGTTCTCAGAACCAATATGAGTGTGATGTTCATTACTTATTAGTCCTGCTGATCTGCCCTGCAGTTAACTTGTTAGAATCATCCTTAGGTATTGCTGCTGTGCACTGTACTGCATGCTTAGACATTGCAGAAATGATTGAGGCATAGGCTGGAGACATGTATATGAGAAATCAACTCATTCATAGAATGTGCCTTGGATGCCAAGGAGAACATGTGGTGTACACTTCTAATGTATCTGTAACAGATTAGGTGATACTCGTGTACAAAAAGCAGTGGCAAAGTTGCCCATTTTCTTTGTGTCTGTGAATTTATTGGAGAGACTGTGTCTGCATTGAACTCTGCATGAAAAGAGTGTGTAAACGTTTCTTTAAGGAGACTAATCACCCAGAAAGTTAAGGAGATTTTTAAATGTTAACATTAGCTTTAAGTGCCACTCTTAATTTCTTTCTTTCCAATCAAGTATTCTGCTTTCCAAAAAATACTTTTTCTTCTATTTTTGTATTAATGACCAATAAAAATGATGGAGAACAGCTGAAAAATTGACAACATGCAGAAAGTGATACATGTGTGCTAAAGACAAGCAGGGACAGGGAAAATCTCTCCTTCCTGTATTTTCCTTAAGTTCCAATTAGGAGGTATCATTCACAATAAATTATAAAAGAATTTACAGACAGTTGCACAATAGGCTGTATTTTTTTGTGAATATGCAGTTAGGCAGTGAGCCTGTCTCTCTAAAGATATGTGTTTAATGGGGGTTGGGAAGCAAGGGGAGAGATATACACCAACTTCAAATTATTTGTTGTATTTGTTTTAGATTGCAGCTCTTGAATTTTTGTATGTTAAACAAATCTGAAACATGACTGTGCTTACAGCTGTTGATGTAAAACAGTATTTGAAAAGATTGGGAGTTCATACAGTTAATGTGACTCACTTGACATTAGCTGTAAATAGTCATGCCATTGTAATTTAATCATTTATGATCATCTGTTCATAGCCTTAGATTTGTTTGGTCGCAGCTAGAAAGTGCATTAAACAGTAGGAATATCTGAAAAAAAGAAACTATAGGAAGGGAGAGAGAGAGATAAAAAGGAAGGGAAACCAAAACTGAACAGAAATTTACAGAGATTCAGAAGTTAACACAGGAAAGAGTCGTGAGCTTTTCATTTTCAATTGGTTGCAAGCCTTCACTGATGAATGTGTTGACCCATCCTGGGAGAAAAGGATGTCTGTTCCTTGAGTGTCTTCTGTAATTGCACCAAGTAGATGCTATTATTTCTGGTTTTCATATTAATTTTTCAGTTTTTATTTTGATCTGTTTGAGGTATTTTACTTGTGTTTTCTACAAAGCTTAAAGGTGCTTTAACTAAAAACTCGAATGGACCAAGTTCTCGCATTTCTCATGTTTTCTGCTTTTCGTGTCTTTATCTGGCAGCATAATTAATAACTTTCAGAAAAGTTCTGTGCACCTCATGCAGATCCTGGAGCACATGATATTGATACATGGTGAATAATGAGGTCCAAGCTCGAGATAAAGTGCAAAGGTTTTGGAGGGCGAACCTATTTCATGTAGTGAGCAAGCTCCTTGTATTTACAAAAGTGGCTTTTAATTTATTTTTAGCTGCCAGCCACAGTCTGAGTCCAGAAAGATGGTACAAATCTTAACAGCAAAATATAGTGAATGAGACTGTAGTGCTGATTTGTTCTTTGTGCAGTACTATATCACTGCTACTCTCAGTGCTCTGGTCCAAAACTAAGACCTGCACTGCAGCAGAAAATGAGCATTCAGCACAACAGAACCTGTGAGGTGACCAGCTCTTCACTAGAGAATACATGAAATTTTGGGCTATGTTACAGGGATATTCCGTGATTTAGAAACTTCTTTTTCTGTACAGATACTTTTAAGTTTTTATCTTTGTAACTTTGTATCTTGTAAATGTTGTTTTCCAGAATAGCTCATTACTATGTTTATCCTAGTACCTAAATGCTTTGAGTGTGTCCCTCTAATGTCTTTTATCTGTGACACCAATTGGTAGAGGGAGCACTACTATAGTAAAAAAAAGAATTAATTTTCTAGCTCAGTGATTTTCAGACTCGGTTGGTTTATAGATCTTTCTGTATTTTTCCAACAGAACTTGCTTTTCCCAGGTACTTTTTGTGGGTAAAAGTGTAGTAGTTGTAGCCCACAGACCACTGTTTGCAAAGCTCTTTATTGGAGAGTGGGAATTACATGGGTCTAATTTAACTGGTTTAACACTGGAATTAATTGTCTAAGTTGGAGAAGATATGGCTTGGTGCAAAAACTGGAAGATGGATAAGCAATAGGACAATGGAGAAATGTGTAAAAGAGGAATATTAGTCTGAAGGAGAGTCCATGAAAAGGTCAGCTAAATGCTGAGCGGCAGTCTAAAAGCAAATCAGATGTTAGGATTCATTAGGAAAAGAAGTAGAGAATAGAAGAGGGGCCGTTGTTGTGCCTCTCTATATATCCAAGCTTTGCTCATGTGTTCAATATGACTGTAGTTCTGGTCCCTGTCAAAAAGGATATGGTAGATATAAAAGAACGGGAAAAGATTCAAAGGAAAACAGTGATCAAAGATGTGATACGACTTACACTGGAGAGTACTCTGTAAGATAGGACTCTTCAATCTGGAAAAGAGAAGGCTGACCTGAAATTTGATTCAGATTACAAAATCTGTGACAGAGAGAGGTTAAAATAAGGTTTGATACACACACACATACACACACCCACACCCACCCACCCCTCCAATACAGGTGCTAGGGTGCATTAATAGATTAAGGCCCAGTTCAAAAGAAACAAAAAGAGGTTGCTCTTTGCACAGAGGGCAGTAGATATGTGGAACTGCTTTCTAAAGAATGTGTGGCTGCTAATAGCTTATCTAGCCTTAAGGGAATGTTGGATAAGTTTGTGGAAGAGAAATTCATTGAAGGTTACTAAGTAGAAGCTGAGAAACCCCATCTGTCTCAGGAAGTCACCAAGCCAAAGATTAGTTGGATGCTGTGAGAGTTTTAAGGGGAAGTTTTATATGTTTGCTGTGTTCTTATTCATCTTGAGACACCTGCTCGTGGCCACTATTGGAGACAGGATACCAAGCCTTTGTTCTGACCTAGTATACCTGTTCTTATATTTATTAAAGGTTGTTTTTGAGCATGATGTTAATATCTTGGTAAAGACCTTAGCACAAAAAGGAAAAGCCTAGTAAGCGATTTTCTAATGAGAGGAGTAATATACCAGGTAATCACAGGATATCTGTGAGCAAACAGTGTGATATACACCTATAAAGAAGGCATAAATGATCCTAGAAAGTATAAAGTACTTCAAATAGAGCTGGGAAGCATTCATGTAATTAAACCTGTTCCAAAATATTATGTACTGCTCTAGTTGTCTGTATTCACATGCAGGAGAGACTACTAGGACAGTTAGAGAAACTGAGTGTCTGTTTTACAAAAACCACAGGCTTCAATTAAATTACACGAGTGGATGCCATTGCTGTGTATAAATGCATCATGGACAAAATGCCAGCAAGGGAAAAGAACTAATCAAGCTAATGAACAATATTGGCACAAAAGCAAATATGTATAAACTGGCCATGTGTGAGTTTAGGCAGAAAACCGGGCAAATCTTTCTTGCCATTTGAGCAACAGAGTTTTGCAGCAGTCCTCCAAGAAATGTCATGGGGTTTGAAATAGTAAAACTTTTAGGGAAAAAAAGGATGAGGATACACTCAATAGTTAAGCTTCTGTAGTTAAACTAAGCTTGTAGGAGAAGTCCAGGAAAGGAGTGCAGAGCTCTGTCTGTTCCTTGGAGTTGCTCAAGGCCTCCAGCTGCTACCTGTAGCCTGCTGTGAGGCTCTGCTGTCTGTTTTGTCCCAGCCAGATTTTGTATTGTTACTTAGCTTTTCTGTGTTCCTGTCACTTCCTGACCATGGCCTTTCTACTCCTTCAGATAGTGATTGGATCTCATCCATCCTTCTGTTTTCTGATCATAGCCATCTTGTGAAATGCAAACACTTGCTGTTCAGCCAAAAGAAAAAAAAAAAAGACAGGGTAAGATACAATGCAGATTTTAGGGTATTTGTTTGGAAGACCAGAAAATAGAAACAGTGACAGCTGTTAACAGCTTGAACAAATTGTTTGTAGTGGTTCCTTACCAAATAAATATGTTAAACCTTTCCCAGTTTTGCCTTATGTTCTTTTTTCCAAGCTGTTTATTAATAAAACTAGCATTGGTGATGACAGATTGGTTTTCCACAAAGCCATGTGTGAAAGTATCTTTAAGAAGAATTACCCCTGGTAAAATTCCACTAAATATATTTTAATGTTTCATAACAAAACTTTACAGCCTTGTATCACCATCAACAAAGAAATTCCCATGCTGTACATTTATTTACTTCATCCAGGCATTGTAAGAAATGTAAATTATATTCCTGTTGTAGAGATGGAGCAACTGAGGTACCTAATGAACCTGTTTGAAGTCACACAGTAAAGTTGCCCTAAGTCATACTTTACGTGTATCCCTATAGTGCATGGCATCCACAGACAACACAGTCAGGACACCAAAAGAGTTGTACTTGTTCTCTGAACAAAATAGGGCACTTTTTTCTTTTTTTTTTTTCTCCTTTTTTTTTTTTTTTTTGTCTGGAGTGAGGAAAAAAGGTGTTTTACTTGTATATAGTTAGTATGTAATCGTGTCATAAATTTGAGCTGTGCAAGTTAACTTTTTTTTTTTTGAAAGGTTTGTGTAGCTGAGTTTCTAATCTGAGCTTTAAACTTAGTGTAGCTTTGCAGTATTGCAGGGGAAATGGCCAGGATTTGGAAGGTAAGTTTAAACCCACACTAATTCTGGTAGGGTTTTGTTTTTCTCTAATACCAGATTTCTCATCTGTTGAATGGATGAGCCCTTACAAATCAGCAGGGAGAGATACTGCTCTACTAAGACAGGTTACAAGGTTGAAGGAGATGAGAAGACTTGTGTATGAGGAGTCAGTGTGGTTAGCATGTTAACAGGTTTATCTAAAATATGTTTCTAGTTGGACTGTAGTTCCTTTTATTATTTATGTCCATCCTTTACAAGAGGTAAGAAGTAAAAAAAAAAAAAACAAAGAAAAAAAACAAAAAACCCCCAAAACCACAACCGAAGGCAAGATCAGGACTCCACTGTACAGAAGTGTGCAAGTAGCAGGGAATGAGCTTGCTAAGCAGCACCCGGGAAAGAAACCGCCCAGTGCTCCTTTTAGAGCACAATGTGATTGTTATTGTCAGTGGATTCAGAGGACTTGGAGGAGGTCTGGGAAGTGGTCTACCAGGCAGTGATGTGAAGGTGCTAATCACTGTCCATTCACAGGACAAATGTTGAACAAATGCACCTTGATGTAATAAATTAAGATATGAAACTGAAGGTGGTTTTTCAGTGCTTAAATTTCAAAACACTTTTGTGTCTTTGAAATCAATTTATATATTTTATGAGTGATATGTGTAAACATGCAGATGATCTGCACTTGACCTCCTAAGTTGATTGCTTTTCCAATTGTAAACTGATAGTTTCACTGAGAAGCTTTTTGGAATCAGTGGAACATTAGTACTGTACAGACGGAATAACTCCACATTCTTTAGCATTCTATAAGTAATGATTAGCTTGAGTAATGATTGTCATGGCTATATGTAACGTGTGCTGTCATAGTTGATTTATTCTTACTGGTACATTTGGTGTATTTGAAAATCTCAACTACATAGAGTTTTTAAAGGAATGTACTTAGGCCCTCTACTGATCATTCTGAGAATAGGAAAGAGGAAAAACTGCCCTGCAATATTAAAATGCTGGCAAAACGGGTCTTTTTGGAAAAGGGAAGATAAATGTAGGAAGAGAATAGAACTAAAAACTGTTCTAGTTAAATAGGGCCATTACCCAGCATTATTTTTAGAAAGAGCTAAAAAAACCCAAACAAAACACAAAATAACAGCTGCAGTACAGACAAGTTATCCTGTTTTGAGATGATGTAAAATAAAAACCATTGAAAGATCAAGTCTGCAAAAAGGTCCTGTCCCAATGCCATTTTCCCCTTAATTTTTACAAACACCCTTTTAAAATCTAGTGCATTCTGTATTCAGGCTAGAACCATAACAAAGTTAAAGTAAGGGCAAGTTCCTGACAGTAACACTTGTCAAATCTTCTCTGAAGTTTTAAGAGTCAGTTGAGGAGGTCTTTTACAGTCAGGTAATCAAGCAATCTGAGTACAAGTATTTAGTTGATATGCTTAATTCTGAGAAGCTGCTTGAAAGTGTCAAGTCTCTGAATACTGCTTAGCATCACTTTCTCATTTTTGAGTGTGGGTATTGCAAGGAATGTTTTGTGATGTTTTTCCAAGTGTTTGATTATAACATGAGTTATTGAGTCTAGAGCTGTTTATTTGGAACTGATCAGTATCATATCTTCTTGATTTCTGTGTATTGATATTTTAAGTTCAGACAGTGTGGTTACTGCACCACACTTCTGTATGCTTGCAGCTTCTTAAACCCTAGTTAATAAATCATGTTAGCTCTTTATTAGCTAATGCGTATTTACAGTGCTTTGAAAATACAAAGTGTCAGGCAAGCATCAGAACTTTCAGAGGTGGGCCAGAATAAGAGCATTACAAAACACTATGATGAGAAATAATACAATATTGTATCAAAGTGAAACTAGGGGGGGATTTTAGGAGAAAAAAAGTATCAGGATGGGCTTTATGCTTGTGAAGTCCATGCTACTGTTATTCCTATTACAAGTATTTTCAAAAGAAAAAAATTAATCTTTTAACAACCCACTTGAAAACATGTATCTGCATTAGCACAATACTAGTGCAACATTTACTGATACATCAACTTCCTTCCAGAGTTCTGCAACTTGTAGCTTCCTCACAGCTCTCTTCATTTTGCCTAAACCTTCTTTTTCCTCCAAAACAAGGTGACCTCATCTAAACTAGGTTTGGGAGCAGTCCCTGGCACATGCTGTCCCCAAAACTGTGCTACTCCAAACCCTGGGAAAGTCCTTTTTGGCCTGGTTGACAAGCAGATTGGTGAGAGTTGGACAAATAGACAAGCTAGACAGCCTTGGCCAGTGGCTGGACACTTTGCCAGGTTGTGTATACTTGCTAGTATAGGTGTAGCTGTGGAGTCACTGAGCTTATTCTTTGGTGTTTTCCAGATTCCTATTGCTCTTTTCCGTGATGTCATGGACTGATTGTTGCAAACAAAATTTGGCGACTCTTGTCTGATTTGTCTCATACTAGAACAGGGATAAAGGTGCACAACCATAGAATTCAACAGCAGAGAAATTCTTAAAAACCATCATTAGCTTCTAACCTAATAGCAGAGTCCTGCTATGCCTTGGTACTCATAGATAAGTGAATGCAGCACATATGTCAAAATAAAAACACATGAAAGATAGTAAGACAGGAAGAAAGTAGAAAAGTATGTATGATAATTAGGGTTGCATTAGTGTATTAGAAGGCACTTGAAGACCAGTACACTCCAGAGGGTTGGAGAGACACACAAGATCCCCAGGGTAAAGTTTTTTGTGAAGTGTTTTTCTTGGTAAAGAAACCAATAAAAGTGAGTTTTGCAAAGTCTTTGTACGTTATTGTTGAGTGTATCTGTTACAGCAGAACTTGTAATTTTGAGTTCATGGCTCTTTAGCTCTTTTCCTTTTTCACTACTTCTTCTTTTCTTTTCTTGTTTGTCCTCTTAATTTTATTTCCTTAGATCTAACTGGCTAAAACCGTGCTGTGGGAGACGAGCAGCTGTGTGGCAGGTATTTTTGCTCAGTGCAAGTCTCAACAGTTTCCTGGTAGCCTGTGTAGTATTGGTGGTGATTCTTCTGACTCTGGAACTCCTAATAGATATAAAGCTTCTCCAGTGTGAGTAGGAGGATTTTTTTTTTTTTTTTTTTTTTTTTAATTTTGATTAAATAAAGGCTTAACTTGCTGGGAGGTTTTTGAAGGGGGGAGGATGGTGGGGATTTTCTTTTCCTACCACTTGAATGATTACTAGGCTAGGTAAGAAATGTGTTTTTGTGGAACCCTGGTATAGTGAAGTCAGTCTTTTCCTTATTTTGCTGGCCAAATTCAGTATAGGACAAATTTTTCAAAGGATACAAGCAGAGTGTACATGCAGAGATCCACACATATTGTCATTAACACTTGAAAAGGTCTGTCCTTTACAGACATGCTGCGTATACACAGAAGAAAGATCATTTGTGCATCATAAATCTCTGATACTTTCCACATGCATGTGGGTAGACAGAAGTGATGAACTTGCTAGGCTATTTGGTGCTATCTCTATTATTGATTTACTTCTACTGAGGTGAGTAGGAATTGAAATTACGGTTTTCTATCTCGTAGTATACTGAAATGATACAGATTTTCATTCTACTTTGCTAATACACTGGGAGTCAAATAATAGCTTAAATGGAGTTTTGCTTTATCTGAATTCACTCTACACAGGTTCCACAATGGAAATTTTAATGCTGCTGTTTTGCTTCCTAATTCATCTTTTTTTCTTCTACTGCTCTTTTCTTCCATTCCCCCCCCCCTTTTTTTTTTGCTTTTATGATACAAAGCTGACATGAACACAAATACTAGCTATGTTCTTCTCTATGCTAAATGTTGAAGAGCAGCCTCTAGCATCTCCATACAATCTCAAATATGTTGAAATGGCAGTGATGGGGTTCAGACAATCCCATAAATGCAAGAATACATAGCATGAAAGAGCCATGGTCTGGTACCTTCTATGGCAACTTTAAACTGAGCAAACAAACTTTTTATTCTGCTGAAGTCCTTTTATTTTTGTGATTTGTCAATTGATACTAGTGCAGTTAGATTTCACTGTGAAGATTCAGGTATTGCAATTGTATTAACATTACTTTAGGGGACTTCATTGATAATTGCAGCCATTTTATAAACCCTATAAAAATAAATGACTAAGCTGTCTCTCCGCGCTTGTGCCCACCATATATGCCCCTGTCCATGCTAAACACTGTTCTGAGCATGGCCGCTCCGTTACACTTGTTATTTTCTGTAGTTTCTGGTGACTTACCTACCATTTTGGATGAGGAAGCCCAGGATTTGGACAAGTCTGCTGCTTTCAAAAAAAAGTCAGGAATGATAATTATGGGTGTAAGTCCTTAAAAACTGAATGAGGAAGAAGCTTTCAACAACATTCATTGAGGTGCCACATCTTTATGTGGAGAATTGTCACTTCCTGTAGAGCCAAAGAGTTTAAAAACTGTTTCTGTTGATTTCTCTTAGATTTTTACCACAGTTTTGGAGGCTGTTCTCTGGAAGCACCTGCTTTCTTACCACTTATTTTCTGAAGAATCTTCTAAAGAAGGCTTTATTTTAGGGATCATTCCTCCTCTATGTGCCTACTGCATGTGATACTCCTAAAAGCTCTGCAGCTTACACCTTGTGCGTGACCTATAGGTGTTTATTTCAGAGGCTGCCCCTGACTGTATGGATTTTCTCAGCACCTGAGAAAGGACCCATTCCACTCTGTGTTGCTATGTTGCATTTTAACTAATGAATCGACCCATCAGGCTTCTTGCCTTTGTTAAGCTGAATACCTTCTATTTTTTTTTCTATCAGATAAAAGCTATCTTGGTGGGGCTGATACAAGTATAGCAGTTGTGTCATATGAGGAATGTGTGTCACATTAAGGTTTTAAAAAGCCATTAGGCCATAATTTTTTTTTTTTTCAAAAATGTAATTACAGTTTTAAATGATTCCTTATGCTATATGAAATCAACCAATGCATTAGGATATGTTATTGGCACATCACTACCGATATTCGATATTGTTCATAATAACAACTGCTAACCGACGTTATAGACTGTAATTCCTTAGGAAGCCTCCTTTTTTTTTTTTTTTTTTTTTTTTTGAACTGGTGTTTTCTTTGGCTGTGACATCTTGTGAGCATCATTTTCCTCTCATACTTTTCGTGCAGTCTTTGGTTGCACTGTGCACTTTTCGTACACAAAACTGTCAGTGTCAGTGATGGAGACCACGTTTGCAAATGTGTAGGTTACACACATGAAAAGGACAGAGACCTTTTAGCGTATTTTAGCACAAAGCATTCATGCCAGAATTAGAAACCCCAGAAAGCAGAGGACATATAATAGGTATTTTATTCTATGTCTCTGTTCTGTAATCAGCTTTTTTAGTCTTATCTTCAAAGCTCTTCACATGCATTAACAAAATAACATCTTAATACCTTGTGATGTTTTGCAAATGCAGAAATAGATGTATATTAAGTCACTTGTACCTCATTTCAAAAAGAGGGTCATGGCAGGTTCCAACCCCCACTCCTTAGAAATATAGACCATGCTGTCCCTTCCTCATCCTCTGTAGTTTTGGGGGAAAGCAACTCAGCAAATGGTCTTAGTATTGCTCTTCTTCTGCAATCAACTACAGCAGGTATGTCTGTAAAAGGTATCAGGCCTTCCTGAAAACTGTGAAGCTGAAAAGCTCGGCTCCTGTCCATTTGGTTGCTGGATTGGGGCCCTGTCTGCGTACATGCATAGCTGTGCAAAGAAAATGGACATTGCGGTGCAGCAGTGCCTCAGTAAGAATGGGTTCAGGGCTTGCTCAAGCCATGCAGTGAGCTGCATGTCTGTTGTCTTTTCCTTGCAGAAGCAGTATAGTTTGTATCTGCCAGGAAATCATCATCAAGAACGACATCCATGGAAAGCAAGTGCTGGTAGTACAAGCTTCTGTAATGGCCTCTCAGGGTTTGTCAGGATGTATTCTTCATCCCTCCCCTCCTGGATGTACATTTTGAGGAGATATGAAAGTGAGGGAAAGGGGGAAGAGGAAGACTGAGGTTGGCTGTACTCCACATTTTATACTGAACCATCTTCTTCATGACTAAAAAGCATCTGGATTTGCATTCACTTCTCCCCCATAGCACCAGACAAGCAAATGTGAAATAAAGTAGAACTTTTTGGCTTTTAGATACAACTTGGGGAAAAAAGGTTACAAGCCTAACAAATGTGAAATTCTGTTCCAGATAAAAGAAGCTGAATAGCTTAGGTGCTTTGCCTCAGACTGAATCCCAGTGATGTAACCAAACCACCACAGAGCAGGAATGAGCACCTCTTGGAGAAGACCCTACTCCTATTTTTTTTTTAGCTTTTCACTGTATTTTTTAAAGGGAGTGTTTTGGAAGAGGCAAATATCCAGATTCAGTGTATGGACTAGTGAGTGATTCAGCTCTTGTACAAAAGCTTCCTGCTTGGAAGGCTTTTTCAAATTTACTGTTTTACTGGCAATTTAATTGCACACTGTCTGGCAGTGTGTCCAGCACTCTGCTACAGTTAGTGCAGCATCAGAAATTGATTTTCTTTCCAAATTCGTGGTTGCTATATCTTTTTTGTCCACTAAGGGGCAGCTGCAGCCTTGTATGTCGATCGACAGCTGTTTGAAAAATAGCTTATAAATGGTTTCTATTTCTTGTTCTTTATGGCACCCTATAGAGACAGTGTCTTGGGAAAGTTAAATATATTATATTTTGCCCATTTGTTTCATCTTTAAGTAGTTCCTCTGCTGCACCACAGCAAACCCTCTCTCATGAAGCCCCAGATAAGCCTCAGCTGTGAGAGTTCCAGTGGCAGCTCATACTAACAGTTTTCTTTGTATCCTGATTTCTTCCTACATCCCTTCCCTCCCCTCCCCTTCCCATTTCAATCAGTTTTAATTTTAAAATAAGATGGTTTATTTAGTGTGTGCCCTGTATGTTCTTGGGACTTAGTTAATTCTGCCACAGTCTTGCATCTCTATGCACACAGTCATCGATTGCCTTAAACTTTGCTGTTACACAGTAATTCTTTGAAACTGCAAGACCACACAAACTATTTTAATCTGTCTGCTGTGGGGATGATAGATTCAAAAATACCCTGAAGTAAAGAGAGAATTTTTTCTCTTCATTCCCTTATTCTGAACTTCAGAGTAGGAGTTGCCAGCAGTTCAGATGCTGGACCCTTTCAGCTTTCTGCTTTGTTTTGTCAGCAATGAAAGGAACTTTGATCAGAGTTTCAGTTGAGTTTACTTATTAAGGAATCCTCCAGATTTCAAGAGATTCATTTAAGCCCATAATGGTAACCCATATCATAGAGCTTCTTGTGTAGTCTTGCAGGAAGCTCATTTGTCTGAGATTATTTCATTTTACTTAAAGCAAAATAAGTTGAATCAAATGAAAGCCTGATTTAATGCCAGTGAGTGTCCGTGCAAGGCTTTAGTACTCTGTAAAATCATACTTTTAATGAATTCAGATAAGTTTTCCTGAGTGTTCCTGCCAGTCAATTCCTGAAAGGACTTTTGTTCAAAGTCATTCCACTTTGAAAGTGGAATAACTGGCTCAACAATCTACATGGGAAGTTAGTGTGTAGAATCCAGAGTTTCATAAATTACCATTTTAACTTACCCTTTACAGACTTCTTTTCATGGAGGAGTTTGAAATGAAGTGAACATAAGTGATTTTAATTGTCACTGTCTTTCTGAAAAAGAGCACTTACAAAAGAAAATTGTGTGTCTTTACCAATTACTTAAACTGGAATTTTATTTCATTTACTGTAACTTTCTTGAGTGTTCTCCTAGAAACTTGCTTAAAGACAAAGCTGTCCATATGATAGCCACGTTTCCTGAAATAGACTGTATAAAAATAGTCACATTATGTTTGTTGTACAAATTAGAATTGCTGGTATTTCGTGAACTCCTTAAAATTAATACATTAAGATTTTATCTTATTAACGATTAGCAATGACGTTGGTTCTTTCTGTTGCTTCTCTCACTATGGTTTTCCTAGAGTCAAACTTGACTCTCAGAGGAATGACATCCTGAGCCAGTCGTGGCTGTTCATGCCACATCCAGAGAGCTGTACAAAAGTCTACCTACCTAGGTTATTTATTTAGATGACAGAAATGTATTTTGAAGCCCAGTTTGAGCACTAGTTCTTAAGCACCCATTCCAGAAAATTACTGATCTTCTGAGCTGAATTGTCAAAGTCTGAATACAAGGAATAATGTGGGGATAGAGCATTCTGTTTCCTTACAGAATTCTAACTCTGGATTTTTAGGTATAGAGAATTTAGTCACACATCTTGTACTAAAGCAGTGCATGGAGTGAGAACATGGAGCAGTGACAGAGCATCAAAGATATAAAATATATATGTCATTGCTTACCAGCAGTCTTATGTGTAAAAGCTCCAATGAACAGCTGCTGTGGCTGCTAACATGCTGGCCTGAATTAGGGTGAGCAGCTGACAGGGCTGGAGTTCCATGTCCCATTACATCCCATCCTCTTTCTGGTACTTCCATTACAAAATTTAAGAAAGCAAGCTTTACCCGTATGTAAGTTGTAGGAGTACTAATTTTATTAAACGTAAGTTGCATTCTACTACTATAATGATGCTTCATTGTATTGTGTTAATTGCAGTTTCAAGTGCTTCACAGTTTGCAGGAATAATTCACTGGATCAGCCTAGTCATCCTGTCTGTTTTCTTTTCAGAGGTATGTATAATCAAAGTCTTTCAGCACATACAGAACTGCAAAGTATTTTTATGCTGTCACTGGAATTAGCAAGAGTTTAACAGTAACTTGATTGTGAATAAACGCAGCACAGTGTACTTTAAGAAAAAAAAATTTAAAAAAATTAACAGTTCCTGCTCCTACTCAGCAAACTAAAAAGTCGTGTTTAGTTTAGCACTGTTTGTCAGTTGCCTAGAATTGGCAAGGAAACATGGAAGATACTGTCTTACAAATTATAACTGGAAAACTACAAAAAGAAATAATCATCTCCAAATCACTACAGGCACAGGACAGGACTAGTTTCATCCATTTGGTCTCACAGAAATTTTGTCAGTGTTACTGGGTATAAGGTATAGGAATAAGATACATTCTTCAGGAATAAAGATCCACAGGTTTTTGTTTTTTTTTTTTTTTACAAAAAGATTTGTTTTAAGAATGGAATTATCTCCTCTCACAATTTATGTAGGTAGTTTAGATGTTCTAGGTGGCTGCATATAGACACAGTAAGAGAATGAAACAAATGGTGAATTTCTTTGCAAAAATTTGTATGAATGTATGCATTGGAAGAGGCTGTAGTCATGGTATAACAAATGACCGAAGTGGGATAATCTGTTGTAGTTTTCAACTTTATTCCAAAAAGAAGTCATTGGCATTGAGACATTTAGACTACCTCTGAAATTTCCGAAAATATTTTTAAGGCTATTTTTTCAGGTCATAATGTGTTGTCACAAAAAAACATTTTATGTTTGTTAACTTGGAAGACTGCTTGGATTTAAATATTTAAAAGGGTTTTTTTCTACTTCCATAGGAAGAAATATCATCATCCAAACAGGTGTTAAAGTCTTCGCTCTGTGGTAAATTTAAGTGAAGGTTACAAAATAAAAATCAAAAAACAAGGAGCCGTGATATCTGTAAATGATTTGATAGATCACTTGTGTTGAATTCATACTCACCATATTATACTACCACTTATTTTCATGGTTCTATTAATATATAATATTAATATATATCACTTTGTATTTCTACTCATAACAGGTATTTTCTAGCTTGTGTTGCCAGACTGTCAGTGGGTACTTTCTGAAAGGATTCCTTAATAACAGGCAGGGGTCTCAAGACTGCTTTGCATCCTAGCCTTCTGGTGCTGCAGTTACACAAATAGATACAATTACTGTCTCCATCCTTTGACGGTGATTGTGGGTTGTAGGATACATGTAATGTGACCGAAAAAAAGGATCTTTAAACAATTAAAAAATTTTGCAGGCCTTTCCTTTGTGAATTGCACATCCTAATTCTCGAAGACTCGGGTTTGCTAGATGGAGTACGTTCCCAGTAAAGAAGTACTTTCCCCTCTCCCCCAGAATCTTTCTCCAGTGGGGATTAACACCCTGGAGCTGCCTGTAATCCTGAGCATCCCAACTGGATCACCTTGTAACTCTGCTGCTAGCAGCATGGCTGTACATGCACGCTCACCTGATCTTCATCGCTTTCTGGAGCTTGTTCCACAAAAAAGTTTTCCCATGGTCCCCTCAATTTCCTTTCTGCTGGGGTGTAGTCTCAAGTTCTGTATTCATTCGTTTGTACTACCAACCACTCTTCTCAAACCCTGAATGCAGTGCCTTGCTCCTGTATTGCTTCCATAGTTCAGTTCATACACTGACAGTTTTTGGTTGGTTGGTTGTGGCAGGGCAGACAGATCCTCAAGGCCAGTACTCATCTGTCTCAAGGAAGAAATTAGTTCAGTTCTACTGAGAGAGAGTACCCACAGAAGTGGATGAACTGGTTCATAAGTGTTTTGCAGGAAAACAATAAAAGAAATACTTCACAGAGCCTAAACTGGTTGCCTGACTCACCATCTTCATTTTGGATCTGTGTTGGCTTTTCTCTTTCTCTCTGTGTTAGGTATTTGGAACTGCTTGTCTTTGTCTACTTGCTGTTCTTATTTTTTATAAACCTCTTAGCACTCACTTTATTATCTGTTCCTGTCTTCCAAAGTATCTTCCTTCACTTATTTGATTATGGTTTGAATTTACACCAAAGAAAAATGAGGCCACAAGGCAGCCATGTAAGGTGCACAGAGGAGGGTAGATTTTTGGATATTGGTTCATTTGGCAGCTCAGAGCCCTTGACTGGGTTAAAGCAACAGAGGTGGCTCCACAGAGCAACTGGATGTGCTTCAAAGACCACAGATCTGGAAGAGAATAAAGGTGTACCTTTCCTACTGGGCTTGCTGGTGTTGGCCTTGTGCCAGGTTGGTTTAATGAGCAACAGCACATCTGTTTGTGTTGAAATGTGTCTCATCAGAGGAAAAACAGATGGTTTAATTTTTTCTCATCCAAATCAAAAACTTTGATTTTTTTTCAAGAGGTTATGATATATTGCAAAAATTGCAGATCACTTTTTTTTTCATCCATATTAATATTGTTTACTCTTTAGGTCCTTCAGGGGATTTTTTGCCCTCTTGATTCCCAATAACATGAGTCAGCTGTCTTTGTTTGGAATTATTTGTTGGGAAGATTGTGTGTTGTAGTGAGATTTTGCAGTCTGTGACTGTTCATGCCAGGATGATTTTCCAGAGATGAGCACATTTAATTAGGTTGCCTGGATGTAACAGGCAACTGCTGAGGATTGATTAGTCCTTCAGTCAGTGCCTTTTTCCTCAAAGCAAGTATTCAGGGTTTCCAGTGTTTAGAAAGGGTTGTTCCCATAGCAAGTACCATGTCCTAAGTTTGGACGTTTATTATTTATTCTGTAGTTTGGTTCCCATTAGTTGTAAGTGTGGATACACAGTTCTTCAGAAAGGCCTCAGCTGAGACTTAGAGAACAAATAAGATGAAGTTGTAAAAGAGTAGTTAAAAACCAGAAAACTTTCAGCACAAAATCTGAATGTTTTGGAAGAATATGACTGATTAAAAGCTGGTGCTACAGAAGCATTGCAAGTAATTACAGTCCTGTCATGTTGGAGTTAAACAGGCGCTGGCTTTCTGCTTGGTTAAAATGAAGGGGACAAACATGCCAGCAGCTGGCAAATGCCAGCAGAACAGCTGCCAATAAAATTAAGTAGTTACTCTCACAGCCTCTTCCTGGTCTCTCTACGCTTGTGTTATAGTTACAAGCCTT
Organism: Harpia harpyja; assembly: GCF_026419915.1. Classification (NCBI taxonomy): domain Eukaryota; kingdom Metazoa; phylum Chordata; class Aves; order Accipitriformes; family Accipitridae; genus Harpia; species Harpia harpyja. The sequence continues at coordinate 36,187,981 of NC_068953.1, forward strand.
AAAGGAATTTATTGCACTCTGTTAATTTTATATTCTCTGTCACTGTCTGTGACTTTCCAACATTAAAATATCCTTATTCAAGTGAAGTGTGCACATCAGCTCTTTTTGCTTTTTTCCAAGTATTTGAACAGGATTTACTAGTGGTGATGATTGTGTATGTTTGTCTCTGTTTACATACATCACTATGATTGTCTGTGCACCAAATGTTACCCAGATGTTAAGACAGAAGAGAAGAGAAAGACACTGGGGGGGGAAACCCCAGTACCAACAGCAAGGCAAGGCCGGGGTTGCACCCTATCAAGAGGGCAATTTCAGCCTTGGTAATAGTTGGCTGAGAAAAGGAAGATGGGGAATGTCACAGTGTTTTGGTAAGTGGATTGGAGTCTGCTTGTATTTTAATAGTCTTATCACATTGCCACAAATATTTGATTCTGTAGCTGTTGTTCAGTTCTGCTTTTCCACTAAGATTGATGAGACTGTTTGCGTGCAAGAATTGAGTTCTTGATACTAGTTTTTTGCATTGCTCTGTATGTGCTTCAGTCAGCCAAGCACTCAGGCATTCTGCTAGCTTTCAGCACTTGAGTGTTTCCCTGGGAGTAACCAAGTCTTCTGATGTGCTTAAAGTTAGGCAGTCATGGAATTGCGACTTTTTTCCTGCATCTGTGTCTAAGAAATGAGTTCTCAAATTGAGTAGAGTAAGTCTGGGGTCCTAGCTGAAAAAGAATTTGTTTTATTAGCTATAGCTCACAAGTGCATTTTGGATTTTCACTTTTAGGAGGAAAAAAACCCCAAAGACTTTCCTCATCCTATACGTTAAGAGGAAGTGTTTGCAGTAGTCTGACACTTTACTCCTTGTTAATAGCAGTCCTTGGAAGGAATAAAACCTCCTAAGGAAGACCATACTATTAGGGTTCTGTTAAAAAGGAAAAACATCCCAACTGACAGAACTATGAGAAAATAATGCCTTTCCCATATACATGTTTCATAACAAATTCATAATTTTATATTAGAGAAATCAGTTATGTTACTTTTATTACATTTTTTGTGACCTTCAAACAGCTGAGCAGAAAGATAATAATCTTCTATTAATTCTGTAATTCTTCCATAAGCTGAGGCTTCTTTTCTGGATGTTTACTTTCATTCCATGCACACACAACTTTTCTCATGGTACATAAACGCACTGTATTGCTGACTGTGTGTGTTTCGATTTTTAAGGGGATTGATTAGGGGGGATCTAGGAATAAAGATATGGATTTTATATACTAATATAATTTATAAAGGTATATTTAAGCTTCCTTCTTTGCTAGTGTGTAAAAAAAAATTAATACACTGTGAAATTTCTTTTTTAACCACTCTTCTTGCTTCTCAACATAGTAGTTACCAGGGAAAATGGTTTTGTAGAGGTCTAGGAATTTAGCCAGACACCCTCCTGAAATGCCAGTCTGCCCACTTCATTTCCAAGAATATACCTGACTTACATGATGTGCTCTATCAGTGCTTCATCTGTGCTTTCATCTCTTCATAGTGACAGTCCAGCACCTTCTACACGGTGCATTTCAAAGATAAGAATTAGTGCTAGTGTAATCATGCCCAGGGGGAACTTCTGATGCAGGGTTGCTTAAGACCAGTTTTCTATCCAATCTGCATTTACCTTATGGTAGTATACTGTGTCTCTAGTAAGCCATTTATATTCCTGAAAAGCCCTTTCAAATATATCCAGAGTTGTCAGTTTAGAATTAATTCTTTTTCTCCATATTCTAAGAACAAATATTATGGGAGAAGATAAGAACAAATAGAACTGCAGTGTTTACGCAAAGGTGCGTATATGATACTATAATAGTATTGATGGTGGTAGTGAAAAAGAATATACTGCCTTCATGTCTATTAGTGTCACCAAGCTTTTGCAGTTAATTATTTCTATGTGACCACATGTGCTAATAGAGCCACAGCAGTTACCGAGCACAGTAGATGGGGAATGTTTTGTACTGTGTAATATGTGAGGTGAGGTGAGTAGTTATATGTTTCCTTGCAGAGCCTTGATTGAAGAGAAACCATGTGAGGAGGATGCATATGCACTGAAAACAGAAGGACGCCTCAGTTTACAGATGCTAACATGTTCCTCCGTGCTCTGGTGGCCTGGGGATAGCGTGCACTAGAACAGCTAATGCAGTATCTCAGGACAGGTACACCAGAAGATGGCAAAAGAAGGTTCTTTTAAGCAGTGAATGAGCTAGGGCCTCTGTGGAGTGACCCAAACCAGAGAGGCTATAAATTACAGATTGGGTACAAGGTGTTCTTTCTGGGAAAGATTTCAATAAATATTTGGTCCTACAAGACACATCCAAAAGGCAGAAGCTTGATCTTTGGAGTTTCTCTACAAGCTAGAGGTATAGACGCACTGCAACAGATAGATTAGTTTTGTGGCAGTGGAAGGAAGGGCTCTTCTAAAGACACCCTTTCCATCCCACTCCATCCTGTCTAGCTCTTGTACAATCACTACCCTATCTCGAAATGCAGAGTTGCTCTCCTTTGCTGTTAGCTAAACCTGGTGGGCCAGCTTCACCTCCTGTGCTGCCTCCTTTTGATTTCTTTACACTACAGATGAATTTGGCACAATGAGTCACTGAGTAGTAAATTGTATATTAACTGTGCAAGCAAAAAAGTATTTAAAATTACCTAATGTACATTGCAGTCAGCTGACAAATGTAGCTAGCTCATGCAGATTGTGGGAATTCACACGGCTGTCTCAGCAAAGGACTTGGCCAGGTTTCCCTACAAAATCAGAGAGAAAACCTGCAGCATCACACAGTTCTTCATAAACTTCACTGCAGACAGTTAATGTTGTACAATCAACTGTGTGTCACCAAGGGACACTGTCAACTTCGAAATTACATTTCTGTCTGAAAAATGCTTTAAAATTTTACTTTTATCTGGGTTTACTCCAACTTAAAGAAGTTAACAGAAGTGTTCAGTCATTTACCTTTTATTAGTGCACTGGACAGACTTTTATGTAATAATTTAGCTTTACTCAAAACGAAAAATGTATTTCTGATATAACTAAAAAAATATATATGTTAAGGACTTTCTAATTAAAAGATATGCAGTAAAGAAATATTAAAGCGTTCTTTCTCAAGTACAAAAAACCAAGCTGGCAGTAGCCTTTAACAGAAAAGTACTCACCACGGATATTTAACATTTGCTTTCGAATCTGTGTCCAAAAATGCAGAATGCCTGTAGTGTAATGCAAAGATATGTGTGTGCATTTGCTACAGTGCTGAAAAATGCCTGCACATCAGTAGGAAGCAGCAGTGCTTCTCCATTTTTTCCCTATTTCTTGTAGATTCTTGTGTCTACAAATGGTAGAGTTGTGAGTAACACTTATGTTTTGTCTGTGATGAATGTTACAGTTGCAATTCTCTTCCAATTCATGTGTATTTTTCAGTTTGGTCCATGTACAGTGCATAGGAAGTTTTCTGGATTATTAATTTCTGTCTCTTTTTTTCAGATTCTGCTATAGATTCTCAATTTTTAAATTCTGTACAGAGAAAGTACACAAGCAAATGCAATATGTATTTGAAAGATATCTTTGATTGCTTAGGAAAAATAATAAAATGTTGTTTGTAAGTAACACCAATACTTTGATTTCAGTCAAAGTATTTATTATATTGAACAGTCAGGGAGATTTGCCCAGTGAAGTCCAAATTTGCTTGGTTCATACTCCTCTGGGTGAGAGTTACGACAGCAGCAGTGGATGTGATCTCGTGCTTTGTACAAACGGAGAGTAGAGAAAGCTAAACCTAGTTTGGAGTTCCCACTAGTGAAGATTGGCCAGTGAGCAGTAAGCGTATGGCACCTGTGTCTCCAGATGCACAGCAGTCTGTGACTCACTCATGCTACTTTCTTGGGGCAGCCGGTTCCCCCCAGGCACCAAGGAAAAGCTGTCTTATGTGGCTTTTGTCACTTCAGTGGTGATGGGAGTTTTTTTGTTAAGAGTGACAATGCTGGTGCATAGCTTTAAGACCTTCCATACAGAACAAATGTTTTTAAAGCTTAACCCTTAGTTGTGCCCAGTTTGTTCTGAAGAGTGTCTCTCAGATTGGGAGCTGTGTTCATTCTGCCCTCACACTTTCCCTTCCTACAGTGTGTCTGCTCTAGCTGAGAGCAAAGATGCTTATCATTAAGGCATTTTTTCTGAGGAGGAGACCTATGTTCTAGAGGTAGTACCAACAACCATTACTGCATTAAATGTCTGCCGAGTAGACTTCCAGTCATTGCTGACTTGTGCTGATTCACGTCAGCAGACTGAAAATGAAAACGTTCGTGCTAGCTTCCAGCCCTTGGAACTGCTCAGACCCATTAATATGACAGTAGCACAGTCTGATTTAAACTCTGCAGTGAGGAATTAAAAAGGCAGAAAGGAAAATCCTTTTTTATATTCCCTCAATGGCCCCATGTTAAATCGTGTTTAGGGTTGTGAGACAGGGTTTCTATTTTCTTTGTGCAGATATGCCTTATTATTTCAGTGGAAATACCTTTGTGCACAGTTGTCCAAAGGAAGAAAGATTTTCACCATCAGTTACTGTAAAGGTGTTAACTGTTCAGCCATCCTTTAGTTAGTTGCTTATTGACCTAGCACTTCATAAATGCTGCCTAAGCGTGGAAGAAAATGAGCCAGATTTCTCTATGCTGTCAACAGGGTTGCTGTAGGAAGGGTAGCATCCCAAGCTTTAAAGAAGGTACTGCTTTTCCTCATGCATTTCCCGATGGCTGCCTGCTGTGGAACTTACTGTGGTGGACCCCAGCTTAACTCATATAGCTGAACTTACGGGCTCATGAATAACTTGTCCTGAAGCATTTTGTGCAGCTTCTCAATGGGGAGTGAGGGAGGTGCTTGCAGAGGAGCTGGGATGCTTTTGTCTGAAAGTATGCTGCTCAGGGCCTGCGTTTAGGCTGCAGGAGTGCCTTGGTTGTACAGCAGCATGTGACTTACATCTTGCACTTACATCACATCATGCTGGCGAATTTGGAATCACTAAGAGATTTGAGGAGCTACTGTTATTCATCTCTTCCTCCACATGTAAACCTCGAGCATACAGGTTAATAAGGAAATTGCTGTGAGCCTTATTCCTATGTTGTATTTGTAAAATGCTTTGTAAGTAAAATGTTCTTTTTAGGAATACACACCAGCAGTGTTAGCTGTTCTTTGTGTCTACGTAGAGACTCATAATTTTTTGTAGAGGAAAGAGTGCACTGCATTTTCTCTTCTGGCTAGTGACTCCCTTTCTCAGCCAGACTTGGCCAATGTTTCACATACGCCATTTCTGAGTAAGCGTTGGCTGGTTCACTTTCCTGCTCATTGATGGTATGAGGCTGGGCTCTGAAAGCACCATATCTCCCACAGCAATGTCTCCCTCTGCAAAACAGGATTAAGTGTTGTTATCCAGGTTTGGAGTGCCAAGGTAGAGCTCAGCATAGTCATCCTGGGCCAAGTGAGGCAATTGGGCTCATGGGGTTTGGCAAAACCATGCATAGGAACAGTACTGAAAAATCCAGTGTTGTTCTGCAATTAGTTAGTGCTGCTATGTTTGGCATAAATTCAGAGTCGGTTGGGATTTAATGTATCTGTATTTGTAATGAAGAGGAGATACATATATTCACCACAGTCACTTTTTTCTGCACTGTTCTTGGCATGGTCACCCCTCACACACAGGCCTGCTGAGCTCTCTGTCATTAGTACTGTTCTTTAGTGGAGAAAGTAGCATTTTGATCTTCTTTGCAAGAAACATAGCTGCAGTTAGCCTCTTCGTGTCTGTAGTGTCCGTCAAAATCTAACCTTGATGTTGCTGTTGGCAGAAAACATCCCTACCAGTTATGCGTTTATGTGAATTCAATTTCTATCATTAGCTGGCTGATTGATTTTTTTTTTTTTTAATTGCATCTTTTCAAAACTGGCTTAAAAATTAGGAAAGATGCCATTGAATTTTTTAATGGGAATTCACCATTGGTTCATTCTGTGCTCTTTATTCCTCTTTTCTAGCTACTGATGCTACTTACAGCAGTTTTGCTTCACAGAGGAGGATCACAGAGAAATTTTTCTCCCTTATCCTATCACTTTCTGGGATTTTATAATAAGACAACAGCGAGAGGGGGAGTATAAGAGCCTCTGCTCTTCAGATTGATGAAATATCAGTATCTTTAGGCATCAAGAGGGGGCAGTGTCTCTTCTGTTAGAAAATAGTAAGCACTGGCATATCAAAGATGGCAAGAGAAGAGAATCTTCTCCCATTCCAACTGAGGGGGCCCCAGAGTGGATGTTATATAGGCTTGGGTCAGGAGGGTGGGGTGGCTTGGTGATCTAAATCTCACGAGTCTAAAAGCGAAATTTTAGGAGGATGGAAAGGCCGATGAACATTTGAACTTGCTTATGGAAGTTTCACTGAGTCAATATAGTGGTTGGAAAGCAATACCTGCTTTTATAGTATAGAAGTGTAGCTATTTCTAGATCCTCATTATTATTCAGAAGAAATGCATAATGCTTAAGTAAGACAAAAAATGATCCCTTAATTAGATAAAGGACTAAATGTTTATCTAAAATTACAATAACATTCATTATCTTTTTTTTTTTCCCCTAATCTATTTTACTAGACTATTTTGAGAATTGTGGTCCTTGGCATATGGGATTACATTGAAAACAAAATAGAGGTAAGCACTCATACTTTTTGTACCGTTTTCCAGGCAGACGCAGTAAGAATATTAAGAACTGCTTTGGATGGCTTTGTTATAGACCTGATGCAATACAATATCTTTTAACTCACATAAATATGCACATTTTTCCCATTATATGCATGTATACGTAGCTGTATGTTGCAGTCCCTTTTTCTGAGAGAGACTCAGAAGAGTGCAATATTTGGAAATATTTTATTAAGGGAGGGATTGTGGCATTTTTGCACTTTGTGTCTATTTATTTTGTTGTTAGACCTGTGCTAGTCTTAACTGTTGATACTGTTGCCCTGAGATATTGAGCAATATGAGTAAAAATTGTCATGTGACTTGTGTAACCCCATTCCTGTAATCAAGTTGAAATTAGAACTGGTTGAAAAATTGAGTGTAGTCTTCTGATAGAAAATACTGGTTTGGCAACCCCCCCAATTTTATTGTGAAATTATTTTTAATTAAATTGAATTATGATAAACACTGTAATTTGTAGCACAAATTAAAAATTAGGTAGAATGTGCATACTGTTGCAGAGGCAGATAAGGAAATACATGTGTTATAAGTAACACAATCACAATCTGAGCAGAAATCTGGAGATCAGGAAAATGAAAAGCTCTTTTTTGATACTGTCTGATAAACTAATACTGCACAGGAAGCACCAGAAAAAAATCTGGGTTTTCTCAGAGCTTAAGTGACTCTAGAGGCTTGTAATAAAGTTGTAAACCTTTTAACTTGCTTTGCTAAAAACACTGAAGTGAAACTTAAATTATTGATTCAGAGATTCTTATTATGCAGGCTAAATGCAGCAGTTTCTGATAATTCATTTTGGAAATTTGGAATGGAGTGATATTTTTCGCTGCCCATCAAATGGTGGCAGTAAGAAGTGTTTCTTTTCAGTACACTGAATTGTTATGCACAATTCTGAATGCGTAGTGCTTATAAAAACTATGTCCTGGCTCCTTATGCAAACCATTAATCAGTGATCTTTGGCAGCTGGGAAGGGTCTCAGTAGGAATGAGAACGTGGTATTCTGTTCTACCCTGCTAAGCAAGTGTAGGACAGACACAACACTATTGCCAGTTTGCTCTGAAATGTATTTACTCACGCATTTTTGTCTAATACTTTGCACAATTGCCTTTTCTGATCTAATCCCAATGCAACCAATGTCATACAAATCATTCTGAATAGTCCCAGTTGTCAAAATCCTTGAACACCTAGCTGCCCAATAAAGGTGAGAGCAGGGAGTCTTTCTGTCTTGATGCACAGCCGTTCCCACACACGTTCTGTAGTCAGGACGTGGCCAAGAGCCATCAAGTCTCTTTGCTCCGTCTTTTTCTACTTGTCTTCTTGATCTCTTCATTTAGACAGCAAGATCTATGGGCAGGGACTGTATCCTTTTTTGGGATGACATTATGCCAAGTAACAGGTAATAAATACCAATGATAATAAAACTCTTTGGCTGTAATAGCATTTAGGCTATCACTTCTGCTTGGGGATTTTGGCCAGTATTTCCAAATACCTTTCTCTCTCACTGCCCTCCCACCACAGTTTATCTCTCCTCACCTCATAAAATGCACTGAGGAATTCTGTTGTGCTACCTAAAAAGGATGCAGCCTTTCTGTGGCTTGGCCACCTCTCATATCCCTTTCAAAAATGTACCATAATTGCATTTCTTTTGGGCAAAGTGGGACCCCTTCAAGACCCCAAGCAGGAATGGCAGGGTTATGATCTTTAGGAAGGGTTTGAAAAAACTGATTTCTCTCTAGGTGTTTGATGGTGCTGTCATAATCTTGTCCTTGGCACCAATGGTGGCCTCAACAGTGGCTAATGGCCCCAGCAGCCCATGGGATGCTATCAGCCTTATTATCACACTACGGATATGGAGAGTGAAGAGGATCATTGATGGTGAGTGGTGATTTAGTTTGTGACTCCAAGAATTACCTGGCAGGCTGGGAAAAAAAAGAGATTTTAAAAATACAAAAAGATTGCTTGCCACCACTGTTTCTATCATTCTCCTTCTTACATTTTAGAAGTACTGAACAGAAGAGAGTTATGACTCCCATGGAGGAGAGTAGGTCTCAAGTTCATGACTGTATCTCCTGTTCCCTAGGAGCCTTTATAATTGATTGGTTTGTTTTTCTTTAGGCACCTTCACAACCCCTATCCTGTAAAGTAAATGCCCTGACCTGCTTCCTGTCTCTTGCCACCAGATGTCATTCCTGATTCTGCAAAATAATTGCTTCCGATCTGTTTTTCTGATATCTGCTACACCTTCCCCATTTCCATACAGCTACCTCTGTCTTGGGGCTTTCTTTTCCAAGTTCTTGTCTGTGATACAATTTTTATGTCGGATTCCAGCAGCATTTTCTTACCATGGGGGTTCCATGCTAAAGGTGCTCTCTGCGACGCTGGTGTGCTGTACAGCATAATAATGAAGCATGTATTGGTATTGTTTTGCATAAGTCAAGGTTGCAGAGGGCAGAACTGGTAACTGTGCCTGGAAGCAAGGACTTTAGCGTAGGTGGTTCAGGTTACAGGGAAGAGAGGTGGAAAAGGAATAAATGAAGGGTTGCTTTGCTCACGTGTGAAAGATCAGAGTCAAGTTGTTATTTTGGGTTTAGATGCCCAGGAAACTCTGTATTCAGAGTTGAGGAAAGGTCGTAGCCCTCTGACTGAAGTGTACAAGAAAAGTTCAGGATCTTGTGTAGCTTCGGAAAACATCAAGAATTGCAGTATGTGTTGAACAGCTTTGCTGATCAGTCTGAGTTTGCCATAGTTATGACAGGAGCAAAATTTCCAGAGGCATTCAGAAGACCTATTGAAAACTAGGCTGTAGCTTGAAAAGCAATAGAAGATAAATGCCTTTTTGTTTTTTAAAATATCCTTCTTAGTCTGCTACTTCCATTAAGGACTTAATTCCTAGACTTCGTGGTAAGAAATAAATGCTTAGGGCTCTGGAATAGCTTTTTTCCTAAGGGAACCATGTTGTTCAGGTTTAGAGGGGATGGGCCTAACTCTAAGCAGAAAATCCTCCTACCCAGCAGTTCAGCAAATCCATGGTGAACACTGGAAAAGATCTGTATTAGTGCAGCAGAAGCTGGAAGGGCATGCAGGATGCATTTCAGATCAGCCAGGGAACTGGAGACCTGACCAAACAAGATCTAGACCCTGCTGATGAGCTGCGTTTCACATGTTAGAAATTCTTCCCCAGAAGAAATACTCTAGTGCTATTTCTATAAGAAATACTCTAGTTCTCTAGATGCAAGTGAAAGGGGTGACATTCTTTGGCCTGTAAATGTCTGTAAAGGTTTTCCCTCTGATAAAAAAACAAATCACAGCTGAGTTACTTTAAGTGCTTGTTTGTGTTTTCCAGCCTATGTCCTTCCAGTGAAAGTGGAGATGGAGATGATGATTCAGCAATATGAGAAGGCAAAGGTTATTCAAGATGAGCAGCTGGAAAGACTAACCCAGATCTGCCAAGAACAAGGGGTAAAGTTCAGTTATGTTTTTATTTACTCATAGCTTGTCACGGCAAATCAAACAGTTCATGTACTTTGTTGCAAGCTAACATTTGCGAAGTATCACTAGGACTTCCGTTGTAAGGTGACGGGTCTCAGTGTTAAGGAAGTATTAGCTTGCAGCCAGGATATGGTCAGCATGCTATTTGTCAAACAGCAGTTTTCTCCCTCGGCTGCTGTGGTTGTGTTTAAGGTGAGGAAAACAAATATGAGGAATAGAAAAAGAATGCTTCCAGTATGTAATTTATTGAACGAGTACAGATAGCTTGACGTTACACTAAGAACATGTAGAAGTCATTGCCGTTGTTGGGAGACTGCAGCTATATTAAAGCTGTATTCCTAGGAAAAGTATGTGTAGTTGAAAGCTAATGAACCTCCCTGCTTTAAATGCAGAAGGCAGCTTCCCTGTAGGTCAGTCAGAGACTCTTTTGGCAGACTCAAAATGTTGCAATAGAAGCTTCTAGTTCCTGGAAGCAGTCAAGACTTAAGACTCTTCCCAGGCCCCCAAACGTTCAGTGATCAGTCTTAAGGTAAGGGGAGGTGAAACGTAAAATACCTCAAATGAATATATTTACATGAAAAAGGTGTAAAACCACTGTTTGGGCAACGAGCCAGGAGTTTTTGCGGTTTCTCTCAGGCAAATGAGTTCTTGAATAACCTGCGTTAAAGTAAAAACCAGGGATGTATGTTGAAGCCCAGGCTAAGCGAGGCGTTCAGGTGACCGTCAAGCCACAACAGAATGATCCCCCAAGTGACTTACTTCTTGTTTCAGTTGTAAGGGTAACTATGAGGTATCCAAATAAATCCTGGAGATTTCTAGCTTCAGCTCCCGCTCCCCACTTGTGGTAGTTGCTTTCCAAATACAAAATGAGGAGACCTGTAAGTCAGAATGGCTCAGTCAGTCAAAAAGTTGAAGGGCCTGAGCAGACAGGAGAGGCAACTTGTCCTAGAACAGACCAACTGCCCAAAAGGTGCATAATCTGAAGCAGGGATTTAGGTGCCCATCTTTTACCAAGGAACCTAAAATACTTCTGAAACCATCAGTATTTAGGGCCCCAAATGGCTTTTTAGATTTAGTTCCAGGTGTCCTGGATTTCAGCCTAGGATTCTGCAATGAACTCTTGGTGGTGTTAGGTTGCCTTGTCTGTGTGATGAATTTGGAAGACCTATTGACAGTGTGTGTCATTTCATAACACTGTTTTTGAGAGTCTCACATTAACCATAACAAATTTCTAAACCTTAGGCTTGACTTTTGCCAAAAATTAGTTACTTCCAACTCTGCAAGTATCTTCAGTGGCAAAACTGCAGTCCTCTTCATGACAACTTTGCACAATGCTATTAAGTGATTCATGGTTGTGAAACGAACAGGAAAATGGTATATACCCCATTTTACAGGGGAGATACTACCCTTTGACCAAAGACACTAGGCAAATCAGCAATTTCTTGAGTCCCATTGCAGTATTTTGTCTGTTAGACCATACTATTAGGCTAAAGGTCTTGACAATCCTAAATTTGAAAACATTCGTTTTTAGGAAATGTATTATGCAGCCAGATAACACTCTCAATCTCTAAACAATTTTTGGTGGTGTTATTTCATAGTCTTCGAGTAAAGGTGGGCTTGTTATCCCAAGTGAGGTTCAGGAGCAGCTTTTGCAACTCTCCATTCTGATTCATGTACTCCTTCTCTGCATGGCTGGTTTGCAAAATGTCTGAGTGTAGTAGCCCTAATCTGAGGTCTGATGGTTACAGCATAGCTGTATGTCAAGTACAAAGAAATACTGCATTGGTAGATGAGTAAATCTGTGAAAACAGAGCAGGTTGTCTCCTAGCTTTCAAGTGTCATCAGCTATGGAAAAATATGGACTATAGAAAAATGACAGCATACTAATCCCTCTTACTTTACTGTCCTGACTTCCTGCCAAACAAATGTCTCAGCTGTATAATATGAGGTAAATGTACTGATTTGCTACAGTTAGCAACACAAGACATTGACACAAGTTCTGCATCCTTGCTTTGTAAATTATTAGCTTCATAATTCAGTCAAGAACAAGTTGTCAGCATTATAATATTCACATTAACATTGCGTACAGTATCTGGTGGGAAAAACGTCTCCTAATGGTGTTTAATGTCTAAAATTCTGCCAGGTTTTTGCTTTTTCATTTGATCATCTTTCCTGACCTTTTCAAAGGATTGCTCGTTCATGGAGTTGAAGCGTGCATGTCTGTTTTTTGAGTGAAGGTTTGCCTACAGTAGTCTGGTTGTTCTCAAATCTGGAGCTCTGGCAGGGAGGGATTCCCATTTGCCTTGTCTGTGTGGTGCCACCTCTGGCACGGGCAGAGGGGGTAGCTGGGAGCTGCCTGCAGGGGCTTCAGCTGTTGCCTCAGATACATGCTGGGGCACACCAGTGCCAGCACAAGTGGGAAGAACGGGCAAGCCACCATGGTTGCCTACATCCCAGCAGTGGATGTGGATACTGAATCATCCTGAGGCTGCATCTTTGTGACCACACTGATGACTTGCATTTATTTAATAATCATAGACAGGGCTGAAAACGTTCCTGTTAGAAAGATTTCCCAGGACTTCCTTTTCTGAGATCCCATGTGCAGTTTCTTACTGCTTTGCCACTTGTCAGGCAATTGGGATTGAAATTCTTAAGGTCTGGCATCTTCTGCAGATGTAATAATTTTGGACGTTTCAGACAAAATACTCATTATTTCTGAAGAGGAATTGGGGGAAAAAAATTAGCCTGTTTTGTTTGGGGTTTAAAACGAAACTAATGGGTGGCCAGTTCTCTGAGAAGTCCCGTGCCCTCATGTTTTGAAGCTGGTACTTAATACCTGACAGGCAAAAATGGAGTTCCTGCTTTAAAAAAAAAAAAAGCAGGAAAGATGCAACCTCCCTTCATCTTACTTTTTGAATTCTGTTTCTTTTGCCAGTTGTATATTTTTTTGGCCAGTGATAGGGTATCACAACTATAAAGTACATTTCCATTCCTGAATGACATTGGAGACGTACTTTTGCAAACATGAAAACTCTTTCCAGATGTTGATTTTTGGCCAGCCATACATCTGAAAACCAGAATATATTTTATAAATTATAGTTGCATGGACCACCGCTTTGTTCTCTGTAGTACCCCACTGAAACTGTTTGAATAGTTTGCTGTTTTATTTATTCTCCATTGGCCAAGAAAGAAGTCATTAAAAGGGAGCGGAGCATGAGGGCAGTCAAGACAGAAAATACTGAAAGGGCTGACATAGCTGTACAGGACTTCACAAAACATGAGAAACATTAATGATCACAGTAACAGGGCTCTCTAAAAATGGGTAAAGGTAAAAGGTAAAAAAGTCTCTCTGCAATTACTACCAAAAATATGAACAGAGTATACTGCTGGTGGTATTGTTTTATCAGAATAACTTAAATTGCAAAACGAAGTTCCAAAGTTTCATTAACAATGCAAATTCCAGTCAGAGAAGATTGCTTTTTTCCTCTGGAATCACCTGTAAAGGAATTTCCATTTCTGATGATAGATCCACTTACATGATTTTTTCTGCTTAACTTTCATAAGAGTCATTCAGCTGAGTACAGTCCAGCCAAGACTATGTATACAGCCTTATCACAAGAGCTCCTTTTCTGTCAGCTCCTATGGAATTTGGTTTTTCATCATTCTCAAAGCTGCAACAACTATGGAAGCTATAATTTCTTTTTTATCTTGGAATATAATTTGTACAACAGCTGCTAGTTTAATGACAGGGCTATTTAGCTGGTAAAATTACCTATCGGAGAAATAACTTATGTTATCCTTTTGCAATAATTTTAATTTATTTCTAACTACCACTCATTTTCTTGGTGAATGGAAGGCAGCCAAGGTCATCCCATGTTTCATTCTGCCCGTAAATCATTAGTTTGCAACTGTCTCCTGATTTTTATTGTTACCAACAATGGCTAAACTAATGGAAATAAACATTGGATTGTATCCCAGTAGCAAATGAGTTTTAGGGCAGAGCATTCTGTACAGACAGCACTAATAGAATTGAGCAAAGTTATTGCTCCTGCATTAGGCACGAGTAAGCCTCTGGCTAAAATGTTCATTGATCTCTTTGAAACTATGTCAATCATACTCTGTTGCTAGACCATTGAAGGGAAGTACTATACGATTCACTGCTAAGTCCGTTTTTGAGTCTTACATGCATGTTGTAAATACCAGATAGGCTGGGGTGGCACATTTTATAAAACCAGGCATATAAACTGAGATGTTATCTAGAGCTCTGGGTACATCTGGGTACATATAAATAATCACGTAATACATTCTTTGAGTGAGGAAGTGCACAGGCGTGCCCCATAGTTCTTTCTGGTTTCTTTCCTGCCAAAATATTGCTAAGTTTGTGCTACAAGAGGACATGTAACAAATTTTGAAAACACTAAGTAAGTTTAAATTTACCATCAATGAACTTTTTCTTCATGCCTGACAATCTAGTTACTCGTTCTTATATGAGAAGGTCTGGATCTCCCTTTTTCTTGGAAATAAGTGTATTTTCACATTAGCCACGTGTATTACACCTTTGTTGCTGTCTTAAACTCCCTCATGGGAGGGTGTAGCCAAGCTCTTCTCAGAGGTGCAGAGTGACAGTACACAAGCTTGGAATGTGCAAAATTCCTATTAAATATAAGAACAAACACTTTCACTAGGAGAATGGTCAGGCACTGGAGCAGATTGCCAGGGAGGCTGTAATATATTCAACCTTTGAGATATTCAAAACTTGACAGGACAGCCTTTTAGCAACCTGAGCTAAATGGACTTGCTTTAAGCAGAGTGTTGGACTAGATGACCCTCACAGGTCCATTTCAGCCTAGATTATGCTGTGATTCTATGAAGTTTTCAAATACATTTTTTCCATTGCGAAGTATGTTAGGAACTTATTGGTAAAGGAACCCACCAGAAGCTACTAAAGTATATGTAATTAAAGCTAATGAATATTGTAGGTGTCCCCATAAATAATGTCAGTAGCAGCCTCAAATGGACCAGTGCTCAGTTAGTAATTATGTTGAGTCAGGCGATGGTTTACCTTAGTCTCCTTGATCACAACAAGTTTTCTTCCACACAACAGCATTATTTGCCCACTGGCTCTCTGTGGTATTTCCAAGGTTCTTAACATAGGGCTGATACCTGTGAGTAAGCCTTAATTTAAACAAATCAAAGCATGTGCATAACTTCATATGCACTTTTTTTTGCTTTGTTTTTTTCCCCTCGTGCTACGCATCCTTCCTTACAGGCTGAAGGAAGGATGGTCTACCTGAAAATATGGAGCACGGTTTTCTCAGTACAGCTTTCCTGCAGTACCCTGTATTAGAGAGGCTCAGGTCTACATTCAGATAGCTACATCAGCTCCTACTGCAAATAGAAATTTCATGTGTTTAACTTGGCCCAGAATTTTTACTTTAAAAGACTGTTATATTTTATACCTTTTAATGATTTATTTAACCTGCCCTGGACTGCATGACATGCAGTCAGAGCAATCTCATTAGCTCTTTTACACATTAGAACTGCCCGAGGTCAGTGTTCAATATGATGTTCAATAGATATAAGCACCTACAACATAATTTGCTCACGCAGTCTCTCATTGAATTACGCCCGTAAGGAACACCCACTTCTCTTAGACTTAACCTTTATTTTTAGTGGGTTGCTTTTAGTGGCAAAAACTGTATTCCAGCTTCTACAGTATCTTGGGATAATTTTGAAGTAATAATTGGAAACAATTAATATTGAGCTGATGTCCTGAGTAGATGCATGCCTTTTGTGAGCAAAAATCTCTGTTTGTGGTTTAACTTTTCCTAGATATTTTATTGAATGTCCTTTCATTTTCTTAAATCAATCCTTATGATAAATGGTGATTTTTCCATCCCACCCAGTCCCTTTTTGAACATGCTAGAGACTTAGAGAGTTTGGGTTTGCATTTGGAAGCGGTATATTGTGTAGGGTTTTGGCTCTGTCTTATGCTCTGTGTGTGTAACAGTATTACGGTTCTGCATGTCTGTGGAACACGTTGTATGGATCACTTTGCATCAGGAACAGTGAATGGGGGGGTGAGACAAACACCATTATTACGATGAATACCCTCTTCTCTGTCAATAAAAAAATGACAGTTACACATACAACGGTATTTAATTCTAGCTTTCCACTGTTTCAATGACTACATAGACTTCAGGGCAAACATGAATGGGACCTCGAAGCTGACCATCTGAGGTAATGGAAAAGTGAAAGGGAAAGCCTGTGTTAACCAGCTGCAGCTGCATGGTTTTGTAGGCAACATCTGCTTTTCCTGTTATCTTTCTGAACATCTCTGTGTGCTATTATTCACCTTGCAAATGATGTTGAAGTCCAGAGCACTGTGCTGCTTTACTGTGCCTAGGAATTCAATCCTCACATCTGCTCTTGACAGTCTCATGTTCAGTTCTGGATTTTAGACCACCTGAACTAGCTCAGTGTTAAGACCTGAATGTAAGGCAAGCATGTGGATTGTGTTTGCAGCTAGCAATAAAAGAGCGTTCAAATATCACTTAAAAAGTTGCAAGTCCTGCATATGCTTCTCAGCCTCAGGCAGCGGATGAGGGAAGCGTTTCATGAGCCAAGACATCAGGTCTAGGTTTCAGTTTCTGCTAGAATGTGGCATTTGTGCGATCTTCATAAGCAGGTGCTTCCTCTGCTGCTGTAGGCACAAGTGTGTATTTCTGTCGTTCAAACGTAAGATGGCAGCAAAGCCTCTTCTGTTTTTGACATTACCAGAGGTACTAGCTGTTCACCTGAATAACTGCAGTAGTAATTTTTTCTGTGGATTCCAGTTTCTCATGCTGTCCGTGTGGTTGGGATTCAACCAAGATAGTAATTTTCCCCATATAAATAGGAAATAAAGAATTGCTTGGACAAAGTGTAGTTGTCCAGCATGGTGATCCCAGCAATGGTTCCAGACTGCTACTTGGTCCAGCATACCAGGCTGAGTAGTTCGTAGCTTGTTGGCAGAGCCATATTAAACATAAAGTTTATGAACTCATCTATTAAAAACTGGATGGTAACTGGGCATGGAAATTTTAGAGATTGATAATAATCTGTGGATATCTGGAAACTCTTGCTTTATCGATTGAATCATGTAAGTGGGCATCAGAAAGTCTGGTCTCTTCCCCCATTTTTGCTGTAGGTTCACTGTAGCAGGAAAGATCACCTAATGTGCTTCCTTTTTCACATCTGTAAAATGCAGTGATTCTCTTCAAGCTTTTGATTGTTACAAGGTTCAGCCTATCTTTGTAAATGCTTAAGCTCATTAAATTGGGCGTGATGCAGAAATACAATTGTTGAGCTGACTCTTAGGTAGTTTTATCTATTTGTGTTATAAAATACCTGCTGATTTTTTTTCTCTTCCATGAAAAAAGAAATCATATCCTACCTCTAGGCCAGAATTAAGCATTTTAGTGGCAATATTTCTTTTTCTGACACACAGGAATGTTTTTGAAGGATGAAATATGAAATGGAGAAGAACAGTAATGATGCCTAATTCTTACTGCCTTTTAGTTTGAGCTAGGCAAGTAGATATGGTTAGGCAATAATTTTTAAAAAAAATCTCCAGATTTATTTTTTGCCTATCATGTTTGAGTGCATTTCTTCCTTTAAACCAAGGGAGTGTCTGAAAGGGTATTTTTCTCCCTTTAAAGGTGAAATGTAAGATATTTAGGGTTTGTTTTTTTTTTTTTTCCCCCACAAGTCAAGGATAAAACCTGAAATTCTCTCTGTTGCAAAATTGAACTCCAGACAGTCCTTTCACAGCTGAATGACATTCATAGTGGCACCTCTGGTATGGCACGGGCACCTTAAGCCTCAGGAAGCTTAGGGGTGGGTGGGAAAAGAGTTAGCACTACTGTTTGCTACTTTTTCCTAGCTGATAGGTCAACACAAAAACCACCATCTGGGATCTGCCATGGAGGTATCATTGAAGGAATCAAGGAGCGGGGCTGTATTTTGACTTTTGCTGATACCACCTGACTCCTCTGACTGCCACTGCCAGAGGACTTTTGGTTAAGAGCAATGAGTGTTTCATGCAGCCAGCTGTTTGCAGCTGCCAAACCTCTGTCCACTGATTTCAAGACAGAAAAAGCTGTGTGCTTTGTTAGATCCCTATATTAGGTGGTTTGAATGCAATCTGGAAAACTTAAATTGCCCTTTCGCTCTCTAGATTTGAGTCTTGCAGAGGGCCTTTGAGTTATTGTAGTTCCTTCCCTTATGCTTTGGAAAGCAGATAGTCTCCCAATGTGGCAAACTGCAATCCCTTTTTCTTTCCTTTTTTTTCCTTTCTAAAATCTGTGGAAACTGTCTTGTTTCCCCACCAGTTTCTTACACAGCTTGGAGGAACTGCTGGTGCTCTGCAGCATGCCTGGGATTTGCACCGTGTCTGATGTGGACTGCAGTGGAACCAACTAGGTCCACTGATGGATTCCAAAATCTGACAGCAAAGTAGATTTGAGTCAGCATCTGAGAGTCGAGAGCCAGAACCAGATTAATTTAGCCTACATGCTGTTACACACCAGTTTTCAAGCATCAAGGTGCTAATTTCATCTCTGTGGTAAATGTGGAGTGACAGGTGCAGTGTGGCTCACCATAGCATCGTGCTCTCTGATGGCTTTTCAGGCCTTGAACTATGGGCGGCCCAGCAAAGCTAAATTTTAAATGCCTTAGCCTATTACTCGCCTAATTTGCTTTTCCCTCTTAGGCTTTCTATAATTAGCCATGACTTGGTCACTGCTGTACTACTGATCTTAAAAAGAGTTTAAAAAAGAGAAACTCTGCCATGCAGCCCCATGGCTGTGCTGGATGGCAGAGGGGAAGGACAGTGGGATTTTGTAGTGCTTATATAAGGGTTTAAAGGGTCTCTGAAGGCTTTGCAGAAAAAATATTTTCTTTCTTGCATTGTGGAAGACCTGTGGCTGTCAAACACAAGAGAAATATGCTGTGTCCATCAATCACAACGTACCTGATAGCTTCTGTCTTTTTGTTAGGTGTCCGCTTTATAACACCAGTTATGAGGCAAATCCCTTCCTGATTGCAGTAAGTCATTAACTGCCATGGCTCATATATTTGAGGGGAGTGGCCAGAAAAGTGGCAACCTTCCTCAGGGTTTTCTGCACACCGTTGAGTACAGAAGATTTCAAGCTGGAAGAGGACTGTGGTGTCCTTCCCCCTTGCCCTGTTAGTGGGGGAGGACCATTCTGGGTACTGCTTAGACAACCTCCCTTCACAGAAATTCTCATTACAAAGTCTAGCAGGTTAGGGATGTTTGTCATGAACCTAAATCCCTAAATGCCTGTTAAGAGTGGTCTTCTATAAAGATTTCATTTGATTTTGCAGTTAGATCTGTTAAAAATTGTCCAAAATCATATCTTTAGAATGTAGACGTACAAAATAGAATACCAGCATGAGGCAGTCATTATTTTTAGATTATGTGAACAATGGTGCAACACGGGCTCTGGGAGAGCATCAGCAGCTTGGACTCACATCCTAGCTCAACCATATTGTGTATTTGCTGTCACCAGTCTGTAGTGGTTTAGTGATAAAATGAGTAATAGGTCCCCAACTGTAGAATATAGACTTCTCGCCACGCTTATATGACATCAGTATGTGGTGTTGTTTTTTCCTCTAGTTTGAAATCAGGCAGCTGAGGGCCCACCTTGCTCAGCAGGATTTGGACCTGGCTGCAGAGAGAGAAGCTGCGCTGCAGGTCCCGCATGTACTGAACAAACAGAGCAGCAACAGGTACAAGGTGGTAGCAACTGAAGATTCGGATGATGAAGCCACCGAGAACATCACTGAGTTGCGACCTCCACGAGGTGAGTGCTGTCTGTGTGCTGCTACCCGCTGGCACAGCTGATACCTTACATGGAGTTACTGAACCCACTAAATACTTTCAGTCGACCGGTGAATTGATTACTTGCTCTGGAGACTGCATTTTCCCATTTTTGCAAAGAGGCTGGCTGTGTCTGCTTTGAAGTGGCAGGAGCTGTTGCATTTGCGAACAGAGCCAATAAAATGACTTGGGAAGAAAATGACTATGATGTACCTTCCCAGTGTCATCATGATTACACCCATCAAACACTAAAGAAGCAGCAGCCAAATCAGAATTGGCAAAAGCATAAGCACTCAGAGGTAAAAGCAGGGAAATTGAGAAGAACATTGAAAAACAGTTTCTGTCTTTGGCCAGTTGCATTTCTGTGGTATAGAGGGGACCCAGGCATCAGCTGTGAAGCTTGCCTTGCCTAGAGGCTATGGTCTTACCAGGTTGCTTAAAACTGCCAATGCTGGACAGCCCAGCTGTGCTTGGACAGGGCAGCTCTGGTGCCAGAAAAGGAGTCATGCGCTCTGTAGGCAGCTCCTGCTCGGATGTCCGAGTGCCACGTGACTATGGTGAAGAGCAGTCCGTTCTCTGTGAGCTGTCTGTTGGGCAGGTGTGTGGTTTGGGGGAATAACAACAGTTACATTTACCTGGATCCATTTTTATCACACAAGTGCTAGACCAGAAGTATTTTTGGAGAAGACATAGCTCTTTTCCTGTGATCCCCCAACCCTTACAATGGGGTGCAGGATGTGTCCTGATCTCAGTAACATTTAATGTAATATTCCAGAGGAGACAACACTTTCAACCTTAGTGATGTGTTAGTCTACCTTGGACATCTTAGTTTGATTATTTTAGTAGATGAGCAGTATGTGAATATATCTGAACTAGAGGTTTGCATGGTATCCTTATTTTGGCCAAACTCCTTAGAATTCAAGGCACAGAAGTACTTTAATCAAAAGGTTTAAGAGAAAAAGCTCACCAGACATTTTCAAATGATAATCCTTTCCATTCTCTACACAGTAATGAAAGCGTGTAGAAATTGTTCTTGCTTTTTCCTCTTTATAATATCTAAGCACTAACCACAGTTCAGCCATTAATTATTCCTGATTTGAAATTGTATTTAAAAGCAGACAGTTGAGCAGACTGCCCCCTAAAATGCATTCCCCCCTTTTTTGTAGTATTTCAGAGGTTTCCCCAGTGGATATGTTATAATTTATGCATGTGTTCCTTGAGGGTTACATTTGGAACTGGAGAGTGTTGTGCACATTATAAGGAGGCTTGCTGAAATTTTAGTGCTGTGGAGATTCATCTAAAAATTTTCCTGTCCAAGGTATTCATTCCAACATCCAGGTTAGCACAGTTACTCATCATTTGTGTGTCCCTGTAAAATGCTGGCCATGCATGCAACAAAGTAGACACACAGTCTTCAGATTGATTTCTACATTGTTAGGTTACATGATTAGAGAGATTCATGCTTTTCACTGAAAAAAGGCGCTCAGCAAATAAGAAAACGTGTTATTTTACATATTGGGTAAGGTGCAGTTACATTATATTTAAACATTCATACTGAGTATAAAGAATTAATTTCTGATTCCCAGAAGTCATCTAAAAATACCAGAGGAAATATTTTTTGTGCATTGTATCATATATTACATACAAAGCCTTTGTAGATGCATTGAGTGCTTGTCTTCAGAAGCTAAATTTGGGTGACTGTTTTAACAATTGTCCTTCCTGTTGAATGAGGCAGGAGTTGGACAGAAAAAAACTTCCTGTGATCTTATAGCAAGGGACACCCATCCGTGGTAGTCTACCGACAAGGGGCCCAATTAAGATTGCATGAGAAACCACAAGCCCAGCAATAACGTTCAGTGCTTTAGTTCACAATCCAGGGAACAGTCAATTGAGGCAGAGGATTTTGCATTTGATTTCCTGGATTATTTTCCAAAGGAAAGTAGTAGTAAGCTACGAAGGCTTTGAATCCTGCACTAGCAATGCTGGCTTAGAGATTGCTTCTGTGTATCCTATATAGGACTTCAAAACCTCAGCTAACAGCTTGAGAAGGCAGTTACCCATCGGGAAGAAAGATTGTGAGCCAGCTTTGCCTGGTTCTTCTCTCTCCCCGCTTCAACTGGGTCTTTCTTCAGCTCTCCCAGCACCAACTTGCACTCGCAGTAATATGCTGGCTGTTGCTGCAGCAGCTTTCACCATTATGATTTTGGCATGCTGCCAGCATTTTCTTCATCTACACCATGGCCATTCTGACCAATATATATATATCAGCAAAACCTGAATGTGGTATGTCAGAAGGAAGAAGAGCACGTCTTCATCTGAAGGTGCCTCCATTTGCACAGGGTGGAAGGGGTATATCTAGTTGGTGTAGGATCTCCCATCTCCCCACCTGCTCAGGCATGTGAAAGTCTCCTGAGACATGGCTCTGCAGAGCATGGACGATTGAGGTGTTTCCTGGAGGTCATTTCTGTATCCTCCTGCTTCTCACATGCTGTGGTTACGCTGGCTGTGCTGTCTTGAGGGCTTTCCACGCCACTTGTTCTGCCTGGAACTGTAAGCCACCGCTGTTTTAACTCCTGACTTTGGGGTCAAGGATTATGTTTTGCAAGTTACCCTCTGTGTCAGACCGCATTAAGAATTGCTTTGCATCCATTTTCTCTAAGCTGTGTCTTTCCTCCTTAAAGACTCCAGAGTGATGACTGCAGTTAATTGTTCTGTGTGCCACATGGCATTTGTGAGCTTTGAAAAATATCTGCAGTTGCCTATTACACTGACTAGATGGAGGAGAAATAAGGGACCAGGTTGCTAATACTGTTAAAAGAAAAGCTACAGTTCAAAGCCACAATTCAGCTGTTAGGCAAAACGGGCTCTGATGTGCTGTTCTCTTATGCTCTGGCAGAACATTAACCCTACATGTAACACCTGAGGGTAAGGTATGGCATGGAATGCATGTATTTGTGCCAAACTTAACTTTGTCAGCCTTCAAAAAAATCACCATCTTCAGAGAGCCCTGAGTTCTGCCAAACCAGCAAGCTTGAGTTGGCTAGGGAACATACTGCATGAGAAAATGAGATATTCCATCTCAAGCTAATCTTATTTCCCCAGTCTATATTGAACAATGGAAACATTCAGTGCAGCATGCTTTGCCACAAAGGGGTTATGGAATAAGAAAGCATTGAGACTTCTTACTCATTTCCCTACCTGGGAGTTTTATGGGACAGTGCATAAGTTAAAGCTCCTCAGGGACAGCTGTAGCTTGTACTCTGGTATTTACACTGGATTTTGTGCAACCATTTACTACAGCGTTCAGTAAAGTCAGTCAGGTATCCCCAGCATCACATGGTACACACAGCACCTCAGGGAATTTGTGTAGGGACACACATTGTGGCCTGCACCGGGAGAGTACTGGATGTGCTAGGTGATTTGGTAGCTTTCAGTACGTGCTTTCACCCAGCTTTTCTTTCTGCAGTTCTCTTTCTCTTTGTATCTGAAGTGCCTTAATTGCTGGTATAAGACTGGGAGAGGCAAGAGCTCTAGTCAGATGGTCAGTGGGCTCTGAAAGTGTCCCATAACTGCCAGCTAATGTTTCATGCCTCTTCTTGAAGGACCACTTCTTGAGGCTGTAAGCTGTTTGTGGCCTGGTCAGTCCTGTGCTAATACTCTGAATTAATGAGCTGATTGCTGCCTCACACACTTCTGTCTCCCCAGAGCAGTTCACCAAGAGATCTCCTAATATAGTAGGAATAACTCTGTGGAAAATGTATGGATATATGGTATTTTTTAATTAATTTGGCTAAGAAGCAGGAAATTTTTCACCTTTAACTTGCTTTGAATGGAGGTTTTATTTGTCTTGCCAAAAAGTTGATCTCCAGAACGGACAAACGTGAAGGCTAAAACGCAGGCTTCAGCATGCAAGTCGAAGGGTAACATTATCAACACAGGAAAGATGATGGGACTTGAGAGAAGGGCATGACTCTAGGAGGTATAAACCCATGGCAAAACTGTGATATTTGCTTCACTGTGAGCACTTTACTTAGCTTCTCTGCCTCAGTTTGTAGATAGCTTAGGGTGAAAGCTGTTGCATATGAATGCACAGCAGCATTGCTAATGATTTTCAGGACCATTGTGGTCAGCCTTTCTCTAAGAGCAAGGGAAACGTCCTAAGTGCTGTCATCTCGTTTATTCCCAGAGATTGTTACCATTTGACATAATGGCTAATATTATCCTATCTGTTCATCTCTAAATTATAGAGGAAGTCTTTTCTTTTGCTGAGTTCTTACCTTGTACAGTATGTAACTGGTCATGGCCGGAATAACATCTAATGTTTTCTGCTCCTGCACAAATCATTTTTAGTGTTTGGTACACAAGGTTCCAGGCTACAGGGAATGCCAGGTTCACAGTGCCCCATATAGCCATTAATACTTCCTTCCAAAATTTATTATTCTTTAATCTCTCCCATAATATATGAATTAGAGTCCCTAGTGGAAATTCCTCATTTTTCCTGCATATATCATTTCAGTTTTTGAAATTTTACAGTACTGCCATAGTTTAAGATTAATATGCCACCCTTCTATTCCTTTGAGCAAGAACCAGATCCTAGCTCTGTTACTTTGCATTGTGGAAAGCTTATTTTTAGTTATTCTGAGTCAAATTTCCATTTTTATAGGGTTAGTAGTAAGTCTTTTGCTTTGGGGGACTGCTGCAATTTATGATCATGCTTGGAGAAAAGTAAAGCTTGCTCTCCCCATAGGTACCCACCATTTTGTAAGTGAATAAAGTAGGATATTGGTAGGGGAACGTGAAAAATTCTGGAGCTTCAGAGGGTTTCCCCTTATGATTATTCATAAGCTGTCTGAGAAGCCAAAGCAGGGTACTGGAAAGGATTTTGTCAGTTGTTCCTTGCAAGGCAGTCTGAGCTGGTTGAACACTTTTAAACTCTAAGCCAGTTCCTTTGGTGATCATCTGTTAGTGCTCTAAGAGAGCCCTGTTACTGCAGAACAATAGATAAAAAATAGTTTATGGTTATTTTCAAATGTTGAAATGTATCTACTTTGAAACCTACTCCTGGAAATGGTTATATCTGAAGTGCACTCTACTTCCTGGTTAAACTCCATGTATCTGTGGAAGAGTGAGGATTTGGCTTCTCTGAAGGTGCCTCTTCCAGGCTTTGCGGTTCTCTGTGCACTGATCATCCAGGCGGGAATCAAAGGAATTAAACCTTAAGCAACACTTACATAAATGTGTGTGTAGTTAGCGAAGTTAGGCTCTTGAATTTCATATTCACCAAATGGGTGGGGTAGAAACTTTTCACTTCCAGAAGTGGTGAGCGTATGGTCATGCGTGTGAGGTTGAAGTTGTCTCCCATCATTAATGTGAGGAGGTGTGAAGACATTGCTGACAAGTGAAGGAACACAGAACTGGAACGTTTTCCACTGTCCAAGCATGCAGCCCCTTTCATAATAATCCCTTTCATAAACAGATCGTGTTCCATGTGACAGCAGTCATGTATTTTGCCCTCTGCCGCCATTATAACACTGTTCCAGCATCTCACTTTTCTAAATTATTAGAAATCTTTTCCTAATTCCCAATCTACATTTATTCATTGCCAGTTTATAACAATTTGTTCTTGAATCCTTTTGCTTAAATTATTCTTCTCTTTCCCTGATGTTTACCCAGCAAATTATTGTTTTGTTGGTAGCCATATTCTTTCTCAACCTTTGTTTTTCTAGACGCAACGAATGTGGCTTCAGGCTGACTATAACAAGCCAACTCAGATGTGGATCTGCTGATCCATATTCATAGAGAACAAGTTTGGAAAGACCATTGAGAGGTCCCCCAGGCCATCGTCTACCCAAAGCCACCAGCCATGCTGACACACATATGTCTTGCATCTCAGCCACTCTCAACTCAGCATGCAGTGCTTTTGCAGCATGATCTGCTAAAGCGAGGCCCAAAGCCACCCGATTTGTTGTCAGTTAAGGATTTTGGTTTTCTTTCCTGATTTTTCTGGCCCAGCAGTATCTGCTGATAATGGAGCCTGTTCCATATCCCAGGATTTCCTTCCGCACAATGACTTCCATCTCAGGTTCATTTCTTATTTAGAACCGGGCTGAATCTGTTGCTCTGTTTTCTGTGCAAGGTAACTTTCACAGTTCCTTTCAAGGTGGGTTATCCATGTGCTCAGGCATCCATCCAACCTCTGCAGAGACTGGATATCTCTGTGAATGGAACAGTCGTGCGAGTACTGCGTCTTGCCCTAATGTGGCCATCTGCCTTCATACGAAAAGCAGGGAAAGTCTCCTGGAAAGTGCCAGCTGGCTGTTCATGTTTCCCATTGGCACAAACTTTCCATGTTACTCGAGGGAAAGGGAGAGAGACCTTCTAAGGCCAGCAAAGCAAAAGGGAAGAAACTCTGCTCAGGTCGTCAAGACCAGAAAGGTGAACTACGCAGTACAGCACAGGCTAGGGAGCGTGCATATGCCTTAATAAATGAATTTACAAGTGAGCAGTGAGCTATACTTGGACTGCTGAGGAGAAGAGGAGGTTAGGTCTGGCTGAGAATTTGGTGATGGTGAAGTTCAGACGGCCAAGGTCACACAGATCTGGAATGCCAGAGATTGCATGGCAATCTGCAGGGGAAAACTCCCTGGGAAGGTTACAGCTTCATGGGGGAATTTTCCCCTGTGGATTGCCAGTCTCTCAGAAACACGTAGAGATGTCCTTTTTTTGTACATTCTGTCTTCCTTTCTTACTGCACTACAATGTCATACTAAAGCTATGTTCTTTTCGGGCAAAGTCAGGTTGCAGCAGTGTTATTGGCTAGTGTCAGAGCAGCATAGCTGTCGTCACTGTTCTTACTTCTAGAAGTGTTTAGGTGACAATAATTTGAACTTGTGCCTTGAAAAGCCTCCCTGCTCAGAGTGTTTATCTTAGTGGTTTTTATTGCACAGTGTATGTTATGCTACTTTCCTTTCCTGATGCTTGTAAGTGGTAGTGGTACTTTAAGGAGAAGATGCCAGTGTCAGATAGCAGTTATGGAGATGAAAGATCTGGTTCTTTAGAAACCTCCTAATAAAGATTGCTTTCTGGAGGAAAGTTGGGGTAAGACATTACCCTGAGGACTCACATCCTCACTGGGAGGCTACACAGCAGAAAAAATAGCCTTCCAGTTCAGAAAATTCAGCTTGGAGAGACAGAAGGCAGTACAATCAATGGCAATAAAAAAAATGAAGTAAAATACTTTAATAATGAAATATTTCAAAAGAAATCCCTTTTTTTAAGGCCTCTAATCTAAAAGATGTACAAATGGTATTTATTGTATGCAGGGGGGTTGCTGACTCATTCACTAAAGTCATTGATGAAACAATTAAAGGTCACTGTTGAGGGATTACAGAACTGAGAGAGAGATCTGCCTTGGGTGGAATGTCATTTATGTGTTTCACCAAATTTATTAGGTTTTTATAGGGCCAGGAGAGAGAGATTACAACGTTGTCTCTTGGGTCAGATGAGATTATATGGAATTGTACTCTAAATAGTTTATTACTCCCTGAACCATTTTAGCGTGTGTTCTGAGTCTTGCGGGAGAAGAACAGGCAGATAATTTGAAAACCTTCATCAGACAAAATCTAGTAGCTGTCAGACAGATCCTGACCAAGAACCGCATGTTTTTTCAATAACAGAGATTTGGGTAACAGGCTAAGAGATGGGACTTATTTCCCCTTCTTGATTTGACTTTACTGCACTTACAGCCTCGCAGAAGTGGTTGGTTACAGCGTCGCGGAAGGCTGTTGTGGTTTTATGCGAGAGAGGTAGGAGTCTGAGCAACCTTCCCAACCAGACGTTCCCTTCTGTCTAGTGAAAAGTCTTGATCATGTTGGAGTGAGCCCCTCTGTCTCTCTATTTGTGGTCCCACGTTCCTCTGCTGCCTCACCTCTTACAGTTACATAGTTGCTGCGTTCCACTAGCAGGTGAAGCAGTTTCAGGTGTCTCATTTTGTCATGCTATTTTGGCAGTCATTCACACCCCATGCTACTTGAGCAAATAATGCTCGTGGACCATAGAGAACAGCCTGTTCCTGCTCGTTCCTTCTCCTGCCTGGCAAAACCTTCTCTCAGCTGAATTCCTCCACTGTGCTGCTGTGTATCTTACTGCTTCCCGTCGCTCTCGCTTTCCAGGGAAGATTGTAGAACCATCCTTGTTCGCCACAGCTTAGGATGGGTTTTCCCATGGGGAAGAGCTGCCTTGCTCTTCCCATTCTACCTTCTCAACTCACAGCTGTTGGATCTTCATCACCAAATTTGTCACCAGATTTCCTGGGGGTAAAGGCTTTCATTCACTACGTGTAGATGTGGCATTTGGGGACATGGTTTAGTGGTGGACTTGGCAGTGTTAGGTTTACGGTTGGACTCGATGATTTCCAACCTAAATGGTTCTATGATTCCTCCTGGTGCATCTAGCAAGAGGATCCCAATCATCATCCGTAGATGTTTTCCTAAGGTTGCCATTTCCAGGAGCAATAAGAGGAAAATGCTTTTTCTTTCTACTTACTGCCAGTTCCTTAATTTACTATAAATACCATTTGGGCATCATTATGGCTAAGGAGTTTTAAATGGAAAGTTTCTCTTCCGGAAAAGGAAGTGCAGGTAACATTGCTGTGTATTTGAAGAGACGGGTTTATTTCTAGGAAAGGAGAAAAATTAAGTTGTCTGGATCCTGAAAATTCCAAGGTGGCAGAAGTAAGAAAAAAATGTATTAAAAACCCAGAGAAACTATGAAGAATGAAGTATTTCTTAAGACAACTCCCTTTCTGGAGCTGAAACTAAAATACACTGACAGCAGAAAACACTATGTAGAATTTAAATAATATAAGCAATCTGCCCCTTTTGTAAAAGCTGGTCTCCCCTTGCTCACATGAACTTCCTACATCCCACCAGCTGCAAAAGTAGTTGTACTCCTCATCCCATTTGACTGCACATACTGAGCAGTAGGGACTTCATCTCATTGTAAATCAGCGTAAAGTACTTAAGCAGTGTTCTATAGTAATGGGCAGTACTGTACTTTTTATTTGTGTGTACATTTTGTATGCACAAATGGTTGCTTCCAGTTGTATATTTGTGGCATTTTTTTAAACTCCTTGCTTTCAGCAATGTAAAATATGAGAGAGAACTGGAATTGTTTATAGCCTTTTATGCCCAAAGCAGCTGAGACTCTCATATGGGTAAGATGAGTTTGTTAATTGTCATTTTGCTTTAATGTAATGATTCAGAAACTTAATCTGTTGTTGAAATATTTATTCTGCTGTTGTTATTCCATTACTCTTTATTGTTTTTTGTTCATAAGAAACTATTCAAGATAAAAAGAAAAAGTATTTTATTTTATATTTTACGTACACATGCTCATGTATATATTTATATGTATTTTATTTCTAGATAAATAGATAAGCAATGTAAAACAATGACATTAATAAGGCCATCAGATAATAACGTTAAAGTAGGCAGCTCTCCCAATCTTGTGTGCAAGTAGTCACATGCACAGCCAGGACAGTCAGTGCTTTTCCTCACTACTCAGAGAGATCTGAGTGTGTCCATTACAGGATTTCCTTTTCAGGTGTTTGGCATTGGCCTTTGCTGATAAAGAGTAGTCTATAATCTCTTTGCTAAATTGGTTTGAAAGCAACTGATTGGTTTGAAAATAGTGCCCTGGTGCATTCCGTTAGTTGATAGACAGATGGCCAGGGCAGTAAATGTATGCAATCCTAAAGAAGACTTGATTTGAGCCATGCCATAAGACATGAAAAGCAGATGAATAACTTTTCTAAGTTGTTTTCTGTCTTTGGTGCAAAGCATCCTGGCATTTGGGGCAGACTTTAAAGAGAGCCAAAGGAAATGAGAGCACCGCAGTCCCCCATTCATTGCACAGAGCGTGGCAGTGTGCTTTTGCCAGGTGATGAGGAGGGGCGACCCCCATGTGCAGAACATGCCCTCGTCCAGGCCAAATGGTAGTTCTGCTTTCCCCATTTCTCTGCTTAGAATTAGACTCAAGTTAAATATGCTGAAAGTGCATTACCTGAATACAGATAGGCAGGTATTTTCTGACTGTAGCTGAAGGTTCCATGCCTGAACAAGAACCTGTATCTATACGGGCTGGCAGGTTTGGTGGCATTTAGAGTATAAATTATGCATGATTGAAATGAAGTGTATTTTAGTAGCAGATAGCTGAAAAGCCTTGCAATGTACTCCTAATTCAGCGGCATTGCCTTGAGCTACTCTGAGGCCTCTTTTTTAAACTCAGACATTAGCACAAAGCACACCTCTGACTGCAGGCATTTAAAGATCAACAAGGGCCAAAAAAGCTTTTAAGATCCAATGAAACCAGGAAAACAACCATGTTGCCTTTCAGTGTCAGGTTAGATTGCCTTCTTATGAGTGCAGCTATTTCAGGTACAGAGTGCTTAGTGGTTTGGGTCTTGTCGTGTGGAGAAAGTGTTCCCCAGAAAACATCTGTTTCTTTCACCTGCAAACCGCAATGTGCTGTGAAAAGGCAGGACTGTGTAGCCACAAAGACCCAGGGGGACGAAGGAAATCTGGCTCAAAGGGATGAGCATGGTTTTCTGAAACATGGTATCAAAAAGAGCACTTAAAAGGAGAGAATGCTTTTAGAGCACACGATACACCGCAAATTGGGCAGGTCAGGTTGCTTGTAAGCTTGAAAAATCTTCCTGGATTGCCAATACTGTTTTCTCAGCAGCAATATTTGCGTTCTGCTCAGAATTGCAACAAGAGGAGTTTATTTTCTTTTTCAGGAACTGTAAAATGTTCTGCTTTTCTGTAAGATAACACGTAATCCCACTGTCATCTGCAGCATCTAAATGTATGCAGTATCTAAATTGTATATGCAATATAGCTGCTGCTTTTCCCTTTTGTGGTCATGTCTTCATTTTTATCTTACCATTATTGAAGTTCAGGTGTAGCTCTCATGTATGTACTACAAGTGTAGTACTACACCCCTGACTTGTAAAAATCTTTGTAGTATATTTTAAGCCAACAGATAATGTAAATATTATGCTATATATTACATATGTAATATACAACGAAATAATTCTCTTTATTCATTCTGAATGAAAAAAGAAGACATTATTTTAGGAGTAGGGAGTTACACATTAAAACTACATGGATTTACAACTGCTAGAGAGCTGGCTTGTCTGGCTCTGTTTTTCCTTTCCCACAGCAGCGCTTGTGCTGAGCTGGAGAGGCATTTCTACTTGTTTTGGTAAACTCGTTGTGTGGCTTTTATTGGCCATGTCATTCCAGGTAGAACAGGGGACGTTCTAGCCATTCTTCTGGAAACATACTGGATGTAGTTTCCTCTTTAAGCCAACTGTGTTTCACAGGAACAAGTTAAAAACACTAAAAGGAGAGTGCAGAAACACAGGGAAGCTGCTCAGGAGCAATGGTTATGTCATTGCTGTTCAGTATGGCAACAGCATAGGTCTCGGGAGGGGATTGCAAATGAAAACGAGGAGCAGTGCTGGGCCACATGAAAAAAAATACTGAAAGAAAATAGAAGTATCCCTACAGGAGAAATAAAACCTGCCCTCCAGTGCCCCTACATGGAGGACTCCTTGGCAGAATAAGGGGATGGCTGCAGACCGGTAGGGAGCAGAGTGCTTGGGCTTTCCCAGGAGTGCTGGGTCTCGCCAGGGAGAGACCAACGTTAACATGAGGGAGAAGGCAGCTCAGGTCACAAGTGGTACACAGTGCCTCCCCTTCTGAAGAGTAACCGTGTGGAAGGAGATAACTCAGTGGTGTAACCGTACAGCAGAAGTAGGTCTGTCTATGTTGGTGCCCTCGGTTCAGCCTGTCAGGATAAACAAAAGCTTTATCCTTGTGCCGTATGCGGGAGGGGAGGGCCCTGCTGACCAGAAAAAGGCCAGCGTTCTCCTTGCTGCTTGTAAGGACAAGCATATGGGCCTAGGGAGCGGGTCAGCCCTGCGTCAGTCTCTGGAAATACCACGGAGCACGTTTTCTCTGGAACCCGGAATGCCTCATTCCCAGGCTGGTGCCATAAAGAACTGCAACAAATGATAATCCCTATTTTGGCTGCGGCCATGGGGTGGATGGGGCAGGGGGCATGTAGTGTGTTGCCAAATCACACCTGCTCTTCTGGCTTACAAATACACAAAAGGTGGTGCTCTGGGCATACAGGGCAGAGGAGAGCCTTTCACGAGGTGGAATTTCAGCTATTTAATCAAATAAATGGTCTTCTAACGGCTGCCTTTTTGTTCTTGCAGAGGATGACATGAATAATTACATCAGACGATACTACAATGAGCCTAGCAGTGGTAAGTTTTGCTTGAAAATGTAAATGTGAGCTGGATTTTTGCATTGCACTCTGTGCTATGAACCAGGTGAGAGTGAACAATGATGTAGATCCATCCTGGAAATGAAACCCACCATGGCATCTCTTGGTTTGCTCCATGGAAGTTCGTACCAAAACAGTAATTCCCTAAAGGTTGAAGGGCCCCAGGTTTGCTCCTGCTGAAGGCACTGGTAACAGTTTGGAGATCTGGGAGAGATTAATTCCCCCTAGGTAGCTAGGCTGTCCAGTTTGCAGAGCGGTTCCAATGGACCCGGGAATGAGCGGCATGGACAAAAATGAACAGAAGTGGGGCGTTAGCTTAGCCCAGCACCATGCTGGGAACCTTTCAGAAAGGCTGAACGGCATGGTAAGAAACCTCAGCGGCAGGCACGGTCTGTGACCCGAGGTCAGGCTTCAAATGGATGTCCCCTGGCAAGCGTCCCGCCGGCACGGAGGGCTCTCGCCCCGCTCTGCGGGTCAGCTCAAGCCCGGGGCCGAGGGGCCTTGCGGGGCTGGGGGCAGCGGGGCACAGGCTGCCTGGCACAGAGCTGCTGCTGCTGGGAGGAGGCGGAACTGGCTCGCTCTGCAATGTCACCTCACGGCAAGCAAGGCTGGGCTTGCTTATGTGTATGAAATTTCATATATAGGTATATCTATTAAAAAAAAAAAAAAAGTGTGTGTGTGTGTGTAGGTATAACGTATTATGTATGTATATCCCCATATATACATCCCATATGTACACGGGGATATTTATAAAAAGATGGGTTGTCTGCATATACACGTACATATACAGAAGATACATATATATGTGTGTACACGTATAAGTATAGTGTATTATATGCATTTATCCCATATATACATCCCTATATATAGTATGTATACACACAGTGAAATATAGACATATATAAAAAGGTATATCTCTATAAGAATGTGTCTCTGTATATATATACACACATATATCTGTGTGTGTATATATACGTGTGCATATAAATCTATAATGTATTATATATGTATATCCCATATATATACACACAAACCCAGATACACAAACATATATAAAAATACATAAGTAAAAATATATACATATGTTTGTGTGTACGTGTATAATGTATCATATGTATCTCCAAACATATGTACATCCCCATATATACATGAGAAGATTTATATAAAGGTGTGTGTGTGACTGTATATACACATACAAAGATGTATGCATATGCCTTTACATACATATAAAGATGTGTGTGAGAGGCTGTGTATATAGATAGATAGATATTTTATCTAAATACATATATTAAATATATCAAAATATATAAAGATATGTAAAGGGGTGGGGGGTGTGAGAGGAGAGATGGTCTCTGAATATATGTGTATATATTATAGACATAAAAGATATATCTGTGTATAATGTATTTTATATCCCCATATATACACAAACACACAGAGATACATACATACCATAGATGTATATGTAACATAAGAATAAATGAAAGTGTGTGTAAGTGTATGGTTGTAAATATATATGTGTATAATGTATTACATATGTATATCCCTGTAGATACATCCCTACATTGATACACATGGGGACATATATATATATGCTTATTAAAGATCTCTTGTTTTTTTCATATATATATATAAAAAAGATATGTGTGTGTGTATATACATACAAGTTTTGTATGTTTTCTGTATTATACAAAATATGAATGTATGTGTATATATAGGTATAATGTCTGAGGTATATCCATATATACCCCATATGTATACATCAATATATATATTTATATAGTAAGATATGTATATGTGCGTATGAATATATGTCTACATATGTTTCTATATATGTAAAGATCTATAAAGGTGCATGTGATTGCATATATATATATGTATTAAGAAATATATCTACAAACACACACATATTTATAATGTATTATGTATCTATATCCATAATTTATACATGTATATAATTATATATAAAGATATGTCTGTATGTGTGTATACATATATGTCTATATAAAGATACATAAAGGAGGGTGTATGTGTGTATAACTGCATATACATAGATATGTTATATATAATATATATTAAAAGGGGTGTGTGTATGACAATATACTTGCAGATTTTATATGTATGCTATAGTTAAGTATAAAGTATGTATCTGTGTGTGTATACATATATAGGTATAATGTATTGTAGATGTCTACCCCATATATATATATATGGGGATATACAAATATTTATATATATAGATATATGAGTGAGAGAAACTGTGTATATACATATTTTAGATTTCTTATGTAATATATGTAGAAAGTGTGTCAGTTGACTGTATATACATATATGTATAATATGTATTACATATAATATGGATATATCTATGTGTGTATCATGTATAGATATAATGTATTATGTATCTATATCCCTATATATAAATTCCCCATATATACAGAGAGAAAAAAGATTAAAAAGGGGGGGGGGGTGAGTGTGTATTTTATGTAAAAATAGGTAATTGTATATATTTTTTTAAAGGGTGTATGTGAGAGAGACTGTGTCTGTATATACATATGTTTTTAATCTGTATTATGTATATATTTTATATATAAACTATATGTGTGTTTGTGTGTATATACATGTACAGGTATATGGTATCTTACAGATATATCCCTATACATCCCCCTGTATATAGGTATGTGTATATAAAGCTATTTATATGTGTGTGTAGCTACATAGGTATTTTATATATGTATAAATATATGTAAAGATACATATGTGTGGGTGGGTATGTGAGAGCCTGTGTATATACATATATAGTTTATATGTTATGTATTAGAAAATACATGAGAGTGTGTGTATATATATACACACACATATGTATTATGTATGATATATAT
Source organism: Harpia harpyja (assembly GCF_026419915.1). Taxonomy (NCBI): domain Eukaryota; kingdom Metazoa; phylum Chordata; class Aves; order Accipitriformes; family Accipitridae; genus Harpia; species Harpia harpyja. Next base: position 36,223,336 of record NC_068953.1, read on the forward strand.
AAAAATGTGTGTACCTATATAGGTATAATATGTTAAATGGGGATACTTACATATACACACACCTTTTCTCTATAAATATGGATAAATGTGTATATAAAGATATGTATGTGTGTATATAAAATCTGTATATATGCATGTGAAAAACTATCTATACACACACAAATTATACATCTATAAAAAATGTATGCGCACACACATATAGGTATACAGTATTATTTTTATTTGTGTATATTGCCCTCTATATATCCCCATTATATATGACTATACATAAAGATGTATGAATCTATACTCAGGTGTATGTATGTTTAAAAAGATAGGTGAAGAGGAGGGGGAGGTGTGAGTGACCATGTCTCTGTATATACGTATGATTTTATGTATGTGTGCATGTTCACATATAGGTATAATGTATTTTTCATATATATCCCTATATACACATTGCTCATGTATATACACACAGTGAGATAGATATACATATGTATATATAAAGGTAAGCATTATATATACATTATTTACTATATATATATACACATACACACACATATATATACCCCCCCATATCTGTATGGATAAATCTATATATAAAGATTATGTGTATATAAAAGAGGTGTGTGAGAGTATGTATATACCTATGTGTTATATATAATATGAATGCGTGTGTGCACCTATACATACAGGTATGTGGTATTCTTTATAGGTGTACATCCCTCTGAATACATCCCCATAATATACATGGAGATACATAAAAAGGCACATCTGTGTGTACCCAAGTATAGGTATAATGTATTATATATGTATATCCCTGTGTGTACATTCCCCATGTATGTACAGACACAGAGAGAAATATATATTTATATATAAAGGTAAGTATATGTGTGTGTGAGAGTGCATGTGTGTGTATGCTATTTAAAGAGAGATAATTATATGTATTTGAAGGGGGAACCATGTATTATATAGCATCTGTATCAAATGTCTGTGTGTACGTACATCGGTATAATGTATTATATGCAGGGTTCCTACCCCCATCTATATGGATAATTCTATATATATGCATATATAAAATGAGACACTGTATATAGATACACACGTATATATTGTCTAGAATATATATGTGCACACATATATAGGTATATGGTATTACTTATAGATGTGTATTTCTCTATATACATCCCCGTAATATACATGGAGATACATAAAAAGGTGTTACCTCTGTGTGTGTATACATATAATTTTACATGTATAATGTGTAGTACATAGAATATGGATATGTATGTGTGTTCACATATAGGTATAATGTATTATAGATGTATAATCCCTATATACACATTCCCCAAATACATACACACAGTGAAAAAAAATGTATTTTTATATATAGGTAAGTATATGTGTGTGTGAGAGACTGAGAGTGGTCCATTTCAAGATAGATAATTACATGTATTTAAAGGGGGGGGAGAGACTATGTAGTAGATATATCAAATGTCTGTGTGTACATATGTAGGTATAATGTATTATATGCATGCAGTTCCTTATACATACACACAACATGTAGATATAGGGAATATGTAAAGAATGTTGGTGTATGTGAGTGTGTATTTATACCTACATAGTATATATATGTTATGTGTGTGCATGCACACACATATATAGGTATACAGTAGTATTTATAGCTGTGTATCCCTCTGTATACATTCCCATTATGCATAAAAGCAATATATAACTAAAGAAGTGGTGTTCACATTTAAGTATAATGTATTAATTATGTATGTATATTTCTCCCTCTGTATCTATTCCCCATATATGCAAACATACATAGATACAGATTTATATAGAAAAGAGGGTGTGTGAAAGTATTTGTGTGTGTTAGTCTATTCCATTTGACAATAGGTAATTATATATATAGGTATAATGTGTTACATAGCTAGAGCTCCACATGTATATATACATTTTCCTGTATCTCTATAGATAAGGCTATATATAAAGATTATGTGTGAGAGTGTATATATACACACATTCATATATATATATACATCATATATAGATGTATGCAATACTATTTATATATTAATAGCCCTCTCTATACACCATTATATATACATGGCTATATAAAAGCTGTGTATATCTAGACATAGGGCTATAGAGATTTTTAAAAGCTGTAGAAATAAAGGGTTTGGGGGTATGTGGGAATGTATTCATGTATAGATATGTTTTCAGAGAGGTACACCACTTTGTATAAATTTTCTCTCCTTCCATACACACATGTAGAGAACAATATACATATATTTATATATAAAGGGGTGTGTCTGTGTATAAAGTTAGACACTATGTAGTTTAGACATGTCTATGTACACATATTTATGGAATACATACACACATCTGGATGTATATGGTACTATTTATATAAGTATATGCCTGTTTTGTATCTGTGGTGATGTATCTCCTCCATCAAGAGGTGTGTATCTCTACCTGTGTATATAAAAAGAAGCTATGTAAATAAAGGAGGATGGGTGGTGTACATATATAGCTATTTTATATAGGTACGAACTAGATCTATATAAAGCTCAAGGGGGCAGATGCACAGTGGTTTTGGAAAGGTGACTGTTGCACTTTGACCAGCCCAGCTGTGGTGAGCTGGCTGGGCCCCCTTCACCTGCCTCTCTCTGCTCTCCTCCCTGCAGACAGCGGCGTCCCCGAGGCAGCCATCTGCGTTGTCACCACCACTGCCATCGACGTCCATCGCCCCAACATCTCCTCTGACCTCTTCACCGTGGAGGTGCCGATGCGCCTGGGCAGCACCGGGACATCTGCTAGCATCACCTCACGCAGCGCCTCGCAGTCAACCGTCAGCTCCGGCACCCAGGCCTGCAGCGAGAGCAGCCAGACACTGGGCTCCTCCCCGGACTGCAGCACAGCCTGCAAGGACGCTGCGGAGGCCAGCACCGGCCTGCGGGCCGACCTGGCGCCCACCCGGCAGCGGGTGGCCCATGCCATGGTGCAGGAGCTGCTGTCATCCCTGTCAGAAGAGGCCTGCCTGGCGCAGAAGGGGCTGGATCCTGTCAACCTGAAGCTGCCCAGCCCAGCAGGCTCAGTGGGGGCCAGCCCTGGCCTGGGCCACCGGCTTGGCATCTACAACCACAGGAACCAGGAGAGCCTTGACGTCTTCCAGCTCAAGCCACTCCTCGACTGCCCCCAGGGTGCCCCAACAATCGACGAGAAATATGGGGCACTGGGGCCCCCAGAACCACAGCTGGGCAGGGTTCCTGAGGCATAGCAACAGCTTGGGGAAACAGGGACACCTGTGGGGACATGCTCACTGCACTGGGTCATGAGGCTGCCACAGGCACAGTGGCAGTGCTGGAGACAACCCCTGCCATCTCCTGCACTAACCACCAGCCTGGGACCGTGCCAGCATCGACTCTGCCCACCAGTGCCTGTGGCACATGGCAGACCTGCCCTGCCACCAGCTCTGGGCCAGCTGGGACCTATGGTGTCCTCTGGGGCACAGTGGACCTTCCAGCAGTCTTAGGCCAAGCATGGACCCGCAGTGGCTGGGGGGGACAGACAGACGATGGGCCAGCCTGACAGTGCCTGGAAGCACCATGGACCTTCCAACCAGTCCAGGTCCAGCACAGACTCACAGTGCCTGGGGGCAGGACAGAGCTGCTGGACAGCTTGGCCCGACCCTGGCCCCCCAGCCCGACCCTACCCAGGGGCTGAGCACGGCTGGGAGGGGAGCATGGATGGGAATAAACACTGACAAACAAACACATACCGCCTCCTGCCTCGTATCCCTTTCATTCCCTTCCTCCCTCCCTTCTCTTACCTGCCTTCCCTTCTGTCCCTGTCTTCCTTTCTTCCATCCCACCACTACCACCACTCTTCTGTGCCATGCCATTGCCCATCAAAAAAAAACCAACACCACAGTGACCCCACCTCTTTCCAGGCCAATCCTTTATTTGCCCTCATTCCACACCCCAGGTGCAGTGCAGAGTCCGTCACCATCACTCACTTCTTCTTCAGGAGCTCTGTCATCTCCGGCACTGCCTGCAAACAAACACCAGTGCCATGGTAGCACATGCTCTCCCTCTGACAGCCCCCCCCGCCCCCAAACTCTCCATGTGCAGCACCCAACCCCCACAATTACCCTCCCACCCCTCATGCCCAGCACACCACTCCAGGGGCTGTGGGTCACCCCAGCTCACAGCACTCCCCACTTCTCTCCTGCTGAATAAAGCCTCTTAATTATTTAAGAGCGCTACATTTCCATTAGGTGGAAATAATGCATTCGTACAAAATTTATTAAGGAAATTGTCTACATGGTGTTTCTTCAGAATGTGACTTTGTCTCTGGCTTACGAAAAGGCCCGTGCTCATCGCTAAGGCAGCGGGCATTAGTTCAGGAATGGCATTAAGTGCTGGCAGTTTCTGCCCACGCCTCTCCACAGAGCCACTACAAGCTCCTGCCAGTGACACATGTGGATGCGCGCGCAGGCAGCTCGCATACATGAGCCATAGGCACTTACTTGGACATGGGCTAGCTCACAGTTCCATTTTCCCAGAGAGAACTGCAAGTTCCTCATGGGCATCAGCAAGCCCAGGCAAAAATTAAGAACTCCTCCTGCCAACTCTGTACTTTCATACTTGATGAAGCTTAAAAAAACATGTAAGCACCTATGTGCAGTTATTTCTCAAAATGGTTCATATTCAGGAAACTAGAATAGAGGCAGGCAACACACACAATACCTTCTACTGGCAGGGACTGAATTTTGAGCATGGAAGTAATGAAATCATAAAGCAAATTCTTTAACAAAACAACCCAAAGCAAACACCCTCACACAGACATCTTCTACACTTACTAGATTATATTATCTAAGCTAGCATTAGATCTCTCTGAAAGAGTTATCCCGCACACCTCCAAGTTTAGCCTCACCTGAAATAAGTCTGCCACCAGTCCGTAGTCTGCCACTTGGAAAATTGGAGCTTCTGGATCCTTGTTAATAGCAACAATGGTCTGCAAGCAACAGTAAAGCACCATGAGAATATAAGTATTGATTAACATCTAGGGCCAGATTACAGTGACAGGCCTCATCCAGGAACCATGGGCTAAATTCTCTCCAAGCCCCTAGAAGCAGAAGATACAGATCGCAGCATTTAACAAACATTTCTCCTTCCCACCTCAAAAACAAACACCCTCCAACTCCCTTCCCTGCTCATATGGGGGCTATCCTTCCCTGTTGAAAAGAGTCTAGAAAAAAAATTACTACAAAAGATTATCTACAAGATCTGAGACATACCATTACAGAAATAACTCAGAGGTAGCATTTAAAACAAGTACAGCAAAGCCATGCCTAAAGGCCTCTGTACTTACTATGGGACATATCATTGAGTTTGTCACACAGTAGAAAAATGCACATTATCAAAATCCCAACACAACGGTCCAGAAAACATCTTTCTTGGTTTAAACTCTGCCATATAGGTAAATCATTCTGTAAATGTCTGTGACAGCTTCCAGCAAAATAAGTGTGGGTGTCCACATCAAAATCTACAACAGGATGGGGAGCACTCCATAAAGGATGGGGGCAGGGGAATATAGACAACAGCTCATAAAATGAGCATTACACCAAGCAGGGGTCTAAACCACAGCACTCTGATACTGCCTTTCCACCTAAATGCTGCCAGTGTAAACTCTAATTAGAGGCAACAAGACTCCTCAGGACAGCTCTAATCCAACAGTTACTTGATACACTTACCTGCCATTCCCAGGTAGCCGCAGTTTATGTGTCTCTGTTTTACTCCCTCCACTGAATGTACTTGTCCAACAAAATTAATGGCTTAGTAGCATACACCTAGTGGCAGTAACTCAAAGATAAGAGTTTGAAATCCTGTATTTTTAGGCCCACAGAAATGTTTTTTCTTCACGGGTCATTTGTATCCTGTGACTCACTATAAAGAAGGACCACATCATATACGCAAGAAGGAAGTACCTACAGCAGAGTGCTGCTGCTGCTGCCCTCTTGCCAGCTCCTAAGCAAAGACCTGCAAGTAGTCCAGTAATGCTTCCCCTGAAATATTTTTCCCAAAGTTTTATTGCTTTTATTTCAGTTACCCCATTTGCAAATGGAAGCCTCCACTGACAATTTTAATAAAGACTTCAACTATACTCTGAGGCCCTACCATGCTTTGCAGAACCATTCACAGGGGCATGAGGCCACAGGGGCTAACGGTGAGGGCTGGCTGAGGCCAGCAGCTGGTGATACCTTGGCAGCTGCCAGCTCTGTCCTTATCACAGAAATAATTAACACCAGTTGCTTGCAAAACTGTCTTAAGCTTCCATTTGGCAGCCTAGTCCTTCCTCTGTCTCCATCAGCTGAAGTAACTTTTTAGTAAGATCTGGTTCTCTACCTCATCGCTAAATCAGACTTTCCATCGTAAGAAGCAAAAGCATCACCTTGCTTGCAACAGAACTTTGCAAGTTAAACCTCTTAGAAGGAAGAAATACTGTAACTACCTCATGAGGGAATTAAAAATAAGGAAAGAAAGCAATGACGATTCTCCAGGTGTCCTCAAAAGCTGCATTTTCTACCTTGCTGTGAAAGGACAAATAAATTATGTATTTCGCTTGGTAGAAAGCATCTGACTACTTTGGACAACATATCCTGAAGTGTACAAGTTCACAATGCCAGATAATTCACAGTGCTGAGGGAAGACGGGGGACACTCCAGAGAGTTCCCAAGGCTGCATAATTCTTCCTGTTTGTAAAAATCAGATCTTTTCAGTAACTACACCATCTATGTGCTTTGGCTAAAAGGAAAGGAGAGCACATTTCAAACACAAATAAGTAAAACTGCATTTTACAATACATACATTTGTTTACACTAGAAAAACTACAATATATGGGAGCAATGAAACCATTAAGTATGCATCTCATATCAACAAATTTCATCTGTCCTTATTTCCTATAAAAACATCTCAAAACACCAAACATGACACTGGAAAAGCCAAAAAAGCAGAGGTTTTGCTGTTACAGTACAGGACAATATTGCTGCTCAATATTTTATATCAAAGGAAATTCTGGCACTTAAAAGTAATAGGTTCCCAGTATTGCTGGTAGTCTTAACTGAGATAAGGCAGGAGATAAATACAAACAGGGTCAGATCAAGTTTTAAGCAGCTTTAAATACACAGTTCTCAGCCAATGGCTGATACTAATCCCACCTGCCCATCTTCTCCCTCACCCAAAAGCACAGCTGGAGACTAAACGCCTTAAAACAAAGACACTCTTAATACTGTGACCCATCAGCTACTAGCAGAGTCCAGAGGGAGCCGAGGACGATGGTGGCAGTACCGCATCAGTGCTGCTCTCGCAGACTTTCCTGCTGCCTGACTGTCCCTGTTGTCCCCCTGTTGCTGCACTGCGAGTAGAAGAGACTACGGCAACTCTGTTCCACTAAGACCAGTGAGAATACACTGCTACAGATACTATTATTCACGCTTCTCAATAGTAACCATCATCCCTGCCCATCATTCATCCTTAATTTCTAATTTTGGTTGACTTTTCTCCACTATGTCAACAAATGCTACCACCACTTGAGTCCTCGATTTTAGAAGACTGAGGCACCAAAAAGGGTGCTGTATCCCCAATCCAGCTTACATGATTCCCCCCACCCCACCCCAAGTATTTAAATAATATATGCAAAAAGAACTAAATTGTAAGAAAGCACAGATCATCCTACCACACAGGCTGGCTTGTGAGGACAATTACCAGTCACATAAACTCCCTAGTCTGTCATTGGTTAAACACAAGGATCTGCCTGTAAAGTTTTGCAAACCTCTTCCTAGGTTTTATAAGCTATTCAAAGTTCTGGGTTTGGTTTCTGCCAGAAAGCGCAAGTTCATTCCCTGGAAATAGAAAAAAAATATATATATCCTTCTTCTAAAATTACTTGCAGGGAAGCAGGACAACCTACAGGTTTTGATGTTTGGCATTTGATAGTATGATTCAGCAGGTAATTCTGCTCCTCTTTGCAAACACTGCACTGTGGACCACACTGACAATTCCAATTTTGGATTATTTGCTTTGGCAACTAATGAGTTAAACCTTTTAAAATTTTACTGCCGTTTTATACTAGGTTTCCATTTGAATGGCTAAATGCAGGAATGTCAGAGACATCTTTTACTTTATGGAATAGTAAGTTCATAATTCAAATTGCACATTGTTATGCATGAATTAATATGTCATACTCTGAAATAAACGCAAATGAACTATTGTATAGAATTCAGGCATCTGTGTTTTTTGGGTTTTTGTTTTTTTTTTTTAATAAGCAAAGTCAATTAGCTGTTCCTACTTACCACTTAGGGTGGTAGTGTAATTGTTTTTTCTACTGTCTTAGATGTTTTGCCACAGTATCATTTTTGACAAGGCTTAGAGGGCTAGCATGTTTTCAACAAGTAGACAAACCGGCAATTTTAACATTAAAAAAAATTGGAAAACTGGTTAAAGTACTGATGTAAAAGCAAGGAAGTCAACTCATTTCCTCCCTCAAAAATCTCTTCTAGCACATCCATCTTTATATACCTTGCTGTCTTTCATTCCAGCCAAGTGTTGAATTGCTCCAGATATTCCCACGGCAATATAAAGTTCCTAGAAAATAACAAAAATGAGACATTTTTGGTACCCACGGCACAGTTTCAGTAAACTCTCACAAACCTTACTCAAAATCAATTACATGCAGTAGTTTTTACATTACAGTAATTTTCAATATTAAAGGCAGCTGCTGATTGGTTCCCTTCCTCACTTGGGGATGCAATGGAACTGTAAAAGGAGAATCCCGAAGGAGCATCTGGCAAAGACAGATGAGAAGAGGGGGGGGAAGTTAGCTCTGCATCAAATGTAAGACACTGCTTAGCTAGAGGACAGGGCAATCAGTGTTACACCCGTGACCCTGGAGATTCCCAATGCACATATTAAGCAAGATAACCTACAAATGGATAATGCAGTTGCCTAAAGAGAAAACCTAGGCTTTTTTGTTTGAAGCCTCTAGGATCCTTTAAATAAGACAGAATGCACAAAGCTGAAATTCAGGTGTTTAAACCTTTAAAAAGTCTCCTATATGGCAGGATAAAACATTTCAGATACTGAAGTGGGCTGGTGCACTATATGCTCACAGTGATAGTTTCTATTATATACCCCAACCCGCAACATTCATATGCCCTAAAGCTTTTCTTCCCCCATTCACTATCACCTCCTACGTAGGATAAGTAGAGTGCTTCCCAGGTAAGCACCAACATGCAGTAGATCTTTACACTTTGGGGCTCCCAATCTAGCATCTCCAAAGAGACTTACATTCAAAATAGATGAAAATTTATAGGGAAGTAGATATATATCAACAGTTTTAATTCGCAGCAGAAAAGTACTTTTTTCCCTCAGGCTGAAAGTCATCCAGGCTATAATCTATCCAAAACCAAGTGTATTTTCAGCTCCGTGGCAGTTTTCCCACCACCGCAAGTCCAAGCAGCAGTCAAACCTGTACTGTTTAGCTACCTAATTTTACAGAAGAAAAAAAGAAAGCACTTTTCACCAACTCATTCGATAAGAGGAAACTGTAACACACAAGACTAGTTAGGGGATCGTCTGTCAAAACCAATTAAAAGGTGGTATTTATACATGCTTAGAAAAGACACAACCTCAAATACTAACAGAATTTCTCTTTTAAAAATACCAACGTTAGTCCATACTTAAGAACATACAAATCTAATTCAAGAAATTATTTTTGGGGCCAGGGAGGGTAAGAGGGTCAAAAAATCTTTTCCCTGTGCAACTGAAGATATGCGTTACAGTTAAGTGGCTTTTAACATGACAGAACAAAGCACAGCTGTGGAGCAGGCACAGACCTACAGAAGAGGCTAGCAAATGAAGGTGTTCCAAGACAGAGGCCACACAGACTGCTTTTTCCATACAGGCCTGATAGTCATTATATCAATTAAAGAAAAAAAGATGATTGCTTTCTGATATTTCTACAGCTACAGATTTCACCTATTACATGGGTTTTTAAATAGGAATAGATAAATAGAATTTATGAAGCTTTTCTACACAAGCTATCTCCCATAAAAATTGAAGGGGAGGGAAAACAGAGCAGGAACAAAGTATTTCCTATTAAAAAGGCTTGCTTTGAAAGTCAAACACAGAATGTAGTCTATGCATTCCCACAAACACACACAGCTGTTGAAGACACTCAGAAATTTCTTTGCCTCAACAGCTTTTTACTGAGTAGATTACTACTGGAGGTCAATCCATTTTAACCACAGCTGCAATCTAATACAGTATGTCCATATAAGAACTCATGGTAAAAATGCAATATTTTAATTATACCAAATAAAAGAACAGATGTTAAAGGAGAAATTATTCTAACATCATATAGTCTTTAATACAATCTCTTTTTACAAACGCATTACTGTAATTTGATTTTTTTCTTTTTAGAGCAATTCATTAAGTGCCAGTCATCTAGACTACCAGATACTCTTATCAGTCTGTTTAACATTGTGAAGTTCAGTCTTTGGAAAGAATCCAGCTAACCAGGAGCCAGATGCCTATGTATATATTCTATTAAAATATCTAGGAGACAAGGATGTTTCATTAAAAGGACATTTGTAAATCACCAGGCTTGTCTAAAAAGCCTTTATTATGCATCTAAGCCATGCTCTTCTAGGTTATGTGCTTTTGGCTCTCTGGCTACAATAACTGGTCCATTCAGCAGGCTGTAACACTTACAGTAGATCACCTCAGCAATGTTTCCATACAAAGAACACACAGGACAGCATGTTTCTTATTAATAGTTCCATACTATAAAATAGATTTGACTGCTTATATCTTAGTTGAAATCTATTCTACAATTTAGTAGGAGGGACACAAAGGACCCACAAGGTCTGAATGATAAAGATTCAGGACTGTTCAGTGCTCTCCAAGGGAAGGATTCAACTGGTCATCCAGAGAGATCATAAAAGACTCAGAAATTCAGATCTCTCAGTTATTTTCAGCGTAATACCCTTGTTTTGATATTTTCCCTGAAATCATTAACTTCTGTCATGCCTTTTGCTGAGTCCTATCATTTCTACTGTGTTAGCGTTCAAAGTCCCAAGTCAGGACTGTAACCCCAAGCACTACGAAGTAAGTGAGGGAGGAAAACAGAAAGCAGATCGGTACCACCGAGCAGCATTGCTTCCAATTGTGTTATGCGACATGCCTGCCATCACAGCAGAGAGCACATTAAGGTCTGGAAGGAGATCTAAGTTCTGCAGAGCTCGTCTACGCAGGAGACCCACGCCGAGGCACAAAACGGCATAAATCAGAGTCTGGATCGCACCTCTCAGGTGCCAACAAAGATGGCTTTATGCCAACTTCAAGTTCCTGCTTTTTGGATCCCTGGAAGCTGCTCTAATTACTGCTGTCAGGTAGCTGATCCACAGCCTACAATTACAGGCACTTACGTCGAAGTCCAGGACATGGAGTGGCATTTATCAACTCCCTGGTGCTTGTGCACAGGCAGGTTTTCACTGAAGTGCTGCTGCCAGCACTGTGCCACATGAGAACGGCATAACAAAACAGCACACAGGTTCTGTACCAAGGGGCTCACTGCACTGCCTGATACAAATGAAGTCCCAAAAGCAATTAAAGTTAAGGAAAGCGAACGTTGTGGTGGTATAAGGGCATGGCATCAGATTAGACAATTGTCTTGCCTCACAGTAACTTAATTTCACACAGGAAATAATTACTGTATGTATGTCACAGCCGTGCCACAAATCTTTCTTTTTTATGAAGTGAATAGCAGACATCAGCACAGGAGAAGGGACACCAGAGAAGAGAGCTAATGGTCAGAAAGAGCACAATGGAGGAAACACGCAGCACAGGAAGTTGAATGGACCGAATAGCCTAAGAGCATACGAAGAAGAGGGCAAGCAGGCACAATCAGGAAGTACTTAAATATGTGCTATTGCACAAAGGGCTTGGTATGTCAGTAATGGCAACATGTGAAGGTGGGAACATCAGCACATAACATACCCATTAGGCTTCTCACAAGGGGTACAGCAGCAGCCAAAGCTGATTCAGCCAGCAAACTGGCACAAAGGTCAAGAGTGTTTTAATTTGTCCTGCCACACAATATCCCACAAGACTCCAGTGGGAGCCAGGACCCTGACAGAAACCTCAAAGTTTATAAGCACAGATCTGCATCACAACAACCCTAAAAAGAAACAAAACTTCAAGTCCCACATTTATAAGGCAAGATTCCAAGTCATGAATCCAACTTCTCATTTGCTATTTAAAGCATTAATCTAGCCTTGTATTGTTTTTTCCACAAACATGACCATGGTATGTCTTGTAGAGAGAGTCATTGTATGCTGATCATTAAAATGAAAAAATGCCCCTCAGCCATCCCCCTAAACTCCTATTTCTGCTTTAAATGTACCCAACTTACATATTAGCATCTACAGCAAGTCCATAAGACTTCACATTCACAAATTTGCACAACTGGCTCCAGAAATCCATATATCCAGTTACACGCTGTTTGCATAAATGTCACAAGAGTGCTATATGTGGATGATTATAATTACCAATATACCAATGCAGTTATCTTCCTGTGCATACTGACTCTTCCAATTATTTATAGACTAATTTGTGGCATATAATCTTACTTCATTTTCACTTATGAGAATATTTTAAAATGCCTTAGGCTGCCTTGGGGCAATTAAGATATATTTGCTTAAGAGAACCACAAGAAGAGTTTTTAGTTGCAACTTACAGTGACTTTTTGAATGCTGCTGTAAGAGACTACTGTGCATCCACAGGTGCAACACAAGATGAGGTAGTTACTTTGCAAGCATGCCATCAGCTTCTATTGATTTTTATGCCAATTTTTGAATTACACTGAAAACCTTCAGTGTACATCAATTTATCATCCTACCAGTGGCATGCTTTTAAACAGGCTAGTTTAATAAACCCCTTTGGCACATGTACTCTTTTTAAAGGCAGCTCAGATATTTTATTTTATTTGCAAGAGTTAAAGGACAATGAAATTAGAAAGAAATCTTTGTAATGAAAATCACTTCATACAAGAGATTCCTTCCAATTACAAGCTATTAACCTAATAAAGTATTTTCTGGCTTGACACTAGTTCATATATATTACACTGTATATCAAACAACTACCCAGTACATACTACTTTGATGCAGCTGACTATGTTCCATTCAAGAAGCACACATTACTAAGCTATATCCCAACTACAGCTTCTTTTTCACTTTAAGAACCTTTGATCAGCCAAGCTATGTAATTACTCTTAAGCATGGTTAGGGTGTCTGCTGGAGTGCAGGGCCATACAGCAATTTTTTTTCTCTCTCTAGGGAAAAGCACATCAATTGCTTTCAGCTAAATGCACTCACATATGAATATTTTAGTACAATTTAATGTTCCTGCACCAACCCCAGAGGAGCAGAGCATCAATTTGTGAACATAGTTTTCTTGGAGTTAAAAGCTACACTGGATAATGCAGGATGAAAGGGGTTGTCAATCCTTAGCTTTTTAGCAAGTCAGAGAAAGGTAGTCTGTAAATTCAGTCCCAGCTGCCTACAAACAGCTCTCTAAAGTTTGCCACTATAAAGCTACTTTTCAACAATAGTGAATTATCAGAGGAGATATTCCAAAAACAATTTCCCCAGCACAGTCAGTTTTCCCAACGCTGTTCCCATCTGCTAGCTACCTGCCTCAACCATCTATACAACGAAAAGTGCACCTGCTGGTCTGTTAATAAAACCTGCAAATGCAATGTACAAATAACGCATTCCTACAAAGCAGCTAGCTGAAGGTAGGGGAAATTCAGTAACGTACCATGTGTTTGAATAAAGAAACTTTAGTATCTCAATATTCTCTTTCTTGTATGTGTAACAGATTAGGAAGCAATGAGGATCTTATCATTGATAAGCAAGGAGTAGAACATTTTTTTAAGTGAGTACAATCAAGATGACAGGAGTGACACTTCTCACAAAGCTAACGGAATTAATTAGTTCATTCTGTTGTTAGTAATTTTAGGTAAGAGCCAAAGAACAAAAAGGAACAGTAATATTAGGATAAAATATACCTTGTTTCACTTTCGCTACACTTCCCCACAAGGGAGTGAAGGGAAACAAAACTTAACAGATAGATTAACCTGAGCAAGCAAATGATCCCTAAGAAAGTGATGGGAAGCAACATTGAAGAAGTGTTAGTATCCACTTACTATGCAATGAAACCATGAGTCACTCGTGCATTTTGGAGAAAACAAAACCCAGGCTAGGGGAAGTATTTGATTCCTTTGCCACCGAATACAAAGTAGTACGAAATACAGGAATAATGTAAATAATGTGATACTGTCTTTCTCCCTTCCTGCTACTCCCAAAGCAAGCAGATGACTACTAAGTGCTAAAAAGCAGCTCACTGCAGTGAAAGGGACTGTCTAGTAAAATACTGGGGCATATACAAGCTCAGAAAGTGTCCCATCCTCTTGTAAACGAGGCGGAGCAACAGGAATTCCACTGCTCTGTAGAGGACCATTCTGCACCTTCATGTATCTGTCTGCCCAGAAATGCTTCCTTGCCATCCAGCTTTCCTTTTCCTGCTTCTAGTTTCATCCCACTCCTACATTTTCTATGACGTAAAACACCTTAAGTTGTTCCTGTTCTTCCACGGCTTTGGTGCCTTTCAACCGAACCAACATCTCACTCTTCAGCATCTCAATTGAAGCTGCACCTCTTTAACATGCCTCTTTTTCCCCTCATTACTACCTTCGATTCCTGACAGTTGTACATCTCTCTCCCTTTTGAAGTTCCTGCAATCCATTATATCCAGAGAGACCCTCTGGTATGAAACTGAAGCTAAGCTGGTCAGCAAGTTTACTCCTGGCAATCATACCAGAACTACACTGAATTCCCATCTGCCTTCCCCAGCTAAGGTTTCTCAGCACATACAATATCCAAATGCATCTGCCTTCTGTGCAATCATATCACATTTCTAGCACAATCACCTAATCTCATGTCAATTATTACTACATCATGTATTTCCTAACTTCTGTGTTCCTGAGTTTTCCATCTCAGTTTCTTGTCACCTGTTAGTATTTTGTGCCCAACATTGAAAGTAACAAGACAGCAGCAACTGAACACCTGAAAAAAAGGAGTTCTGCCTGGCTGCACTTTCCCTGCTGGATGGACCCTCTCTACTGTACCCTCCCCAAGAAGAAAACCTTGCAATAAAGTCTGAGATGAAGGTGAGGCTTTCTAACCCTGGTCTACTGATGGCTAACCCCCAGATGGACACCGCGAGTCCTACAATTGTGAAATACTGGTCTGGCCACGTCTTCCCTATTGCCAGCTAGGAAAACCTATTAAGAAAGCTAATGCAATTACAGAACTGGACCCTGAAAGAACACAGACTTCAATACAGGAAAAATAAAATAAAAAGAGTTAAGTGAACACAAACTCTGAAGAGACTAAACTAGAAGGATGCCTTTCAGGCAGCAGCAGTTCCTTCACTAGGTCAGACGATAAAATAGAACAGCCCAAAATGACACACACTTTCTGGGGAAAAACAAACAAACAAACAAACAAAACAACCCACACAAAAAAAAACAAACAGAAAAAAACCCCCAAAACAACTGACAGTGCCACTGAGGTTTTGTTTGTTTTCTGGGGGGAAGAAGTTGAGAGCAAGATAATCCCAGTACGACCCCACCTTCCTTAAAAAGCTAAAGGGAGAATATAATTAGGACACAAGGGAAAACTTGGGAGACCATGGGAACAATTTGGATGTCCAAACATAGGTGCCTAGTAGCATTGTAGACAGTGTAAGATTTCCCACCTGAATCATAGATGCTGCTCCAGAAGGAAGTCTCCAGGTCCCACACAGTAACTACCAGCCCTGTGAATGTACTTTTTATACCCCAGATGGCTAAAATGGCATTAGACACCTATTTGTAGGCATTCAATCATCCCCTATATGTCCCTTCCTCACAAATCTGTACTGCAAAGTTCACAGTTCAGAAACTAACAAGCTACTTAAGACTTACAGCAGTTGCTTTTCTTTTCTCACAACAGTCAGATTTTTTTTGTTTAAATATTAGACAAATTATGCAAGTTCATGAGAAAGATTAACATACTTCTTTGTATGTTAGAAATGTTGCTAATTATACCTAGGGTAAGGAAAGCTAATACTGAACTAATAAATGAAGCATTCATGTTCCATGTACAAAAGTTTTAAAAAACTGAAAAAC
Source organism: Harpia harpyja (assembly GCF_026419915.1). Taxonomy (NCBI): domain Eukaryota; kingdom Metazoa; phylum Chordata; class Aves; order Accipitriformes; family Accipitridae; genus Harpia; species Harpia harpyja. Next base: position 36,239,617 of record NC_068953.1, read on the forward strand.
ATTATTTACTTTCTTTCTTCTCATCCCCCCTTTTGCTTTTCTTTCTTTCTTTTTTTTTTTTTAAACAAAATGGAAAGAACTGGGAAGATTTTACCATGAAAACTAATGCCCCTGACTATTTGAAACTTCTTATCTAAAAATAGCTGTTACTCTGGGGTGGTGGTGGGAGGCTTGATCAGTGCAGGGAATTTAGTATTTTCTAACTGGATATACTTAACTAATGCTTAACAGTAGGCACTCATGGGAAGAATATTTTTATCCAAAACCAACTGATTTGACCATTCTTACACGGGCTTTTTTCTTAAACAGAAACTATATACAGTGCCTAATCTGAGAACTGAATTTCATTTTTCTGCAGAACACCTGCATATAAGAAATAGGGGAAAACTGGCTTCTAATTTAAAAAAATACACTCCTAAAATGGTTGTCACTGATTAAAGACATTGAAGATACTAAATTACTTTTTTAATTAGGAAGGTAACATTTTATATTTTAATATATCCACTTATGCCTGAAAATTTCCTTCCTTCCATCTCATCAAGTAATATAAATCAGCCTTCTCTTTTATAAGACACAATGTCCAAACAGGAGCAGCAATCACCTGAAATCAACAGGTAAAAAAAGCTACTAACAGAAACAAAAATAATACACTAAACATTTTAACAACTGGAATAAAATTAGACAAAAGAAAAATTACCAGAGATCCAGTCAAAAAAAACAACAAAATGCATAAATTCCAACATGAACAAAAGCTCAAAGTTTAGAGATCCAAGGCTATTTTGGAAGTGTAGATGTACTGTTTAGAACTAATTCTCAAACAGAAAGAAGGTGAAATTTGTACTCCTTAATTAACTGCATTCTTTCATGACTCAAGCAAAACAAACTACAATTGTTTCTTGACTGGCAGTTTGTTCACGTATTAATACATCAGCATTTCAAGAAAGCTGCTGTGGCTGTGAGGTTCTCATGCCCTCTGATGCACTGTCTGGGCTGCACTCTTAAAAACTGAAGCCAGCCACAGAATTACTGAAGGACCAATGACCAAAATTACCCTTCCTTCACCAAATCCACAATCAAAGGCACAAGGGAAGAAAGAAGCAGATCTTTTAGATTATCACCTTCTTACCCAATGATAAGCACAGAAACACTCCCCAGCAGTCATACACAAAAAGCAGCAGCAGAAGCACCTCCTCTCTTCCTGAGCTTGTAACTAACTCATCTCCCTCTCTAGTCCCCAAAATGACCTAATTCCAGAGTCCTTTAAAAACAATGCATTCCAATCCTCCGCTGAGACTGGGCAAGAGACTATTAATAGAAGAGTAAGAGTATATGCTAAGATACTTTCCCATCAGAAACTAACAGCTGCACAGGAGAGAGCAAGTATGTCTCCAACTCGCAACAGTTTCTTGTATCCGCAATTCTTCCCCTGCTTAAAACCCACATGCCCAGGAAGGCAGGCACCACATCAACTGGAGTTCAAAACTAAACACAAAACTCAGGTCTCAGCTAATGTAACTAACCAATGTACAAAGCTGCTTTGCAATTTTCCACATAAAATGTCATGAGCTCTCCCTGAACTAGTGATATCAAGCATACCTCACAGGAAGAGAAAGCAGTCATCTTCTAGAGGATTGTTAAAATAGCCAGTATAATCTTGATCTGATCAAGAAAGTTTCAGTTCTACTCCTTCTTTAAGTGAACTTTATCTTCCATTGCACAGAATAATTTTCTAGCTAAAGTACCAAGAAGACGGCAAAGTAGAATTAGGAATGTCAAGTTAAGAATTTGCAGCTTTAAACTGCCTCAGATTCAGGATACCTATCCAGCACATTGAAAAATTAATTCCTCTAGTCAGCAACTCTGAGGGCTTAGTATCAATTCAACTTGCACTTTCACTAGAATCAATATAAAATATTTTCTATACTTCTAAGCCACTGTATGCTGTCCTTGCATGTATTTTAAGGTCCAGAAGAAATATTTGAACAATTTGAAAGAAGGGGCATATTATTTTCAGTACTCTGCATAACTCACTACTTAATAAGTATTTGTTAAGAAGGGAGATGAGAGAGAAATCCACCAACCTGCTGACAAAAAGATGTAACACCATGCAATTGTGCCAGTTAGGATTGTTTATTGACACCATAGTTAAACATTCATTAGTCAGTCCTGACTGACTAATGGCTATTTTAACAATCCTCTAGAAGATGACAATGGTGACATTGATGTGATTGTATGATGTGGCTGTATGTTCTTATGACTTTCACATGTTGCTATGAGCCATCTGTGGCAAGTTATAGCACTATAACTTCATCAAAAACTACCCTTTTTTGTTTCAACATAATTGTTTATATGACCTTGACTCTGTAAAGAATGTTCATTGTTGAGCCTCAAGACACACAAACCAGAGCTGAGCTGTCTTCAAATTAGCATTCTCCACATAATCAATGGATATTTGGGTAGTGAAGAACTAAGAATGGTCAGTCTCATCTCATGCCCTTTTGAAGTACGCAGTTAAATTACATTCAGCTTACTCCCTGGTTTTCAAAGGTTTGGGTACACAACAACCAACCAAAGATTGCTTCCTTATGACAACAAACTCTGCCTTCTTTGGAACCTGCAGTTTCCATGTATGTTGCAGCTGCACTTTCTGAATTAGTGTTGATTAGCTTGCTGCAATACGGTGGACCTTATACCTACTGTGTGATCAAAAGAAAGTGCATTATATTTAAATACAAATGTTCCCTTAGCAAACAGGAAGTATTATGCTGGGGGCTATAGCTGTCCTGCAGTACGGCCAAAAAAATAACAATTGCAGACTATGCACAAAAGAAAGACATCACCAGAAAGAAGAGTTAGGTTGCATTTATAATCTGTAAAGCCTCACAATTTCCTTGCATAGCAGAGGTTACTATCACTACTATCAAGATTTTGGAAGGACACAATATGCAACCAGATGGACCTTAAGTCTTACCAATAGGTCTGTTTCTCAGAAGCTGTTTTTTGTATCAGTTGGTTATCATATAGATTTACAGGTTAAACATTAGTGTGCCTAGCAATAGCTCCACTTAGCCCTACAGGGCTATCATCAGGCGGCCTCTGATGAGGCCTTAAAAAAAAAAAAAAAGCAGCAAATATCCCTATCCACATTTCAAGACAGAAGAACTCAGAAGCAGAAAGTACCTTGTTCAAGAAAACCCACCAGGCAGAACTGACAACAGACTCCAGGAATCACAAGCCCATCTTTGACACCTTTAAGTACTGCTCTATCCTGCTCTATACTGCAAAAATAATGGCCATGGTTTGAGGTTCACGAATTTGCAACTCTTAATGGTACAAAGGCGAAACATTTCAGATCCTATCAAAGCTTTGGACATGTACAGCTTTTTAGTATTATTTAAATTATTGCGATTTGGTAAATGCAGCAGTTGAAATATGACAAGTTTCTCTACTAAGTTCCAGGTCACTCTCCCCTCTGGTCTCATTAAACCCTTAACAAGTATAAAGTTGCTCTTTGGTGCTTTTTGTTGCCATACACACTCAAAGAACTGCTTACTGAAAGGCTAAATGTTTACTTGATTATATAGCTCAAAGTGTACATCGGACAGATTGCCATACCTGACCATGTTCTTAGTCACAATTCCCTACTCATGTTGACAATCATCATGTGCTAGCACACATTCTACCCCACGCTGAGACGAGCTACATTTGTACCTTCTTATTTACAAATGCTCCAGTGTGCTTTATCTGTCTACCACTTTCCCCAAATTTCCCCAAGTCATAAGGAACAACGAAAGTAGTCTCAGACTTCTACATGACAGGAAGGGCCCCTCCCCAATCCAAAATGACACAGGGATAGAAATCAGTCCCCTATGATACCAGGATGCATAGCAGAAAAGATATGCAGCAGGTTATTTCCCAACATTAAGCCACTCATTAGAGTATGCCCTTCTTGGTATTTCACTCTACAGCAGCCAACCTGTAGATTATTTATCACTTAAGTTTCTTGCACTTTCATCTCTTACAAAAATTTTGCTTAGAACATAATGCAATAATCCAGTTATGGTTACCAAAACTTTAAAAAAATCATTACCTGTAAAAAAAAAAAAAAACCAACCCAAAAAACACACTTCCCAGAGATCCAAGCCACATATCAATATAATTTCAAGTTTATGTTGGCAATGACATCTTTTAGCATATCAATGATAGCTGTTAGAAAACTAAAAAAGGTTCAGCACAGGCAACCATGAAAAAATCCAGCATGCAAAACCTCTGACAAAACTATGTGCAGAACACTTCCAATTAACCCAAAGTCGAGATTTACATCACAGCTTGCTGCTGTAGTTTTGCAAATACGTGGTCAAGTGACAATATCACAATGGGCACACTAAGCTTTTCCTGTTAGGCTCAGTATTAAGACTTAGCTCATTTCTAAGCATTTGCTTTGAAGGAAAATGCATGCTAGAAAACATCACAGCTCTTTTATGAAAGATATTTCCATACTTACTGGTGCTACTATTTTGCCTGTCTGTCCAACTTGCATGTCATTAGGAACAAAGCCAGCATCAACAGCTGCACGGGAAGCTCCAACTAGTTGAAAGAAAATATTTCCAGTGTTTTCTTTTAAAATATTAGTGAGCCAAATTTCTATCACCATAAAAGCACATGTATTTCACTGAAGAGTCCCACACTCTAAGGGCACATATTTAGAAACTTCCCTCTTAAAAGCTGTTATAGTAATCCCTCTCTATACCACTGGCTGAAACTTCCAAATACTAAGTGCTAATGCACTTCATAAGCAACAGGAAATCCTTACTCCCAGTACCAAAGGGCCATATATTTGAAACCGAGGATTTCGGTCTGGCATATTTCCATTATTTTCTCTTGTCGCTTTGTCAAAAGAGGATTTTCCCATAAATGCCTTCCCATAATGCTCCTCCCAAGTTTAAACAGAACACATGTGCCATCTTATATTGCTGTGGAGCTAAAAAGTCAGGCATACGGAAGAAAAATATCAAAGTAAACTTGACAATGCCACATGGACATTTAGTTAGTGAAGCCACCAATTTAAAAACAAAGCCGTTCATGTAGAACTATAAATTTATTATTACATGTGAAATCTAAAACTAATGTAGTTAAAATATTAATGCAAACAGTTCATCCTCCTCTCCCAACCTTTTCTTAAAATATTTTGCTGAAACACTGTACACACTCAGTTTTCTCCTTTTAATACAAAGCATAGCAAAAAGACAGAGTCACTCAAACTACAAGAACTATGAAAGGGATTCTGTAAAGGAGTAATATATAAGGATGTATGAAGAAAATATCTGCGCTTCAAAGTGAGCTAAGACCATTTCTTAATTTATACAACTTCACTTTTTGTTTGTGAGCTTGTGATCTGGATATTCGAGGAGGACAGGGAATATTACAGTTTAGTATTTTACTTCAGACACAGGCATTTAAATACACAGTTGACCACAAGGACAAGACAAAACTGTATCTATGACTAAACTAACAGGATTTTAAGAATTTGAGAGAGATATGAAAATTGAAAACAATGTTCATCTTAAGTCTTTTATGTAACCTTTTAAAATATAATAACCAGGGTTAAAAAAAAGGAAGAAAACAAGTTTACCTGCAGCATGCAATTGATCCGCAAGATCATATAACAACTTAAAATTTTCACCGCTCTTCAAGCCTCTCCCTTAAAAGTTAAGAACAAAAAAAGATAAAGAAAGAACATCATAATATGCTTTAAGATTTTTTTTTTATTGCCTACATAAACTTTCTGTATGAGTATTTGAGTTTGCAAAGGCACAAATATGTGCTTGCACAGGGTATTTTTGGATATATTACTAAATAGTATTTAATATTTGGAGATTTAGCTTTTGTCTTGGTGATTAATATTCTTATTTCATTCGTATAAACCAACACTACTCTGTCTAGTTTACTACCTGCACACAGCATCATCAAGATCATTCTCTGAAATCAGGGAAACAGGATTTTTTTACTAATTTGTGCTCCCTCTGCTGGCTTTAGGTACAGAACTCTGTAGTTGGATAACTAAGGAATAATTTTTTAGCTGTAGGCATACAGTAAGAATCACAGTCCATCACTTTATACCTGAAGAGCAGAATACAAACATAATGATTTTTAAAACCATTAAAGCCATTACATAATAACGTTTGGACTGCCTGTAACCATTAGCAATAATTTTAAACATGACAGATTTGGACCTAAAAACACATCATATCGCTATAATTCTAAAGGGACTCACCAAATATAACAATGTTCTTAAAAAGCCTACTAGCATATGTTAAAACATGTTTTGCCTCTTCATGAAATATACGTTGGGTGCATTCCCACTGGCCCGCTATGCCGTATTTCAGAACTACATCATTTTTTTTTTTTTTTTTTTTAGTGTATCACATTATAGTGTTCTGCTACAGGTATTATTTAATCAAGACGTACCATTACTTAATTGCACATAACACAGTTTTAATATTATCTACTTACCACCCGATACAACCACTTTTGCGCTAGTAAGCTCTGGTCGATCGCTTTTTGTCAACTTCTGCTCAATCCATTCAGAGATACCAACAGGCGGCGGAGGGGTTACTGCATTCATCAGGTGAAGAAAAACATTCACAAGAAAAAGGATAAAGCGTGTATTTTCAACCATTTAAATTTGAGCTTAAACTTAATGCAAAAGTTAATTCTATAACCAATTCTACCACAAGCTTTTAACTACTATCAGTAATTGCTCTGTGGCTCTGAGTTACAAGCTTCTTTCATTAGTTGTGTTTAAGTAACCTATAGTACAAGCTGCACTAAAATGAAGGTCTATTGTACAAAGTAATACATTGATATCAACACAGCATAGTAAGTGTGGTTCTTAAGACAGGCAAACAAGCCAATTAAGTAGTGCAATGACAGTGCAATATGCTAATCTTAAGTATCAAGTAGCATTTGTTTCCTAACATCCCCAGACATTAGGAAATACAGGATGGTTCAGGGGCAGGTACTAAGCCACCCAGAAAAGTATGAGAACTGGGACACACACGCAGCACGTTACTAATGATTGCCTCTGCTGGATTTACAGCACAGTCATGAAAAGGCCCACAGCAAAAAACCACAGAGGTGATGAAATGCTGGAACATGTTTCCCAGAGTGGTTGTGAAGTCTCCATCTGTGGAGATACTCAAAGCCTGACTGGACACAAACCTGGGCAACCCGCTCCAGTGGGCTGGACTAGATCATCTCAAGAGGTCCCCTCCAACCTCAACTATTTTGTGATTCTGCGACTGGATTTCTCTCTTATCAAAGCTACACTGGCTTCATTAAAATAATAGTTTAACTGATTTTGTTAAAACTGATCTAAAACTACAAGTGGGTGTTCTCAAATCAATCTAAACTGCTACTAATTTAGCTAGACACTGTAATGACCTATCTCAATTAAAATACAACTGATGAAACCAAAACTGTGGATAGCCAGCCACTTTTATTTTTGCTCAGTCTTGCTTTGAAAACCCATCCGGCTATTCAAACAGCTGTAACTTTAAATATGGAAAAGTTTCAAGACTGTGGTGGCAGAGGTTTGAGCAGTAAGTGAAACAGGCACAGATTTCAGCACAGGTAATCTCCATTTCTGGTCAAAGAAAAAAGTAGCAAGTGAGCATATAATCCATATCTTCCCTTACCAGACATCACTAAAAAATGTAAGTTCCCATATTACAATCATAAAGCTCAGATTATGAAAACCAGTTTGCTTTGACAAATACTTCTGCAAAACATCACCATGCAGTGAGCAAAACTAACTCTATCACATGAAATACCAGAACAAATACTCACACTTTTCTAAACTGGCACTACCACCACTTGTTGGTGCAGCCTCAAAAGAAGTTCCTCGTACAGTAAATACTTTAATCGCTTCATCACATTGCACAGTGCAAAGAATATTTCCTAAAAAAAAGAGTCACATTACATTTTTAAAGAAGGTAATATCAGACATACTATGCTTTTTAAAAAAACAAATAAAATTAATATCAGAAACACATTAGCAGTTCTACCAGAATAGAATCATAGAATCATTTCGGTTGGAAAAGACCTTCAAGATCATCGAGTCCAACCATTAGGCAACATTCAGAAAGTTACTTCCCAAAACTCTAGTTTTAGATGACTAAAGCTTGAAACCTAGGCACTTAATAAATGTAGATTACAAATACTTTAATTTACTTTTTAGCTCCAGGTTTCTGAAGTATGATAACAAATCCTCTATGTTTAAAGGATAGAGAGCATTCAAATAATTTCTTATGAATAAGCTCTTAAATTTCAGGAGGAGGAAGAAAAAAACCCAACTTTTAAAGTTTCATTCTTAAAGAGTGTCTATAATTCAAAGTAGATCTTTCATCCGGTTGCATGAATTCATCAGAAGACAATGAGGCCTGCCCCAAGTATCTGTGGGATTGTGTTTCTCTCAGTAATATATTATATAAGGTATTTACTTGACACTGGAGGCTGCAGGGAACACTAAAAGAGAAAAATGCTGTAATACCAGCTATTCATAAACAAAGTCATCCTGAAACTGTGAATTACTGGGAAGCAACTTAAAAGTGCAACACAAAACCACATTCTGGTAATGTAACTTGAAATGTAATACCACGTTGGTACACATGGTACAATCTTGTACAGTAAAATTAAGAAACACAAACTAATGAGCTCATATCTAAATTAAAATGCAGTGTCAGACAAGCATTAGAGAAACAAGACTGAAAAAAGAATTGCAAATTACAATAATTAAATATTTATTTATAATTAGTTCAATGTCTTCATAATTAGGAAAAATAACCCTGTGGTATCTTAAATCAGAACTAATGCTAGTCATATTAAATAAAGCTGGACAATTAACTTAATGTCTTATGTTTTACTAAATCTGATCAGAAGAACATTAACAAAGAAATGCAGTATGTATAAAGGAGATTACCAAATTCTATTCGTTAAAGTGATAGACCTGGTTTCCAACTGTTAGTACCAAAGTTGTTGGGATTACTTGCTTTCTCATACATGGAGCATCATGTCCATCCCCAGGTTTCATTTTTATGAACCACAGCAATTCAGATTGTAAAGTGAAAATTCCTATCATATTCCAAGGTTCTAACAACAGGATTATGTAAAAAAGTTATCAGTATTGGGTTCTTTATTGCACAAATACCACATACCTTTTGTGATTACCCACCTGCATAGATAGTTCTCACAAAAGTGTCTGGTGACTGAATTTCAATAATGTCAGAAACAGGGGCAACATCAAGTTTACCAGCCACTCTGGGAATAAGATTCTAGCAGTTAAAGATGAAAAGTTAGCACAGTAAATGCTAAGTAAAATGCACACGGTCAGTAAAAGAATGCCCGCTGTCCTGATTTTAACTTCATATAATGCAGTGTGTAGGTAAAAAAGCACATACAACTGTAAGGTTTTTGTAGGGCTACTCATGTAGCTTTAGCAGCCAAATAAAATCCCATTATTGTAATAACATTAGACATTTTATGAGACTTACCGTAAGTAAACCCTGAATTCAATATCTGTGAGAGACTGAAAGAGTTAATGTCTCAAACATTGTGGTGGGGCAAGTTCTGCTTAAAGACAAACCCTGCAGAGCAAGGAACCAAGGTGAAAAGCCCATCAGCTCAGACATCAGCAACAGGAGGGGGAGGGCATGCTGGAGGGTGCACAGCTCCCTATTCTGATAAGCTGTTGGGATACAAAGATCAAACAATGGCCACATCTGCAGGGAAGGAGAAGTTACTCTGCAAACAACCCCCAAGCCCAAAGGCTCACAAACTGCTCATTAGCCTGACACTTCGGGTGCCCGCCCGAAGGAGGGGCAAGGATGATAAAAGGACACAGACTGAAGCCCCAGGTGCACAAGCCCACGGGGACTGGACCCCTTGGCTGACTGGACCAACGCTGGACCCAGGACTAGTGAAATCTTTCTCTCTTCCTTTTTCTCTCTCGGTCTTCTCTCTTTCCTTTTCCACAATCCCTACACCTCATCCGTTTCAAGATATAATCTGTTGACCAAGTCTGAGACTAAGAGTGCATCCAGCCGCCCCTGGACCCTTCTCTGAGGAGGAGTCTGGAAAGCAAGGGGGTCTGCTCTGAACCTCGTGACTCAATGGGAGAGATCTCCTTACTCCCTGAATTGATGTATATGGTTACCCTGGGTTACACGGTTTACAGAAGTAATCTTATGCCAGTTCCTGTGGTGAGAAACCCCCGCCACCTACTACCACGCCTTGCCAGTTCAGTTTGCTTCTGTCATGAATAAAATCTTTAACTGATCGTTTGGCATCATTTCACCTAATTTAGCCCGAGGGAATTTCGAATTAAACATGACTCCCTGGTCTGTCCAGTCTGGGTCATGACAATATATTAAATTAGGAGGCATTTGCTTCAACAGTTTAAAACTGAATATAGATGCAATTTACTCAGAAAATTGACAATTATGGATTGCTGAGCTCTTAGCACTTCAAGGAAAAAAAAGCACTTTTGGAAGCTAGTTACCAGAGACAATAGGAACACCCCCCGCACCTTCTCCTCAAAAGCCAAAAAATTATTATTTTACAAATTAATATTAAAATATATATTCTCCTGCTCTGAAATTGACTCTAGAAAATAACTTAACACCTTTAGGAATGGGAAGGAGGCTAAAAAGAGCAACATAAATCATGAAGAAATTAACGATAGCAAGAGCTTTGCTTGTTTTTTGTCCCCCTCCTAAGCTGGTACAACACAAAGGGCCCAGTTCCAAAATCTTTACTCACATTAAGCACTCAAAAATGGAACTCTAAGCTTTAAAGCAAAAGCTATTAACCTTCACTAAGACACTGCAGATCAAAAATAAAGAAAAAAAATAAAATAAATAAACCCTAAGACTTAAGGTATGTAAAGATTTCTCCTAGCAAAATTACAAGTACACAGACTGATATTGACTGGAAGTAAAAGTAGTCAGATGGAACGCTGATGTCATTATTCATCCCACATCAGCAAGATTTCTGAAGTATCCTTTTTCTCTCATTTAGCTGCACCATAACGTTGACCAGATTGTTAGTACTGAGGCTCTCCGCATACTTAAACACACACTCCTTAAAAAATAAGTTTTGAAAAATTGTATTTTCATTAAAAAACATCTTGGCTAGAACTTGGATCTGTGTTATTTATATATATTTGCAGACATTTCAATTTACAGTACTTACATCATAGATGCCACTTCCCCCCTCCAAAAAAAATTGCTTCCAATAGGTCTGCACACTTTCATTTCAACATGCAAATCATACATTTTTCGTCTCAATTTACTGTACTTTTCCTTACAATTTTTGTAATACTTTCAGATCACTTAATCTATTTTGTGTTATCGTACATTTTGCCTTGTGTACATAGAACTAGCTGGTTACCACTAAATATTTCTTCTACACTGTTCCTTTGTCCAAGTCAGCCCATAATAAAACACAGACATGAATCGGTGTTTCTAACTAATGACCTCTTAAGCAAACTACTGCAACATTTTTTTGAAAACTCAAAACTGTCCATGGCTGACCTCTCTCAGGCATTTGATTCATGCTTTTACATACAACAGTGTCTCTGTCTCTTTTCCACAAGAAATTTTGATGCACTTCGATCTACTTACCTTCCCAAAGGCAGATGCTCCAGCGCAAATGTGGGTGTAACTGAATTTTTTATGAGTTTCCAAAATCAAGGGAGTCAACTCCTCTGAGGATAAAAAAATATTGCCCCAAATTTACAACTATCTTATTTTCAATCGCAAATATAAATACCATTTCTTTTGTCAATAGGTAAGAACAACTCTCACCTGCTAGAAATCCCTTGTATACATCATGCTGAGCCACTAGAACTTTTGCAACACCCTGCACTTTGCTGAGTTCTTGTGCTACCTACGATTACAAATAAATTATTATTAGTTTGTATGGTAACAGGCACCACAAACAAATAACAAGAGAGAGTCTCTGCTGCAAAGAGCTCACAACCTATACATTAGTTACAACTGGAACACAAAAGTATGTGAATTTCAAAATCAGAACGAACCTGATGGAACAAAATGCAGATCTTCTGACTCACAGCCTAGTGCCTTATAGGATAATGAGAATTGATTTTGTGAATAAAAAAACTACAAAACAAACCAAACATAAGAAAGCTTGCCTCCTGCATGCAGGATTACGCAACGATCTTGTGATGTATTACAACAGCGGATAACAATCATGCTTGAGGATTACTGCTCAGTATTCTGATACAATCACCAAGAAACCAATCCTACTTCTTCTAAAGGAGCAATCCTTTGTCTGCAGCTGACTTTTGCCTACTGATGTGATGTGTATTTTAAATTCTGTATTTATGCATTTTTTCCTTTAAATTTGCAGAAGTAAAGTTTAAATGATAAAAGGGTTGTTGCAGATCAGAGCGAAGAGGACTGACAGCAGGTCTGGAGACCACATGCATCGTCCCAGAACAAGCATAGTTTTACTGAGTTTTCCGAGTATCGGTTAACCCTCAAAAATTAACAAGAGGAAATAAACAAAAATTCCATAATAGCTGCTACAGAATATCTGTTTGAGTAACTGGCTCTTTTGTCCTATCAATACAGATTCTTACAAAGAAACTTAAAAAAAAACCCCAAACCTTCATTTTTTATAAAGTACTTTTTCCCAGCATGACATACATTGCCAAATAGACACCATATACTTAGTATTAAAAAACAGACAAACAAACCATTCCCAATAATTTTTCTACTATGCAAGTGCCAAAGAATAATGAAACTCAAAGACAGACAGACAAGGCAAATTTCCCACCCCACCCCCCTTTTCTTGATCTGGATAAATACTTGCTTCCAGGTCTCCACCTTCAACACCTGGGGCTCAGTTTAGAATAGCCACTGAGGTTTCTCCACCTATTTGTGAATTAGCTGAAGTATGCCTCATGCATGAGATACTACGTATTGCTTTCAGAATAACAATTCATAAACAATAGCCTAGTATGAAAAATATTAGGCATAATTATTTCTACTTTCACTGTTCACACAAGAGTACATCATGGTGGAATAAAAGTGTCACTAACTATATTGTCTCTAGATTTTGCACATTCAACTTAGACTAACAATACAACAGCTAACATACAAGAAACTTTTTTTAGACGTGAGCTATACAATAAAGTCAAGAAGCACCAATTTCAGAATTTTAGGCTGCAAACACACTGTCACTATGCTACTAGTAGTTGACTAGTAAAAGCAAGATGCTCAGAAGCCCTATTTGTTACCGTACTGTTTCATTTCTGCTGGTTTCCATTTGAACAAGTGCAAGCTTCTTTGCAAGTTTTTAGCACTGCAATATTTGTCTTTCAAACTTTACAGGGAAATATTGTTTTAAAAGTTAATTGTCCTTTAGTCCTATAAAAATTTGCTTGCTTAAGCTTATAACAACCAATACTGATATTCTCCCTTGTGAAATGAGATTTATACCCATATTTTCACTTCAGAAGAGAAGCAGTTCAAGTGCAGGACATTTCCGGCAGATTAGCAATTCCTGGCACAGTTCCTCTTTGCTACAGATTATTTTTCAGGCTAACCAAGACACTACCAAGTACTGTTTCACTGCATTCATTATTTCATTCATATGAAAACAGCATTTCCTACCTTGTCACAGCTGGTACCAGCTACTAAACAAGAAACTTCACCTCCAAGACGTTTTGCTGCAGTGATAGTATTTAGTGTAATGGGTGTAAGAGTCTCATTGTTGTGTTCTGCTATGACTAATGTACTCTGAAACCTCCGGAGCAGCAATGCCTTTAAAGAGAGACAGAGAGAGAGAGAGGAGTTTGATACTTAGCATTTCAGTAAAAAAATGTTCCTAAGAGCATCCAATGCTTTACAGAAACTTATCAATTACACAAACTGTAAAATACCGCTGTCAAACAAAATAGGCTAAATCTAGGTAATTTTTATTAAGTAGGCAGAACACATAAGGTGTTAAAAAAAACAAGGTATAAACTTGCTTGACTAGTTTAAACTAAAACCTCCACAGGAAAATACAGGAACAATATTAAGAAAAACATTTTAATACCTTACATTCAAGCTCAGTTGGTCAACTTAAAGTACCTTAAAGAGCGAAGATTAGACCAGCAAGACTAAGACACAAGGAAATCAAGGCTAGCAAATAAATATTTACTTCTTGGTTTTTTGGGGTTGTTGGCTTGGGGGTTTTTTTTACTATAGGTTTTAGCCAAAATCTAGCTACAGAACACACTTTTTTAATTAGTTATGTATAAAGGCAAAATTGTACGCAGTGGCAGGATCACAATTAAGCAGCCTGAAAACACACTAACAGAACTATTGATAAGCATCATGTTCGGTTTTTTCTATTTTTCTTTAAAACATTTGACACTTGACCACTTAGTCTACCACCACAATTTAATGGTCCTTAAATAATAATTTTGACCAATTCACCATCCACACACAGACTTTAACTTCTAAAGCAAAAATGAAAGGAAAAAGACAGAGGAAAAAAAAGGCAAAGAATTGCCATGAAACCAAACCAAAATATTCTAAGCTCTGAGACTGTCCTCTCTCATTTTCAGGTGAACCTGGAAAAAGCATTATTCGTCAAAGACTAATACCAGGGTAGGGAAAGAGTCTGGCATGGGAACAGGAATATTATCCTTCCAAGTTTTTGTCTATCCCACATAAAGCCTAAATCAAGACTTGAGTTATGATCAACGTAATATGGAACACATGGAAAACAAAATCTATCAATTAATATGACCAAGGCACAAATACTAACACAACACTAAAGACTGTGCAGCCAAATACTACTTTTTTAAACATATATTCTGACCCCATCTCCTCTCATGCCAAATACGCACTTACGCACTACTTAAACTAGAAAAAAAAGCTTCAGAAATTCTGAGAGGCTAAAATTTGGATATGGACTTCAACCACACAAAGCCCACCAACATGATAAACTTCACACAGAGAAAGCAAATCCCGAGGACTTCCCTGAAGCTAATCACAGTGTAAAAATATAAATACAAAGATAAGGTTTTGCAGAATCAGGATCGAAATTTGTCATTTTGATTAAAACAATAAGGATTCTTGTAAAGGTGCTCTGCATTTAATCTTTTATGCTTAAGGCTACTTGTTATGATTAAAGATTTTAAGATCGCTTGAAGCCAATTGCCAGTAACAAAATATTTATTGCCAATATAGATCAGACACCATATTTTTGATTATGTTTAATACATCATTTGCAATAAAAGTTATGAGATTTTAGTCACTGTTTGAAGAATAAATCCATGCTTTTGTGGCAAAAAGCCCACTTTTCCAATGATTTATAGTCGTGTCACAGGGTAAAGTGGACCGTGCTCGTGAAAGATTCTTAAGTTTTCAAATTTCCAAAGGGAGCCGCATGCATTTTAAACACACATTTAATTCTGACTATATTATGATCTTTTCCCTAAATAAGTACTGCACCACCACAGAAGCTCTATATCATTCTGTCAAACAATTCTAGAATAAACTGAGAAATTTTTTAGCCAAAAAGAGTAAGAGCAATGGATGTTGCTTGAGCAGACTGGATATTACAGCATTAACTAGGTGTTATTTCTAAACTGATAATCCCACATTTTCTATTTGTGGGAACTGCACACCGGAAGGTCACTTTATGCCTACATGCATGACATTTCTGAACACAAAGACAAGACCAGATTTAAAATAAAAGTCATGTTCTACATCTTGGGTAAAAATCCTGGATGACAAGTAAGATTCCTACATGAGTCTGAATTTTAATATACTAACACACCTAAAATAATTTTTTAATAAACAAAACAAAAACAAACAGACTTTTGTTTGTTATAATAAAGATTCTGCAGTAAAACCAGAAGGTAATTCATCCCATTACATATGATCCTGAAAACTGAGAACCTGCAATGAGTCAATGAAGAAGACAGGTAGTTATTTTGATGAAGTAACTTGTCCAGCTGCACATGTGTGAGAACAGCCCATTATTTCACTGACATAATTTCTCCATCTGTACTTGGGCAGGAAGTCTAGTTTCAAGCCTAGATAAAATAGGAAGGTTGAGTATAAACCTAACCAGCTGACAGCAAGGATAAAAAAGCACAAGAAATAAGACACACAGAACCACCAAACTATTGAAAACAATGCTTTGAGAGGGAACAGCACTCAGCTCTTGTGCCATAGAAGGTTCCTGGTGAAAACCAAGCTCTTGAAAAATCAGGCTATCCAAAGAAATCAATTACAGTTAAACATCCTACAAACTTGGACAATCGAGTGGCTTCTCAAGCATACCAGAAGATTATGAACACATCTGCCAGCAACCAGTAGAACTGGAAATTTATTTCACCTAGGTTTAGATATAAATTGAAGCTAGGCACCTATGCTCCATCTACAGTAGAAACATCTACATTTCCTCTCTGGTGGAAACTCCAGACAGTGATTCAGTTTATACTAAAATAAACATTTATGAAGGAAAACTGTCTGGATTTTCCAACACACACACACACCTGCCTCCCCAGCATTCATGGTAGAGCAAACCTGGCCTCTGACTTCCAGATGTCTAAAAGTTGGTAAGATTAACCTAGACGTGCAGTATACATCAACTAACCCACTTGCAAAGTGCCAAAGCATTCACTGAATCTATCATCTCAAGTTTCCCCGAAGCATCTTTTTGTTCCCCACCTGAGAAACCCAGCAATGTTTTCCAAGCAGAATGTGAAAAATTTGAGCATAGTATCTGAATTTCTAGACTTCAGACTTTTCTAGACTACTCACTGCTACTGTCCCAGCCAAGTGTTAGAAATCTGGACATGCCCAGTACAGGTGCACAGATAAACCCACACGAGGCCAACACCCCATACATCCAAAGTACTCATTCATACGCACAGGTGATCTGTTCTTCACAGCAACACCAATGCAAACTGAATGGACGTTGGTCTTTCAGCACATAGACAGGTCACCTGAACAGCACACAAGCAGGCCCAGCGTTTCTTAAATACAGATTTGCTGCTTATATGCTACAAAACATAGGTATTAACACAGCTGGAAAATCCCAGACAAAAGTGTTGTAAATCTTTGCTCGCTGCTTGGCGAAAGTGGTGAGCAGACTGGTATCAATGGCCTCTACAGTCAACAGTCGATAGCTAACTGCCTGCAGCCTGTTCCAAGGACACTCATTGTAATGCAGGAATTATAAAATCTGCCCTGTAAGAAAGACATGTGGCAGACAGGAACAAAAGGTGGGGTGGCCAAAAAGTCTTTCCAGGAAACATAAGAAATGCTCCAGCAGGTGTACTGTAAGTGGCCCCATGCTCCAAATATCCATGAGTATGAAACAGGCTGTTGGAAACTTCACCCAGGAAACTGAAGTTTGCCTCCCAACCTCTTCAGAGGAACCACTGCAACTTTCAGGAACTAAACCGAAGTAGCAATTCACGAGGCAAAAAGTACCTAACAACTGGACCCACAAAGGTATCTCTACAGCTGATTTTCTTAGCTGTAAAAGCAAAATGGCCAGAAATTAAAATTTTAAAACTCCTTAGTAGGAAGGATGTATCTCATAGAGACCCATTATCACTGGGCAAAATTCCCAAGACCTGACTCCAGGAACTAGGAATTGAGGTATTGCTAAAGATAATGGCTACTTTCCTATACAACAAAACAATGCCTAATTCTATTAGTAGACAGTCTTGTAGCTGCAAAACTTAAAAAGAAACAAAAAACATTTGGGAAGCTCAAGGAGAGGAGGAAGCTCTAGCAAAAAAGCTTATACTTCTCCTAGAACCTCTGTACAGATCTGGCTATAGAAGAGGTCTAAGAGACAGCTATTTAACTCCAGGAAACGCTAACCAGAAAAACAACACTAAAGGCACCTGCACTGAAAAGGAGCTATAACTGCAGCAAAGAAGAGCAAAAGAAATAAAGAAAACACTTCTAAAAAGTATTTATTTAGGAATCACAATAAAGACTTAAAATTACAAAGGAAATGAAGCAGCAACAGAAAGCTGTAATACAGAATAAACTTTTCCAGATATATCCCATGCAAACCACTAATAAAAATCAAAGCAACAAAGCTGTTCTGAAATGCAGACAACACTACTGAAAGTGAACTCAAGATAAATGAATATATTTTAAAAGTTATTAGACTGAGCTTATCAATGACAATTGAAGGATAGATACAGAGCATTCCCTAAGACTACAAATGTAGCCCAGTACTTCCAGAGTAAGGTGTGTTTCAGGCTAATAAACCCCTTTATCTGAATTCTCTCAGGCTAAAAAAATCAAAAAGAAACCCAGACATGCATTGTGAGCTATATATGACTGAAATAAAATCCACCATTTTCAGAAACATCAGGAAATTGAAAGCTCTGAAATCAACAGGAACTCAAAGACTCAATAACTGTGAATACTGGGTCCCCCCAAAACACTGTAAAGACAAAATAAGATTATCTGCTCAATATCACTAAAAATTATGCAAGTGACATTTCACTTTATTCAAAACCTATTATATAGTAAAATACTACACTACAAAGAGAGAAAGAAAACCTGACAGTTAAGACCACTTTCACCTGAAGATTTCCAACAGCTTCTTAAGCACATGCCTATTACTTTAAGCCAACTCTAAAGCATCTCTTGCGCTCACTCCCCCCAATATTGCAGAAACAAATGCAACTTTTATTCTATCTGGACCTTTAAAACAACAGCAGAACCCTGAAATATTATACAAAGCAAAACAGTTTTATTAAGAAACAGAGAGCCACAATGTCCTTCACTCTTTCACCCTGTTACTGAGGGTTTTTTGAGGGAGTGTGGAGCTAGAAGTGAGGGAGACCATGAGATTGATCTATGACTTGAAACAGTCAAGACTAACACTGCTTGCCCTTCATGAATATCCTTAGGATAAATTCTAACTTCAACACAGGTTGAATAACAACTGGATACAAAACTAAAGGCATGGTATTATACCCACCTACAATCAGCTTGGCCCCCGAACTGCTGTGTAATGTCATGTAAGAAGAAAAAAAGAAAAAAACCCAACACTGTGAATAGGCAAAAAGGCAGACACTTGCTTATCTGATAAAAACGATAAACAGAGAATGCTGAGGGAATACATTATCTGTTTGTTGTTTTATAAAGGTAGGAATGTGTGACCTCAAAATACCCCTTAACTAAGTCCGCAAGACAATCCTGATGATCACAATTTCCTATCATTACAAGTTTGGTAGGGACTTCAAGAGCTCATACAAAGCTCTCCTCCATCAGATGCTAAGCCACCGTACCTCTCATTTCCAACATATCATCTAGCTTATTGTTGATGAAGACTCCTAGGCAAGCTATTCCAAAAACTTACTATCCTTTGAACTAGAAAGGATTTCTTAATGTCCATCTTAACTCTTTGTAGCTATCTTAAATAGCTTTCTTGCAATTTAAGCCAACTGTTATTATTTTATCATCCATGGCCTGGTGAAATGGCTTATTCCCACCTCTGCACCAATTTTTTGTGTATTTGCAGTCTCGTATTCCTCCTCAGACCTCCCATCGTTAAGTTATGCAACTCCAACCTTTCCTCGTTGCTCATACTTTACAGGTCTCTCGCATCCTGTTTTTCTCTAGACTTTATTCATTCTTGAACTGCACGAGCGTCAGCAGTGCTGAACTGCAGTTTGCTGTGCCTCTTTTGCAGACTACATTGTTACCCACACACTGAAGATGCACACAATGTTCTATTGGCTTTATTTCATAAATTTATGAGTTTAGATGGATATGGCTGAAAAACAAGGAGCTGACCGCATGTTTCCAGAACATGAAACTGAACTGTGCAGTGATCATGAAAGTATAATTTACATAGCTGTACCGTACGTTCTAGGAGTTCTAGAGATCAAGACCTTTGCTTTGCAAAGCCTACAGCCTAACAATAACTGAAAGACATCAATGATTACAACAGTTATAATTTTTAGATTAACTAAATCATGTACGTCCTGGTCTACCTTTGCTCTTTTTTTAAGCCATTCTTAATACCTGAAACCGATTAATATGTCCGTAATTCCTATTTTAGAGCTGTACAGAACTGCAATACCTGTAAAGCCTTGGAGAGCTCAAAATGAAACTTGCGAGATTTAAAGCTCTTTTAGAAGGGCTACTTACACACAGTTCTAGTGGAGGGAATGTCTTGTAGTGCACGCTGCGAGATCCAACAGATATTCAGGGACATTTCATGAATCATCTACTCCATTAACCTTGAGCTCACCTAGTCGTTAAATTTGGTAACATAGCCACCATGACACATCAAGCAGCAAACGGCCTCCAAAAGCCCAGCAGTCCTCCCAGCTGCACAATATGAAGGTCAATATGGAAAAGCAACAAGTGTTTCACATTAGCTTTGTCTGCAGGTTGTGACAGTTAAAGCAATCACAGTTCTGCACAGCTGTGTTCGTGTGACTGAGAAACACTGTATTAACCTCTCAAAACCCCAGAAAGCCTCTCCTTGAGCCACATACGTCTTTCTAACGTTGTCAGAGTTTGCAATAACCAACTGCAAGAGTCTCTTCAGCCGTAAGGAAAGTACCCCCGTTCCTCACCCAGTCCTGTACGAGGGTGGATGAGAGCGAGCACTCCGAGAAATTTAAGACCTCCCTTATGGCTACGTTAGCTCTTCACAGAGGACAACAATCCTCAACTCTCGCCTGCACTGCGCACTGGGGAAGGCTTCTTGAACACCCGGCATCCACTCAGAAACTTTACTGTTAACAGCCACGCTGCGGGAGAGAAGCAGAGTCCAGCGGAGGACTTCGGCCCCGGCGGCGCCTGCTGCTCGCCCCCCCCCCCCCGGACACCCCCATCGGCCACCACCGCCGGGCGGGCCGACGGCGGAGGTCGGCCCCGCCCCACCTCTGCCCCACTGGGCACGGGCCCACACGGCCGGGGCGGAGGGAAGGCAACGGACCCCTCAGCACCCCGCGGCCGGTCGCCACGCCGGAGCACGCGCACGCACACCCCCACCACCACCGGCCGCGGCCGAAGCGGCGCCGCGCGCTTCCCGCCCGCCCCGCACTCACCGCCCGCCGCAGGCGCTGCGCCGCGACCGCCCGCAACATGGTTCCACCGTCCCGGCCCCGCGCCGCTCTCGCGAGAGCCCCGGCCCCCCGCCCCGCCGCCTCATTGGCCGGAGCGGCGGGCCAATGGGTAGCGGCAGAAAGCGCCCCCCCCCCTCCCTCGCGGCGGGAGCTGGGGGGGGAGTAGTGGCGCGCGCGGCGGCAGTTGGAGCGGCGGGTGCGGGACGGCTGGCAGGGCGCGCGCGAGCCTTCTCCCTTTTCCTCCCCCCCCCCCCCCCCCCCTCCCGCACTGTTTCCGCGAGGAGTTAAAGCCCTTTAAAGAGAAGAAAACAACAGGAAGTGGAGTTAGGCACGCAAACGCCTATGCTCCAGACCAGATCCTATCCCCAAGCCAATAAAAACGTGCCTTGCGAAGAAAAGGCAGGGGAAAGTCTTCATTTGCGGCTGTGGAACCAGCAGAAGTCTGGGAGGCCACGGCCGGCACGGGCAGGCTCCCAGCCCCAACCCTGGGGACACGTCCAGGGCTGCCCACAAGTTGCCAGATCCCCCCCCCCAGCTCCCCACGGCATTAGACACGCAGCGAGAGCAAAGGAGGTAACATGGGGAAGGAGCGTGTGGTGCACAGGAGAGGCCAGACATCATGGTGCTTCCCAAATGTCACAACCCGCCAGCTGTCCAGTCTGACAGCTTCACAGTCCAGTCAGGTAACACCAGCCCAGGGCGGCGTACCCTCACCAGGACAGATTTACAACTGCCTCACCCCTACCCCTGCACTCGGCCCTGCAACGGCATTGGAGAATAGCTCATTTGCTCTGCATATTTTATAGATTTTTTTTTTTAATTATTATTATTATGATGTCTCAGAACCAAGGCAAGACATTTTGTGCCTGCCCCTTCCACGGCACCAGGGTGTGCCAGGGGCCAGGCTGGGACTCCCTGTTTTTTCCATGCCTCCAGATTTTTTTTCCAGGTAGCAAGAAGAGGAATTTAAAAATCAATGAAGCAAAGTTTCAGGCCAAATTCACTGCTAAAATATGTGCTGTCACGCTCTGAAAACCTGGTGTCCTGGAGAAGCTGGCAGGAGCCACCACACTGGACTAACCTGTCTGCCAGCCCAGGAGCCACGAGCACACGTGGATTTGAGATGTTCCTGACTGACTTCCCATTCCAGAAATCACTAGATAGTGAGCCACAAATGCAGTTTCTTCCTTCCCATCCTGAAGTGGTTTAGAGAGAAAAAAAAAAAAAAACAACCAACAACCAAGCAAACCTTGAACAATTATGGCCACTGGACCATTCTTCCTAGAATAAGCAGTGATCTGCAGCATGTCAGTGATTCGTTCTGCATTTCTGAGGTGCCCCGTAGAAAAGCAAAAGGCAAATTGATCAAAAGGGCTCTTCAGCTTTGCCACAGCCTTGGCACAGGATCTCCTTTAAAATTTCTTCTGCCACATGATTTTCACATCAGACGCCAAAAAGTACTACTGCTTTACAGCAAAAGCTAACCAGGTCCACCAATGCAAGCATCTGAAGGGACAATTTACTTTGTCTCAAATGCTTCTATAATATAAGAAAAGCAGCTGTACTGCACATTCCAGCTTCCTGGCCTCAAAGCACTACCTAAGCTCCCCAAGCCCCGAGGGACGGCTGCAGAGAGAAGAGCTGAAGGAGGTGGCAAACCTCCTTCAGGGCCTGTGCCTGATTATATGCATTAAAGTAGCTCCAGGGCTGGTCTAACTTCTGCCCAGGCCTGGCTCCACCCTTCAGCCAGTCCCAAAAAATGAAGAGAACAGAATGAGTATTTAGAATCATAGAATCATTTAGGCTGGAAAAGACCTTCAAGATCATCGAGTCCAACCATCATCCATGCCCACTAAACCATGTTCTGGAGTACCTTGCCTGCGTGCTTTTTGAATACCTCCAGGGATGGTGACTCAACCGCTTCCCTGGGCAGCCTATTCCAGTGTCTGACAACCCTCTCAGTAAAGAAATTTTTCCTAATATCCAACCTAAATCTCCCTTGCCGCAACTTGAGGCCATTTCCTCTCGTCCTATCTCCAGCCACCTGACAGAAGAGACCAACACCCACCTCACTACAACCCCCCTTCAGGTAGTTGTAGAGAGCGATAAGGTCTCCCCTCAGCCTCCTCTTTTCTAGACTAAACAGCCCCAGATCCCTCAGCCGCTCCTCCTAAGACTTGTGCTCCAGGCCCCTCACCAACTTGGTTGCCCTTCTCTGGACACGCTCCAGCACCTCCATGTCTTTCCTGTAGTGAGGGGCCCAAAACTGAACACAGCACTCGAGGTGCGGCCTCACCAGTGCCGAGTACAGGGGAACAATCACCTCCCTGCTCCTGCTGGCCACACTATTTCTGATACAGAGGCTCATACTTGGGGCTGCCTGTTGCATCTCCTGAATTGAGCAAATGACCGGGTAAAAGGAAAAAAAAATTGTTTTCTTGAAGATGAGGGGAAGGAGGATTTTTGCTGAAGTCACAAGTCCCTGAGATGGGTTTGAGAAGAGGATAAATAATTGAAGCTGCTCTTTACCACCAGTTTGAGAGATGGTTAAGGTGCAGCATAACTCTTTAGAGATGTGAAGTTTTATACAGTGTAGAAATCCCTACCTGCACCCTAGGTAATCCAACAGAAGGAACAACAAAAGCAAAATAAGGATACAAAATAAGAACATCCTGGGCATCCTTAATTTGGCCATTATATCTTGTTAATTAAGGTGTTTTACTCATTAAAAGCGTGGCACACAATTTTGTAATCCTATTTTAAGCTCCAAAACTGAGCTTCCAACATGCACATCTCATGGGGATAAAATCCTTAATAAAAAGAAACAACACATGTACACCTAAAAACCCCAAAGCCCGCAAACAGACAAACCCATCTCATCCCAGTTTGTTTTTTAATACCTCAGACTAAAACAAAAATGTGAGCTACTATCAAAACTGACCTAATTGCATCATAGCTCACAATAAATTGATCCTTTCACTATGTACCTGGCTTAATAGCATACATTGTATTTTCATGAGCAACTGATATCACCACCCTTTAGGTCAGATTTCAAGGTGTAGTGTCGCCAATCCAGAGACATGACAGGCTTTTTATTATGTTTTCTGTTTATAATTTTGATTCAAAACCTCACTAACACTTCAGATGCACATAATCCTTACTGAAACTGGCTTGATGCGGATTATACCCTGAAGCACAAAGGAAGTCTTTATCACTTATGGCCAGTGTTTTAGGAGCTTATAACTGTAATTAGGTAGGAATTATATCAGCATGATCCATATTAGCTGAACTGTGGCAAAAAGCTTTCTTCTATTTGACCTTCCCGCCTAGGGCATGACAATAATAAAAATGGTAAAACATGCAACAAACAGGTGCCACTGACGGTAGAGTCACTGTCCACTGCAGGCAGAGGATAGTACTCTGTATTTTGAAAGAAAAATTAATCATTAATTAGTGGAAGCAGATCATTGTATGGTGCATTGTTATCCAGGATTATTTCATTAGGATCTGCTGACCCAATTTCTGCATTGGAAAGGGAATTACATTTTTTCACACTGTTGGGAGGGGGAGAGGGGGAAGAAAAAAAAAAAATCATTAACACAGATTACTCAAACTTTTACAAATATGGTTGCAAGCAAGAGCAGGTACCTGTATTGGTTATTTCTACAAAAGCCAAACGAAATGAGAACCATTACAAATATGTAATCATGTCTCCACTAGAATCGGATTGGTTCCCTTAAAATACATAATTCCTAATTAAAACGTATGGAATACAGCTAATACAGCCTCATGACTAAGGGATTTAGTGGAGGACAGGAATTTTTTTATTACTGCTATGACGATCCCCTCTGTCACAGGTCATCCTTACTTACTACTCCTGCAATCACCCTGGGGATAGCTGACTCAGATAAATTAAAAGAGCTTCATTTGGGAAGCTTCCCCAACACACGAAAGGATTCGCCTCCTAATCTGTCAAAATCCAATAACGTTAAAGCAACTGCAACCTGCTTACGGCTCAGCGGGGCTCTCCGAGCCAAAGGGGAGGACCCGCAGCCCAGCACCGGATGGGCGGCAGCAAGGAAGGACGGGACAAAAACCCACCTCGGAAGCAGCAGCAGCAGAGATCTCTGCTGCCGAACTGTTTTGCGCCCAAGCGCTGCAAGCTCGCGTGAACCAAGTGGTTCAGCCACCCCAGAACACTGCCCGTCCCCCTGCACTCACCCCGTCCCAGCAGCCATGAACATGGGGACCCTCTGCACGACATGGACCCCCATCTCCCCAGGGTCCTGCTCTCCGCTCCTCATCCTCACTGGCACAAAAACACATCTCAACATATCTGACATTTGAGTTCCTTTATAGTAAAACACCACCACAGGTGTGCTTAATGCTCTGCCCAGATCATCTTACAACCACTCACCTGTGTGTCTCAGATCAGCAGCTAGTCTTTCATGAGGCCTTACAGCAGCCCTCTGGAAGGGGACAATGCCGTGAGCCCCATTTCCAAAGTGGAGGACAGAGCTCCCCAAAACCACCCCGTAGCAGGAACAACCCTTCTACTGACACTGAGCCTACAAAACCACCACAGGCAGCTGTTTTCCCTTTCTTATAAACTCTCACTTGCTGATCATTTGCATGTGCTGATCAAGTAATGAGGGAGTCAGGGAGCAACATGACATCACATTTGCTGCATGTTCCTAGAGAAAGAGATCACCAGAGGAGTTAAAGAAGCCCCTTCTGCTGAGGTCACAGGCAAAAAGGGACTTTCTTAACCTCCTGGAAGCAAAGGCTCAGGTTACCTTAGAAGGCAGCTTGTCCTGTCCAGGAGTGGCGGTGGTTTGTGCGGACAAGGGAAGCGGGGAGAGGTCTGCTCCCCTCCCAGAGCAGACACCTGTGATGGGCGTTCGGCGACCTGCCGCCCTTCTCCGGTGCGCAGCTCGCCTTGTCGCTAATGGGAGATGCGTGTAAAATTCTCTGCCGGGTTAACAGCAGCATTATTTTTTAAACAGGTAGCTGCTTTTTCTGCCCATTACGCTGCTGGAGAGGAATCCAGATGCCACTGTATTCCCGCTCGTGCCAGCCCAAGCCGTTCCTGCATAGGCAGGGACAGCCAGCGCGTGAAATCACCCCAGGGGAACAGCCCTTTCCATGCCTGCAAGCACTTCAGGGAAAGTTGCTTTTTCCTTTTTTCCTTCAGTTTCAGCTCAGTGAATAACACTTCAGTGCTAAGCGCAACAGCTGCAATAGGCCTCTGTTTTCAGTGGTTTGGGACCTGCTTCATTTTTGATACTTTTATTGCAAAGCCTGTGAGAGAGGAGCACCTTCTGGTGAAGTTACCTGCTGCTTATGCCAGCCGGTGATGAAGGCTAATGCACCTCCCGCTTGCCCTGTCACGAAGTCTAAGATGCTACAACTTACCCGTTGCCTTTAATCCCGCAGATAATGGCATAATGAGATCCAGTGCCTAGGGGTTGAACCTAAAATATACACTTAATTTGCCATTTCAGTGAAAGTAGTTAACAAGCAGGATGGCTTCGCAGGGAGTGGGGCAGCCTCTCCCACACTGGCAGGCTACATCAAGACCAGATGCATCTCTGGGAGACATGACTGAGGTCAACCATAAATTAACAGGCTCACTGCGAGGGGAAAAAATAATAATAATGGGTCCAATTGCATGGTCTGGTATGAAGGAGACCAGACAAGATGGGCCAATAAGTCCTTTCTACGCCCATGAACTTTCTGAATCCTTCTTATCCGGAGGGGGGAAAAATGGCAAGGGGTCCCTTTGCCATTTTACCATGGCTGATTCTTAATCAATAGCAGGGCTGGCAGTAGCTCTTGTGCAATACCACTTTCCCCAGAGCTGGGCCCTCTTCCCCTGCAATGCTCCCAACCCCTGCTGGTCTCAGAAGAATTGAGCCCAAAGCTCCACATAGCAATTCAAATGCATCACCAGACATTAGGCCACCGGGTTAACCACTGTTTAATTTCGTCACATTTGTTTGTGAGTTATGTACGTGCCTTTCTTTTGTCAACATCTCCTTTTAAAAAGGATATTGATTTTGTTTTCAAAGGCTCTCAAAAATAAAATGAATGACTACATTCTAAGGAAGAGTCATTTTCTCAACAGCTGTAAATAATTTATTGTTCGCAACCCACCCAGATCAAAAGATACTTCATCAACTGATGTGGCAAAATCTGGTGCAAGCTGCATTTCTATTATCTCAGATCCAATTAACCATTTGGAGCAGACTAAAACATAACTAGATCAATCCAGAATCAGATTAATATCCAATCCATAATCACATTAATCACAATCTGTCCATAATTAGCCATCAGATAATCCCATTGGACAGGAGGTGACATGCAGTATCCCATTATCTCATTAATTATCTATTTTCAGTATCAGACATTGTCCCAAAACACAAGGAAATGTTTTTTAAAGGAAAAATGGACAGGGACTTTTCTCCTTTTCCTACCGGCTCACCACTGAAGCCCCCAACGATTTGATGTTGGACTTTTACAACATTTCTTTATTTTCATATGTTCTAACTAAGAGCTGGTTTTTTGAGAGTTGTCATCTTTTTAAATAAAATATGATTATCTTAGGAAGATGGATAAATAAAACATTTGTTTCATGTGAACAAGTTTATGAAAGAAAAGAAAACGCTTCATCAAAGGTTTTAATGGTAACATGATAACAATAGCTTTGCAATGCTAAATCTTATTGCAGATGGTTCCTGTCCTTTTTGTAATGTAAGTGAAATTGTGTTCCATCTGTTTTAATTTTATAATGGACTTAATCCATGGCTGGCTCTGAAAGAATCAGCATTTACTGCCTTTGCAATCTGCTGCAAACAAAAAAATTGTTACCGTTTCCCCTTTCTAGAGGGAACTTGTATTTCTATTTGGGAGCAAAAACCAGAGAGTTGCTCCGTAGAGAGTGGGAAGCGCTGTCAGCCAGCCTCACTCCGCGGCCAGGCAGTCCCTGCCAGCTCTCGCACCAAACCCGACCGGAATTACCCCGAAAGCGATTGGAAACTCTGGACGCTGGGTGAAGGAGAGCAGGGAGTAATCGGTGTGTCAGGAGAGACTGCATTTGGTTTTGACTAGCAAATGCTTCCAGCAGTTCCAAGCGACCTGAAAGCGGTTTTTCCAGAGGTTGCTCCTGACCTGAATTATTCTAAGGTTTTATGATGTGCTTTCCCTTACCCCCACCTCAGATGAACCAACAATTAACCTGTTTGTAAAATGTGGTGGTATCGGGCTGGTTTTATGCCTCTTGGCATTACCTGTTGTCATTTTAAAGTTTTTCATACATCACCTAGAGGAGGTTCAGGGCTTTCGGCATTTCCCTGGCAAGTCCTTTTTTGGGGTTTTCTACTAAGCTGCCCATGCAGCGCTGCCCACCCCATTCCTACCTGCCCGGTCACAAACCCAGTCCAGTCCCACCATACCTGCTTGGTGTCAACACACCGCTCTGTACTCACACAAGTGTGCCTGCAGCACAGCGTTGCGCCGGTTTGGAAAAGTTTGGCTGGCTCAGCTGTAACCTTTCCTATTCCTAAGCTGATGGGAGGTTTGGGAGAGCAGGGAGGACCCTGCCCTCGAGTGAGAAAAGGGTGATGCAACATAGAGCATCCCTGCCAAGCTGCTGTATTCTTAGACGTGTCTCATTCTCCTATCACTCTGACATTTTATTTTTGCATTTTATTGTTAACACATGCAGATACTGACTCACTCAGGACTCCGTGGATTCCGGCTCAGACTGAAGTCATCCTTCTGCACCCCCTTTCCTGCCAGGCATGGGCAGGACACCCCGTGCTGCCCCACGGCCATGGCAGCACTGTGGAGGTTCCTGTCACCCATCCCACGAGGTCACCCCGCTTTGAAGAGCCAGCCAAACTTTTCCAATGCCCTTCGCATCGCTCACCTCCCAGCTCATCTCTGTCGCTGGCAAACGAGCCACGCTCACGGCAGGCAGCGGTCGGACCACAAACCCCGACAGGCGCCACGGCCACCCTGCCACTGCCATGCAGGCCGGGGACACGGGGGCTCGCCCTGCCCCAAGGACGTCATTGCCACACCGCACCTCTGCACTGTCGCACATGCAGGGGCAGGCAGGGATGCCAAAATCCCATGGCAACACATGCCCCTGCTGAAGTGGGCACCCCAAACGCCATCCTGCTTCTCCCCTCGACTCTTGTGCAAATTTAAGTGTTTGCTTTCGACATTTGGGGTCCTCAAAGGCGCAGCAGCTTCTGGGGTTTCGTACCTACAGGGTGCCCAACTCCTACAAAAAACAAGTGCTTCAGCTGGAAAACCCATCCTGCCTCACTCCTCCGAGCAAAATGAGCACAGCCTGCCCTTCCTGAGCCAAAATTTAAAGTCACCATGTCCTTCCCAAGCCGTACAGGTTGGTCCATGCCTGTCAAATTCCGTGTGTAAAATTAAGAAGGTGATTGCATGGAGGGGAGGGGCAGGACTGAAGCCCCACGACAGCAGCAATCTCAATTCCAGCACGTATAAGCTTTCACGGACCTTTTGAGCTACTCGTGCCGCTGTGCTGCAAAGTCTTTGGGAATTTAAAACTGAGTCAAAGGCCGCTGAAGCACTCTCCCTATTTTTCTGCTAATGCACAGGAAGCCCTTGGAGACTGGGGGGGAGAGAGGGAGGAAGAATTAATACAAGGGATAAAAAAGCAACAGGAGAGGTTCAGCTGCAGACGCGGCATGGGATCAGGTGCATGAAAACGCGGTAAAATACTATTTTTTCCTCTAATTTCGACTCATCATGCAGCTGCTGCCCGCGACGGCTGCCCCGACGATGCCGGCGGTCCCGTTCGGGTCCGTCGGGGCGGCCGTCCCGCGCACCGCCCCCCGACCACCGGGGAATGGCTCCGCGGGCGCGCAGCTTCGAGCCGGCGTCCCCCGCGGAGTCCCCTTCTCGTCTGCCGCGGGGATGCGCCTCCGCGCAGCGCCGGCGACTGTCCCGCCGCGTCCGTCCGCGGGCACCTGCCTGCGGCACGCCGAAACGCAGGGAAAAGGGACAACGAAATAAAAGGCGAAGGAGAGGGGAAAGAACAGAAAAAAGGGAAACAAAAGAAGGAGAAAATAAGAGGCGAAGTAAAAGTCAAGGGAAATAACAGGCAAAACAGAGGGCGGGGAAAAAAAGCTAAAATGAATCTCCATCTCCTCGGGCTGCCGATGCCGCCGTCCCCTCCGCGTAGAGGGCCGGGGCGGCCGGCCAGGCGGTCGGAGGGTCCCGCGGGCGGCCGCGGCTGCCGGGTGGGTGCCGCGGCCTCCCGGGGCGCAGGGCGCTGAGTCGCGCACCCACCGCCCCCGCGGAGGAGCTTCTCCCGCGGCGCTCAGGGCTACCCGCCCCGTCCGAGCCGGCGTCGGGTCACACCAAGCCGGGCTTCCACGCGGGGCGGCGTGGCGAGTCCGCTCCGCGCCCCGCGCCCCGCTCCGCGCCCCGCCGCGCGCCCATTGTTCACCACGGCCAATCCGCGGGCGCCCTCCCCGCGGCCGCCAATCGCCTCTGGGGGCCGCGCGGTGAGGTCAGCGCCGCCCCCCCCCCCCCCGCCCCTCCGGCGGCCGGTGCGCGCTGACATCACGGCGCGGCCCGGCGGGGCGGGCCCGGGGGGGCGGGCGCGGCCCCCGCCCCGCGCGGCGCGGGTAGTGGTGGAGCGGCGGCGCCGCATCCCGCATCCCGCATCGCGGCCGGTGCGCAGGGGGGCCGCCCGCATGGTGGACATCCTCCTCCCGCGGCCGCTCCCGGGCGCCATGGGGGAGCCCTCCAAGAGTAAGTGAGCGCAGCGCAGCGCAACGCGGCGCCGGGGCGGGAGGGAGGGAGGGAGGGAGGGATGGAGCGGCGGGACTCTGCGGGACGCCGAGCTCCCCGCCGCCGACTGCCGTCGGGCGGGCTGGCGGCCGCCGTGCCGTGCCGCGCCGCCCCGGACCCGCGGGCGCGGTGACAGCGCCGGGAAGGGCTGCGGCACCGCGGCGGGCGCGGGAGGCTGCGGGCTCGGCCCGTGGCATCTCCGGCGCCGCTATTCCCGTTGGTGCCCGGCGCTCCCCGGCCCCGCCGGCTCCTTTTCTTACCGAATGCCTGTCCTTTCGGCTCTCGGCGCTGCCGATCTCGTGTCTTTCTGCCGTTTCCATTTGTTTCTCTCCTTGCCTCTGCGTTGTCTTTCTTTCCTTCCCTCTTTCCCTGCCCGCGTTACCGTTTTTCTTTCTTTCTCTCTTTCCGTGTTTCGGTTTGTCTTCCTTTTTTTTAAAATTTCTCTTTCCGTTTTCATTTATTTCTTTCTCTTTCTGTTCTTCTGTTTTTGTTTGGGTTTATTGCTCTTTCCGTCTCTCTGATTCCTTGTCTCTTGCTGTTTTCATTTGTCCGTGTTCCCATTTTAACTGTGTCTTTCTGGGTTTTCGCGGGTTTTGTTTCTCTTTCCGTCATTCCGTTTTTATTTCTTTTTCTTCCTTTAACTTTTTCCTCAGCTTCTGTTTTAGTGTTTCTGTGTTTCTGCTTTTATTTCCTTTTCCGAAATTCTACTTTTATGTCTTGGTCTTTCTGCATTTATTTCCCTCAATCAAGTTTCTGGGTTTTTGTGGTTTTGGGTTTTTTTTTAGTTTCTGGCTGTATTTATTTCTCTCCTTTCGTGTTTCCGTCCTTTCCTTCTCTCTGTGTTTCTGTCTTTATTTCTTCTTTCTTCCTATTTTGAAAAAAAAAAAAGAATAAGTAAAAAGGAAAAAAAGTTGTTTTTTTTTTAAAGTGGTTTTCCCTAATTCCTGGCGCTTCTGCTCTTGCACGTCGCTGCCCCTGACTGTGTCCCGCTCGCTCCCGGCAGGGCGGCCGGGGCTGGCCCTGTGCGCGGGCTGCGGGGGCCGCATCCAGGACCCCTTCCTGCTGCGGGTGTCGCCGGATCTGGAGTGGCACGTCGCCTGCCTCAAGTGCGCCGAGTGCGGGCAGCCCCTGGACGAGACCTGCACATGCTTCCTGCGCGACGGCAAGGCCTACTGCAAGCGGGATTACAGCAGGTGACCCCGAATGCGCCGACGCTCGTTAAAAAAAAACCCAAAAAACCAAAACCAAAACCCAAATAACCAAACCCCGAAAAAGCACAAAAGCCCCTTAAGCCCTCCCTCCCGCCCCCCGAATTTTCCCCAAACGACGACCTGACTCTCGGCCGCCGGAGCCGCCCCGACGGCGCGGCCGCGGACCCTGACGGCGCGTCGCCTCCCCGCAGGCTCTTCGGCATCAAGTGCGCCCAGTGCCGGGCGGCCTTCAGCAGCAGCGACCTGGTGATGCGCGCCCGCGACCACGTCTACCACCTGGAGTGCTTCCGCTGCGCCGCCTGCGGCCGCCAGCTCCTGCCCGGCGACCAGTTCTGCCTGCGGGAGCGCGACCTGCTCTGCCGCGCCGACCACGGGCCGACCCCCGACGGCTCCGCCGCCGCCGCCCGCGGCCCGCGCAGCCCGGCGCTGCCACCGCCCGCCGCCCACCTGGCAGGTACCGGCTTCCCCCTCTCGGGGCGGGCGGCGGGGAAGTGGGGGGGTGGGGGGGGTTGCTGTGGGCGGGCGGGCGGCGCTGACGGTGAGCGCCCTCCCCGCCCGCCGCAGAGCCGGTGCCCGGGCGGCCGCCCGCCCCGCGGCCGCCGGCGCACAAGGCGGCGGAGAAGACCACCCGCGTGAGGACGGTGCTGAACGAGAAGCAGCTGCACACGCTGCGGACCTGCTACGCCGCCAACCCGCGCCCCGACGCCCTGATGAAGGAGCAGCTGGTGGAGATGACGGGGCTCAGCCCCCGCGTCATCCGCGTCTGGTTCCAGAACAAGCGCTGCAAGGACAAGAAGAAGTCCATCCTCATGAAGCAGCTCCAGCAGCAGCAGCACAGCGACAAGACGGTGAGCGCCCGCCCGCCCGCCCCGCCAGGGAGGGAGGAGGTGGTGGTGGCGGGGGCTGGTGGGGTGGTCGGGCTCGGGCGGCAGCCGCGCTGAAGGCCCGTGTGCCCGCAGAGCCTGCAGGGCCTCACCGGGACGCCGCTGGTGGCCGGCAGCCCCATCCGCCACGAGAGTGCCGTGCAGGGCAGCGCCGTGGAGGTCCAGACCTACCAGCCGCCCTGGAAGGCGCTCAGCGAGTTCGCCCTGCAGAGCGACCTGGAGCAACCCGCCGCCTTCCAGCAGCTGGTGAGCCGCCCCTCACCGCGCCGGACCGGAGCGGGCCGGGCCGGGCCGGGCCGGGCCCGGCCCCCCCCGTCGGGTCGCGGGCAGGCCCCGGCGCTGCGGGAGGGGGACGGGACGGGGGCCGACCGCGCCGGGCCCTCACCGCCGCTGCTCCCCCCCCCCCCAGGTCTCCTTCTCCGAGTCCGGCTCCTTGGGCACCTCCTCCGGCAGCGACGTGACTTCGCTGTCTTCCCAGCTCCCCGACACCCCCAACAGCATGGTGCCCAGCCCGGCCGAGACGTGAGGCGGCCCGGCCGGCCGCCCGCCGCCGCGGGACTTCCGCATGCCTGCGCTCCCTGCATGAGACACCCGGCCCCGGGCCGCTCCCAGAGCGCCGGACAAACGCCTTTGTTTTTTAATTATTCTTATTTAAAAACAAACAAAAAATATGTTACTGACGGCCAAAAAAGCACCGGGATCCTCGCCGCCTTCACCAGACCGGAGAGAGAGCCCCCGCCCTGGTTATTTCGTTGTTTTGGGTTTTTTTTCCCTGCGGATTTCGATGTTTCTTTTCCCCAAAGAAACGCGGATTTGCCCGCTGGAGCCCGGCACGGTGACAGGCTGCCTCGCCCGCCGCTTGTGCCGGGGACGGCTTTTCTTCCCTTTTTGGAAGGGAAAAGGAAAGAAAAAAAAAAAAGAGAATACAAAACAGGGGGAGAGACTCCCCCGGCGTGCGCGCCTTCCCGCGGCCGCGGAGCCGGCCTGGCCCTCCCTCCGCCGAGCCGCGCCGTCCAGCCTCATCTCACG
This sequence comes from Harpia harpyja, assembly GCF_026419915.1. Classification (NCBI taxonomy): domain Eukaryota; kingdom Metazoa; phylum Chordata; class Aves; order Accipitriformes; family Accipitridae; genus Harpia; species Harpia harpyja. The sequence continues at coordinate 36,273,729 of NC_068953.1, forward strand.
CCGATGCCTCTCCCGGGCCGCGGCGCCCGGCCCCGCACGATCGCTGGAAAAACGGGACACGGAAACGAGACTTTTTAACGGGAAAACCAGTACTAATACTGTTAAGTTATCAATGGACGGAGGACGGATTGTTTGAGCCTTTAACGAACAAAAGTAAGTTATTGTTATTTATTGTCAGAATCAGCGGTTGAATAGTGGGATTAAATATTTTGGACTTAATAAAAAAAAGAGAAAAAAGAAAAGGCAAGGATTGAAACGAAAAAAAAGGAGGTGGAGGGGCCCCCCGTGCGCGGAGCCGCGCTGCCGGCCGGGTCGGGTCGCGGAGCGGATCGGGTGGGGGTGCGGGCTGGGGTGCGGGTCGGGACGGCCTCCCCCCGCACCGCGCTAATCGGCTTTCCCGACCGGGGCCGCTTATTTATAGCCGGGGAGGCGGAGCGCAGGTTTCCCTTTCGGAGCAGCCCCCGGGGCCCGGCCGGGTCGTGCCCGCACCTGCCGCGGTGCGGGGCCGCCTCGCCTCCTCCCCGGGGGCGGCGAGGCCAGCCGTCCCCTCGCGTGTATTCATCCCCGCGTCTAGACGAAGGCGGCGGCTCCTTATCTGCCTTTGGCATCACCTGGGAAGGAGCGCGGCGGGGGCCGCCCCGGCTCCCGCTCCTTCCCCGTTACCCGGGCGGGAATGCGCTCAGGGCCGGCTCCCGGCGGCACCGCAGGCCCGGGCAGCCTTAAACCGCGGCGAGCAGCCCCCGCAGCCCCATGCCCGCGCAATCGCGCCCACACCCTCGGGGAGCGGAGCGCGGCGGCGGGGCTGGGCCCTGCCCGAGCCTCCCGGGCCGCAAGGGGACGACGGGCAGCGCGGCGCCGGCTCCACCACCCCCGAGGGGATGAGGAGGCGGGTGTGAGGGGACCGGGCCCCCCCCCCGGGGGAGCTGGCCCGCGCGGCCGATCCGCAGTTGCCGTCGGGGCGCACGGAGCAGCCCGGGGTGACGCGCCGGCGGGAGGGGAGAAGGGGCCGCCTCAGCCAGGGGCTCCTCTGCTGCCGCCGGGCCGGGCGACCCCCCCCGGCCCGGGGACAGGTGGGAAGGGGGTCTCCCGCTCCGCCGCCCCCCCCAACCCCGCCGCGGGCCCCCCCCCCCGCCGTTACCTGGCTCCGGCCGGGTCGGGTTTCAGCTCCCCGCGTTCTCCCGGGCCTAGACTGAAGCAAGCCGTTTCCGTCACCCGGGAGCGGGGCCGCCCGGGCCCTTAAAATCGCCTCCGGTGTGTGTGGAGGGGCGGCCGGGGGACCCGCGTCCCCCTCACTCCCCTCCTCCTCAGGCCGCGGCGGGTCGGGATCGCCGCCGCCGGCTCAGGTGCGGGCCGGGCCCGGCCTGGCCGCTGGGGCCGGCGAGGGGGCCGCGGAGAGAGGGGACGGTCCCGGTCCCGGTCCCCGCGGCCGTGAGCCACCCGCGGCCCGGGATCGGCGCGGCCCCGCCGGCGCCTTCCCTGAGGAAGTGGCGTCCCGCGCCCCCCCCTCACACACTGCCCCTCACACACCACAGCCCCTCACAGCTGCGAGGAGCGCTCTCGGCGAGAGGCGCGGGAAATAAATCTTAACCGAGACACGCTGCCGTTTTTCACCTTTTAATTTTGCTTCGCGGAACCTTCACCGTTCAGAGAACATCACGAGGTTTAAACAACCATTATTGAAGTCTTATTGAAACGTTAAAAATGTGTGTGGTTTAAAAAGTCTGCGTCATGTGATTTATCCCAAATCACCAAAAAATTGTAAGAGAACTTTCCTCAGAGCCAAATGTGACAAATTCTTTAGACTTTTGATTAACTGGAAAGACATCACAGGGGTCTTTTTTCTTTTTCTTCTCTCCAAGCCTTGCGTTGCTTATGGTAATTCAAGGACACCAACATTTGTAAACGCAGAAGTCACACTACAGACAGAATAAGTTATTTTATTACAAGATATATAGAACACATTTTCTCTGTTTGCAATCTTATTTCAGCAGTTCTGCAGTCCAAGTACCACCACATCACAGGGTAGAAAATACCCAAATCATGACACAGGATATGTGAATGAAACAAACTGAAATTGTCAAAATTACAAAACAGAACTTGAAAGTATCTACAGTACTTATGATACAAATAGTGCAAATTATGTATCTACAACGTAAGTATTTAGAGTATCAAAAACTTTTCGGAATAGCCTTTTAAAGAAGGTAGTCAGCAGAAACTGGTCAGCGTGACGATGTCAGGGATTTTAAAACCAAACACAACACTTATTTTTTCAAGAAGAACTGTCGAGCTTCTTCCCAGGACTGGCGGGGGAATCTGTTGGACAGCTCAAGATAATCTTGAGAATTGAAAAATTTTTCTGTTGAAGATAGAACATAAAATTACCAAGTTATTCCCTCTGAAGATAAGATGGCAATAAAACAAGAATAACGAATGTGCAGCCAATTCGAGATACTTCAAGTCCTTTACTCCCCTCCCCCTACCAAAAACTTCTCAAAGCATGGGATGACACTTCTGTGGAGCTCCAGCCATTGAGGTTTGGCTTTAAAAAGGGGGGTAGAGGGCTCTGATGAGCCAAGGCTTAGATTTTTAAGCTTTTGGATCAGGCGCTCCGCTTTATGCATCGGAACATTATACATCTTTACATGTTTTATGTTCTTGGACCCACCGGGGAGCAGTTCAGCCTCGTTCAAGTTTGGGCAGCCTCAACGGCGCGCTCTCTGCTCAGCAGCTTCTTTTTCCACCACAGGCTGTGGAGGAGTTTTGCTCCCTGACTCCCCAAACCTCACAGCACGATTACAAACACAGCTTTTACTCCTACGAGTACTGCTGGTGACGTGAACAGGACTACACATGCGTGCACAGGTTTGCAGGGTCCGACCCTTCGAGCAGCGTGTTGCAGCACAGCACCCAACAATGAAGTTTGCGCTTTCAAGTTCTATTCCCAGCAGCGTTATTGTTCCCATTTGGTTTTTTGGGGACACCATCTTTCACATTCAAGAGATACAATGGATAAAAATAATCCTGCTTATACTATTATTAAGTCAGCTTTTTCGCAACTGGGGAGTGTTTAGAAATTACACTCACATGTCACCACATAGTCATCTTTGTTTAAAAGTTCATCCAGTTTGAATAGTGAAAATAAAAAGCAGTTTTCCACTTGGATTTTAGATGTTTCTCGAGCAGATTCTCATGGAAACACAATCCTGGAAAGTTTGTGCTGCAGACACTGCACGAGGCTGCTTCAGACTAAGAGGTATAATGTTGACCGTAAAAATCTCCATAAAATTATGTTAATTTTATAATTTATTTTTAAACACAAAGCTTATGTTTTAGACCTAGAACTGCTTGTCTTCTGCCAAACATTCAGCAAAATGGTGGTGGATTTCTGCTTGCTATTAGAGAGAAATGACTGGCCGAGCAACGTACTTTAGGCAAAATATGGGTGACTCAAGACCAGATTCCCACCGAACACTTGAATTTCAGATGTGTTTAACAAGTAATAGCCATCTTAGCTAAGAATCTTCCAAATGTTTAGCCTAAAGAGGTTAACTGTATTTTACATGATATTTACAACAACTGAGGGGAAAAAAAAAATCGCAGCTCTTCTGCAACCTGAGAAACTTTACAGAATAATTACAGGACAGTATTTTACTGATTTTTGGCACCCTGGGTGTATTGGCATGGCTGCGTGGCTTCTGCAACCTAAAACTTTTGAAGGTAGCCTTTGTGACAGCTAATTAAATATGTGCACGTACAGTATCACATTTTAAGACATGATACCACGTAGCATTTAATAAAGGTTAACACTCTGAATTCCTGACACGATGAGTAGCAGACTGGAAGACCTGTATGTTTCAGAACATAAGCTAGGGAGCCCCTCCCCAAATTGTAAAATCATGTTGCCATTTACTGTATTTCCTTCATTGTAATACAGATTAAAAAAATTAAATCACAGTAAAATATAATATCAGCACATTTTGTGACCCAATTGCTACTCGGTTACATTTCACCGGAGACATACCCCTCTGCTGAGATAACTGATTATCCATTTGGCTTGAACTCTGTGCAAAATCCTACAGCGGGAAAGAAAAAAAAAAAAAAAGGCATCAGATTTTCAGATCTTACATCTGAGGAATTAAAACAACATTTTGAAGTCTTCACGGTCACTCAAAAATACCAGTATTTTATGAAATCTGTAAATTAACAAACTCTGGCTTGTTTGCTACATATCATAACAGAATACTGCCAGCACTTAAATTCTATAATATATACTGGATTTTTATACATTTATTTACACTTTTTGAAAAAAAAAACCAAACCAAAACAAAACCAAAAAACTTTTAATACACAACAGAAAAAACAAGGTTTTCGTGTCTTCTTAGGAAATAGTTATTATCATGACTTTTAATTTAAGGGAACTGTACTATAGCTGTGTTTCTTTAAAACAGATGGAGTTTTAGATTCACACTCCTGACTCCAAATAACGCTTTTACAAAATTCTTGAATTATCCCAATTTCACCAGCTGTGACCCAGGAGCCTGAGGTCCTGATCTCCCGAGAGTAAGTGAAGTTCTTCCAGAGAGGTGATTAACTCTGGCCAACACTGCAGCCAGCTGCGTAACCAGCTGAGGTGCAGTTAATCTCAGTGCCCAGCGCGATGTGCGATCCCTGCTGCTGTCGGACAGGATGCTGCATCCTCTGGAGTCAGGAAGGGCACCGACTTTGCTCCGAACAACGTAGGAGTAAGCAAGTCAGCTGCCCCAGTACAAAGAGGGCTTTTAGACCCTATCTTTTGTTCAAGTACTCACTGAGCAGAGATGGTATTATCTGACATAAGAGATAGAAGTTAGCAAATAATGGATACTCCTAAATGTTTTTTAATTATTCAGCACATCTAAACAGAACTAACAAAAATAAAAAGGATGATGCAATCTTCAGATGATGGAAATAAATCTGTTGGTAGGGAGGTATAACGTGGGTCATTGTAAAATCCAGCAATCATTTTCCTTTGATTTATGCTGCACACATTTAACACACTGTATTTAAGTGTTATATTCGTACACACCACCAAACTTTTACGTAAATGGGACTTTTTTTTGCATTCCCTGGCACAGGAAGAATCTCATTTTCTAGTCACAGGGAAATATTTTACAGTCTTTCCCAAACCTTCCACTGAAGCAAATGAGAGACTTGCTTGACAAGCAGCGAGTTGAAATGAAAGTGGAGAGGCAAGTCTCTTCTGTGTGTGTGGGTATCCAAGCATTCCTCGCTTCCTCACTTCCTTTCAGTATCCTGTGTGTGCGCAGCATTTGGGATTAGATTTTAAAATGGGTAAAATGCTAAAGTACCAGTGAAGTCAGCAAAGACACGACACTTTACAGCACATAAGGATCTTACATATTTTAATATAACACCTTTTTTAAAAGCCTGTGAGAATAGTATGTGGACTTGGCATCTGAGATATACCTCTAATTGGAGATCAAATTAATAACGTTGACTCTTGTAGATATACTTAAGCTTTGGTGTAGCTACTGGGGATTTAAATGCCATTGTCTCTCCTATAGCACAGAAATCAAGGTAAATAACCTTAATTATTCATATAGGGAACACTCTCCTCCACTCTTACGGTTTTGGGCTGAAAAAAACAAACTAAACTTGCTGCACTTACTTGTAATGCTTAAGTTATTTTTTGCCACTGCAACTTCTACACTGAAATCTGTAGTTTCACTATGCGAAAGTCAAAGATGAATTATAGCTTTGTATTTAACCAGAAGTTCATTACTACATGGCAAATTCTTTAATACTAAGTTCCAAACTTTTTTTTTTTAAACTGCTATGCAATTATTTTAGTATTAAAAGGATAAACAGTAGTCGCACTCAGAAGTTTGATGTTATGCGAAGACTTTTAGTAAATATTTAGTTCTTGTGCTTTCTTTCCCAAATCCGTGTGGCCTACCCTTGGACTAGCTGTAAAGCATTAGGAAAAAGAGTTCGACTAACATTTCTGTATCAACAACAGTAACTTTCAGGTGACTGATACAGAGTTACTAGACTCCTAAAAGCACATTATTTTTTAATACTAGAGTGTTTATGAAAACTACATTTATTCATTGGAAACAGTCAATAAAATGTATGGAAAACATGAGGCATGTATAAAATCTGATACATAAAGCACAGCATATAAATTTAGACAAAGGGAACAAAAATGCTGTAAATCCTTATTCAAAACAGTATTCGTAATAACCTCAGTGGCTTACTGTCAAAAACACAGATTGCAAGATTAGACGGGTAACATGTGTTCGGTGTATTTTCTGCATAAAATATATACACTTCAGTTCTCTCTGTAAATCTATTGTATGCAGTGTACAGCTGTACATTTGTATGTAAACACATTAATATACCGATTTCAGATATGCTGTATGTGCAGTAGTGTTTTAAAAATAAGTATTTTAAGAATTGTCTTGTAATAGCAGGATCTACATCCACTCTTCCTAGCACGTCCAATAACTTTAATGAAAACAGGTTTCTGCATGTGATAGCGAGAACCTGAACTACTTGGTAACCTTTTAGTGTTATAAGATGCCTCAAGTACAGGCATAATCTGTGGTTTGAAAAGAGCTGCAGAGAATCTTAAAGTACTTCAATGCTGTTTACGTGTTTTACTTAAGTCAAATGATCTCCATATACACAGCAAAGGCAAGAAAAACCGTTGCAGTTATCTTGCACACCACTGTTACGTTACTGCAGTAGCTACCTGAATGAACGTGGCGAGTAAAACACAACTCATCTCCTGCTCCAGGATGATTTTGTTCTGAGGGTTATTGTAACAAGCAGCTATTAGCGAAGGGAAGAGCACTTTGATTAAACGAGGATCACTGAAATACTGGAAAGGCAACTGGCATAGTTTTTGCAGCACTGTGGGGTGACGGCCAGATTGTACAATGATCTGAAAATACAAACATAACAAAATTAAAACATGTGATCTATCTGTTCTTCTCTTCCTGTTAACCACCAAGGGTGCTGAAGTCATGCTAAAAAAAATGAGCACGGCTGAGGATTAAATACTAAAAATAAAGCTTATAACATTTAGTCCAAATAACTTCTGTTTCAGTGTGCAAGTATTATTTTTACTGCAGAGGAACACAAAGAATATAAGGCTGTGAAACTTCTTTTTTCCTGTATCACCCAAAAAGACAGTAAGTAAATGAGAAGGGGATTAATCTGCAGGTTACAATAAAATAGATAATTTAATACCTTCATTCAAAAGACAAAGAATTATAGCGAAGGGACTATTGTAAGTTAGAGCTATGAAACAAAAAACCACAACCCCTGCCATTTACACACAGTAAGCATGTTTTTGGGGGGGGGGGGGGGAATCAAGAAAGAGATCACCAGGACTGTAAAAACCCTCCTGAAGCTCGATCATCTTTTACTAGAGTGCTCTCTGGCAATTAGAGAGGACTCTGTTTCATGGTAGATGTCTGCCACGCATTCTCAGGCACCAAAAAGAAAAGGTGATTGTAAGCTGCACAGCAAGGAGTTTCAGTAAGTAGAGACTCAGAAAGATCCTCCCATATGTATTTCTTATCTCAGTTTCTATCAGTGCCATCGACTCTAAAAGGAGAATTGTTTAGATAAATGGGACTGTTGTCATGAAGCAGGCTAAGTTTACAACTGTGTACATCTGAAGAAAAAAGGCAATGCTATTACTGGTCTCCTGCAAAGGAACCTTTCCAATTTACTTGATATTCTTATAAAATCTTTGTGATAAACTAAAAAATGCCAAAATCGGATCTGTTCCAAGTAACCTTGATTAGACAATTATAATATGAAAGAGCTGTTTGACCCAAAGTTGGCTTTTTGGCATAGGAGGAAGCTCCTATAAGGTTAGAACACTGTAAAACTTAGGGTCACGACTGTAAATTGTACTTGGAAAAACACAATTTTACAGGTACACACCCAGACAAGACTGCATTCAAATTAAAACCAGAAGGACAGAAAGAAGCAGTTGAGACCACAGGAACATAAATTACAGGGATTTACAAGTTTTCAAAGCACTTTTAACAATACCTTCAGAGCACACTCTCAGCTGATAATGCAGCTCAGTTTAAAAACAAGATCAACAAAGTAATAGTTTGCATTTTTTTTCAGTTCACCAGTAAAGACGACATTGAAAACCTTTCAAAATACTGGTAGAAATGTCTTAATGCCCTTAAAGACAGGAGGAATTTTTAAAAGTCAGCCAAATATGTGACAATTAAGCATACATTCAGACATTGTTTTGAGGAAAAAATCACTGAAGCATTTGGATGATTCTAAACTTAACTACCAGCTACAAGCCTGTAAGCAAGAGGGTGCCTTTCGAGTTTGTGATTCCTGTTTGAATTTTAAATTAACTGGAGTGGTTATTACAGAAATATATGTTTTTCTACCGTAAATTCTATAATCAGAAAAGTACTTAAAATCAATCGTAACTGTACTAAAATAACAACAATTGGTATTTCTGATCCAGGGCAGAACAACAGAACTCTTGACTTCTTTTTAATGGCCACTGTACACTTGCATGAACAGGCAGAAGAAAAGTTTTTGGGACTTTTCATTTTTCATTTCACACTTTGCTGCCTTTACCAGTTCTAAAAACACCAAGGATAATTAGTGAACTCTTGCCAAACTAACAGTGCAGATACTCAAATAGCTTCCATGGAATTATTATTTCATTATCTTTTCAACATTTTACTACTATGACGTTATTAACATTAAAGATAGGAAGGTATATACAAGGGCTGCTGATTGTTTTAATCTGGTATTTATCACATGTGGAATCAATTTAATGATTTCAGCTCATTGTACTAATGCAGCTACTAAACCTGATACACTATATTATGTACTCTGGAGGAAAAAAAAAAAAAATCATGAGTCACCCCTTACTGGAAAAAAAACCCCAAACAAACCCCTAGCAGAGCACTTATTCCTTGTTTCACTGTCAACTGGTAGAGAAAGTGAAGTCCAGCACTTGACTTAGCAGATGAACAATGAAGAAAACAAATGAAAACCTTGCCCATGACTTCTTTACGGTGGAAAAAGACTTCTCTTGACTGAACAGTCACTTGGCTTAATGATCCCAGGGAGTTTTGCAGGCCTGGAATACTCATCTTACAAAATGCTCTAATATGAGATAGAAACTCCTTACTGAAATCCAGTGCAGAAAGCTTGCTTTTCCTCCCACCACATACTGGAATCCAGACATATTTACTTAGAATTAGCTTTTCTTGTTGCTCTCTCTCTCTAGCTTGAAAGTCAGATATGCCTGTCAAACGTAACCAGATCCTAATTAAATCATCGCATTTCTGTACAGCCAAGCATTTAAGCACCTGCTTAACTTCAGAGATGTGCCTAGGTTCCATTAATATTTGCTTGTGGTTTTCTTTTTCTGAATTGAGACCTATCAAATTCATATAAGCCACATTTTTAATTTTTTTTTTTTTTTTATCCAGAGCGGGTAACTCACATTAATATTTTCTATATTTCATTAAAAATTTTTGCTTACTCTCAAAAGTTATAGATATTCATACAAATTTATTGATTTTGCCTGTACTTAGCTTAAATAAATTCCAAAGAAGATGCACCCACTTAGCTTAGCTTATTTTTGGCCCTACACAGTAAACATGAGAATAACCATCTGAAGACTGGAACTATACACAGGTAAGAGACACAGCAAATATGTTTCTGAAATGCTATTTCATGATGAATTAATGAAGTTGGTTTTTGTGCTACCAGCCAAATTCAAGACCCTGATACATTTCAGAGGTAGAGCCCCTGTTACGGAGCGTGGTGACAGGATTCAGGGTTAGCACGCCAGAAAGCGCTGGCCAATGGTACCGTCTGCTCTCAATGTAAAAGCCTGCTGAAAATGAGAGGCTAGAGCTTCTTAAACCCTTTCCTCTGCTGAACTGAAGCAACCTCTACACCGTATAAGCCGATGGTTAGCAAGGCTGCACAATATATGCCACTCTAATATCCGATTTTGTTTACGTTTAACCTTTGCTAAAAGTCACCTTTAAGAATACTATTTTCCCTGCTTGGTCTCTGTCTGAATTTCCAGCTTTTCCTATGCCACATACGCTGCGCCTACTGCATCCACACTAGCTGACTACCCAGCACAGGGACTAATGTGATGACCTGTGGGAACTTTTTACTGAGCTACACCTTTCAAGGTTGCCAATCAGTTATCTTCTGTGACTCCCACCTGTTTACAGCCTTCTGCAGGTCCTGCTAATCTGCTTAATCTCCAATAGCCAGAGGGTCAGGCACTCTCTTCTGCACTACCAGGCAATCCAGGCTCCCATGCGACTCTTTGGAAAGTGCACTCTGCACTCGCAAGTGCAATAACCAGCCTGATCTACTGTACTGGTATTTCTGAAGTTTAACGCTTTAGGAAAGTATGATTCACGATTTCTAAAGTCTCTAGATGGAAGCCATTTTTTTCCTCAAGTTTACTGGGACCAATATTCACTACATAGTATACTGCTTGGCCATTTGCTGCAATTCTTCTAGCTGTGGAAGTCTGAAGCAGTATAAAAGTCAGTCTTTCAAAACAGACTACAATGACAAAAGCCAGCAATATGCCACACAGCACTTGAGCAATAAAAAAGGACAATCAATCAAAAAAAATTAAAAGCTCCTTGTGGTATGGAACAGTAATAAAGTTGGGAGGGGAACTCATCATTTTGCTGGGAGATAAGGCTTCCCTTGTCACTTAGGTAGGGAGTCTGGCTACAGACCCGAGGTGACTGCTGGAAGGATATTCCATCCTGGATTCTGCAGTTCTTCCTTGCATTCCCCCCAGGACAGCTCCAGCAGCCTTCCTCTCCTGCCACTGCTTCCTGGCACCTTGTGAAGGAGATCTTCCCCAGACTGAAGGCCTTTCCTAGGGAACTAATAAACCACACGGACCCAAATAACTTGGGTACAATTCTCCTCTGGGTAGCAAAGGGAATGTTGCAGCTCATTTCATTTTTCTGTGAAGATCCAAGGGCCCCAAAATAACTTTCTGATGATCCTGCTGGCATGAGAATCATCAAAGTGCGACTCCTTTCCTTGCTTGCAAGGGCAGCGAGATAACTGCTGGCATACAGGGGCAACCTTCGCCTGAGAACTAGCAAGGGAAAGATGTTTTGGTGAACACCACCTAATTCTATTTACATACTGTATATACGTATATTTGTCTTTCACTTCATCTTTCTCTGTATCACTTTTATTGTGAATGAAAACTACAATTAGTTTTAAATGCATATGTATGAATTTTTGTCAAAGCAGGGTAATAAAATCTTCATAACTAATAAGATACAGATCTTCTGAATGATACAGCAATGACACAGAACATATCAGCAGTCACATGTCAAATCAGAAGTAAAATCTTACCAAGTCAATGGTTAATTTTACAAGAAAATTAAAGTAAGAATCCTCTAGCCTTTGAAACTGTATCTTCACAAGCAGGTAACTGAGTTTATAAGCACCTTGTAAGTAATAAAGAGCATTTTCACTGAGAAAACTAAAGTGTCAGCCAGAAAGTTGAAGAATGACTGTATGTAAAATATTGAACAAATATTACCCAAATTGAAGTGAACTGGTAATTCATATATTAATGTCATTCATATATTCATACTTCCTAATTAGACATGCAACGTAGATACATGCTACTAATTTTTCATGAACTACTAGTTCAGTCAAGCTGCCTTGTGAAGACTTACATATTTTTAATTACAGAGTAGCATTTTTGGTGATAATCTAGATTTTTGTTTCCAAGTTGTAATTGCACACATTTTACATATGTAAAGCATTTAAAAAAAGAGAAACTAATTGAATGTAAAACTTTGCCTGCAACCTTCCAGAGATTTAAGGAAGATTATGATCACAGATTGGTTTTCAATGGTTCTATGCATGTATGTTTAATATTGTCAGATATTTTATTACAAGTAAAAAAAAAAAAACAAAAAAACCCCACGGTTCAGTCTCAGACCAAGAGCTTTTTCACTCCTTGTGTACTACACGAGGTTAGTCCAGGATTACTGCAGAGTGGAAGCGCTGATTTTTTTAGAGCAATATTTAGTCTAGTTCTACTGATGGATTTAGGTTTTCTTGTTTCACTTGGACATTTGGAGCTCTGGAAAGGCATCATTCATGTTTCTGTCCATATATACCACAAACCCACTGGAATTATCTTTCAAAGAGGCCAATTAATTTTCTGGTCAGGAAGAACAGAAAGCCAGCAGCATGCTTTCTGTCTATGCAAAGGCAAAAAAAAAGAACTGAGGAGTGAGTATTCAACTGATTCAGAAAGACAGGTTCTCAGTGAACTAAACTGTGCTAGACCAGAGAACCATAATATTATGAATCAATTATTAACATTTACTGAAGATTATCCATACATTTAGAAAGCTACAAGACATTCATCATGTGTCTAAAATGATAATAATATTTACCATTCTATTCAATTATTTCCTCAAAGGTTGCTCCCCCCCCCCCCCCGGTAACAATTAAAAAAATCTCATCACAGTATTCCAGGTTAAAAATGAGTTGGTTTAAGCCTGGTGAGAAGCTGTTCTCCTCCGAATTGTTCGACAGTGGTCTGGTTGTCAAGTCCAAGCCTAAGCCCAAAACAGGGTACGATTTTCATCGGTCAAAGCAGCTTCCCTAGCTATCAAAGGGAGTCACTAAACAAGATGGTGCACTTGCTAGGAGACATTCGCCACATCCATTTCTGTGTGGCAAGCAACGCTGCCAACGATAATCCATTGTTCCAGGGTCCTTTAAGTCCAGGGCTGGGGGACACAGCCGGTGCTGGCTCTTGGAGACCTATGGGGTATACACGAGAGCCCTCAGCCCCAGGCTAACTCAGGAACACGGACGTGTACTTCCATCATTTTTGTTTCATTTTTGGGAGACTTGCTGAAGACTTTTCACAAACATAACTGGAAGACATGATTTAAGTGTTGCCAAATAGAAACACTGTATGTGGGTACTTTTCATAGCAGATCCTGTAACTTGAGCTCTAGTTTTCATTCTGTTGCGTTGCCCCATGATTTCCTTTATCACCAATTTCCCATTACCATTCAGGCAATGATTTTGCAAAAGCTGACATTTTACTGAAGTCACCAGTAATGCTTTTGTACACAAAGATGTACAGGTGTGTTTTCCACATGACAAATAACAGACAAGCTCACTGCAGCCTGGATACCCTCCTGCATCTCTCCTAGTAGCCACTTGGTTACTCTGCCTGCCAGCTCACATGGCCTTCCAGAAATCAACTACACAGAAATAACAGAAGATTTAAAAAAATGAGTGTCTTTAGATGTTAACTTCATCACATTGTTTGCTTATTATTTCTATTCCTTCTGCTATATCTTAGCATCACATCATGGTTTATGCTGTTAAAAAATATGCAACATAAAAATGCAGAAACTTTGAGAGCAAATCCATTGCTGGCATCAATGGCACTGCTAGGGCACCATAAATTAGAGCTGCAGGGGTAGGGGGATGTCCAGCTAAGAAAGTAGAGACAATGTCCAGCAACTCCCAGCTGCCACCTGAGCACCTGGAACTGCACATATGCTGCCAGGTCTCCCCAGCAGCAGAGGGATGCTTGCTTGGCAACACTGCAGCAGGAAGATAATGAGACTTGCGCGTGCTTTCTGTAGCCTACCAGTTTCTTTCATCCACAGAAGAAAGGAAAAATTGCTTCTTGCTGCTTTAAGAAAGCAAAAAAAGGAGAAAGACTGCCAAGGAGAGAAACTGAAATCTGTAGCCACAAAAAACCCAAATGTCAACATTTTGAACAAAACCTTACAAGTCATTTAAGTGCACCACTCTTGCGTGAACAACTCTGCACGACAATGTTGTGTTCTTCGTACTCTACAGTCAGGCTGGTGGTTTTTAGTAATTTTGACCAAGTATTAGAAGTTGTATGTAGCTCTTTTATCAAATGAAAAGTGAGATAAAGTTATAACAACATCAAGTGGATACAGGAAAATGGAGCTGAATCATAACTTTGTAAAGTTTAAAGCTTTCTGAAGCAAAACCTTCCTCAGCTCTTGGAGAGAAAAAACTGCTCATGAAATGGTGTATTCCATAGGTTCTTAGAAACAAACACAGTGATTATCACTGCGAGGTGAACTAACTTTCTAGAAAAAATCCTTCTCAATAGAATTTCCTTTTATTTTTATGAAATGAAGCATTAATGTGTGCTCTTCTACTTGACTGTGCTCTTCTGCTATAATGTATTTCATGTTCAGATGCAATTTTCTTAGAACAACTCAGACTAAAAAGCTAATGGTTCTCTACGGGGCACTCCTTCCCTTTTCCACTATCTCGTATGACCTACAGTTCCAAACTTGAACATGGCCATTATAAACATTTGGATCTTAAAATTGTACTGTTGGTATGGGAACTATTAATGTTTCTTTTCTATTTATTTGTCATTTATATAAATGTCAATTCTAATTTGTACAAACAACTAATAACTTCATTGAACAGGAACTGTGTATCTAATCTCTGCAACTACAGTATTCCATCAAACAGTTAAACCCTTTTGTTTGATGTCAGGTTATTTATAACTTTGTAGAAGAAATAAGTCTTTATATTAGTAGTCCAGAGATTCTCTTCAAAGTTAGATCTGCATTATTTCTTTGCTTCTATATAAACAGATCTCATACTGCTAGTATTTAATCACCAGAATATGTCACCACTTAGGCTCTTCTTCTGTTTTAAGGTCAAGCTCTTTTCTTTCCATTTTGCAAACTCCACTACTGGCAAGGCTCGGAGCAAAGAACGTTCTAAATTCCTCCTAACATCTATCAGGAATCAGAGCACCGTTTCCATGCAAAAACAATGTTCCAGAATGCTACATTAAAAATTAAAAATAAGAATTTTGTCTATTTGAAAAATTCCAGTGTTTATTTTCTTAACATCACATGTAAGCTTTCAGAGAAAAGATAACAGAGTTCAGAAATAACATTAGTCTTCCTATAAACCACATTATGAGCATTGTCCTTTTAGAGCTAGCTCTATGGTTTAAGCACACAGATTCAGTGGTGCTCTGTGTATACATAACAAAGAAAAAAATTGTCCGAGCAGTTTTTGTATAAACATCCTAAGCCATTTGAGCATTTAGGATAGGACAATGGCAAATACAAGCACAGTGATGCAGTAAAGATGTAAAAATGTTTATCAAAAGTGATGCTAGTAGGAAATCTAGATAAAGAAGTTCTTTATACAAAGCTCTTGAAAAAATGTCACCCAAAATGATAACTAACAAGTCACCTTAGTTATAAGATAAAAAATGAAGTATATATAGATTAAATTCAGCAATAAATAAATAATATTAAACAGATATTGTAAAAGATAAGCTCATTACAATGTGATGAAAGGAGAATGGAACCAATTCTAATACGCATTGAGGCTATTCGTCAATTTAACACATACCCAGGCTACAGGATAAAAAAGTAATCTAATGCCTGAACTAGAAAAGGTACTAAGGAAAAGCCTAACTTTAAAAATTATAGCATTTTAGCATTTTACATATTAACATAAAAATAAATGTTTAAACATGTGAGGTTGTTTTCGTGCTTAATGTTAATCATATACTTAAATACCCTGTTAAATTTAAGGGTATCATTGCTTTCTAGAAAGTGGTAAGCTTCATAGTTTCCAAAATAACATAACAGGAGATGTATATGTTTAAGTGTTGGCCTAATAATTTTTAATCAGAGGAGAGTATTATTATTTATCAAATGCATTGAGAAATACACATATTCTGTAAGCTCAAATAAAAAACCCCATCATGCCATGTCTCAAATCCCTAGGTATTATTCTGAACACTGAAATGATTAGAATTAGCCCTTGTAGGCCTGCATTATTTCTGAAGAATCACCTTCACACTTCGATAAGCTCTTCAACTTTGATGATGTACCACTTGTAAATTTAAGCTGCTGCTTTGGGCGTGATTCTCTACTCATTTACACAGATGAAGCTCAGCTGATCTGAATGAAGAATTCTTGACTTAAAGGCTAGAGAAGAAACAGGACCTTAGTCAACAGAAGTTCAAAGAGACTATTGGCAGAGGTTTCTGCCATCATCCTTGAAAACATAGCTAGTTTGGGTCAAAATCCCCAGAAGGTGTGAATAATTAAAATATTGCAGTCTAAAACACACAAAATCTTTTTGTGTGTCTCAGAGCATTTTCTCTCTTCAAAAGCAAGCATTTTCCGTCACTCTCCAAAACCCTACTCGCAAGTAAGCTATGCGGTCTTAGAATTTTTATTACTAGTACATTTTGTCTTCTGGCTTCCACAATGAACATAAAGGGTTTGTGAAAATATCTGATCATCAACTAAAAAGACTGTGAAACATTGAGCCATTGGACATGTTACAGAGCTGGCTGAGGAAAAGTTTCAAACAGAGAACAAGAAAATGTACTTTTCTGCCATGAAAAATGTGCTACAATTTACCCATTACTAAGGGGAGAGGAAGACGAGCAAGATTTTCCATAGTACTCACTTTGCAAGATTTAATGCGTTTTGTTTTTTCTTTATGTTTCAGTATCGCTTCAATCCAGTGTTACTTGAGCTGAATATGATGAAATGGGTTTGGGAGACTTCTTTGGGCCTCTTGCAGGCTCCCACCCTTAGAGCAGCATCCAAGCGCTCGGAACAACTGTCAACCGCCTGAGCCCAAAGCTGTGAACACAGAGCAGGCTGGCGTCCTCTCTGCATGGGGCCACCGATGTTGGGGACAGTCACTGTGGGTCTGCAGAGACTTGGAAACTTACAGTTTATGGGAGAAGTACAGGGAGTTCCCTCACACATGAGGCGAGACAGACAATAGCTCACAAGGCCTGATTAAATATTTGCAGGCTTTAGACTTTGTTTTAAATTTCTATGTGAAATTTAATTCTCATGAAAAGGAGAGACTGACAGGCTGGGTGGGAAGGAGGCAGAGCGAAGGCAGGCGTTGTGCAAGCTTCTGCGTCCATCTCCGCCAGCGGATCTCCACTGGCCAAACCCATAAATGTTTCAGGCCCAGGTCTTAGCTAAGAAGAAACTGCTTATTAAGCAGGATTATGCCAAACTCTGTGGTGTTTGTTCAATGTGGACAAAGGTCCACTGGGGATTAAGCTGAGACTACCAAACTCTTTTTCTTCCTGACCCAGGAATAAGATTAGAACATCACTCTCTGGAGGCGGCATTAGCCGATTGCTCGCTCTCTTCATCTCTAAGCTTTAGTGATGGACCGTATTTTAAGGTTGTTGAAAGTACTGGCTTTTATGACAGTGGGAGCTAAATTTACCCTGTGCTTACAGTTTAAAAATAAGACAATAAGATAAATCCAAGTGCATTCATTTCTCATATTAACTCCTAAACACTCTCTCTTCCCCTCCTACAGGAATCAGCCAGCCATCATGAACTGAAGCTAAATACACTTGATTTCATGTGACGTCTTTGCTCCTATTAAATTACCTTCCCCACACCCTCTCAAACCTTTTTTTGAAAGGTTTAAAGAACTAAACCCACAACCTCAACATGAAATCCATACTCCTAAAAATCCCTCCTCTGGAAAGAAACTAACAAAATCAGAATTAAGTAATTTCAGATCCTATTTACTTACAAATATGGACATTAGCTATACAGTAACTACCAATTCCTGCATCTTTACTCGTGTTGTATTTTCAAAAACTCCACCTACCCCATCAAAATTGTTCCAATAACTCCATAGCCTGAAAAGCAACATAAATAATTAAAGTTTAATGATGGCCTCTAGTAAACAACCCATATGGAAACTCTACATAATATTTTTATAACCACTCTTCCAAGTTTTCCTGTCAACTTCTGATTTTCACAATTTTTCCATTTTAAAAGTATTTTTCTTTCTTCGCGCTAACACTAGAGGAAACTGGCCATGTACTGAAACTCGATATGCACTAACACTGTCAAAAGCAGCTAAAAATAATTTCCCTACAGAATATAACTTTTAATCTAGTCACTTTGTAAGTGTCCCTTACAACCTAGCCGTACTTGTAACCATAGTTAGGATATATGTCACATACATATATATGTATGTGATACACACTTACTGTAGGATAAAGTGTACTGCTATTTTATGACAGAAGTAAGACTTGCCACATGAAAAAAATGCTAAAAAGTAAGAAAATATAACTATACACCTATCATTGAACAAAAAAAGGGAAAAGACAATCTCAGGATGAAGCCTTTCTTAGGGACTATCTACCATGCTTTCTTTGTGCTGGGCATGAAACTAAATGTGTCATAAATTTAATGATCCATTCAGAACTGTAACTGCCATATAATATTTTAACTTCTTTGAACATCTTATACCTGTGATACTGCTGTGTGACATTTTATATTTTTTTGACAGGTGAAATTCCTCTCCCAAAATATCCTGTAATCTTACTGTTCCTTATTTCTTTAACTGGAGCTAGCTGGTATGCCTGAAACATGTTTTGTGATTTCCCACATCTATATGGCAAGGATAAATTTGTAATAAGTGAATGATACTATTAAATCTAATTCCGTGTGCTTCTATTTTCAACATATGGATTATTAGACATTAACATTTTCATTATTTATAAGTTTACAATAAGAATAATGTACTGTTCTTATGGACACAAGTGTCTAGGGATAAAAGGTTTGGAGTGACAGAGAAATAAGTTAGTTAGACTCATCCAACTGGAAGACAAACTTTTGGGGATGAAATCCCTTCTTCATGGACACATGGTTTATGTATCCAAATTTTTCCAATTGCATTGGTTATTCTAAGAGAAGTTTTTCCTTCTATCTACAAACCGTAATTTTATAATTAAGTTTTTAAAAGCTGCATACACTTTTCCCTAGCTCTTTGACAGATTTTGTTTTGTGATCTAGTAATAATGTTTTAGTTCGGCAATTTAGAAGTATACAGTTCCGTATCCTACATATCCCTAAAGTTAGTGAGATTCTTCTAGAGCACTCTAAATACAGTGTGTGTCAAAACCTGAAAGAACAAAAGCTATTTTTATTTAAATAAATGCATAGCAATACAAATAAACAATACAACTTCTTTTGGAACCTGTCAGGCAAGATCCTGAGTCTGAGGATCTGATTTGTGATGACTTTTCATATGAAAAATATTCAGTAATTGCAATGACTATGGAAAGATTTTTATTCCCAATACAGCAATGTGAAAGAAGCCAAATTGTCTGTCATTCATGTTAATTTAATTACAGGACCACATTCAATTATCCAATATAATATGCAAATGAAGTGAGTTGACAGCACATGCTAATTATATTCATTATAATAATTAAATCTAACAATGAAAGGGAATAAAAATGTAATGAAATAGAAGGATATTTTTAATTAACAAGAACATTTTAATTAGAAACTGTAATCCTATAGCCTGATATAGTATGGTTGGCTTATTGAAATATTGGACATTATTTTTATTACGCAGTTTAGTTTTACATGTCTATCCTTAGTACCATGGGACCTGTTTTCGTATGTTAGTAGATTAAATGGTGGCCAAAAAAAGAGAATCAGTTTCCTTGATCATACTTCACGCAAAGCAGATGCCTAATAAAGCCGAGCTCTGCTGCAACATGATTACAGAATCCCGTCTCGTGAAACACAGGCTGTCTAACTCTGTAGTAAACAAAAGTTCACGTGCCGATACAAAACAGACAGTGCAGTTTAGGCTTGACTAATGATGTTAAAGCATTTAAAAAATTGAAGAAACACTCCTTGCTTTTTGAAATTTTCAGTTTCATAACTGATTTATTTCTTCAGTGACAGCAGCTGCCCTGAAAAAGCTTTTGTTTTATTTTTGTGAAAACAAAATACAAAAAAAAAGGAAAGGAATATTACTAATATATTATATGTGGGCAGAGTCAGCAAAATCATAGTCTTTTTAAAATAAACAGAGCAAGCACTATCAAAACACGTAGGAATGCGTTCCTTAGGAATCCATTGTCCTCATTGCTCCTTGACAGAATCACTTGGGCCTGGACCAAAAGCCAGCCGTGGTGAAAATGCTAACTGGAACCCCAGCCACTCTCTCTGCATGTATCTAGGACCCACCGCGAGGCCCCCCCTTACTTGGGGCTCCTGGAAACTGCAGTGAAATATGAATCTCAAAGCTATATGAGAGAAAATAAGTTTCCTTTTTAATTTGCCACTCAACTAAATATAGAGACTTTTACAGATAGTGTAATAAAACCAGACAAACCTATATTACATTAAATGATTGGCATATGATGCTCTTGGAAGATTTTCTTCTATGAATGTGAAATATTTAGGAAATTGCCCTTTTATTATTTTGACTGCATAGTGGTAATAATTCACTTACTTAAATCACAGTACTACTACAGAAGGTCAATGTTGAGGTTGACAGGCTGTAAAATTTCCTTTTTAGAAATCTATCTATTCTCCAAACTGGGAAACTGCAATTTTTTTGAATAATTAATGCCTTTTTTTCATTATTCCAGTATGCCATTTTGGATATTTATCTCTTGATGTGGGTAGACAAAGGAATCACAAAAAGGCACACTGAAAACTCCAAACAACTATTTGTTCTTTTTTTTTTTTTTTGAGAGAGTTGAAAGGAATGAAAACATACAAAGGTTTGTAATAAGGAATACAAATTTAAAGAGAAAAAGACTTATTTAAACTACAAACATTTCAAAGCAAATGTACATTTGACTGCAAAAATAATGTGAATCTGCTTTGAAATACATCAGTTATTGACTCCTTTAAAGTTTGTTCAAATACTAAATAAAAAAAGCTATCAGGCTCTATGGAAATTTGTTTTCATAGCTCAAGTCTGGTGTATCTATTTTTATTATGCTGTTCTTCCCAGGAGTTCAAGCGTACTATTTGAAAGCTTTCACTGTGAAACGAATTTTTTATTTTTAGTAGGACTCTGCAGATGATCAACAATGAAAGAAAAAATTGGAAGCTCATAACATAATAAAAAATTAAACCATAACTGAATGACTAGAAAGCACTTCCCTTTTCATGAAAGGCATCGTATCTTTATTGGAAATCGCAACACTAACAGCACCTGAAAATAACGACCGTAAGCAAGTTGTACTGCTTTGCCTAGTAGTAAAAGGAAAAATACTTCCTTTTACTAAAAAAACCTTCCCTGCATTTTGCAAGTACCTGAGTAAGGAACGCTTCAGTTTGTCAAAATGGTTTTTTTTAACCATAAAAACCCAAACCAGAATGCCACCTCCTCAGTTAAACACTTGGGAATATCAGAAATTACATAAAAAGTTAAGCACGTCATGACGTCTCTTGAGATAGTACCACCAAAGCAAACCACCACAGAAGACTGCTTTTAGTGTATGAAAAGTACTAACATACCGTGGTTGTTTAACCAAAGACCTAAACTTGACTCTCAGAGCTGCAGAAGCTACCTTTTAATCTTGAAAATTAACTCAGTCCGGGGGTAGATTAGTGATGGTACATGACCTCAACCCCCAGTGCACATGCTGAAGACTCGGAGACACTGAAAAATCACCAGCTGGGAAGCACGCCCACAGACAAACGCATTTTGCACATACTTAGTCTCTTGACTGCCTGCCGGCAGCCACCATAGCCAGCTGCTGCCGTGGCACGGTGCCTGCTTGCCATGGTCAGACCTTCGCCCCAGGGCATGAGCGCTAAACAGCGACAGGCACTACAGACTACTCTAACTGACATCGCTGGTAGGAAATCCCTCTTCTGCGCTATTCCTGGCACGTTTATAGTTTCAAGTCCTCCATGCAATGAATCACATCTGTTTGTACTTGTGTGCCAGAAAAGAAATTTTTAAACGGCAGAGAAAATACAACATTGTTTGCTGGCACTTCTGGATGCCAGCACGACCCGTTGTGTAGCAGTGAGAATCAGAAAATGGCAGCAATATCACACGGATTTTCAAAACGACCATATTAAAAAGTGTTGCCCACAGTCAGCTCCAGATCCTGCGTGGGATTTGGTTGCACAGGGTAGGAAGGCTGCAGGATCCTCCCTCCAGCTGTGGCCAAAGCCACAGAAACATTACTATATAATTACATTATATAATTATATAATACTTCTCACAGCATTGTCAGCTTTAAGATATTATAATGTTCCAATTATAGTCAAAACTGTAAGAACATTATCGGACAGCTTTTCTCTAAACGGTTGCTGACAAGTTGCAACACATCTTTCTTCTGCTCGTCAGCTTAACTGAGGGCACTAAGCTCCTCATCCTGAACTCCTACCCCAAAAGTGGAACAAAAACAGGAACCAGGTGTTACAAATATGGAGAGAGTAACTTCACAAAATACAGCACTCAACTGAGTCATACCACAGATGAAGGCACCATGACGCAGGTTCTACGTACCCAGAATCTGGTTCACATACTCAAAAATAAAGAGCTAGTGCCAACATCTGCCCTGCCCAATACACCCTGAGATGCTACATATAAGCTGAAGAAACTCAGAGATTTTTAAGACTAAAATATTTGACACATTTTTGAAGTGGACAACAATCAAGGAAGCTCAATGGGAATTTTCACTGTTTGTTCGACAGAGTATTTGGTTTATTACTAAAAAGATTCAAGGAAAAGGCTGGCTTAAACTTAAATGAGTGCTCTGGTTACCAGGGAGATGGCTACATTGGCATCTGAGGACATGTCTTCATGGCAGACTAGCTTAGTTGGCTTTAAAAGGGTTTAACCTCGATACCACAGCCATCTGATCAAATAGACATGAAGTTAACTTGGAATTAAAAATATCAGTTGCTAAGTATATCTTGGCAGCGAGTAAGGCTACTTAAAAATCAGTGCAATGTCAGCATCATTGTCTGCATAAGAACATGGAGTTTGCTTATGGCCACATAAAATTAATGTTTTTGTGTTAAGATGCAACTTCAGCTTCTCTTTTGAAAATGTATATATTTGCGCTCACAGGAATTCCAAGCGCTTCAGCAATACTGTTGAGGGGATTAGTTTTCTTGAGGGATCCATGACTAAATGTGCCCTTGATAACTTCTGATCCCATTTTCCATTTGCCTTACCTGATTATCTGTGTTGTTTACAGTAAAATAGCCCACACAAATAATGACTTCGTGTAGCAATCCTTCACAGGTATGCTGGGAACAGTACCACAGCAGAGAGCTGATAATATGCCGGAATGCAAGGGACAGTCCTTCAGCACCCACAATAGACTGAAAAAAAGGCCAAGAAACAGAAATTACAGTCTAGCAGCGTGTTACAGAAATTGTGTGAGTTACATATACATCAGTTGCACCCTTTTATTTTTTCTGCAAAGCATAGGGTATGGTTGTTGCGATGACTTTGGAGGAGGACAGAATCAGCTCTCTTCTTTCAGTAACTTATTGTTTACAACTGGACTATAACATTAAAAGCCACAAAACCAAGAATAAATTCCAATTTTAAAGGGACACTGTAAAAATTGGATTCTGCTTAGTTGACATTCAGTGTAGCATTAGGTTGACCACTTCATTTGACATACATTACATGTTCCAGGAAAACTTAATGCTAATAATATTTCTTAGTAATAAGCAAAAGAAACCAAACCATCTTCATTTCTGCAGAAGAGCAAAATGCATTTCTCATTAATAACTGCGCTCTGAATGGAATACAAAGATTAATAACAAATAATGACTTTTCAAACATTAAAAGAAGTTAGAAACATCCAAAAGGAGAGAACACTCAGCTGCAAAGCTTCTTGGGATGTTTTTTAAAAGTAGGCAAATTGCTGTAACATGGAGATTCAGAATTAGATTTTATCTGTGCAGCCTACAGCCTCTATTTAATAAACATGTCAAACAGACAGAACGACACAAGGTCAAAGGGGAAAAACTAAAGCACAAGGAATGAGCATGACAGTCTACTAACTCTAATGAAACAGCAATGCAGGCCTGTGAGAAAATCTCTCTCATTTGAGAGTTTTCTTCATTTTATACCTCGTAGCCTGTGTTAAGTACATATACATAAATCCCAGTCTGTAGTATAGTTTAGTTTTAGCATACTCCAAATCTACCAGCTAAAGTAGAATGCTTGACAATTAAAACAGACTCAGCTGTGGATATTTTCTATCTTGAACCTCAAGCATTATGGTAAGTTAGTGTATTTTCAAAATTTAACGCACAATACAGCCACCATTTACTGCTTTACATCATGTAAATGCCATGTTCTTAGGCCCACCCTTATTTAATTAGTGCTATCCACGCATGCTGTGACCTAGCACTCTGGGTTTAACCTTCCCTGATAACAACAGGTCAAAGGGCACCTGAGTTTGTGTATAAAAGTTAAACTAATTTTTCAAGGAAACTATGCTTCCTTTTTAGCCAGAATTAATATCAGCTCAGGATCCTGCGTCATTTCTCACTACCATCTTTCCATTGTTTAGACTGTCAAATTAAATGAAATATATACCCATAAGCCATCTGTGCTAATACAAACTCTAGAATACCAGACCTCTTCTGTTAATCAAAAAACCCTATTCTATAGTCCTACTATTACGTGGTAAAACTATTCCTTAGAGATAATTATCAGAGAGTACATAAACTACGCTTTTTCCCCTCTGCTGTTTGCTAGCCTGCTATAGACCACAAGGTCAGAATGGACAGCAAACTGCCTCAGATGTATGTTGATTTTTTAACATTACAGAAACAAATCACATTAATACATTGAAAGGGATAGCTGCTGAGACTACACAAGTGTGTCTGTCCATCACAAACAATACTATGCCTAAAATTCAGTAAGACAGCTAAGTGGATACTTCCTGAGCCAAGCCCTGCATAGAGGAAGTGAATTAAATAATTCACACTGGTTAGTTTTCTACCACTCTTTAGGCAATCATTACTATCTTGCACCATTTTATGTAGAACAAACTGATGCAGATAGTGGGATTTGGGAATTAACGCTCATGGTTTGTTATAAATGCTCAGATACAATGGTAGTTGGTAGAGGGGTAAACACAGACAGTGTAAGTAGAAGCCTGCATTTTAAAAATTAATAGCGGTTTCTTGAGATATCGGGGAACAGCCCTTCAGCCAGTGCGATTCGCGATAGCTCCCCTACAAGCTGTAACTGTCCCAATTCAGGTCTTACCCTCTGGTATATACCTGTAATATCTACAGCAACAAATAAACATCCAGTCTCAAACCAAGAGGTACCGAACAAACTGTAGAACTACTTTGATACACCTTGATTTACAGAAAGAAAAGGGAGTTAATGGTGTGTGTAAGAGTTGTTTTACATGAAACTCCAATAAATACACTGTTTCTGTGCCCTATAAAAAAAACTCTGACTGGACTGGATCCTGCAACTGCATCTATACAGATCAATGTTGCCACATGCAAATTGCTTGTTGCTGTTATTAGAGATGCTAAATGTACTAAAAATCAAAGTCAAGAAATACGAACTGAAGGAGACTTATACCCTTACACTAAATTCTTTACTCATGCAAAGCTTGCGCTGAGTTTAATGTATTTCAGATGGAGTGTGTGGTACAACTTACATACAAATTACATATTAAATGCAACAGAAACCTGTTCTGATGAATTGTGTAAGATTGATGCTGCTAAAGGTGTTTTGCAAAGCAATGCTTTTTGACAGGTGTTTTATATTAACACAACAGCTTTGTCAATTTATCTGAGAAATACACTAGTATTTGTATTTTCTTTGTATGGCAAATGATTCATTTACACTAGAAATCTGTTCACAGAAGAAGGTTAAGAAAAGACCTTCTCAAGACTCAAAATGTGATCTTTTTGGATTTTTTTTGTGAACAAAAATTATTAGACGTTAAATTTCCAATTTTTGGTCAATAAAATTTTACTTGGATTAAAAAAATTAATATCAAGTGATTTTCAGTTTCAGTTGTACAATCTTAAAGCAAGTAGCCACTGAAAACACTGACAAATGTAAATTGTGGTTATAATATAAGCAAGTCCTTTCACATTGGAAAAACTGTTGTTTCGTGCTTTTGACCAAGATTTTTTTTACATTTTTGGGGCTTATTAAATATAAAAAGTACTACGTTAAAAGTGATGTTTTTTGAATAGATAAGTCATGGATTGGATTCAGCATTTCATGTATTCTAAATTTTCACTTTTTGATTAAATTCATTAGCCATAGCTATATGGTGGAAACAACAACAGTTACCAATTTTATGTGTGAAGAAAACCTAAACATTTAATCATGAAAGTTCCTTCAATAACTCAGATCTTAAAGACAAAACTTAGTCCAAAAGTATATACAATAATTAACATTTTCACACTAAGCAAAAGTTTCAAAACATCTGTTACCTGAAAGGCAGGCAGATCAAGAACAGCAAAACTATTGAAGAAACGTAAACTCTGAATGGCAACCTGGATTGTGTTTGCTGCATAGCTGTCTTTAGGACTTGCTGTGTTTGGATCTGAAATTGTCCCGTGGAAAAGAACACAGTACAGCATATGCAAGACTCCAACCAGATCCGTAGACTGAAGAACTGCTGTTAGTCCTGTGGGGTCCTGGCGTGTATTGTCAAATATGTTCCAAGATCTGTCAAAGAAACATTAAGCCGTCTGAGGAGGAGACCAGCACTCAGCCAGAACACTTGCCCACGACGCAGTATTTCTAATAAGCCAAAAGTTAGAAATGCGGTAAGCTGTTAGAAAGGAAAAAACCTGATGTCTAGTGTGTCAAGAAACCACAACATTTCCAGAAAATACTTTCAATAATCCAGGCACTGTCTCATGCTCTCTTTAATTGCAGTGCAGCTGTATCTTTAAATATATTTCTCCACATACGGGTGTCTTTACTCCCAAAATGGGTTCACGACACCAGCATGAGACCGTGCAGAAAATTCGACACCTTTAAAGTTGGAAGCCTGGAGGAGCTTTAGGGGCTCCATGCAAGCTCTGTCTCAGGTCAGTAGCCTACACCCATCTTTCTTTCTTGCAACAGCAGCCAGCAGAGGTGGGAGAACTCCCTGGAGCCTCTCACTGCCTCAGTGATGGGCTGCAGGCACTGGAACAAACTGCCTACCTAAGTAGCAAACTAAGTTACTAGGACCAGATGATCTTAATCAAATAGTTCTGCAGGAATTTAAGAATGAAGTGGTTGAGCAGTTAACAAAACACACTACTACTTATTTCAGTCAGACGTTATTATGGGAGACTGTACGGTAGCAAAGCACAAACAAGTATGAAACGCTCGAGACAAACCAGCGCAGCTTGTACAAATGGAAACTAGGTTTCTTTGTTATCTTTTGGGTAGGCACATAAAACAACGGAGAAGGTTTTTGGCTATCTAGGATATCAGAACAGGCAGGCAAATAACTCGGGATGCCCTTTCCATTCTCACATCCAAACTCTCAAAAGCACTTAACATAATCCCTCCATGATTTGTACTATTCATGTTCTTTCACATTATTAATAATCCAGAAGATGATGCAGGACAGTCCCTACTAAGGAAGACTAAGATTATTTAACTTCCAGAGCAGTGACAACGTGTGGAAGGCAGGTAAATATAAAATAAAGCACAAAAATAATTCGGCAAGTTTTATATACTCTGAGTTCTAATTCAAACCCATCATGTAAATCACCTGAACTTCATTACAGAAATACATTTAGTCTATATTGGCAATCAAAGGAAACACTAAAATACTAAGATACAGTGAACAGTAACACTGAAAATATGTTACATCAAAACCTGGTCTTTACCTTATCTACCACGTTTCCATCTTAAGAAAAAAAAAGAACAAAGAAAAAAAGAAATAAGTGCCAATATCAAAGATTGAGTCTATATGTTACTCTTTTTTATAATTAAAGGAAGATATGACAGGTGATATGAGAAGATGTTATAAAAGGGCAAATTAGATGAGGGCATCTTTCCCCTTTTATAACAAGTAAAAACAAAGGAAATGGGAAAGTAGTGGAGACAAGAACCACTTCCTAAAACAATCCACAACTCTGAACACCTCAGTTTAACACAGAAAAGACTGGACACTCAGAGGGCTGAGAATATTCCTGTTGACCAGAATCAGTAAGGAGCTTTTCCTTGACTAGAATGGCTCTAAATGATCTTTTCAGTATCTGCATTAGAAGCACCCTGCACCACCTCTTACACACATTGCTCCGCTCCAGTGAAGTTTCCAACACAGAGCCTAGGTAGGCTGACTAATCCTGCTTTTTATGATACAGACACTTCTCTTCAATGGAGCAACTAAACCACGAGTTCAGCAACTACCAAGTTCTGGCAATCATCATCATCATCTTCTGTCATTTTCACTTTTTCTAGTGAAGCAAAAAGAGCAGGTAAGAAAGCACCACCTCACCCAAACCCAATGTCTATCAATGAGAATTTCTATTTGTAACAGCACACCATTGTTTCCTTGGACCAAAGAAAAAGAGAGAGAAACAGGCAGAGCAGGATAACAAACCTGCGTTCTCCATGTCCCAAAGGAAGCCCTGGTACTGGGCTAACTTCAAATATACCTTAAATATTTTAAGAGAAGAAGGAACAACTGTTACATGAAACACCATCTTTCCAGTTATAATAGCAAAGCTATTATAGTATCATAGATACTGAAAGCTAGTATCTATGCATTTTGTTGTGGATACGATTCTTCTGTAAGGTATCATGAGTGGGCACTAAAAACATGAGCAACACCTGGTTGCTTCAGACAGCAAGGCTGATAACCAGGTCTTTCAAACTCCCGTTGCGCCCCTGAGCAGGGACCGCTTAGCAGCTGGGTGGGGACAGTGTGCACAGCTACTGCAAGGAGGCTGAAATGCTGCAGGTGAAGGAGGGACCATTTAGGAGGCACAGGATGGTTATTTTAGCACCCAAGCTATGAAGTATCTCTGCACAGCCTCTGAGGGGTCTTCTCGCAGCCCGGAGCCCAGATGAATACGACAGGACAGTATGTGGGTTGTACACAACTGACTCTACTAGCACCCATCTGCTTCCATCACTATCTGCTCACATCTTTACATTTAGAAAGCAGTTGCTCAGATGACTCACTTCTGCTTTTTATCAGTTAGATCACACTTGTAAGGAATGATCTTATCTGAAATTAACATTTATGGGTACCATTTCTTTCCAAGTTATTTCTATTTATAGTCCGTGAGTGTTCAAACCTACTGAAAAAGCTTTTAAGTACAGCATCCTCTGCTGCTACCTCAAGGATTAATGTCCCGGTCCTATTTCAGCAATACCTATTGTCCTGGTTTCAGCTGGCACAGAGTTAATTGTCTTCCTAGTAGCTGGTACAGTGCTATCTTTTGAGTTCAGTAGGAGAAGCATGTTGATAACACTGATGTTTTCAGTTGTTGCTAAGTAATGTTTAGTCTCAAGTCAAGGATTTTTCAGCTTCTCATGCCCAGCCAGCGAGAAAGCTGGAGGGACACAAGAAGTTGGGACGGGACACAGTGAGGGCAGCTGACCCAAAGTGGCCAAGGGGGTATTCCATACCATGTGACATCACATCTAGTATATAAACTGGGGGGACTGAGGGTGGGGGGATCGCTGCTCAGGGACTAACTGGGTGTCGATCGGCAGGTGGTGAGCAACTGCACTGTGCATCATTTGTATATTCCAATCCTTTTATCATTACTGCTGTCACTTTATTAGTGTTATCATTATCATTACTAGTTTCTTCTTTTTATATTCTATTAAACCGTTCTTATCTCAACCCATGAGTTTTACTTCTTTTCCCGATTTTCTGCCCCATCCCACTGGGTGGAGGGGGACTGAGTGAGCGGCTGCGTGGTGCTTAGTTGCTGGCTGGGGTTAAACCACAACACCTATGCTGCACAAAAAGCACACAAGATTGCATAATTACTTCACAAATCTTTGAAAGAAGCAATCAGATCTTTAGGTGAGACACAGTAAGAACAAAAGCAACGTAGCTGTGCCTATTTTCCAGTACCTGTGTTGTTACACAAGTGACTCCATTACCACCAGTCACCACTGGACCTCCAACTCTGCAAGTTAGCAGTCAGCCATCTGTAAAGAGTCAGCTGAAGACAAACATGTCTGACTTTATTGTACAGGTTCCAAAACCAGCACGTTTGTTTAATACTGTGGTAGCCAAGTGAACACCTAACAATCCTTAAAGAAAATGTGCCACAAACCCAGCCGTGACAGTGCTTCAGAAGACCACCGGCGTAGGATTCTCTCAAAATACATGTAATAACATGCCAAAGACAAGCTGAAGTACATTAAAAAGATGATTAAAATTATGATTTGATGCCACTTACCTGCCGTAAAAGAACCACCACAAACATTCAGCTGGTGATTTGTAACACTCATAACGACCCTAACATTTACTCCATAAAGAATAAAAAAAGTGGGAAAAATACTAGAGCTCGAAATGTGTTTTGGGTGGGGCTACGTGGCACAACAATTTATGGCATTACTTTCGTTTTCCTACACCTGGAATCCGTGCCCAAAATCTTGATTTTGAAGCTCTGTGGTCTTTAAGTGAGTGTGTTTGAATGGAGTCAGCAGAGACACTTCCTGAACCATCACGTGGCCTTGCCAGCTGTGCCTTTACGCAGATTCCTGCTGCATAGTTTCAAGTCCTGTTGGCACGTGAATCTGGCTGCAAGTGAGGAACGAACGTGGATGGCTGCAAAAGGAGGGTGAGCTAACAGCTCTGGGACCACCATTTTTACAACCCTGCTTTGCGTGTCTGTGGACGCCTTAGTATTCCTCACTTTAAAATACCTCCTGATGTCCAATTATTTGTTTTGCAGTATGCAGTAGCCAAAATGTGCTGTCACTTAACTACACTCAGGTAACTAGAATGTTTATTTCCACAGTATCACATGAAAGCACAGCTCCTTTTGCCAACCCGTATTTCTTAATTTCAATCTTAGCTTTTTCAACAGGACAAAACAGAAAAAAACCACTCATGGTGAAATGATAACCCCAAATTAATTACTGTGTATGATATCTCACAGAATTTTTTGCGACTATATACAATGAGAAGATTGACCAATTTTACCAAAGGTTAAAGTTAGCTTGCTTTCAACTCTCACTCCATCATTATTTTTAAACAATTCCATATGAAAAAGCTTACATTGCTGGATGAAATCCTTTTACCATTTTGTGCTGCTCTGAAGCAGTGAATGAATCAAAATATACATAAAAAAGTCAATTGTAAAATAACTCAAAATGCACGCATTATTTTTTTCACAGAAAAGACCAGGAATTTTAAAGTTATACCACAGGACAAAGCTGTTAAAAAAAAATCTCACTGTTAGAAATGTTTATTTTTGATGTTGCCTGTATTACAGTTAATGTGTATATAAATGGGCCACTGGCTCCTGTTGGTTTTAACTGTCAGTTATAATCACTTTAAGCCTAAATGTTTACAATAAAAAGGTAAAAGACGTTATTCATACTGGTTGTGGGCTTTAAAGTAGAAAAAATGTATATGGGAAGTTGGAAAATAAAGCATGAACCTTTGCATATACTGCATTGAGTGATTTTGCTCAAGCCTGTACAACAGTGGATTTCATACATTTAGCAGATTTTTAGTCCACCTCAAAGGTAAGCCCAGTGAAAATCCGGTGCTAACTGTCAGGACACAGACTGAAGTAAATGCCCATAAAAACCCTAACAGCATAAGATGACAACGTCATACAAGAAACCTAGGTTTTATGTAACTGAAGTTAAGAGAGGAGATTCCTATAGATGTACCTCCTTTTAATTCTCCTATTTAAAGAAGCTTACTGTGTCTGTAGCAGCTGCCAAAGTAAAATAGTCAGTATTGGACAAAACCCCTTCAATTAATCACTGAAGGGAAGCGAGACTTACCAGATTTTTTACATTGGCTTATATAGCTGGGAAAACTGATTGGCTTTCAAACTTTACCATGTCTCTATATTTAACACAGAAAAACAGGCAAATATTTATATTACAGTCAAACAACCTGCAGGATCTTAAAAAGAAAAGTTTAATGAAATGCAGGGAATTTTCATTATGGGTTGCCATTACGATTTTCAGCTTCTGCCATCAAGGAGTCTCAGGAATTGGTACAGGGTTTATGACTAAAAAAAAGGTTAAGAATTTTAAAATGTGGATATATCCATCACAGGAAAGAAAGATACTAAACAGTGGTACTTCACTGCTTAAAATATACCACTATTTATTAAAAACAGGAATTCAATACAGCTTGATGAGAAACAGCATACTCTGTGGAACAAGTATAAAACTACAATTTCTCCAAGCTTCAATATAAGCAAACTGTTTATATCTGAAAATATATTGTTTTAAAAACTGAGCTAACAAGCAGACAAGCCTCTCTTAAGGGTATACATTATAATGTTTGTATATTTGAAATATATACTCCTGATTAAAAACATGGAGCCAAATGGAAACATGAGTTTTCAAAAGGCTTAGAGTATAATCTGGGGTTTTTTGTTGGTTTTGGGTTTTTTTATTATTAGGATTTAAAAACTATCATGTGTACTTTTTGCTTCTAAATTATTTTATTTAGAAAGAGATCTCAAAATGAAGAGGCAAAATAATAAAAAAAGAAGTATAAAGAAGTATTTAGCACCCATCAGACCTTGTTATAATTCACACTGTCAAGCTAGGAATCACAGTACTGTGTAAAAGCAATGATTTGAAACTATTTAGTAATTTCAAGAACAAGTTTTAGTTAGTTTACAGTACTTGCTGGATCTGCTGTCCCTTGGAAGTGGGAGAAGCACAACCAGCGTTCAGGCAGACTTGCATCTGATTCGCCATCCAACAGCTGAAACAGACGTTATCTTAATTACTGTAATAAAACTGAAAACAAACCAGCGTACTTCCTTGCGTATCTGTGACATGACAGTCACTATTTTCCTGGATCAAACCCTATATATCTGCAGCTTTCTGCCACTACAGCTTGTAATCCGCAACTTCATTAGCTGTTGACACAAATTTACATGTATTCCACTGCTGTTTTGAAATAACATATAACAGTAACAATTTACTGTTCTGCTATGACATTCTACTTTCCTAGATTAACGAGGGAGCTTCCAGACATTTCTTATATCAAGAAAATGGCAAAATTTTGAAAAAGTTGATGTCTCAAGAGGCTACGTAATTTGAGGGACTATTATTTGCAATATTCTCCTTATGCAAAACTCACTTACCTCCTTGTGTCTGTGTTATTGCTAGTCCACTGTACTGCTCTTAGGGAGAACATTCTTCCTTAGTGATTAACCCTTACACTGCACTACTCCTGATAGTTTCCTCCTGCTGTTTGCATTAACTCTGTAGTTAGTATGAATTTCTTCATTCATACTAATGGGCAAAAGCAAAATAAGGCATTAACAGTAGTCCTCCACGGAGTAACAACTAAACTTCATGGACAGAAATCTTAGTTCCAAAGACTTATAGGGAAAAAAAGGATACAGATTTGATGACCACTGGGCAGTACAGGAAAAGATCCTTGCTATGCTGACGAAGGACTTGCTGTAGATTTTCTTACTTAAGTCTTCACTCCTGCTTTTAGGGAAGACTGAGTTGGGGCAGCATGGCCTAATTTTTATTAATGCTCCTTGCATTCCATGCCTGCTCACTGTTTTCTGTCTTGTGTTTACAAGCCAAGCATACTCCATATGTGTATTCAGGACTCAAGGGCTCAATATAGGCCTTCTATCTCTCATAGTTACAATAATAAACTCTGGAAAACAAGGCTATCATCCTGAACATTGCTACTGGACATCTGGAATTGGACACAAATTGCAAGAGAGATTTATATGGCTATATAAACCACTGTTATTCTGCATAAAGTCTATTTAATATTTTGCTTTATTTCAGGTTAATAAAAATGTCTCTGTTTTCAATTCTGGCTACTGTTACTCTTAATGGTGAGCGAAAAACAGTTAAGCATTATCATAGCCACAACTTTCAAGCCTAAGTATCAAACGTCAGGTTCATCTTTTGCTCAGCAAACATAGATGGCTCAATATTCAGACATGCTGCATTTTATGATTTCTCACTACATACAATAAGGGACAATACCCTATCTTCAGCTCTTATACACCTTTTTTTTTTTTTTTAAACTCATCAGGGAGAAAGGAGCTTTCACCTCCATTGCTAGCAATGGATGCAACACAGCATGAGAAAAATGGGACTTTCAGTTGGAGGTCTCAAGTCACCCTCACATATTCTCACTATGTAACAGATGAGGGTATAAAAATTATCAAAACAAGGTTCACATAGGGTTACAAGTTATTAATGTTTTCAACAAATCATCTTTCATACACATTACACACTGTTTGGAAAACGTGTTATTACATCCACAGCAAAACTTCAATTAGAAGAATCAATCTAGCATTTATTAGCCAGTACCAAAAATGATCATTTGAGAAGTAAGATCAATATAAAAGTTAAATCTTTTTAAAGACCTAGACCATTAATGAAAAGAAAATCCCTCTCTCATACTAAGATATGTTTATGACACATGTTCAGAATGGATTCCCTCATTTCAATAACTTTTTATGATGCTAAAATTGAGAATCCTCCAATTTATGTTTCTACATTAGCAAGACCTTCCTTTATTGTATCTAACTCCATGATTCTCGACTTTTTTTTCCAAGTCTACCACGGGAATAAAAAAGTATCTTAGTTTATGTCTTAAAATTTTATCATCTACATTATCAACCATAGACCTCATTTAATACTTAATGCTGAGATACATATATGATACACTTTGAGGCTATTCTCTAATAATCATTACTGTTGTGACATCTTGCCTGATGTAGAGGTACGTGCAGGGAGGTACTTGACTGAGATCTCTTCCCTGCCTATAAAATTGTTTTCCATGAAGTAACTGCCCAGTTAAACAGTGGGTATCAATTCAGGGCTTAGATTAGAAACATTCCACTAAGTTTGGGAGTTTTATGAAACGTTCTTGTGAGGAAGACAGGAAAGTCTAGATTGACAGCTCTTACTACATCAGAGCTCCAGAAATGGCCTAACATACTTTGTACCCACAGGACAGAATCTCTTAATAGTTTAAAACTTAAAGAGCGTTTAACTTCTGGCCCTCTGGGAATATCGCAGATTACAGTTGCAGTAAAGTTCGTAACAGCCTGGTGGTATCTGAAAGCAAAGGAGGAGGGTCACGCAGCACTTGGCTGTTTCTGGCTCATAAAGGATTTCATTGTTGCAGGCACTGTGGATGGTTGGAGAGCCCTGAGGTGGTCCCCGGTGTGTTAGCCGCGCAGCGTCTACTGTCCTATCAGCTTCCCACTATGCCACTCAGTGGTGCACCACGCAAAGATCTGCACACAGCTTAAAGAGCACTGCATAAAAATACTGTAAAGCATTTAATATGGAATGACAACTTTTTACATGACAAATAACAGCCTGAAATAGTTCTATCAGAAAAAACAATTTTGCGCCCCCCGCTGTCACTAATTGAGGAGCATAAATTAGTTCCCAACCCGGAAACATTCTATATAGGAGGTTATATCAAAAGAACAATTCAAAATTGCTCTTGCAACAATGGTGAAAGCCTGATATTGTTTTGGCAAAACTTCTTTTCACGCTACAGTGTCAGAGCACTGGTAGTACTTGCTAGACTTTTTTTCCTCTCAGTAACAACTTCAAAAGTTTTATGATCAGAACGGTTAGTTACTCTGATGTACAGAGAAGTGTAATATGGGATGTTTGTTTGGTGCTCAAACATTTATCAACAGAATTGGAGAATGAGAAACGCCGGATTCTGACTGAATAGGCTGCACTGCCTCCTACTATTATTTACCACGAATGAAAGAGGCACCTGTATTTCTCACAAAGAGAGGCCACCTTTTGTGCTGCAGATCATGTATCACACAACATGTATTACTGTATCGTGACATATTTAAGAATTCAATAAATTTGAGCTGTTTCTGCCACCTTAATCTGTGTTTGGCAATACCTTTTTCCATTTAAATCACCTTGAATACTAAGGACTTCTGTAACGTGACAGAATTACACTCTGCATTCACTTCTTACATGAAAGCGGGCTCAGCTGATGAAGACACTTAATTTAAACTGCCCTTCTAATCAGTTACACCAAAGCTTTTGATCTAAAAGTGAAAGACAACAGTTTTGAAATCTCCAAGTTCATTCCTCTCATTTCTTTTCACGCTCAAATGAACAATTCAATCTGGGAATCAAGAACAAACAGCACCTTTGGATAAAACCCAATGTGTTGCTATTATGTGCAGGTAGTAAGATCAGATACTTCTTGGTGTAACTGTGAAGAAAAACGCTCAAACCTCTGAAATTGTTCTTCTGCTACAAAGGACAGATGTTCTTGAAGGAAGTACTTGCACAGTGCTGTATTATTTTGGGGTGCAAAGATCTCTATTATGCGAGTGAAACATGCGCCTGCTTCAGAAATTGTAAATATTATATTACTCACTCTTGAGCTAGAACTATTATTTCACTAAGAGAAGGGTGATTTTTATTGGGTTTTTTTAGTATGCATTTGACTTTTGGCAGCGCTGTCCTGGAATGTAAATGCCAAGTTGGCAGCTTTCAGAAAGGGAAATGTCAGTAAGTTGGGATGGTCTCTTTGGGCTCATATTTCTTGCAGTTCTTTTTCCATGGGCCTGTGTCCCTAGGTTACCAGCAACAGCTCTTAGCTACAGCTTTGTTTCTTATTTTATGTTTTATTAACTCTGTTTTTTCTGCCCCAGCATCATTTTACCCTTCAGGAATTCACTGTAAAGTTCTGTCAGCCTTGTCTTTTCCTGAAATGTATAACAGTCTAATGGTGGTAGGTTCTAGTATGTGCACCCCAAAGCTCTGAAATTTTGACTCTCACAGTGTCAGGCTGTCCTAAGCTGTAGATTATAGAAGTCCAGATTTGCTGGCAGACACATACCTCATGCTTACTCCCCACAACCCTGGTTAGGTTACGATAACAAACATTTTGCATCAGAAAATTCCCTGACAAATCTAGTAATACTTTTATTTATAAAAAATGTAATTCCCTTACTGACAGTGGTATTTTAAAGAACAGGAGCTGAATTAGGCTGCTCTAGAGACAAATCAATTAAGAGCTGATTTTAGCTGATAATAAAATACCTCTGGAAGTCCTTAGGACTGGACACTTAAAATTAGCGGTGATAAAACCCTCTCTGTAATGATGAGTAAAGGAGATAAAGTTTGCAATTCTGATAAATGACTTACAAGAATCAAGACTCAGTGCAGGTAACTAATTACAGTTCAATGGGAAAAAGGGTGAGCAGACTGAATTTCCTGTACTGTTTCTTTACTGGTTATTACTGTGTGACTAAGAACAGTTCTGTCTAACAGCCTCATCAGAACGCTCGCTTCCATGAACACAGTGTTGGCACAGAGTTACAAAGGCTGCTGCTTGATGAACATATTAGAGATGACAGACCAAGTGCACCTACCTTCCATTGACAGCAAAACACAGTTGACATATTCCATGCAACACTGCTGTGGCATTTTGTAGAAAAGTTGCTATTTTGGGATTCTCCTCAACAGGGCCTTGAATGGAGAGGAAACAGCAGCACAGCTTGTCTATCAATCCTATGTTCACCACATAACTAGAAACAGAGGGAAAACCATATTAAAAAAAATAGTCCCATGCCAGTTTTGGTAACTTTGCAATGGAAGTAATTTCTGCTTCTCTACTATCAAACCATACAAAATGCAGGTTGTGATTACTTAAAATACTCTTTCTGAAAAGGTTCAATAAAACAATTCAAATTACAATGACTTCAGATCTGGCTCTCTGCAACTATCAGTAGTTTTTGTTAAGAGATCTGTCTGTTGTAGGTTAATTTGTATTATACTGTACAAGAAAGATGAGTGTAGATGTTTATTTTACCATACTCCTAGAAGGACAATGGAATTTTGCCATAGTTAAAAGATTTATAATAATCTTGATGGCTCTGCAACAGCACGATTTCTTTTTAGCATGAAGAGATAAACTTTGTAGAACACACTAATTCAAGACGACAATGATGTTACCCAGATAATGTTTTATTGCAATACGTGTATGATAACAACTACTGCCCAGTTGTTGGTTTGTTTGGGTTTTTTTTTCCCTTTTTAAAATATATGCAACAGTTAAGAGACTAATAGAACAAGCAGGTAACAACCTTCTACCATCAGTACAGAAGGATCAGGATCAGAAAGCCTCCTCAGGAGCTCAACCAAAACTCAACGCAGAGAAGACCATGCTAGTGACTTTTTTTTTCTTTTAAACTGAAAACTCCTCTTTTTTTTTCATTATCAGAGTATATCAGATCATCATTGCTGATCATCAGATCACTACAGCTGAAATTTCTTCTTTGAATTTCTAATAGCTTGGAAACCGACACCAAAAAATTTGCTGTTCGTCCTTGTACCAAGATCTCTCTGTCCACACCAGGTTCTCTCATACTTTGATCAGTATCAACTCCACTTAAACTGCACACAAAGATTTTTTTTTTTCCATGTCACTTTGCTGATATCACCTAACTTCATGCACTTTCTTTTTCTACCACAAACATTCAGCTTCTCAGACTTTACTCCGTCTCAACCGTTCGTTCTGCTGACTTATGTGAGATCAACTTCCTTTGTGGAGACAAATATCCCGCTGCAATCACCTCCTTCTCTTTCCCCTCTAATTTTCTTTGTATTTTCCTTCACTCTTATCGAGTGGGAGAAACTGCTTGTCAAAATCAGAAGAACTGCTGTGCCTCCACCTGACTTAATAGACATGGGGAACCAATTACTTTCAGACACCATCAACTGATTCACTGTTTTTACACTGATAGTCTACACTAAACCATCCTGCTACTAATACTACTCCATCCTACCAGCTGTTCTGTCTACTTGCTCATCAAGTCCATTTGTTAGAGAGTGCCTCTTAGAGCGTAGGGTCCTTGAAATGGTACACACCATGGGCTGTATATTTCCATAATGTCAAGACCACCCTGACTTGACTAAGTACGGAACAATATTAAATAATATTGATTCTACTAAATAAGTAATACTGATTTGATAACGCTTGTCACAGGAGCTGCAGAAGTATTTATTAAAAATAACTATTCCCTCACATGTCTTACAATCTGATTTTGAAAAAACAGGGATTTTTTTAAGATTAGGGTATAAAACCTCCACACTTTTCAGACAGTGTTGTTGCTCAATGACTAATCTCTCTTCAGGGCTAGAAGCTAGACTTTCTGCCAAAGTTGACTCTGCTGACACAAACCTTTTGGAAGCAAACAAAGTAATTAAGAAAAAAAATACACTGGATATAAAGCAAGAAGTCTAACTGCAGCATGAAAGATTTTTAAAGCTGCTGAAGTATAGCAGTTAAAAACACAAAGATGCACAGAAGTTTTTAATTGCACACTCATTGCTCTGGTAAGTTTGTTCTATTTAGCAACATGAAAGGTTACCAGCATTAGGTTTCTTGCAGATTTTGATCTAAGCAATCCACCTCATCATACAGGTGATAAGTGAGCTCTCCTGTATTAGCAGAATAATTCCAGGAACAGAGCTGGGTGTTAGATACATCACAGTCACAGAGAAATGCTGAGTGCTAGAAATCTCTCTGTGAAATAGGAGGGGAGAGAAAAAACTAAATAAAATACAGCTAACACTGAGAGATGATTACTCACAAAAAAGGCACAACCATTCTCATCAATATTCTCCTCCTTTTTCCCTAGGAACATCTCTACAGTCCGACTGACACCTGCAAAACATGTTCATTGTTCCCCTTCCTTTACACCCACACCTGGACACAAAGCGGCTGCTCTTTTGGCAGAGAAGAAATGGATGAGAGTTTTCAGTCTACTGGGACTATTCTTTAATGGCATCCGGAGACAATGAGAAGACACATGAAACACTCCCTTCCTTGAAGAATTGAGCATACAGACAAGCGGAATGTCAAAGCTCTCTAATCTATCCATCTCCCAGTCTTTTTACCCATGGTAGCATAGTTCAAATAATTTAGCTACCCTTTTGATACCCAGACAGTGTGTAGATAATTGTTGTTTATGCATCAGGTCTAGTAGCCCCAAATAGGGGGAAAAAAAAAAAAAAAAAAAATTCAACTTTCCTCTTTCTTCCCCCATCTTCCTAAAACTCTCATTTAATCAGCTCCCCAAGGACATATGATACAACGACCTGGAGGCGAAAGATTCTCATTAATAACAGAATTTGTCTGTTTTTGACTAGTTTAAAATGCCCTCTCTGTTTTTTTCCTAATTACGCTATTACCTTGTCATCGTGCCTTTCATTCTCCATTTATAACCAGATCCCCTAAAGTGCCTCAGGTGAGGGACCTAGTTGGATTCTCATGTATCTTCTTATCTTAAGGGTATGCCTGTGCTTGGCCCAGTCAGTGTCAGATGTCTGTTCAGCACAAATATCAATAAGCAGACCTCCCACCCTCCCATTCATAAATGGGGAGAATACAACATCCTGAAATTTCACACTCTTTCTAAACCTGTTTGGGGAGAAGGCAAGTTACATGAGAACAATAAAGTTTTAGAGGTCACTGGTATCTGTGACAACTATTTGTTTTGCTTTCCTCCTCCAGCTGTCTTTTTTGTACCCACCAGTATCATACCAGACTTTGAAAAGTCTGAAGATAGTCAGTATGACACATATTCAGTAGCATATCTCAGACTTTTATTTCTTCAGAGGGCTGAAGTATTGATGACTATTTATATAATTTACTAGTGAAACTATACACTTTTAGCAAGTCTAATATATTGTTGGATATATATTAGTTTTATATCTATATAATATATTAAATATACATTAATTACATATATTCATATATTCAGGTTCAAGTATTTTTACCAAAGAATTAAAATGTTTCAAGTAAAAATGAGCAAAACAACGTATTCTCTTTTACTTGACTGTTACAACTCACTGAGTTAGTTTGATTCAAATTTTGCTCAAGAAATATACTTAGAAAATTGCTATTAAAATACAGCTACATTATAAAAGTTGAAATCAGATTATAAGAATTATTGGGTAACCTTTATAATTGAAAGTATGTATTTTATGGCAAGCTTATATGAATGCATGTATGATATGCAGGACCACACCGGCAATGGGCATACACAGTTGGCATAGAGAATTGAGAGAAAACAATGATAATATGGAAGCTGACTCCTATGCAATTAGGAGATGAAGCTGACGGAAAGGACACAAAAACCAAGCCCCAAATTAAAAGACTTGGTTTTCTGTATTTCTGTGTCTGCAGCTTTTTGAAGACCATTTTTGTTTATTTCAATAGTCTTCTTGACTACACATACAAACTATTCTTGCTAAGTTAAGAGTTAAAGCAGTTTGTTCCTTTCTTAAATCATTGCAATTTTCTTTCTTTGTAGTAAAGAAGGTTTAGAGAAGTTTCTTAATTTTTTTTAACCTGATTAGATCTTGGACTCTGCTGTTGAAGGCTTCCACTTGTGAGGATTTACTTTTCACTTCCTGTAATATCTTCAGTGCAGTAGAGTGGTTGTTTCCATCTGGGAAGCTGGAGATTAGACATCTGAAAATCACAGCAGTTATCCTCAGAAGTCCTGTTGTTAAACCTTCAAATACCTGCTTATTTGCACTTCTGCCTGAAGTAGTATTATGGTCATCGGGAACACTAACCTAAGTAAAGAAAAAAAAAAAGAAAAAACAACCAGAATTCAGTAAAAATAGTCAAGGTTTGTAGATAAAACACTTAGAAAGTTGCACATGTGTACACCAAAAATAATAATAAAGTAACATATTCTAGAGTGCTGATGGACATTAAAACATTTCAGATACAGGAAAAGGTCCATACCCCTTATGCAGATAATAAAGCCAAAACAGAATAAATCAAGTCAAAACAGCGTTTAGTGTATGAGAACTGAAGGAAGCCTTATAGCAGCAGAGTACTTCATTAGTACGATTGTGGTGTTCTTATGCACACACAGGAATTTTGATGAGTCACTAGCAAAAAAAATGACTTTTTTTTTTAAACTTGACTGCAAATAAACAAACTACTGAGACGGTTCATTTTGACTACTACATCGTGTTACCACAAAGACATA
This sequence comes from Harpia harpyja, assembly GCF_026419915.1. NCBI lineage: Eukaryota > Metazoa > Chordata > Aves > Accipitriformes > Accipitridae > Harpia > Harpia harpyja. The sequence continues at coordinate 36,315,824 of NC_068953.1, forward strand.
TTAAATGTCTAGGATACACAAAGCATTCAGTAACATAGAGGAAAGATAGCTATTTTCTGTGGAAGAAATAGCATTAACTGTTGTATGGTAATCCCCTACCTGACTTTGGAAAAACACAATGTACCATCAGAAAGCTACTCAACAGTCATAAACAAACACCCCTACAAAAGTGAGTATTTTGAAAGGCAAGAGTTCTTGTGACACAGCAGATACAGTTGTGGCTCTTCACAGAAAAAGACAATACACTTTGCCGGCAACAGGAATGATCTTTGCAGTGAGAACTTGCTCCCTCATAGCAAAAAACCAAACAAAAATATCCTGAAGTAAGTGTCATTCCAAAGTATTTTATGTGGAATTTTAATGTTAGAAAAATTACAGAATTTTTTACCACAAAAAGTGAGACTGATTGTGATAAAACTCAAACCATAACTAAGAAAAAAAATAAATGTATCTGGAACAGTACCAGTTTGCCCTTAGGAAACAGCATACTGAAACAGCATCTGAGCAGTAGGTTTAGACAACCCACAGGAAAGCCACAGGAGGTGCCATCTGGTAACAGTGGCAAAGGACGCTGGGGAATACAAAATTTTTCCAATCTATGAGGAGGTATTCAGTTGTGCTGCTGAGCTTCTGCATAACTGAATTCAGAACAAATTATATGACTTGCAGAGGTACACAAAGAGGGTAGTATAGAGCTGTTTTAAGGCAGTGAAAGAAGGCAACCTTCACTGAATCGAGACATATGATTTACAGATGTTCCCCTTCACACCTGAAAAAGCCTGCGAGAGAATTACCTTTTCCTAGTTAAGTGTCAGAACTTCGCAGTCGAGCAGTTTACTACTAAAGCTAACCCAAAGCAGCTAAGTATTTCAAAGAGCTAAGTACTCCTCAAAGGCAAGAATACTCTTAAGGGAAGGCTCCATGGTTTTTTTTGATTCACATTTCTCTTATCCATCTTTTTTTCAAAAAGAAAGAGAACTGCTAAAACTTCTGAAGTCTACAAAAATGAAGAGAGTCCCGATTTTGTAAAAAATGAAAGGCTGTTGAAGTAGAAATTTCTCCCAGGGAGGGAGGCATATAAAAAAAAACCCCTATGCTGACCAAATCTGATTAGAAGAATCAAACACCTCTCCCTCCTCCCCCCCAAAAAACCCCAACCAACTGAACACAAAAAACAACTAAGGAATTATCTGAGAAGACAGAAAAGTTGCACAAATTCTGGGGCACAAACTGACATACTGGAACATCATAAAGGATGACATGAATAATATGGTTCTAAAAGATGCAATGGGAAATGCTTTTCACCCACAAATCTCAAATTAGGCATGGAGAAAGTCTGAGCACTTTATGGATACCTTCATATTTTAACTATTAAGGACAGCAGGAAAAACATGTCCCATGAATAAGGCCTGAACATCTCAATATAAAACATCACTTGATGACCACTGCACTGGTCCATCACATGTCAGTCACTTGTCAATCATGTCAGAAGCACAACATGCAGTTCTCTCTGAACAGACCTCAGAGGAACAGAATCCAATTTTTCTAAATCATTAAATTAGAGCCCACTCCTAAAAAAGGCAGTGAAGTTGAGATGTACAACACACAAACCTGAAGACAAATCTATATGCAGGACACAGATCTGGAAGGAAATCTTCCTGAAGAGTACAATTTTTTAAAAATACTGTATTTTATTTTTTCATTTCTGCAGTCCAAGATAATTTAACCAGCTGAAATTCTGCCCTATTATGATCAAACAGTAAGTGAAGTGTGTGTGGAAGTCCTGCAGTTTTACAGGCAGAATATTGGCAGCACAGACGCATCAATCAAGACATGGGACTCCAAGGTACGTTCACTGTGCTTAATGCTGCTGGACTCCACGTACCAATAGACCTCTGTGGAGGCACTTTTATGAGACAGCTTGAGGCTTTCAACACTGTAATTAGTGATCAATATTGGCTGAAATTTTATTTTCATTCCAGATTAAAATCATTTACACTTGGTATATGCAAGTGAGGTCACAGAAAATCGTTCCTCCCTGTATAGGTATCAGGAGGGATTTGGTAACACTCGGTGACAAAGAACAACATGCACATTTCTTTATTATTCATTAGCTCTGAGCCTTGTGTTGGTACTTAAAACTCATTGTAATAGCCTGTTTCTGGTGATGAGCCAAGTGAGCAAGTGAGAAGTCTTTAGCTGCTTATTCAAGTTCAATAGGAAAAATAGTATTATGTTGCTCCAGTAACTTCTGTTGATTAAAATAATTCATACCTAATGATTCCAATTGCCTACTGAAACGGATGGATTAAGCTTTGCAATGTATAAATCAACTTAAATGTGGTGACTTTGTACTAAGAACACCAAGTTTTAAAAATTGCTAACAAATGCTACTCACTGCTTTTTCACTCAAGATAAAAAATTATATATAACTTATTTCTTAAAAGATTTAATAATATTTTGTAGTAGAGCCTTCCATTTGCTGTAATGAACAGTACTATAAACAGATAATGTCTATTTTTGTCTTCTAGTTGAATGTACATATAAGAACTGTATTTTCTAAGTATATAGCCCTTAGCTACACAAGTTCATGCTTTAATATAAAACTGTTCTTCCTAATTTGTAAAATAAATAGATCTGGCAGTCTTAATACAATCATTTATTGCAGAGCTGATTTTTCACATTTGATTTTTGCGGAAAGTGTGTGTGTGTATTAAAACAAAGCAAGACCAAATGTGTTTTTATACTGTGTATGTCAAAGAGGAGATAGAAGGAAATACTGTTTTACAGAAAATGGGTAAATTTGAACTTAATTCCTACCTTTAATATTTTCCGTTTATACAAACTCAAATGTGTGACAAAAGATCAGCTCTTTTACCGCAGAAGTAATTAATGGCATAGTGTGAAAATATGTTGAGATTTATGTTCAAAATTAATTGGGGTCCTTGCAAAAGTGATGTATTACTTCGCTTGTTGACAATTCTATCAAGCAAGGGGGTAGGAAATCTTAACATTTAATAGTGTAATTATGAAAGCTTTCAAGCTCTGGTTTCTTTGTGTTGATTACACAAGGAGTTAATGATATTCAGAGAAACTGTGTTTACTGAACATGGGCTTTAGATGAGTAAATGTTAAAACATACCACTTTTTTATTTCTGAGGTTTAACAGTTTAACTAACACAAATCTACAGGTACAATTACACACTTAAACTGACTTGTCAAGTAATTGGTATAAAACATTTTTAAATCACAAAGGAAAATCAGGAAAAATGTAACTATTGTTCAATTACTTGACACATCCAACATCTCAACGCTATTTTAGCATTTATGGTGACTGCCTATGCTGGGCCTACATCAAGACTCCTACTTTCTTTAAATCAGTTCTTGAACCAGAACGCTCTGATGACCGGATTCTCAGCTCCAGTACAGTCTCCATGAAACTGTCAAGCCATTCAGCAGAGAATTCCCCTTGTGTAGGGATTCCCTTGCTTCTGCAGAGCTGCTGTAAGCTCTTCAGCTCTGCCCAACATCTAGGACTTAATCCTGCAAGATGCTGAACAATATGGCCCCAATCCAGTAAAGCACTTAGGCAAACATTTAATATAGCTGAAAATGTTACTCCACTCTGACTCATGCCACCAAAAGTACCTCTGCATATCAGAGCACATTTTTTTTCTGTGCTAACAAAAAAAAAACCAAACCCAAACAGTTTCCAGTTAGCAACGTAGAGCTCTGTCACTGAAAACTCAATTATGTTTTTGTCTCGTAAAAAGCATAATCCTTCACAGCCATCAAGAATTTTAAATATAGAGCTGCTAAACCTAAATGGAAAACCTTCAAACCTTTTGAAGCACCCCATCTCTGCTCATTTGGTCACTTATGTTGTATTCTTCTCCCATTAACAGTGGTGATTTTGTGCTTTTTGCATGTGTAAATCACTGGGCTTGCCTCAAAAACACTCTGGAAAACATATACTTTCAAAACAGTATCTATAGGATGTCAGACTTTCTATGTAGTAACTAGCAAACTAAAGAAATGGAAACGGCCCAGGAAGTCTATGGGCTTAAGATGGTGCAGATGAAGGTTCCACTTTTTAAATTCCCTACCCCTAAATACTTTAATATGTCATTATTTCTCCTACCCCAGCCCTATTTTCAAGATTTACTACAGGATTAACACACTGGCTTCCTACTGAAGCAAATAAACAAAATGTAAGTTTTTGGTCTTTTAAAAGTTACATTATTAAAAAGAGAGAAAAAGACATGAAGTTTCTGTGCTTTTTTACATTGCCAACACTGACTGAATTGCATTAGAAATGACCCAATCCACAGAGCTGACACCTAACTGAGGTACTTTTTGGCCAACCTGAATACTTCTAGGTGCTGGTCTTCAGGTCTCCAACTAGTCCTGAAACCAGAGGGAGAGCAGGTTTTTTAGATCTCTTAGTGACCTGGAGGGTAGAAACTCCCCACATGGCCTCGTTGCTAGGGGCTAGGAGTACTGTCAGTGCCACAACGGCTGAACACCATTTCAAAATGGACCAGAACAGCTGAAAAGCATGTATTGCCTTTGATTTTACAATTCTTGTCATAATCAGTGCAAACAAATATGAAGCTGCCTTACTTGTTGCAGTACAGAAGATTTAAAAAACTGACCACAAACGGCTAGAAACTAGCAGCGGGGATAGGATGTATACTGTCATTTGGAAGCATCCAAACTAAATCGCAGCACATTCCAGTGAAGAAATGGTGCAGAAAAATCACTTCACTGTGACTAGATAGCCAGATTAACTTAAATCATAGTGACCCAGTTTGAAATTTTCAAAATTTCAACCAGAGTTATAAATGGCAACCAACTCTGGCAAGTCAGACTGCTGGAGAGAGACTGGCAAGACTTTTCTTTTTTTGCTTTTCAATTCTGAAATCAAACCTGTATGTTGCAAGTTTACATAAAATTATCTACTTAAAGTAATAAAAATAATCTGATTCTAGCCTTTAGCAATTAATCTTAAACAGAAAGAAAAACAGTCTAAAAATTTTATTGCACATGCAGGATATTAGCAATAATGCACATGAATAAATGAAGTGCATAGTGGTGACTATCTCAAGCTAGTCATTTGCAATTCTATGTAGTATCCAATTCAAAAATGAAACAAGAAAGAATCCATGTAATTTTGCATATTTATGTGAACAAAGAAATATAACAACAAAAATGTCTCAATTTCTAATTCTTAATTAGTACTGATTTGTGTTATGCTTTAACTGGTAAAAGCAGGTATGCTATGATGGGAAAGATGTGACTGAATGAACAAAATCCTTCTAAGAATTTTTACTGGACAAGGTGGTCTTGTCCAACTTGTTGTTCTCAAAAGCTTTTTGAAATTTCCCTTTGATCTATCTGAGAACATATAGCAGAAAACAAGCTGTCGTGCTTTTCTTATCGTGAAATCATAAAAGGACAGACATCCAAAAAAAACCCCCCAAACCCCAATCTATTTACAAAACATAAAATTATTTACAAATGCAGGCACAGATATGTATGGTTTATATATATACAGCTTTTTCAGATATCTTCATGGAAGAGTATACGACAGCTGTCACTTGACTAGAAAAAAAAACCCCCAAAATAAAAAACCATCCTTACATGCTCCACGTAATTAATTGTTTCTCTCAGTGTGAAACCTTCCAAAATATACAATTAGAAAAGTTCTCACTATTTCGCAACTATCTTCTAGGTACAGAAGACAAAGCAGAGCAGAGATAGCAGTCTGTAGATAAATGAAGTTACAACTCTAGCACAAGACTTCTATGAATGTAGGTGGGAAGGTTTGATCCATTAACCATTAAAATCAGGAAACACACTACTACTAACCTCAACAGACACCGACTTAGGCATTACCTAAGCTAAGGAGACTAAGAAAGGTAAAATGGTAAGTAAAGTCTACAGAAGGTTTCCTACCACTCTGTTTAGGCATGAGATAAAAGAAGGTCTAAACAGCACACTTTTAACAATTAACTTGGGCAGGCTGGATGTCACAAAAAAAAAAAAAAAAAGAAATACAGTCTATTTGTTATTCTACCATTTCCCACTGGTACCCCAGCTTTCATTGGAAAAAAAAAAAATTTAGTTATTTTTTAATAATTTTTCACGTAATATTTTGAAGAGAAAAATGTTACAGCAGTGTAAACAAAAATGAACATTTTGTCACCAGTGAGAAGTGATTGTTTTAAATTTTATTCTTTAAAATGTATAGCTTTGAGTTTTAGCAAAAGTGAAGCAGACATTGCATTCGATTGATGAATAAAAACAAAAATAAACCCACATTAAATTGGTTGGAAGTAAGGTTCATACTGGCTGTATTCAAGAATACATTTAAAGGTTTCTCAAAACTGGATTATTTCTGTTTCTGCATTCAGCAAATATTGCCATACTTGTTTAATAATTTGTTAAAACCTTGCAAATATATGTTCTCATGTATTACTCCTGGTATTACTTGGGGTTTATTTTCCAACACCAAGTGGAAATACACACAACACTGGCAAAGGCAGCATCATACAGCTCACCAAACTAGAATACTGGAGGCAATTAAATTCTTTGGAGGGGTGTCTTTTAATATTTTGGTATTCAGAGCTTGATCAAATTTAAAAAGTGCTCTCCATTTGTCCATTTCTTTTTCGTAAAAAAGAGAAATTAAAACTTGATCTGATTTATTATATTTCCAAGAGAGAAAAATCAGCATTAGAAAAGCAGCACTGTATTTATTTTTTTGTACTTAAATAGGTACTTCATGGACCTACGAAGATATCCTAGTTTAAGGGCCAATTTTGCCTGAAGAGAACATAAGAGACTTTATGCATAGGAAAGAAAAGTCCACTGTGGATCATGGGAAACATTAAGCTTTAATTACAGTTTTGCTGCAATTCAAGGATAGTATTTGGCAACAGACTGAAAACAGCTCTAAGCGTAGTAAATTTTTCTTATGTAGTATCTCCGATCTCTAGGTGGCCAACATTTCCTAAGAAATACCCTCTGTATTTCTTCAGGAAAAGTGCGGGTTGTTCACACAGCGCTGCACTGAGAAAAGGGAAGGCGTTTGGCATCAGAATGGATCTTGTCACTTGTGAAGTGCTGAAGGATTTCATCTCTTGTGTAATTACCCATGGAGCCTGTGCGCTGGCTTGCTCTGCGGAGAGCCAGCAATGTTGTGACTGGGCCAGCACAATACATGCACCTTTCACTAAGTATATTTGAAATCTAATACCTGGAATCCTCTTGGAAAGATTTGGTGAAGAACAATGAGCTGGCAGCTACTTAGCAGAGAATGCACAAGTTGCATTCAGGTTTTCTTTGTGTCAAGGACCTTCGGACTATCTTTTTAAAGTGTTCATCAACAGTCCTATGGCTTGTTGATTCTAACACTGTCATTTAAATTATTTAAAGTATGTACATAACTTTTCAATTAACAAACTGCTTGGCTCATGAAAATACATACACACATTTCTAAGTAGAAAACCAAGACTAAATATCTTATGATGAGCAGGTCACTATGAATTAAAAATGAGTTTTCAAATAAAATATTTAATGACATTTCAAATTAAATGCAACATTGGAAAATTAAAACTTTCACAGTTAAAGAGTCCTGCTATTTAAGCACTTCAGCAAATCAAAGTACAGCGACTTATTGACCTGACTTACATTCCTGATACCAAAACACGTTAGAATCACACATAATATTCTATACTTTAAATATTACTACAGGGTGAATTAAAGACAACAACCTCAGAAAACATTAAAGATAGAACATTGTCCACTCACGAGAGTTCCTGGTATGCATGCTTTTGCAGAATTTATTAGCAGAAGCAAGTATACCCATTTGTATGGAAGTATAGTAGATACAGTTACCAAATACATACAACAAAAGAATCTTACTCTTTTGAACCTTTAGTCTCATATATCTCCTGGTGTTCTTATACTCTAAATACTCTAATATGTTTGTGAAGCACACAAACATTTCTAAATTAAAATAGCTATTTTACATACCGTAAACTGGTGTATCAACAGGTCCATTAGAAAAGTGATCTTATTACTAAAAAGAACGTAGGTGCAGTTTTCTGCACAATTACTGCAGGTGAGGCTGTAAGCATTTACTGTATTGCAGAGGGACCTAAAAAATCAGAAGGAAAGAAAAATAAAAATAAGAATTTTACTTCTTCACTAAATCAAAAGCAAATAAATGGAAGCACATCACAAAACCACCTTTCAGCAATACATATTCGTTCTCTTGAACTTGGGATTCCAAACAGAACTAAAAATTTACATGAAATCAATTAAATAATCAGTAACTTCAAAACAGTAAAGCCATACTTATCAGAAGTCATGCACTGTATGGCTACTGGACTCTTCCATATTCAAAACTCGTAACAGAACTTACACAGACTATCAGCTAATTTCATAATCTGGATATGTAATATTCTTTTCTTGTGGCTTATAGTTATATCACACAAGTAATTTGGGTCTAAGGTCCGCTTCCTAGCACAACCTTCAAGAAAAAAAAACCTGTATGAAGTAATTCACAGTATACCGGGACCAGCTTCAGCAACAGGCTATTGCATAGCGCCTGTGAACTAATCAAGGAACGGAGAGGATCAAGTAATTTGCACTGAGCAAGCAAAACTGCACAAGTGAAATTCCTGTCCAAAAACTTCTTCTGACATATTGTGAACCACTACTGTACAGAGCCTTTAACCATTAGCGTATAACTACAATAGCATCAACTGACCTACACCTGTGGCTGGCAGGAAGAGGTTACAGGTTTGCAACAGTAAGAACAGAAAATCATAAGCACAATGAGTCACAGAAAGCTCCAGATGTACAAAACATGCCCAATTATTCTTTGCATCATGTGCAGTAATTTCCATCTGCTCCAATTATAGTGCTCTTCTCAAAACAGGATTTGCAGGGAAGCTGGGACCAGTCCTATAGAATATACTCACAGAGAAGATAAATCTGATCACAGATAATACTATTTCAGAATAAACACAAAATTCATTTCTTGAACTTTGCTTACTACAAAAGCTATCACTGTTACTATACAAATGCGCACATAGCCACACAACACAAATGAATCAAATATATACAGTAATAAAGATGGCTAGAAATTCAAGTTGTCTAAAGTAAACCAAAAGGAAAAGAACTTTTACTTTGTTGTTGGTTTTTTTTTTTTTTTAACACGTGAAAAAATGTGACTAAGTTCAAATAAGCTCCACAGAAGAAAATAAATTGTAAGCACTGTCAAACGGTCATACAAAAGTGGGACTGCAACGAACAACAAGTTATCATACAGAAATCATCAAAGCTGGTATTTAACATAACAAGCTGCAGACTAATTCAACATACTTACAAAGAGAGACTTGAGTTTTACGCTTTATTTTTCTCCTAAAATATTTTTTGAAACAACAAAGTTATTTACATAATAAGGAAGGCTGCTTTACTGATTGCTGTGTTCATTGCTGTGGCATCTGATTACTTAGCATCGCTCCCCAGAATTGAAATCAAAGCATCTTATATACATCCATTGTATTTCTCAAGCCAAGAAAAGCTGGAAATGCTCAGAGGCCAGAAAATTTAGAGTAAATTTTTTTTCATTTGTATTTCTGGATTGTCTTTTCTTCAGCTGGAGAAATAATTCTGAATTTTAAAAAGTAACATTACCTTGCTTGGTTTGATCTGTAAAAAAATAAAGAACATTCATACCTTTCCTTCATTAATATTCTGAGCATCACCGTATTACCAGTTATATTAATTTTACTCTACTGGTAATTAATTTTACTCTACTGCCTAATTGAATCAGTTTCAATCTGCAGTTCACATGACATGAGAACAATATTAAAATATTATTTGTTGATCAAAGGCAGGTTCATTTTCACCTATTTCACCTAATTTTTACCCTACAAGGATAACACCTACACGTAATTCAAGTAGCATGCTTCACATGCATTTTTTAAAACCTCCCTTGCAACAGGATTCTCTTTTCCTATCCTGACTGTATAAAGGTATTTATTTCACTTTCCTCAGTAATGCCGAAAAAAATTTTCATTAGGCACCTACTTCTACTTTTCATGTAAGATTATTGCCCGGTGTAGGTGTGTTTACAGGGAGAGAGAGATATGAAGCTATATTGGTAGTTTCTATTTTCAGTTGAGAAGATGCTTTAAATCAGCATCTGTCATTTTAACAGCTATTCTAAAATAAAGATTAATTCTATTTAAATATAAACATTATAATTTACCCAAAGTGTCAAATATGAACTTGGTAGGCTAACTTATTATTTTGACAGCATTTCAGAGTTTCTGAGGTGATTAAGTTAATTCATGCAATAATGTTTTTTGATACATGGGATTCCTAACTCCCAAGAGGATCATTTATTTTACATTTGAAAACACAAAACCTTTCCACTTTATATATAGAACAAATTCCATGGTAATAATGCATCATGTTTTTGTATTTCCCAACTGAATCTCATGTCAGAAAGAGTACTTGCATTTTCAGAGACTCAAATAATGCATTTGAAAAGGTGGTGTAAGCAAATGGATGTCAAATTAATTTTTCACAAGAATAAAGAGGGTTCTTTTAATTGATAACATACGTTTGCTAACTATGGTTCGTCTAAATACATTCTAATCACAGCACACTCTGAACTATGATTCAGTTCCACAATTTTTTTTTTAATTCAAAATTGGAAGTGTCAAGCACAGAAGCCATCCCCAGGTGGTTCGCGGTGTTAAATGGCAGATTAAAGACAGCACGACTAATTTCTTTACTTTAATCTTATTAAGGGAACAACAGCTGTCAACTGTCACCATTTCTGCACAAGGCCTCTGAGACAAGCAGAGTGCTGTGAATGTCAAGCCAGAACTTACTTTAACCACCAGTTAAACTCTCTGGGATGAAAAACTCAATACATTTCTTACCATTTTTTTCCCTGTTGGAAGCTCTAGCTGCTCTTAATTCCAAAACTTTTATCTCAAGAGATATCAAAATCAGTTGAAATAGTAAAGTATGAGCCTCATGTAAAGCAGCTGTTTATTGATTACTGATGTTGCTCTAAACTTTGTATCACACCCGCAAATCAGCTTTAAAGCTATGTTAGACAGCATGTATACTCAAACCACACAGTAAGTGCCCTCTGATGTAAGGCTTTCCTCTAGAGTAAATCCAATTATAAAAACACTCATTATGGTACACAAACGTTGATCCAAAAAAGAAATGGGTCTTTAAACTAGACAAAAATATGCATCTGTGTGTTATATTTATTTTACATGAGTACAAAGAAATAGGAAGAGGATTCATTTTAATCAACATTTTCAAGCTAGATCTCAACAGTTTATATGTATGTATGTCATTTTCTTTTATGCTAGCACATCTTCACTCTCCTCAATTTGCCTGATATAAACAAGTTGACAAACTAACTTTTATTCAAAATACTGAGGCAGCAACAGTATCCAACCATGCAAAACTAATCCACCATAGTGCACCAGGATATGTAGGCGAGAACTCGCAACTGTTGCTTTATAAAAATCAGGGCGTGATCAACATATAACAATTAGCCTGTTTCAAGTGTAAAGCTTTTTCACATTACTTTCAACTTCTGAAGATTATAAATGAATGTACTTTGACTATCAATGAAGAAAATAACCCAAATAGCTCAATTTGGCAATAAAATAATACAAAACTAAACATTATCAAATTTAGGATGTGTTGATTCAGTAGCAAACTGCTCATTTTTAACCAGTTTGCATATTGTGCAGCACTCTGATGGGGAAAGAGAGTGATCAGTATTGGTATTTAAAAGCTGAGTTGAGAAGAAGTGGGAGGTGAGCTATTACTGAAAACGGTGCACAGAATGGCTGTAGAGTGGAATGGTTGAAGAAGCACCAAGGTAAGAATATGGATTGAAACAACAACAACAACAACTTGATTTTAAGGTAAAAATACCAATTTTAACTCTTGAAGACTATACAGGCCCTCATACTTCACTCATGGGGCCTATTACACAACCAGGAACCCTCCAAGATTCATAATCAATTACCCTTTTGTCTGTGTTTTACATTATTTAAGGATATCCAATTAAAAAATGGACTCCAGCTGAAGTCTAGTCTCCAATTAATAGAGAGAAGACAAAACTCAGCATCAATTCTCTTTCAAGATCGGAGTTTCATTCTGAAATGTTACTGTACTTATGAATAAACTCTTGAATAACAACTGATGATCAAACAATTAATTTACCCCAACATTTACAGGTGTGATAGAATTTGAAAATCTTCTACAGAAATACTCCAGTCCCTGGCTTATCAATTGTTTCATTGCGAGATCTGGCTCTCAATCCAAAAGTTTCGTAACGCTTCACAGAGCTCCTTTTGACAATAAAACTAGTTCCTGTATCACACAGGAGGGCAAGATTACTTTATTCTTGGGCTCTGAGAGATTGAAATCCAGCTCTGAGACACACAGCAAGAATACATCATGGAAAGAGACAGATGCTGCAGGTTTCAGATGTTGAACTTGCACAGTGCTCATTCTCTTTAGGGTATCTTTATGTCCTTGTACCAACTGCTAGTTTTCAATGAATGTCTCTCTAGAGGGGATAACCTTACAAGAAAATAAGAAAGCTCGTTTTGTACTTTCTGTAAAAAAAACTGTGGACAATCCTATAGAACTGCATGAACAGTAACAGCGCAGCTTAAGAAATGTATGCTCATAAAACCAAGTAAAAATTACAAACAACAAGCTATAAAACCAGTTCTCAGCTCAAAATAGCTCTTACTGAAAAAAGTAATTTGTATCAATGCCATCCATAATATTATGCAGGCACTATTTTCTGCTTTTTATGCATACAATTATGGTTTGGGCTTTTTTACCCTGATAATATTTGCTTTAAATAAATGATACAAGAAACTGTACGAATAGAGAAGATACATCATAATAAACCAGACTTTAATCATGTCTTAACTTGTAACAAAAGTCCTCCTTTGTTCCTCATACGACTGCTGCTTGTTTCTATATAAAACACTGGTCACCCAAGGAACTCAAAGTATTTCACAAACGTTAATTAAACAAACCCTACAAACCTCATTTGTTAGCAGACTTGTTACAGTTTTCAAGGCCAGTAACATGTCATGGCACAAAGGGGATAAATGATTTGCCCATAGCAAATATGCAAGGCAACACAGGGGATGAGACTCATCTTCTGGTCTTGATCTTAAGTCATTCAATTGTTTTGCTGTGCAGCTCCCATTTGCTTTTCAGTAGAAGCGTAAGAAAAATACCATAAGACTCTGAAAACTCTTGAAATTCTGCTGAATAGGTCTTATTTTGTGGAGAACTGAACAAATCCAGGAAAATTACAAAATGCTACTTTAAGAAATAATGCGGCTGGACACTAATTTGTATGTTAACACCAATAATAAAACTTACTATAATCCACTGCTTTCTCTTTTCCTTTTTCAGTGATTTATTTGAAGGGGAGAAAAATTGCCCCAACACCAAATATATCATCTGTCTCATAAATGTCACATCTTATTCACAGTATTTGCCGTCCTGCTGGTCTAACTACCAATCTGGACAGTAGTACAAAACAACAGGCATATTGTTAAATCTTCTGATAATAAAGCTTTATCTTGTAGACATGGGATTAAAGTTCTGAGCTGCACCATACTGCCAGGATTTTGGAGAAAGAGAGATGTAGATAATAGCCCTTCTAATCTCCTCACCTACTTGTAAATAGCTTATCCTCATCACAAAACAACAGACAAATTCCCAATTTAAGATGAGTACAAATGGTTAAACATTGCAAGAGCACATAAACAATCTTAAGTACAGTAGCGTCCTTTAGCAAAGCATATTTGGCGAGGGGAAGACTGGAGGGCAATTAATGAAAGGTCTTAATTCAACTTCTTTCCACAGGGCTTTGTTTTGTCTTTAAACAGAGAAAACTGCTGATTTTGCTGATTCAAAGTTTAAGAAGTCAGGATGCAAATTATATTTGCACAGAAGAAAGAAAAATAATTTCAAACTCATTTCAAAAATTAAATGAGGAGAAATGCGATACAAATTTTCTTCCTCATTTAAAGAACTAAATACATTCTATGATTATCCTTTGGTTTTGAAACTCTCTCAAACATTCTATATTTACAGCAACACATTTGAAGAATTTCTTAAATACTTTCAGTGAGACCATACTAATATGCATTAACATGGCTTCTCTAAACCAGCCACATTTGTGCCTGTTTCAAACTGCTCACGGAAAGTCCCACCCTCTGGAACTACTGCTTGCTCTTGACAGTCGAGCTGCGGATTCTGCACAAAATATGTTCTTCTCTATCAGAAAGAATAGAGGAGGCTCTGCATCACATGCAGCCACATCAAGTTCCCTGCAACACTTCTAGCAGACTCTAGACCCTGTAAGTTAGACTCAAGCAGTTAGACTCTTGCAGAAAAAAACATGCAAGAGCAGTTAGCTTTAGAAAGGAGGATCCTGTGTTAAATTACGTGCAACCTGATGTATAACTGCCAAACTACAATACTTTCAGATGCCTATAAACTGGAGACTGCAGTTTGCTGTAAAGTTGAATGAAATGCTGTTATTTCAGTAGTGGAGCTAAGCTCTTCAGTAGTTTTTTTAACATACAAAGCTGTCAGAATAGTTTATATTAATCTCTTTTCTGCCTTGATATTTCTTTTGGAAATACAGAGAGTTGAAAACTTGCGTTAATAAAAGAACATCTAAGGAATTTTTGAAAGGTTTAAAAATTCTGTTTATAATTCAGTCATGAATAGGCTCAGGAATCTGAGAAACCAGTTATACTGGTCTGAAATAGGTATGAGACAGAGAGTAACTGTCATAGAGAGGAGAACCTCTGATAAATCTCCTTGGATGTTCTTTCTGTTACACAAATGCAGCTGACGGGGCTTTATTTACCAGCACACAAGTTTCGTTGAGAACTAATACATCCTCATACTGTCTAACAGACTTCAAACAAAATGTTTTCAGTAACGTAAACACAATATTCTCAAACCTTCTCAACAAAGGTTGACAAAGTGAGACTATTCCTAAAATGAAAGAACAAAAATCAAGGATGTATAGAAGATGCACATTCTAAGAATTTAAAGCTAAATTTAAGCTAAGCTTTATGTGGCCACACAGTGCAGCCCTTTCTCTTGCAAAGTTTATCCCACATTGATGAGGGTAACTCAAAATTATAGCCTCTGCAAATTAACAATTCCAAAGGCTGCTGCTGAGCTGCTCACCATAGGACCAATTCAGGATTGCTCATCAGTGGAGCTGGCTGGACCTGCAGCAAGTGCATTCTGCATGACTTACTGGGAAAGTAGGAATTTTATTCTCTTTGAAGAATAAAGTTAGTATCTTAAAACCACTTTTTTTCCTTGGTGTTCTTTCCTAGCACTTTACACCTGTCCCGTAACATATTAGTGAACAGTTTTAATGCAAACCCTCACAATGTAGCACTTACATTCCAATTATTACAATATTAAAATACATCTACAAACAAATGATGACAATGGTACACAACAGGGTATCTTGGGCTTGGTTCCTCTTGTACTAAAACCATGCCTAGCTGGGCTCTGAAAGCACATATGTGCTTTTGAATGGATAAAAATTACAGTTAGAGATTAGGGGAAAACGCATGCTTTTGAGTTATCAGTTTTTGCAGGCATTCTGTTTAGTCACCACCTTTTTTTTAGGGATTAGACATTTAAACCCTTCTATTCTTATGTGCTATGAAGAGGAATTCCTCTAATCCACAAGAATTTTGATTTACCTGTTTGTAGAAGCCCTTTCAGCTAGCAGTATCTTACAACTGATTTCATTTTAAAAGCAGACTCCAGTGAATTACAACCCTTTAAAAAATTCCTCCACTTCCCACTGGAGATCTCTACAGACTAACTTCAAAAGATATGTACCTCCTCTTTGTTTAATACAGTTTTCTCTTTTCTCATTTTATACAATTAGGGATGCCACTGCTCAAATATATCACAGCTAGAAATAAAATCACCAAGTTAGAAAACCAGAGGTTGAGTGGAAAAGTCTTTCACCTTCCATGGCAGTGTACAGTTCAGCACAATTTTTTAGTTTGAAGTTCAACACTGGACTATGAGGAGAAGCAGCAGCGAAGCAGCAGATGTGAAATAAGTATTCTAGTGATTCTAAGTGGCAAATGAAGGACCAATCATACTTACTTAAAAGGAATCCGTGAAACTACATTCAGATTGGTGGGAGAAGTCACTGCTTGAAGAACATTTTCAAGGGCAGTCAGTCCTCCTGCAGCCCGAAATGCTATTTGATCTGCCGTGTTCTAGATAAACACAAACACAGAAGAGATCCAACAGAAATTAAAGAAATTCCTACATAAAAGATATGCCTGATAAACAATTGTCCTGAGTTTCACCAATGCAGCAAATCCTTAACACATTTATTTATCATGTTGAACACCTTTGAAAAAAGAGCATTTCACTGCCAGTGCACAGGGAAGAGTATTCTTTAGAGCAGGAGTTGAAATTCTCAGGTGCTATTTTTCTCAAAGATCATATATACATATCAAATACTATATAGGTAATACAGTTGAATACCATATTTCCTGTAATGACATACTGCTACAGGGATTTTAATAAATTTAATCTTTATCTGTTGCCGTTATCTTTGTAGTTATACTTTATTGCTTCGTATATGATTTAAAGAATATAGACAATCTCTAGATGGGTACTTCCTCTTTTTTACAAACTTTTCCAAAAGGAAACAACCTCCAGGCTTGTTCCCTGATTTGTTCACTGTACGCATAAAATAGCTTAGGCAGATCACTTTAAAACGCTGAGAACCATCATTACGTTGATGATACCTGGTTACATATTTCACGGAACCTGGACCCATAAGTTAAGTTGCTGATCTGGAAGAAAGCCTGACAGTATCACCAGTCAGATGTTTTATTTTATCCTTAATCTTGGGAAGACAGAAATGTTGCCTGACAGATGCTGTTGAGGATATAAGTTGGTTAGCTGTTCTGTCTTCTCAAATTAATTGCCTGGAGTTTAAGAATCATGTTAAAAATCTGGATGTGATTTTTGGTAGTGCTTCAGTTACGGGAAACTACAGAGGTAAAGTTTGAAAATGACACCTAGATGATTAGTGTAGTTTATCTCTTTGGCAACTCCAACTTATTACACACCCAGGTCCTTTGTCTAATACACTGCTTGCAGCTTATTCAAAATGTAGCAGAATGAATGAATATTTTTAGCTCTGAGGTGCGACATTCGCATCCAGCTTGTTTTGCATTCATTATGCTATGTTATTGGTTATAAATGGAAAGATTCAATTTAAATTAGTCTTGTATTTGTTCCCAGCTTTCTAGATTAGCTTTTATTTATTCTAGGTGTCCTCTTTGAACTTCTACTTAGCTGAATTTTACACTTAAATACCTTCCTACCATTATTCTTACAGTTTGCAAGTGACTGAGTTTTTGCTGGAGCAGGTCCAGTATTTTAGAACTTACTCACGCCCTTTTCCTTTCCTGCAAAATTGGTTTTATCTCCTATCGCTTAAAATAAAGCAAGACAGACCTTTTTCTTCACTACTTTTAAGTTGCTAATTTTGTGTAACTTTATTGGCAGTTTGTATTTAATCATCTTGATTTTGTCAATGATGAGGATATTCTAGTTAATACGAAATAATTTCTTTTTTTTTCCCCAGTGCTGCGAGCACTTGGCATGTGGGGAAAAAAATCAGAAGTGCTCTATAAATACAATCATTATTAGTCTGTAAAGAATGTATTATACTATAACAAACTAACAGAGAAAACTCCTGGTGACTCTGGCAATAAAATCTTTCTTTGAACAATCAGAAATATAATTGAGCAAGATATAGTATGATTTAGAAGGGAAACATTTTTCCCTGTGAGAATGAGACATTAATATGTAAACACAAAAGTATACATCTTTTTTTTTCAATCATGCAACTTTCTCTCCATAAGTTTCTTTCAAGCAAACATCTATATTCTATTTAAGTTCCAAGCTCCAGAAAAACTGTTCAAACAGAGAAGTCAGATATTAAAAAAGAAAACATTTTCCACAATTAATATGAACTGCATGTAGATTTTTAGACAGCGAAAAGATTTACCTTCAAAGGAATAACTAGCCTCAAATGAATGGAAATCTGTGTGCCAACTCACCAAGCAGTTGAGATAATCAACCACTGATCTCCTACAGGCTAACTGATAAATCTAATTTCTAGCAGTCAATTTTAGTCCAGTTAGCCCAGTAAGTGTGCCTTAACTAAAGAGTTATTTTTGAGTTTCACTCGTATATTCCTCCTTTACTTCCTCTCCCTCCCTTCCAACTCAGAAAAACTCCAAGCAACAACAAAAAAAGCCTCCTTAAGCAACCCCCAGTCAGGGACCTCTGATACAACACAACACAGCAACTGCGCGTCCAGCATGCAGTGTGACTGGGATCAATCTGCAGTAAGCACTGCCTCCCCTGCAATGCTTTCCCACCAGCCTCCTGATAGAGCCATAAGAAAGAGACAGCCAAAGAGCGAAGAATAGTCCTGCCACAAATCAGGTAGTATTATTTAAGCACCTTGGCTTACGGCCACAGTTCTCAAACTTTCTCCTCTTCCTCCCCTGCTCCACCAGTGCTGCAGAGTGGTTCAGCACCCCTCTACCAAAGCCTGGGGCCTTTCTAACGTATCAATTTTCACTTCAGCTTAAAACTTCACAAGTCTAAGGAGAGATTCTCTTATTTCAAGCGTGCATGTTCCTTGGTAATCAACATACACACGTAACCAGTGTAGACAAATGTGCACGAGGATTTCTGCATATGATTGGCATGCCAGCATCGCAGCACACAAATGAGAAAGACATTTATATGACACTGCTGATTTATTTGCTACAGCATATTTGTTAGTGCTACTCCAGTTTTAAATGTGCCAAGCACTTCCCATTTCTCACTTTCCCTATTTCTCATGGGAGATTATGCCACAACCTATTAGCTCTCGTGGCGAAGAAGTCTTTCCCGTCATTTAGACCAAATATGCCCTTTCTCTCTTTCATCCCATTACTCTGAGTTATATCCCGTTTTATTGCACTCGTTTTGTTTCTCCCCTTAGTAATTACTCCATTCTTGA
This sequence comes from Harpia harpyja, assembly GCF_026419915.1. Classification (NCBI taxonomy): domain Eukaryota; kingdom Metazoa; phylum Chordata; class Aves; order Accipitriformes; family Accipitridae; genus Harpia; species Harpia harpyja. The sequence continues at coordinate 36,335,019 of NC_068953.1, forward strand.
AATTGTACACTGTTACATTTTCCTACTTGGCTTGTTTCTCAACTCTATATATTCATTGATGCTAAACCCACCCTTTTCTTTTATTTTTTTCATGTAAATTTTTCTTATTTGTGATTTTTTTCCAGAACTTCTCTTTTCTCCATAAATACCTAGTAATGAGGTGTCCAGAAAGGAACCTCCCCCCGCAGCCAGTCACCAGAGCTACACTGAAAAAAGCTATAATGTCTCCCTATTCTGAGGGGAGATCTCCATGTGTCTACTTAAAAAGAATATTAATCTTTTGAAGCTGTTTGATTTCGTACATGCTCTCCTTCCACTTCTATCTGGAGCATCACTTCTTTTCAGCATCACTTCTCTTATAGACAGACTTTTCTTCAGAGTGCCTGTTTCACTTTTGCCTAATGTTTTATTAAAGACAAGTATATTTTGCAAAATACAAATTTACATTTTAAAGAACTTCCTTTACTACTACAGTTTTCTATCAAGAAGAAGCGAGTTTGTAATTTCTCCCAGTTTTATATGATTTAGCTTTATGTCCTATTATTCTCCTCTCTAGATTACTCATAAAAATTAAGCAGCATTTTGATGCTTAGCCATCAGGGAAATAAATCCCTAACTATGTGCGTAGAAGAGAGAGGGGAAAAACCTTAAATGAAAGGAAGAAACAAATCAGCAGCAAAGTTGGGAAAGATACATGAGCACCATAATTGCTCACCATGCTTACAAAGGTCTATAAAACTGCCACTTAGGCATTAGGAATACACTACTTTTGGCATGATATTTAATATATTTATCTCCAAGGATTCTTTTAAGATGGAGAACTCCAAGAGCTTTTAACCCATTTATTGAAAGGCAATGTTGATTACCAAAGTAACTGCTGGTATACAGTGCTTGTGAATGACCTTGGTCACCACACAAGCGCCCTGCCATCAGGAATCCCAGGTTCAGGCACAGCTCCTTGAGCTTGGCCTTGGGTCAGTAGGGGTCATGGGAACTGAAGAGAAAACATGCCCTATCCACAAAGGAGCAGAAGAGTCGCTTGAATATTGCATTACTGATGTTTTCAGAGTGAATACTGTGACTGTGGTACTGGAGGAAACCGTGGAAAAAGGAATCATGCACAGGCAATTTCCTCAGCTATCCACAATACGAGACCTCAGGTAAGGAGATGAGCTGTGTATAAAGAACAAACAGTATTAAATCTCTCCAATGTTGAAAAATATTGTCATTCCATCTCTGAAGTATAGCAGCCAAATAATACCAAAATATTTGAAAATATGTCTGAATTAATTCCTACTTGAGGTGAGTTTCAAATTTTGAAGTATTTAAATGTTCATCTGAAGAAATCTTTCTTAAAGCATAAACACAGGGGAGCAGGCTATCTTATCCAATTTGTTTTTTTTCCAAAATTAACCTATATCCTTCAAAATATGATCCAAACTCACTTAATGTTCTATAGTGCTTTAGCTTTACATTAGCTGATACATATTAAAACAGAATAAAAATTCAAAACAAGTAGACTGAGGCATGTGAGTTATTCAAAGCCCTTACTCACATAATGTTCTTATTTAAATTGGTCCTCATTTGAATCTGTGTCAGAATGAAAGACCCATTCAGGTAACTATGACTTACTCTGGTAGCACCAAGGCACTCAGTAGATCAGGTACCATGTGAGCATGATAAATGACAGATCCTGTAGGGAGTAAGTATTAAATCCCTATTTGGAAGGAGTATAAACCTGTATGGCATGTTTTTGCTGCTTGAAAGAATCCTCCAGACTTCTAACTTAGTCTCCCAAATTACTTAGCTAGATGTTTATGAAACCCATTTCATAATTTCACTATAGAAACAGTTCTTTGAGTGGCTGCATATTTAGATTGGGAAGGTTATTCAGCAAAGGTAATCAATATAACGGGATTCATGTTTGTTGAACAGAAGAATATATATATATACATACATCTGGTTTTCAAACAGTGTGTGAAAATTTGACTTGCTCATACATATTTTCAGAAATTCACAACTACTTCAAATAACATTGTTAAACAATTTGACTTCTACGTACAAAAGGATTTCAAAGCTCTGAAGTTACCTGGTCATGCAGGAGAGCAAGGACAAATGAACATGTAGGCAAAAATTATTATTACTGTCATCTATGCGTTTCTTAACAGAGAGAAGAAGAGGCACAAAAACCTTGGGGATGCCACCTAGATATGTCTTAACCGTTACAAAAACAGTAACAGAGACACAGTCTTCAGAACAGCAGATGTGGCACTCAAAATCAATACAAGAAAAAAACCTCATTTTTCTTTATCCCTCTCAAGTCTGTATCATTGTGAAATACAGTGGTCTTGTTTGCACAGGAGGAAAGCCAAACAGCGGATGTGATATTAAGTATGTATTCTTAATCTTTGGATCATTATAAATTTGTCATTTAGAGCACACAGCAACTAATTTCAGCAGAACTGTGCACGAACCAAGTAACTTTAGCAGAGAGTGTGTGTACACTAATGTATGTGTGGCAAAGTAAACAGAAATAACAATAAACAAATCAAGTAACCATTTTATGGATTAATTATGAACTAAACATTTTAAGAAATTTAAAATTAATCCCTTTTTTTTCAATTATGACAAACAATCAAGAAAGCTCCCTGCACACTGGGCTAGTGTGGCTGACTGACTTACCTACCTGTTACAACACCTTAATGGATTTGAATTCCCCTTCTCTCCTCTCCTATGACTTGAGTGACAACTGACTAATAGGATTACAGGCTCCGTTCCAATAATACGGCTCAGCTACATGCCAGCAAAAAATGACAGCCTAAACCTGAATTACATGGCCTGGGAATCCATCCAATTATTAACTAAAGTAACTGTTATTACCTAACCTAATCAAAGGAGAAGCAGCTGTTAATCTTTGGTGGCCTTCAGTGTAGTAGCGGTCAGACTGGATGAACTGTCTTTGTACTTGACTCCTCTACAGACAATAATTATGTCCTTTGTGATCAAGAAGGAAGGGCTTCATAACCTTTCAGACAGAGGCAGCAGATGGGGAACAACTGTTTGTGTGTTCATTAACAAGATAGGGTGGATTTTATCAGAGATTGGCATCTGTGGCACCTTCAGAAGCACCACTTACCCAATGATACGTTTGGCAAACTTGAAAATTAGCGGACTAAATAGAAAGTTCAAAATAATGTTTCCATCTCATTATCTGACATTTGGTACAGGAAAACACACACAGCTAAAAAAAAAAAGTCATTTACACATATGTCTCATCATACATAACATGGTCAGCAAAGAAATACATGAAAAGGCCAATTGACCTGTGCTGTTACTTTGCTAGGTCTTTTTTAACTCATTAAAGTAGTCAGATAATATAGAATGTATTCTTCTGAAATAAAACCAACTTAGGGGAAAACCCTCTGATTTATTTAAACAAGTCATGGGGTAATACAAAGTAACACAGAGTGAAATAAAGTGAGCGTCAATTAGTAACAGTGTTTGGTTTCTGCATACAACACTCCAGGACAGAAGTCAGACCAAAACCGCTGTCCTGCACTGCTGCTCCCCTTTACACAGGACATTTGGCAAACTGGAAGATTTGTAAAACAAGATACAAGGTCAGAGGAACCTGCCTCACCATGAGACACTACAGAAGTACAATTTAGTTTATGCTGGAAAAAGTAAAAATATGATGGAATCACAGTGTGGAAGTACCTGAATGGGAAGAAGATTTCTGATAATGCACAGTAACAGCTAATATTTGGAAGCTGAAACTAGATGAGTTCAGGTAAGAATAAAATGATTTTTTTCAATGCCAAGAGTAATTAATGATGAGCATAATATACTTAGGATATAGTCGACTCTCAATCATTTTAAGTTTTTAAATCAAACCTGATTATCTCCTAGAAAAATATGATCCTAGTTAAATCATAATTTATTAATTTGGTGCAAGAGTTATTGGGTGAAATCCAATGTCCTGGACCAAAGTACTCACTTCCATACATTTCTCCTGTTAAAGTATTATTATTAGTTAATAAGTAGAGCAGAATCAGAAATAATGCAGAGCTTTAACAGCTGAAATGATTTAATGACAGCTTTACCGTCTCTGTTCTATGCAACTTTAGCACCTCACATTTTGACTACTTGAAATCTTTTTGAACTAACTTAAACGCTCCAGTGTAAACCCTCCCTCTAAGACAAACCTCCACAATCAATATCTTTATGTAGATTAAAAAAGAGTATTTTCCTTCATCAGCCAAAGAAACGCTTTCTGCTCGTCCTGCCTACTATGTCCAAATAAGAAGCTGATCTGGAAAGCCTGTTTGAACAGACCCCAGGAACTAAAACTGTTCAGAAAAAAGTATTTCTGAATGAACCCCAAATACTTTGAAACATTCTGACTTCTGTTTCTGAAAGAACACACTGAACTTGTGCAACTCTATTCTACACTTGTTAAACTGTTCACTGAAGGAAGAAATAATAACTAATTAGTAAAATATAGTTGAAATCCATCTTAAGAATTTTCTTCTTTCCTTTTATCTAGGGTTTGAAGATTCTATCTAAAATGCCAGGGGCTAAGAAATGCAGTTCAAAGCTGCCTTAGAAAAACAAACCAGACAACTGAATCCTGGGCTGACTCCTCCTTTTCCCACCCCCCCACCCCCTTTAAATAAATACACAAGTATCTCTACATGCACATAACAAAACCACAGATACGTTTGTGATTGCAGAAAATCTACCCTCTTTGATTAGTCCTCCAGACATAAAACTTTACACAGTGAAAATCACCGTACACTATACCGAAAGAGTATTTTCTATTAAAATAGACAATTTTGTTCCCTGTAATACTTCTCCCTAGTGAAATCAGTATTATAGTAATACCCCGTTCCATCTGAAAATCTCAAACTGGTATTCAAACATGAGTGACTTCACCCACAATAGAATTTCAAGCACTGAACATCAATGGGAAACTAGTTTAGGATTAAAATGTGAGCCAGAATCGGCTCAGTAGCCTTTGCACACCATTGGGGGGAGGTATTAATTCACATTAAGGACGTACCTATCAGTATCAGTTAGACAAGTGTACTCTTCACTGGGTAAAAAACTGGCTGGCTGGATGAGCCCAGAGGGTTGTGGTGGAGTTAAATCCAGTTGGCGGCTGGTCACAAGCGGTGTTCCCCAGGGCTCAGTATTGGGGCCAGTTCTGTTTAATATCTTTATTAGTGATCTGGACAAGGGGATCAAGTGCACCCTCAGTAAGTTTGCGGACGACACCAAGCTGGGAGGGAATGTTGATCTGCTCGAGGGTAGGAAGGCTCTACAGAGGGATCTGGACAGGCTGGATTGATGGGCCAAGGCCAATTGTATGAGGTTCAACAAGGACAAGTGCCAGGTCCTGCACTTGGGTCACAGCAACCCCATGCAGCGCTACAGGCTTGGGGAAGAGTGGCTGGAAAGCTGCCCAGCAGAGAAAGACCTGGGGGTGCTTGTTGACGGCCAGCTGAATATGAGCCAGCAGTGTGCCCAGGTGGCCAACGGCATCCTGGCCTGTATCAGAAACAGTGTGGCCAGCAGGACCAGAGAGGTGATTGTTCCCCTGTACTCAGCACTGGTGACGCCGCACCTTGAGTGCTGTGTTCAGTTTTGGGCCCCTCACTACAAGACAGACATTGAGGTGCTGGAGCGTGTCCAGAGAAGGGCAACGAAGCTGGTGAAGGGTCTGGAGCACAAGTCTTAGGAGGAGCGGCTGAGGGAACTGGGGTTGTTTAGTCTGGAGAAAAGGAGGCTGAGGGGAGACCTTATCGCTCTCTACAACTACCTGAAAGGAGGTTGTAGTGAGGTCGGTACTGGTCTCTTCTATCAAGTAACTAGTGACAGGATGAGAGGAAATGGCCTCAAGTTGCGGAAAGGGAGATTTAGGTTGGATATTAGGAAAAATTTCTTTACTGAGAGGGTTGTCAGACACTGGAATAGGCTGCCCAGGGAAGCGGTTGAGTCACCATCCCTGGAGGTATTCAAAAAGCACGCAGATAAGGTACTCCAGAACATGGTTTAGTGGGCATGGATGATGGTTGGACTTGATGATCTTGAAGGTCTTTTCCAGCCTAAATGATTCTATGATTCTAAATACTCATTCTGTTCTCTTCATTTTTTGGGACTGGCTGAAGGGTGGAGCCAGGCCTGGGCAGAAGTTAGACCAGCCCTGGAGCTACTTTAATGCATATAATCAGGCACAGGCCCTGAAGGAGGTTTGCCACCTCCTTCAGCTCTTCTCTCTGCAGCTGTCCCTCGGGGCTTGGGGAGCTTAGGTAGTGCTTTGAGGCCACTCAAAGTGCAGCAGTACAGCTGCTTTTCTTCTATTATAGAAGCATGATGATCTTGAAGGTCTTTTCCAACCTAAATGATTCTATGACGTATTTCTATCAACTCCTCCCTTGTGCATTGCTTACGTGTTAGAGCACCCAAGTTCTTTAGATAATGCTTTGCAAGGCAACAGAAAGGAGGGCTTGAGAAATGCTCCTTCGCACCCTATCCCACAAAGTGCAAATTCCGAAGCCTTAAAGCTGATTCTGAAGCCTTCAAGATAAGGCAGCTCCTCTGGTTTCTGTGTTTACACTCCACACAGACTAATCTCCATGGCTTCATCTAGGAGAGGACGGTTACCCAGCATCTGAGGTGGTAGGTAGGTAAACGGGCCTTATCTTGCAGAAGCAGTTTCACTCCCTGCATGATGTTCAGTACTTGCACACTGCCCTGTAGAGCTCAGCCTCTAGCATCTAAGCCATTTGGATAATATTGTTTTTTCACTTTAATAGCTAAGATATACTAACTGCAACCTCACATATATTTACCATAAAGGAAGACAAATATCTAAGTACAACAAAAAGAAAGGATGAAAAAGAAAGCAGTTGATACATCACTCAAATGGAACAATGAAAATTAGGCTTACTTCATTTTTTAATTAAATGAAAAATAGAAAAAGAAGAGTCATTTACTATTATACTCTCTGAAAGTACATTATTGACGAGCGACTTAAAATTGGTCCAGGCCTAGGGACAATACCACTGCTAAGAAATTTGATTCTTAAGCCTGTCCTGCAAACAGTAAATGTCACGTGCTCACAAATGTAACTTCTGTCTGTGCACATCATATACTTTGTTCATTCTTCTGTTTTCAAACTTCTGCCCATATTGTAAGATAAACCATATTAGACAGGGCCCTTACTGAATCACTGTATTACCTTAATGAATAAGATGAACCTTACTTACACGATGTCCTTCCAAGTTCTGCAGTATCTTTTCAGTTCAACAGTAAAATCAGAGAGGCACTCTATTAACACTTCTGTTGACAAGGACAGGACCTTCACAATCCTGTTTGTGAAGTTTCAAGAGTCAGTGAAAGCCATATGGGAAAGACAGGTAAAGGTAAACTAGTGAATTACATGTTATCTGTTTAGCTGCTTTCACTCTTGCTAAGTAGCATAACGAGAAACAGCCAATATTGCTTGGAAAAATAAGAACTGTCCTTATAGATATTGCAAAAGACAACACTGAGCATTGCAACACTTGTGCTTATTAAAAATAAATGTTTAGTCTATTTATAAATAACAGGGCATCTAGTAAGTGCATCAATTAAAGGAGGAAAGCAAGGATAAAGGCTTAAGTCTCTATTACCAGGAACAACTGCTCCTAGATTCTCCATACATGGCTCCATTAGCTAAGGCCAATTCGACTTTTTCTGAATAATCTCATAAATAGAAGTTCCCAAACAAGTATATAAAAAGCACCGTTACAGGATCTTGTCCCTTCTCTCTCAGCAGTTTATTGGACAAGAAAACTGTCCGCTAAGTAGGAAAGTTGCAGATCTCTTGCAACACTGAATCTTAAATCCCTATGGCTGATATTATAATACTGAAAGCTTTCAGCCACTAGAAAGCAGCACTGATTTCAGCTGAACTTAAACTATGAAAACCAGTGCAATCAAGCAAAATTAAAGATAGTAAAATTATGTGGGAGAAGACATACAGGGAGAGAACGATGGTTGTTTAAAGACCTGTAGTGCAGTCAAGAGCACTTGAATTCTAAACACAGCTTTCACACTGATTGCCTTGGGTACTCTCTTGTAACCTCTTGGACTATTTGCCCATTACCCATCCACAGGACAGCAACAAAGGACTGCAGGGCAGATTAATAACGTGGGTTTGTGAAGCACTGCAAACATGAGAACAGACAACAAAGACTTCTAGGTGGTATGTTCTCAAGTCAGAAGGGATTGTCTCAAATCAGATGTAGAATTTAAAAAATACTTTCAAGAAAATATATGTATAGGTATACCATCAGACTAAATGAAATAAAAACTTCATTTCTTTAGAAGCTATAATAACCATTACTTTACCATGATCTCTAAACTGGCTTCTGCTTACTAGCAGAAACATGACTGCATAGGGCATTTTCTCATCACAGAGACATCAGTGCCTGTACTTTAATGATATTAAAACATATCTCATCTTGTAAATGCTTAGTGAAGAAACTGTGCATACCTTGAAATGTACATATAGCAATTATATCCATTCTGATATGATGTATTAGTTCTAAACTGACGTAGAAGGGAAAAAAAGCCTCATCTGACAGCAAAAGGCCACAAATAGTACAGCATAAGGGCACTGGAAATTAATATTTAATTGCATCCCACAGAACCAGAAATCAACACAGCGGTTTTCAACTACACCCATTGTGCACATTAAATAATCTTGGAATAAGTTCACTGCAGCAGTTCTCTGTGAACTGAACTTGCCTCTTAATACCATTTCCAGCAAACAAGTTAAAAAATATTCTGTGGCTGACCTCTAGTAAGAAGTTCCTATTTATATGTTCATCTTGAGAAAAAGGTTAATCCACAGATGATAGAAACTCTGGGCAAACGAATTACTGATGATATAAAGCTGCCTTGTCCAACCTGCAACACACAACACACATCTGACCTATTGACTTCTTCCTGGCAGTGACAGGGAAAGGCTGTGTGGGTAGAAAATGCTGTCCAAAGAGCTCCTCCTGTGTTTGCACATAGCCTGCTCTTTGAAGTCACAGCCACTGTGCTATTAGTGTCAAATCCACTGCCAGAGTTGATCAGATCAGGTGATGTTTCTACTACTAGTAGCTTGGACCATATGCAGTTAAGGTGGTAGATACAGTACAATACCCCATACTCCAGCTTTGAACACTGCTGAACCTTCTTCAAACCATGTTTTAGTGGCACTGTGCATCATTGGTGCTCAGTGCTGAACATGTATACATTAAAAATCCCTAATCTCCCAGTTAAAGGGTTTAAAGTGAATTGATTTTGAGGATGGTTACTTACACCTCAGATTTTCCATCAATTATATCTGCTTTATCAGTTCCTGAGTTCATGCTCTGAACTCAGGTTCTGTACTTTTGTAAGAACAGCTAAGACTTGATTAACACTTCCAACAAAGGAAGCATAAATACAGAATTCCCTGTTACCTTCTGTGTTAGCAAATTCATTAGATTTTTGGTGGTAAAATACAGAGTTCCAAGGGCCTGAATTCTAGTTTTAGCTGGCAAAACAGACCTATTTTTAACTTTTGCAATTCAACACACTTCATAAAGTTTGGATTTTGACTTTCAATCGTTTTTACACTATTATAATTCAGCTTTACGTTTAATTACTGACTTCGCCTCGTGTGACATCACTGTAGCTCTGGAACTGGCTACTGCAGGAGTATCCAAAGTTGAAAAATTAATGGATGGATTAAAAAATTAATCCATTCTTTGTACAGAAATACATCATATGTCTAGCTAAAATGAACCTTAAAGTTGTAACTTCTAATTATCTATAAAAAATAAAGAGTAGCAATTACTCTCATAAAGAACAAAAAGCATAAAGATGAAAGCACAGTTAAGATAGTGTGTGAGAGTTTATTCTATTTTTTAAACACTTTGGCCACAAAATGCCCACTGTCCAATATAGAAGGTGGCTTTTTGGTGTAAACCAGCGCAATATCTATCAAAATCTTCACATGGCTAAGAACCAAAAGTCACATATCACATATATAAGAGAAAGGCAGTAGGTTACAACATGACAGTACCAATGACTCTGCGGGGTCCCACTGCACCATTGCAAGGGTGAAGGTGGAAAGGGCGCAGGACTGATGTGGGGCTTGGGGGCCTTTGCCATGAATTTGCCTTGCCAGCTGCTGCCAGAGGTCAGCCCTGCTGCTGGCTCCGTGACACTCCTGCCACCACAGCCAAGCTGAACTGCTGCTCAAGCACTAGAGAGCAGTCTCCCCGATCTGCACTGCAGATTAGTATAAAATGTAAATAGCACAAACAACAGTGGCTCATAAATATGCCTATTTAATTGTGGGCATGTGGCTTTTTTTTTTTTTTTAATTCATACTGTGCATGTGTGTACTTCTATTTTTTCCTATAGAAGACACTGTATGATTGCACATTTAAGTCTTGACAGGATACCGATTACCTACTTAAATATCCTAACACACCAAAACCAGGAGACATACTGCTGTATGAAGCTCAGTAGGAAAAAAAAGCTGTGTAGGCACGTGAAGTGCCACAGAACTGGCTGAACCTGATGTCAGAAAGACGAAGGCATACTCCAGTAGAAGTATTCAAATTGAACAAAACTGGGGCCAGTTTGTCCAATACAAAAATCAACAATATTTTAAAGCCTGTTCTGAAAATAGCCATAACTAAACACAGAACTTTGAGAATTAACATGCAAATTAGTTTAGCAGGTAATACCTTTGGCCTTAGGAGTCATATCAGTATTAACCAAATTTAAATCTTATATTTTTCTTCCAAAAACAAAATTTGACTTCTAAATAGATTTATTATTTCTAAGGATTAAAAGGACATGCTGTTGTTTCTGCCAGTAGTGTCCTCTAGTGGAGAAATGGGAGATATTAAGTAAACAAGAAAACAGAAGTGGGCTGCATCACAGAAATCACCCTTTCAAAGAAAATACAAACACCTCTCAATCACAAACATGCCTATAAAAGTTTGGCATCTTGACCAAGCTTTTCATTACTATAATATTGCTTAAATGTAAATGTTAAGTAACTTTTTAAAGCTTCAGTCAGACTGAGAAATCAATCAGTTGTGAGGCTATTTAAAATAATTGGTTGAGTGTGTTAAATAATATACAGATAATACGTGTATACATGCATACACACACAGGCACAAGATCATAAAATACAGACAATGTGGCTCTAATTTGGGTAAAGCCACTAGTCCATGACTTAGGTAAATTCACTAAAACAGTAATTTTCTCCCTTTTTCATACATAATGCCCCATGATGCTTTTTCTGGTTTAGTAAGAGGGTGACAGATAAACTGACACCTCCTGTGATTTCCCCAGCCCTCAATGAATCCATGTATCAGACTTTATGCTGGGTTTTTCTTTTAGAAGTGTAGATATCCTTAACACTTAACTAGTGACTGTAGCTTGCCTACAGAAATGCTCTGCTACTGCAATGAGGAATCTATTTGATTCACAGCTCCCAAACTCATCCATTGCTGTCTTCCTCTCTCCATCTCTTCCTTTTCCTACATAAAAGCCAACCAAAATAATTTAGGGGGGGGGGGAAGAAATCATCACAGTTTTTTTTAGGACCACAGATTTTTGCCACCATCTTATTCTCAGCTGACCCTTCAATGCTCCAAACACAAGAATTATTAATTTTGAAAAGATTACTGAATCACTGCTCTGCCTGTGAACACTCCTGCTTTCTTCAGAGATACTGCTCAACCTTACCTCTAAAGGAGTCTAGCTGATTAACAGAACTTAAACTTGGATCGATTGCTTTTAGCCAAAATTTAGGTTTAAAATTTGCTGCCTCTAATTCACACTTGACAGTTTTCTTCAGTTATGAAATAGAAGCCACAAACCTCAAGCTATGGCCAGTGTGCTTTAAAGCTAGTTTGACTTTTCCAGTGACATCATCTAGCACAAAATACACTGCCTATTTATGTCACTCTTGCTTAGCTTACAAATCCAAACTTTCTTCAAGGGTTTGATATCAAATTACAGTATCTTGTCTAATACTCATTCAAAACAACAAAAATTATGCAGAGCAGTTAACACCATATCCAGTTCAAATATAATCAATAGCAAGTCAAGGAAAGCTTAAAGATAGATACATCATACCAGCCTTTCAGCTGGTCCAGAATTCTGACCTTCTGAAAAATAAAGTCCAGCCATTAAATTCAGTGCCTTTCAATCCTCTCTTTTTCATGGCTACACTACTTCGCTACACTAGAAATATGCAGCTACCTTGGATGTTCAAGCCAGCTTCACAAATTTTTGCAGCACCAGAATCAAATGCGTAAGAGTTTGTGAATCACAAATCCCACCGTATTCTTAAATATACTTAAATAAGTAACAATGTTGAGTATTTATAGCAGGGTATTTGATTCTAAAATCTATTTTGTCTGTATATACATGTCATATATATATTTATATACACATACACACACAGATATATACACACACAGGGCAATTTTAAATCCCCGTAGAGACTTTTGAAGAAATTTATCATGAACAGGACAAAAGTTTACACGTGTTCCATTTTACATGGCATTTGTTACATACCTTAGATCTTGGGCAGTTTTTAACTTCTTTCAATTTCTGATGATTCAGAGTTCGTGTTATTGGAGAAAAAAAGAAAAATCAGGCATAGATAGCCATGCAGTTCAGCGTGCCTTCCAAAAACTGGCCTATTAATCTTCACACTGGCTATGGTCACCATACCCAATGGGCCTGACAGCTTAGAGAATAAAACATAAATACCAGGCCTGACTGTGTTAAAGCCAACCATTTCTGACAGTCTTTACAATGGGATAAACACTGTCTGTCTACAGTCCCCATGTATTTGAAAGCTACAAAAAACACTTTACTGAAATGTAAATAGGTGACATCACAACTGCTGAAGCAGGAGGCTGAAAAATCTATCTAAAAATCACAAAACCAAAACCATTGCCTGAAACAAAACAAACCATTAATGGCCACTGAGAGCGCACATTTTGGAGGTCATAAGCATTGAGATCCTTTTTTTAAAAAAGTATTAAAACACTGCAGTCAATTAATAGCTCGGATTCACACATTTTTCAGTTACAAAATTACACCTTTTCTAAGGAAGAATATTTTTTCCCCTGAAATCTGTTTACAGTAAGAATACTATTCTGAATTAGTAATAAAAATAAGTATCTTGAAACTTAGCCTACTAAAAAGCAGCTACTTTTAGATTTGTATGAGGTGAGCTGGTAAGCAACTACAAGTGTCATGGCCCAATTTATTAAAAGCCTCCTGTTCTATTCTTCTGGTTCCATTCTACTTCCACGCTTTAACTACTTAATTTGTACTCACTATTATTTACTGAGATTTTTACAGCACCTAGAGAGCCTGAAGGAGATTAGGGACACAGCTATCTTCAAAACTGTACAAAATCATAGTAAGTGTTATGAACATCAAAACCAGTGAACTCGTTTGTTAGTGCTTTGTGCCTTGTGATGGACACGTGAGCTTTAGCTGTAATATTTGCTTAGGCTGGTACATTTATAAAACCTCTACCCTTCCCCTATGGCTGCAGCACTCTCCTCAGGAGCACATCTGTAAGATCTTCTGTCAAATCACTTAGTTAAAGGAATCTTATACCTTGTGTTGTGATGAAGATCTTTTTCAAACTAGTGGTCTGATAAGGAACATCATATAAAAATAATGCCAGTTAAGTAGATTACCTGCTGCACTTGGATTCCAAAAATCATGAGGTTCCCTCACGATCATAACTGAGCCTCTATGTCATACTCCCAGTCAGAAGGATGGGAGACACATTAAGAGCTTGTCTAGATGTCACATGTAAGTCTTGTACAAATTTAACTGAAGTGATTTAACTGCAGTGTTTTAGCTGCAGCTGAGGCAGGTGAAAAGGCTACTGCCCTCAGCTGTGTGTCACCGTCCTCCTTATTGAAGGTAGCATCCTGCCACATTCCTCAGAATAATGGTGTCTGTCATCTCTGCCTAGCCCAGACCTAGCAAAAATCACCCAGAATACTTTAAACATTTAGAAGTAGGACTTTAAAACCTGGACCCCCCAAAAAACCCTAAAAACAAATTTGAGGAAGAACTTCAGGGAAGTGATGTTCTGTCAGCAAGTCTAAGGATGACCATATGAGAGGCAGTAACCTCTGACCCAGGTCAGGTTCACAGCCTTAGAAATACATGTACTTCAGTCAGCATAACCTCTGAAGTCTATATGCAGTAGACAATGGTCTTGTTTTTTTAATCGGTAAACCTCACCTCTATACATTGAGGGAAATACATGATATAAGCATAAGCAACTTAAAACTGTATCTGTAGTCACACTAATAGGATATACAGTTTTAAATATACTGGTTTCTGAAAGTGTTCCCTATACAGGACATTTCTGTATAAGTGCTCAAGTCAAACTTGAGCAGTCAATCCAGGATTCCTTGCACATCTGAAACATACTGCTGCTCTTGGTAATGGATGTGTAAAATTAGGCCCATCAAAGAATGAACATGTATAAAATCAAAAGAACTGTGGCAGAAAAACTGCTTTAGCCCTGCAGTTTTAAACATCAGCTCTGCTTTCTTTGAGAGGGGACACGAGTTTTAGCATCAAAAGCCCATTCACAGGAGATCTTCGGCTGAGTGTTATCAGATCTTACTAAGAGCTTGAAGAGTCCCATATGACAATCTGTCAACATCAGGCCAGGGCTTTTTGGTAATGTTTGCATGTGTTTTGCTGTTTTGTGTGCTTGTTTTTTTAATATACTTTAAAACAAAGTGGAGGTGAAAGTGAATACAACTTCCTTCCAGGATTTCTGCCAGAAAGGATGGCAGACTATGCACAAAACCCAAGGACTACCTTCCAATAATCTAGAGCACACCCAAATCAGCACCCTAGCAGTACGTGTTGTAGATACACCTTGGGGACAGCATACCAGGTGTATACAACACCATCTGGATTTGTGCCTCCTGCTTGATGTTACTAGCAGAAGCAAGGACACATGACCTGAGGCGTACAAATCTACTTAGAACTGGAATGACATTGTGGTTCATGACTTTATAGCACCTTTTATGTTTATTTAATTAAAATACATGTGAACCACCGGCTGTAAGCATTAATGGCCATACTCCTTGTCAGATCCTCAAAACCTGCACTTCAACTTGCTTATTTACAAATACTTTTCTGGCATAGAGTGCAATACTTCTAGCGATTGTAGAGCTTCATCCAAGTAAGCCAACGTGAACATATCAAGAAGCGTCTGGAGATCTAACAACCACTTGAAGAAAAGCAAAGCAACTCCTGTTTCATTTATTAGCACTCAAATCATGCACTGGATTCAAAGTGAAAGTTGTAGATTTTGCTGTGTTGCATGTGGAACAGACAGCAGCCTATGAATTCTGTATTAATGAGAAGCAGGTAAGGTGCTACAATAAACAGACAGGACTCCAAAACATGCAGTGGTTAAGATGTATCTTTGCCTGAGAGACAGATTTCTCAAATTTGAGTAGCTAGAGGACATGCCAATATAAAAACCTTTTAGTTTACATTAAACAAACTCTTCTTGCTGTATTGGTGAAATCACTTGGCCCCAAGTGCAGAATCTGTTTATGGCCAGCAGACCAGGAAGGCATGCAAAACAAAAGCGAGTTTGACTACAATAATCATGCAGGCATGCCTCATCCTAGAATGTTCTCACATTATAAAAGAAGCTCAGAAGTGAGAAAAAGCCTTATTCATCACTATGAAACATAACAGATGAAGACTAAGTCCAAAAAGGAATTGTTAGTCTGATTCAATTCTACCTGAAGGCAAAACCCAGTGAGACAGGGCTGCCAATCTTTCATATGTGGCTTTTTTTGTGATTCAAGTTTGTATAAATAATACAATCCTGCTCTTTAATGCTGTTTTAGTACAGTCATGGAGTTTCTGATGAGCTGAATAACCCTTCTGTTGAGAAATTTAATGGTATTTATTTTTCTTATTTACTGTTACCAACAGCAGCTCCGCATTTTATTTCATTGTTTGCAAAACAAATCTTTTATTTCCCTGGTGAGACTGTATAAATACATTTTTCATTCAGTGTAAACAGTTAACAAAAGAAAAATCCAATGTTTCACAGTATGACTGAAAAGAGATTTTTTGGATCATGAGGTTTTTATTTTATAATTTTATTTTGTAATACTTTCGCATGACTACTACTGAGCCTGAAGAATTTCTAGTAAGTGGCAAGGATCTATTGTAGTGAACTCTGTCCTCCCTCAGGGCAATTCTTTATTCAACCCAGGCCATTAGCAAGGGTAAATCAATGTTATCAGCTCACACACACTGACAGCTTGTGTGGTTCCCACTCCCTCATTCCTCCCCCCACATTATGGTATATTTTTATGCTCTCCAGGGAAATTCAATTAACAGCATCAGTCTCCTCCTCTCAGTCGATGACTGACACCATCAAGATTCTTTTCACCGCCCATTGACATGCAAGATGTGTCTGCTGATTTCTTGACTCGCAAGTTAACAAGAGAATTACTATCCACTTCTATAAATGACTATGTACGATCTGTGCCATAAACACAGTGACAGCTATTGAAATCAATCTTTCTTGACCTTATTGATTAGGACACTTGGATATAGTAATACTTCTCCAGTGGTAGAGTAATGTTTTGGGGGTAAAAACCCAAATCAACAACAAAATAATGCATGTCTATTGATACTATCAAATTTATCTTTTCATTTCCCCCTGCAGACTCAACAAGCAGTAAAATGTTGCGAACAATTAATGATTAACAATTAGCTGCAATTCACGTCTCATTTAAAAAAAAAAAATCTCAGAAAACATCTACTGATGAGAGGGTGGATACACCACCACTTTCCAAAAACAGTTTCCAATAATTATTTAGATACATTTCAAAATAGATACATCTTTTTATAGTCTTCATGCAACAACATGATTTCTGTATTTTGAAATAAATAGCAAACTATTTTTTCA
Source organism: Harpia harpyja (assembly GCF_026419915.1). Classification (NCBI taxonomy): domain Eukaryota; kingdom Metazoa; phylum Chordata; class Aves; order Accipitriformes; family Accipitridae; genus Harpia; species Harpia harpyja. The sequence goes on from NC_068953.1 coordinate 36,352,072, forward strand.
ATAATTAACGCAAACACTGCAAAATTTGAAAATGTCACAGCTCTTTCAAAAACACTATTAAACTTGGTCAGCAGCTCAAAGTAACTACGAGAATACACATCAGAACCCTATGCATCCCAGGCAGCTTTTGGTATTTAAAAACATACGCTCTCAGCAATTGTGTTCCACATTGACTAAGCTGTGAAAAGCATCAAGCAGAGCTCTCATCTTCACAGACACCAACTCTGAACCACAATTACGCAACCCTCCTCCTCAGATTTCATTAATCTGATTTCTCTCAGAACTAATTTTCATGATTTCTTGATATGAAAGACAAGTATTTTCTAACGGTTAGAGAGAGAACAGAACACAGTGTTCCAGCTGAAAACTCAAACACCGTGGTCCTAATAGAGCAAAAATAATGCATTACAAGACACAAAGCACTGTGGCAGCAGACTGGACATGATACAACAGTAAAAAAGATGCAAATGCTATGCTATAAATTAAAAAAATCCAACATTTACCATAAACCAAAACATGCTCTACAAACATAGCACTTCGAAAAAAATTCAAAACATAGAAATATCCCATATTTATGCACATTATAACTTCATCCTCCACCAAAGACCTACTGGCTTTGTTGTACTCTAGGAAAACTCAACAGATTTGTGCTCCTTCAAAACTCAGCCATAACACCACAATATGGTGGCTGTGACAGCAAAGCTGGCTCCAATTCTTTCCTGTTCTCTGCTAATTGTTTTGGCCCCTTATTGTAAAAGCTGTTTGTCGGTATGCACTATAAACTAGATGACTGAAATGACCCAGTTTAAAAACAATCCCAAGGAAAATACAGTGCCAGTACAGCTTGTCATTATCCAGATGATCTAATATCACTCAAGCGTGTTTTCAGCACTTCTGCAAAACTGCCTATATAAAATCTGATGTCTAAATAAAAGCATCCACTGCTGCAACCACCACAGGAAAGTGTAATAGCAGACACTGATTGTTACACAGAAGTCACGTATTCATCAACACATTTGAAACATTCCCAAATCCAAACTGATGACATTTGAGGGCAACAGTTTATAGGTTAATCGTAAGTTATATAGGAACAGTCACAATACCTCTTTTTCCAGAATACGAGAGATCTCTCCCAAAGTCCTGTCCAGAGCAGAAACCTTGTTGTTCCCCAGCGAACAGCTATCCTGCATTTGGAGGTGCTTTAAAATGTCTTTTGCTAATCGCTGTAACCTTCAACATTAAACAGAAAACAAAGAGCAGTTAAAGCAAAAACTCTCCTGAGCACATAAACTTCCATCTTTGTAATGAAAGTCTGCTAACTGAATTTCAATAAAGCAATCATGAAAATCTGTGTAAAAGTATTACCATCATCTATACTGAACAGCGTGTAAAATATGCAATACAGCAAGGAGATACAGTCAGCTTAGAGTGTCTATGATATTTCACAATCTACTTTTTCAGCGAAATGGCATAGAAATAGTGTGAACAGTACAGCCCTAAAGGTACTTCTTTATTAGCTACATGTTTGTTTCTGTTGTTAAATAGTGTCAATTTCCCTATTCTCCCTCCACAGTTTATCCTGCTAGTTTTTGCAATCTTCATTTTCAACATGGTTTCATCCTACTTTTCTTCCAACATTCAATCCTTTCCGCTCACTTAGCCAAGTAGTTCGCTCTTGAGATGAGTAAGGGAAATAGAACAGCAGACTACTTGTCTAATTTCTTATAGGCATCATAAAACAAATAGCTCTTTAGGGTTATTTGAATAAGTGAAAAGTAGTGACTTTGTAGACTACCTCAGGAAGGGCATTTTATTAATGAGGGTCAGTAATGAAGCCAAAATGCAGCGCTGGGAGAGATGTAGACACACATGGGTTAGGATTCATTTCCATTTTACACATCTACATCTGGGCCATTCACCTGTGCTCTCCTGCTAGGCAGCAAGGAGAAACATGCAGTTCCAAGGCACCATTCATCTCATCCTAAGGTCTAAAACAAAGCAGTCAAAACACACTCATGGTTTATCCTTCTTTGCCTTGAATGTGAAGTCAGCAATTAGCTCAGATGTAGACTTCTACATCTGTAGACGCATTAAGGCAGATGATACAAATGCTAAACAGAGTCCCTTAACTGGAGACTGACGAAGTAGGGAGGAAGTATCATTCAGTACTTGCTATATATTTGTCAACTGTTGCCTTAATATCTGCTACTGGCTGCCTTTTAATGACAGGCTCAGCTTTTGGTGAACCTTTGGTTTGATCTATTGAGCAATTTGTACCGGAAGTGGGACAAAGCTGGTAATTGAGCAGGATGCATGGGAGAAATACTGTTGCGATTAGTAGCAAACATAGCTCTACAGGAAGGAAAAACAGAGGGGAAGGCTATCAATGCTTATCATAAAACGGGAGATCATCAGTGTAAAAGGGCCAGAAAGCATTCACAAAGTGACCACAGAGTAATGGCAAAGAGAAAATTACATTAACTAGTCTCTGAGAGATGAGAAATGAAATGGAATGGCTGAGGAACGTACCACAATAGTCACATGTATAAAGAAAAAAAAAAAAAATCAGAACATTCATTTGAGGCAAGAATAGAGAATTTCCACTTAATCAATAGGAAACAGGTACTCTGTAACTTTTCTTTGAAAAAATTAAGAGCTTTGTTAAAAGCTTTCAAGAGACTCTGAAAATACACATATTTTTTTGAAGTACAAATAAAAACAACCTGCAGAATTTTGAGTCTTGAACTTCTTATCATCCGGTCAGCTGAGTACACTAATATTCAGCCAAGATTTTTCTATGACAAGAAAAATAAAGGGAGATTATGTCCTGATGAGATTTTCTGCACTGCTATTTCCTCTGTGGAAAATGAGGTTGGAGGAAACCTCTGTCTAACTCAGTAAGCCACGAGCTAAAACGGGAAAAAAAATTAAAAGCCAAAACACAAATAACTGCAGAAATTGGACAGTAAATCAGATGACCACTAACTGCTGAGCATAAGGAGTGGATTGCAGCACCAGTGAAAAGTTGAATTGCTGCAGTCCAGAAAGATGATCTAAAAGCAGAGTATTTCAGGTATTCTCATAGAATGTGATTTAGAATGGCTATTGACTTGGCAATATCCTAGCACTTTAAGCAAAAATAAAGACTTTCTCCCTCTGAAACATCTACCCAAATTCCATGATTAAAGCATATATAAAGCACTGAAGAAAACCACCACACTATATTGTAACTTCATGACAGAAGACAGGAAGACGGGTTTCCATTTGCTTCATTTAACATCAGAGGAATGGAATTCAACCAGGATTAACCACAGAGGCTAAAGAAAGGGACTTTCCTAATCTACATCAGGCATCAGCATACAAAATGTGTAAGGTTTATCAAAACACTACTCACAAGGACTCAAATAGAAAATAATCATATTACATTGTTATTTCTGTTGACAAATTCCCTTTCTTTCTCTTCATTCTACAAAGGTGCTATGTAAGTTAAACATCACACTGAGTTTCTGTCAGTAAAAAAAAAAAAAAAAAAAAAAAAAAAGCTGTACAACCCATTAAATCTCAAGGAAAGTCTTCCAGCTTTCCATTTCTTCTAAAAGTCCTTCTGGACAGTTTTAGCAAAATTCCAACCTTCTAAGTGTGTGTTCAGCATCATACAGTAAGAAACATGAAGAATAAATTTTTGGTTCTGCCACATTAAAGAATTACCTCTTACATCCTCATATCCTACTGTATGTTGGTCTTCTGCCAAAAACAGGTAACATATGCTATGTGATCACATGGGTAAGAGAAAGGAAATAAACCCTCCTCCCACCAAGTCAACCTCAGAAAAATTATTTTAATTTAATATCCTTTATACTGACTTCTTGGCACGATCAGAGAAATAAGAATAATTTTAGGACTGTTTCAAAGGACTAGAAATCTATGCAAGATGACTTGTGCTTGGATATACAATTTATCATTGCTATGAATGGATTTGGAAAGGGAGACCTCTCTGTACATATTGTACTCCTTGTGCACTCTTTATATGCACTGTAGATTAATAGAGCATGGTATCAATACCTGATCCAGTGACTACGTGGAAATACAGTTGAGTCCAAATCCAAAAATTTCAAGACAATTATTTAATCTTCCTTCTGTCCCCCAATTTGCATTCCTCCAGTGCTTCCTATTCTGTACAGGGAATGATAAATAACTGAAAATTTACTGGGCTAAATAAAAGGGAAAGTTAAAGTTAATGTCTTTTTATCTAAAGTTATTTACATCTCACTAATTAAGATTTTAGTATTGCCCACAAACAGATAATTCAGAATGCAGATAAAATATCAGAAAGGACGTAAGGCACTGATTGGTCTTGGAATGTTACCATAATGTAAACTTTAATAAATAGTATGTTCAGCAAATACAAATACTTTATCTGATCTTTTTGCACTGCAAATGGGAAAATGAGGATATTGATATTAAAGGTTTATATAGCAAATATATAAACAAAATTAAAACAAAGTATTGTATGAATTAAGGGTTTCTTTTTAGCGTGGGCTAAATATTTTTAGCACATTTAATATATTTTGTAAGTTAAAGGAAAAAGATCTCTGTTAATATTTATAGGCCACCTTTCATCTCTAGAAAAAAAGCCTTGAAATAGCAACATCAATGTGTTTCAGCACTTCCACATTTAAATCCATCATTTCTTGGCTGTACACTGAATGTATGCAGGGAAGGATTAGCACGACTCGGCAGAGCACTGGATTCTGTGCAGTTCCTGTACGGAAGGAGTGGTTACTCCTCCCATACATTCCCGCTGAGGGCGGCCAGATGCCAGCCGGACACACAGCCCCAATTCTTCCCAATGCAGCCTGTGCCTGGAGAGAACTGAGAAAGTCTGTGACAGTTCCTGCCCAGTCCAAAACGGAGCTATGCTGTATCCTCTTAAAGCAACGTACAGCCCCTGCACTATTCTGTACTGCCTGCAGTTTGACCCCCTGCAGTAAAATTAATATACACGGTGGCACATGTGGCACACTCCGATCGCTCTAGGTAAGCAATGGAAAACACCATTCTACATCTTGACATAGTCCCAAATACTGCTAGACAGTTTCACGCACCTTTAGTTTTTGAAATGGAAGCTATCTGAAGAACGATGAAAAATTCCTATGAAGATCATTCTCTGAATTTATTTATTTGAATTCCTATAAGTGCTCTAGCAATTCTCTGAAGATGAAATCTACCATCCATCCAACCATAAAGCAGGTATTTATCTTTTTTTAAAGTTTAATTGAATTTTATTTTATTTACACTTCGGCTCTTCTATAGTTCACACAGCTGTTTGGAAACTAAATTTTGCACAAATACTTCCAGCTTCAGAGATTATCTGATTTTTTTTACCAGTAATCAGTATTTTGGTATAGTATCTTATAACTGGCCTAACTGGACCCTAGCCTACTACATGAAGAAAACCTACAAGGTAAGTTTATCTTGTGAATGCACTGATATACCATAATGAAAATAAGAAAGAACTGTATTGTTAAAGGCATTTAGCTTTGGGCCTCTGCGAGAACAAACTTCACACTACGTTCCCATCTTTTCTCCAGTAGACTCTTACAGGAAATAATTTTTCATTTCCTAACTCTCGTCTTTTTGTGCTGCAGTCCTTTTTCAGGATAATAGTGGTTCCCATTTCCATACTATCTGAAGTGTCCCTTTACATAGTTTAAAGAAAAGGGTAAGTAAAAAAAAAAAGTTAAAAAACCCAATTCCTTCTTGCATGAGGAAAGACTGGCTAAAGTATTAGATTAGGGGGTTAAATTTTTTTTCCCTGCAATCCTGCTAACTCCCTTTAGGCATGTGACAATCTTTTATTACCTTAGTTTCCATGCTTGTATTAAAGGATGACAATTACACTTTACTACCTGCAGATTGCCTCAACACTGAAATATATGGCCTCTGGATTAGAAGATATGAAATAGATGTAAATAACACACTAACATTGTGAAAACATTTTCCTTCCCTTGTACCAATGTGCTCTGATGAACACCTTAGAGTGCTGCAAACAGAAAGAGCCATCACCAACACATCTTTTGACAGGCTAACTTAACAGACTAGACACTAAATAATTACATGCAGATCAGTTCCCAGAGAATACGAATTAATACTACAAATCCATCGAGAGTCCATCAGCATTTATAAAATTACCTAAGTGCCACCAGTGACCAACCAGTTAATGCATAGTAGAGAGAGGTCAGGAGCAACTGACTGGGTGCTCCCAGGTGAGAATATCCATAGTCCTTTTCCTTGAAAGCCCCTCTTGCCACATTAAATAGTTCAGAGAGCAAAATACCTACTAAATAAGGCAGTATTTGGAATTATCCCCTCCGCCCCTCATTAAGGGACACAACTTTTTTAATAGAGCCTAAAAAGAAAAAAAAAAAAAAAAAAAAATCTGTTCCAGACATCTTCTAAAACGCTTGTTTCTAAAAAAGAACTACTCACCAGTGTTTACAATCCCACTCAGGAATCAGATTCAGTACTCTGAAACTGAAAAAGGTATACATACCATGTCTATCAAAGCAGGATAAACTCTGTCTGCTTATTGATATTAGTGTGTTACCAATGTGAAGCTTCAAAAGCACTTGGATCGGTGCTTCCTTAGTGTAAAAGGTTTTATAAATCTGCAAACCTTAAACTAGTAAGAACTACTGAAACAGTCTATCAGCTGCAGCAGGAAATCAGTGGTCTCATAATACTAAGGTGGCTTAATCTTAAAGATGATCTAAAAAGGCTTTTTACCTGCCAAAGACTAATTCTGGGTTCTGTCTTTCTTCTGCAACAACTGACAACATGACTAAGAACTAAAATCAGATAAGAAATTGCATTCCATAAATGGTTTTAGTTGTTTGCAAAGACACAATCAATTTGGGGGGCGAGAAGTGAGTAAAGAAATGTGGCATAAGCAAGGAAGCATAAAAGAAAGTTATATTTAATCATTTGGTTCGGTTAAGCAAATAAACACACCTACCAATTGTGTCACATTTTAAATGGAATTTAAAAAGAAAACTTTTTCATTTTTAAATTCCACAGCCCACTAAGTTAAAAAGTATTTTCTGTTCATTAGTATACTTCCACTCCAATTTGAATACATCAAACCTTCCTCTGAGATAAACAAAAAGTATTGGCATTTGTTTTGACACAAAGAACACATTTAGCACTCTCAGTTTTTACCCCCTTCATTCTGTGATATGACTTTTCTCAACAAATCTCCTGAAAGCTGTTAAGAGTCCTAGTATTGGCAAGAGTTTGCTCTCCCTCAGCCAGGTACAGTAGCAGTTAATATAAGCTCATAGTACAGTACACTGTGTTCTGGCTAAAAAGGCAATAGTCTTAACTATTTTCATAGCTTGTTAATGTAATAATGTTTCAGTGGAGATCTACTACTGTTTGTTTCTTTCAGCCGATTCTTCTTCCTACTGTTCTTGATTAAGCGGGATCCTATACTTAGTTCTGTTAAAAAGGTGTTTTCCTATTAATTTTTCCTATATTAAGAGTATGTTTCTCTATGTAAACAGATATGGTCCGGGCTAAACCTCTTGCCTCATGAAATTTCTTGCCCTCTCATCACTTCCCTTGCAGAAAGGGATAAAACTACCCTTCCCCATCCTTCTTCCATTTTGTATTATGTATTGTGTAAAGTAAACAAATTTTAATAGAAATAAATGGGCTTCAGGTTGACTCACAGACAGTCTTCTCCTTCTTAAAAAGTCAGTTCAGACTTGAGCTCCCATTGTTACCCCCTTGATTTCAAAGAAGCTCACAAACATTTGAACCCTCATGGTAGGTAAAAATTGTGTAATTTTGGAAGTGACAATACCTATGATATCTGAAACTGTTTTAAAAATTTAGATGTAAGCATCTCCCAGATCACTAGGTTTCTACATGAAGACTGCAAAAGAAAACTCCCAGAAGATCTGTGATGAAAGTGAGCTACACAGTGGCCATCACACTAGTTCACATCTAAAAGGGCACAGCCCTAACAGAGGCAATAAAGGAGGAAAATATGAAAGCCGTTGGGACAGAAAATTCTGCCTGAAAGCACACTAGCATTTCAGTAAGTAGAGAGAAATGGAAACTGTAAATTCAGGATCAGTCAAGAGATTACCAAAAAAAAAAAAAAAAAAAAAAATCTGAGTTTCTGTTGCACTGCAATTGAGATGCAACTGACCAAAGTACATCACTGATAATCAGAAGTCAGAAAGAAACAAAAGTTGAAGGACTACAGCTGATCAGTATTTTCAGTCACTCGAACGCATGCATTTCTACCTTCTGACAATGAGACCCTGATTTTTTATTTTCTGATAGCAAAGAAAAGCAAAGCACAGAAGCTACAAATCTAGAAGTCTTGATCTGCCATGAAATTAATCTTGAAAATTGAAGTGCTGATTATTAAGAAATGAAGCCAACAGAACCTTCTTCCCCAATGTGTTTATGCAGGTGTGCCATCTGGTGGAGATGTTTCATTTCCTTATGTCAAACCTCAGCGATGGATTTTTATAATTTTAAAATACACACCACGATTCAGCAGCAGGTTTTCAAACTATTGAAAAGACTATATAAAAGACACTGCATACAGGCTAGTTGTATATACAACCAAGGAAGCCTAACAGCAAGGATCTGAACATCTTAACCAACAGTAACTTCTAAAAAATGCTACCTTCAAGTGTAACAGCAATTTATGAGTGATGGAAGCAACCACAAAACATACAGGATCTGGTACAGGTTATTACCTCAGTCTGAAGTCAAATATCCCCAATCTGGAAAGTCGTCGTAATTTTAGGATGAAGGTTTTTGAATCCAACTGTTGAGACACCACAGCCTCTTGACTAACCGGCTACAGACTTCATGAGCACAACTCTAAGAAAGGCATACCATCTGCCCACTATCCTGTTTAACAGCAAACTGTAAATGGATGTCTCAGGAAAATTAAGAACAGGGCAAGCATGCATAATCCTCTTCACTAATCTGTTTCTTTCCCCATTTTCAGCTTCCGAGTTTCTTGGGCTGGATGTAGTTTGCTAGAACTGCAGTAATGCAGGTAAACTGTTAGCATCTGTGTGGTTTTTGCCAATGAGTTCCATACATTGAATTGCACACTACAACCATTGTCTTTGGTTTCTTTTGAAGCTGGCTCCATCTTCATTCTATGCTCCCTCATTCTGGTACCAGGAAGGACAGCAAAGAATCAACATCCATTTTTTCCATGCCATTTATGACCTTACAGATCTCTGTAACATATCCCCATTAAAAATTCCTCCTATTACCACATTTTTCTCCAGAATGAGTACTCGTTTACTTAATCCCTAATACAGAAGTTATACCAGAAATTATTAATGATTTCCTTTCCTGCCTTCTCTGAACCTTTAACAATTCTAGCATATAGTTTCTGAGATGAAGAACCAGAACTGCACATAGTATTCAAAAGACGTAGATGATCCAGGCATTTGTACATAATGACATTCTTTGTTCTGTTTTTGTTCCTTTCTAAATAATTTTAACAAAGGATTTCCTTTAACTGCTAAGAGTAATGAGCTGGTATTTTCTTGGAACCACCTACCACTTCTGTAAGTTCAAACCCCCACTTTGTATGTGAAGATATAATTGAGTTCTGCCTTCCCCCTCCATTTTGTAGCACTTAATATACACTGAATTTCACCTGCCTGCCATTTTACTGCTGAGTCACTCACTCTCTTCAAAATTATCATTCGGTATCAGCTCTGTCCCTACTATCCTGAATATCTTTGCATCATCATTATCATCATCAAACTGTGTCACCTCACTGCTTGCCCTCTTTTTCCAAGTCACTTGCGAATATGTTGAACATCACAGGACTGCAGAACTCCACTGGTAACCTCCCTGTTCTGCAAGGACTGATCATACACTCCACTTCTTTTCAATTTTTTAACTTATTTCCACTTATGCTACAGCTATATAGTTTCTTTTAAAATCTTTGGTGATAGACCTCATCAAAAGCTTTTGGGAAATCCAAATATTCTGCATCTTTTGCCAACCAGTTTCAATGGAATCTGAAAGCAAAAGCTGAGCAATTTTCAGTTTCAAACTAAGGATGAGGAATTTGTCAGTGAAAATAGGTCTTGTTTTAATTGTACCATCCAACTGTTTTCATGCGTGCCTTATCCTAGAAAATAAAAAGGTCTATTCTTTAGAAAGCTCAATGCCAGATTAAGACATCTGTGCATTAAAATATATGTGCTTTCACTATAGGAACCTTTGTTTCTGACCAAATGGAAGCCAAACATAAGATTTTTCAGTCCCAGAATTCCAGTACTGATTTTTCACTACCAGTCTTGGAAGTAAAAAGCAGGAACCTTCTTGCTTCCAGGTAAGAAAAGGATGAGCATATGTTCTCTTTGCTATTTCATCTTACATGGTTTAAGATATACAATGCCTTCCAAAAAATTGCATTTGTAAGGTCTGATCTTTTGTATTAGAAACCCATCTGTAATTCAAGATGGCAATATGCCCCATACTGAGTGGGAATCTTACCACACCTGCTCCACTGGAAGTTTCAGAAGCAATTCTGCCACAGACAGGGGGGGAAAAAAAGTGTATGTCTAAAATATATAAAGTTAAATGCTTACTTGGCTTTAAATGGGGAATCAGAGACAGCATTTTTTGCTTCCATCAAACTCTCATATTCCTTTGCCCTGGAGGAGAAAATATTCATTATTATTGACTATTGTCTTAAGTGTACAGTATGTAATACCAGTGAGATAATTCTAACCTTTGGGTTTTTTCTATTTCATAGTAACACACAGCATTTCCATCAATTCTGCCCTGTCATAATCCATACTGATGTGTGCTGGTTTTGGTTGGGATAGTTAATTCTCTTCATAGTAGCTGGTACGGGACTATGTTTTGTATTTGTGCTGGAAACAGTGTTGATAATTCAGGGATGTTTTATTTATTGCTGAGCAGTGCTTACACAGAGTCAAGGCCTTTTCTGCTTCTCATACCGCCCCACCAGTGAGTAGGCACAAGAAGTTCGGAGGGGATGCAGCCAGGACAGCTGACCCCAACTGACCAAAGGGATATTCCATACCATATGACATCATGCTCAGCATATAAAGCTGGGGGAAGGAGGAAGGGGGGGACATTCAGAGTTATGGCCTTTATCTTCCCAAGTAACCATTACACGTAATGGAGCCCTGCTTTCTTGGAGACGGCTGAACGCGTGCCTGCCAATGGGAAGTAGCGAATGAATTCCTTGTTTTGCTTTGTTTGTGAGTGTGGCTTTTGCTTTACCTATTAAACTGTCTTTATCTTAACCCAGGAGTTTTCTCATTTTACCCTTCCGATTCTCCCCCCACTTCCCACTGGGGGGGAATGAGCAAGCAGCTGTATGGGGCTTAGTTGCCAGCTGGGGTTAAACCACGACATGATGCTTAACTATTGGCCATTAACGATTTATGATTAATATTACTACTTTAGAATAACATCAGTACACAAATGGTGTATTTAAGTTGACTTTCCAAATGGTAGAAAATGGTACAAGTTGTATATACAACAACTGCAGTAATCTACTGCTTATTATAAAATTATGACATTCATCTAATGAAAATATTAGTAATTTAGACATGTAATACATATCAGAAGATCACTACATCACAGAGATTATAATTAACATATAAATAATTTTTATATTTTCAGGTACAGGAGTATTTTTTGGGTAACTAATGGCTGTATTGTCACATAATGAACCTTGTTAGGCATACAGCATAGAAGTAAATACCTCCATGAATGACTGTTTTACTGCTGGAAACAGAAACACAAACCTCTTTAGTCCCTTAAAAGTATTATTTATGCTGGCCATATGCCAAAAAGTAGGAAGAGGGAGACAACTTTTTTCCATTGCTTGTTTTGACTCCAGCCAGCCTGTGCCAACAGGTGAAAATCATGACCAACTCATCAACCAAAACAGGATTCACAGTGGTAATCCTGTAACCTTTTTTAACAACATACATACACAAAGTAAAACTAATCCAGACACTACAGTGATGCAGAAAAATTCAATTCTCAGAGAGAGCACCCTGTGATGAAGAAAAATCCAGCAGGCAGTAAAAGCATTTAGCCCTTAAAAACTTGATCCATTCAAATTGCTCTTTCGATTACTATTCTGAAATGAAGACTTCACAGATGCAACATGGATCTCTAGGGACTTCAGGGAGATCCGCTGTTCAAGCCTCTTGAGGTTGTGTTCTCAGATGAACAAGTGACATCATCATTCATGGCTTGGAAAATTCTTCAAAAAAACCTCTACACACACCTGAAGGAAACTTAACTGACACCTGGGACTAAATGTGTGATTAGATATGTGATCCATCTGTCTCTACCAAGCGCACCCATAACAAGCCCCAGAGGAAAGTGCCAAAAGCCCCTCAGGACAAAAAAGTAGATAAAAAAAAAATCTGCCTCAGGGCAACTTCCACCCATAAAAACAGTGTTTGCTATTAATTTTCAAGGTATTCTAAATATTAACTGCTATCAGTTGACATTCTTGCCAACGTTACAAATGTCCAATTACTCTTTTCAAATCTAAGATTTTGATAATGGCTTCCAATGGGAAATGTGTTTCATTGCTGCACTGCAAAAAAAAAGTATTTAGTAAAGATTTAATTCCTATTATTTCTCTCAGATACATATAATACACGTTTCTTTATATCTTCTGTTCACCCAAGTGGATCAAGTTTTCCAAAGCTACTCAAGTTTTGCCTTGGCTTGCTTAACGTATACAACTTACGCTACATGCAAATACTGTTACATTACCGCTAGCTCTGATTTGTGGATCATTAATAAAGCTATTAATCACAACTGAATTTAGTATTAAACATGAAGGTGAGATTCCTTTATTAACCTTTTGCCTTCTTTCCTGCCTCTTAGCCAGAAACAACACATTTCAGCTTTGAGTTTTGTACAGACAAGTCAGTCAAACATGAGTAATCACCTAAAATATCTGTTACTAAATGAACATGACTGGAGTGCTTTAAATCCATTGCAAAATGCGTCTCAACTGTATATACTTCCTAGCTTGTAACTACACCTCTATTGCTTGAGGTTACCTTTCATCAAGCTTTCTTTTCCCATGCAGGTACTGAAGTATTCTTCTGCTAGCAGCACGTACATGTTAACCTGAGATAATTTACTTAGCTATGTATCAGTTGTTACTATAGCACCAGTTTAATGGCTTAGGGTTGTAATTAATAAGACTAACAAAACTTCTCAACATATCTGATAACCTGTTGATCACAATTTGTCCCCTCATTCACCTTTGCCCTTCATTGCTTTGGTATTGTAATAGTGATTTAAGATCTAGAAACTCAGGAGAGCAACGGGATCTATTTGGATGCGGTTACTTTTTTTTTTTCAAGTTTAAAATATCACAGCTTCCTAGAAACTGAAATGAATGTATAATTTCAAGTTTTGAGGTATAAGGAGGTTTGTTATAACTATTTCTTTTTCTAGAGAAAAGGAATAGTTGCAAATATGTACTAAAACATGGTTTGTAGATAATCTAACACCTGTGAAACTATGTGAATTATCGACATCAAATACTCTTCACCTTCAAACGATCCTCAATAAATTAACTATTAAGTACTTTAACTATATATTCCCCCTAAATTTGTAGTTATTTTGAGCAGTAAACTCCCAGCCATCTGGTGGTAGTACTGTCCAGATTGTTGGGCGGAAACTTATTAGACATTACCTAAATTATTTAATTTAGTATTTCATTTTGTAATTCAGAGGTTATTGCTTTAATTGCTTTAGCCACATAACTTAAGATAATCCTCTTCCATTTTCTGAACATGGAAAACCTCCTCACCTCACCAGTCATAAGCTTACATGCAGGAACATCCAGGCAGTATTTGTCATTACTATGCCTATTACTATTACTCAAGTGTCAATTACAGTAACTGTAGAAGACTGGCAAGACTTGCATGGCTAAAATTAATTTCCCAAATGGATTTTTTTTTTCCTCATCAATTTTTTGTTTGAAATTCCATGGAACAACCTTTACTTCATATTGCTACTGGACATTTTTATTGGTAAGTCTTTTGTGTTAACATTAGACAACTCATGGTGAAATCTTCAATTTAACTCTCAGTTATCTTCAAGGACAGTATCCCACTGAAAAGTTTAGTCACCCTTTAGAACCAAACACAAGCGTAATGAACATTAATTTCATGTCTGCGAATATAACTCCTCTTAGATTTTGAAACTTTCACTGTATTTTTCAACAGTATATCACCTTTGTAAAATGATGCCCCTTTATTACTGTTTTAATTATAATTTTTGATGATGAATATGCTGACTCACCCAGCAGTCTGACATGTAAGAATTCGAAATGTTCTGAAAAAGTTTTTCAACTATCAGTGCCAATAACAAATTATTATTAGAGCTTGTATTCCTAGGTCTGACAAATCTTTGACTAAATTCAACAGAAGCAGCTCTTGAGAAAGAATTAAAACTGGACCCAATAACTGCATTAGATCAACAGGTAACATGAATAACTGCACCTTGAGCAATCAGAAACCTGGAAGAATACGTTATCCAGTTTCAACAGTATGTTCCAATGTGGTATTCAGATAGTGGATTTGCTCATCCAAAGAAGACAACAATCAGAAACAGTAATACATTGTAAAAGTATTGTGTTTTTGAAGACTAATGTGCCATTATTAGCACTAATGAGTTAATACAACATCTCATTTTTACTGTAGCTCTAAAAATCCATTCAGGTGTTTTCCTCTTATTTGTAAAACTTCTTGCTTGAAAACAAGACAGAGAAAATACGTAACCTTCCGAGAAGTATTTTTAGAGATAAGTGCAAAAATATGTTACAATCTTCAGTTAAGTATTAACCTTAGCTGGGGACTATTCAGCTATAAAGACTGACACTGCCAGTTCATGATATAATGATGTCCTGCATATCACACTGATTTGCAGATGTCACTTTTTAGACTAATAACAAATTGCAGGTCTGACAACTCACTTTCCATTTAAAGATATTTTTAACTTTCTTTTTGTTGTGACAGGCAACAAAAAATGATTAAATTTAGTCATGGGATTTGACACTACAGCAGGCTGACTTCTATTTGTTGATTACTATTGATTTTCTTTGATACTTCATTTAAAAATCAATAGATAGAAAGAAAAATAGGCATGGTTTACACAAATTTAAACATGCTATTGTATGCTAGAAGAGGCTACAGTTTTGGCAGGGCACTGGCATCCAATTATGAGAAAAGCTCTTAACAGGTGAAACCAAGGGCTCCAGATCGATACTCAGTTTTCTTTCTCAATCAGAGAAAGTGGCCATAAATTAGGCTCATCAGTATTATTTTCAAGACACTCCCAAAGCAAATTAAAATTTTTTTTTCAGCCTTCCACTGCACTCATATTAAAGGACAAAAGGTAAAGTTTAGAACAAAACTTAAAGAAAATAATTAAGAAGAAATTTGTACTACCTGGAGTTCATCCGTGCCTTTAGCTTTTTGGCTTTCTTTTTAGTTTTTTGTTTCTCCTCTCCATCTTTTAATGGTTCCACAGGAACAGAACTCTCAATCACAATATCCACAATGTACTTCTTTAATGACAGGTGCTCCTGCAGAAAATATTGAAATAATACTTAATCTTACAGCATGTGATGGAGATTATAAATTACCTTCCCAGGAGACAACAGTGGTAAATATTTAACAAAAGGTTAAGAAAATTAAGAAAAAAATTTAAAATAAATTTTGGGAAAGAGATTATTTCACACTGGAGAGAACACATGATGGGTATTTTGTAATAAGGGAGAATAATTATTGAGAGAAGTAAAGGAGAATGAATGTTGTCCCTAATTTTCAGGAAACTGTTACTTAACAAGTATGAACTCCAAGCTGACATCCTCTCTCTTCTCCAAGCTGCCTTTTACAGCCATATGAAACCAATGCCCTGCCCTACCAATACAACTCATTATATTAAATGAACTAATTCTGGTTTATGATTTTAACTCTTCATGAAAATCTAAACTTGTCTTAACTTTTGTTAAAATACATCAAATCTATTCACTACTTAAAATGCTACCATTTATTGATGGGAATATTACTTCTCCTCTCACATTAACAAATTTGCATTTAAGTAAAATACTGGTAAAAACTCAGTTGCTCACAGATGAAACACTTTATGAAATAGTACAGTTTTTATATAATGGCATGCAAAAAAAGGTAATGCGATTACAACGTGATTTTAAATAAATGCTTTTTAAAGATTTTTTTTTTAAATGTTACAAAAAATTTCCTGTTTCCTCAGAGGTACTTTCAGTGAAAGTATAGACTACTATAATACAGTTCAAGGTCTACATTTAAAATAAATATTTATCATTTAGAGATGAATAACCAACAAAGCTATTCCTCTAAAGCTGTTCTCAATTTTGATTGACCTATGCTATCCATGAATGGACATGTAGGTGCTTGTAACAATTCCCATGACCAACAGACTATCCAGAAACTATATACATGCAAACAACCCCCCCGCCAGAAAAACAGAACCAAACAAACCCTCCCAACCCCCCCCAGCTGATAAACTGTTGACTAGCTTATTTTTCCTGAGTTCCTCAAGTTAGAAATTTACTCAAAGTACTCTATGCAGCAAGTTAGATTTCAACAACCAAGAAGGATTTCTACCCGAGTGCCCCTTCTAAACTTACTTTTCAATTTAAATGTGCATTACTGAATTTAACCTCTTCTGAACTATCAATGTACTTCAGACCCTTGTCAGTGCAAGAAACTTAAACAAGTTTAATCAACACAATTTTAAAAGCGACCCGCTTAAACCACTACAATGTCCACAATTAGTCTGCTTTGGTTAAAAAAATATGTGTAACCTGATGTTCTGCATGATACTGCAATGTCCTACTTACAATAATAAAAGACTAACAGACACATTCACACTATCGAAATCTCTCACACAAATACCTCGATGCAACAAGTGGACACCGTATGTCCATCCTGCGTTATGACTGCTTGTACTACTGGGCTACAGCAGCCAATTGTTCATTTTTACAAATAACAACAAACAACTAGTTCAATGCCATTTATTAGAATATATTTACCCCATTTTTAATATACTGAGGCTTATATTTGTATTCTTACAGAATACAGAACACATTATTAAGTATAGGTCACCATTGCTTATTAGGATAATTTATCTTTGAAAATGATTAGTGCCACAATCAGATGTGGTTATTCCTTCCTTGGTAAGTATCCTCAATATTCAAAGTAAAAGGTGAAGAGTTAAAAAATTTATAGATAGTATTTTCCAGAAAACAACCTATATTTTCTTTCACTGATTCAGGAAAATGTTATGCCTGTTGAAATCAAAATAAATCACTGTGAAATTTCCTGGAAAAAGACCATTTAGTTTTTGTAAAGCACTGCTGCCTGATATAACCTAGCAATATATATTTGGTCAAAATAGTAATTGAAATTTCTATCTTAAATCATATGAATGGAAAATGAATACTGATTTAATATTAGACATACGAAATCAAGCATAATAATCTAAGCAAACTGTAAAAGTAACACTAACTTTGCTACACTGCCTACCCTGCATAACTCCCAGTACACCTGAACATTTTTTCCTTGATGTATTGTCCAAGTTGTTTAAACCATGGATACTGCCATAACCATGTGTAACACAACTTTAACAGCTTTTGTAAGTATTTCCCCCCCTGCCCTTAATATTATCCATTTAATTTTAACAAGAATCGCATAAAAGAAAACTTCCTTAAGGTATCTCAAAAGGCTGTCCCCTTTGAGTATGATTCAGTAGTACAAGACTAGCAAAATATCCCAGTTTTTGATGAGTTAGTTCTTAACCAATCTGCAGTAGCACAGAACATAAACCATCCCAGTGCGGGTTATGACACCCCAGTTCATTTTTGTCTCCTCAGAGAGATGTATCCCTCAACACCCACTTAAAAATAGCTTTTCCCTTAAACTTGCTTTTAATAAACAGAAACCTGGTCATAAGGCTGAATGAAACTTCACAGGAAACTGATGGTTTTGAGTTTTTCAGTGTTAAGAAAAGAAAGGACTTCCTCAGAACAGACTATGACACTACTCCTGCTTTGCTACCAAGTTTCAGGGTAATTAACCTATCACATTTTGTGGATGCTCAGTTATTAAAAAAAAAAAAATTATTTCAGTGGGATTTGATATGTCCATCCCTGCTTTCTAAACTGAACTAGTACACCCTAGCACTGTAATCTACCATTAGTTTACCTCTTGTCTCATGAGTGAGATGAAGCACTGGTAATATACAAAACTAACAAGGACTATTACTATAGTTCTGTATCTTTGTTCAACAGTGAAACTGGTTTTTTGGTTCATCAGATCTTCAAACTACTTACTATATCCTTCAAAGTGACAGCAGAGCAAAATGAAGTTAATGCTGCACTTTGAAACGGACACCACCTTACAAAAGGGGCAGAACATCTCCAGCCAGATACAGTCAGCCCGCTGCCTTCCCACTGCATGACGGCCACTGCAAACATGGTATCAAGACTTCTGCTAGGCAGAAACGAGAGAGACAAAGCCTTGTATCCCCTTAGCAGACACTCATCTCTTTTTCCTAATCTTACCTGTGGCTTAGCAGATGACTCAAAGAGAACTACAGGGTTCAACAAGCACATTCATTTATCAGCCTGCGAGGGCTAAAAAAAGGTCTTGCTGTCAATAGCACACAGGATGGCTACAAACCATTTTGTTCATATGAACTCAAGCACCTTCGTGAACGATGTTTCTCAGAGTTCTCAGCTTTCACATGTGGCAGTTTGGATTAATATCAGACTTCATACATACAGCTCATTAAAGTAAGACTAGAGTAGTAATACCTCATGTCACAAAAACAATCACTTTTTGAAGGTACAGATCAAAGCGTAGGATTATCACGGTAGGCAGATCTACACCATTCAGGTGTGAAACAAGTATAACTAATAGCTTGGTGTTGAATGACAACTCACATCTGAAGATAGCTGCTGCTGTATTATGCTTCAGAGCAGTGTAAAAATATTTATTCCCATGTTTTATTAAGCTCCTACCGGTTATCTCAAAAAATAAAGGTTTTTGAATCCACTGAGTTGCATTGAAGTACAGTATATCCAATCCTTTAACTAAATTAATGAGTAATTTTACCTGTACAACCATTAGTTGGGCAGGTTAACATACCATAAAAGTAAATGCCATAAGTGTATGAAAGTGAGTGAAGCCAGTGCAGTGTTTAGAAAGCAAACTTTTGCCATCCTCTGAATGCTTTTATTTAAGCAATAAGGAAACTATTCAATTTCAGGGGTTTTTTATTTCTAAGAAAGGTAATGCAGAATGACTGGGTAATCTAGTCACTTCCTCCTGAAAGCCTTTTACTTTTTTTAATTATTATTTTTATATAAGTAAATGCTAAATACAGAAGGAATTTGTGAGACTAATTTACCCTCTCCATAAAGGCATTCTGGGTTTGTTTTCATGACAACGTGAAGGAACATTACTGGCCTGATTCTGCGCTATGTTGAGGACATTCTGACCCCAAACCCTCAGATATTAGTGAACCACCACATCTTGGAGAATTTAGGCCATTATAAATGCAAAGCATTATTAAGTAAAGGCTCTTTTCTAATGAAAGCTTCTGTTATTAAGATCTGTACTCACACCAACCAAAAATGTTCATTGCTGTTTCAGTTTCTACACCAGCAACATCAGTTTTAGCTGCACAATTTCTCTAAAACGTTGTTTTAAAGATTTATGTATAACTTAGTAATTTTGCTGGTTTTGTCCTAACTTATTACTTTTTATCTCAAGGTTAAAATAGAACCAGCTATGATGGTCATTACATATCAGATTTCTGCCATCATTTTTCATACTTGATAACTCATGCTCTAAGTTGCACAGCTGACATCAACTATGTCACAAAATAAGGTATCAACTTTCATGAAGATGGCAGAATCTGTGCCACAAAAAGCAGTTAGTCCGTAATATATTGTGATGCAGAGCTGCAAAATATGGAAACAAGAATTGAATGCTGATATATTTCTTCATGATCATCTGTATATATTCCTCTATGTGTACTCATATGGTGATGGATCAGTGATGCATATGCATTAGAGTAGAAATACTCCTCCTATTTCTCTCCAGTGTTATTTACATGCATTCACCAAAACTAAAGGTTATTTTTAAAAATCACAAGGTATACTGTACCTGTTTCTCAGAGGGAGACTGTCTCTAGCTGAAAAACCTTATGAGACATAAAAGTAACCTGGTAAATATATACAATTTGATATTTGATGGCATTCTGTATAGACACGTTGGTTATCTGACATAGCTATATAGTCCTCTAATAATTTTTATATAACACTAAAGTAATTTTTAAAACAATTGAAATAAATTTCCCATAAAAGTTTCAATACTTTTATTTACAAGCAAGGTGATAAAAACTAACATTAAATGCACATGTAAAACTGCAGCCACCACAAAGCAGACAAGATAGAAATTAGATTATTTACAAAAAATGTCTTTGCTTTTCTTCTCTTCTCCCTCCATCCTCAACTGTTCTTTTAGTCACTGAGAATCCTGAAACTTTCCAAATGCAACACGAGCCTCATCTACAAACTACATGAGGAATCAAGTTGCCAAAACCATTATAGCTAAAACTAATAAGGTCACCCATGAAGTCACATTCTTGTTGGTTATTGCCTAGTCCAATTCAACTGCCTGAAACAGAAAAACTACCCAGTTCATTTTATATTTTGAAGTTGATAATTTTAGTTGACTATGTACTTATAACCAAGTTTTTCTCCATACAATGAATTACACCCCTTTTCTTACATGACATGTTTGTATTACAAGGATTACAGCATTACTATCAATACTATCTGAAATAAAGTAAAACTTTCAGACTCCAGAACAAACATAATTGCAAAATTTTTCCCTCAAAAGTGTAGCAAATACTACAAAATACTGAAATGCTATACAGTTGAGTACAGTCCACTTGAGTTTGGAGGAGGAAAACCATACCATAAATGGGATTCTGAACCTTGGTAATCTATATAAAATACAACAGCTGGAGAATAAATTTCCTAATGGACACCCTCTTCACACAACACCCATTCACAAGACCAATACTCTTGACTAGCTCTCCCCATTTAATGTCCTGATTACACCAACAACATCGATGTATCTGAGCTTGACAGATGAAACATTGGATATGTAAGTATTTATCAAACCAGAACACATTGGCAAAATTATTTTCTTACCCACTCTCTTTGACTGCGACACTTTTGGCTCTCTGTATTACATATTAGCTACCATTCATTTCACTACTCAGCAAATATTTATGGTAACATTATTAAATCGTGATGTAAAGTGTGCCAAACAGAATTCTTCCTAACTAAATTTCCTCATTCTAAAATTAGGAGTGAGCTTAACACAAATACTTATTTCCCTTTCCTCTTTTTTAAGTAAGCGTTGCCTTTTTATAAATTCTGCTGGGGCAAGATTACACAGGTAGGACAATATTGCAGTAAAGCATCTGTGTTTGCTCAAGCTGAGAAGAAAATCACAGCCTGGCATTTGTTGCTGTAGGGCAGTCATAACTTAAGATCCTCTGTTCTCTTGTGCACACGTTGCTCCTTGCTGGCTCTCGTGAAGCACAATATTCCTCCTAATATGTAGTGGTAACAGCCTGGGAAGGAAAGCTCTGAAAATCCTCCGGTCTGAAGCCAGTCAGTCGCTGGCAGGAGTGGCCAGGATCATCACCTAGTATATCAAGTATTTTCTGCCGTTTCTATAAGCTCTGGAGGGTACTGTGCTACCACAAAGCAGCACTGGAGTGAAATCCTACTGTCTAAGCAAAAGGCATGTAAAGGCCTGACCTTTCCAATGTATAGTCTGTTTTATACAGAGTGTGACACAGTGCTTAATTAGCTGTGTTTCCATTATGTATAAACTAACCAATTCATATAAGTGGAAAACCCTTCCGGCTATTGGACTTTCACCCAAAAAACTGAGCCAAAATGACCTTCTTGGAATCTGAAAAGTTTATAGGTTTTTTTACTCTATTATTTTTCATTTTCATTCCTTTCTGTATTTTTGGATTCTGGCCAGAACTGAAGCAAAAGTGCCAGAATACCGTAAGACTGGTTATTCTTATTATTTTTGTATTCTTTCCAACCTTGAATCCCCAAGTTTGGAAAGAAAAGGCATTCTTATAAGTCTTCTAACCCAATTCTGCAGACCAAGGCAACTTGAAAAATAACTGACTCTAGCTATTTGTCTACTCGATCTTCAGAACTTCCAAACACTTGTTTTTACTTGCCCTCTCGTATCAGCATTAAAATAATAAACATGAGGAATATTATAAAGAAATACTTGTAGTAACTTATATCACATCATAATTGCTGTTATTCATTTACCATTTTAATAAAAAAAAAATCAACAGCAATCTGAGTATTTTGTATAAACGTAAGGTACATAAGTAATATGTTCTAGCAAATCAATAGGCAACTATTCTGAGGCTTACATATATCTTTTGGATTAACACCTTTACCTGTTTCAAAATAAACAGTATCCTGTAACTGCAGAAAGTAATTTAAAAATGTTTTTGATATTTATTACCAATGTCAGGAATAACGGTTTCTTACTTGTATATAATCACTTAAAGAATGTATTTGCCAAATTTTGAAGAGGTTTTTAAGGTTCAATTCTAAATCATCTTACCACAGAAGTATTTGTTCATGATTTTTACATGTTTCAACAAAACTCCTCAGTATTTTATTTTTTCCCTCATAGCCTAGGACAATATTTAATATGGAAAACAGATGCTGAAGCAGACTGAGTCAAATGCAAAACTCAATATGCAACATTATAACCAATCACAGCTTCAAACAAATGGTCATTAATGCTTAATCATAAAGACATCAAATGTTTGTGATCAAATATGGTTATAATACCACAAGTGATGATCCACTCCAAAATATGGTGAAGATTCAAAATAAGGAAGGTATTTACCTGTTACCATTAATAAGAGTTATTATAAGTGCTTCTTATGTGAAGAAATAGGTTATAAAGTAATGGATATTCAAATATTATTTTCTCAAAATCAAGATTTTAATTATTCACATTTCTATGCTAGAATGTACTTTAGAAGATGAATGTAGAGCATTAAAAACCTTTTATTATTCATTTAAAACTGAAGACTGACCTTTCATTGTAAAAGTAGTTTTTCCCTCACTACTTCTATTTAATTAAGATTAATTTTTTTAAATGAGGGACTAATACTGCATTTTAGCATGTCCAAACTAAATACTATTTTTACTGCTTGTCCATAAATTCAATGATACGACAGCCTGACACTAAGATAAATAGCAAATAATATTCTTAATAGTAGGTTCAGATATTTCTTGGGATTTTTAGTATCATTCCCTTTCCCACTTGTCACTCCAAAATGTCAGAACAAAAGGCAAAGTAAAGCTGTTTCTTCCACGAGAATGAGAATTCTGAATACTGGACATGGAAAGCATCACTCTGCAGATTAGGGAAGAAAGTTGGACAGCACTGACATTATCATGTGGCTGCAAGGGCAAGCAAGAGAAAGAGGGAAATGAGAGTGCAGTTGCCCCTGCCAGCAGTAGTTTTTCTTACTGGCTGTGAACATTCAAGATATCTAAGCCAAAAGGAGGAAGGGTGCAGCTGTTGGCAATGATCTATCACAATTAAAAACACAGCCAATAAACAATTAATCATGTACATTTTTGCCAAGAAAAACAACACTTTATAATATATTAAAGGTAAGAAGCTACTGCTGCACAAAGTACAAAAAACTAGAATTGATGTATAGAGTACCAAGAGACCTTCTGCAAACTACATCATGGATTAAACTTTATAATTACATGATTGTTCATGACAGCTTCTTCTAGGACAAATGTATTCACAGCAGAATTACAAAGCCAGAGTTCCTGTGCTGAAAGGACCACAGGTATCCAACAGGTATGAAACATCCATGAACAAAAATGGACCACAGATGCTTGGCCTAATTCCATTCCTCCAGCAACACACAGCCCCTCTCTAAAAAGATCCTCCCTTCCTCAAGAAAAAAAAAAAAAAAAAAAAAAAAAAATTGAGTAAAGCAAACTCAGCCGGAACCTGAGGCTTTATTGGGATAGGGAGCTCTTGTCTGCAGGTGATTTACACATTGCTTCCACTGAGCAAGAGAAGAAAAATGGGCTACTGCTGGAAAACTATAATCATACGCCAAAAAAAAAAAAAAAAAAAAAAAATTACAATGAAGTCTATATTCCGTAACTCTGTGAATAAAAGAAACAGGAATATTGTTCAACATATGACCAAACCATATGCACCACTCTTTTACCCAGAAATGACTTACGTATTGTATACCACCAGAGCTGAGTCAAGATCATCTCCTTGTACTTAATGGTCATAACTAATCATTCAAATGTTCAAAAGAGACTGGAGTGCAAGCATACAGCAGAATAAGACCCAAGGCTGCAAACGTGAGGCACACAGAGTTCATAGTCGAAAAAAAAAAAATCAGACTAACATGAAAGCCTTAGTCCAGAGCCTTGAACAGTCAAACACAAGAGAGCTTAAAACTGAATGCTACGGACTTTCATTACTTAGCGTGAACCTCAAAATAAATAAAGATGGCTAAAACCACAATTGTCAACACAATACCCTGGACTTCAGGAGAGCAGACTTTGGCCTCTTCAGGGATCTGCTTGGTAGAGTACCATGGGATAAAGCCCTGGAGGGAAGAGGGGCCCGAGAAAGCTGGTTAATATTCAAGGATCACCTCCTCCAAGCTCAGGAGGGATGCATCCCAACAAAGAGGAAGTCAGGCAAAAACGCCAGGAGGCCTGCATGGAGGAACAAGGAGCTCCTGGACAAACTCAAACACAAAAAGGAAGCCTGCAGAGGGTGGAAGCAAGGACAGGTAGTCCGGGAGGAATACAGAGAAATTGTCTGAGCAGCCAGGGATCAGGTTAGGAAAACCAAAGCCCTGATAGAACTAAATCTGGCCAGGGACATCAAGGGCAACAAGAAAAGCTTCCACAAGTATGTCGGTGATAAAAGGAAAACTAGGGAAAATGGGGGCCCTCTCTGGAAGAAAATGGGAGACCTGGTTACCTGGGACATGGAGAAGGGTGAGGTACTCAACGACTTTTTTGCCTCAGTCTTCACCGGCAAGTGCTCCAGCCACACTGCCCAAGATGCAGAAGGCAACGACAGGGACTGGGAGAATGAAGAACTGCCCACCATAGTGGAAGATCAGGTTCGAGACCATCCAGAGAACCTGAAGGTACGCAAGTCCATGGGACCTGATGAGATGCATCCGCGGGTCCTGAGGGAACTGGCAGATGAAGTGGCTAAGCCACTGTCCGTCGTATTTGAGAAGTCATGGCAGTCTGGGGAAGTTCCCACTGACTGGAAAAGGGGAAACATAACACCCATTTTTAAAAAGGGGAGAAAAGGAAGACCCGGGGAACTACAGGCCAGTCAGTCTCACCTCTGTGCCTGGCAAGATCAAGGAGCAGATCCTCCTGGAAACTCTGCTAAGACACATGGAAAATAAGGAGGTGATTGGCAACAGCCTACATGGCTTCACTAAGGGTTAATCATGCCTGACAAATTTGGTGGCCTTCTACGACAGGGTTACAGCATTGGTGGATTAGGGAAGAGCAACTGATGTCATCTACCTGGACTTGTACAAAGCACTTGACACCGTCCTGCACAACGTCCTTGTCTCTAAATTGGAGAGACATGGATTGGACGGATGGACCACTTGGTGGATAAGGAATTGTCTGGATGGTCGCACTCAAAGAGTTGCAGTCAACAGCTGGATGTCCAAGTGGAGACCAGTGACGAGTGGCATTCCTCAGGGATCCGTATTGGGACCGGCGCTGTTTAACATCTTTGTCGGTGACATGGACAGTGGGATTGAGCGCACCCTCAGCAAGTTTGCTGATGACACCAAGCTGTGTGGTGCAGTTGATACACAGGAGGGAAGGGATGCCATCCAGAGGGACCTCGACAGGCTTGAGAGGTGGGCCTGTGCAAACCTCATGAAGTTCAACAAGGCCAACTGCAAGGTCCTGCACATTGGTTGGAGCGATCCCAAGCACAAAGTTATATATAATTTAATCTTAATGAAAATTAAAATTCAGTGAATTAAAAAAATAATAATTAGCGAAGTCCAGGCATCACCATGTCTCTAGACAAGAAAGCTCCTTGTAAATACAGAAGAAAAAGAGCAAAGGCCAGGCATGAAAACATTCCCACATCTATTTCCCTCAGTAATTTCCTCTGAAAGAAATAATGGAAGCAACACATAACTTTGAGAAAACAGCTCGATTTCTTAAAGAAAAACAACCTCTCACCCCTAAAAAGCTTTTAGAAATTCAAACTCATACGAACATCAACTTTGCTTGTGTGTTGTGCTAGCTATAAACCTTACATGGCTGGAACAGAACTTGTACCAGCACAACTCTGCTTTCTCAGGCAGCCTCTCACCACATCCTGGCAAAAGCACAATCCTGCCAGTGGAGTAGTGTCTGTACCAGGGGAACTTGCCAGCACAGTTATGCACATTGTAAATCAGACCCTGCTACAATCTAGACAGACCTATGCCAGAAAAGGCTTGCACTGCAACCCCAGCCAACCTGACAACCCACACTACAGAGTAAGCTTTAGTCACCAACTGCCTGGGTTTTTTAAAAAGGAATGTGGGTGGGCTCAACCAACCATGTCTTTCTATAAATCCTCACATTTTAATGCTGTCAATCTTCAGGCAACAACAATCTCTTTTCTCCATCATGGGATTATATTTTCATTTGATCTAAATATACCTCTAAGAAGTTCTTTGTTTCATTTATATCATGACAACAGAGTCAGTTTTCTTCCCTGATAAAAAATGCACATTTTTCACATATGCAAACAAAGGTTCATTAATATTCCTCCATCCTGCTTTGGAATACATAAAATTCTAGCATGCACCTTAGAGAAATTAACCAAACCCCTGCCAAATTATCTATTTCATATGTTTTTTAGAAGTACTTTTCACTTATTAGAAACATTCATAGACTGCATAGAATTACATGATTTATACTCTAAAAGTGCCTTTAAACCATGGTATTTAAATGACAGGAGATACAGACAAGAGATAGGACAATGGTTCAAAGGAAACAAGCTGTAAGGATTACTGACGTTACGTGTATTTCTCAAAGCAAACTAGGACAGACAAGAAAGGCAAAGAAAAAAGGGAAAGCAGAGGGGCATAAAAATGAATAAATAATCTAGGAGCTACAGGTGGGAGCAAATGCCTACAAGGTCCTTGCAGAAACTCCTCAGTCTAATGAAATCACCGTGTGCTGTCCTATGGCTTTCAGCAGGCCCCTTTTCAGTGATGGCCTTTATGTCAAAAGCCCTTTGTGTCACACAGGTTTTGATTCAGCAAAACAGTTAGTCTTACCTTCAAACATACTAACTGAGTCCAGTTAAGTCAATGAAACCAAACTGCATATACTGTTTACATCTTTTGCTGAACTGAAAGTAATATGAATATTAAAAGAGGGGACAGGAAATCAATAGCATCAAAATAGCAATGTAAAAAGAAGGTAAAGCTGTAAGTTTGATGGAAGAAGACACACCAGAGAGAGAAAATGTAGACAGAACATTGTTACTGTGCTGTGAAAGATGTGAAACGATGTGCGACAGTGATAGCATTCCAAGTTTCAGAAATATAATGAAGGAAAGATGACACTTAGTCTGAAGCCTACCCTGCTGAAAGAGTTTTGCCATCTACATGAATGAATGTATTTATAAGAGACCGGACAAAAGAAAAGTTGACCACTGTTTCAAAATCAATAGATTTTTGCTTTAAGAGAAATCTACGTCCTTTTCAGCTGGAGACTAATAAACACCCAAATGAAGAAAACCCAAAAAGCTGAGATGAAAGGAAGCTGTCATACAATCTTAGAAATAACTTCATGCTTTTTCATTTTTAGTATCTTCATTCATAACAAAACTATTTTCTTTGTGAGTTTCACCAAATATATCGCATCTACAAGTGAATTAATCTTATTGATGATCTAATACTAGCTGTCAGCTCTTGCACAATATATGCTGGAATTAAGCACAATATATGCTTAATTCCACAACAATGGAAAACTGCTCCAACATGAAATCTACTTTTATCTCTGAAAATGTTTGTAAAATACAAAACCTATAGATTCTATAGCAAAGGCAAAAAACCTAGAATATAATAGTTTCTTTTTATACCTGGCAAGATCAACTACTAGCATCCACCCGGCCCAGAGAAATTAGTGCCAATGATCATTCAGTACAGCTTTTACCTTTTTGCTTACAGTCAAATCAACCAACAAAAATCCTTACTGTATGAAAACATATTATATAATCACTTACTTAAATCAGTTTCCAAAGTCTTAAGGCGATAACTTAAATCTTACCTTCTGTGATACCAATACAGTCAAAATAAACATATTTCAAGTCCTTCTGTGATTTCTCAAGTAATAAAGAAATTCTATGGGTGGATTACAATTAAAAAAAAGCTTTCTTTCTAGGCAGCTACCTATTATACTTAACAGGCTCAACACAAAATGAGTCAAAGATCAAGAGTAAGTTATTTGAGGTGTCAAGTGCATAAGGTTAAAGGTGAAATTTTATTAGGTCAAAGGTGATATAAATAAAATCTTTTATGTCAAAGAAGAAGGGTCACAGACAAGATGTATATAATCTAAAGACATCACAGATGACAAGTAATAACTTTAAGTAGTACAAGTGTGTTCTCACTACAGATACCTTCACTGACTAAAAAATTGAAAACAGTGATGAATTAAGTAACTATGATTGTTATAATGCTTCCCTTGAATATGGTTTTACTTCTATATAATACTTCAGGAACTTCTTCTCAAGTATTTCAAAACTTAATTCAAGTTACTGAATGCTTTAGGTGTAGGGGACGCAAAGTTTGGCATTAACTATGCATGCTGAATAAAGAGGTACACAAAGCAGACTTCTCTGATAAACAGAATTGCTTTTCTACTTTACAGTGACCTATCTCTAGCATGTATATCTTATTACTGCTCTTCGGAAAAAACCCCATACCAAACAGAGAGGGCCTCAGGTGAAGGAAATTTCAGATTACAATAGTGCAGTTCAGAATTGTATACTCGGACTAATTAAAATATAGTTATAAATAATATATTAAATATCTAACAATGGAAGCATCCATATGTTGCCAGTATGCCAAATACTGTGCACCATCTTGATTAAGGATATTTAAATCTGCTATTGTAATCATCAAGCTGTTCATCCAGTTAAAACTGTTCTCTCCTTTTGCTCCTGCACCAGGTATGCATTCAAGAGATCCCATACATTTAACCTTAATCTTGGTCTTAAGTTCACATCAAAATGTTTTGCTGAAAAACACTGGATTTAAGCATATGATGTTGGACACCACAAAAATCAAGATATCTGTGCCCTCTAGTGGAACTTCTTTTTCATCAAATGGGCACAAATGCAGCTGTTATAATGTGATCCCTTTTTCTGGAAGCTGGAATTGTTAAAGCTATCAAATTAGATGCTGTGAATAGTGTATAACACCCAGTCAGAAAAAAAATCTAGTTCACTGTTTTCCTCCATATTCATCTGAGACAGGTGCCCAGAAACAACCACAGTTCAATTATCAGTGGCTAGACAGGTAGAAGCAAAGGCTAGACAGATACAAGAAAATTTCAATATTATAGATTGCCCCCACTTTGGTACATGTAGCAACATGAAAGATTCTGGGAAATCTCACAGCTTGTATTTCCAGGAAAATGGATGCAGTATGAAGCCTTTATCCCATATATCCAATTCGGTAAACCTGGCATCTAAAATCAAATCCAAAACCACACAACTCCCACTAACCACTGTAAAAGAGGAAAAAAAAAAAAAACTGAAAGGATAGTTTATGTACTTTCATTACAGTTAGGAAGGGGTAGGCATACTGCAACTCAGCAAAAATTTATTCCTCCAGACTACCGTATCTCTCCAATTTTCTTTTTCTGTTTTTCCAGTGATAACCACCCCTGTGGATTTCAATACCTCAGAGACTTAACTCTCCAAAGCTTTTTAAAAAAAGGAAGAGAAAACGTGTTACTACTGGATATAAGAAGCTGTAAACAAAGAGAAGATTTCAACAAATAAAAATAGTAACAAGAACTGTGAAGGAAAGGAGACAGCCGAAAATTAGAAGTGCTGAGCAGTGTCATTTGAATCAGCTTGGCTGGAAACACATTTCCGAACACAATGAAGTTAAATCTGAATCAACTCTGGAGAATTGGCTTGTACAGTATTTCTTTGTAACATCTGACAGGTATAATACATGGGCATTCACAGATTTTTTGGATAAGACAGAACTCAAAGTCTGACTGTTATAATTTGTCTCATAGAAGAGGCCTTAATACTGTAGTTCAATTCAGGCACCAGCAATGAGAAATTAAATCAGACAACGATTCAGAAGTCTTTTCTTCAAAACAGCATAGTTTCTTGATTTAGTATGAAATGTCCTCAATGCTTCCTAAAAAAACACCGTAAATGCCAATTCTTCTAAAGAAGCTACCGAAAAACTAATTATTGTTCTTTCTAGCAATGCTAATACTTGTAAAGCGTTTCCAATCTTACATTTTAAAGTAATGTAGCACTACAGTTTTCAGTATTATTGACCTTGATGCATAGGATAGCACATCTGATAACCTAAAAAAGGAGTAAGATATTTTAAGCAACAGAAAGGAACAAAAAAAAGGTAAGGCAAAATGCAGACACCTGCAACACATCAGATTTTTATAATGAAAAGATGAATACAGTGAAATGAAAAACACCTTTGGATTAATAGAAAAGCAATTAGTCATATTTTATACACAATCTATTTCAAATGGCAATTGCCTGAACTAGTTGAACCCACTGTTTCTTTTGTTCCTCTTCATTGGTAGTCTATGTTCAAAAAGGCACTATTATTCCCATGCTAACACAAATATTCTTGTTCAATTCCTTTACAAGAATTTTCAAGACTTTCTTAGGCTACTCAGCTGGATGGCAGTTAAAACTGGAAGTAATACAGGAAAAAATATTACAAAACTTACCACTTCTTCATCTGAAAGCTCTCGTCCTTGTATACTACTGTTTTCTCTCACAGCTTGTTGGTGTTTCTTCCCTTTAATGTGGCTAAAAAGGTATACTTCTGACGAAATCTGTAATGACAATGACTTAACAGTCATTTTTTTCCTCGATAATTCCATAATCTATAAATAACAGTATTTTAAATATAATATATGCCAATTTGTCAGGAGTATGTTCAGAATTTTAAGCACAGTACTTTATTCCTCAACCTAATTTACATTAACATCTTTCATGCAGGACTTAAGAGTAAATTACACAATGATTTGCTAGCCAGCAGTACAGTAAGAGATTTAAAAAAAATAATCTTGGCTTCTCATCTCATTTTCATTTAACTTCATATATTGGACTTTCATTCTGAAATTCATGATCAGTGAATATACAAGACTGCAGTCTGCTGAACCTGAGTTTCTGTTCCAGCACTGCTCGAAGTGATCCCGTGCAATCTTGTTTAATTCAGCAATCAAAGAGAAATAATGCTTAGCAGGAGATAAGGCTTTATTCAATAATGCACAGTCTTTGCAAATCAGTAAAACCAGTTATCAGCAAGAACAGATCTCCCTGCTTCCTACTCAGTGACTGTATGGCTACCTCTTCTCCACCATTCCTCAGACATGTGGAACAGCGGACACAAGAAGAGATACCCTGTTGAGATCGGAGGTCTGCCTAGCAAAGCGCTTGGCTTCCAACAGTGACCAAAAATAAGATACCTAAGGAAAAGTAAAAGAAGAGACAAAGCGAATGCCGATTCTCCCATTCAACACTTTTAAGCCTCCAACCAAACTCAGTTCAAGAACTTCTCGAGCTTGATGTGGTTTCTCTGTACGTAATAACCTTCAGTGAATTTCAATCCAATGCAATTTGTCCAATCATTCCATGAACTCACATTAAATTCAAATATCTACAGAATTTGATAACTAAGTGTTCACAGCTCAGCTACCTGCTGTATTAAGAACCACATTCTTTACTTTGCTTTAAATCTAGCTTTTAAATACCTTCATTTGATGCTCCCTCCCGAATTCTTGCTTTTCTTAGAAGAGACAGCTAATAACTGAGTACTGTCCACACTCTCTATTCTACCTATGACTGTACAGTTCTATCAAATCTTCTCTCAACCACCTGATTTATAGACAGAAGAATCCAAAATAAGGTGTACTTTACAAGAGTAGAGCAGGGGCACAGTAGATGTGCAGTACTCTCCCCTGTGAAAGAAGCATAATTTGTAGCTTTGAGGCTTAGGTTGGCCTTGCAATTCTGACAGTATTCCCTCTATCCAACTTACCATTACATTGCATAATGAGCACTGTTTTTTTCGTTCGTATGGTGTAAGTTTTGGTGCATAATCAGTATTAGCATGTCTTCCACTACTTAATTCAGCTGCTTTCTCTTTTCTTTGTTCAATTTGTTCCATGTGCCTTCTAATACTTTCATCGTGCTGAATGGAAAATAATCAAAGTGACAGCAAAGAAATATTGGAAAATACCAAATATTGTACAGTTAGGATGAAATTCTGTTAAATTGAAACAATTTTTTATTTCTGAAAGGCATTAAAAGTCACCACACATCATAGACACTATAAAATTATGCTACGATGAAAAAAAAAAACAAACAATCAGCAACATTTTTGGTTTATAGGTGATTATCAATTAATAATCTGTTGCAAATCCTTCTGTAAATCTTCTTGTTACATTTAACATCTCAGTTCTGGTTTTGATCTTCTCTAACAGATATGAAATCATAAAGTACAAATTAAAGTAAAATAAATTACTTGTTATTTATCTGCAGTAGCAGGCACAGTTCACTGGATTCTTTCAGAGGGTTTTCATACCTAACCCTCATGAGAATGGAACAAACTCTCAACTATTACTTAAAATCAGAGGCTGGGGTATGAACCTGTATTTAATAACAAAACTGCATTTTACAGTACAAGTAAATGTAGCTATGGTGCTTCAGACTGGGATCAGAGCAAAGAATTCTACTGAAACGAAAAATTATTTGTACATATACATAAACCATCCTAGAATAAAAATTTGCATAATTTATCATTAATTGAAACTTTAATACATAGTTCTACCTCAGAACCTTAAAAATGTAATTTATCATTTTAGAAGTCTTTAAATGTCTTGAAAAATAGTGGATATCTCTTCAAAACTTCTGATACCTTGGCTCTCCACTGGACAGTCAATTCAGCTGAACAGGTGAACTACAAGGGGCTCAATCCTTATGCCTATTTTATGAAATAACTGGAGTCCCTCATGAAACAAAAGGAAGTAGCATGCCACACTTGATGGCATCAATTTCAATACCTTTAGATAGCAAATTGTGGGACTGTTTGGTGAAATGTGTTTACTAAACAGTGTAAGTTTTTATATATTGATTTTCTTCACAACTTAATTCAAAATTAGTTTGACTTCTCTTGGGAAGTACAGCTTTACTTGTTCTCATGTTCAAAGCTTTGAAATTAATGAATTCCACAGAGCTCAGTCCTGATCTTTCCAAACTACACAGTGTATGTTATACAGCAAGGTCCTTCTCTTAATGCAAAAGTCTAAATAAAAATCTCTTGTAAAGTTATGTAATTCACGACACTGCACAGTGCACTGTAACATCTTCACCAAATAAAACATACATACAGAAAATAATTTTGCAGAAATTCTATACTGTTGATGTATTTTGTAACTAAAGTAACTGAAGTTTATACCTTCAGTTGAATTTTCTTCTGTAGTTCTTCCATGGCTTCTTGTTGAGCTGCAGTAAGAGCTGCCAACCTCTCTTCTCGATCTCTAACCAAAACATAATAAACACAGGGAAAACTTGTTATAATGTAAAGCATGCATAATATTGACTAATTTATGTCTGAAATGGAGAACAAGCACCCCAAAAAACAAAGCTGAAGATGGCTCAGTAGAAAAGACAGACAACAAAAAGCAACTTAGTTAACAGAGAATACAGATGCTTTAATTTCAATAATTTAATAAAGGCAGACACTTGAACCTTTGTAGCAGAGCCTGGATTAAACCTCAGTCCAAACCAGAGCAACGATAGTCAACAAGATGCTATAAAATAGTGATGAATGTGATACCCTGCCACCATTAGCATTCTTCAGCCAATGGCTATAGTCAGTGAACCAAAGGGGAGAAGTACAATGGCAGATCGAAGAAAAACCATACAGCAATGAGGGCAGTGCCTTTTATAAAAATGATGATTAGTGGAAGTTTGAATATATAAACCTATAGATAAAACTCTGACCAACACCAAATGATACAGTCATGAGTGATAAATTGATGCTCTAGAATACTGCAATTCTAAAATGTTCAAGATACCAATGGTTAGCAAAAGATTAGGTATTTATCTTACTGTCACTTTCTGTAGATAACTGCAGTCGGGACTTATTTTGCTCACTGAACCTGTCTGCCCTACATGCCTCTTACAAAAACTGAATCATGCCTCAAACTTCAGTTGTCCTCTTCACTTTTAGCAACGTTCCTTCTCCTCCCCAGCAAAATGCCAAAGCACAGCTGTCATGCATATGGATGTCAGTAAGAGCCTGTGAATCCCCTAAGCATCACGGTATTAAGATTTTTTTTTTTTTTTTCCCTGCCTGAGGAAAGAACAATAAGTGCAACTTGATCTGTTACAGTAACTGTTAAGCAGAAACCTGCGGGTAACAGTTTCATCAAGAACAACTCACTAATGACCAGTAAGCCAAAGGAGCTATTAAAGCCTAAAAAAGAAGAAAGTCACCTACTCATGCTGTTAGTACAAAAAGAACTGGGATGGGAGAGAAACACTTCTAGAAGTCTGGCAGCTGTGAAAGGCCAAAAGAAGTAACGAAAGCTTTGAGTAAAACTGAGCAATGAAGAAGTCATTCAAAACCATTAGCCATCTTTTAAAAAGGCATTCTAAAATTAAAGTAGTTTGAATGACAAAACTAGAAAGGCTAACATAAAAAATATTATTCAAACTGTGGTGGTTTTTGTTTTGTGTGGATTTCCGTTTGTTTGGGTTTTTTAAACAGAAAACTCGTTTTAAAAACAAGGTCACTTCAGTAAAAGTAGCAGGCTCAGATAAAGTAACATTTTAAAACAAAAAGCCACAGAAAATATAAAAGCAGATAGGAAAGAACACGGGGGAGGAAGCAAGTCTAACGATAAACACTACACACAATTGTTCTTTCAGAAAGTATAAGTGAACTCTTCCAATCACCATGGGCGTGGAAGGGGGGTGAGGAAGAGATGATGGATGAGAAGCATTAGGTAGTTTATGTGCTATCTCCCTTGAGGTATATAAAGAAAGACTGAACTACAGTCTTTGTTTTAAAGAGCTCCTGACTCACACCATGAGCTGAAACAAATCACAGCTAACACATAACCCAAACCCAAAGCTTATTTTAGCACTTTCTTTCAATATGTGTTTTTAAGCATTTGTTTAATCCTACAAACTATGACAAATTAATATCATTGCATACTTTGGATTAATAATATTTGAAACAAAATTCTGAAGTTTCAATTTATAGTGCATCAACATTATTTCTGTACAAGCCCTTCTGAAAAGCATGCTTTTTACATGATTAGGTTACATTATACAGTTTTACGATTTCTATTGACAAGAACAAAATTTTCCATATTATGGATTTCAACTCTCTGGAATATAAAATACTCTGAAATTACATTTAAAACCTTACTGGAATCAAGTTAATGTACCATAAAGGGCAGAGGAGCTTTTAAAGTCAGTTTTAAGTACACTATTCCTTTCATACAGATGCTTTAATCACCACCAGATGCACATGGTAAAGCTTATACTGAAGAAACTTTAAGCAGATATTCCAAAAATTACTCATTCCAGCAAGTATTAAATCTTCAGGATAAGAGGCAAATCCTAGCAGCAGGAAAAAAAAACAACAAAACAAAACACCAAATGATACCCTGAGGTTCCACCAAAACATGCCGAAGTCCAAGATGGAAGGGACAGTACAGCCAGCTTCCTGTCAAGCTCATCTCTCCCTTAGCTTCTAAACCAGGACACTTTGAATCCTCCTCTAACTCTACTATGTTAGAGAAACCTCAGAACTGTTATTAAGGAGATGCAATGACTCGGAGGCCATTCTGACATAACAGAATCACCAGACTGTAGCACACCACACATACATTCTTTCCTACTCTTTCCCAAAATTATTTAAAAAAAAAAAAAAAAAAAGAAAAAGGAAAAAAATCTCTCTCTCATAATCAGCATCTGGCAAACAAATGCAAGCACAGTACTGTAATATCAAGTACAAAGCATTTGAAAACTGAGTGCTATAGTAGCAAACACAGAGGCAATTTGCTGAAACACAGTACTAACAGAAGACAAACGAAAACTGTTGTTCTTCACGTCATAATGAAATAAATGGGGTGCAACAAAGGAAAGTGGCAGATTTAAAATTGATTAAACAGAGCAAAAAGTTATATGCCTTGAGCCTTTAGACAAGTTCTAACCGTACAAGACCTCAGAAGGCAAAGATGTCAATGGGACAATTATCACACATTTGCTTACTGTGAGGGTTTCCTCAAATTTCAGAAAGATGTAGAAGCCTTACACATACAGTGTCTATCTACCCAAAATGTCACAACCAAAATTCTCCCCGTTAGTCCTAATCTTCCTCAAGTGTCTACGAATGAGAAGAAGATACTGAAGGATCCCTTCCAACTCACTCTATCTCATTGTGACTTTGGATCAATATATTGAGGAAAAGTCCATGAAGTCCTGGGTAAGGCCATAGATCCTATCCACAATTCATTCATTAAACATCTAATTGAAAGTTGAATCTCTTTATGATGTCAAGGTAGAATTACTCATGACTTTGGAAGATGAAAGAAGGTGATCAATACATTTCTGAATATTTTACTTGGAGAGAAAAAAAAACTCTTCATGACAACTCTGAAGAAAACAAGCTGTGACAATAGAAATGTTTAAAGAACCATTGGTGAGCACTTCTTGTCATAAGAAAAATGTAACTTCTGTCTAGGTTTTATGGAATGCTTGTGGCAGTGGAACTGTAGGGAAAGAGGGAATAATAGGACGTGAATACAAATAGAATTTGGCAAATTAAACAATAAGCAGAAAGCAGTCTTCCTGAATCAGACTTGAAAGTAAACCCCTCTCACACACTGCAATGCCACCCAATGTTCATTCTCCCTGCACCTCATGTTTGGCTCAAAAGAGAGAGAAGAGCCTATATGAAAACCCTTTTATGAACTTTTGATTATGGGCAAAAACATAAACCAAGCAATTCGTAGGCAGTAGAACTAATGAAGCCTGATTTCCCAGCTTTGTGCTTCACAAATGTAATCTCTAGTGTCTACAAAAAGGTGAACTCAAACTGATGCCAGGAAGTCCAAGTTACTGGAGAGTGGAGGAAATGGGGAACACAGGGTCATTAATCTTGCCTCCTTTGAAACTAAGCTAAAATATGAAAAAGGCAAATTATTAAAAGGTCTTGTTAGCAATAAAGCTAAGATGAATATAATAAAATACAGTCTTGCATATTATATTGTGCATGTATCTAAGGAATACAAAAATCTATTACAGCATTTACGATTACTCACCTGATTTCTTCTTTCAAACCATTTATCAAGAATATTTATTAATGATACTTTTTAAAATACTAAGCCTGAAGAGCTAAGAACATACTGTTCTTATAGAGAAGCTACAGTTTGCTGGAACCAGTAACGGTGAAGGGCAGGGACCCAACGAAATTATTGCAAAGTTACCTGGCCCTCTCCCGTGCTGCATCTTCTCGTGCTTTTTCTTTCTCTTGCCTCTGCTGTTCAATCCGCGCTTCTTGTTCTTTCCTCTTCATCAGCAGCTCCTCAACTCGGGCTTGCCGTTCTGCTTCTAGGGCTCTTTTGCGCTCCTAGTCATAGAAAAGTAAATTTTAACTTTTATTTTAGGGAAAAACAAAAAAGGAATTAACAGACACTGTATTTTAACATCTGCTTATAGAATTTTATCTTACTTTCATGACAGAGTAAGAACTGTGTTTTTACTAGATAAAGGAATAATAGGCAAATATGAGCTTGAACATACACTGAAAGCACAGTTGGATGAACTAAACTGCACATTGTGCTGGTTTGCGCTGGGATAGAGCTGATTTTCTTCATAGTAGCTAGTAGAGGGCTATGTTTTGGAATTGTGCTGGAAACAGCATTGATAATTCAGGGATGTTTTCGTTACTGGTGAGCAGTGCTTACAGAGTCAAGGCCTCTTCTGCTTCTCATCCCATCCCACCAGTGAGTAGGCTGGGGGGGGGCACAAGAAATCGGGAGGGGACACAGCTGGGACAGCTGACCCCAACTGACCAAAAGGGATATTCCAGACCATATGACATCATGCTCGGCATATAAAGCTAAGGAGGAGGTTGCGGGGGGGACTACCGCTGCTCAGGGACTGGCCGGGCATCAGTCAGTTGGTGGTGAGCACTTGTTTTTCATTTGCATCACTTGTCTTTGTTGGGTTTTACTTCCCTCACTCCTTTTTTTTGTTGTTATTTTCCTTTTCATTACTACAATTATGATTATGATTATTATTATTATATTTCAACTATTAAAGTGTTCTTATCTCAACCCATGAGTTTTCTCACTTTTACCCTTGCAATTCTGTTCCCCGCCATCCTGCTGGGGGGGTGGGGGGACTAAGCAAGCAGCTGTGTGGTGCTTAGTTGCTGGCTGGGGTTAAACCACGACACACATTAATTGGCCATATGCTTTGGTCATCCTGAAAAAGTCTATCCACTATAAAAGCTTATAAAACTAGTTCATTAATGACAGTATTTGAAAACATTTTAAACATCCTACAGGATACAGGTAATGCTGAAATAACATATGCTCCCATGGAATATTAATATTTAAATTATGATTCTGAAACTATTTGAATGATGTTATAAAACAAAACAGATTTTGACAATTTTTGTGCTGTCACTGAATATGTGATTTCTCTCACTACACATTTTTTAGTTTTTTGTGACTAATTAAGAAACTATACATGGTATTGTAAACCTTTCTGACAGAATGGCTATGCTACTATCAGCAACAAACAAAAATAAAGCACGTCTGAAACCTCATATTTAAATAAGACATTTATGAATAGACATTAAGTTGGCGAGTTTTATGAAGAGGAAATGTGATTATTTGGTTTAGCTGAAAGTGTGGGGAGAACTGGATTTTTAATGTGTTCTTCAAATCCTTATCTTACTAAAAAATTAGTCTGTTTTGTATGACAGAATAAATGAAAAATAGATATTTAAATACACTTTTAAAATATACTCCTTGCCACAAACTCCAGCACTGTGAACACACATCACTATACTAGCAAATAAATTATCTTCCTTTCAGGAAACAGTATGAGATTTCATTAGCATGTGCCAAAACTTGCTGGAATGGTGAACGTTTTTACATGGTTAGATGAGGGCCCTGTGCTCTTAAATATCAGCTTTACAAAAATTTAGACACATTAAAAGCAGAAAACATTAATCTTATACTTTATTCAAGAAATGAAGACCTACAAAAATAAGTGAACTTTTTTTATTTCATGCACAGCATTTTATATTAATGAATATGATGTTAACTGCACTGTCTTCATCTCCACAGGCAATATAGCTTGGTAATGGATAATCAAAACTGTGGCTTTCACAGTAACCATATTTTTTCCCTGCATAAAGTTTCAGCAACAGCATTGCACTAATACAGTAATTTCCTTCTTAATAAAAGAAATAAGACAAGATATGGAATACTTTAATACAACTGTACTATTAAATCAA
Source organism: Harpia harpyja (assembly GCF_026419915.1). Classification (NCBI taxonomy): domain Eukaryota; kingdom Metazoa; phylum Chordata; class Aves; order Accipitriformes; family Accipitridae; genus Harpia; species Harpia harpyja. The sequence continues at coordinate 36,392,155 of NC_068953.1, forward strand.
TAAGAATACAAACTGTTTTACAGAACACACCCAGTGCATCACAAAACCAAATACTAGTTCTGCTGGACATTCCTTACAAAGACCTCTGAGTTTCCATTTGAAAATATACCAGTATAGCTTGTACACTTTTAATTAGGTACCAGTGCTACTAAACAGAAAAGCAATTAAAAGCTACAAAAAATAAAATCTTCAGTAGATCCTGTAATTAAAAAGTTAAAATAAGCTTGATGGAAGGAAGGGTTTAAAGGTGATTCTGCAGAAGTTGGTGTCAGGAAGAAGCAATAGATTTTACTGAATGGATCTGAGAAATACCTGAGGTTGACAAAGACATTGTCCAGATAGATAAACAGCCCAGTTTGCACAGATACTGAAATCTTGTACCATTTTTAGAATCCTTGTGATTTTAAATGATGCAATTCCATGTATAGCTGAAGTCCATCACTGTTACAGTAAACATAAAGTAGCTATGTTTAGAAATGTATTCTTCCAGTGTTTGAGGAGATTTGCATAAAATTATATTCATACTTATAGGCCGGAACTCTCATGATTCATTTCAGTTCACTGAAGTGGAATTATTTGTTTGTAGTTAGTATAAAAAGTTATTATACTGGGAGTGGGTCCAGCACCACAACAGTGCAGGAAAAGCTCCGCCGTGAGGGGAATACACATTGTTTTATACAGGACAGCAGGGGAAGCTACAGCATACCTCAAAATATAGGGCTTTGCTCAACTGTTAAGCAACTTGTGCATGGAGAAAGCGTAACAGGAAGCATCAGCTTGATACTTGGTCTGGCAGAAAGGATACGGAGAGAACAGTGTGGTCATAAGTGGGATTTATTACTGAAAACTTGTCTGCAGTGTTTGTTTTAGTTCAACTACCAGCCTAAGAACAGCCTAATGCCTACACAACACAGGAAAGGACTAAAAAAATGGCAGAGACAAGAAAGAGTTAAAAACACCCCAAATCCCAGAAAGAAACTCCAGGAAAGCTGCATTCTAGAATAAGGGAGTATGAGTAACTACAAAAGCAGGATCACCGAGATCAGGTTTTTCATAAACAATCCGGAAGGCTACTTTTCACTGATGATACAATCAATCCTAGGAAATCCAGAAACTTTTAATAATACATTCTCTCAAAAAGAGTTTTATCTAGCACTTTTGGAGTAACTTCTGTCTCAAAAATGGCTTCTGAGCCACTGAAGTCAGTAACATGCCCCACTATTCAACAAGGAGATAGAATCAGCTGCTAATCCTAAGTACTAAGCTCTGGCAGAAGCTGGATTCACAGGTGATCTACAGTTGAGGTGATCTGAGGTACATATAGAGAGGGAGGAAGAGTTTACGTAAGAAGAAAACTTATGTTTTAGATTCTAACATAGAGAACAGTGCCAAAAAAGTGGATGCATGAGGCTGGGAAAACTCTGTATTGGAATGCTATATTAAACAAACAAAGAAACAAAACAACAAAAAACACCAACACACCACTCCACACCAGGATTCCAGGAACACAAACACATTTGCATTGTGGTTTTCACTGATCCTGTAAAAACTATTGTAATTATGACAGTGGGCATATGATAAGGAGTATTTTTCTGTTTCCTCACTCAAAGTTTTAAGTGTTAAGAAAACATAAACATTTTCTTACAATGGAGTAACAAATGTTTTTTTTAAAAAAGCTTAAGACAGGCATGAATCATCTACCCAACATCTGTAAGACCTGTGCTATAGAGGCTTTTAAGACTTACCTTTCTCCTTCTTACTGCTGAAACATCACAAAGGAGAAACATATTAAAAGATACTTTTCTGAAGTTGAACAAAGGAGGTAAGATATAAAGCAACAAAGACTGCATAGCCAAAATTAAAAAACAAATACATATTTCATTGTTCCCCTGCAACTACAGATATTATACCTGAACTGCTTCATCTCGTGCTTGTTTTTCCTCTTGTCTTCGTTGACGCTCTTCTTGTAATTCATTTAAGCGTTGTTCATATTCTTTTAGTTTATTCAATACATCATGACGTTTGTTCTGAGCTTCTAAGGTGTTTATAAATGCAATTTCATTTACCTGTAAATGATCAGAAAGTGTAAGAAAAGATCTGAAAAGCTGAAATAAGTTTCATTCTTCAGGGATTCCACCCATTTGTTAATTATCCATTTGATAATTAAACTAGTGGGACACTTCACCAGAATGAGTTGGAAAACTACCAAGATGAGAATAAGGCTTTGGTTTTTTGTTGGTTTTTTTTTTTTATTTGGGGGGGGGGGTTTGTTTGTTGGGTTTTTTTTAAACTGGCTAGCCCATGGAATATAAAAAAGAGAAATTGAATTTTATCAGAAAAACAAGAAACTTTGGGTAAATACCAGGAAAATCTTCCCAGTCTTCTCAGCGATGAGACTTCATTAGTCTATTCTCTCATTCACAATATGTGGAGTGCTAAGGCCCAGCTGGATAAATCAGTAAAATACATAAGTGCTAGTAGAATCCAACAGGTCTTTTGATCTAACTTTAAATATATGGGTACTTACTGAATAAAAAAGGGAAAACATACATACTATGAATCAGAAAAAACTGAACAAGCTCATTGTCTTAATATTTCTTATCAGTATAGCCTATTTCACAAACATACATAAATTTTTCTTCAGCCACAGCACAGTGCAACATAAAAGAATAAAAAAAAGAAAATAATATGAAAAGGCTAACTTAAAAGTACTTTATTGTGTATACTAAAAATATCAGAGAAAATGCTTTTCTACTACTTAGGTTCATGAAGATAATCAATATTTTGTCCTTGCTACAAGGTTGCTGAAGAATATTCTTGTCAACTTCAGGCTTTTAAATGCAAATGCTTTAGAAACTTATATGGACGGGAAAAATCAAACTCTAATTTAACTTTGATTTAATAAAATAAAAATTTTAAACCAAAGCTATTGAGGAAAATCATAAAAATTTATCAGCTATAAACCATACTCAGACGTATGATTGAAATAGAAATTCTTTTGCTGTACTCAAAGTTCATGCTCTGTCTGAATCCACAAAAGAAATGAGTAAAAAGAACATATATGAACAGACAACAACAGATCATGTAAAGGGTGGTAGGATAATATTTGTTGCTTTGTGTACTGACTAGAATCCATCTACAGAATGGATTTCACAGTTCAGTAAACAACTAAGCACTGGGAATTTAGATAACCAATTGGGCAGCAAGAGTTACCATGGCCTTCAGCTATACTACTCATCAGCTATTTCTCTAAAGCCTTCTGGCCCAATTAACCTTTACTTCCAGAACACAAGAACCTCAAGAGGCAGCAGATCTTACACATTTAAACACACACAATATTTGAAACACCTGCTTAGCTGGGGAATTATGGCAAGTGTGATTTAGTTAATATGATTACAGAAGTCACACCAGTGCAATGAAATAATAATGAAGGTATGTTAGACTGAATTAGGTAATCTAGAAATCATTCTAATCCAAGAGACAGAAACAGTGACTAAGTAAAAAAAGCTAAATCAGTTTTGTCATTGTGGTGGGTTGACCCTGGCTGGATGCCAGGTGCCCACCAAAGCCATTCTATCACTCCCCACCCTCAGCTGGACAGGGGAGAGAAAATATAACAAAGGGCTCATGGGTCAAGATAAGGACAGGAGAGATCACTCACCAATTACAGTCATGGGCAAAACAGACTCAACTTGGGGAAAATTAACTCAATTTATTGCCAAGCAACCAGAGCAGGATAATGAGAAATAAAACCAAATCTCAAAACACCTTCCCTCCACCCCTCCCTTCTTCCCAGGCACAGCTTCACTCCTGGATTTTCTACCTACCCCCGCAGTGGTGCAGGGGGATGGGGAATGGGGGTCACAGTCAGTTCATCACACATTGTCTCTGCCGCTTCATCCTCTTCAGGGGCAGGACTCATCACACTCTTCCTCTGCTCCAGCGTGGAGTCCCTCCCACAGGAGACAGTCCTCCACGAACTTCTCCAACGTGGGTCCTTCCCACGGGCTGCAGTTCTTCACGAACTGCTCCCGCGCGGGTCCCTTCCATGGCATGCAGTCCTTCAGGAGCACACTGGCACACTGCTCCAGTGTGGGCTTCCCACGGGGTCACAGCCTCCTTCAGGCACCCACCTGCTCCGGCATGGGGTCCTCCCCGGGCTGCAGGTGGATATCTGCTCCACCATGGACCTCCATGGGCTGCAGGGGGACAGCCTGCCTCACCATGGTCTTCACCACGGGCTGCAGGGGAATCTCTGCTCTGGTGCCTGGAGCATCTGCTCCCCCTCCTTCTTCACTGACCTTGGTGTCTGCAGGCCTGTTTCTCTTACACGTTCTCACTCCTCTCTCTGGCTGCCATTTATGTGCCCGCTGCAACTTTTTTTCCCTTCTTAAATATGTTATCACAGAGGTGCTACCACTATTGTTCATTGGCTTGGCCTTGGCCGGCAGCGGGTCCGTCTTAGAGCTGGCTGGTATTGGCTCTGTCGGACGTAATGGAAGCTTCTAGCAGCTTCCCACAGAAGCCACCCCTGTAACTGCCCTGCTACCAAAACCTTGCCACATAAACCCAATACAGTCATGGTTATCTTAAATAATACGGATGAACAGCTGCATCAATCACAGCTGGGATACATGGTCATTATATAATGTAACATTTTAGTTTCAAGGAGATGCATGTATCTTCACTTGGGAAAAACCACCTTTAAAATAAAATACTTCATTTATGTTGTGCTGTTTTGGCTGGGATAGAGCTGATTTTCTTCACAGTAGCTAGTAGAGGGCTATGTTTTGGAATTGTGCTGGAAACAGCATTGATAATTCAGGGATGTTTTCGTTACTGGTGAGCAGTGCTTACAGAGTCAAGGCCTCTTCTGCTTCTCATCCCATCCCACCAGTGAGTAGGCTGGGGGGGGGCACAAGAAGTTGGGAGGGGACACAGCTGGGACAGCTGACCCCAACTGACCAAAAGGGATATTCCAGACCATATGACATCATGCTCGGCATATAAAGCTAAGGAGGAGGTTGCGGGAGGGACTACCGCTGCTCAGGGACTGGCTAGGCATCAGTCGGTTGGTGGTGAGCACTTGTTTTTCATTTGCATCACTTGTCTTTCTTGGATATTGTTTCTCTCCTTTTGTTATTTTCCTTTTCCTTACAATTTTATTATTATTGTTGTTGTTGTTATGTTTTGGTTTTTTTTTCAATTATTAAACTGCTTTTACCCCAACCCACAAGTTTTCTCACTTTACACTTCTGTTCTCTCCCCCATCCCACCAGGCCGGGGTGGGGGGGAGTGAGTGAGTGGCTGTGTGGTACTTAGTTGCTGTCTGGGGTTAAATCGTGACAGTGTTTATCAAAGTAATATGAGTAAGGTAAACCAAAAAGCATTCATCTAGTGCTCATCTTATGAAATTACATATTGAAGTCAGAAGAGAACTAAACAAAATACTTATTTTACAATAATTGCCATGTGCTAACTGTAGGTTTCTATTTATTTCCAACTGTTTAACAACATTAGTGGTACAAAACACAGCAAAAGAACTGTTTAAGGACACAGAATGCTGGATCTAGAATGGATGTTTAACAAAGGACAAGAGCAATGAGCTCTCCCCACTTCTCATTTTACATGCTGGAAAGCAGAGAATTGATAATAAGATCTTCTACTCCTTCCAGGAGGACTAGTTATCACTGAAAATGCTGCCATACTCTCTGTGAGGAACAAACGCAGCAAGATGACTATCAGCTCTCTGTTTCAACCCATCTTTTTTTCCAGTCCAACCCACCATGACGTCTAATGACAGCTAATTAATTTTAAATTCGTATTAGAGAAAAATTTTCCATTTTAGAGAGAGATCAGCATTTATCAGCTTCACAGTTTACATGTGTTCATATCTAACTTGCACCATCCTTCACAACCTACTCATTAGCACTCCAAGGTATAAAACATATACAAGCATAACTATTAAATACTTCCCCTTTAAAACAGAATAACTTACTTTAGCTTCTTCCTCTTGTGCTTTTTTCACAATTGCTTGTAGCTGCACTTCACGTTTAAATTCTGCATGGAGTAATTTTTCCTCCATCATCCTTCGTCTTTGATCTAATAATTCTTCTTTCCATTTCCGTACATCTTTCTCCTATATATAATGAGTAAATTCATTACTAGTACAGTAACTGAAAATAAGGCCTGAATTTTTCCACAAAATTTCCCAATATCTGAAGCTTTGTTTACAGTAATAAAACATTTTAATGCTCTACACAAAGCCTACATTAAGTTTAACCCAAAGTATACTGATTTGCTAACTGCTTCAGTTTGGTGAGTTTTACCATTTATGTCAGATACATGCAACACATTTCTACTTTTTCATGCATTCCCTGAATCTGAGTCAGTATAGTACGTCAGCAACACTCTCATAGAAGTTCATGATTTGAACTAAAGCTTTCTGTAATATCTGTGATGTACGAGTCATCTGTGAAAACTATGTGAACTCAGACTCCGAGGAAAATTTCGTTTCACCGCTAGTTTTAATCTCTAACATTTCTAGACTACGTGGAAAAAAAAAAAAGCTTTACTGAAAGGCAGCAGACCAGCTCCTTTTTATTACAGAAAGCTTACCCTCTCCATTAATTTTTGAAGCTTCAGTGTCTTTTCTTCACGTAACTTTTCTCTCAGCTGTTGAGCTTTCATTTGTTTCTCTTCATGTTTCTTTTTGGATTCTGCTATTGTTCTTTTAATAAAAAACAAAGCAGAGCAAAAGCAAGTGAGACAACATTAACTGACAGCATTGCAAACATTTCTATGTCATTTTCAGTAAGAGCAAACAAACAGACCACCGGAGGGCAATTAATTTCCCCTAAATGTAAATACCGTTCTTCTAGTCTTCAAATCTTTATTTAATGGACAATGTAGCGTAAGCCTAGTTCATTATGAAAATAATATACTGATTTCTATAACACTTTCCACCCACAGACTTAAAGAAAGTAGATTTATGAACCATGCAGCCATGAGTTTGGTTGCTTGTTTTAACTGGCTAATCAAGACAGGTAACAACTCTAAAACCTTTTGCGCGATGGTGACGACAGTTTCTCATGCATGTGTATTCCATGTCCAGGTGGACGTGCAGGCTCTTCTTCCACTCTGTCTCCCCAAGAATTACTCTGGCGCCATGATTCACGAGCTGTACATAAAGAAAACAAAGTCTTAGATAATTTAAACACACTTTTCTGGGAGAAGTGCAATTAACGAGGCTTAGTCCCTCTTACAAGTTCTCTCTCAAACGGGTTCTCTTGAACTTAGGTAAGGTGCAAACACAGACTGAAGCATGTCTAATCCCTGTGCATTTTCAATGCTTAATGATTTTATTACGCTTTTATCCAAATGTTAAGATAAACTGTGTAACTAATTTTAAAATTCTAATAGAGATGGGAGAAGAGAGCTGAAAAACAAAGACACACAGAGATAGTTTGAACACACAAGTCCATCTTTCCTAAGGAAATAACATAAAAAATAATGTAACTTGGAATAATAATTAAATGTTAGGGGGATCTTCTGAAACCTTAACTAGCCATGAGTAAAAAGGGCATTTTTCTAACTTTTACTGTCATTTCAACATAAGCACAGTGATATATGAATATTTACCTTCATAATCTGCCAGAACATCATTCCAGTCCATAGACATACCACAGAAAGATATGCTTCCGTTACCCATACTAGCCTGAAATTTAATATGATCCAGACGTAAAAACATAAACCTCAATTCGCAGGTGTACACACATATTAAACAGTGCCAACTCAGCCATATTCAGCAATGTTTCCAAACTGAACTAGCCATCTCAAAGATGGATGCTGTCCCTGCTGTTTCTGACAGTAGAAATGGAGACTTCTGCTTCAACCTAGAGTAGCTCCTGTGTGGTAGCAACGAAAATAACAAGTCCCAGGTCTCCCAGTTTTGCACACAGAAATAGGCAGCAGGACAATGACTGCAACATCAGAGGACTTTGTACCAGTCAGCAGCACTGTGCTGCTGAGTTTAGCTAAATATACCTTAGACAGTATGGTATAATTATTACATGACATTATTTACTTTATTTGCATGTAAAACAGATTACATTAATGCAAAACCAAACACTAACAAATTCTATATTCATACTCTGCTGACATCAAAGACGGCTTCAAGTTGGGTACTTTAAAATAAATTTAACACTCACAGAGAAATCGCTATCATTGTCAGTCTCAATATTAATGTCATTGTTTTCCTCTGCTTCAATCTCTCTTGTTAATTGCTCTTCTTCTGCAATAGCACTAGCAATGGCTTCTTCATTTGCCTTTTCCAAACGATCTGCTAACTCTTCTTTCTTAGCAAGGACTTCTGCCATAGACTGTAGGAAACATGAAACCAGAAAAAAACCAAAATCAGTAGCAGGCACAAAAAAGTGTTTCCATATAGTTAATATGAATTATACGATATTTTGTTCAACTTCTAATTACTTGTAGTTCCTTTACTGCTATATTTTGCGAAGGTAGCTGAAATACAAACCCCACTAAAACTATTAGCAACTATTACTCATTTAATAGCTACATGAAACACTTAGGAAATTAATTACCATTCACATTCATTCCAAAATGTATTACACGAACGCTGTCATAAACAGCAACAAAGACAGTTCTCTAATTATTCTTCTAAATACCTAGTCTTAGGGACTATGCAATGCATACTCTGAAACGTTAATGGCATGCCCTGCTGTTATCTCCAGAAAAGGAATCATGTGCCAAAGTATTATTTAAAGATTAAAATGGATCTGCAGATGAACTGTATCTGTAAAATTTACCACAGTTAATACAACGGAATCTCAGGCTATACTTGTTTTTCAACATGAATGACAAAATACTTAGGCAAGAATGTAAGCCTGAATATGCTGACTGATTTGCCTTTTCCTTCTCTAATGTCCAGTACTGACTGGTTCATTTCCACTCCGGCTGCCAAACAATGTGCCACAACACACAAATCTCTGTTCAAAGCAAACTAATCAGTAGTAAAATGCTCACAAGAGACACAAATCCCACCAAACTGTCAGCATCCTGAACTGTAAATAGCTGAGAATCTGAATCAACGTTAGTGGATGAGATGCTAGAAATCAGCTCTAAAAACAAACAAATCCTTGACTTGGAAATCTTTGTAAAAGATGTTAAAGGGAAAGCTATTTACCGGAAAACTGCTGCAAATCAGAATTTTAATCTAGTTTCTGAAGAAAACAAAACAAACATAACCTGAAAGAATAACCTGGATTTTACGTAGCATTACTGCAATTCTCCACTCAGAGAATCCCAGTAAAGCAGACACACCTTGAAACCTGCAGAATTCTACAGACAAGAAAGAACATTCTTTTCAGGAAGCCACATAAAAAAACTTAACATTTATTGCTTAAGAATGGCGTTCATCCAAATTGCTAGTTGTATAGGAAGACCCAAGAGAGCAGTTCAGCTAGTCTTAAAAGGCAGAGGTCTACATTTGTTTCTAACAGAATTTGGATATGCCATGTGTTTCCAGTTTGAATAATTAGCAAAACTGGAGTAAGAATTTAAAAAGAGTCTGACCTAAAATGATTGATAGTGGAAGGAAATGAAAAATTATGGCAAACATATATGTAAAAAAAGTAATGAGAGCACAGATCTCTCTATTCCAAATAATGCATTTCTATCTTTCTAGTTTAAGTTCAGGAACTCTACTGGAATTAAATCCTGTCATGAAAAGTATCTGTGCAAAAAATTATTTTTCCTACAGTAAGTACCTTACAGACTTTGCTACAATTTCTACAGCAGGCTAACAATAAACACTGTGCAACGCAACACAGAATGAGAAAATTAAGGCTTATATCTATTATTTACTCAGAATTCTTATAAGATTTCTTACCAATCTGACAGCACTCACATTTGAAATATCTGAGGGATCCATTTCAGTTTCAGTCTTAGCTTTTTCCGTTTGATGCCTGTCTATAGTATCAGTGATCAGGGAGGAAGCTTCATTAATCTGCAGAGTTTCTGAAGTACAGTCAGTATTTGTGAGAACCGGAGGTATCTCAGAAACTGTTTTTGAGGAATCTTCTTGCATTGGTGTGCCAGTGCCCCCATTGTTTTCCGAGGCGTGTGCTGTGAACTAACAAGAGGCATTTGCAAAATTAACAAAATGTAACATACTGATTTTTAGAGTCACTAGAGTCAAAAGGATTTTAGCAAAATACCTGGCAACCTTACAGTGAGTGATGCAAATAACTCCACGTCTATTTCAGTTACTCATAACCTTGCAAAAGTTGGATCCTTCTACGTATGAGATGTGCCTAATGCTGAGTTTTTGGAAAACATGCAAAACCTGTCCACAGCATTGTAAAATATATGGTTCATCTCATGATTTTTAACTTGCCTATTTGTGCCAACATCTTAACGTGTTTCCATAAATGTAACTGAAATAGCCATTATTTTTAAATCCCTTTCCAATCTGGTTAGTGAATAAAACCTCTAGACCACACTACCTTTAGAAAATGCTCTAAAGAAAAAGTTGCAAGATTTAAGGTTAGAAAATGGTTCAAAATTGTACTGACCTGAGTCCTTTCAGTAAGAGGACCTTCAGACTGATGTAAACGATCTTTCTGTACAAGCTCCGTGCTTTTGGATGCACCACTGTCAGTGAGCGAACTCCCGCACTTATTCTCTGATGGCGGTGAAATTACATTTTCTTTGTCACTGTCACCTTTGGACTTTAGTGATTCTGCAGCTACAGGAGTTTTTGTTGCCAAAGCTGTGGATCGAGATCGAACAGGCCTTCCACGCTGAACTGTTTCCCAGCCCTCTGCATCCTTTCGATCTACATAAAATATAAAACACTCCATCGTAAGAAAGGGAGACTTATAAATAGAAGTATTATAAACAACTATTTTATTACAGTATTACACAAGTTGTGTGATAAAAATGTTCTCTTTAAAAATCAATACCGAAAAAAAAAAAATCAATGAAATATTCTTTAGCAAAGCTTTTTACTTCAAGTGTTGCTATCAGTTTCACAAACACTGAACAACTCTATTCATGGGACCAGCTCTGTTATTTCAAGAAGCTAAGCTACTCATACACAAAACCATGTGAAGAAAGGCAACATGTACTTAAGCTTTTCATGTCTATACTGCTATTTCACTAGATGGTAAAGCACAACAAAGCAACCACACCCTTGTTGTTCCTTCTAGCAACAGTAACATTGGAGGTCTTTCATGAAAGTGCAAATCTCTGCAAGCACAGACGTTACTGCACATCTTAGTGTGGAAAGTATTGTCCAGAATGCAACTTACTATTCCAGAAATGTTTACCTTACTTTTTCCACTTGTTTCATAAAAATACACTAATCAGTGTCAGCTTTTGGAAAATTTCTTTTCCTGGATTCCAGGAAATAGCAAAATATTGCTATAGTGGGACTGCAAATTGAAGGAGAAAATAGAAGAGTAGTTTTCTTCAATTCACTTTGATGACTAAATAGCTGTTAAATACAACTTGCTGATCAACATTTCTGATATCTAATCTTGGTACATACCTGAAAAGCCTTCAAAGTTACATTTGTCTGCCTAAAGTATCAGGTCTTAAGTGTGATCACATTTCTAGAACATCAAGGTGAACACCGTTCTCCATATACAACATTTTTGTGGCCAGCAATTAATACCAACACATAATTTCCCATACATCTTGAAATGACTGTGGTTCTTTTGAGACCTGATGGTACAACTCACAATTGTGAAAAATAAGCTCACGCATGTCTAATTGCTGAACAGAAGTTCTTGCAAAAAACTCAAGAACTAACTATGCACCATATTTTCCAATATACTTTTGGCATAAGCTATTTTTAGGATCTTTCACATAAAAGGAAGAGAAGGGTGTGGGAGATTATTTTTACCTGGAGGAGCAGAGAATCAAAAACCCAACACTAAATTGCCTGATTTACAGAGGGAAAAACATCTAGAATAGAATAGAACTTATATATCAAAATTCATTCTCTGGGTATTTCCAAAGCTTTTACTAACAAAGATGGTCCTGTAGCTCAGGCATAAAGATCAGAGCTCAAACATTAATGTTTAACATAAATATGAATAAATATGAGTCTACTTGGTTGTCAAAAAATGTCATTTGAAACACCCAAGGGTGGTGAGAAAATTGAATTATTTTTATATTATGATGAATTGCACATTACCAACTTAAAAGACTGGCTTAAAACTTGCATTTCTAGAGATCTGGTTTTTAAAAGCAAAATATAAAGTGGCTGAAAAAATGTAAGTTAAAAGCGTTATGCTCTCTAAAAATACCACCTGCTTTCAGTAGGAACACATGATGGTTAGGTTACAAGAAGTGAACCATCTTTATGGACTGCCAATAACATCTATATGCAACACACCCATAGGGAGATGAGAGAACAAAATATTTTTTCTTCCTTTCAGAATATGTATGTTTATTTTAAAGCAATTTACAGTACATAAAAAGGATGTGTCTTAACATTAATTTTCATGGTCAAAAAATCCTGGAGTCTTTTTAAATTTCCCTCCGGGGCATATGTTTCTGGCAACTGTAAAACAAGTACAGAAATTCTGGTACCAACACTTTCACTAGAAGTGCTATACTGCAAAGGACTGCAGTGGCACAGTCACAGGACTGTCAATAAAAATGAAGATTATTTTAGGTAAAAGATAAAACCATTGTACCTACTGGACTTAACTAACTTTCGGTAGATTTGAACTGATGTTCAACATCAGCAGTAACCAATAAACTGGAAATTAGCCTAAACCAGAAGTAATGGCACTTTCATAGTTTGCTTCACTTGGCAACTAGCACTTCACAAACATTAAGTGCTTATTTAACTACTGGGTTCTTTTAACATCTCAGGATAAAACACAGCAGCCTAGACCAATGGCTGGTGTGAATCATGAGTTACCAGTGAAGTTAACAGGACTGTACTGAAATTTATCTTAGCTGAGCAGCTCATGCCATAGCTGTTTTTACATAACTGTATAATTGTTCACAAACCTTAACTATACTGATAATATGACAGATGCAAAAAGATAATTCAATTTGATATTTCACTGTTGAAACTGTTTTACTCTAGAAAATTTGCTGTATATTTTAAAGTAAACAAAATTCCAAAACTCTGTGTGAATGACTACAGTTGATCTCTTCAGATTACTGACGGTAACCAGAGACAGCATACCTCTGCAAAAAGCCTTTCTATATTCATTCCCCCTATGTGCACTTGCACATGCTTTGGTATGCACCACTGATTAGGGAGGGGAATGACAATCAAAAATATATGGATTATATTTTTTTGCTTTACCACAGACTTTCCATTTGACCCCTGTAAGTGGCTTTGGCTTTATTTTCATTTCTTCATCTTTACATGGAAAAAAATATTATTACCCACAGGAGCAAGCGATCGAAACACGCTAGTACTCTCTCAGAGACAATCTTATCTCCAACAGTACTCCAGGGAATAGGGTTTTAATTCTGCAAGAATCACAAACAGATTTACTGCAGAAAGCTCCAGGAACACAGCCTGTATAGAATATGGCCCTGCATTACGCAGGACTACAAGGACTGCTTAGGCCCCCTGTATATCACACCTGCTACTACCCCACTGACTTTTGTAATTGGTAGGACCACAAAGATTTTGCTGTATATAGCTTATAATAAAATTTGGCCAAGAAATTTCCCTGGCAAGTAATATGCAGACAACAAAGAGACTGTTCAGAAGACTGCTGAAATCAACCAAAAAACTGCCATTGCTTTAATGCAGCAGACTTTTGGATTACGATTCCTTTTGCTTGTCACTTACGAAGCAAGATTGTTGCAAGATTTCACTTCTACTTGTTCTGAAAAATTGAAGTCAGCTCTTACATAAGGCATCTTTTCTACATTAAAAAAGATCAGGAGATACCCTTTAGTAGTATTTACTACCTAAAGATAATTTTACTAACATCTAGATAATAAGTTAGATTAATCTTACCTATATCTTAATAATAATTTTACTAATGCCTTCTAATATCTTCTAATGATAATCTTTACTAATATCTACTGAAGTTAATTCTACCAAAAAAAAAAATTCTTGCCTGCCTTGCCTAGTTGATTCCTTGTTTCATGGCATATTTCTCAGTACTCTAAAACAGATAGAATTAATCAGAATAAAATTATTCAGAGCATAGCAAAGCCATAATCACAGTTACTACAGTAAGAATTAATCTTTTAGTAAAAGCCATACATGTTCAATTTTTAATTTGTATTTGTTCACAGTCATAATTATTACTCAAGACTCATCCTATTATTTTAACAGCACATAAATACTTGTGTTTGAATGAATATTGTTTGGTGAATTCTTCAAATACAAAAGAGTTTTTAACGCAAGCATGCATTTAAACTATTGAAATGTCTGGAATCAGTTTAACAGTTTTATGCCATCTGACAACTAGCTGTGCACAAGAAGTTACTTTTTCATTTTAATTCACTTATAAGTTTAGTATTCAGTCATTTCCAGGCATGTTTTTAACAAAAAGTTTGCAAAGCTAATATATTTATTGACATTAGATCACATAGTTCCTAATCTAAAGCAAAGTTAATACTCAGTAGGGCATCACCCTTCCTCCCTTCCTTCACTTTTTTCCTTAAGTCTGGAATTCTTTTCATATAGCCCAGTAGCCATCTCCACACGCTAAATATCACATGCTGGGTTTGATTACTCCCAGAGTTTTGTCAATGAATAATTCATTTGACTACCTTGATCATTCTCTAGTTTCATTTGAACTTCCCTGTCCCTGCTTGCTCTTGTATTACATGGAAGTGACAAGCCATCTGTTACCTTGAGGCCCTCATAGCCACCAGGGCCTTATCCTTTCAAAGTTACTCCATCTGGAAGAACTGGCCAAGCAGTCTTACTGGCAACATCAATAAACTAAGGTTCTACCTCAGGAGATGCATGTGCCGCCTTAAAAATTTACTTGCAAGTAACAGACTACCAAAGCCTACCTGACCTTCCCCACTCATTACTAAACTTCAGCCCCAATTTTTTTTTTAAATCTAAAGTAGTATTACTGCATCTAAAAGGCACTTTGGAAAACCATGACTACTTGAGAATCTGGAAGCAAATATAGAAACATAAACTCAGCCGAAACACAGTTAAAGGGCAGAAGACATGAAAACCAGAACAATAAAATAAGAACAAAAACACCAGAGAAAACGTAGTGGTGCAAGGAGTGGTAAATTTACAAACCATAACAAGAGATGGTGGGTTAACAGGCAAGACTTCAGTTAGAGATGTTGTCAGACTACTTTTAATGGCCACTTCAAAATACGAGGGGGGGGGGCAAAAAAAAAAAGATAAAAAAAGAATGAATGTAAAATTTTCAACAGAAATTATGCATAATAATTTGACAACCCAGTCAGGAATAAATAGTCCTTTGCTGTCTGTGATGATGTTCCTGCAATTTGTTCTCAATATGCAGAAGTTATGCATGCTTCCACAAGATCAGCTGCCAGCATGTCTGAGTCCAAATCAGGACAGTTACTTTAGAGGACTGTATGTCCTGCAAAGCCTGAAGCCTTAGCTACATTACATCTATTCACAACTATGGACATGAGCATGGAAAGATTAACAATAATAAGTAATAAAACTAGATTTCAAGTGTGGCAACAGCAAAAACATTCAGTATTTCTGAAAAGTTTACATGTTCTTGACTGCCCTTTCTCCTAAGTTATGTACAAACAATAAGCAATTATTCTAATTCTAAGCACCTATTTCCAGTCTTAATACACACTTTAAACTTGTATAATCTTACCAGGAGCACCTGGGAATTAATTTCATGCTAGGCTACTGTACTACTGTTACTAAACCAATCTTTTCTCCTGCCATAAACCAGTCAGACAATAAGACTGGACCATGTTTCATATTGTAGAAAACACTCAAGCATGAAAGACAAAATTATTATTTTTTTAAAATTCATTAAAATACTGAAGTTAACACTAAGATTAATGAGGGAAACGAGGTAGGATGATTTAACCTCATTTAATTACGCATCCAGAAAAAAAATAATTTAAAGAAATATCTGGAAAAATAATGCATTTTCTCTCTCCCTAAGGACTTACTTAGTTAAATCTGGAAATTCCATCAACCATGAAACAGATACAGTATCATACCACTCTTCCACTTCACAAAACCATTGTGAGACCTAATGACAATGCTGTTGGAAATCACTGGAGAAAAAGTGTTTTAGGGAAATCTTGCCACTCTAAGACCCAGCTGGGATTTAGGGTGGGCAAGAAAGCATTACAGGGTGGCAGGAGGAATCCTCCCTCCCACAAGGCCTGAATGTACCTAACAGCTATGAGTGCATTAGCTGGTGAACAGGCAGAGCAGATGATACACAAGCCTCATATCTGCTTCAATAATGCATGCAAAGAGCCTTTGTGGCTCCCTTTGCGTAAACTTCACAGATTCTCTTGTGCTTCAGTGAGGTTAATTTGATTTTACCAAAGTGATTCTAGCCTCCATGCAAAGGATAACATGCTCCTAAAGAGAATTTGATTTGTTAAAAACATTACAATGCAGCCATGAGAAAATCATCGAAATTCTCCAATGCCGAATGTCGGAGATAATGGATTCTTCAGAATAAACAAAGCCTCTAGAAGGAATGACTGTTATTTCTTAAAATGAAATGTTTCAAGTCTGAATTGTATAGTACACTTCATTTTGAATATCACTGAACACTTACAGGCCAGTGCTACAGGACCTAAGTGGTTTTGCTCTTTTTGGAGCTTATTAGCTGCAGTTAATGGCCAATAAAACACAGCACAACACTGACTCCTCAGCCCTTTAAATGCCTAAAACTAACATAGGGATAAGGTCTTTTGTTCTCCTTTTAGCCTCTTAAAAATCTGTTATCCTTATGGAAGTGCAGATCAGTTTTATTCCCCATGAGCTAATAAAATTCTCCCTATGCACAAGAATCCCCAATAAAGGTATTTTAACAACAGCTTGGAGTCTCTCACTTTAATATGAGAAATAATCAACACAAAAAGGTTTGATTATGAATAGCTTCAACTACTGGCAAAAATTAAAGGTGGAATTACACCTTCAGTTACAGTGTTGAAAACTCAGCCAAACTGCCACTATTCTCTAACTAGCTCGCTGCAACTATATACAGCAAGATATTCCCTCATGCAAACAGCATCAATCAATTCCCATTCAACCAACCATTATTAGAGCACGGTTTTGACTGTTCTTTTCCAAGCGTAAGAATCTGCATGCTACTGAACTCATTTATGTTAAATTGCAAGACACTTGGACAAGGTATTTTGTTTCATAACATACCACAAGTCTCCAAACCACTACACATGACTTCTACTACTACTAGGTTGAACGTACAACTATCTTAAATTAATACATGCTCTTCCACTAATTTTTCTTTAAAAAAAAAAAAAAAATATTAACATTTCTTTTTAATTTCTTTCAGAATATCCATTTCTACATCTTGCCTGCTTATTTTGCAGAAAGTCATCCGGGACCACACATGAAAAAAATAAATGGAAAAAATGCATCTCTGAAGACAATCTCAGGGTTCCAGTGTGTGCAAAGAAACTAACTTTATAAACCAAATGGTGAAGTTTTTTATGTCTACAACTAAACAAATCTCTTCTAAAACAAAAGACCCCACATCAAGCATTCTTCAAGGACAATCTTTAGAGAAACAATTCATAACTGAATGTGGTTAACTCTTGTCTTCAAAGAAAAAAACCCCATCAATTGTTACTTCAGCACAGTTCTAGTAACATCGTCTCCCTGGGCACATAAAACTATCTTGAGCTCTTTTTTACAGATTCCTGAACATGTATTATTCTTTATATTGTTAAACCATTCCAAACTGCAGTCAGTTAGATTGTCAGTTTGTGACCAAAGACCTTTCTTTCTCAGGCTGTTGTGCACTGGTATTTTAACATATCAAATTCTAGTTAGTGGAAATACAGTGGAATATTACTTACACATGAAAACACAACTTTGTCTCAAACTTAACTATTCCAATGTAGGGCTGCATTAATCTTTTATCTCAATACTTAATTTAAACATTGTATTTTGCAAAATTAGACTTAATTTTGGTTTGAAAATAGGTCATCACACTCTGAACTAACTTGATACCACAGAGTTTGTGAAAATAACTTAAGCCACTTAAAGAGACTTGCCATTTTTCCGCGATGACTTCTGTGCTGGAGGTGGCAGACAGGTTTGTGCTGTTGCTAGCTCAGGATTGGCAGCTTTAGTTCCATGATTGGCTTTTACCTTATCAGCCCAACTTACACCAGAAGGAGCCAGGCGTGTTGCAGAAATTGTCACTGCAGGGTTCCTAAATGAAAATCATAGCTTTTTTTAGTGTCTAATCAAATAACAGAATGGTTCATTAGAAAACTTTATCAGCCCACTCTCTCCTTAATCTTGGTGTTCAATGATTCAGACTGAGAGCTAGTTTCAAAAACTGGAACCTACTATAAAACGACAAGAAAAGCTTATTGTAGTAACTCTTCATACAGCCTGTGTCCTTTTCTCTTTACACAGTTTTAAAAAATTAAATTTATAGTTCTTCAACGTTAAAGCCTCAGTAGATTTCTCATCAGCAAAATCCCTATAAATTACCTCATGAAAAAAATAAATCTAACCACAGAAAAAAGGATGCAGCAATAAATCAGCAAGTGGCGTGGTTTGGGTTTTTTTTGCTTCTATTGGATAACTACGTTGATAGCCTATTACATATTCCCAGTCACAGAAAAGTCAGAAGAAGATAGAAAACAGTGCTGCACATTGAGAAAAATTTCCAAGTTAGATTCCTTATATTTAGTAGTCAATGAAACTAAATGAACAGTAAGCTACATTCTCAGGTTAAAGTTTTTTCATGTCTAATGAAGAAACCTGCAACACTAGTGATGCACAAACAGTCCCCACAGGGAACATTCTCTGATACCAAATTTTAATATCATAGAAATAAACACATGGTGAGTATTTACAGCCAAATATAACAGCTCTTCTATTGCATCTTCCCAGGTCCAGCCTAATTTCATCAATGAACTGTACAGAATGGGCTGCAACCATTACTAATACAAGGAGTCTAACAAAGCATGTGGGCAGGAAGTCCAAGAAAGGGCAGGTTTAATTGTAAATGTAGATCACACAAATCCATAACATACTGTTCCAAGGTTAAGTAAATAAAGGTATAGCTCTATTTTCTATTACCTACTCAGCAAAAATAAATTGGAAACATGGAAGGCCATTCTATTAACTTTCAGAAAGTCTAAATAACGCTGACCACCCAAACTTTGAATTTCTGGATGGACAGAACTGCAGTGGTTTTTTAATTATTTTGTTTTGCTTTTTGTAAAAAGTTGCCATTTTCTGCACAATGCTTAGAGCAAAAACCTATATAGTTTTAAGTGAATGCAAGGAAATTTTTTTAAATTGGAAAATGGTAACATTCAAGAAGCACATGTTCAAGAAGCGTCCAATTCTCTTCTGTAGCAAGAGTCATTTTCTCTGCAATCATACAACTGATTTCTTTTCCAAACTTTACAACATACAACACTGATTAAAACAGTCCAACAAATTCAGCTGCCTCATTAGCTAAAGCAAATCAAGGATAAAGAAATGGAGATCTTGCAAGCTTCAAACAAATGTGTAGAAAACCCCCATATAGCTAGACTGTTCACTTATTTTAAGCCCAGTGAGATGTCGATTTGTCATTATTTCCTATTTTTATCAAGTCACTCATCAAAAAAAACCTATCATGAATAATTCCATAAATTATAAAAACGTGGCTGGTTGGTTTGTTTGTTTTTAATAATCCCCACTGATCCTACAGGGATGCAATACCATTTCCTGTGAGGAAACCAGGAAAAAAGGCCAAGCCCCGTACCCTCTATCTGATAGTTCCATACAGCCAAGCAAAGAGACTATTGGAACCATGCAGTACAGAATGACTTTTCCTTTGGCATACTCTCCAGGTTGCAGCAATTTACACTGAAAAGTTGTTGTAATTTATTAAACACATCTTTGTGTTTAATAACTGAAGATGGACTTTAATCTTTGTGATACTGATTTCTAAAGTCATTTAATGCTTTTGGCATCCAAAGCATCGCATAACAAATTCTACATACTAAAGTCTTGAAAAATACTTCTGTTGTTTTAGGCTTGGTGTTTGATCATTTTAATTAGTAGTTCCAATTCTTTTTCATGAAAAATAATGAACAAAATTTTTCTACTCATCTTCTCTGTAAGTGATTTTATTTGTCATACCCTTCTTGTTATCTCTCCTCCAAATTCTCTTCTTTTTGCATCAGTACTGTTGGATACTTCTGATTGTTCCTGTTTCCAGTTTCTGTACTTTTCCTACACTGCTTTTGGGAAGAGTTGAAGATGACCACAGGTACAAGTCATTCACTATGAATTTCTACAGTGGTACACCACCACCTTCTCTTCTGTCCTCTATTCCTTTCTGAATAATTTCTAGCATTCTATCAAAAATTTCCATAGTACACCAAGTATGTCTAAACCCTTCTTTTCTATCCTATTTTCTCACACACACGCAAAATATTGTAGTTGTCTGGTGTTGCCTTGCTTTGAGATGCACACGCAGACTAAGACAGAAGAAAGTTTGCAGGTCTGAAGCATAGGAAACTCATCTTGTTATTAGTTGCTTTAACACACACAGCTGCTAATCACCTTCCTGTGATGGTGAATAAAACAGCTCCAGCAACAATAGCAACATGTAATTACATACAAAAAAAAGCTTAGGTGAAAGACATTGTTACGCTGATCTGTTGTTTGTGTTCTAATAAAAAAGCATTGATTTCCACCAGATTCAAATTTTTCATTTGACTTCTTGTGCATATCTTCTCCCCATCATGATGCATTTAAGCAGACACCACTCAGATGTTGTCAGGTAGGTATCAATACATATATCTACAAAGAGACTAGCACCACTGGACCAATTTTTTTGTAGAAATATTTGATACTCAAAATTTAAGAGAGTTCAACACTTGGAGGTACTGACCAAATATTCTAATATTACATCTCTGCTGGGGACATTGTAACCACTTATGAAACAGTATAGTATGTGCTCTAGATCCCAACAAACCTAATGAACTACAAAACACACCCTGAGAAAGATTTAAATTGGACACATACATGCTCTCCAGAACTGAAAACAGTGCCAGACAGTGCTGCTCTAAACTGGTGTTTATGCACGTTTTTGTTGAACTGCTTTCAAACAGCCATTTTCATTTTAACAAGTAAAAGATGCTTTATTGTAATATATAATATGCTCTATATTTAAAGTAGTATCAGTTTTTCTTTTCATCAGAATCACAAACTCACTTTAAATTCACTCTTTTTGACCTATATTTTTTATATTTTTTTATACTTTTTGACCTACACTTCTGCACACTCAGCTGGCCATTCCCATTGCATGCACTGGCAATTTTAAAATGCCTATTACAGACATTTTGACCTTTGTTTTGTAGTGGGAAGAGAGTACTAAATAGATAACATGAAATACACTAACGGTATTTTATCTTCAGGTTTTCGGAATGACCAGTAATTAAATATATAACAAAGTAAGTAAAAAATGAAGTCCTTGATAGGATTTTCTTTTACAGACCATGTGCTTTTCTTTCATGAATGCAAATAATTGCATATATGACTTAATAAACAGCAAAACAATATATTGATTACTGTAGAAAAATAGCATATTCATGAACTCTGCTTCAAACGAATCCTTATTTTAGCTTTAATAAACGTATGATCTGGTTTCATACCCAAAATTTAAACTTCTTCGAGCATTTGATGTCACACTAATTCTATCTGTTGACGGACTTGGCATCACATGGCGTCCTGGAGACATCTTCTTTACTTCCCAGGCTAATGAAGTAGGTCTGCAAATGCAGGAAAGAAAAGTTTAAAAATAAAATTCACAATAACTATTCCTCTATCACCTTAAAGGAAAAACAGCACCGACAAATGCTATGAAGTATTAATGAATACTGCTGAATTTAATCATACATCTTAGCAAATGTTTCTACAACTCCAAACTGTATTAGCCAGACCCATATCAAAAATAATGCATACTCTCAGGACTACAATGCTTATTTTAACTGTCAGTGTGGCACCAAACATCAAACCAACCAGTTAAAAAGAAAGGATCAGGGGTAGGACTGGAAATATCCTCTAGTTCTAATGACAATAAAAATGCACATAAAAGGCCACAATTTAAGGTACCCTACGTTTTCCTATGCTGTGTAACAGAACATTCAATACAGTTTAAATGGTGCTTTGGTTAATATAAGTGTCAATTATCTCCAGTACATAGAAAACTTTAGAAGCAACCAAATATATCACCATCCCCTCCTTTTATCATACTACTGACATACCAAACTTTGTCAGCAATAACATTTACCGATAAATGTGTACTTGCAAAGATAATTGAACAGGTTGATTTAAGTTAACTGCCACTAACGTAAAATGTTCTCATCCAAACAGATGTAGTTTGACGTGGAAGCCGGGGTAGCATTTCATTATGCATCTCACTGAAGCTGACGCTATCTTCTTTTTTATTTTTAACTCTTGCTCCTGAAGCTATCTGATTACATGAAAATTACAACTGGCAGTTAAAAACAAAACTAAACTTGTAGAACCCAGTGCTGGTGAAGACAGATTCAGAAAAGCACTTACATAAATTATTTTTTAACTGGTTCCAGTACTACTAAGCAGGATTAATAACCTATAAACAACTAAAAAACCCACTCTGTCACGCTTGGTCTATTTTTTTTGTCTCTATCTAGGCAGTTGAGTGATTGAACTCACTACCTAACAAAGGAAAATGGAAGAACTAGAGTGTATCGCTCCACACATACTACGGCTCTCCCATCTTGTACAAACACAAATTATACCAGCAAAACCTTACTTCTCATTTACCTCTCAAAGCTAAAACTTAGGCACCAAGGCACAAATTCAACGCTAGGCACAAACTGTAATGATGTAATCAGTTTTACCTTTCTGATACTATACTTCCAAACTCTTTACCATTTCCGGCACAGCTCCTCACTGGTAACACTACCAGGGAGGATAAAATCCCCTCTATGTCCTCACACCAATTCTGTCCCCAGAAGGAAAATTTCCTTCCTGATGCCCAAGAGCAAATATTAAAATTGGTTCTATTTGCTGAATCTATGCTACAAAATGAAGTTTAGTATGAGACAGTATTTGGATGTAGATTAAAAATATATAAATCTAATTACCTGCTTTGAGCATCAGCTTTTTCTAGCTTCTCCTGTAGCTGTATCCAGTCAATCAATGCTTTGAAGTCCCTTACATAGTTATCAAGCATCATCAGGACTTCCTGAAAAGCAACCATTACATCAACCATTTAAAAAACAATCCCCCACCCCACTAAATGAACTGAAAAGAAAGTGGGGATTTACTAATCTGTAGCGCTCTTATAAAAAACACCAAGAAAAAAACTGAAAGGAAAAAAGCCCAGATAGTTAAGATTTTTATGTGAACAAACATTGATACATTTATCCTATCAAAAAACGTGCACATTTCTTAAGATCTCTGCGAGAACCAACGTCTATGGACAAAATAGCAAAATTTGGCAAGAAAATAATTCCTAACATACATAAGTATCACTGTTTCAGGATTTTTTGGTCAGAATTGTTATCTTTTAAAATATGCTGGACATACTTCATCAAATAAGCAAAGCTGTCTGTAAAACCTGATAGACCTGTGGGAGACTAAAAATGTCACGATTAATCTGTGAAGTAAAAATACATAAAGCTACACAAAGGCAACTGCACCAGATGGAGGGAATTCCTTCTGGAGAATCCTGGGATCCCCGCTTTAGAAAAAAGTTCTTATGCTTCTGAAGTTCAGCAAACTGTAACCTGTTCCTACGGACTGTCAAGTGTGCAGAACTTTCAAATGACGTCTTCTTGTATGCGTCCAGATTAATGACATTCTATTGTCACCTGAGATTATCAGCACTATTGTACTAATAAAGCAGCTTTTAATCAAAAAGACTATCATGGTGATATTTTGAGAGGCAAAAAGAGAAAGACCACAGCATTATACTTGGTTTATAAAATCATCATGTTTGACATAAACTTACTGAGAAATAAACAATAATCTGCAAGATGCAAAGTTTACATTCTCTTCTCTGATTAGGACACCTTAACAAGTGAAAAAAAGTCACTAATTGCACATTCTTGTCTATGTAGTGATTACATGTCCAGACTTTACAACTCCAATAGCCAGATTATACTTCTTGACCATTACAAACCAATTAATTTTTTATCATTTTAAAAATTATTTTTTAACTATATGGAGTTACTGAAGAATTTATGCATTTTTACATGAATTAATCACTGAAAGCTGTAGTCATGAACATATTTTATGGCTTGAAAGATTTACAAATTATCATAAAATAACACAACTAGGAGGGATCTTAAGAGCAATCTAGTCCATCCCGTAATTCCTGGATAGGATTAAACATACACTGTCAGAAATTATGTGAGCGTGCTGGAGTTCTATCCAAAATACTGCAAAATCTTGATTAAGTAGTTAGAAACTTGTAAATTATGTGTTGGTCTCTAACAAATAAAATTAACTGTTATGAAAAGACATATAAAATTAACTTGACTTCACACTGTATCATGAAGAAATTAATAGATAAAATGCCAGTGGCTGAACAGGAGGGAACTAGAAGACTTCTTTCTGACAAAAATATCCTTAACTTTCAGAAATTATTGACTGTATGTACTCATTTCCAGTTAGGTCAAATGTACAAGTGTAGTAACTATACTAAAGTCAGTTTACATACAGAAACAGTAAAAAATTAAAAGGTAAGTTGGGATCCTGCAGTCTTTACTCAAACAATTGTGCCATTTTTTCAGAGCAAAGCAGAGCAAAAGACCACATGATTAAACTCTTAGCTTTGTTCCCTGAGCAAACTATAGTTATCTACTGTCACTGGTAGAGAAAGAAGCAATACTTTACCATGCAGGAAGCTAGGAAATCACTTACATTCCACATATAAACTCAAAAATCATTTACTGAATGTGACAAAAACCACACAGACCATCACAGCCAACAGGCATACGGCACCTTCTCAGCAGAGCTGATTGTCACCCAACGAAGCACATTAATGCATTTCTGAAGGAGATAATTCGAGATCACGTCAATCAGAAATAGAAGCTTTCATAACTACCCTTTCAAAGCCAAGAAAAATTTATACTGTACTCTGTGATGACAACACGCTGAAAATAATACAAATCCATAAATGAAGGTAGAATTCTACAAAAACTTATATCAGCTTCACATGCAGAGTATAAAATATAGACATAATTTTATGGTACAAGGAAAAACACTAATAACAAAGTGTTGCTGTTTTGTAAATTCTTTACTACGTCAAAGTCATTCCTGCTAGTATTAAGAGAAATTTTCTGGTCAAAGCAAATAATTATTACTTAGAAATATTTTGGGAAGAATTACAAATGAAAATGTCTTGGTTCTTAAGTGTATAACTACAAATTTTAACAGTAAAACTTTTAACACTGAAAACAGTAAAAACACTCTACTACAGTACAGGTAACTAATGCACATTTTTGTAACATCATGTCCCACTCATCCTTACTTTTAATTGTCCTTATAATAGAAAAAGGACCTTTAATGTATGCAAAACACTTTTTCATATAAAGTTATATGGATGATTATTCATTTTGTTTAACACAAATGCAAGTCTGAAATTCAGCTTCAGTTTTCACATAAGTATCCTTTTAACTAGTACGTATGACAGATATAGAGCATATGCTGGTTGTTACAAGGGAAAAGTCACAAGAAAGTCAAACACAAGGGAAATCAAACAGAATACCACTGCTGATGTAAAAGTTGGTCTTCGTTTTGAAATACTCCACAAAAAAGCTAACAAAAATTTTTCTTACAAGGCAGTTGGTTTAGAGCACCAGAATAATTCTTAAGTAAAGTCTGCTACAAGAAATGAGCAAATCGTGTATTTTAGCCAGTTCTTTTTTCAGTTTCACTAATAAAATTTCAGCTTTCTAATTCAATTCATGTCCATTTAGGTTAGCCCATACTAAGTTGTGCTGACTGTTACTAACAATAAGAGCATAGAAAGCAAAATTAAATTCTGGATCATTTACTTTTCAAGTCTGCCACTGAGATACTCCGCACCAAAAAAAATGAATACATCTGAATATGAGTTGTATTTCTGAAGTTACTTGGCACAGGAAAAAAAATACAATAAATGGCTTAACCTATTTTAAGGAATGTTTAGCTACACATTATCAGAAATGATCAGAGCAGAACCATGCAGCTGTAACCCGAGTCATGTTTTACGAACAAGGGAATACAAACAAGACAAGCAGCTGGAGCGGCCCCATATTCACTGATGCACATCTTTCTCCCTAAAGCTATGAGGGCCATTTTGTCAAGCAGGATGAAGCAGAACAAAAGTGGCTCTGAAAGCGCTGTTACAGGCATCCAGATAACTACATATAGATGTACAGCTAAAATTACCAATTAGTTTACCAATTGGCTGCAACGGATTCGATTGGTTTGTAATTAATTCTAGTTACTGGCGCATACAGCAGGACGGTTGGCGCCATCCCTTTGTCCTACTGACACACAATACTGGCGTGCAGGGCTCTGGGGTCTTGGACATCAATACAGCTCTCTAGCTCACCTACGGTACTGAGTGTAGCAGATATACCCTGTGGTGCTGAAGCAGTGGAAACTTGTACCACTTGAGAAGGTGCTGACAAAAAGGAACCTTTATGGGGTAGACTACGGCTGCACTAGAGTCAAAACAATTTTAAATCCCATTATTTTTCAAGGTCATATCCATCCCATACGATTTTTAAAGAGCCAGTTCAAACTAAAAAAGAAAGTAATACTGTTAAAAAACAACACTTAAAGGAAAATCAGTGACATAAAACTAAAAACACTCACAATACAGCTCCTGTTTCTTTCTCCCCTTTGTTCAATTCTCTGATCAATAGTCCTGCATGTCAAAAAACTCTTTTTGTGCTTTTCATTCTTTTCTCCAGCTCTCAGTCATTGCTTTGGTTTCTATGTATTTATCTTAAAGTTGTACTTCTAGTCTCTTCAATTGGGTGATATTAATTACTCTGCAATCAACAAGGATCTCCAACATATAGAGTAGCCATATCAGAATAATCCTATATTCCTGAATCAGGACAACCTTGACTTGGGTCCTAGATAGGCCTATTATAATCCTTAAAAACAGAAGTCCACTTTGTTTGGAAATCACATAACAGCTTTGAAACGTCATCTTCTCCATTTATTCTCCCATTCTCAAACAAGGAAAAGGAAAACAGGGAAGCATTGAAGATTGTAGGATTTTAAGGTTACTACAATTCAAAATAATAGAAAGCATGTCAGAGAAATTAACATCTGTACTTTAGCTTACTCTCAAGGCTAGAAATGCGTGTGTTATTTTACAAACTATGCATACTTTATATTGTTTCATTATCTATACCAACTATTTTAGATTATGTATTTACCAAAATAAACTCCATTTTCTTGTACTAGAGTACATTTTTAGCAGGCAACATAAGTTCCTTCTTTCTTTCTTTAAATTTATGTTTTTAAGGTTAACTGGGTGTTTCAGTAATTTGACACAAAAATAGCTTCAAAAATTCCTTGTAGCCTTTTTCATACAACTGAATTACAAATACTTAAAGCCAGCTCTGGGGTTAGGTTAAACAAAGACGATTGCCAAAGCGGTTCTTACAACTTTGGGAAAGGACAAAAAGAAGCAGCTCCTCTAGCCAAAGGTCTCTCATTATACCAACTTCAGTACATAGTAGATAACATTAAAAAAAAAAAAAAAAAAGACTCTCAAACAGATGCAGAGAGGAGAAAACCAGAATAATTTTCCAGTAACTAAAGTTTTCTCAATTGGTGTGCCTTTTTAAATGTTCTCACCCTAGCCTTGCAGAAGCCACTAAGCAGCACATTCCAGACAGTAAAGCTGCAGGAACACATGGCCTCTTAGATCTCAGTGTTAAATGCACCGTATCTGGCCTCAGTTTGTTCCTCATTCACCTACAACATGACAGCCATAATCCACTATCTGCCAAGGTATAACTGTTACCAAAGTAAATCTTCTCCATAAGAATGAATGTAGCAGTCAGGGGTCACATGCAGAGACTTAATCACACAATTCATTTACACAAAAAATGTAAATATATATATGTATATACGATGTGAAGGATGGAAAGGGATGGAATTATCCAGACTGCCAATGAGAAGAGATGCCAGCTTTTCAGCATCTGGCTTTTTAAAATAGATTACCATTCTGAAAGATCTCATCCATTTCCACCTGTGAGACTGGATGCCCAATCATTACCCCATTTTCCTGTCCTTCACTGTTGACTTATCTGCAGAAGATGACAACAATGGAAATGTAAATGTCCCAAGAGAGGCAGGAGGAATGCTCACAAAAGGGATTTTCCCTTGGCATTGACTGCCACAATACAGCCACAGGGTATTTACTTAGAAAGAGACATAAACATACTCTTCCTAAATATCTCCAAATTCAGAAATAGAAGACTTGTATTTTTTATAAGTGAGTGTTAAGTGGCAGCCTTGCATACTTCTGACATACTCCAATGCAGAATTAGACCTTCTCAAACAATCTGAATATACATTCCATAAAACCCTATTGATCTGAAAGACTGTCTTGTGAGAAACACAGAAAAAGAACTAAACATGTTCTAATATGTAAATCATTCACTTAGGCTTTCAGGGAAACTCATAATCACCTTGGTTGTACTAAATAAAAAGACAATAGATTCAATCATATGGAATAGAGTTCATTCCATGCTGAAATTCTCCTTCTAACTGGAAATGTTCTAGAGGTTCAAAGAATGAAGACATCAGTACAACAAGGTATTAAGTTAATGCTCAAAATGGTTACAAAATCGATAGAAATACACTTAACAGAGGACTCTACTGGGGAAATAATTAGCAATTAGAAGAATTTAGGTGTAAAAAGCAAAAGATGCTGATTAAACCTTAATTAAACAACACAGATTTTGCAGTTTAGGTTGTTTTGTTTTGTATTAATTCCTTTGGAAAGCCAAGATTTTTTTCACCCAGAGAGCCAGAGGAATCCAGGACACTGGAACAACAATAATGTACCTACACAGAATACTTAGAGGCCTGTGCTGAGGAAATAAATTACTTCATAATTCTTCTCAGGATACCCTTCTTAGGGTTTGTAGCAATACAAGGAAAGAAGAGAAATTCACATATAACAAATTATCTCTCCCCAAAAGCCTTAAGTATCAAACCCTGATTCTGTATTTTTTCCTCCCTGGAACTAAATATCTTCCACATTTTAAAAACAGAAAGGGGGGGGGATCAAAACTTATCCTCCAAAAAAAGTAAAACAGACAGTTGATTTGGCTCTTACCAGTGGAGATATGATCAAGATCCTCTTTGGATCAACTTGACCATTATATTGAATTATTGCAGATTTCCTTTTCACTGAAGTTAAGAAAATCTTGGGTTTTTTTACCTTCAGCTCCAACATGTTCAGAAACAGGTTTTTTGGCTGTCTTAAAAGCTAGTAATCAGCCTGGATGACCACGGGTCTCAGTCTGCATGCACAGATTGCAAACATTAGAATTAGCATACCCAGAACCAAAAGCAGCCCTCACAAGACATTCTCAACAAGCAACACTAATGAAGTAAGCTTCTCTCTCCTTCTGGGAGGCTTCAATCAACTCAAACTCTCTCACAGATATCACCCTGATTGAAAGGCCTTAACTAAAGTTTTTTTCAGCTGGTTCTTTTGCACAATAATATCGTGCAACATGCCAAATCTTTTAAGGGAAAGGCTTTACCCACCTCTTCAGAGTATCTTGCACTGTCTATGAGAATGAGAACAACAGAACTTCATTGCTGCATTTTCCATTTCATAAGAGGGAATAAGAATGTCAAGAAGAATGAAACTGTTTTCACTGAACTACACTCAAGGCAGACTGATTTAAGGATGTATCTGTAAGCTTTAGAAACAAGGAGAGAAACTACCCTTGCCAAAACCTTACAGAAATATACCAATAAGTAATGCTAGGTGGAAAGACAAAAGTTTGTATGAGCATTAAGTAATGTTAAACAGCAACTTAAAAAGAATACAGAACTACATTTTTATATAATAAAATTCAGCTTTTTTGGAAGGAAAAAAACAGCTGAAGCCATTAATTCATCCTAGGAGGAAAAAAACCCCACAAATTAAATTTAAGTAGTTTGAGATTTTTCTGGACTGTACCGTATCCTTAGCTGCTGGATCCAGCTGCTCTAACTCTATCAATAAGAGTTTTATATAAGTGTGTGGTGTGTTGTTTTGTTTTTTTTTTTACATATACACACATATATAAACATAAATAAATAAACTCAATTGTTGAGTCACCTGAAGACCATAAAAGAATAGCAGCAGTAGACACATTTCTCTGTTGCATTAACCAAAATTCCATTGGCCAAAATTAACTACAGAATCTGCCTTCCTCCATCTACAAATAATTTTGGGCTTAATTCCTTTTAGCATACAGAAAGAGATTTAAAGGCATTACTATTTCTTTTCTGCCTAAGCTCACCACCCAAACCTAGAAAATACTAGGTAATAAAATATTCATATAAACATCAGACACACAGAAACCTAGCTGATGTATAGAATATCCATACAATTCGCATTTTGAAATGTTGAAAGCTATAGCCAATTCTATTAGAATTTATCTAATCTCTATCACTATCGCACAAACTGATTTATGTACAGGAAGATGATGCTTAAACTTGAGAACTTTATTTCTTCTAGAAACAATTCAACCATGTTCATTATATCTTTATACACAAGGCATCAAAGGCATATCTATATATCTATATACACGATTTGAGGGCTCTCAATTCCAAATCAATAGCAAAATACCAACTTCAGCAGTGCCCAAAGCTGAGAGAAAATATACACAACGATCCTCTTACACACATTTCCACTGTTTGTATCCTTACCACAACCCTTCCGTCTGCAGTTTCAACCACAACCAGCCACCAGAGCCCTTTCGGATTTGGGAGCATCAAACATCATCTTCAGTGACAACGTAATCAATAAAACTATACCGACTTGTAAGAATACAAGACAGCAAAAGGTACAAAATAAAAAAAAAAAAACACCCAGCACTTTTATACCAAGTTAATCTGAAGGTTTTAGATGCCGTAAGTTGTCACATTTCATTTTTACATGGGTCTTCTTTTAAGAAAATCTTTATACAACTAAACACAGCACGTGCCCATTTGACCGAGACATAAGTTTGAGGAGATACCACTTTAAAAGTTGAAATTAAGGAAGTTTTTGATAACATGGATTTATCTTAATAAAAATGATTTTTCAAAATCCCACTTAAAAAAACAAAGAAGGAAAGGCTAACAGTTTAACCATTTTGGTTGCTTATTTAATATTGTTTCCCACACATGTCCAGTAGTAAAAATAAAACTGGTACTTCATGAAAAGAGCTAACAAGATATTCTGTCAAATGAGTTTGAAAAGTAAATGCAGCAATATGGAACTGTCATTTATCAAAATCCTCTCAATTCTTTAGGTATAGCAGAAATACGTTAATCCATTTTCAACTGAGCTGATGTGTCTGCTGGTATCTCTTGTAACGTTTTAACCTCTAGATACTTTTCTATGTAGTAAAAAAAGTTTGCAAAATAGAACCTAAAAGTGAAGCTAATCCATTCTCATTTTTAGCATGAGCTCCAGTAAAAGTTTATTATAAATGGAATTTTCATCCTAAAATTAAAATATTCAGAAGACTAGTACTATCATACATAAAAATGGAAAAAGCATAAGAATTAGCTAAACTCCTCCTGCCCAAAGAGAAATTAAACAAACAAACAAAAACCCCACCACAAACCACCAAGCAAAAAAAAGCCTAAGTGGTTCTGCAAACTGTGGAGCCTGTTTTCCCATGATCTCCTTACTGGTTTCTCTGGTGCCAGAAATGACATAATGACATGCACTTCAATTAATTCTTACTTAAAAAAAAAAAAACAAAAACAAAAACAAAAAACCCCAACAAAATGAAAAACAACCACACACACAACCCCTCTTCCCTCGGTGCATTCATGTTCTCTTGTTCTCTCTCTGAATTCCCTGGTGTCTAATAAAGATTGAGTGGCAGTTTTTTCTGCAATGTGAACCTTAACAGGATGCCTTCTTCTAAGCTAGTCACCTACTCTCATGAAATCTATAATGACTAAATTAATTTAAATTGGTCCACTGATATTAAAAGTTATGGCAGGGATGACAGAAAATCATGGCTATACAAGGACAGACAAGACACATGCTATGACTGCATTAAACCTGGCCTCCTAAGTCCAAAAGCCTAAGAAAAGGATTATACGCATTATAAACATTTTCGTGCCAATGAAGCTTAACATATTTTGTCATGCCACATCTGCATTATTGGTATTATACTGACAATAGCAGAGTTAGGGAGATACCTCATTAGACCACACAGAATTCATATTATGCCTCATATTATGCAATTATTCACGTGTGCCTCATTCAGAGCCATAAAATCACTTTGTATCCTCCCAGTCCTGCAGATTCAAGCGGTTGGAGCTGACCCTGGAAAAACACGCAGAACCTTGCTACAGCTGTCTTTACCGCAACAGTGAACACCCAAGCTGACACAAAACAGGGAATCTAGATTCTGTTAATTG
Source organism: Harpia harpyja (assembly GCF_026419915.1). NCBI lineage: Eukaryota > Metazoa > Chordata > Aves > Accipitriformes > Accipitridae > Harpia > Harpia harpyja. The sequence continues at coordinate 36,425,024 of NC_068953.1, forward strand.
CTGTAACATTTTCAAGTAGCAAGAAAAGGCATGACCAGAGCTCTTGCAAGGTTGGACCAGGCACGATCAGAACAGCCAATACAAAGTATGAAACTTGGTGCTTGGGAGTAACATGAAAGCAACGTACACAGGACTACCAAAGCCAAGGCAATAGAGCAAGTGTTTTAGATAAGCAAATGATAATTATTTACCTGAACTGAGTCACACATGGACAAATTGTAATGATCAAACTAAAGACTAAGTTAAGCTATTTTTAAGGCAGGACATAGGCCTTCTACTAAGCTACATGAATTCTTGAAACGTCACATGAGTGCTTCTTAATAATTATAATTTGCCAACTGAACTCTGAGACTAGATCACAATTTTAATTTATGAACTCCTAAAAGGTTGAGGTACTACAGTAAACACTTTCTATATATTCCATAACATGAAAGCTGCAGTTAGACAAGATATTTCAGTTGATGGAGGACAGCAAGCACTGGCTTTTTGGGATCAGAGGTGAGGAAGACTTGCAGTTTCCACAAGGACCTGTTGTTCATTATCACTAATATTCCATCCAAAATTAAAACATACCTCCACACTAACAACAAGTTTGATCAGTCCCTATTTGAAGCCTATGTATGTAGTACCGAAAATGTTATATGCCTATCTATTAAGAGTAATGTAAAGCACTCACTTCAAAAGACAGCAGTTAAAGTATTCTCCTGTAACTGGTTAGCTAGAACACATTGACAACTTCACCTCTGGTAGAAACTGGACTGTATCTGTCAACAATAACCACCCCAAAATAAATAATGACAATCAACAGAATTGAGAGAAGTGAAACATCATTAGTAAAAGTAATTTGCAAGGCTCAACAGTTTTATACTTCACAGTTTAATTAACAAATTTTAGTAATTTATCAAAAGAGTAATAATCATCGTTTAACAGTAACCGTTAAAAGAAACTCTCACAAACAAATGACCATAGCACAAACGCATATTCCAGCTACTCCAGTAAGGCACTTTTTGTGCTAAGAAGAAAGATCTTTTAAAAGGTAAAAGCAACATGAATGTTACTTAAGTTTTACAACACATGACATTGGACTCCCCTGTTTACTCATTTTTGCTTTTTCCACCTCTGTTTTGCAAACAAGTAACTTGATACACATAGATACGTACATCATTGTCAAGCATCTACTAAAATGAAGACTTTTCACTTAGGCTATGTAATATCTCCATACGAGAACGGATCAAGTAGCATGATTAAAATGCTGAATGATATCTAACCCCCAAAATATGTGATAATGATACAAATACGCTTCTGTTCTTTCAGTCACAAAAGTTTAAAATGGTAATCTAATTACAATGCAAGGCTGACTGATTTTCTTAAACCAAAAAATTCTCCAGAGAAGTTTCCTGAGCAGGAAGACAGTTCAGTAACAAAAGGTTAAATTGTGTTAGACCAACCAGTGATTTGGAAGCCTCTAGCTACTGTTCAAACCTGCTTTCAATGAAATTGATTTGTACACTAATCTCAAAGTCAATTTGGCCATGTCTGATTATAGCAGAGAACTAGATGCATATGATAAGAAAAAAGTTCACTTAAATTGACATATGTTATTTTTTACAGTGATTAGATAATCATTTCCAGAATGTGTTGAGTTTTCAGCCATCTTTAATATGAAAACATAAGTCATATCTTTAACATTTCTTTTATAATGTATTCTTCTGGCTTCTCTTAGTGCTTGCAATAAATTCCATTTCTAAAGAATGAGTGATTTTTATTAAGTCACAATGGCCTTTCTACACATAAAACATAAACCAGATGCACAAGCTATTACATACACCATTATTCAAAATTAGGAAGTGCACCTTACAGTAACATCCCAACCAGACACTGTTTACGCTTGGCCACAAACCACTTTCTTAACACTACAGATAAGAGTCAGAAGAGTGATAACTACCACTGCAAAAAGGGAGCAACGTACAATTAAGCCACTTAGCAGGAAGCAAACCAATGTGAAAGACTGAATCACAACAGTGCCACCTACAGTAAAGAACGTTATGGGAAAAAATAAATTAATCAGTATTCAGTCAGAAAATTAACAAAATCCAAACTCAATAAGCAAGAACTGATTTCATACAAAAACTGAGATCTAATAACATTATGTACATCACTACAAGTTTTACACTTCAATAATCGGTCATTGCCTAAGATGAAAGCATCTTCTTAAATCTGAATAAATATGCTGTCAGCTTTCCTACTGACAATGCTTCACTAAATACAAATCAAAAAGTAACATGTCTCTGAAGCTCTAATTCCTCAATTGGCTTTTTTGTAAAGTATAAAAAAAGCACAGTGAGCCACGTGACAACAGGCAAAGAACAGCTGAAGACTTACCTTGCATTCTACAACACTCTGATCCGATTCACAAGTAACATAGATTTCATCAACTGCCCGTCTGAGATTGTCAAAAAGAAATGCCCAGTATCGAGCTCGCAGATCAACTTTTCGAGGCTGTCTTGTTTTTGTTGGGCTTTTGTCAAAGTTTTTATCTCCTGCTGCTGCTGCTGTTAATTTACAGTCTATGGTAGTGCTCTACAAAAACAAGACAGAACAGAAAACAACAAACAAATACTGTAAGGGGTTGGGTTTCTGTGCAACACACATTTTTTCAACATACTCAAACATTTGTAAACAAATTTTTCACTGAAGACTACATCAGCCCACTGACTTGAGTTTTTTAAAACACACTTTCTTATCTTAAATATAGGCAGCAGCTGTGTAGAACTAGATTCTGTTTCTTTGACATTTATAACCCAACATTCGCATCACACAACAGTACAAGATATTCTGCCTCTTAGCACACTGGAAAACTACATTTTCTAATTACGTATCCTGTATTACTTACTCTGACAAGTATGTGCATCCAGAGATGAAAATAACATTTTACTAATAATCATACCAGCAGTATTCCATCACAGTTAAATTCTATTACCAAGACATTACATACGACTTTATCATTTTTAAACCCTCATTCTGAGTATCAATGTCAGTGAAATGCTGATGTGGCTAGCCCTTTGATTGATATGTTATGGCTACACTGCAAAGGAGATGCCAGCAAGCACTGAATTAGTTACAAAAGGAAGCTTCCACACTTTAGAAAACTACTTGTACTAAGATTTCCACTCACCATGTTGTTAACATTGCAAGCTCAATTCAACCCAATAAAAGTGGTGTGCCAATGAATCAAGTTGCTCCTACTTATACCAAGTCTGAAAGTGTCCTCATGCTGTTTTAAGTTGTAATTTAACAGCTTTAACTACAACAAATCTGTTTTGATTTTTAGTGTTAATATGCAGACTAACTGATCTAGTACTGCTTTGCTGCACAGATGCAGAGGACTGCCAATATGCTATATGTGACGGGAGCAGAGGGAAAACATCCGACTGTCTTCACAAATGGTGGCTCAGGCAGGAATCACTACGTACCTACTTGGAAGTACTGTTATGCCACCTGAGTGTTATGTATCAGTTGACCTTGTGCGTTCAGCTTAGTCACTCATATGGGGATATGTCTCCTTGACAGACTCACTCATCTGCAAAGGATATTCCAAATGATTCTGAAGCATGCCTATTTGGCTGAAAATACCAAATCAGCACTTGGCCCCACGACACTGTCCTTATTAAACTTGAAATTCTCTCCCGCAACAAAAAACAAACTGAAAAATCCTGCTACCATGCCAGACTTCTATAAGCTTCTGTATTCCGTAGTAGCCAGGTGGATAAGCACCTCCAGTAAACCCAAAGTGATGCCCAACTGTATGCCGTTTTGTGATACATGCTACAAGAGTCTGGGTTTTGGGGTGGTGGTTTGTTTGGGTTTTTTTTCATTAATGCATACATTTTAATAGCACCTTTAACGCAGTTTTGATACATTGGTCCACTGTGGCACAGATCTCCAGAAAAATCAATTCTTACTGGAGTACACTTGTAGGGATTACTGCAAAATTCCATTCTAAAAACTCTACTTTTGGTGATTGAATAAAAATGATCGAAACCAACACTGCACAAGCCATTACACGGAGTTCACAATTAGAATATCTAATCACTAACTAGAAATACTGTAAATAGCAAAACAATTGACTGGGATTCAAGCCTTTTTGTCCCCTATGTAAAAAGCTAGGAAACATTATTTCTTTGTGCCAAAAGATGAGTTTCATAGCAGGTAGGTTTATACTTGGAGACAGAGAATTCTTAGCTAAGGCCTTGTATATAAACCTTTAAAGCAAAGCTTATACTGGATAATTTATAGCTCCTTTAAAATACAGTTTATAATGACACAACCTTAACTACCGAATCATAAATAACTGTATTGAAATAACAGTGTTACCTTTTGCTGCCTGTATTTACCAAATGTGACCTTAGTAAAGTGATTAGGTTTCTACTCGTTCAGCTAACGTTGTTGATATAAAGGATCAGTTGTTTTGGAATGGGAACCATGCATAATTCCCACTATTTGAAAGATAAATTTTCAAATGTATCTTTAAGACAGTGTCATGGAATATGTTTTGATATTTAGGAACAAATGTTATCCATCTACTGTATCTGGCATCCATTTATCATCTCTCTTATATGTCAGCCATATTTTAATTAGGAAAACAGCATGTTGAACCATGTTAACTACTCTAAGTAAGTTGTAGCAGTTCTGTTATTATCCCTGCAAGCAGATTTCCAGCGTCTAAGTAAAACCTAAGCAACATTTACAGTTACTCATATTCCAGTAGAACGCCTCTGAAAGGATGCTAACACCTAAACTACTGAATTTCTTGTAAACACAATCACACAAGCAGGTAAGCATTAAGTTGGTGGTTAGTTAATAGAAATAATATTTTAAGTTCCTGATACAAGTCAGTTCTAACACTGCACATTTGAATTTGGCACAGCCTGGTATCTGCCACTCAAGGAAACAGAAGTGAATTTTCAGAGAACCACCCAAATGATGTTCCATGTTTGGCACTTCAGTCTCCAGAAATTCCATGAAAAAAGATCAAACTCAGCAAGCTACTCTCAAACTTAATCAAGTTAGACTGGCACCAACTTTACTGAAATGAAAGCCAGTACTCACTTAAATTTAAGAGTTGCAGCAAAGACTACTTTTAATATAAAGATACTACTAGTATCCTATACAGACTGCTATATTCTGTACAAATGTTTAACGCAAGCAGGATTTCTGAGTTAATCTGTATATTGTTCAGCAGAATCTTTACATGTAAGCATCTTAAGTAAATTTTCCAGTGAATCAAACTAACTTTTCACTGTGAAAAGGAAGAAATGCTGGATTAGGTACAGACTTTTCAAGACTGTAGTGCTGATGTACAGCTATAGCTTTATTATTCTTACTCATCCTTCCTGGAATTAAGTTCTAATTAAACAGCATTTACTAGAAGTACATACTTTTGACCAGATCATATTTTTCAGCATCATGCTCAGTTTGAGAGTGATGCAATAGTGAAACTCAATTTCCAGAGATTATCATCTCTGGATCTCTCTGGTATTCTGAGGGAACATATGGGCACAGGACAAAATATTTCTAACACTGCAGTCTGAAGAACGATAAGGCAATGATCCCACACCTTCACCAAGAAGGAGCTATACCCAAGCCACATAAGCTCCACCTAGATCCTTGTGCCTAGTGCTTCTAACTAACTCTTAGCGGATTTTCCACTTTGGTTAGTAGCTGAGGCACAAGCCTGTTTCCACTGACAAGACACAAGTACACAGAATTAAGTTTTTCTGAGCAGAGTTCTAAAGCTCCAATCCTGCAAACTTCTACAGATCATTCTGAACTGGATGTAAGTACTTTTGAATCTCCTAAGTGATCTCGGAGCCCTTAGCCTTTGACAATACACTTATCCAAAATTTAATATACGTTCAAGAAATTTGAAGACTATTGCACACTAAAAAATATTTTTTTTAAAAAATCAATCATAGTGTTTACAAACACACCAAAAAATAGCCTGCCTTGGCCTCCCCCCCGCCTCAAATAACATGTGTGTTTACCCGAAGTGCGACGATGGCTTATACAGACGTGATCTAGCAGGCCTACACTGAAGCTTGTCCTCATTAGAACAACAAAACCCACCCAAGAACAGCAAAGATTCAGAGGGGCTAGTTGATATTATCTCACTTGCAGTGATCATTCAAACCTTCAACCGCAGAAAATGCAAAGCTTTTGTGCTTCTGAAGTTAAGAAACACAGGAATATTCCTTCTTACATCTCAAGTAACTCAGTGTGGATGATGAAAGTGACGTTAAAACTGAATCTCCCCTCCCCCCAAAATAGTTTCAGTAACTTGCCTTGGAGTTCTGGAAAGTATGAAGTGTATATTTATTCTCAGGATGCCAAAATTTATTGAATGTATGTTTGCCAGCACCCTACTGAGAGGAAGATGTGGTTGATAAGATTATACAAAAGGGTTCTTGTAAGCTTATTTTCTTGAGATTAGCGGCCCACTTATGTGTAAAGGAAAATTAAAACTGAAGGCTCAACAAAAGTAACAAAAAAAGCCACCAATTTACAGCAGTATCCAGTGTCTGAAATGCAGCAGAAATAAAGGTGCTGAATGCCAAACTGAAGTGCCAAGATGCACAGACACTCAGCAGTCCATTTCAAACCTTAACTGTACCCACTAGGAATGCAGTTTCTACAATATAGTTTTAGTATAGCTATCCCACACAGAGCCACTGAATAACAATCAAGTATTCTCCAGAAAACTCAGTATTTATGTAAACCCAAGTTTACGTAATAAAATAGACAGAACCCAAACTATGTAGCACATTACTCTTGCACCCAAAAGGTTCTGAGGGTAAACCCTTACAGGGAGCCCCAACTACATCAACAAAATTCCACCAGGATACAGAGTGTCTGTAACATACTAGTACATGAGGAGAAAACACAAGGTTAATAGTTGCTAAACTAAGTTGGGAAAAGAACGCGCCTATGTTTTAAAGATGCAAATACATCTCTATGGAAGCAGAATTATTCCCCCCCCCCAAAAAACCCCATCTTCCTTATGCCATATTATCAAACTCTGACAGACTGTCTCAAAATACTAAACGGCTAGTGTCTTACTGATGGCTAAATCCATTAATCAAAGCAAAGCAACTGTTAACAATATTAAACATGAAGAAAGAGGTATTACTTTATTAATGTAATAAAGATTGTCAGTGACATAGAAAAAACATGAATAAAAATAAGAGCAGTTTCTTCTTGACACTTCTCATTCGGACTTGCTTTCCAGTTGTGGCACTACACTCGTGTGTCCATAACACCAGTCATAACTCTCGGAAATTTTACTCACCTGGACTAAATTTTTCCAAAATAGGATATACTGACTTCAGCCATTAACACATGAGGTCAAGAAATACAGCATTTCATTAAATTAGAAAATGGGCAGAAAGGTAGCCTTTGTTTAAGCAGCATGCTTACAGGAAGAATATCCTGTATCATTTTATTGAACAGCACTTTCCTTAAAGTAACTTTAATGCCAAAAAATCATGCATCCAGAGGTTAGGAAGTGCTAAAGTAAAGGCTGAGGAAGATAACCTAAATTCTGGCATTTTTTAAGTTCTGAATACTTGACTTTGAAACCTGTATGCTTTAAAAATACAAAAACAATAAAAATACAATGCACCATTTTATATATGTATTATACAGCCAATAACGTATCAGTGATATCACAAAACATTTTTATGTTGTAAATTTTATGTCATAATAAAAAATGAGCAGATACCTGTTTTGCAGTCTTGTGCGTTCCTTGAGCCACCCTCTTTGTTTTTCCACCAGCTTGCCATTTCGATTTTCCTGTGTTGTTTTAATAAACAATAATGATTTTAATTAGAGCATTCTAAAATGCGCATTATCTCATCTTGCAATGTACTGATATAGGCACAATTGATGAGTTAAGAGGTTTGTAAAATTGTACATTCCAAATATATACTCCACAGTTCAGAACGTGGATAATGCCAGAAAACACACAAAACATGAATAAAAATTACAAAGAAAGGCAAGAATTACAGACTTCATTAAACAAAGATAATCTACCTTTAAGTGCTCAGTGCCTCTGAAAATCATATCATTACAACCTACATGTCAAATATGATACTAGTTTTCTATATAGATTAAAAAAAGTCTGCTGTTGAATGACTGTTCAATCAGATATTACAGAAGTAAAACAAGGAATATCTTTCTTAGGAAAAACAAATGTAGTAATTTAGTTTTTCTCAAACTGTTCAAACAACCTACCAACAGATTTATGTATTTTCTGCCAAGAAAGATGGGGAAAAACAGAACTTAGAACTGGATTTAGTTCATCTACATTTAGCTAGCCAAAGGAAGAGAGAAAAACGTTCACAGAGCATGAGTCAATCCCCTTAAGATCTGAAATGCCTTCTCAAATGTAGCTGTCTCCCTCCACTGCTTATATAAAGAGACTTTAGCAACTATGCTTCCAAAATCAGTTTAAATTCCCACAGTCAGAAAGGATGATTTCATGTCTCCATGCTGTGGTGGCGGCAATTTCTTAACTGATTAAAAATTATCTTTGCATAGATAATTTTGTGTTAGCCTAGACCTACCTGACATGTTTGCATTTAATCTTTGAGATTTGCTCAGGGGTAATTTAAAAAAAAAAAACAACAAACAACAAAACCAATTTTTTTTTTAAGTTTTATTCCTTCAACTTAGTATCTAACTTGCACAACATGAAAATCACAGGATCCAATTACCAAAAACATAAGTTAAGACAAAATACTAACTATGGCTAGAGTACTCTCTAGCACAGATTACATCTAAGTTTCAAGATTATGTAGCTGGATGAAGCCAAGCAAATAAATGCATTAGTTGAATACAGTTCCTTCCTAGACCATAGAGATCATTCTTGAATTTCAGAATTGTCCAGCTGAGTTTTTAACAGTTCTTAGGCCAAATTCCCTAACACAGTCCAGCTGTTTTACATTGCTCTGGCTATGTAAAGCAGCTGTAAACCTGTCTTAATCAAGCAGTTGTACAGCTGGTTTGCATCACTGGCTATTCCAGGGAACAAGGCCTTTAATTTTAAAACAAATTAAAAATTATTTGCTTGATAATTCATTTTTAAAATGCTACCTTAGCCAGAACAACAGCTACAAACTAATATATTAAACTCAATTTAGCAGCATTCAGGAAAAAATCTGATTCAGCTGCTGTAAGTATAAAAACTTCCTATTCACTAAAAAGCTTAAACTGCAGATCAGTTCCATGTCAGAATTACGATAACTGAAATATTTCAATCACCAAAGTCTCTCTTCTGACATGATTTACATTCTGCAAAGACAAGATTTTGAATGCAATGGCATACAGAACTTGCACAGTGAAAAGGCTTACAAATATGGGTATGTTAAAATTAAAAAAGGGCAGATGAACAAAAAACCCAGTTGCAGTCTCTTTAGATTCTACAAAAAACAGAATACTAATCCATCATCTAAGAACTGGGAAATGTCTGAACAAGTCCCCTGTAAAGACAAAAGCAAGTTTTCAGGCACTTTCTATATAAGGCAGACATTTAGAGAAAACAAAACTTATGTAAATACCAGGTTTTGCAAATTTAAAAGCAAATAGTGTGTGGCAAGGACTAATTTTTTCTTAAGGTGTATGGGCCAAAAAGTTTTGTATTTCAGCAGCAGCCACATTTCCAAGCTTTATTATTCTTTTTCTTCTACTAAGTGCCTCTGGTTATTAGAAGACATCTTCCTTTCTGCTTTTGTCCTTTTATATTCACAAGTAGTGACAATACAAGAGCACTGCTCAACCATTATGCGTATGTTCAGTGACTACTGGTATGTAACTACAGAATACTAGCATTGCTATGAGATGCACAGGAACTCAATGACATACAAAGGGCATTACCTGCTAGAAATTTACTGAATTTTAAGGAAAGAACAATAGTGACCAAAGATAATAATCTCATCAGCTATTAAGTTGCCAATGTGAGATATATAAAGTAGCAAAATTTTGCAGCATTCAGGGAGCTACAGTCATATTTTACACTTGAAGTCCATTTCCTCTCTGTCTCGTAATTAAATATGAAGCACAGAGGGTTTATGATTTGTGAAGACTTCCTGTCACAAAAAGCTGAGGTGCTAATATCTCAAAAAAAAAAAAGCCATTGATAAACTATTTTCAAAACCTATCTTTTATACTAACAATCTCAACAATCATCCCTCTCACCTCTCTCTTCTGGATAGTTTTACTGATATGAGAAATGTGGGAATCACCTTTAAATTTAGTAATTAATAGAAGCCCTCATTTCTGTTCTCACTATGGTAGAGATCAACTGCTGATGTTGTTTCAGTGTCTTTGACACTGTTCATCATCAGACCTTCAGCAGGAACAGTAACAATTTTCAGTTATACTTCTTTTCATCTCCTTGAATGAATCTGAGGATACAATTGGGTAAGCATTCTGCTGTTTTCCTCCGGTTCTTACACACAGTGCGAGAAATCTACTCTGTCACCTCTCTTCTTCCATGTTATCTGTAAAACCTGTAAGACAGTCAGTCTACATTATAGTGCCACTGCTACATATAACCAGTCTGTACTCTGGAATCTATCTTACTAGCCCAGCTGGTGCAGTTGCCCATCTTAAGAAACATTTTTGCAAAAATGAGGCTTGGGTAAGACCTAGTTGCCTGGACCTCATTTAAAGTAAGGCAGAGGCATCTGCCTGGAGGAAGCAACCAGATGAGAACGATTATTTTTGATCCCTTAATTGAGGACGCATATTGAAGTTTCTAATATTATTATAAACTGTATCTTTTTAGAAGTTTGTAGAGCAGTAGTAGGTACAATTTTTCTAACTGTGCAATGCTAAGGATCTGGAGAAATTACTGCCTTCAAGCATGAATATCACCAAAATTCTCCATGTTTTTCCACCTCCAGATTGAATTACAGCAATGCATTTTGCACAAAATTACTTCTACAAATCACTGTCACTGTCTCATCCAGAATATAATGGCCCTGTATTCACCTATCAGCACTAGACTGGATTCCCATTCATTTCAGTGAAATTCAAGGTTTGAAACTTGTGAGCCTTAAAGAATACCCTTCCCTTTGTGTTATATCCTGCCAGTTACGATCAGATCCAACGTTGCTAGGGCTTACACACAATGTTTTCAGTCATGACTCTTACAACGTCCTTACTGGCCAAAGAGAGCCAAGTTTCACGACTTTCATCACATACTGCAAAACCTTTTTACTCCATCAGGCTCTTGCTAAAGCAGTAGATTATACTGCAGGCTCCCCAAAGTGTGCCAGGTACCTTTCAACCAATAAAGTATGTTTCCTTACCCTGAAATGCTTAATCTACAAATGAATTCTATAGGGCAAGAGTCCAAATGATTTTAAACAAATAGGAAATAAGAAGGGAACAGTTACAAATACAGGATTCTTCCAATTTTTTGGACACATCTCTCAAAGTTCCAAAGGTACCTTACCTTCTATTAACATTTAAATGTCAAGCCTCTGGGATGTTTTAACTGTTGCTAATATCATAGCTTCGATTTTATAATAAAATTTGTGTGTAGTGCTTATCTGCATGGAGTGCCTCAAATTTCATGCTAGGTATATAAAATAATTACACCAAAAACCCTCTGAAATCCTCTATTAGAATGATCACAGCTTTCCAATGTGGGCAAGATCGAAGTGACTGCAACAGGCAATTGGTGGCCATAGGTTTGGAATGCAAATTTAGTTCTGGAGACAGAGTAGCAGACTAGTGAATTTTTCACAGTTATAAGACTCTCACCCTAGGACACAAAGTCAACTGTACTGTTAATTAGTCTATCCAGCAGAATCTGCTGCATATTCATGAATTCTGTGAAGGAGTATTTTAATTTCAATAGCTGAAATGTGTTAACAGTCACGATCTCTTCTAGACCACTGCCACCATGCTTTGGATTTTCTCATGTCATTGATATTTATATATATATATTCATAACAGGAATTTCAGATCCGACATAACAAGGGTGCATGCTGCTCCAAAACATGTAACAGAAGTGTGACCTGCCATTCCAGAAATCTCTCTCCTTTTTAAGGAAATATTTCTTATTGACAGGAACTATGTATTTCCATTAAGGAATTAGCAGGTTTTGATCACAGTTCTTTTTCTTATTGCTCTTTTACCCATGTCCTCTATAGAAAATACACAAGTCTTTCAGACAAAAAGGTAAATGGTAAGAAGGACACAAGCATACAATTTTTAAAGGAAATAGAAAAAGAAAGGATACAAACTGAAAAAATGAATCCAGCATTTTAATTTATCAACCCTCTATAACACTACCACTAGTAACAGCAAATGCCTATACTTCACTGTTTCTGCAGAAGAAGAAAAAAAAAAAATCTCGTAATGATTAACAGTATATAATATAAAATGTTAAATCACACACTGTTACTGCCAAAGCAAGACCTCTGAACATTATGAGCAGAAGAAACTGCCCAAAGACAAAATTCTGCTTTGTATAGAAGAGTTGCAGGATTGGCTCAGGCAGCCTGAACGTTCCCTTGGCCTGATTTACACAACCCCTGAATGAGTTAGAACTGTCCTAATTCATAATATTGCTGTATCATTCCTCAGGGACAAAATACATATTGGAAGATCAGCATAAAATGAATCAGAGCTCACTGACACCAACATATATACCCTCTATGCCAAGACAAGGGTCAAGCGAAAAAGGATCTGGCTCTGCCAGACTTTCATTAGCCACAAGTTCCTTTCCACAGGGAAATTTTCCATCAGGCAATTATCATCAGATCCTTTGTATTGTGCAAAAAGGTCAACCTATGATTTAATGACGAAATTTTAAAAAGAAGAAAGCAGCAGTGACAGAAAGTTTAAAAATTACAATGGTGCTAATACAACCAAATTAAGGAAATGAATATAGCTACTTAGATTTTAATTATCATACATAACAACTATTTAATGAAGGCTAAAAATTCACTTTAACATTCATTCTTCATGTGTTGGCAGAAAATGTTAAAGCAAACATTCATCTACAACTCACATACACTCGTTTTTAAGGGAAAAGTGTTACCTGAAAGTTTCTAAGACTATTACAAACAAGGTAGTATTAAAAAAAGCAGACTCTTTAAACAGAAATTGAATCAACTCACAAGTAGCTCAAAAATACTGTTAGAAATACACTCCATGTTCCTTTTGCATATTCTCATTCATATTACTACCTTTCCCAGAAGTGTAATTCAGAATCTATAAATACTTTGGGCCCCAGTTCTATTCTGCTTAAATTACGTATGTGACTAGTCCAATAATATCAATGGATCTACTAACATACTCAAGAACATGCAGGCAAATGTAAGACTAGCAAATAGATAAATGCATCTTCTGGAGACAGCCGTAAATGAAGCTGCCACAAGAACAAAAAACTGGCCCACTTAAAAATCCACGTATTCATGATAATAAACTGAGTAGCTGTTGCATGCGATCCAAAGCTGGGAGGTATGCATTCTACTTAGATTACGCTCAAGTCTTAAATTATTTCCATTTTCTCTTCCTACGTGTAGCTAACACGTGCCTGTTTTTCTGCTGACCAGTTAGTGCTTTCTAAAAATGCCACTACACAAAACGTACTAAGCTGGGACAATACTGAACTAAAAGGGTCAAAACCTGAAACCAAAGCTTGTAAATGTGGACACTTGTAATTAGGCTTAGGATGTTTAGCTGACAAACATAAGTTAACTGTCATTCTGCTTGTCACTGTTCAACAGAGGTACAGCTATGGCTTCTGAACTGAATGCAATTTCCTTAATGAAACCTGTACAAATGTCCATGTACAAACATCTAAATAGGTTTTCAAGCAACTCGTTGTCTTCTGTGACTTTAGACTTTTCAGCTTTAAAAAAGGAAAAAAAAAAAAATCACAAATATACCTTAATGCATAAAGCAAGCCAAAGACAGTTTAAACTTTGGGTCAGTTTGCTTCAGACATAGGGTTAATGATCTTGCAATATTTTCATAGAAATATTTTTTTCACTGGCAGAATCACAGAACAGCTGAGGTTGGAAGGAACCTTTAGAGATCATCTAGTCCAGCCTCCCTGCTTAAAGCAGGGTCAGATAGAGCAGGCTGCCCAGGACTATGTCCAGTCAGGTTTTGAGCATCTCCAAGGACAAAGACTGCACACAGTTTCTCTAGGCAACTTGTTCCAGTGTTCAACCACCTTCACAACAAAAAATTTACTTTTAGACACTCCTGCCTAAGTCTCAAAAGCAGCAGCACCTGCACAGGGACATGTGAGCTACAAAAATACTTGAGATTAAGCCCTCAAAACCAGCATTCTGACATCTGGAACAGCCTGAGCAGCTTAAAAATTAAAATCAATTGCTGGCTCCTTAAGTCATCATAGCACAAGAGAATATTACAACAGTAACAAAACTGTTCCGAGGACTTGCATTATGGAAAACTGTCCCCACATATCCCCTTTAAGTCTTAAAGTTCTTCACAGATGTTTACCAAAGACTGAAGTGATACCAAAAGAAACTTCCAAACTTATTTGTTTTAGAGCATAGAGAGCAATTTGTTAGATTGTTCTAAGCCATCCCTACGATTCTGAATTCCCAAGTTACAAGAGATCAGTTTAAGACAGCATTATTATATTACACAAGTATCTTGATAGTATCAGCAAGGTAACAGTCTTAGATGTTGCTTACAGACAAAATGAAATCAGTTTTTAATTTGTCATGGTGAAGGTTTTATAAAGTGATCTGTCAATTGCAGGGTGCATTTTGGAAAAAAGCTTTAAAATTATACTATGTACACTAAACATAACCATTTATATTTTTATAGAGAAATCCTATGTAAGAAACATGTTTCCAGGTGAGCAACTCCAGTGGACAAAGGGATGGAAGCGGAAAAAGCTGGTGGAAGACTGCTGAATACATACCATCATCTTCTTTGTTTTCCAGTGGAACGCTCCATGCAATTAGGTTCCTTGCTGTACGTCCCTCTTCTGCAACTATTTTCCTCACTTTATCATGGCTGTTAGAGCGTTGGAAGGAAGCCTGAAAATAAGAAATACAGGGATGGGGAAAAAAAAAAATATATAAATTTTTGGTTCGATATGTTGATTTCATCCGAAGTAGGGTGCGCGGGTACTAAATTTTCCTCAAATATCTGAAACAGGTGCACACATTCATTTTCACAAACATTTTTCTGCATGATAAGCAGATTGACTCATTAACATGACATGAGAGTTACTACCCAGCCCTCAGTATGTGTATGTCTACACCACACATTTTTAACTTCCATTTAACTGATTGTCAGTGCTGCTAGAGCATCACAGTAGACTTCACAAACGTTTTAGTTAGCTTGTGTTAATTAGAACTAATTATTCAAGATAAAAGCTGCAGGAGACCAAAACACATGTGTTAGCTGACTGGAGAAGAGGCTGTGTTCTGGTTTTGGCTGGGACAGAGTTCATTTTCCTTCTAGCAGCTGGTATACTGTCATGTTTTGGATTTAATATGAGAATAATGTTGGTAACACACTGCTGTGTTCGGTTGTTGCTAAGTAGTGTTTCGACTAAGTCAAGGATTTTTCAGCTTCTCATGCCCAGGCAGCAAGAAGGCAAGACACACAGCCAGGACAGCTGACCCAGACTGGCCAAAGTATATAGTCCATACCATGTGATGTCATGTCTAGTATATAAACTGGGGGGAGTTGGCCAGGGGTGCACAGATTGCTACTCGGGAAGTAACTGGGCATCGGTCAGCAAGTGGCGAGCAACTGCACTGTGCATCACTTGTTTTGTATATTCTAATTCTTTTATCATTATTATTGTAATTTTATTATTACCATTATTATTTTCTTCCTTTCTGTTCTATTAAACTGTCTCTATCTCAACCCACGAGTTTTACTTTTTTTTTTTTTCCAATTCTCTCCCCCATCCCACTGTGGGTGGAAGGGAGCGAGCGAGCGGCTGTGTGATGCGTAGTTGCTGGCTGGGCTTAAACCACAACTGCCTGGAGAAAGGCATGAGATTTATCAGAACTACCTGAAACGTGTAAAAAACCCAGCTCTCTTTCACTGAGAAGACAAGAACCTAGAAAGTATTTCCTGGCAACTGAAGTTAGCTGTTATTACTAGAAAGCTGCAGCTGTTCAAAGACAGAATGAGGGACATTGAGGATGAACTTCACTTACCTAATAAACATGTTTCTTTGCGCTTGCAAAATACACCATCACAAGACATTTGAAACCAAATATATTAAGAAATATTTTTATCAACCAACAGATGTCAATTAGATAAAATCTTGCCTCTTCTCCAGTGTATCAAGTTATTCCTCAGAAAATAATTTGAAACAAAGCCAAACTATATACTGTAATGATAAATTTATATACCGTGATAGCACAAAACTGCTGACCAAGTTATCTTTAAACACTGACAAACTTAACCACAAAGAAGTTACATAAATCTAAATATTATTTCAGGCACAAACAGACTGATTTTCTATAGCATTAATCAGAAGACACATTTTTCCTCTTTTCGTTCTTACCATTGCATGACTCAAGCCTGCAACCACTTAGTTTTATAGTACTATTACATATTTAGAAAGAAAATACAGTAAAAATGAATATAGCAGATGAGTGGCTATAATTTATTAAGGTGGTAGGAAAACACAAGACAACTGTGAAACTGCTTTTACTTCAATGCTTATATAACAGTATTTAACTTCGGTTTCTCTCATCCATATGTCCTCAATTGCATGTTTCAAAGCTGCAGTGTGCCATCTAGTGCTCCACAGACCTACCTAGAGATATCACTACATAATACAACGAAAACAAAGAAAAAAATAGCACTGCTATGTAAGTGAAGTTTTGGAAAACCTAATGAAATAAATAAAGCAAATTATATATTTTGGCCCAAAGAAACCCAAGCAAAGCATGGATCTGTTCTATGTAATTAATTGCCTGTTTTTGCTAGGAATTTTTAGTAAGATGACTATTTCTGCTGAATCAAGTTTGGCTGGGGTTTTTAATCCCTTGTTGCTTAACAATACACTTTCCATCATTGATCTAAGAGTTAAAGACCCACGAATGTCACATAACTGTTTTAAAATCACTTTAAACTACTGTAAAAACTCCCAATGTAAATACTTGTGGTGGCTTACTTCAGAACAGAGTCAAATAATTTTAACTTAATCACCTCTGATATATGTCTGTCTTAAACCAAAAGAAGAATATTCAGGCTGCATTTTGCATTAATTTATTCTTGAATCTTCAAAAAGACCCAAACACTCACCTTAGCTGGAAGTAAGGCTAATCTACAGCATCCCTAACTGCCAAAAATGAATGAGTAAACAAACAAATCTTTCCTCATTTATTGCACCTTTTCTTTCAAATCCTCCACCAGCAGACAGTGTTCACTTGGCACAATCTACATAATATTTAACTATGGCTTTCCTACAGCATAAGCCCGCTCATTCTTGCCATACACGGAGGACTTGGAAATCATTTGAATGTTTTTCTTTCCTATTATTTTTCATGCTGTTATGTCCCATTTCATCCTTCATTGGTCTTCCTATCTTCCAGGCTTACCATCCCTATTCCTTTAATCTTTTTTCTCATGTTTTCCAGATCTCAGATTTCAAGTTTTCTGAATCTGAGCACTTATGGTTTTCTCTGCCAGATGGTCTCCAACTGATTCACATCTCTCTTTGAAACACAACGTCCAAAAGCAGATACAAATACTTCAGTGAAGACTTTCTCAACGTTAAACTCTGCGGACAGGTTATTCACATCTTACAGATGATACTCCCATTTAATCATCTCAAAATGATGCATGGGGTGGGTTTTTTTGCAATACGATATTACCTTTTCATCACTTACGATATAATCATAACACATGTATCATGACATATCACACATAAATTAGCACAACTTACACAGTCACAAAATAACAAAGCCTGGAAGGGACCTCTGCAGGTCTCGTCCAACCCCCAAGTCCCTGTCCGCTGTCAGATCAGACACAACTCTTCCTAAGATATAAGCAGAATTTCTCTTGTTGCACATACATATCTATAATCCCAAGGTTCCTTTCTGCACAACTGCTGCCAAGATAGTTGTTTTCCATCCTTATTTTTGGAGATCATTACTCCCATGTAAGTGTAAAACTTTCCATTAGTCCAGACCAAACAGACCTTTAAAATTATTTATTTTTCACAAGCCAGAAAGGCTTATAAGGAAAGCAGAAGTATCTCAGCATGACATTTCCAAGTACTTTGTATCATGAAACTCAAACTTGACTTAAAATTCTAGTCTCCATAACTTAGATGTCAGTCAAAAGAAAACAACAAAGCTTTAAAGGAGGTCTTAATGGGACAGTTAGCAATAATGAAATGTACAGTCACAGACAAGCGTAAACTATTGTGCCAAAGGCCATAGTGGGTATCAACATAGTCTTTTCATTTGACTAGACATGAGTAAGCTTTAATGCCCTCCTTCATATGAGTGAAGTGATACTGATACATAGGTTTTTGACCGCCTCCTCAACCCGAATCCCTCCTATTTGCTACTTAAATATCCAAAGAAGTTATCTTCATCAAAGTGCTCTAGATACAATCATGTTAGACAAAAGGAGTGACTACAAATTTGTTTAGCCTTAAGTAGCAGATTTTTGTCATTTAGTCTGTACTGCTTCTTTGCATGGCTATGAATATTAGAGGACCTTTTATGAGGATTCTTGTTTTAATGGTGTTCATATATATACATACATTGCCGTAAACAAAACCCCCAGTTTCATCCATTGCATTCTCAAAGAAAATGACTTCAGCTCTAACCTCAGCTACTTCAAAGACCACCACTCTATTAGTGTAACCAAACGTTATGGTCTTACGCTAGAGCACAGGTTGGATAAAAGCAGTTTAAAATGGGAATCAGCTGAAACAATGTCTTAAAGTGCAAAAAACCCAATATAGTAACACAACTAGAAATGATACAAAACAAATTTCTTCTACAGTAAACTTCATTTTTGAAGGTTTCTCATCATGGTGTTAATAAATTAAGTTGATCCAGTTTCTAGAATCAATACTTTCAGAGAGAAGGTACAAATGAACTGATCTATCAGTGTATCCCAAAAGGAAAAATTAGTTTTTCTTGCAGTAGGAAAAATCCTACCACACTGTTACAGTAGCTGAATGTCTTACCATCATATTATAGCCTTCGTCCACATCAACAGGCTCACTTATTACATTTTTGGACGACCCCATTGAGTTTTCATACCTGTGTCAAAATAAATGCAATTAATTATTTTCACATAAACCACTTCTAAAATTAATTTTAGCTTCTTAGCAGCATTTATGTCACAGACATCAGATGAACACAGTAAGCTTTTCAGAAGATAGTTTTATTTGTGAAGTGTTTGCATTGCTCCTTAGTAAAAGTAGCCAAGGGCCCAAAAAGAAAACAAAAAGAGAATGACCATACAGAAAAATGTAAATGTATATGTAGTAAGATAGTAAACAGGACACAGAATATTAAAACTTTAAAAGAAATCATTGCATGGACTGCTCTACAATAGTCAAAGGCAAGCAGAATAATCTTTCCTGTGACAGAGGACCGGGCAAGTTGGTTATTAGTTCAAAAAGAAAAATGAATCAGAGACATACTAAGAAATCGGTATCAGATAATTAGTGGCGAAGCAAAATAAAATTGAAAACTTCTGTTCTCATTTTAAAAAAAGATGTGACGGTTCCCATAGAAGTCAAATCTGAGAAAGGGAATCCTTTTATCCCATTTTGAACTACAGAACCATTGCAACAAATGCAGAAGTGCACGGGACTAAAATATTTATAGGCTTATCAAGAATTTTCAAAACAGCGATAAGAATTCTGAAATAAAATTAAACCCTTGGCTTCATGGTTGAAATAAATTCTAGCCAGCTATTATTAGAATGCACACGCTCTCCTTCAACAGTTCTTACTCTTCTGAAGAGCCAGACACTAACCAGAAGTTAAAGACACTTTTAAATTATCAGAAGTTAGGTAACAGAACAAGGTTAATCAGATCCAAAGTCGGATTTTGTTGGTCTTTATCATTAAAGATACTGCTTTAAGTGGGCTGCTCACTTGTTCTCATATTACATCTTGTATTCCTCATAAATTGCTGATTTTTCTAAAAGTAAATAGCTAAAACCTATGTCAACAAACAGGCAGTTGTTAGGATTTGCACTTGTTTGTATGCTTTAAGACAACCTGCTGAGCTTAAGAAAACTGAAACATTCTGCAGCTGGTTGAAGGAAGCGAGTTTTTGAAAACAAAGTAAGATTATCTTTCAGCATCACTTCAGGCATCAGGATAGGCCCAGCATGAGGAGTCTTCAAACACTGAGGCATCTTAGAAACCGTGCTTTTGCCCACCAACTTGATTATAATCAAGGTGTAATAAAAGCTCATTAAATTGACATGTATATTCGAAGAAAAAAACCTGAGGGTCCAAGTATTTTCCCAGTACTGCAGCGCATTTGGAAATAATTTAGAAACAGGAATCTGTATTTAGAAAAATGTGCAGAGAAGACAAACCCTACCCCTGAGTACGCTGCGAGGCCTACTCTACTGTCAGCTTTTGTAACCATGGTTTTCTCTCTGACAGCAAAGGAAGACCATCAGTTTAAACTATGAACGCTGTTAATAGTTTTTAAAATGCAAATACTGACACACCTTATGGCGGTTTTTAAGAGTTTACAGTAAATTTTCTCAGGATGTGTGCCCCACCTCCCATACACACAACTTGCACACCGCAAGAAAGGCGGACCTGCGCAACTCAAATTAACAGCGAGGTTTACAAGCACAGGGATCTCCCGCTGACTGAGCAATTCCAAGTTTCCTCACAGACTTCCGCTCACGACTGCGGGCTTGGGCGGGAGTGACGGGGGATAGACACTTAGTCGGAAGGGACAGGCCCCCTCCACCACCAGGCTGAGGCAGGGCTGCCGCGGGGCACAACCCGGGGGCTCCGGAGCCCCGCTCCAAGGAAAGGCGCTCCGCCAAAGCTCACCCACACGGCGAGGCCTATCTGACACCCACCGCGCCCGCTCGCCGCCACGGGCTTTCCCGGTTGCCTGTAGCAACAGGCCTCACTCCCTCAGCCGGCCACCGCGCTGCGCAGGACCGGGCCGGGCCGCCCGGGAAGGCCGAGGGCCCAGAGCCACCCGCAGTGCCTGGGGGGGCGGAGGGGGGGCTGGCCCGCCGCCATCTTGCCCCGCCGCCGGCGCCCCGCGCCGCCCTGCCGCCGCGCCGCGCCCCTCCCCCGCGCCGGGGCGCGCGGAGCGGCCACTCACGCTCTCCGCCGCGCCGCGCCGTCCCGCCCGCGCGCGTCCCGCCGCGGTGATGTCATCGCATCCCGCCGCCAGCGGCCGCCCGCCCGCCACCACCACCGCCGCCGCCGCCGCCGCGCTTGTCCCCCCCCCCCGACGCCGCGGCCCGGCCCCGCGAGCCGCGCATGCGCCGCCGTGCCGGCGAAGGCATTGCCCTCAGCTTGCTCGCTCGTCTCCCGCCTGGTGCGGGGACTGAGGCGGCTGGGGCGCCTCCGCCTCTGACAGAGAAGTGGAGAGGGTTCCCGAACTGCGTACCGGAGGAACCTGCAGCTCCCCGGCCCGTGTCAGGCCGCCTTTCGCTTGGGGCTGCTTCGTCAGCCCTGTGAGAAAGCCCTGAGGTGCCGTCAGTTCGGGCCTCCCGGGCTGACGGGACCGCTGAGGTGACGGCGGTCAGTCCCTCAGCGTTGAGCGCTTTCCCCGCCGGTGGGGCGGTGGAAAAAGGAGAACATCGAATATGTGCCAGCCAGTAGATACTCGTGTACAAGACATTGGGTGTATGTGCTGGCAAACAGCAAAACAGGACCTAATCCTCGGGTTTAACACTGGTGAGGTGTGAGTTAGGGTACTGTGTCCCGCTTGGGCACTGTACTTGGAGACCAGTGGGGCTCGTGTGGAGAGGCCAGCCCTTCTCATGGGATTTGAGGCCTGAAAAACGTCATTTGTGAGGAAATACTGGACAAGTTGAATCTATTTAGCCAAAGGAGAAGACAAAAGGGAATGTGGTGGGAGCGTTCAAGCATGTAAAAGCATGCTTGTGAAGAGAAAGAATAATCCGTTTCCCCCGCTGTGACAGGAGTAAGAAATAAGAGGCCTAAATTGTAACCTGGACAATTTAGGTTGCTATCTCTAAAACGTTAAAAATAATACAAGGATTGGAATAGATGGCTTGGGAGATTATACATGCTTCAGCTGAAGTCTCCAGGAACAGCAGTGCAAACATCTCTCAGAAATGACGCATATACTTAACTCTGGTTCAGAGCAGGGAGCAGAGCCAGGTGGCCCCTGAAGGCCCCGTCCACATGCGTTATATTGTCACTGTTCAATTATGAGCTTGTTTATTATTTATCAGGCATTTGTCTGAGCTTCCACAACTGTCTCTTTGGTGTGCGGCTGCGCTGAGCACTGTGGTACTGGGCCTCATGTCAAATCCTGCTGTTCTGGTTCGATGCCAAATCAGATACCACATTAGAAGTGTCATTTTATAACCTACTTCCTCAGATATTAATAACTGCACTAAATGCAAAGATGTAGAAAACCAGGTCTGTAATGTCTGCAGGGTCTAAAATACTTCAGGATACTTTGTGCGAGGTGTTACGAAACAATTGATTAGAACACTTAGAAAGTCGTATTTGGGTACTACTAAAGCAAATGACTGCCATTTTGAAATCCAAACACAGGGTATTTGAGCCTGATCATCTTTATAAGTACGCTGTTGCTTAGTTTCTTCCCTTACTTAAATCCACATGCCAAAATCCAACGACTTTTATAATGGAAGAAGGAAGGATAATCTTTGCATGCAGGTCTTGGATACACTTAACTGTCTCGTATGCAGCTTAAAATGTTTACAAGTGATAAAAACAAAATTAGGAGAATATGTCAAAATGGAAGCCTATCTAAAAAAACTACTGAAAATCTGTTTATTCTGAAAGGGTATAAATGACATACATTAGAGTGAAGAAAATTAAAGCTTATTCAAGTTGGGCAGTGATTTATAAAACTAAAATGTAGAAACATAAAAAAATTGTAGTAAACACCAGATGGATAACTTCACTTGCTAGAAATAACTGTTAAGAAGCTACTGTTTGTGTTGCTGGACAACTGATCTCATGCTGACAGTTTAACAGGAAGAGATTTACATTTGCAGATCTCATAGAGAAGAAGTTGTGTTGAACATGACCTTCTAACATTAATTCCTTTGTGACTGAAAGAAGCTCCAAGCAGATTTGTGAAAGACTGTATGCAATTTGGCTTGGGGGAAGGGGGGATTTTTTGGAAAAGTAGAAAGTTCAGCACATTAAAAAGTTTTTATATAGCGTGACTCATATTCTGATTTAAAAATAGCTTCACTGATACTCTCTTTTTACTTACAAGTTACAATAGTGATGCATTTGCTGTGCACTTGGTTAAAAATATCGAGGGAACATGAGAGCCTCTCTCTCTCTTTTTTTTTTCCCTGCATCCATACCAGAATGATCTTGAATTTTATTATGTGACCGATTAACTGCATGCTGGGAAGTGTCTGGGTTGCATTTTGACACAGGCTAACTACCAAGAGAAGAATATGATTCCCTATGCTTTCCCTCTTGCTGAGCTTCAGATTTTTTTTCCTAATGTATAGGATATAAT
Organism: Harpia harpyja; assembly: GCF_026419915.1. Classification (NCBI taxonomy): domain Eukaryota; kingdom Metazoa; phylum Chordata; class Aves; order Accipitriformes; family Accipitridae; genus Harpia; species Harpia harpyja. The sequence goes on from NC_068953.1 coordinate 36,448,774, forward strand.
GACTTTTTGGTTTAGCTTGCTTTATTGTTTCAGTTATTTGTATTTCCTCCTCCTCCTATCTTGAGTCATCTCGGCATATGAACATGTTGTTAATAAACTTGCTCTTCACACATTTATGTTGAATTTTTTACTTGGAGGCTCTTACAGTTTAGGCACTTAAATGTATAATCTGATACACTTGTCAACCCTTGAGACAGGCAGCAAAGAGTTTTTTTGGGGTGTTAGTAATGCATTAGACAAAGAAGACAAAGCATCTTCAGTACTATTTCAGAAACCAAATCTTATTTCTCTTTTGATTGCTTATAGGATTTGCTTTATCTACACATGCCACAAGTAGTATGCCTTAATTCACATTTTGTATATGTGATTTATATAAATACTGATGGGAAATTTAACATTTAAACCAATAAAATATATTAGACTCAACTCACTATTAGATTTTTTAATAGAAAGACATTTCTTATATGGGCAGGAAATTGCAATAACACATTTACTGATTTATTGCAATATTTTACTCTCAGATCTTCAAAATGAACTGTCGTAGCTCTTCGCAGTTAATAGAATTTGAGGTTAACTGGGGAGCTGTACATCGCTATTGCCACAGAAGAGACAGGACAGCGCAGCAGACAACCTCCATTAATCGAGGGCTCTGCTTAAACCTGGCAACAATTGTGTTTCTGGAAATCCAGGTAGGTTAATCTCCCTTCTTTCTGTTTAAAAGAGGAGTCCCAGAAATACACTAGTATTGAAAGGAGACGTAACAAATCTAACGATGGTCTTGCGTAAATCTCGATTCATCCAGTAAGAATGATTAATTTGACCTCATTGGGCTTGGGATCAGAGCAATCCCAATTTCACGCAACAGCTCTTAGGAATGGTATTCCTGGGGAGGCCCCCTGCTCATTTACTTGACGTATTTTTAGTTTGTCTGAGTGGTAAACGAGGTTAAATTTATTTTACAGCTTTCTTTTCTATTATCTGCGTTGAGCAGTTATGAAAATTTGTATCGATCCACCTTGTTAACTCTCGTAAAGCACTGCTCCCCTTTAACTTTGTGTTAGAAGCGTGACTTGCGAGTTGGGTCCTCCGGCAAGAGAACCGTTTGCTCGTTTTTGGTGTAAAGCTTTTACACCGTTCGTCTCCTGATCCTCTTCCCCGATGCCAGGGTTTGTTGATGCTTGCCTGACGTTCTGGTGACAGTCACTTTGGTCTGCCAAGCTTCACTGATGCTTACAAGTTGGCAAACGATCCCTCCATCTCGATAGCATTTGGTCTCTTCCACGGATACAGCAAAAAGGACTGGGCGAGAGAGGAGGGTAAACCTTCTGGTTCTCAACCAGCTGTACGTTCCCGCTGCGGGTATTCCGCACAGGCGGCACCCAGGGCTGGGTCCTCCCGGAGGCGGCCGCCGCCTCCCCCCCAGGGCCGCGGGTCCGACCCTCCGCGCAGGCGGCGCCCCCGAGCCCCCCGCCGCCGCTCGGCCCGCCCTCCGCAGCCCCTTTCCCCGCCCCTCGCCGCGGGTCCCCTCCTCGGCGGGCGAGATGCGGCGGCGGCGGCCGCTGCTGCTGGCGCTGGGCCTGGCCCTCGCCCTGGCCCTGGCGGCGCAGGGACAGCACCGCGCCGATTACGACCGGGAGGCGCTGCTCGGCGGACAGGTGGGCGGCGGCGGCGGCGGCGGCGGGGAGGTAGGGGAGGGCGGGAGCGGGCCGAGCGCGGCGCTTCTCCGCCGGCGAGGCCGCGGGGCGGGAGCCGCCGCCGCCGGCGGGCCGGGAAGGGTCTGAGGCGTCCGGGGACGGCGGGCTGACGCGCGGTTGGTTCCCTCTGCCGCAGGAGGAGGCGGAGGAGTACGCGCGGCTCAGCCCGGAAGAGCAGCAGCGGCGGCTGAGGGCCATTGTGAAGAAGATCGACTCGGACGCGGACGGCCTCCTCACCAAGGGTAACGGCGGGCGGCGCCCCGGCACCCGGCTGGCCCGGGGACCGCCGCGGTTGCGTGCCCCGGCGACGAGCTGGTAGCACGCGTGGGGGTTCAAGCGGGCGGGGACCGGGCTTTGTCCGTGTCCCGGGTCTGGCCCCGCGCCCGCAGAGGAGGGAAATATACGCTCTCCCCGTGACACCGCCGATGACTCCTGTGCTGTGGAGAATCTCCATGGAAAACAGAACGATCAGCTTGCACAGTGCGTTAGGAATGCCAGCAGAGGGTGTCTCAGTCCCTAAGATTTCTGTTTTACTTGAGGAAAGAATTGAGGGCCAACAGGAGCACACAGGAGTGAGTTAGCGTGGGTAAGAGAGCATTACTAAGTTGTAGGTACCAGCTTTGCGCTTGTACCTGCTCCTTGCACGCCTGAAGCCACTTTGAGTCAAGGGGATTGCTGTGTTTGAAATCCTGTTTGTGCAACTCGGAGAGCAAGTTTAAGAGGCAAAGAAAGTGCGCTGCAGTCGTAGTACTACATATATGCGCTTCAATGCCTGGTGACACCAAGTGACACTGAGGAATCATATATTCGTTTCATCACAGTATCGTATCAAATGTCTCTTCCCAGACAGGTTTTTATCAGTCAGACTTGTGAACTCCACGGTAAACTCGGGCCCTTCCTTTCAGTACGTGATCATGACATGTTATTAATTTAAGTTTAAAACTCATTATGAAAATGTATTTTTGGTGGTTTGCTGTGATTTTGACAAAAAATCAAAATTGTCTCACATGCACACACGCAGAGCAAGTAGAATCCTTGTTCAAACACCAGAACAGTGATACTTCATTAACATGATATTAAACATGCAGGAAGCTTTCTAGGTGAGAGGACAAAATATGGTTTTAAAGATAAGATCAACTATATCTCTTGAATGTCTTTCACTTTATATGCTGAAACTAATCAGCTGCACACTTATTTCAGTGTTCCTGCATCTGACTGTGTAGAGATGAGATAGTATATAACTTTGACAGGATGGCTAACCCCTGTAAAAAAACAACAAGCAGTTCACAATGTGAAGGCTGTAAGGGCAGAGGTCTATTTAAAGGGTAGAAATTCCACCCATACTCCATCCTCATGGTATATATTGCATCTGGTTCTCAGTCTAATGGAAACTTGCCTTCCCCTCACTTCCCAAAGGAAAACTCACAGTGGAATATGGTTTTACACCAAGAAACTTATGGTATCGAAGCTTTTTCAGCTCAGTTATTTCTCAGTGTATTGCAAAACACTCCTTGAGAACTTTTCCTTAGTAGTGGCGTCTCCATTTGGAGGCTAACAGTGAGAGAATTTGTGATAAATATTAATACCACTTCTCTAATGTCGGAGCATTTCTGATTAATGGCACTGGACATTATGTGTTCAGATGACTGTGCCTCGTGCCTTAAATGCTGGGAAATAAACCATGCTATGAATTATATGTTACCCATCCTTAAGAAATCATGTTGCAGTTTCTTGTAAGGCAATGCTGGTTTTGTGCACAAGCCTCAGTGGTTATAAAACGTGGCATACACGCCTCCACATGTTCAATCGATTCACAGAATCTGTTACAAAGTTGGTTCCTTTGGTAATACAAATTCAGTATTCAAAATATATTTTTAAAAATCTCTTGCTGCTTTTTAAAGATATTTAAATAAACCTAGTAAAGTTGTATTGACACTTCTGCCAGGAAGGATAGAATAAGACACTTTAGTATTTAAAAAATGCTATAAGCTTTTTCTACACCAAAGTAGTAATTTCTGTAGCATTTTTTTATTAGTCATCATGACTCTTCAGAGCAGGATTTCAGTTGAGTTGATTTAGCTATATAATGTTGCAATGCAGAGGAAGTTGCCTTCCCTTTCTGGGCACCTGAAAATAACTGGGTGATACTGAGGGAATATGTTCTCCCAATCTTTAAATGAAGTAACTTTAATGTATTTGTATGAATTCATCTGCATATTAAGCTTTCTTTTAGCCATGTTTCTATAAAAACAAATAGCTTCAAAGCATTTCCAAAAATATATAAGGCTTGATTTCAGCCCCAAGTAAAGGGAAAATATTTCTTAATGTTTCATTTTGGTGATTAAGGCAATGGCAGTGAATTTATTTTTATTTCAGTTTGTGGATTTTTCAAAAGAAACCCAAAACTGATGGGAACGATGTTTTTTGGGGGTAAAAAGTTATGTTTAGAGTTGTCTATCTAAACCATATTCAGCATCATTTTCATAAAGCTCTGAAGAAAAAAAAGGTGAAGGGATGCTAAGTGTTGATTGGCTTCAGATTTGGAAAGACATAGCCACGTAATCATTTCAGGCTGACATAAATGTCAGCAGGCACCAAAAGGGGCAGGCTTCCTGCTTCCATTGTTCAGGTCCCAGTGACCTAAATAAGGGTACGTTCTCAGCTGAAAACTAAGAATTTTCTTACAGGATAAGTTTTTAGTGATCCAGTTTGCTATGTAGCTGTATGAATGCTACCTGTAATCATTTTTTCCTACCACATCCCACGTGTTTCAGAGAGGGATACATCACACTTACTCTGGCAGCGCCAATATAGGCCAGTAACCATGTAACTCTAGCCTAAGGGTATCAATGGGGAAATGGTACTACGAAAGAAAAACTGAAGGCTGTAGCTATGATCTATTCTCTCATTCAGTTAACTTGAAAAAAGCCATGGCATAGAAGAAACAGATTGTTTTGCTTTAACTAAGCTCTTGCCTATATGCTTACATCTGAATTGCAGAGTATATTCCAGACTGAATAGACCTGTGGTATCTTTATAGTTTTTATAGTGCAGATGATTCCAATTTTTTTTATTTTATTATTTTTTTAATGATTTTCACAGAGGAGCTGAGTTCCTGGATACAGCAGTCTTTTAAACATTATGTTACGCAAGAAGCTAAGCAACACTTCAATGACTATGACAAAGATGGTGACGGATTAGTGTCTTGGAAGGAGTATAATATGCAAATGTATGATCGTGTAATTGATTTTGATGAGAACACTGTCCTGGAGGATCAAGAAGAAGAATCATTTCGACAGGTAAAATGTTTCAGCATCAGTTTCTGTAAGCTGTTGGCAAAAGGCAGCAATGTTTGTTTATTGTGACAGAACAAGATGGGTTGAGAAACCCTAGCAGCTGGCACATGGTTTAACGCTTTCATCTATCTGAGATAGGGGAGTAATTAAAGGGAAGTAATGGAGTATTAAAGCTGCTACCAACTAAACAAAGACAGAATGAAATCGTACCTCCCAAGTATATTTTTTCGAGCTGAGTGGAGTGTAAAGTCTATTGACAGTCTTACCACAGAGCACAGTCTCCAGCTATCATCTTAAAACAAGATGGCAATCTATTAGATTAGGTCTGTAGCCTAACCAGTGTCCTGCCTTCAGCAGGGGCCAGTACCACTGGTGTTGGAGGTAAAGGAAACCCTTGTACTATTTAAGCCCCTCTATTGCGCTTTTCCAGTTATTTCTCAAGTACCCAGTGTGCGGTATCAATACTGCCTGCTTTAACATTTTCTGTCCATTAGAGACCCACAGAGAAAGCAATAGCAATTCAGACATTTTTAACAATCAAAATGCAACTCTGACAGCTAAAACTGGATGTGTAAACAACAGAAGTTATGGATTAATCTCTTATATGAAAGCAGATACTTGAGAGTGGAAAGGAAAGAGGCAAGAGAGGCAGGGAGGAAAGGTTCGCCAAGAATCACCACATAGCAAAACTTGTTTCCTTTCAGGTTACACATGTATAGTACATGTAAATATTTCCCAAAAAGAGAATAAGTGAGTTTTTAGACTATTCTGGCCTGAGTGGTTTGTTGGGTTTTTTTTCTGTGAAGATTGCTGTGGCTGCTTTTAATAAAGTAGTAGTAGATAATACAGGATGTTGACAGAAGTGAAGCTAAAATAGACAATGGGCAGGGGACTTTACACACTGAAGAAACTAACTGTAAAGCTTTGGAGGTCACTTAACTGAATAATTATATAGCTTTTAAATAAAACAAGACTTTACATGGAACTACCAGTCAAAATATTGATCCCATGTTTGAGATATTGCCATCATAGGTATATATGCCGAGTTAGAACTCCTACTTACTTACTTATGCTATACTTTGTTTGACTGCTTGCTAGGTTTTCCTGCTTGCTGACTTCTTCAACATATATTGTAAAGAGCAAAATTAGCAGCATTGTACAAGCATCATATGTCAGCCTTCTTCAGCATTTTCCTTATGTTTGGAAATTAGTGATCCTGCTCTAGTCAAGATGGAAGAGTTAGACTATGGTATTGATTTAGAATTGACATCAAGTAAACATATGAATTTACCAGAAGGTGGCAGCCTTGTTCATCACTTCTCAAAAAACCGCTGAAAAATCGATTTTTCCCCTCAATAGTTCAAGTTTATGTTGCAGTCCAGTCCTTTCTGTAGTCAGTCCTTCTGAATTGCCTTCCTATTTAAACTCTCAGCTAAGGTCAGCTTTTTTTTAAGAGTACATTTAATTATTTTGCAGAATAGTTAAGATCTTATACTTTATTTGTTACATGTTATGCTCTGTATTAATCAGGTTAGCCTAATTTTGAAAGAAGTGTCACTAAATAGGATATAAACTAGGAAGTACAATTTCAAAAGGTTATTTTTAAAGTATTTGTGATCTCTGGTTTGCTGGCCACTCCCTTATCCAGATCAGAGTCACACTGGTAGCACAACACACTTAATCATGGGATTCCAGAATTTGTATAGCTCACATCACATGCAGTTTGAGTAGAGATCAGTTATCAATGGTGTGGGTCTTTATTTTGTCTAAAGAGACTGTACGAAATTAAATGAGAAAAAAAATACAAAATTTTTGCACATTTGGAATATGGAAACAGGAAGTACAAGACATTCAGAAATAAGAACTTCCCTGCTTATTGTGGATCTTATTTATTTTTAAAAGGCATGCTAATATTTATACTTAAAACAGGTGAGAGAAGTGACTTTGCTTTCAAATATGTTCAGATGTAATGGACAACAGTCTTGTATTAAAGGAATCTGTCTAATCCTTCAGCACTTAAAATGGCTTCAGAAAAGACATTTTACATACATGATATTTCTTTCAAGACCTTCTTTGAACTACAAATAGCCCTTGATATAAATGAGATAGAGATCCAGAAGGTTAAATGTCCTTCAAATGTAAATTTCGGAATTTGCAATGGCTACCATTAATTATAATCATTGTACTCCACTAAACCTAGTTTGGGAATTGGTGACTTTTAGAAGAGGAAGCCTGTATAAAGACAAGATAATTCTTGGTCTTTTCATTCTCTCCCTTTTGTGTTTTTGAAGCCTTGGCTAAGAGTATGTTTTAAATGTCTCCTTAAATTGAAAAAAAAGGAAGTTTTTATGCGATTCTTAGAGTAAAACTACCTCAATTAAAAGTGCTGTTCTCATTGCTCTGGATGAGCTCTTTTTAGAGAAAATATAACATCAGTATAATATGAGTACATAATGTGAAACAATTAATATTCTAATGAGCCTACAGCCAGCTACTATAATGTTTTTCCTTTTAATTAAGTGCTCTAACTAAATCTATTTTCTAAGCTTCATTTAAAGGAGAAAAAGCGTTTTGAAAAAGCTAATAGAGATGATGTTCCTGATCTAAATGTGGATGAATTTGTTGCTTTTGAACATCCTGAGGAAGTGGAGTATATGACGGTAAGATTTAGGAGAGTATCAGCCTGTGTATATAGATGCAACATCTTTTTAATGCATGTGCTTAGCCCCAGTACTACAGGAAGTGTGCTTTTGAGCAGTTCTGAGTATTGCTTTTACAGACCAAATTAAAAAGCAGATGATGTGTTGTGGATCCAGTGCTGGAGGTCAGGAGCTGGAGCAGCGGTTCAGTGTTTTTCTTTGAAATCTGTTTCAGGAATAGTATTGCACAACTATCCCAAATTTTTGGGATTGGATTGACGTATCTGTCTCTAAACTCTGTTAGGTTGGAAATAGATCAGTGAGATTTTAGCTTGAGGAAGTTTCATGCCTAGTTCAGAGTTCAATTCTAGTTAGGGGGACTTAGAGGAAAGATTTTGCACAGGAAAAGGTCAAGTGCCAATTACTCTCACTTTGCTTAAAGGGGCACAAGAGTCACGTTTCTGGCCGAAAAAGAGCATTCAAGCCCGTCTGAAGCTTTAATACTGACTGTACTGTGGTCAGAGCTTGGGGGATTATTATTTCAGCCAGGAGCACTTTGCCATTGGGCATCTGTTTCCTCACTGCTGTGACTGTGGGTGTCATTCCAGCTCAGTATCGACAGTTGACCCCAGTTAAAAGTACATTGGTGCTTTTCTGCAATTGAGCCTTCAGTTTTGGCTATCTGATGCTGCAGAGCCAACTGCCAGGAGGAGTGCCATGCAAACAGCCTCTGTTTGTGTTGACATAACTGTTTATTATGGACAAACAAGACAAGACAGAACTAGGAGAACAGGCAGACTGGCTTCACTGGGAAACACAGGACCAAAAGACCAACCAGTTTTCCTGACAATTTCATAAAGTTACAAAAATGCAAATTAATGAATACATCACATGAAAAAAGAAACGTTAAATGAGATGATACAGCTTTGTAGAAATTAATGTTTCTCAGCTATTTTTGTAGTTTTGAATTACGTTAAAGGATTCCAACTCTAGGTACACCTTTTGGATTTGGTTTTCATAAAACCTGACATCCTGAACTCTTAAGAACAGATCTGTTCTGTTGCACAGGAACCAATTAATGCACTAATCTGCATAAAAATGGAAAAGCAGATTTGAAATGAGGGAGTCTTTAAAGGATACCTTATTGCTCTAAAATGATTTATTGCTGTTTCTCTTGATTAAAAGTTGCTAATTTTTCACAAATTGATATTTTGCTTTTTGTATGTATACAAAAGGACTTTGTCATTCAGGAGGCTTTAGAAGAACATGATAAAGATGGTGATGGATTTGTTAGCCTGGAAGAATTCCTTGGTGATTACAGAAGAGACCCAAGTAAGGAAAAAGGGCGGGGGCATGAAAGAAGGTACTGAACAGAAGCTTTTGGAATGGGTTGAATTGTATGCACCTTTATTCTCAGCTTTTTACACCTCCACCTACAGATTCTGAATAACATTATCCTGTCTTTTAGAATAATTCAGTTTCATGGTACTGGGCATAGTAGGTCATTATTTCAGTCTGCCCTGTATGTATTTGGCAGTAGTTTGTATATAGCCAATCCCACTGTTTCCTTGCAAGTTACTTCTTGTTTTCCTGAAGACTGAAGCATATTCCTCATCGCTAGATATGCAGCTGAAATAAGATGTAGTTTGCTAACTGAACACATCTGTGAAACCAGCCAGCATGAATGTAAGGTTAAACTTCCCTGGTCTTTATCAGCTTAAGGTGGCAGCTGTCAGCCTTGCTTTAGAAGGGTTGAAGCTGTGTGTGTTTTAAGAGAGTTGGAGGGGAAGTGTAAGGAGTCTGTTCACTCTACCAGATATCAAAAGCCTATCTGCTTTCACTTTTAGTTTTTTTCCCACTCTCGCCCTTCCTTAAGCTTGATGTATTCCTTCTTTAACAAGAAAAAGGACTCTTACCTGGTGTTTAGCAATACTTTTCTCTAGCTATGTTGCTAATAGATAAATATTTTATATGCTGTATTTGATTTGCTACACGATAGGGCAAATAACTCCTCCAGTTCAGAAAGACCAGTAGCTTGAGGCATGTGGAGAGTCTGCTTGGTCCTAAGGAGTGCTAATTCTTAAGCGTGGCCTAGCATCCTAGCTGGGGAAAATGTTTAAGCCACATAAGGATATGGAGAAATAGGGGAATAGTCAGTTTTTCTTCACTCCAATCAACCACCTGACATTTCAACTTGTATAACCATCTTGTTTGCCAGAGCCAGTTAAACCAATAGATCTCTGATGCAACTACAGGGTTCTTTATCTTTTTCCTGCTCTGACATGAAAAAAGCTTTTCCAAGCCAGCCTGTCCAAAGCTGTTGGAAAGGAGTGAAGTTGTTGCTAGGGTCCTTGCAGTTAACAGAGAAGATAACAGCTTTGTCATTAAAACTTTAGCAAGAATTCAGAATCAGCTATAATTGTAGAAACTACTTCAACTTCTCCAAATGCCCATCTCCTCTGCAGACAGTGTTCCTGCAGCACAGTTTAAATAAACTACATGGTGGGTGAGGTTTCATAACTTTTGTGGTTTTGGGCAACAGTGCATGATGAATTGTGACATGAAGGGATAATCTACTTGCAAAAGTAGATGTTGGAAAGGAAGGAGAGGGACTTCACTCTTTGTTCTTTTATAATACATGTTATCAGTTTTATATACTGCAAAACACTATTTATCTACCTACTTCTCGGAACGCTTGTTGATTTAAAGCTTTTCCCTACTTTCCTCCGTCCGTTAAGTGCTGAGATGACCAATGTCTGAGGCCTATAGTATTGCTCATATCGCTGTCATGTGATACTCTCAACATGGTGTCTGCAACACGATTGCTATACATTAATGGGAGAGAGTAATCTTAACTCAGTCAAGGTAAATACTGCAAATGTAAGATATCTCTGTTATCCACTTTACTGTTTTCCTACTGATATGTCAGCTGTCCCAATAAGTAGGAAACCATCTGCTTGGAAGCACATTCAATATAAAGTATGCTTTCTCCGCTATCAATTTGGGTAATTGTGGAGATGTAAAGTGAACGGTTCAGTTGGTGGTAAACTTTGACTTTAACGTCTGCTTAGTTCAACTGCAAATTTACAATTTTAATATTACGTTAGCTTTAAATGCTGTTTTATTCTATACAAGTATTTTTTTCATGTGTAGACAGATGCATTTATTTAATCTATTGGGACTGGTCTGTAAGTCTTGTCTTTGTTTAGTGAAATCACTTTTATGTTATGTTTTATGAGATTAAGTGAATTTGCTTAGGACAAAAGGTGAAAACATCTGCTTTAAGGTAAGGAGTGGCTTTAAACTTGACAAATGTGTCTTACTAGCTGCAAGGGAAGATCCAGAATGGATACTTGTTGAGAAGGATCGGTTTGTGAATGACTATGACAAGGATAGTGACGGAAAACTCGACCCTCAAGAGCTCTTGTCTTGGATAGTACCTAATAATCAGGGTATTGCACAAGAGGAGGTATGTGTTTTGACTGCTATTTAGATTTTAATTAATGTGGTAGAATTTTGAATTTGAATAGATGCATTCAGATTTATCATGTCTTAGTTGAAAAAGAATGCTTAGTAGATCTTTGCATATATTTTTAACCTTTTTTCAGTTTGTCAAAAGAGTGCAGGTCCCTTAACTGCATTAGGCAAATGTGAAGTTCCTATTAATTGTATGAGTGTTTGTAAATTAACGAAGTGCCTTTCTACATGTTTAAATAGCTTACTTGGTTGGACTTAAGGGTACAGTATTTTAATAAGTTATTTTTTAGTTATTGTAAGTAAATCTAATGAGATATACTACTAAAAGAAGCTGGTATATACTGACAGCATAATTTTGAAAACAAAAATTGATTGTGATTCTTCTAACTGGATAAATCACCATAATTTGTAGAACTAAATCTTGTCTTTCCGTAAGCACAAGAAAATGGAAGTATTCTATGATTCAAGATGCTGTAATGCAAACAACATTTGATGATAATTAAAATGATTTAATCAGAGGTAGAACAGCATAATAGGTTTAAGTGGATTCTCATTTTAGCTGTCTTTATTTTTTTGTAGCAGGCAGTAGAAGTGCTGAGTGTTCCAGAACAACCTATTTTAGTAAGCAGACTTTACAGTTGCCGACTGCAGTAGAGAGGATTTCTGTCTTTCTGCTAGTAAATTTTTATCTTAATTTGTCCAAGTCTCTTTCCTTTGCACTGGAGGATTTTGGTGTTCAGAATGGCAGGAACAACAGGTCTTCCCATGCCTCCATAATTCCTGGTAAAGACAGGACATGCTTTGTGTCAAACAGCATAGTCCAGCTACTGGGTTGGACCGTCTCATTACTGAGGTCCCACCTCTTCCTTTTTCAGCTCTGTTGGTGACAGAAAAAGCAATGTGGCTAGCACGCAGCACTGGGTACTCACGTATCTATCCTTGTAGGAAACTAAGTTGTTAAATTGCTCTAGCAGTATTTTTGCAAATGTGGATCTGTAAGCCTTTGCACAGACCTTTTTTAACATCTGACTCTTGAGGGTGGTTGGTTCTTACTTCACAGAAACAATACTGTTCTAACTGACTTGAATTCTGTGTGGTGTTGAGTCTAACCATACCTGTGTTGGTTTGCTTGGTTGGGTTTGGGTTTTTTTTAGCAGTTCTTCGCTATTCATTCAGATCTTAGCTTACAGCAAGGCCATGCTGTAGCAGTAGCTCAGTTCTGCAAAAAATCTTTTTTTTCTGTTTCTCTAGTGTGCTGTTTTTTTCCTTCAGTTAATGTAAGGGCTTAGCAAAGTTACCTATCCTAAAGAGAAGGTAGCATTGACTTAAGTCATAAACTGCTGTTTGAAAGCTGAATATTGCAGTTTCATTTTGGCATTTCAAAATGACTTGAGAAACCTGGTAGCTAAATAACATAAAAATAGAAAATTTACTATACATTCCATTTCCAGGAATTTATATGTGTTTACCAAGATGTTTGTCTTAATAATCTTTTAGCTTTTGCCTTGCAGAGTGCTTTTAAAATCTGCTTAGCTAACATTAGTTCCTATTATTTTCTTCAGTCCTTTTTGGTGATGTAGTCAGCTTAATTGTAAGTAATATTTAATTTTTTAAAAAGTCACTTAGCAGTTACATTGAGCCAAATTGATCAGAAAAAGTAGGAACAGAAGGATTCTCTAAATCATTGTATTTGTAGATGTTTAGCAAATAAAAACAAAAAAACCATGTAATACTTGGACTCCTCTATTTCTCAGAAGTAATAGGTGCGGTAGAGCTGCTGTACTAGCTTGTTAGTTTTGAGCTATGTACACTTGTGAATAAGCTACAAGTAAAATACTCTGCAATTGTTTTTTTGTTTTACTGCTGAACTTCCCTCCTTTTATGAGATATATAAATAAGCAAAAATCTGATAATTGTTTTAATTTGCAGTTTTATTTGACGTTGTCATGATTTAGTATTTAAAAGTTTTTTGAGAAAAACAAGTTTCTGCTTTCAGGAAGTGAAGGAAAATATGAATTGCTACCCAAAGTTAAAGTTCCTATGCCTAGATGGCTTATCTTGTCCACTGTTGAAGGTAGAAAGTGAGTCTCCACAGGTTCAGGAAATAAAAAATGGCTTAGCACAGTAGACCCCTCCAGAGTTGAAAGCAAGCATGCCTACAGCTTAACCTGAGAGCTGTAAACGATGCTTCTTGTCAGACACAGGGTAAATATGTGACTGAGATAATCGGCGCACACTTCTGAAAGAGGATGCTCAACTTGAAGACTGTATTGGCTTAAATCCTAGTTGAGGTCCCACACATCAAGGACTTGCTATTGTAGCTGTCATTCAGTGCCTGGATATCCAGAAGGGCTCCCTGAACACAGGGTGTCTAGCTGACATGCTAAGCTTGCTTTTTCTGCAGATCATACACTAAAGGCGTGTACTGCACTCGCCCGTGGATTTCAAGGACTACGGGTGCTTCCAGGAAGATGGCTAATCTTTGCTGGTTTAATACTGTCTTCTGCCCTCAAAGTAAAGCTGTGGGTTTGACATTGATTTGTTGCTTTAGAACTGATAGTGAGGGTAGAGATTTGATATTATGATTTTGCCACCAAATAAAAGTGGCGAAGAGAAACAAACTGAGGAAAGAAAGGCTCTGTTCTGAATGTAATATGTTGTCTAGCTTGTTACAAGTAATGGTGTTGTGGCAGGACTTTGACAAAGCTATTCCAAAAGCATTATTTGTAAATGCTCATATCTATTAACTGTGCACATGGTGTTCCATTTATTTTAAAGGCTCTTCACCTTATTGAAGAAATGGATTTGAATGACGATAAAAAGCTTTCTGAAGCAGAAATTCTTAAGAACCAGGATTTGTTTCTCAACAGTGAAGCAACAGATTATGGTAGGCAGCTTCATGATGAACGCTTCTATCATGAAGAACTTTAGATTATTTATTTTGTAATCTGTTTTTCTTCCCTTTCTTTCATTTGGAGTTTTTGTTAAAAGCACCCATCAGCTATGTTGCCAGTTCTATGCTGTAATTACAGTACACTAATGTTTGTGTAAATAATTTGCATTGAAAATTTAATTGCCATCCTGCAGACTTCCTTGAGCCTCTTCTAGCTTCAAAATTAATCTTAAATCCTTACTTCCAAAATTATATAGTGTTGGGAAAAAAATTACTTCAGGGGTAGTACTGTGTTGTGAAGAGTTGTTCTACTGTACTTGAAGAAAATGGAGAATCTAAATGATTCTGAAAGAATGCAAAACATAGTGACTGAGAGACTACTGTTTTTTCTAATCAGTTTAATTAGGGCGGGGACTGGGGAAGATGGGGCGGGATGTTTAGAGTCAGTATTAACTGTGTTTTATTTAATACATTTGGAGAAACACTTAGACTAATGCCTCAATTGTTTAAGAGGTTTCTACTTAATTTTAAATGGTTTCTATACTGTGTTTTATTGTATCATAAACTTGCTATTTTTACATCTATAGACAACTGTTTTTAATGTACAATTCTACAGCATTAGCAATACAATGGTATTTTACAGTGTTAAGACCCTCTTCATTTGTTGGATTAAAACTTTAAATATTCTGTCTTTCTGTGTTTTGTCCATTTATTGCTTACTGTGGGTCACCTATAGCAACCCCTTGAAATGTGAACAATGTACACAATGTACATAATGTAAAAGGGCAACGTTCTTAGCTTTTGTAAACCAAAGATACGTCATCTCATCTAGATGCTAAAGAAGATTCAAAAAAAGCAAAGTGTGCATTTAGCATTTTCTGGACAAGTTTGCAAAAGCAATTGTATTTGGGTTTTGGTTTTTTTTAATTGGCGATATATAGAACTCTAAAGCACCAAGGCATTATATAATATTTGTAGTAATAACCTCTAAAAGTTAACTTCGGTTGAAAGCTCCACAATTACCATTCATAAAAGTGAGTACTGTCCCATTATGTGATTATTTGAAATAGTCCAAAAGGTTAATGGCACGACAGATTCAATTTAGGAAAGGACATATTTTCGCTTTTTATCTCCTAGAAAGTCACAGAAATTAGCTGAGTATTCTAAACAAAGACAAAACCTCACAGAACAGATTGTGTAGAATGTATTAGGAGTTTTTTAATTCCTAGATAACTAACTCCTACAATGCTCTTGCAGTGTTCTTCTTGACTAATGTCTTCTTCCTCCCAACTCTTTTTATGGAGTAAAAGCAACTAGTTCTGCCTTGGTTTTTTCCCAATATACCCATCTCTTAATTATTCTTGGAACAAACAGGAAATTCCTTTTGACAGAAGTGTTGAAGTATCACCATTAGAAGGCTAGCAATTTTGATTCAGAATAAAACTACATATACTTTTACTGTATTTTTTTAGATATCATAGTGATAGAAATTCAAAATGCTTTTTCAGTTTTAATGGTTGGGGTTTTTTCTACCCATATTTGTTTATTTCAGTTCCTGGGAATGTGAGCACAACTATTGCCATGTTGGTGGTGGGATCTGATTTTTAAAAAAAAAAAAAAAAAAGTCTAATTAAATCCGGTGTGTCCAGGAATATTAAAACAGTTGTCAACTTTGTTGGTTTGAAATATACCCAAAGTTGCTCATTTGTTATTATTTATGGCATTTTTAAACAAGTCTTAATGATAGATTCAACTGCATACTCAGTATTAAAAATGTCATCATCAACTTGAAAGTTTAACTTCCAAAACAAGGAGAAAAAAGAATGCCTTTGGAAGGAATGCCACTGTCCTTTGCTCTTTGACTCAGTTCCAAGTCATTTGCTGGATTGCAGTAATTTGCATAAACCAAGAATAAGAAGAGGTATATATAGCAAGACTAGTAAAATACCAAACAGCATAGCATTTATATGGTCCACATCTAGGAGTCTGTGCCAAACATCCAATTTATTGCTTATTTTAATATTTCTGTGAGCAAATCATGTTAGGTGTTATTAGAGCTTAGCTCACTGTAAGACAGAACTACAGCTTTTGTCACTTTGCAGCTCTTGGTGTAATTTTATGGGCACAGAAAACTAGTACTTCAAAAGGAAACAATATAATTGTTAATGTAACTGAAGCGTGGATTTGGAGAAGTACTAAGCTCAATTCTTTAATAATGTTGTATTCTGTTGAACGTTTCTGTAATTCCTAGAGTAAATTAATGTAGACTTCTTTTGATTTCTGATAATGTTTTTAAAATTAGGCTTCTTTCACTATAGGATTAGAAGCCTAATGGTGCTTTCACAATCTTAGAAAGATTTGTGGCTTTTGATAGTTTAATCTAGTGTTTAGATTGCCCAAACTGGCAATCCACTGCTTAGATTCAGTGATGTCTATCCAAATATTCTACATGAGAGTAGTTCCCATGTTTTCGGGGTTACGCGTTGACAGAGTCCCTTACCTAGCATTTTTTAAGTATACTGAGAAGTGCAATGAAGCAAAGTATCTCTTAGAACTTGTAACTGTTTCACTGTAGATAGAAACTTTAATTTTAATGAGTCAGAGCAGAGATTTTCAGCACTCTATTGTGGCATAATTTATTCTGTGTATTTACAGAAGGAATGACTGGTACTGAATCTGGGACTACCAGAGCCTGTGAAAGTCATGCACAAAGTAATCCAGGTTAGCCTAGTCTTTTGTGTTTGCTCCTGGCCCTATTGTTTGTAGAAAATCCAGAGCTGCTTGCTTTGGTGAAGGCTGAGAGCAGTGTCTGCTAGCTCCCTCCCCTCTGCCAGGTTTTACAAAAGGTTTTCACAATATCCAGACTTCAGCTATAACCACATGTGCTCAACCATGAAGACATTTTGGAACAAAGGACTACGTCTTGTGCTGTTCTGTCATGTAAAACCGATGCTTTGTTTTGAAGGAGCCTCCAACCATGGTATCCTACAGATCAAATAATAGACTGCTTAGGGGCATAGTAAAGAATCCTGTTCTTCCTTACACATGCCCATGCCTCCTCCAGCAACACAAGCAGCAGAGACTACTGTGATAGCCAAGAAGACAAACTTTGAAAAACTAAGGGTCCGTTTGTGCCTGGTTTCTTAGGGACGTAAGACTTTGTCAGTCTCTCTGTCCATGTCTGTCCTACCGCTATTGGAACTTTGATTCTTTTCTCATTTTCTCACCAACCACAAACCTCACCAAACAAACAAAAACAGGTTGTAGGAATATTTTAGAAAGCAAGAGCAGATTCAGCTAATGCTACACTTCATCGCAGAATCCCCTTTTGAGGAATGAGACTTTATTCTTAAACTGTGCAACTTCTACCTGCGGAAGTTTTATGAGCACAGTTCAGGTTATGGTCAGCTGGAACAGCTTAAAACAGCCAGTCCAAAAAAACCCACAAAGATCAAACTCAGAATTGAAAACTTAGCTTTGACTTACAGGAAGAATTAAAAAGAGAGATGGTGAGGGTTAAGTATCACATTTTCTTAGTTGATACACTCTGGTTTGAGGTGAAGCGGCAACCTACTTCAGCATGTTGTACCGAAGGTCTCGCCTGTTGCATCTGATCTCACTTTGTGAGCAGCACATGCAGAATATTCCCAATTCAAATATTAAAGCTGGTAAAAGCACTTTGTCTCCATGTAATAACCATTCAGGTTTCTTAGAGAGAGAGCGAGCGTTCTTGTTGGCAAGGTAATCTCATTCTCATCCTCAAAATTGGTTATCCCTAATTCAGGGGCAGTCCACAGCTCTGTAGGAATATGCATTAGGGTGATTCTTTGGATGATGTCTAAGTGAGAGAGACTTTCAGAGGAACAAATACTAGCTAAGTTCAATGAAGAGAACAAAAGTCCTCTACTTGTTTGAAAATCCATTTATAAAATCAAGGATCTAGCAAAATTTGATTTCTAAACAAACATTGCATGTAAAAATGTCAGGTAAACAGGGCAAAGGGAGAATAGTATGACAGCAAGTAGATGAAGTATTAATATTACGGAGCTTGGATTTGCAGTTTTCCAGAACATGAAGCAGCTCGTACATTCACTATCTACAAAAACACATGCTACCAAAAGCACAGCTCATCTCAAGGAAAATGGATGGGTGACAGAACAAGCAAAATTACATTGCTGGTATAAACAAGTCAGACGTCTCAGAGGTGCACTACGAAGCGACAAGAGGCAACAGTCACAAGTTCCAGCAAGGGAAATTCTGACTAGATGAAAACTTCACGGTAGTGGTGGTTAAGCAGTGAAACAGGCCCAGAGAGGTGATGGAAGAATTTCCACCCTGCAGACAGACAGAGCTCAAAAAGCTCCTGGGCAATGTGATCCATCTTTGAAGTTAGCTCTGCTTGCAGCAGGAGGCTGAAGCGGAGACCTGCCTTGCACAGACCAGGAGGCACAAATAATCCTGTTCAAAGTGATCCTATCTAAACCATTTGGCAAGGTGTGTTTATTTTTCTATAAATTTTAAGTTATTTTGAGTATGCAGCATTTCCAACTACAAGCTATCCTTTCCTCCTCTGTCTTAAAAAAAACCCAGAGCCTGCTAGAAGGAACAAGAAAAACCTCTCAGAAGGTGAACACTGATCTCAATGTTGCTTTTAAGTTAGAAGTTATTCTTGTTATAACATGTATATTATAACTGCTCTATGCAGAGGGTGGTGCCCCATGTGAAGTGCTTTGTGCCCTTGTCACAAGAAGAAAGGTCACATTAAAGGGTAATTCCACAAGTATTTGGTCCTTAAAGCAGACTCCTTTGTGCTGCATAAACGCTGCTCACATGGATGTGTACCAACATCTCTGTATGGAGGCATAAGGAAATACTCGTTCATGAAGAATGTTATTTTACCAGCCCCCCTGATCTGTCAAAGCAAAAAGGAAGAAGTTGAAAAAACAATCCGAAAGGAATTCACTATAAATAAAGAAAAAGTTAAATTGTTTTGAGAAAGCCAGTAATAAACCTTTCTTTCAATAGTAACAACAGTAGAAAAACAAGACTAAGCAATGTCAAACATCAGGCATAATCATTTACCTAGCTGAAGTGGGATTCAGCTGATCAGTATTTCTGGCATTTCAGGTTTGTAAAAAGCACAAATGCTTTTACCAGTTCCCTGTTTCTCTTTCTACCTATAGATGTAGGATTATGTGGCAAAATATCTGTGTATGTGTTTTCTCAAACAGGTGGAGGATTACAGTGCTAACTGAGACTAAACAACTAGTTTGTCTGAACTGTGTAAGTTATGTTTTATCTGGAAATCAAAAAATGTACACTTCAGTACTTCAGACTGTTTACAATAATAAACATGCAAATAATTTATTTAGAAAAGTTTTGCTTTTTAAAGATTTTTTAAAAGATCTTTCAGATGTTCACTGTTGACTTGCTAAGTTTTGCATTTCTCCTCAGGAAAAAAAAATAAAACAATTGGTGATGTTTCTAAATGAGCAAATATGCAGAATATTTGCTAAAATATGCCAAAGGAATCTAAACTGTTGCCTCCCACGATGCTAAACAACTCACTGTATTATTACTAAAGAAGAGACATTTTGTACAGAGACACCTGCTGGAGATGGTGTATTTTGGACAAAGGTCCAATGGTTTGAGATCGACTAAAAATGCCACGATTTTTCACAAAACATAGCAGCATCTTTGTGAATGCCAGTCTGAACAGCTGTTGCCTATGTGTGTACCCCCTGTAGTCACAATCAGGTAAGATTTGGTTTTTTGCAAAGCATATCTAAACTTCTGTCTAAAGTTTCTATGAACTTGAAGCCATTGTCAGACTTTACTTCATGAAGTAATTGCATTGCCTCAGACAAAGAAAAAAGAGTATTTGTGTTAAGTCTAAGTCTGTAAAACACATACCCTGCTTTCTTTCCAGAACTGCAGTATTCAGAGTCCTTTCTGAGAAGTGGAAACCTCTTCAGCACTGCAAGCATTGCCTACTTAGCTAATGAATATGCAATACTTGCAAATGAATAGTAATTTCCTTTGAATTAATGGGATGGAGAAAGCAAGTGTGTTGGCAAAATACACAAGAGATGTCAGAGAAATAAAAAGCATCTTTCTGCAGGTACCTGAAGTTGTGACAAGAAGGGGAGATAGAAACCCAAACCTTTTAATTTTCTCTTTCACAAAGTGGTTGTACTTCTCTCCAAAGAACTACCAGATACTGTTTGTGTTAATCAAGCCTCCTATGACACTGCAGTTTCCCACAGTTTCTCTTGTCCTTTTTTTGTCTTTGAAACCTTTTGAAGAGTAAGGATCATAGCTAACCATGTTTAAACACATCAAGCACAAAAAGACCTCACATTTCTGTGATATGAACAATAAATTTAGGATATATAGAGTGTCATGATGTTAATTTTGGAGGAAATCCATTCATGTTCTTCATAATTATGGTGAAGACTATGATTACCTTTCTCTTGGGTAAAACATCAGGGACTGGCTCCACCTTTCAGTGAAGGCCTCTATTGGAAACCACTATGAAATGCTAGATGTTGGTTAAGAATGTAGTCTATGCAATTAATCTTTATGTTAGTTGTCAATTTTACTGAAGCAAAATGCCAGCAGGACTGTCTTGCACTGTGAAACGGTGCTTTTGGAAGGATGTTCAAATAGTTCCTTCCAAAAGGAGCAAAGGGAGTGTGTTTCAGAGCTGAACAGGGCTGGTGGCGTAGGGTCTGGAGCATATTGAATCAGCTTTCAGCCAGCAGCCATAGATGGGTTCGGAGGAGTTGTAAGAAATCAAGCCGGATGCTCGGAGGCTGCTGTTTCTGTTTCCATGGGAACAGAGATTGGCTCCTCACAGAAGGCAAGGTGATTTAAAATTTTTCAAATTGGCACGATTGTGGATAATTTGAAAGCCCCTAACATTTCCCACATTGAAGTTTGGATAGCCATTTGTATGGAAATAGAAACGGCAGGCACAGCTAACCAGCTAAAACACCTGTATATTTTAGCCGTGGTTTTCCTCTGGAAGTGGTTTCATTGCTGTTGGTGTCTCCAGGCTTTAGGACTCAGTAAGACACCAGAGGCTGGACTGTTTTAATTTTGAACATGACTGCATTACAGCAATCGTTGTGAAGCCATATCTCTTAGATGTAATTGTTATAGAGGCTTTGAAGGAGAGTAGAAGTGCCTTCTATTCTCCATTTTCATTTCACAGACAATGATTCCAAGGGACCACAATATACCTGAGGAGTTTTGGAAAATAAAACCAGCTTAATACTTGAATTACCTGAGTATTCAGCAACTCTTTATATACTGCCTTAATACTTTTCATAGACTCCCTCATCCTGTTTCTATGTAGACTACAAGGTTTACTGTCTACTCCATCAGACTACCCAAAATCAGAAATATTAACTGTGAAGAATGTCTTGCTTGAAGACGTAGATGAGTGCAACCCTGTTTGTAGATGCTATTTTCATATTTTAACTACTGTCAGGTTCAAACCTGCCACCCAAATCCCTAATAATAAATTTAGTACATAAAAATGAAATGAAACTTCCATTCTGATGCACGTCAAGATTTGACGGGTTTTAATACGAACTTCTTTAAAAAAAATCAGACTTTTCATCACTTTCAAGTACAGAAGAGATTCAGATGGTACATTCTGCTGCCAAACAGTTTAATTACTGCAAAAAACCCCACCCCAATACTCTGGCCTGGAGCCTGACTCTTGGCCTTATCAAATAGAAAACCTGATTTTTAACCTTTCAGAGCAGCAGTGGGAAGGGAGTTGCAGTGGCTATTGGGGAAGCGTTCCACTTAAGGCTTGTTATTGACACTTCTGAATTTCTCAGTGGAGCTGTATGCAAAGGTTAGATGAAAAGCCACACTAAAAGGGTGAGGAAGGAGAGCTGAAAGGCTCTGCAGGTTTCTAAAGCATCCAGCCTGTCAATAACCAAATAAACAGCCAAGTGTCTGATCACTTGTCATTGCCACCCTAGTCCCACTCACTACAACACTCTATATATCCGTTTAAACACGACAGGTTTAGTAGTCTAAACCCCTTGCCCAGTGAAAATGCTTCTGTTTGGCACAAATGTATCTATATAACTGTTTTGTAGGGGAAAATTTCATGAAGTTCAAGGTGGTTTCAGTAGATGGCATTATAGTAGCTAGTAGGTAGCAAGGTTCATTGATTTTGCTCCCCTTCTCTCAACCCTGCAGAGCTCCCTCCTGGGCTCAGCCTTTCAGCCTTCATACAACTCAGGCCACTCACATCAAAATATTAACCCAATCATGAGATAGAGCATTTAAGAACTGGATGCAGTGTTGCCTTGTTCCTATTTAGAGGATGATTTTAGGAAGACAGCATTCATCATGAGAGTTTTACAAAAGACTTGCAGGACTATCCCAACGCATTTGGTTGGGAGACAAAGATGAGTTACTGGAGTGGTCAGGAGGCTGGTGTTTAAGTAAGACAGCTATTGGGAACTGCTATTTCTGGGTACTATTTCAAGCTCTGCTAAACAATAACAAGCTTACAACAAGTAATTGCATCCTACAAACTAGCAGCTGTAGTAGACCAGCTCAATATAGATTTAGTAGATGCCCACTGCAAGGTATTTAGGTATTCTTTGGTGCTTTGGCTTATAGGAGAAAAGGAAAATAATCCTATACCAGTTTTCTTGAACCCAGTCACGGTCAGTGCAGCAGGGAGGTGCACCCAAGGCTCTGCAGAGAGCTATTTGCCAGGTGCAGAGATACACTTTCATACCTTGGCCAGGCAGAGGTGGTGCTGCTGTGTGCAGAGGAAATAAGCAGCGTGGGGTTATGGATTCTGTGCCCCACGCCAGCACAGCTGGCTGATGACGCATTACTCGTGAAGCACAACCACCTGGAGAAGACTCGTCGTCAGCATCCCACTAACCCCATCCCAGGCCTTCACCTCCAGCACTGACATATTTGCCAGGACCGTTTGCTGTAAGTTTCCATTTCTTTGGCTGCAAAAGTGAGATAATTTTCTCCCTTCTCCAGAGCCCTGCAAAGCCTGACTACCCCTGCAAGGCACAGCACCCTCTGGGCATAATCCAGCAACACTGGGACAAGTGAGCAGTGACGGCTGCAAATCAAGTGTCTGCCTAACAGCTCTGCTTCAACAGAGCTAGGGGCTACGACTCACACCAGCTAATTTCCAGCAGCTCATCAAAATACCTGAACTAGGAACACAGTTGGTCTAGGCTCTTTTGCAGCCAACAGTAAGAGATAAACTCATCCACAGTGCAAAGCTAACTGCCTGTGCTTATCATATATAGAGAGGCATCCCTGGCTGCTCCTAAGGGAGGCGACTGTGCTACACCAGTACTGTTGGGTGGGACAGATGCAGGAACAGAGCTCAGCGTGAGATTCAATCAAATAATTGGCTTTTTGGTTGGAGGCCAAACTAAAAATAATGAGAAAGTAGCATACCATTTTGGAGGGCCAAAATGCACTCGATGCATTTTTATGAACCCCAACAGCAGCATAGCTATCCGTTTCAAAACAAAGCTGTAATTTGGAAATAGTAAGAGGAAACATTTAGTTTTAGAAAGACACTCTTAAAAAGATTCTTTTTTTTTTTGCTTACAGATTAAGTATTAAGACTAGTGCCCATGCCTTCAAAATAAATTTTTTCAGGAAATTTTCCCTTCTGGAAGAATGCTTCACTCATTCCCCCTCAGCACCCTCTGCGAGTGAATCCTTACATTTCTTCTTCTCCCCCTCTCACAAAATGATACTTTTTTTCCTGCTGCTCATGATAATCAAAGCAGTTTCACACCTCTGGCCCTGCAAACTCTCTCTTTTGCCCTCCTTTGCTTGCACTTCATTTTCCCTTTCAAAGTCTCTGCATGTTCCCTGTCTTCTTCAGACCACCAGGAAGGAAACTTGCCAATTCTCTAAAATACTAGCTACAAATTGCTCATGGTGTGACTACTGATAACTCTAGCCACCAGCTGCTGCATATCTCTCTGAGCAGATCTCTGTAGCCTGCTGGAGCTCAGTGAAGTTGCGAGACTTCCTCACCACTAAATGATCTGCCTGTGTGACCGGTGTTGCAGGGACAGTAAGAAAAAAGCAACACCCAGACATCAGGAGCAATGTTAATTAATTATAGCTAAATCAGTCCTGATGTGTTCTTGGTGTAGGACATATTTTTGCATAGGCAACCATGGCAAGAATTTTTTTCTTTTCTTTTTTTTCTACCCTCTGAAAATGCCAGTAAGTATTTAAAAACGCATGTTTAGGAATCCTTAAAACATCCTAAGGAGGTGAACAGAGGCACCCTCACCTGTAGGACAGGCATTTTGAAGAGGGTTTCATGGAAGCGTTAGACATATTACCTTATTATCAATTATTTGCAGCTGTGTTGTAACAGATCAGTTTGCTTATTTAACTAGCTGTCTGAAATACCTGATGTCAGCAGCACGCTGTGTGTGGTGCTACACGCACTGCTGGTTCAGATGTCTGTGAAGCTTCACTTCAGGTCCTGGTGCTAATAAACTCTTAGCTCTCTTATTACAAGTTTTTTCAGGAGTTTGGATTTTACTTGTAAATTTCACATATCTTGCCTATTCATATAAAAATTTACATGAGGGTATGCAAATCAGAAATTTTCTCTACGTAGACATACAGGTATCTAAAAGTGTGCAGACACCTGCACACTTTACAGTGTTCTTAATTTACCCGGAGTCTTGAAAAGCCTTTACAGTTGCAAAATGCAACTTTGAGCTACGCTTGCCATGTGCAAATACGTGGGCTTCTGCCAACCCCAGAAGGTACTGGAGAAATGCAGCACATACATTTCTTTTGCTTCTTTTTCTTTGTAAGTCCACAGCGTTATATTATAGATTGACTCTAATTTCCTCCACAGCTTACCTCTTTGTGTTGTGCTGGCTTCCTTTGCATTTTGATTGCTCTCTCTCCCCCTGTAGCTGATCAAATCATATCACTGAATTTTACTTCTTTTTTTTCTTCTTCTCTCTTTTTTTTTTTTTTTAAATTTGCCAGCCACTCACATGCACACATGGCAAGGAGCAGCCTGACATCATTTGACATCTCCTTGCTTCCTCATTTCAATATTAACTGTTTACCAGAAGAGAAACAGGTTTGGGGTTAGGGTGCTGAGTGCATGCATGTCTCTGCGTGTGAGCAAGAGCTTTTTTGCCCTCTGACCCTTCACAGCCATAGGTCATTACGCTGAGCTGCCTGAAACTGCCCAATGCTATTTTTCACCAGCTTGACTTCAGAAGAGACAGGTCTGTGGATGTGCTTCACTTTCTGCTTCAGCTGGGGTACAGCAACAAGGCTCAGTGCTGTGGCTGCTGCTGCTCTCATCCAAGAACAAACTTGCTGAAGGATTCCTCCCCCTCCGCACAGCAATAATAATGACACAGCTGCAGTTTAAAGATGCATTTTGGGTAAGTAAGCATTTCCCATGTGTTTCCTATATTCAATAGATCTGTATTTAAAAATCTTCTAAATTACAGCTTAGTTCTATATACAGTTTAAAACTACTTTAATCCTGTTCTGTGTTCTAAATTTAGTTCAGTAAAAAACTAAATTTGTCTCCAAGCAAAAACATACTGTTTGGTAGCATAAGTGTTTGATCCTAGGCAGAAGGATGCATTGTAAAGAGTATATCCAGGCCACATAAAATGACTGACATTCCCAGTTCCTGTGCTAGCTCCAGAAACCGCTTTTGAAAGGGACATGGGTTTGTCTGTCTCAGACCTAAGAGCACTTGCTTGCAGTGAGTGTCTTCAGTTTTAGGAGTGGCTCCCCTGAGCAGGTGAACTGTTACCAATTACAGTCGGAATTCTCTCATGTTTGCCTGTAGAGCAAAGCCAGCTGGCTGCGTGCAAAATGCTATTGCTCACCCACCTACAGAGTCCATGCCTGCTTTTAGGTGCAGAAGGGCATGCCTGAGGCATGTAGGTGCCCAGGAGTCATACGGCAGCACAGGCAGAAAGAACTAGCAGTGACATTTGAGAACTAAGCCCAAACACTCACAACTGGCTTAAAAACAGTGGATACTAGAACAACTAGATATGATCAGCTCTTGTTACTTGACTTTTGGTTGAAGAACCTTTTGGTGTGTTGTTTTCAAGCTCTGTCTCTGCAGTTACAAGGCAAAAAGACCCTAGCTCGCTCTCTCTCAAGGGTAATCTGGGGTTCTCTCGCAATTACTTCTGGAGTGGAGGTTTTAAGGGAAAAAAACAACCCAACGACAAAATTCTAACACTGCAAAGCTGGGTAAAAAGGATGTGATGTGGTTGCCTCTTGTCTGGGAAATCATTTTGCCAGTGCATCTAAGATTGACTTAAAGAAAGACATGAAGGCATATGAATTCTTCCTGTCATTTTCCTATCAGGCCAAGTAGAACAGCCCCTTCATGGTGTATTTGCTCTTGTGCTTTCTTTCTATCCACCCACCCTTCAGGGTAAACCCTCTCTTGGGGTAAAATAGAAGGGCAGATGCAAGAACACATTTCAGTGAACCACCTTCCTCCCGGCACTTCCAGGAAGCCCTCCCTGCCCCCACTCTAGTACCAGATTTGAACAGTTAAAAAAAAAAAGTAATGAGGAAATACAAAAGTTAATTTTGATGTTAACCCTAACTGTGCCTGACCACACCTACACGAGTGTCCATGCCTCCTCTTTCATACAGCTACTAATTGCATGGTCCAACGCACAGGGTAGGACACAACTGCAAGCCAGTGCTGCCCTGGGAGCTTCAGTTTTTGCATTTCTGGACTTCCTTTGAAAACATACAATCTGACTTTCAGAACTGGCACATTTGGTATATTTACTTTTCAAGGTCTTGGTCTTTAGCGAGAATACATCAGGTGTACTCCACGGACTGGAGTAGCGTTAGGGTGATTAACGCCAGTTGAGAATCTGGCCAGGCCAGCTCTTCTTTCTTAAACTTCTCTCCTGTGCTTAGTCACCTTACCATGACTATAATCCTTGTTTAGCTTTGAAGCTAACACCTTCCTTAAAGGAAAGCATCTTTGTTTTTAATATTGTTTGGCTGGAAACATTGATTAACAAGGCAGAAATATACCCGGTTGCAGGATGGTAGTTTTGGCTATGCAATGGTAAGTCTTCTAAAATGAAAATTTACAGGATAT
Organism: Harpia harpyja; assembly: GCF_026419915.1. Classification (NCBI taxonomy): domain Eukaryota; kingdom Metazoa; phylum Chordata; class Aves; order Accipitriformes; family Accipitridae; genus Harpia; species Harpia harpyja. The sequence goes on from NC_068953.1 coordinate 36,475,938, forward strand.
TGCACAATGTGACAAAAGCGTACAGCTTGCCCCCAAATCACAAGATCAGCAATTATTTTTGCATTCATAAGGTTCTGTTATGCCCATTAGTGAGAGGGAATTGTATTTGCACGGTTTGCTTCAGAGAGCAATTATCTCCTTTATTCGATTTGTACCATGAATGGAAACCATCTTTATGATTAAAACCCAAAAAGTATATTTGCACCATAGTAGATCACTCAATACAGATCCCTGATCTCTAAGACCTGCGTAAGGACACCACTGCACCTCCTCCCTGTAATTCACCCTGACAAGGTATATCTGAGCAACAACTCCCTGCTCTTACCAACAGTAAAATTTTGGATAGGCAGAAGTTCCTTTAGTACCTATCGCAATGTAAAATATGTAAAGAAATGCTAAAAGCAGCAGATCTTCCCCAACTAGCAGAGAAAGAACACCATTCATTCCTCCCCAAAGTTCCTCAAACTTCGTAAGAACAGGGTGTGCTGTCTTTCACAAAAATGCAAATTGTTCCTCATAACAGGTGTAAGTTTTAATCTCTCTTTTCCCCTATTAAATGTAGCAGTGATAGTACTATACTAAAAGTTTCACACTTGTACTATTTTTTTTTAAATTTTCTTTGTAGCATGGCCGGGGCTAAAACCAGTATATTTTTTAATTACAATTTTTGGTTTTATATCCTCCACACACTTCGTAATGGTTTAAGGCAAAGTTGCTCAAAGCCTCCACTAAAATGTGCTTCTTTTCAGAAGTTTTCTGTCTCTGATAGTATGTTTTGGAAAATATTAGTGAGATGAAAATACAAATAGGTTTTGATAGCCAATGCAAGGCAGTTGCTAATGGATTAATATTCTGCTGGGCTGCTGTACAAATGTAACAGATGTTACCTGTCTTCTCTAGCATCATATTAGACAGGTATGTAAATTCCCATGTTAATGGGGAGTAGGTCTGCGATACCAGCTGAGTTTCACGTTAACAGAGTTATGTTAATAGGCAGAGATCTGAGCAACATTAATTTTTTTGTTACAAAAAACCACTAACCAAGAAAATCTTCCCCCTTCTGTCACAAATACTGAATCTCTTTCTTAGTCCCATTCTACGTTCTTGTACTCATTGTTTGCTTTTCCTTTGAAATACTTGTCACTGCCTTTTCCTTCTATTTTGTTTTTCTCCAACATTCTGCTCAACACTGCAGTTGCAACCTTGTGAAATGCAGCTATTTCTGGCTAACAGGTACGTAGATGCTTACTGGCACCATTTACTGGCTTTGCCTTACCCACCTGGGAAGGGGGAATGAGGAAGACTTTCGAAGGAGGTGTTTGGTTGTGGGGCAGGCTCCAAAGTGCCCAGAGTTGAGTGGGAGCAAATCTATTCCCTCAGGCAGCCTTGAATCAAACTCAAGTGGCCAAGTCAATTCTGAAAATGTGTCATGGGCTCCTAAGGTGCCTAGAATTAAAAAAAAATAAAATGCTTAAAGTGTGAAGTGCCTGTTCATTCTCAGCTGTGGGATGAGCTCAGGGCTTGTGGATTCTCACAGCTCAGATTTAAAAGTGCAAGTGAGCTGGAGATACGGGCCTGCAAATGTGATCCAGGCTTTCAACGTGAAATAGCAAGATTTGCCTCCCTGCCCCGCTGCGGACTTCTTGTTACCACATTCCTGCCCATGCAGTAACAGTGATTAGGGTCAGACGCTACAGCAGTGGGAGCCACAGAAGTGCTTAAGATAAAGAGCCTGTTACAAAGATACTTGCTTAATCTTTCTTGTTTTGACTTCAGGCTATATTCTACATCAGGTTCAATGCAAAGCTGACTTCATAGGTGAATGTCTCAACTGTTACTGTAGCTTTTCCACACAATGGTCTATTATATATGTCAAAAAAGATGTAATTAGTTTCATAAATAATTTAACTTCTAATGAGACTATTAACTGTGGTAGAAGAGTACAGAGATGATTACAAAAGTCACAGTAAGACTATCTTCTAGGCTTACTAGGCAAGGTACAAAAGAAATACAATATCAACTGGTTTACTCAAAAAAAGGAAGTCTTTTTTATACCAGGAGCTACCCTGCTTTCCTGTAGAGGTTAAGTTTTGCAGGGCCCATTGTTTTGAAGCAGGTCTGTGAGGAGGAAGTGAGACCGGGCAGGTTTGTTGGGAGGGAGGAACCAGGGCTGGTGAGGGCTCCTGCCAGCCCCTGGCACCCAAGGCACGGCTGAGCTGGGGCAGGAGAGGACGTGACTGCCCAACCTTTCACCCTGGCATCTCGGCTTTGCAAGTGGTTCCCCACCGAGTTTCATTTGAGTTGGATTGCACGAGTTGCATCTGTATCTGCTGACACGAGACAAATTCAAATAAATAATCTCACCGCACACTGGCAGACAGACAGGCCAGGCTCTGTTGTTGGTACGTACTGCATCTCTCTGAACTCCAGAAAGTGTGATTAAAGGCAGATGTATGGCTGTGGCCCTGCTTACATCCAGAGCACATCATCACTGGTGGGTGTGTGTGGAAATGAGGAATGAAGGGAGAACCAACTGGTAAAAGTTGAACCGATTGCCCAGCTGATGTCTGTGTTTGTTGTGAGGTCAACTTCATCTCCACGGAAGAGGCTGTTCTATTCTCTTTTTACATATGATTTCTTCCTACGTTCCCCCAGCCGATCTGGGAAGGACGCTTAGCTCACTGGGGCAATGAGAAACACACATGAAGGGGGGTGCGTTCTTACAACAGCCATTGAAACCAAAAGAAATCACAAGTAGAAAACCTGATTAGTTGTTGTGGCTATGGAAACACTGGTGCTTCACAAATCACTTCTGAGCGGAGCACAACAGCTAAAAATGAAGCTCAAATGAACTAACACTCCCAGCACCGATATTGATAGCGAGGCAAAGATGTCAATGTCTACTTCCATCTCCTGTATTCCTAAAACAGCACCTAGGAGGGTCTGTGAGGAGCCAAGTACAGCGTATTCAGGGTGGTTCATTTCCCTGGTGATGAGCTCAAATAGAAGGACTAGAGTTTTATGTTTGCAACTTTCGGTTATATGCTCAGTTATGGCCTGCATGCGGCACGTCAGGCTGAGCATCTTCCCTACAAGGAGGAAGAGTATCTGGAGGAGGTTTAAACACAGTGGGCTGGTCCTAAGGCTACAGAGGCTTTCCAGACCAGTAGATTAATGGGTTTTCAGAAAGTTCATTTTAGGTCAGTGATTGAAATAATTAGACAGTTAAGTAATTACATTTTAGTAAAATTTTCTGATGACCATGCTGAAACTGGGTGCCTTATCTAGGGGTTTTGACTGCTTAAATTGGTTGATCGATGAAGTCACTGTGATGATTTTGTTAATATTTTTACACAGTTATATCTGGTTTGTTTTGATCTGTCCTGCTCTGCAAAAGTTGTTTGGTTTTGCTTGGGCTCAGAGAAACGGAGGATTCTTATTTATGCCAACTTTAACTGTGCCATGAATATGCATTTTAAATATGGAAAAGGTGAGTCATTGACTCTCTTTTCACCCACACGTACACAGACACATCTAATGAACACCACCTAGATTTAAATGAGTATTTGTGGCACACGGCTTGAAACGGATCCTGTGGATCTGTAACAGCACTTCACGCAAAGATCAAAGAGGGTGTCCTCTGGTTTGCTAAAGCAGCCTGTTGAGGTGCATTTTCCAATAGTAGAGTCACAGAATAGCTGAGGTTGGAAGGGGCCTCTGGCGATCATCCAGCCAACCCCCTGCTCGGCACAGGGCCAGCTACGGCAGCTTGCCCAGCACCGTGTTTTGAGTATCTCCAGAGGTGGAGACTCCACAACCTCTCTGGGCAAACTGTTGCAGTGTCTCACCACCCTTACAGCAAAAAACCTTCTTATGCTTAAACAGGACTTCTTGAATTTCAGTTTGCGCCCATTGCCTCTTGCCCTGTCACTGGGTACCACTGAGAAGTCCTGGCTCCATCTCCCCTACTCCCTCCCACCAGGTACCTCCCACCAGAGCCATCTCTTCTGCAGGCTGAGCAATCCCAGCTCTCAGCCTCCCCTCCCACAACAGACTCGCCAGGGTGAACGTCAGATTCTCCTTGTGAATCTCTTTTCAACATATTTTTTTCCTTGCTGGACCGGGTGATTCATGACCCATCCCTTTCCTCCCACAAGGCTTGCACTCCCGCAATGCAGCAGCACAGAGTTGCACCGCTTCTCTTTCTTCAAAGTTTACAGTCACTGACAGGGACACTGACCTTGTGTTGCTTTGCAGGCACAGTGGAAGACTCTGAATTTCAATCCAGTTACACTCATTGCATACTTGTATGGAAGGCAAATTAGGCTGCTTCATAAACAGCGATTTTTTTTTTTTTATTCTTCAGCTCCTTTTAGCTCAAAAAGACCTTTTTTCTGATTTTGTTTTCATGCCATACTGCAGCAAGGTAGGTTCTGGCTGGCAGATGGCACAGAAAATATTTGTTTCATCCCCTGTTTAATCTAGCTTTTGTAATAAAACTTTTCTCAGCAGCCACAGTTCAATAATGTACAAAGTTCACTATTGTTCAGTAAGAATTTGGGGATTTGAGGCTGGAACAAGGTAAGGGTTGTGGGGCATGGCTCTGCACGGGGATCACTCAGCGTTGCTTAGGGTGTCAAGGTTAAGAAAAAAAAAAATGTCGAAAATATGTATCTAGATCCCAACAGCTTTTCAGTTCCCCAAAGAATTGCTCCCTTACTATAAATGGAGTTTAGTACTTCTTCAAAGTGGTGGAAAAGCGTCACTGAATGAGATTGAGGAATTGAAAAGTTCCATAGCTCTTGGTAAAACGCTCTTGGTGCAACTTCATTTTTGCTTGAAATGAAAGGCAACTGTTATTTACTCTTAGTCTTAAGAATTAAGTGAAAATTGACCAGCTCAGGCTAGCTTAGAGATACCAGCTTCTGTTTTTCCATGCAGAGCAAATAAATAAATAAACAAAGACAAACTTTTTTTTTCTTTAAAGTTCCAACTTTTCAAACCAAGATGCTATTTGGTGCTGCTCTCAATTTATCCAGGCCTAATTAATTCCTAAAAGGAAAGAAAAATAAAAAATAAAGGGTGGGGCAAAGGAAAAAAGAAAATAGGTGGTTAACAGCACTGAGGTCTGAGTCTCATCGCTTCATGCTATTTGCAATAGGTGCTGTAATTACTGAAGGGTTATTAACAAGTCAGGATTGACGAACAGCCCTGGGGGCTGCTGCTTAGCAGGATGGAAATCCCCAGGAGCACCAGAAGGAAAGGAGGCACCTGCCATTGAAAGGCCCTGGCCACACTTTTGGTTAGGACTTGTGTTTTTGACAAAACCTTTTTTTCAGGAAAACACAGTTTTACTGGAAGTAGGGGAGCTGTTTTGGAAGACAAAGCTGGGTTTCAATGAAAAAGTTTACATCTGGTAAAGGCTTCCTCTGGAGATGGAGGTTTAAGGTGAAATTTTTAACCAAAGAGGGGAAGAGGAGACCAAACTCAAAACCCAGCCCTCTGGGGTCCTCGGAGCTCTGCAGAGGGGGAGACATAGTCTGGAACACGAACTGGAGCTTTCATTGCCCACAGTCTATCCTACCTGCAGCCTGGAGTCCAGGCATGCCTTCCCTCTGCTCCAGTAGATTCATCCACAAGTAAAACAGCTAGAGAAAGGAGAGATTAAAATGAAATCCCTCTTCCGTATATAGACAGCAGATGGTGGATAGTGTGCCAGCTTAGGAAGGGGGATGTCTCAATCAGATCTGCCTGATTCAGAGCAGGTTTCTTCTTTATATCAATGTGAATGCCTTATTTCGTTGTTTTCTGTTGCTGTTGTCAAGAGGTGAAATGTGGACTTTTAAAATCTTACATAAATTTGCAGGGCAAGGAAACTGTTTCCCACCCTGCTCTAGAAGTCATAGTAGTTCATTTCGTACGAGAGAAGCTCATGAGAACATAAAACACTTCTAAGGCAGATAATGCTAAGGCTCTTTGTGAATGGAACAAGAATTTTATTCTTGCTGGTTAAAAGACAAGGGAGTTTTGAGTGAACGGACACCTTGTGCATGACAGTCAGGCTGATGCAACAGTTTTAACAGCTTAAAGGGTTCAAAAGTAGCTATGCTGGTGCAATCCCTTAGCGTGCACCCACTTATGTAGATCTTGCCCACTTCCTATACCGTAGGAGCTTGCAGCAGAAAGGGGGGACATCCAGCAAAATATCTCATCGGTTCAGCAATTCCTAAAAAACCCAGAATTAATCCATTTTTAATTGTTTTTGTATAAGGCAGGAGAGACATTTATGCAAGTGGGAGCAAACACAGAGAAATGCCTCCCAGAAGGTAATGTAGTACCGGCATGGTTGTCCCACCTGGACAAACTGCTTGACTTTACTTACATGAAACCACCCCCTTTTAAGAATTTCTATAAGCCTAGAGTTGATTTTGTTCTGTTGGATTGCACAATTCCCCAGAACTTTGTGATACACCGTACTAACAGAGTGTAAGAATATGTTGCATCATATTGAGTAACAGGATATGTTGAAAATGATTATTTAGGCGGTGAAGATCTCTTGTAAAATGGAAATGGTAATATGTAGCTATCGGAATAATCCTCACTAAGAAATGAACTAAATCTTTAATTCATTCCGCTTGTACAGCAAGACTCTGTGAAGATTTCCTGAAGCTTTACCCTTCCCTACGTGCCAGGAAAGACCACTAACAAAATGCCTGGCTCATCTTGTAGGAGAAGCAGAGAGCATGGGTGCAGCAGTATGTTTTATTTAGTGCCTTTTTCAGGACTAACAGGAAACAATTCTAAGTTTTCTAAGAGAGGGAGGACAAAGACACATAGTTTTTTTAATGAATTAATGTACCAGCTAAGCAGGTCTGGTTCCAGTGGCTCTGTATGACCTTCTGAACAATCGCCTCTGTGCCTGAGCAAGTCAGGGTTGTTTCATGTTGCCTTGCTCACAGCAGTCTGGGACTGAGCCCACAGTGCTTGCAGGAGGAGAGGAGCTCTTATAAAAAGGAAGAGACCTGGAAGTGGATGAACTAAAGAGGAATAGAAACAAAAATAAACTCTGACCATTATTTTCTATAAAACAGAAGTATACTCTACTTTTAAGATTCTGTTTTTCCTTATTTTACTTCCAGTTTCTCTTGTGTAGCTAGTATTATTCAATAAGAGACTGAAGCAACATCTGATTTCACCATTGACACATTTATCTATCAAACTCCGGAAGGCACCATGGCAAAACAGTGCTGTTCTTTATGAAAGGCAGGTGCAAATGCTCACATCAGGGCTCTCTGTTGGCTCCCAGGAAGAAGCCACCTTACTTTAAGGATTTAGCTGTTGCCTAAAGTCACCACACGGAGAAAATATAAAGGGATGCCGCCACCTCAAACCTGTGTCATATAGCCACATCAAGCTCCGATTTAAAACTAGCGAGAGATTTTGCTTCCTCCTGGCCCATTTCTCACTATCCCCACCACAAAGGTGTTCTAGAAGTTTGTTATATCCAAATTTCCTGAATGGATTCCTAGCTTTTTGTCACACCTTTTCTTGTGACACACATCTGGCTGCTGGCTCCCTTCTCCTTTTCCTAGCACAGAAGCATCAGTGGTCTGAACTGCTGCACAGTAAGGAGCATGCCACGTGAAGGTGGTCAGAAATATCCCGAGACCTCCACCTGCAGAAACTTCAGGTCAAGGCTGAAGTCAGTGAAAACTAGTGGAAACAGGCAAATAAAAGTATGATCTCAACCTGGTAGAATATGTGCAATTCAAGAGAGGGAGCATTGTTTTCCCTGGCTGCTTTGCAATACAAGACACTTGGAATAAAACAATAAATGACAGCATCTCAGAATCAAAGAGATGCTCTTCTCCCACTCAGTACAAAGGTGTTCTTGTGAAAAAGGAAGGCACAAGGTTTATATTTCTTGACTTTGCTCGTGCCCTTTGTGGAATTGAGGCATTATGAGACATGGGCAGATGGGCGGTTGAAAGGAGGTGGTACCGTGGCATGTCTCCAAAGCTCTATTTCTGCCTTCCAAAAGGTGAAGTTCCTTCCCTGTAATGTTTGAAAGAAACCGAAAGTTCAAAGATGACTGTCACATTCTCTAGTCCTCTGGCTAAAGCCTGGAGGAGTGATTTTGTGATTAATCGCGTTATGAGATGTAAAAACACTGCTATGCAAAGAATAACAGAACACTTGCACTCTTTATACAAAGAGACCAAAAATTAAGCTACAGTTTTTCTTCCCTAGGAAACATTGCGCATTCTCAGAAAACTATTTCATTAAATTATTAAGAAGAGAAGCTAAAATAGTGTTAATAAGCACAAGCAGAGTCCTTTTATTAGACTGGAATTGAGACTTTCCAAGTCTGTTCCCTGCGTGCCATTTGTCTGCCAGCCAACAAACCACCTGCAAAAGTTAAGTTGTCTTTTGTGCAGCCATTACTTTGTAGCTATGCAAATCATGGGGTGATTAAAACATGAGGAGAGCCAAACAACATGCCATGACTGTAAGAATGCCTAATACATAACACATAAGCAGTTCAGGATGCCAGTGAAGAGGGCGAGGGCTCAGGAAGCCGAGGAGCAAATTCCTCTCGTCAGCAGAACTCTGAAATAACCATTTCCTTCTTGGAGAAAACCTGCAATGTCATAGAGAGCAAAAGACCACTGGGAAGCAACTGGTTTGCTCTAGGTCACCAATTTTGCAATGCTACCGTAAAATCTGCGAAATATCAATTTCAATTTATTTCTGAATATCCTAACTGCTGCAGAATTGAAGTCTGATGAGAATCTCTGTTTTCATTTGAAGTGCTCTAGCCTACCTTGTTACAGGGGAAAGCCCAAGAAGGCAATCCAGCAGCTCAGTAAATGGAATGCTACAAGTGCAATGGTTTTTTCCTTCTGATTCTTGAAGGTCCCATTCAAGGTTCACATCTATGCTATGCCTGGCAATAAATGCTGTTTGCTCCCCATGAAAAGTACTGCATCGCAGATTTAGGTAACAAAGACTGCAGTGAAATTGCAAACTAAGCCTCATGTTGAAAATGACCGAGTCAGCTCCTGAAATCATCACAAAAAAGTTCCAAGATAGCCACCTACATCCTTAGCAAACATTTATGTTTCTAACGTGCAAAGTGTGAATTTACAAGAAATGATAGAAATGTTATACAGTCAGCTCCAGCCCACCTACTCTTCCTTGCTTTTTGCTGCTTATGTGGAAAAAACATATACTTTTAAAAAATAGTATAGGTTTTTTTAAGTTTGTATAATTTCTGTAGTCAGTTTGCTCTTGGAAAGCATGAGCAACCATTGCATTCCCATCCATTCCAACCAGTTCCAGCCAGTAAGAAAAATGAGCTCTTACACAGTACAGCAGTATGCAGCATGGATGTATGCTTTGAAACTCATTAAGCAGTTTGTTATCACATGAGAATTTATAGAAAAGGACTCATATCACACCAAGCACTGGTCAGAGGAGACTGTTTCGGTTAGTCTTCCGCTGCAATGCGGTTCTGTACTAGACACTGATGACCTTACCCTATTTATGTGCTCACCTCTTGATTACGTTGCACAGCTGGGTTTTCAGCTGCTAACACATTTCCAGGACAAGGCAGCAGAGGGTCAGTCTGAGAACCTGGGGGTTTGTTTTGAAAAAAGGCTCTTTCATGTCTCACTGGTGTAGAGCAGAACTAGGACAGCATTTCATGTAATGGGAAGCAATACCCAACTGCTTCTTATAGCACCAGGCCCAAGTAAGGCCCAGGCAGCCCTCCTCAGTATCACAGCTGAGCTGGAGCGGGGATTTAAACATTCACTTAGACATTGGATATACAAATTAGTGGTGCTTACTGCTATCACATTTTATTTCACTATTTATTTCAGGATAGCTTGATTGGCACACAAAAAGAGCAGTAAACTTCCTAAAACACTTGGCATCATGTGAATATATTCCTAGAAATACTAGGAAATTTTAAAGCATCCCAGGGAAACCCCCCCCCCCCCCCCCCCCCAAAAAAACGGAACACAAAGTAAGTGATTCACTTACTGTGAAAGACCATGACATGATAGAAAACATCCAGCCCAGTCAAATGTACTTTGAGATTATAAATCATGTTTGACTCTTGACTATTAGATCTGTTTGCTGCTTGCTTACAGTAAATACTCAGCCCTTGATAGAGCACTTGACAAGGAGACTAGCAGATCAAGAGATCAAGATCTAGAAACACTCTTTTTAAGCAGTGCCAGTACACAGTGGTATGAAGCAATGATTTAATTCATTGGTATAACTCAGTCAGAGCAACTTACTTGCAATCTGGGACTGAGATATCGTGTGTGATACAACGGTGGATAGAAAGGATTTCTTTCTGGCAGTTGAAAAAGATATTGGCAGAACAATGCTTGTTCAGAACTCACTACCTCCTGTTCTCTGTAAACTTCCTCCTCACACCAGTAGTTATTTCATTTTTGAACCTGGAAAAATTAATCTTAAGTTTTTGTTTTACTAAAAATGTCAAGAGCTTACCTTAACCAAACAAGATATGCTATGATGCAAAAAAAAAAAGTTTTATTTTAAAAAAATTCCAGAGGTACCCATAACAGATTCAGTTTCAATGTTTTTTCTCTTTTGAAAATCTGTATGAACACTTTATTTAGGTGAGTTAGCAACATCTATCATTTCCAGTCCAAAACCCATCTTGATAATACTTCTGATAAAAGCCTTGGGAAAATACCATTAAGAACAAAGACAAGGAATGCACTTTTATAGCTAAATATTTTCAAACTTAAGAGAAAGTAGGTTTTTTAAAATATTTTTTGAATATTTGCAGATAATAAATTTCAAATAATTCCAAAATGAAGGATCATTAGGCTAAAAGAATATCTGAGAGCTATACTGTAAAGGCCAGTGCTCGTACCACTACTGCTTGCAGTCAGACCCACCTTAGATGTGCAAACCAGTTAACCAGTGCAGATTTTGATACTATCTTTATCACCACGGTAGCTCAGCACTATCCTGCCACGTACCAAGCAATGCACCCAGTGTCTGCTATGTAGTTACATCTTTTCCAGCCCTTCTCTCCGGTCAGGGTAGTGTTGTTGCCGTGCAGTATCCTGCGTATTACTCTCCCTGTGTACCACCTAGGACCTAGTTCCTTGCAAAAAGCAAGTAAGCAGGGTTTGCAGCTGGAGGTGCTGGGGAAGAGGCCTTTTTTGCTGACAGCCAGAACTGCAGCTCCCCTGAGCAATGCAACAAGCTGAGGTAGAGCTGCAGTGGCACTTACCAAACAGGACATACGACTTCAGCTGCAAAGCACTTCCCTGAGGGAGATGCTAAGCTGCTGACAAGCCAGCTTATCCCGCAGGAGCAGGCAGAGGTATGAATTGCGGTATGTAAACTACCTCTAAAAAAAGTTCTGGGTGGGCAAGCCAGGTCCCAGGACAGGGTTAGAAATGCTCCAAGAAAACCAGCCACAATAGAAGAGCCCACAGTTCCTACAGCACAACCACAATGACTTGATCAATTCACATCACTTTCTGAATATTAGTAGTTGGACATGCAAGGGCATACAATTGAGCGAGCGCTTCGCACACAAGCCTGGATATTTTTGCTTCCGTTCAGTCCATTGTAATAGCTATTTACCAAAACCATGCTTCAGTAACCAGTAAAGCATCTACAATGTAGATGCTTGCTTTTCAAAAAGCCTTGCAGTACCCTCTGAGCACCCAGCAGCACAACGCTCAGAGAAGAGATGTGCTGTTAAGGCTGATTCTCAGCTAGTTAGACACAAGACTTAGCACAAGGTTACTCGGCTTTGTGCCACCAGGAGGTAACAAGAAACTATGTCACCCTGCAGCTATCTTCCTGCTGAACTTTCTACCCTCTGGGCAGGGAACTGACACCATCAGTCTTCCTGCTTGCAGCCTTTGTTACCAAACCAAAATCCTCAAAGCCTCTCCCTCATGGCTGCAGAAACCAGCTCAGAGCCAGCCATGAATAATCTCTCCCACAATTAAGTCCCGATGTTTACCTGCGTGATTGCCTTTGGAGAAATTCTACCAGACTGATGGTGCAGTCCCAAGGCACCTATCTCTTTAGAAAAGTGCTAATGTGAAGGAGCAGCATCGTTAAGCCTCAGAGGAAAAAAGAAATGGAAAGAAGAAAGCGTATCCCAGTGTGCTTACTGTCAACACCTCTGCTTGCAGTCTTCCATGCCTCCTTTCAAGTATTCTAGGAAAAGCTATTCTGGCTAAACTAGAGCATAACATTTGTGGTTTTCAGTCATATACTCTCTTTCACATTTCTTTCATCTCTGGAGGAACAGTGTTGCTCATTGCACTGGAGGGAACCAACTTTTGCAAACGGGAAGAGGAGAGGAGATGCTGCCTCTCCATCAGCTGTGATTTTCCCCATGAGAAGAAAAACCCTGGCCTCTGCGGCAGAGACCAACACACATGTGAAGTGTTAATGGAAGAATCTCAGGACAATACGAATCTGCCTGCAACACTGAAATCTCTTTGCCAAGCATTTTCTTAGTAGTGATAATAGATCTCTTGGACAATGCAGATTAGCCAATCTTTTTTATTAAAATAACGAGTAAATCCTCTTTCACAGCTGCACATGCTTTGACTAAGCAGAATCACTTTCTCGGCAATGAGACAAATTACCGGTGGTGATTGAAATCACCCTCTTCCAAGCAACCACCTAGGTTTTGTTATAAACAAATGATGCTTTACACATTTAATGAATATATTTATTATTAATTAAAGCATTTTTTCTAATTTCTTAAAAAAATAATAGGTCTTTGACTAGTCATTAGCTCTTATAAACACCACAAAGACCCAGCTGAGAAGTGCCCAAGCACTAGCTGAGTAGTGCAACTTTAACAGCCTTTGCAAAACCATTCGATGCGAATGCTAATTGTAACACAAAATGGTAAATGGAAAATAGAATAAAGGCAAGACCGCTTATCGAGGCTAGATGGTTGTTTAACATAATACAATCTTGCTGTCTTGATTGTCTTCACAAAGAAAATGTGGCGTCTGTTATGCTGCTACACAGGAAATCCTTACGAAACTAGAGAAGAAAAACAAAACAGGACTGAACAGACACAGCAGAAGAAGAACTGTAAAGTGGGCAAAGACACTGTTCTGGGCGAGACGCTGGTGGCTTGTGCTGACATGGAAATGCTTGAGCTGGAAGAAGGGATCTCGAGAGCTGGTCTCAGGATTAATTTTACTCAATATATTAATTGCCGATACTGGCATAAGACATTAATAATGGACTGGAAATAGCTGTTGTTGAAATAGGTAAAATGAAATATTGTACAGGAGGTATCTGATAACCTTCAAGCCTGGGGTAACAGAAAGCAGAAAAAATTAAAATTTCAAAGTGCAAAATGAGCATGACAGATCAGTAGCAAAAAGGTCCAATACACTCTAGGACCTCATTAACTAAAATTGCAGGCATGGAGAAAATGGCAGGTATATCAATAGATCATAGCTCAGTTAGGTGCCACTGGTATGATTTGATAGTGGAAGGTGGCAAATACGATCTTCTGATGTACCAGAAGTGTTTCTTAGAGAGCAGACATGAATGCCATGGCACAAAGCATCAGTTAGTCTTTACTGGAGTAATAGGGCATCATCCTTGTCCAACAGGGACTTATTCAGCCTTGAACAGGTACTGTAAGAACACATAGGAATCAATGGAATGGAAACCCAGTATCTCAGGAAAGGGCAAAGGAGGTTTGTTTGGATTCAAGAGGTTGAGAGAGGATGCAGTTGTACAACACATGACAGAAGAAAAAGAGCTGTTGAAATGAAAGGAAAAAGTTTGCGTAAGTAAACTTTGGCCTAAATGATTTATGGTTACATTGTGGCTGGAAATTAAGAAGCAATGTTGCAGGGTGAGGGACCATAGCAGCTTAAACTTGTCTAAACCTGGGCTGTCACCTGGCTACGTTTCCTCTCCCTCCTTGCTGTAGCCTGTGACATGCTAAAGGCACATGCTGTTTAGATCACAGCCAGATCTGCTGGCTGGGAGGCTGTGGCAGCCCTGGTTTGGATTTCAGATGTGGTTTCTGAATACGGCTTCCACATTCCTCAGGAACACATACTGAGGACAATAAAGCAAATTTTGAGATGGATCTCCCCCAAATGAAAGATTAGACTGCCTGTGGTAGGAAGTCCTTTTTAGACCTGCATCTAGCTGGAGCCAAATCCCTCTACAAGGGTCAGCCACAGGGACAAAACCCAGATGAATCTAGCAGGCAGGAACCGATGCCTCCATCAGAGGAGATTCCAGCTCTCCTTCAGGTGTGGCTGCAGCGGCTCCATTTTTAACAAGTTCAAGTCTTACTCCTGTTAGCAGGCAACGGACAGGAAGCAAAACTGTTGAGTGAGGCACTGGCTGTTTGCACTCGGCATACACATGCGCACAAAAGTGCACAGAGTGAACAGTGAGAACACTGCTCCCACAGTCTCCTTGGTAGAAAGCCTGTGATCTAGGAATGTGCAGGTGCTATTACAGATTTCACATTTAATCAGGTATCTTTCTATATGTGTTAAAGGGCTAAAATATTCCTATAGTTATAATAATAAAAATCTGGCTTTTGCATTTCTAAATTCATTGGAGTAAGGAAGTAGGAAGGCAAAAAGATGGAGCGCAAACTCTGTCGCGAGCAGTGGGGAGCAGCACTAACCTGTTCCCTTTGCACCAGCGCCAGGAAAAATGCTGGTGCATGTCCTGGAGGCAAGCCTGTTTGCAGAGCTCCAACAAGACTGCACTGCTGTGCTACCCAGGGCAGCATAACTTACAAAGGATCCTTTAGCTCAGACTGGGAGAGTATCTTGTTAGATGTGCTGGAAAATTAATTCTCTTGGTCACCAAGGCAGAGTGAACCTTGATGCAGTTTTTAGCATGGCATTGCTTCTTCCCCTTGCATTTTTACGGCTTAGAGCAAGATGTCCAAATGGCTGAATTGAGTCCATTAGGTAGTTTTATAAGGCCCCTAGAAGGGTTGCTGGTCAGCAGGCTGACCCCTGGCACACGCTTGTGTTTGTGTGCATGTTTTTGGGTTGATAACGAGTTGGTGCTGCATCCTCCATTTAGGGAATTTAATAAGTGGTTCTCTTAGATGTACAGAATCTGCCATCCTTTCATTATAGCAACTGCACCAGTTAAAAAGAGGTGGGAGAAGACACTAAGTGAGTTTTAGCATTTACTAAACAAAGAGATATTTTGAACAGAAATGGCAGAGTAACTTTACAGTGTGCTTATCACTCTCCATTTGTTGCTTGTGGCAGTATGCCTGACTGCTGGGGTGATACAAACCCATATGATATTTTCACTTACCTCTCGGCAGCATTTCTGGGACAAGGAAGCTGTGTACACAGTTATGGGATGTAGTTAATTGCATTTGGAAATATACAATCAAAATTTTGGGGCTGTGAGTTGGTTGCGGAGCATCTGACCAGAGTGGTTTCTGCCAGGCAGAGGGAGCAATTTATGAGAGTTTTTTACAGCAGCAATGCCTTCTGCCATTGGGATGTCCTCAGAAAAAAGGGAGTGGGGGAAGTGACAAGTCCATTGCCAGGCTATTATCAAGAACCTTTCCTACTTTCCTCTGTGAATGGCAAAATCTTGCTTCTTTTCATTTAATCCACAGCAGAATCCCTCCCTGGGATGTGTGTGTGTAACCTGCCCTTGGAAATGTTAGGAAAACTGATGTTTTGTTTTTGAGATCCTGTTTCTTAAGGGGTGATCATATGCATTACATGAGCTTATGTAATCCTATCATTTTCCTGTGGTTGCACCAGTGATAATAGTGGATCCATTGCACTCTCTCCATATTCTTTTATCTACATTATTATCTTGCCTGGCTCTGTAGCACAGACACTTTGCTGGTAAAGGCATTTGTCTATGTCTCTTGTGAATTATTATCCTACTGTCTTTCCTTTCTCCCCACTGCTGGTGATAAGAGTGTCCATTAGGAAAGAAGGAATTATGGCTGTCAAGAAACTGCAGCACTGGAAATGTTACTACAACCTGTAGGTTTACAAAAATTGTCTGCAGAAATTTATCCTAGCTCTTGAAGAAGCAAAAAAACCCTGCTCCCAGGTCTGCAAATCTCCACAGAAGCCCTAGGGCCTGGGTGAGCAGCACTAAGGCTGCCATCGGCCACCGCCATTCATCCCCAGAGCTCGCCCTATTCCTCTTCAGTCCCAGCAATAAGGAAGCAAAGCCACAGGCTCAAGTGTCCAACAGTTGCTTGCCAGAGGGTCCTTCTTGAGTGCCAAAACTTGAACAGCTGTCTTCTTCACAGTCATGGTAGAAAGCAATAAACACACACATTCATTAAATGATAACTGCTTAGGGGACAGCGGATATATGTATAAACTGTATTCAGTTTGTATATAAGCACTTGTATTGTACATAAACTGCTTGAGGGAAGGAACATATTCATTCTCTTTATGGTTACACAGTCCGTGATTTTACCATAACGCTATAACATAAAGCTCAGATAACATTCACCACTACATTTTCAATAACATTATCACTACGTACTGGTTAACTGAGGCTCTCAAAGTAAAAATGGCGTGTCCTGATCCTGTTGTGAGTCGGTGGGAGGACCAGGAGTAGAACACAGAAATCCTCTCCCAGTGCCACACTCAGAGCACGTCACAACTTTATTCCCGTCCCTTTCTGGGCTCCCAGCTTTTCCTCAGCAGCACTTCGTTGTGACTCTGATTTACCATTGCTGCAGTGCAATCTGAAAGTCGGGAAAAAGATGAAAGAAATGCAAGACTAATTGTTTTTCTTCCCATTACTCAGATATTTTTGTCTGAGATGCACAGGGGTGTACTCTGATGGATCACGTGGACAGAGATAAGCCTGACGCATGGCCTTGTGTGATGGGGAGGGATCTGCAGTCCTAGACTACAGCAGAGGAACGTGGCCCTGAGCCGCACAGAGTGCAGAGCCCTGGTAGGAGATAAGTGCCCTGGCTTTGGGGCAGCAAATTCCACCCGGCTCCATGACCTCACCTGTCTAGTATGGCTGACTGGAAATCACAGATTGCCTTGGCTGGCTCCATTTGCCATGTGGGTCATGGAGCAGGACAGGCTGCAAAAATAGCCAAAGGTGATTCCCATGTATTGCACGGGAGATTGGGTGGTGAATGCAAAAGCAAGGGAAGCAGCACTCATTGGCAAGCGACTCAGAAACACAGACTTTCAATTTTCTGCAGATCCAACGTCCACATTCCTAAGCAATCCACATACCTACCTTCTACTTTTTTTTTTAAAAACCCTGTCGTGTTGAATTTACACCAGAGACAGACCGATTCAAACAATAAGAAGAGTTGTTACAGCAATCCCAAAGGAAGACATAACAGCACATCAGAACCCAAGTGTTGCCTAACGGCGAACTGCCTCCTATTAAAACACCCCACCACTGACCAGGTGGCACAATGACTACCCCGTGTATTGACATTCGTACGAGCACAAGATTCCTTCACTTCTCCACTCGCATCTAGACAGTGAGTCACTGTCTTACTGAGAGTCCTGTGGCAGTGAGTTGACTCTGACCATTCTTTTTAGAAAACATATGGTAAGAGGAGCTGTTGTCCTTAAGAGCTACTATACATCTCTGCTCTGCAAAGATCCCACACCCAACACTAAACGTGACTTCCCCCAAAAGACAGCTAGTGTTGGTTTCCACACAGCAAAATTTGCGACCCACTTCACTTTTTCAGCATTAAAAATTAAACTTGATTTAATAAAAACTTTTACAGATTTTCACTTGGAGAAACCTCACCCATACCTGCACCCTTAGGTCTGCCCCAGCTGCAATTGCTCTGAGCAAATCCAAACGTCCATTTGGATTTTCCGGAAAGTTAATTTGCTCCATATGACTGACAGTAGGCATCTGGTAAACCTGCAAACTATGCACACAAATCAGCTCAACTATCCTTCTGTCTTCAGTGCAAGGAGTTCACCTTCCACACTGGCTATGAGGTGCTCGTACAGCGGCTGTTGGATGGGAGGAAGATGTGCAAGGATGTGGAGGATTTGCTCAAGCAGAGGTAAGAAAATCAGAGTGAAAAAAGTGTGAACAGCCTCCATTTTCTCTCCTGTTTGGCGTCTGGAAAGGAATACTAGGCTGTTTCCGAATTTGGTAGTGATACTAGTTTACATAGAAAAAGCCTGAGTGATTTGAATCCTAGCCTTTTGATGTGATTTGTGAAGGTAGGTAACAAATAGAAATTTCAAAGATTTGAGAAGAGAAGGTTGAAAGAGTCAGAAATCCAGAGCTCCATTAAGACCCAGGTCATTATTGGTCCAGAATCACAGGGCAGCACACACATCCACAAGTAGTGTAACTGAATTGCCCGTTTTACAGCAAGCAAACAACCTGCACATTTTTCTTTCTCTTTGAGGGTGCTGTTGCCACAGGCAGTGTTTCAGTTTCCTGCAACTACTAAAAATGGGCCATTTTTCAAATACAGACAAAGCTACATAAGATGCTACCAAAAGCCTTTCCCAGACACCCAAGATAGCCCACATCATTCACCAACCTTACCAGATTTGAATAACAATGTTGTAGTTTCTGTCTGTCCTTTACAGGCTTCTTGGGTGCTGCTCAACAACAGCCACGGACAGCTGACAATTTTGTGGGTGAGAAAATTCATATTACACAGCTGCTCTGACTTCTTTGCCATTCATTTTTGTACTTCTGACTTAGAAAAATGTATCTGAAATTTGGTTCTGTTTTTAAATGGCCGGGTTTCAACAGTTTCAACACATAGCACGAGGCACATACATGCTCATGCGTGACCTGTGGGAAAGACCATGCAATACGGATTATAAATTCAGCAGGTAATCCTAGAGCAGTTCATCTCAGAACCGTCTCCTTATGAATATTGCTCTGCCTTCCTCAGTCACGGCCTTCTTTTTCTTCCCATGCTGTCCCCATCTAGTTTTCTGGTTTTAGGTTGGTTTTCTGAAGGCTACTTTTCAAGCACTGGGACTTTCAAGGGGATGTGAGCTGTCAAACTGAAAGTTGACTATTTTACAGAGTGTAAGTGTCTCCCATCAAAATCTGAAGCTATTTGAATTGCTTTTCTTGACCACCACTGGATGCATATTTTATTGCTGCATGTCACACAGTCCTGAAGTCACATCTGTCTGACGGTAGCTTAGCTTCAACAGTTTAAAATAGCTCCTTTGTGACTCATAACTTACAGAGATCAGAATTATATTGCAGGCTTCAGGAAGGCTCTGCACTGCAGCGTGCATCTGATGCTATATATGCCTGTGTTTCTTTCCAAAATGTTACAGAGGTTTCTGCAAGTTGCAGGATAAGGTTCTTCGTGGTTAGTGGTGGAGGCACAAAGAACTTTCCACAAAGAAGAAAAAATACACATACAGTCATTTTGTCAATCTGAAAGCTACAAGAACAAATGTTTCCATGAACTTTTGCACACCCCCAAAACATTCCATGTGAGCATGCGTACGTGCGTGTGCTTGTGTGTGTACATACATGTTGGCAGAGGAGGAAAAGGAGAAAAGATAGCCGGCACTGAGTTGCAGAAAGAAGGTATTATTTCCAGTTTATTTCTGGAAGATATTTGTTTCAGCTTGTCCTCATGTCATTCATGGGAATAACCTAGGAGGAGATCAAAGCATGGGATGAATCTCTGTTCCTAGAGGCTGCCCATATCATGGGCTTCATGCCAGAATTTCAGCAAGGACTCCTGCAGCAGCTGCCCTAAGTCCTGAAACCAACTGCCCTGGCTACACTAACACTTTACTAGTTTTCCACCCAGGTCAATTACTTTTGCTCACAAATACCCCTGCCTGGTCCAGAGGAGGGCCTGAGAGGTTGGGAAGTGAGAAAACAGTGTTATTCCAGAACAAAGCCCCAGACTTAAAACACAAATTATGTTCCAGCTCTCGATGGCTGCAGGGAAACACAGAAGCTGTGTGCAAGAGTACTGGAAAGCAGGAAAGGCAGCACAAAGATGTGAAAAGATGGTCTCAGCCTCGTGTCAAACTCCTCTGACCTTGGGCTAGTCCAGTCCCATGCCTGACGTTTCAGGAAGATTTGACCCAAGAGTATCGTAGGAGCTGGGACTGGCTTAAGAACTGGCCATGCTTTTTTCCCGTGATATATTGTGTACTGAGCAAGCAAAGTGGGACTGTAGCACTGGAGTTATTCTCATTGCTGCATTGCTGTACACCCACCGGCACTAAGCAAAGTCTCTGACACGAAAGCGTTTCTTGTTATTAAAATAAGAAGAAAATTAATCTATTCTACTTGTGCAGCATTATGTGTCTCTGCAGTATATTTCCATTTTGATGAAATTTCATTCATCTAACATGAAAATGAAGTGGTACGTCTGTGTGGCCTGTCACCATATTTTGCACCCTGTTCTTCTAGGAGGAATCCCAAAGCAGTGATGTAGGAACACTCCCACTAAAACGCAGCAATTTCTCGTGCAGGATGACAGCAATTAACTAACCGAACTTGCAGCTTTAGACACATGGGAGCCATGGACAGAGGCCAAGAACAGCCTCCACTCCGGGCTGTGGCGACTGTAGGCTGCTGTATAACCAGCACTGCTATTCCACCAGCCTGACAGATCTCCTTGGGCTGGGGGAAAGTCCCCAGGATGAGCCTGCCTCAGGTCACAGAAGTAGGTTGCAAACCAGTGAAATTGCACCAGAGCCACTGGTACAGCTGGCTCCAACGCAAGGTGCTCACAGCCATCAGATGCAGAGGACCAGTCGAAAAGGTGGTTGGATGCTCTCAAACAGAGACCCACCCCAACAGCTGCCCTGTTGCGAAACTGAAAGATCAGCCCTCAAACCGCTGGAATTCAGCAAATAGCAATAATAAAGCACAGTGTGGCCGAGTGGGAAGATGGGTGTAAGAACTAACCAGCAGGGTTGCATGGCCTTGCACTCACATGAAAATTCCTTTTTTGAACGAAGAGTACTTTCCTGTAAGGTGCCAAGTTTCAGGCTCAAAACTGTTTGAAATGCATTTAAACCCCTTGTGAGAACTGGACTTACCCTAAACAAAATCCACCCCCCAAAATCCTAGCACCAGGCTATCTGTTCATTATTTATTATTAACCATTCAATAGTTTTTAGCAGCTATTCAAAGACTGAAAACTCAGTTCCGCCCCAGTCTTGCACCCGGGAGAAAGGAAATAACATGTTTAGTACTGTCATGGTTTAAGCCCAGCCAGCAACTAAGCACCACGCAGCCGCTCGTTCACTCCCTCCCCCCTCAGTGGGATGGGGGAGAGAATTGGGGAAAAAATAGTAAAACTTGTGGGTTGAGATAAAGACAGTTTAATAGAACAGAAAGGAAGAAAATAATAATGATAATGATAATAATAAAATTACAATAATAATGATAAAAGAATTGGAATACACAAAACAAGTGATGCACAATGCAATTGCTCACCGCTCACCGACCGATGCCCAGTTAGTTCCCAAGCAGCAATCCGCCTCCCCACCAGGCCAGCTCCCCCCAGTTTATATACTGGACATGATGTCACATGGTATGGAATACCCCGTTGGCCACTTTGGGTCAGCTGTCCTGGCTGTGTCCCCTCCCAACTTCTTGTGCCCCTCCAGCCTTCCTGGGCATGAGAAGCTGAAAAATCCTTGGCTTGGTATGAACACTACTTAGCAACAACTGAAAACAGCAGTGTGTTATCAACATTATTCTCATACATAACACTATACCAGCTACTAGAAAGAAAATTAACTCTATCTCAGCCAAAACCAGGACAAGTACAAATACCTTTTTTTTTTTAAACAGAGAATAGACATTTCTTCCAGAGCTGGGGGAGGGGGAAACAGCAAAGAAATAATTTTATTTCTTTATTAACCATAGAAACAGAACTACTTTCCTGAGTCACTAGTTACAGTTTCCCATTAGGTGGGACGTCGCATTATATTGTCCCCTCCATAAAACTGTCACAGCCTCACCTTACAGCTAGCAAGGCTTCTTCCCGCTCTGCCTCCACTGCAGCTGTTCAAGCAGCACCTCATGTTTCTAATGGTTAGAAATTTGCCTGCTACTCCTGGCTCCCATTTATTCACAACCTCTCTTAAATGAATCCTTTGGAACCTACTCTTCACTCCCCTCCCAGACTTCATTTTGATGGGTCAAGTCTCGGTTCTGAGCATCTTAACTACACACTTCTGTACACCTCTTCTTCTAATTGAATCCAACGTTTGGGGGAAAGAGTTGTACATAGCACTCCACAGTAATCAAAGCCATGGAGATGGGCTTCATTTTCCCTCACTTCTTCTAGAAATAGCTCACCAAAAATATTTTAGAGGTAACTAATAGCACTAGGATTGAGGAGATAGAGAAATTAAAGAAATAGTATTTCTCATTTTTTGTACCTCGGATGCAATTACAAGATTTGTGTAAACATGCTCCTGGTAGCACTAAGAGAAATTGAGTAAGTTTTTCTTTTAACAGAGCACAAGCAGAAGAGAGATATGGGAAAGAACTGATTCAAATCGCCCGAAAAGCAGGAGGACAAACAGAAGTCAAGTAAGGAATTCTTTTATTATTAGTGCAAACAAAAGCATTTTGGAAGCAATATCAGTCTCCTGTGTTTTGCCTGTGAGTGGGGTCATAAGCTGCTCACTTCAGTGCACCACACAGCACTTCACAATGTACAGGAAAAATGGAGAAACATCACAGTCCTTCAAAGCAGGATTCACAAAAACTCTATTTGGGAACTGCCAGTAGGTCTTTACTGGGACATTTTTTTATTTCAGTATTCCTGACAATGTTTAATATTTGCTTCCAAAAGCAAACTAAGTGATGGGATAAAAAAAGGGAAAGGAAAAGGTTGTGAAATGTTTATGATGGTGGCTTGGCAATTCTGGGAAGATGGTGGAGACTGTGACAGAACAAGCGCAAAGTGCAAAGACACCAAAAATTAGCTTCTGCAGCAGAAAAAGCTTAGCTTAGGAATACAAACTTTAAAACTCTTTGAAGGGACTTAATGTGAAAGAAATCAATGGAACTACTGAAATACACTGAAATGACATATATTTTTCTCTGTCTCCTCTACTACTATCTTACATCACGTATAAATTGCGTTGGGAGGGCAAGATATATGTTGTCATGGAATTTAACTTAATAAACACTGCTGATAAATTGCTGCTATTATTGATGGTAGCAGCAATAATGAGACACTTTGTCATTATTGTAATAAGTAATAATACAGTAATAAGGTGGCAGAGGATGAAGATTTGGGGTCACAGAAGACAAGTCTGAAAGAGAAGACCTCAATCTAAACACAAAATTCTATTGACCCCTGGGGCCTGCTACCCTCATCCATCCCATATCTCATTTCTTAATTGCAGTCTCCTTTTAATGTCAATTTATCACCTTCAGTGTGAGCGTGGTTTCCTGTTCATATTTTATGGGAAAACTTGACCTCAAACCCTTGCACCACCATGGCATGCAAGTGCCAGGCAATCACCCATAGCACTTGCTGTTGATTCGGTGGTGGCACATCCTTGCTGACAGGGAAACTGTTGCATTAACCCAAGCGCCTGGTAGTGCGGAGAACACTGAGGCTCACTCCAGAGAACGTGCAAGCCCCTCCTCCCTCCCCTAGTGCTCCATCTCTCCCCGGCCCCTGAGCAATGCGGTAAGGTATAGCAAGGTTCCTAGCTAAGGCTGCTGGAGATAGCTTCTACTTTCCTGGTATCTCAATTCACAGACCTAACTGGAGAAAAGGAAGGAGGAGAAAACATATTTTTAAATTAAAATAGCAGATTAAGGATGGATGGCTTCTTCCCAAAGGCTAAGATCAGCATTCCAGGGTAAACGAAAGGCTCCACCTAAATTTCTTTACTGGCAATGCAGGGCAGGCAGAGCAAATGTGTTCGGAAATAGACAGCTTTGGCTGCCCTTCTGTGACCTAGTGGATAATTCATGGGCCTGACTTTTCCTAAGAGATTGTAAGAGCTTGATTTAGAGGCAGAGCCAAGTCCTAGGGTTGGGATATGGATCCAAGTTCCCCTCAAGTTGGAGGAAGTTTGGACTGGGGCCCAGCTCCACTTTGATCCAGCAATTTTATAGCTTGGCATAGAGAGAAGGCTGAATATACCAACAAAGCATGCTGCAGAGCTGATTTACTATGTTTCCATAAACCCACGCCTGGTCTGGGTAGCGACCAGCTTTGTGCTGATATTTTTATCAGAGTAAATGTCTCTCTGTATCTGTTACGAAGCAGAGAGAGGACACTTTGCTTCCTGTCATTCAGCATCCTCTGGTTGTTTAAGGAGTTACACAGATGGGCAGCGAAGGGCATTTGTCCCCAGTAAACACTTTAAAATCAGAGAAAACTAGGGTCTAATCAGGGCTGGAACAACTCTTGAAAATGAAATATTTGGTTTGAATGCCTTAAAATCTTTGACAAAGTGTGAAGTTTCTGGTTTTTTATATGACACTGATTGCTGACAGCAGTTCTGCTCCCAAGGACAGTCCTTCAGTGAGACCGGAGGGAGGGAACCTACGTACTACCTATAATAAGAAAAGCTGGAAAAGACTATGCTACAGCTATCCCCATTATTCCAAGTGCTTCCTCTTTATAGAACTCCCTATTACTGACTAGCACACTGAATCCTATAGTATTACAAGTACTTGACAGGCTGAACAGGGCTGTTCATGTCTTCAAATGCAGCTTTAGGTAGCAGTATTTCTCACATAAAGTCTAATGAAGGTGTTGTGCAGCTATTTGTACCCAAAACTTGCATTTGACAATCACCAGGAAAAAAAGTAGCTTACAGGTTTTTTTGCAGAACATTTTACAGAACTTCATGTGCCACACAATGTATTGCAGAGGAGCAGGAATTACTAATTTTAGATCACTCATTTGCTTGCTAATACAAAATTATTATCCTCTGGTCTTAAATTCAGTCATCTTTTAAACATCTCAGATACTAAGGCTTTCTATCACTTCTCCTGGGAAATTATTTCACACCCCAGTAGTTCTCAGTATCAGAAAGGTACCCAATACCCTTTCAAAAAGTTGATAAAAAGAACACAGAAAATCCATCCACAACAACCACCCAAAAACTTCTAGTATCAGAAAATACCCAGAAGACCTTAACAGAAACAACTGCAAGGCCAATTAATTCTGTTTAGCACAACTTCCAAAACAAATGAATTGGCTGCAAAAACCTCCCATCGGTCCACCAAGTCAAAGTGATGCTCTGTAGCTGCTGTGGAACGCGGAGCAGGAGCGAAGTGGCACAAAGCTGGAGTAAGCAGCAGTCCCCATGCAGGGGCCCGTTGGCAAAGCATTCGTGGCAAACCTACACCACAGCCAACGCCAAATCTGCTGAGCTGGAGATGGCAGCACCGCTACATGCGATGGGCAGCCCAGCAGGGCCTCATGTGCTTATGTCCTCCCAGTACCAGCATGAACAGCTCTTTCCAGCTCCAGAAACACAGTCCCTGGCAGCTGCCTGGCTCTTCTGATCTTAAACCCTCGGAGGTTAAAAAAATGTAGAGGAAAAAAGCCCCTTTCTGTTGCTTCCTGTGCTTGGAGAGAAGAGGGTCTGCTCAAGGGAGAAATTAGGCAGCAGTGGGGAGGTACTGCCTGGGTTGTTACTTCAGTACAGTCAGGACCAGCACAAAACAAGGCGAAGAGAATAAGCATGATGATGGGGACAAGGCTGCAGAAGTCTATGGCACGCTGCACCAGGTAGTGGCCATTGCTGTAGAAAACAGTTCTCTCCCAAGCTTCCCCCATATTTTAAAAGCTTTTCGTTTTGAATCAAAGAACAATTTCAACATTTTTTCAGGCTCTTCCCTTCTCTCCCAAACTTTTGCTTCAGCTGGAGCAAATTGCTGACCTCAGCTAAATGTATAAATAGATTCAACTGCCCGTTTTTATTTACTGAAAGACACAGATGAAGAAATATGCTGCTGACTCAGAAGAAAGTAGGCAAGGCTCGCTGAAATGTAACAGCAGCTCTGGCTCTACTCTCCATTGCTTTGAGAACAATCTAGGTGACAGCAGCCATCAGGTTTCCACCCTATATGCTGTCCAGCGCTTGTTCCCTCAGCATTTTAACAGCTCCTCTGATGGAGGACTGACCCCTCAGGGCCCAGCACTGCTCGCGCTTGGCACAGACAGCTACAAGCCAAGACTGTACTAGGACACGTCACAACTGAGTATCAGCAGTAATATAACATCGTGACCTGGGAAAAGAGGACAATGTTGCGTCTCCACCTGCAGACTCCTTAGCACCAGAAATGTGAGAAATCACTTTGACCTGAGAGCTAGCAGGGGACAAGTTTTTAGCACTGCTACTGGAGGTGCAACTGACTTCAGTGAGGTCCTCGCTGTTCTTTTTCAGACCAGTACTGGAAGTGACCATGGCAAGCCTACAGCTGTAGAAAACTTTCTAACAAAACTAAAATCAGAGAGGCAAACATGCCACAATGAGGGAGACATGCTGCAACCACTTTATTTTTTATTAAAAAAAAAAAAAAAAGCAAAGACAGGGTTTCTAAAAGAAGCTGGTGCTGGTTACCATGGGCATAGCAAACAAACACTCCAGCTTCCAGCTCAAGAAATAAAAGTTCCCTGTTAAGTGCTGCCTAACAGCCAGAGGACACAATCATTCAATAGTCCAACCTGATTCAAGCAAATTTAGGCATTCTGGCTGCTTGCCCTTGCCTTGAGCACTGCAGCTGGTAGAAACTACTTCCTATAGGGAAGGGAAATATCCTCTTTCCAACCCATGACACAGATCTAATCAGCAGTTGCTATAGGCCTTGGCAAGTTCATTCTAATGTACAGAAGGATGCACCCACTTGAATCTAAGTGCAAGACTGCAAGAAGGATCACACAGGCTCAGACCAAAATTACTTCAGCGTAATATTCTGTCCCCAACACCAGATCCCAAGGGAAGAGTAGAAGAACAGGGCAAGCATATGAGGATATTTCTCCTAAATTATCTTCTAGCCATAGCAACTGGTAGTTCAAGGGCTGCCACACCAGCAGCAGCTTTGTATGTAACAGCCCCCAATGGAGTTTTCTTGTGTCTTTTTCTTATTTGAAACCCTGAAACATTTTAGCATCCACTGAGTCTTAAGGTAAAGCAATGTACTTTCCTGTTAAGTGCAGAAGTGCCTTTTTCTTTGTTGATTTTTAGCTCACCTCACCACACGTGCCGTGTTAGATCAGACACACAGGACGAAGGCAGATTAACTTCCTTACAGTGGGGTTCCTCAACGCACATCTGCACTGGTGAGCTGCAGTCCCACTGCCTGTTCTGGTTCTTACAAACACACTCAGGTCCATAATAACACCAAAACTATGGAAAAGGCTGGCTGCTTCCTTCAAGCTAATCACCTGGATGTGCCAGCACAGTCACGGATGCAGGCTATGCCTGCGAATACAGGTAGCTGGGGAGTCTTAGTGAAAGCACTGAGAAGAGAACAGGTATTGGAAGGAAGCATGAGAGAATATCAGCTGCAAATGTACCTCTTGAGTAGGTCAGACCTAGCAGAGGGCAGAGCAGCCCTTGAGGAGTGGGTAAAGTGCGAGGATCCCAGCAGTCGGGGTGGAAGGATGGATACTGTACAGAAATGGAGCTCTGGAGCTCACCTATCACAAGTCAGGGCTAAAGTGTATTTTTAAAATGTCTTCATTCCTACCTTATACTAATTTTAAAGCCCTGTTATCCCACTTTTTTAATTACAAAAAATAATAATATCTGAATCACAATTTCATAGTCTCTAGTCATAAAAGAAATTATGAAAAAGATGATTACAAAGCTACAGCCATGCATTCTTGGCAAATGCCACATTACACCAATATCCTGCAGGGGAGAGGGAACTAACTACATGTTACAAAGTTTAAACTGCAGTATAGTTTTGTACTCTCCATATTCTGTGTTGCGCACATGGGAGAGGATGCACAGAAACTGGGGATTTTTAGCTGAGTTATAAACTGAGATCAGGTTTGCAAGTGTTTGCTGGCAGCGCCCACAGTAACGATGTCTTCACACACTATAGATGATTCTCAGCAGAGCTCGTGTTTTTAAG
This sequence comes from Harpia harpyja, assembly GCF_026419915.1. Taxonomy (NCBI): domain Eukaryota; kingdom Metazoa; phylum Chordata; class Aves; order Accipitriformes; family Accipitridae; genus Harpia; species Harpia harpyja. The sequence goes on from NC_068953.1 coordinate 36,504,054, forward strand.
AGGAAACGTCTTTCAGGCTGCAAGGTGACAGGGAATTTCCATGCAGTAGTTTTGGGCAACTCTTCAGCAGAACATGAAAACAGAATACACTACAGAGCCCAGTTTTCAGATACATCCTCAGCTTCAGCTGAAATAGAGCTTCTGGGAACTCTGTTCTTTTGTAAAAATAACTGATGTAAATGTGCAGTAACTGGTTAAATTCTGCCTAGTCTGACAACAGCTATTTTTGTCATTCGCTCTGCTTGTCTCTTCTCATGTATATGATTTCCTACTTTTTTCCTTCCCTCTTTTCCACTGCCATCTCCTTCAGACCTCAGGAAAGGGTAGTTCCTTCAAGCCCGTGTCTGCTCTGCCCTTCTCTGCAATGCCTGAAATAGAATATTTCAGTGAGTGTGAGGTGAGGGCATCTGTAACGAAATGCCAATTGCTGCTTCCTGTGTATAAATACAGTGCACCTGTCAGTTAATATACAGAATCCTCTATATTATTCACACAAAGCAGGCATTTTTGAACTGAAGCTAAAAGTCATTTTGGAAGGTCACATCCTTCCATGGTTAGTTATTCTCCACTCAAATGTTCTGAACCCACACAGAGTTTATCCGCTTGTACTTTGACCATTCAGGACTCTGAAAATGGACACAAGCACATACTCTGAAAGACCTAAACTTCTGCTTGGTTCTTGTGAAATCCAATCTAGATAAGCTCTCTGGTGATGAGGGTAGGCATTTTTGAGCAGTGCTGCTCTCTTTCCAAGAGACATGAGGAAATTTACTTTAAAGGTAGAAAACTTTTGTTTTATCCTTTGATTTGAATGGCATAGGTCATTCTGGAGTCACGAGGGGTCTAATTTGCAGTCTGTGAGCACAGATTTACAGGGAAGAGAAAGTACACGAAGATGCCATCCTCTTTGCTCCCCTGTCCCAGCAAAGTCTGGGGTGACATGTCTGCGCTCCTAGTAACGAATCCTGGGAATGATGATACAGCTTCCTTCCCATTCAGTTTGGGGCTGTTTCTGCTTCTGACACATACCTGAAAGTATCCAAGCACCAGAAGCAAAACACATATGCAGACACACCACAGCACTAGAGGAACCCTCCACATTTTTTGCCGCTTTCATGAAAGGTATGCTACACCCAACCTGACACTAAGCCCAGCCTGCTGCACAGTGCAACCTCCCGTAATAACTGATATGACTACTCATGCTAGCTAGTGCCTTGCTATCACGAATTTATAGACAGAAACTTGGACTCCCCTGGTCAAAAAAAAGGTGCTGCTCATGCCTTTTCTCCACCACAGGTGGCTTTGACATCACACCACAGCTGGGACCTGTACAGAAATCTTTCTAGTTGCACTGAGTGGTTTTGCCTTTCTGTTTATAGCTCCACTGAGAACGAGAAGAAAACATCCTGGCAAAATTAAATTCCTCAATGTTTTCACTATATCCCCCCTAAGCAATGTTAGATATGATTCTCGTGTGAAATACTCTGCTATGTGCCTGGCCTAGGACTTGGTAGTGACTTAGTTACCTCCCTGTCGAAAGACCACAACACCTCCCCCTTCTTTTCTTTTTTGCCTTGCAGACAGTCCCAGGTGCAAATTATTTGGGACCAGATGCTTCTGAACTTGTTTCCCCACACTTTGCTACGACCACTGGCCTTCACAGAAAGAAATGTTGGTAAAACCACGTTGGGTCTTCCCTGTGTGGCAGGAAGACAGACAGATGTTAACTGTGGCCTCAGAGGAGACTGGCTTTGGGTTGGTTTCATAACCATGTTCTCAGGATCTAAGTTACCGGAGGCAGAGGGTAAATAGGACTGCTGGAAAGTGGTCTGTAGAGTTCATCTGGCAGAGACTTCTCTCAATTTCAGAAAGAATATTTTTAAAAATTACAATAGGAACAGAACATTGTACATCATATTGATGTTAAAATGGAAACCTGCCAGAAAGGAAGGTGGGGTTATTTCACACTTCTATTCACCAAGCAAAGGTAGAAAAGAAAGAAAAGTTAAAAAGAGCTGTGGTTTTACCTTCCTGTGTACAAGATGTAAAGGGACTCTCTGAATTACTCAGTTAAACCAGTCTCTAAAGGCAAAGTACTGAAAAAATTTCCCACACCACCAAGCCTAAAGTTGGGGAAAAAAAAAAGTGTGGTGCAACAGTGTACATAGTGAGTATACTTGTGACCTAAGCACTGCCACTGATAGAGCCCTGCTAATTACATCTCTGGTGCCATAAAATTCAGCTTTTGATGACTGTGAAGCAGAAGGTACCAGAGCCATATCTACAGCACATTTCCCAGTGGTCCTCGTGTCACGTAGGACTGCCAAGCGCGGCCTGCTCTCCAGCAACAGTCCAGTTCTCTAGCAAAAACAAGGTCCAAAAATGAAGAGAGAGAAAGCAAACACAGACAGCAGCTAGGACAAGTTCACTTGGAAGTGCTGTTATCCCACACTGTTCCAGTCGAGTCTCCCTCCTAAAGAGATATAATTTTGCACAGTGGGCAAAATGGATTTATGATCAGATGCAGTGGTTCCTCACTACTCCTCACACCTGTACTGTGGTGGTGAGTGAGTGCCAAACAAGGCATCTCTGCTCAAATACAGGATGCATTTTCTGCCTTGAAAGCAGGGGACAGGTTCTGCTGGGAGAAAAATCAAACCAAGCACTCAAACAATGCATTCTGTAAATGTTTGTCCTGTTAGAGGAGAGCCACAGAGACTAGTGGTCAGTGCCCTAGAGAGACAGAGTTCCCTTTCCAGCTTTGGTGTGCTGGGCAAATTTGGATAAGTTCACTTTGGAAAGTATTTTGCGATCTACAGAGCAAGAATGCTTAACAACAGGTGAGCTTTATTGTAATGAGCTTCTCCCCTTGGTTCCCCTGTTCCTCTAAAAGCTCTGCTATTCTCCTTCTCCCCCTCCACTTGAAAAAGCAAACACTGAAACGTGCATATTTTACAAAAGCAGCTCAATTCCGCTGTACTCGAGTAGCAGGAGACTACGGCAAATGAAGGCAGCAGCCAGGGTCGGTATTCCAGAAAACGGTAAGAATATTTTAGCCGCTAGATGGCAAAAATCACCAGAAGTTGCTGCAGAGTGGCTGTTGCACAGGCTCTCTCTGTTCCCCGTTATTCCGGTTTCAGAGTCAATCCTGTTTCCGCCAGAAATTAATTTTGACAAATCCAATCTTTAAATACCCAAGGGGGAGTCGCTTAACAAACATGCATGGTAAATTTGTGTCCAGCCCTATTTTCAATTATACACCTGCAGGAGGCTCCACGTAGGGATGCCCAAAGGGAAGGCTGGTGCTCTGTCTTTAGCTGGAGTGGTTTAACAGTCTTCCAGAATTTACATGGAAATGTCAGAAGTGAGAAATTAAAAAAAAAAAATTAAAAAATAAAAATGAAAAAAGGCAAATCACATATTTTCAGTTTTGCTTGAATGATTTTCAACCCCAGGTTTTCTAATTTGGCCACAGAACAAACAAAAAACCAAAATTAATTACTACCACAATGCTAAGCAGCATAATATACTGAAAGGATAAAACACTCTTTTTGAAGTGTCCATGAGAATGAGACATGCTCACTTTGGATGCTTCAGAATAAAGCCCTTATCAGTCCTCTTAGAAAGTCAAACCCACCCAGAAAAAATAGGTAATAGGTATTGTACGTACAAAACAGCACAAGCAAAATTAAAACTCACTTGTATGTTGGTTACACGAGTTGCTTCCATTAAACCCTCTGAAGCACTGAAATGATATATTTCACTGATAGAATCAGAGCATCTAGCAGCAACGAGGAGCTAATCTATAGCACTGCTGCTGTAGCCAGCACATCCCCGCAGCCCAGAAGTCATAAAGGAAATCCTGATGGATCCATGGGTCAAAATTTGATTTATTTATTCTCTCCCACACATAACTTGGCACAATGACATATTTGCTACTCCCTTAAGCCCCATAAGGATGAGGGATCCAATTCACTGCTTTTAGAAAAATTGTTAAAAAAATAAGAGAGGAAATGGCTTAAGTCTATTTCAATCTACTTACGGACTGTGGCCTTGCCCCAGTCAGCAGCTAGGGGATTGGCTGGACAAATCTTTCACACAAGGAGCAAAAGGCCAGAGCTTTCTGAAAAGGCCGTTAGGGACCACACAGGGGGCAAACTGGTCTCTCTCCAGGTCATAGCCAGATGCGTTATTATACCAGAAGACACAATCGTCCTTACAGAGAGCCAACAAATAGGAGAAAAGCTTCATGTATGGCTTATGATCGTGAACTACTCTGGTAGCTCAGGTGCCTGGAAACCAAAAAAGCAGCAAATTGCTTTTATCCTTGATATGTACTGAGAAAGTGCTATTTGTCAGTATCCGCTAGAGCAATTTTGCCAGTCTTTGCATAACCTGAATCACCAACAGCAAAGGAAAAAAACATCTCTGGGAACAATAAGTCAACACAGCATGCAAACAGTATATGCAGTTTGCAAGTGTCCTCTATTTCTTAAATTCCAGTATTTAATTATTTCAGGCATGAAGCTGTTAGCACATTCCCCACCTCCTATTGGAAAAGCCACAGTAAGAAAAGCAAATTTTATTCCTTGTATGTATTTGAATTTTCAAAATAATCCATTAGAGCTTTTAGGCGAGAAAAAACTATCTCTGCTGCTGATATTCAACTTGTCTTTTAATTTCAAGCTTTTAATTAACTTAGCTGGAAAGAATACTGTTTGTTTCCTTTGTGTTGTAAAAATTTAGTTTCCATCAAAATTTCACACTGGACTCATTTTTTTGCAAAATGACCTTTCAAAATGTTTAAGTATTATTAGTACAATACTGAAAAATACTCAATCTAGCATGTTTTCACTGAGTTATCTCAGGAGATTCACCACAACAAACCTAGTTGAAAGCTGAAAGAATCAAACAGTTAGCTCTACTCATCTTTTCTGGCTGAAAATCTTTTCCTTATATTTCTACAAATTTCGATTTGGAAGTGGATTGCACAGCAGATATCGCTGAGGACAGGCCCAGCCTTTCCCCTTGCCTGTGCATTTTTCTTATGCCTGGCAAGGCAGCCTTGCTACTGGGAGAGCAAGCTTTGATTAGGAAACAGATGTCCAGCCTAAATTAACACAGGGCAATTAGGATCCTTCATGTGTCTCTTAAGACTCCTGAACGGCCCAAGAGATACAGGATTTCCCTACCCATCTGCAGTCGCACATGGCTGGAAAGTGATATGCATCCTCTTCTGGGCTCTCCTAGTCGCTGGGCTTCAGCCAGGGAGACTTCAGGGTCTTCATTAACAGGCTTTTCCCCTGGGCTCCCACCTAGGGTAGACCACGGCTCCATGGAGATCCCAGAACAGTTTCCTTCAGGGAACAACACACTCTGGGTCTTGAAGAGATGATTTCTAAATCTGAAAAACCTCCAAATCACACCACAGCCCTGGCTTCTGCATATACAAATGGCCTGCCAGCCTGCAAACTCAGAGCTAGAGGAAATTACTAAGTTGAAAATGCCTTTTACGGACTATGCTCTTTCCTCTCCCATCACTTCTACGCTGGTATCTCTGGTGCTTTTTTAAAATGGACTCTGGCTTGCCAAAAAATGGACATCAGGCAATCTATCGTTACCCTTTCATGCCCTTCTGCAACTCTACATTGTAGGACCGCTTAGTTATGTAGGTCCATCCGGACGAGCAGCATTAACATCTCTTTTTGCTCATCTCCATGCTGTACTTCACAGCCCAGCACTGAGGCCTGATTTCGCAGCATGGTTTATTCACGCTGTGCTTCCGGGATGTTGAAAACCCGTGGGAGCATCAGGGCTTCAAAGCCTCCATAGGCTCTCTGCAGCATTTGTGAGTCTCTTAAAGGAGAGTGAGCTGTGCCACACGGGGGTGCTCAGAAAGCATAGTATGGAGGATGCTGCATAGCAGAGCTGCTCTAGCTTCAAGGGTAACTGAGAAGGAAGAATTTGCTGGTGCTGCATTCAACACAGAGGGTGGAGCTGGTTTCGCTCTACCCTTCAGACTAGTGCTCCAAAACCCAATTCCCCTTGACCGCCTTTATTTCACTGAGTTGACTTGTATCCATTGGCAAGGTGCAAGAACAGAGAAACATCTGTTAACGTTCACAGTTTTAAATACAGTGGGATTAAAAAAGAGGGTGCACATAAGTAGTGCAATTCCTTGCTTCATGGAGCATTTTATTGTATTTCCTGACAGTAACAGATTGATGCTGTTGTGCTTGTTAGCATGGTCAACTTTTATTACAAGACTATTAAGAGTTTTATCTCTATGTGGATCTTTGAGATGCTGAGGGAAAGTTTTTTCTGTAGATTCACAACCCACCCTTAGAAGCCTATACTAATAAAGTGCACTTGTTTCTACCTCACAGCACACTGAAGGCAGCATTTGAGACTCTCAAGCAACGTAAGTATTTACATCTTCCTTTCTGACCTGGGTAAGACAGGCACGAAATGTGTTCATTCCCTCTGGGGACTTTCATCCTCTTCCCCCCTCTATTTCCAACTTTTCTATCCCAGTCTGTAGTGTGGAGAGTGGAGGGAAAGGACACTCACTGGGAGTCCTCCAAGGCTGGGCACTCAATCCACTCACTGGTAGTAAAGAAAATGGCTTGTTCCTCAAGTTAGTTTTTTCTGGATCAAGTCACAAAATATCAGCTCTGTTACCTCTTCTGCAAACCACTGACAGGAAAACAGTATGCTTTCCTAAATGTGCCCAAGGCTGAACGAAAACCTTTCACACAGAGAAAATACAGCACCATCATAGCCAATAGGACAGCGTACCTGGCTACTGGCACCTGCTGTTTAGATTAAAAACACTCTTTTGAAAAGCAGCTGGTGAATTAAGGTATTTTTAGAGCCTGGGTGGGGGAGCTCAACATTTCTGGAAAATGTGGGGTTCCATTTCAGAGGCATCAAAGCCGACAAATGCAGAGAAGTTACCAGCTACTTCAAACAGCATCAGCCAGGTGCTCTGAAATTCAATCCATCTTTGCTGACCCTTGGAAATTCTCAGCTTGCAGCCTCATCTAATGACATTTGTGCAAGGCTGGATGGAACTGGCAAGTAGCTCCCAAGAGCAATGACAATCCAGCAGCATAGTGGCAGGAAAGCAGACACAGGGAGTGATGATGGAGGTCAGAGCTCCTTCCCTCCCTGTGCACCACCACATTTGACCTCCAGCCACAGAAGGAAGGGGGGTGGCTGGGGTAAATGGGACTATGAAGAAATGCAGCTGGTGCTGCACTTGCCAAGGCTGCTCTGAGTGGGTGCTCCAATTCTGCAGCAAGACGTCTTGCCCATGCATTTTGCAGGCACTGAGAAGACCTGCAATAAGCCCTGTTCAGGTTGTGTGAACCCTTGGCAATGTCAGTGGCATGCAGAAACATAGGGGTGCCTTTTTTAAGGCTGCCCTGTTCATGACAAGTAATAGAGCAGCCACATCTCAGAAACATCTCCTAAAAAATGTGACTTCATATTTAAACACCTTTCTACTGACTGTATATGAATTCTGATTTGCTTTAGAAATCGAAAGTGTTGGAAACTCTCATATCCAGCTGGCAGTAATGCTGAAGGATGAACTGAAAGGAATAGAGGAGTTCCGAGAAAGACAGAAGGAGCAAAGAAAGAAGGTGAGGAACTAGAGAACTGTTGAAACAGATTGGGTCAATGGTCCATGCTGATGACTTGTCTCCAGCCACAGGCTGTGAATACTGCAAAAGATGATAAGACATGCCCAGTGTGCCCTGTTCACTCTGTATACTAGATTATGAAAGAAAATCTCTTTCTGATCCCAGCTGGAAATAAAGTAGTGCTCTGAACTCAGGAGACAGAGGCCTTAGTCACTTTTACTCTCTCCGGTGTAACTGCAGATACTATTATTATTCCTGTAAGAACTTAATCCTTCCTTTTCTCTTTTTTTATACCCTTGCTAATTGGGTTTCTTTGGTATGATCCTGCATGATCTCCAACGTGCACTAAAATAAAGGGGTAACACAAACATTTAAAAACATAAAAGCAAATGAATATCATGATGAATACAACACCAATATATGCTGAATTACAAATATGTGGAATAAATAGCACCTAGTTGATGTTGTATAGTAAAAATTTGAGTGTATTTAGGGCCATTTCATCCCCTATGATCTTATCAAGCTCTAAGTCCCTTGAAAAAGTAGCTCTTAATAGAGACAACAGTGGTTGCTCTTACATATTCCCTGGTTCCATGGGGTTGAAGACAAAGACAGGACAGTCACTTAACACTGAAAGCACTGATTGATGAAGGAGTAAAATAAAATATCCAGTTCTTTGCTAATTTTAAACAAATGAAAATGTATATGACCAGTATCCAATGCCACAAAAATCTTGTGTGTACAATCCTGAAACACAGGAACTTGGAATAGCAAAGAACTCTGAATATGAAAGTGGGTAAAACGAGTGTTGCTACTGAGATTTGAGGTCCACAGCAATCTGATAAAGCAAATAAGGCATATAAAGACAGACAGAGTGCACCTAGTTCATCAGCATTTGTATCCCCCCCACCACTTTTCCACTAGGATTTGCAAAGAGAGAGGCTTGCTCTCCTGTTGAAAATAATAAGCCTGTAACTCAACTGCGAACAGTTAGAGGGGCCTGGAAAAAAGGGGAAAACTGCTTTGGAGTCTTAGGCAAGCTTTTTTTCTTCATCCAGCATGTGGCTGTGAGGAAACCAATATTAGACATGCTAGATGGTGTCAGCATTGTTGGTAACCTCCCAAAATGCTGTGATCTGTGCTTCACTGTAGCTGCTCTAAGGACTGTGCTATTTAGCCCAATGTGAAGCAAGTCCCTGGGTAGCCCCAGAGAGAGTTTTGCTCGAGCAGAATATAAAGATTAAAGGACCAAAAGTCCCACTGAAGAAACACATACCCTGCCAACTTGGAGCATATCTCACTGTCACATAAGGCTGGGCATATCACAACTAAAGCCATAAAAGAGAATTAAGCACTGTCCTTCCAATGCTGACCAGCTGATGGTATGGAAATCAAATCACATTGAGCATAAATTTGCCAGAAGCAATGGAATATAAATGACACAGGAATTGTTTGTGTTTAAAATGGACAACTACCCTTGCTCACATGGTTGAGACAGTGGTTTGGTCTGCAAAGATGTGGGATCAAGCTCTTGCACCAGCAAAGGAACTCTGCTGGCAGAGCTGATGGGCACTGTGACTGGGTGTTATGCTATTTAATCTCCTTAAGAAAAAAAAAAGGGGGGGGGATGGGGAGAAAATGAAGATTTACATCCTCTCTGCTATTAATGGAAACCACTGAAGCAGAATTATCTTGGATTATTTTTTTACCTGGCACTTTGATGCTCTGTGCTTCACTTAGAAACCTGTCATTTATAAAAGCAGAGTGAAGTCATTTTCCCCACAGGCACGTGGCTTATAGAAAGGCCCTGACAATGGCTTTACTAATCCTGCCACTAAAAAGGGGAGGAAGAAGTCTAAAGCAAGAAATGCTTATTTCTGTGTGTTTCTTACAGTATGAGTCTGCAATGGAGCGCATACAAAAGAGCAAACTGTCCCATTATAAGAAAACAATGGAGGTAAGCAAGGAGGTTTTGTGCAGGTTTCTTGATGCAAACTGGCTCCAGTTTGAGACAGGGTGAAATCTGTATCACACATACCTATATCTAAAGAATGGTCAAGAATGTGTGAGCGTGCAGGTGTGTGTGAGAGAGAGAGGATGTGATTCCTGCTACAAGGAGGAAGCTAATCTTCCCTGCCACACCCACTGAAGAATCTCCAAAACAAATACTCAGAAAGTTCATGTGGAATGAACAATGTTCCAGGTCAAACAGGATTTCATTCTTTCTAGGCAAGGATACTTACAGGAGAAAATGTGATTTTTCAGTCTGTGTAAATACAATATTAAAAACAGCGAGGGAATCTTGTAAACAGGAAGAAACCTCTCCAGCTGGGTAACTTGCAGGTACAGGAACTGCAGGCAGCTCGTTTTGGTTTCCAGTGGGCAACTGCCTCTAAAGAAAAGTAGTTGCAGACCCATCAGTGCTACAGCTGGAACTGTACTAACATTTTTTATTTAAACGCAGTTATTCTAAGTGAATCTCTAAGACAGGGAGGTCTTTTGGTGCAAATAAGGATTTCTTTTGCTTCTGAGGACTACACCGAGACTGTTGCCTACAGGGTGCTGGCTCTGTCTCACAGCTTGGAGCAATGGGCAAGGCAACACACTGACTTCAGCCACCTGATGCTCCAAGTCACACTGTAGAAATGACAACGCATCCCCATTGGCAACCTGGGAGCGTGGGCTCCTAATTTTGTCTCTACACTGTAGCTCGGACAGATGCCTGATGCACCAATGGTTCTAGAGCTGCCAGTGTATTTGTGACCACCCCTGCAGGGAGCTGGCTGCAATTGTACAAAGCAAACAATTTCAGGGCTGCAAGAAAAGGACCTGATTTATGCTTCCAGCCCCACCCCAATTTTTCAGTTCTATTTTTCTATCTCCTTATGGTGTTATTGGGAATTTTTTCTGTTTCCCAAACTTGGGCATTGATTTGCTCTTCTAGACCGCAAAAGAGAAAAATGCCTAGAACATCATGCTGGAGACAACCCAGCCTTGTTCCCTAACCCAAACCCTCACATTTGATTTCATTTCAATACAGTCAAAGAAGACCTATGAACAGAAGTGCAAGGAGGCGGATGAGGCTGAGCAGTCCTTTGAACGGATAAGTGCTTCAGGCAACCAAAAGCAAACAGAAAAGGTACCTTAGATTAGAGTGCTATTTAGAGGGAAAACTGTGTTTTTTTCCTTTTCAAGGTACAAGAGAATACAATTGAACAACTCATTCTGCAGGATGCCAGGGCCTGCTTTCCCTTCTAATTAACCCCTTAGAATCAAAATTAAAAGAAATCACCTTCCCAAGGAGGTCTTACTTCACACTTTTTTAGTAACCCTGATCTTGTTCTGTGACAGGCTAAGGGTTTTTTAAAAAGGCTGGGAAGGGACTAAGTTATCTAATTAATTTATCCCAGGCTATGATGTAATTGCTCTACGAATCCTGAAGGGAAACTGAACGAGATTTTTCTCCAAAATTATTCCTAAAAAAAGAAACAAGTCAGAAGTATGTCATGCAGTTAGTTTTGCCTTTTGGTCACTTACATTTAGTAGGCATAGTATCTTACATTAAAATGCATATTTTTCCTCAACATTTTTCTCCTTATAGTTAGTTTAATTTCAACTAGATTTACAAACTCAAAAATAAATAATTGGAAATTAAGGCACTGCAGTCCTTCATTGCATCGTCTTGATACTTGTAGCTGACAATTCACTAACTTTTAATGGGAACATTTTACAGTGGAACAGATGGAGAAAACAAAATAAATGAACTCCCTTTGGCTCGATAAAAATCAGCGCAGTGTAAGCAAAAAGGATCAAAAATTATCTCAAGGAGCGGGGGGATGGAGACTCTAAAAACAGCATCAGAACTTTACATTTTATTTCCAGCATTCGCTAATCTTTGATGAACAAAACCCTCCAGCTTAGCTGTAAAGAGGGGATGAAATCCTGGCCCTACTGAAATTACACCAGAACACTCAGCAACTTCAATGGCATCAAAATCTGACCCAGCTCCTTTCATGCAGAAGGATCCCAGGATGCTCCATTGCCATTACTTCCACACACATGCCAGCACATTTGAAATGCACAGAGGCATCTCACAAGAAACATGTAAGCTGTTTAATTCTGCGCAGCACCCACAAACAGTTTGGGCCAGGAAGCAAATAAGAATGAAGCTTATGTTCCCAGCTTACTGCACATTTTCCAACCAGCTGTGATGAGGAATATGGTCATAAGAACCCCTACCTGAGCCTTGTCTTGAAAGGCAGAATGGAAGAATGTATTACACTGATGTCTAGAGCCGTGCATTAATGTACTGTCATCACCATCTGTGCAGAAAGACCTGGGAGTACAGAGCTGTCAATAATAGCTGTATTTTCATTTGTTAAAAGCTGCAGGTTTTTAAAAAAGAAAAGTTCTACTTAGAGTGAATTTTGCTTTTAGGCTTCTGAGTTGTTATGGGAAATAATCTGGCATTTGCAAAGTATTTTAAAGGCTGTGTTCTTTTCATCTGTGTATTACATAAGGAGCTTGGAAGATGAAGAATTTTAATTGCCATTTATTTCTGCTTATAAATATCTATTAGAAAAGCACATCAAACACTTGAGAAAAAACAACTCAGCCAGCAGACACAAGCTTCAGGCTGGATCATGCTAGCACTGAGCTCCTATGGCAGGGATGTCCGAATGGAAAGATGTAAATTGCCAGATTTCCCTTGAAGTCAGTGGACCTATGGCTGTATCTGTGAAATTCCAGTCCCTTCTTCTCTATAGCAGACATTCAACAGAACCATCCATAAAGGCGGGACAGCCAAGAAGTGTTTGCAATTTTGAGCCTTTCTCCTAGAAGGGGAAAGGGAGCAGGCAGCAAAAAAACTGGGGCAGAAGCAAAAAATATGGTCAGAAATTAATTTGGGGTGTTTCTTTTCCTGTTTCAGAGTCAGAACAAAGCCAAGCAATGCAGAGATGCAGCAAATGAAGCAGGTGATGCTCTATTTGCAATTGAACTAAGATTTTTCCCAGCAAAGATCTACCAGCACACTCATTTTGATAGAGCACCATCCAAATCACCCAGGCTGGCTCTGTCTGAAGTCAGGTTTCCCAAAGTCACCTACCCAAAGATTAATGAAGAAGCTTCTAAAGAACGGCAACCTGATAGTCATCTACATTTACTTTCCTTTGTGGAAATGCGAGTTTCCTGCTTTCATTAAAGAATTTCTAGAAGACCTCCGGTAGGGGCTTCACCCAGGAAAGAAAAGCTCTTCTTGAAGCAAGTTTGAAAGCACAAAAGAATGACATTCAGATTGCCCCCAGCCAGCCCAAACCAGATACACAGTCCCTAGGTTCCCTGTACATGAGCACGGTAGCATTCTCCAGCCAGAAACACAGTGCATGTCCAGAAGGACAGGCCAGCAGACATCTGAGCTGGTTCATGAGTTCAGACTTGTCCCTCACTGCTCATGTAAAACTTTACACTAAATGACAAGGCTTACCTGGCTGGCTCAGCACAGAAAGAGCCTAAGGATGCTCAGTGCCCAAGCATGGTCCAGGCTCTCCATCTCTGGTTTGCACTATCCCCACTGTAAAGTTTACACATGATCTGCAAACCATGCAGAGAGAATCCTTACTCTAGTATAAAGTTGCAAAGAAGAACCCCAAATATCCTTGCAGCCTACCAGTTTCAAGCTCACACATTCTTGTGATACTCTAGCAAACCACAGGCCTAAAGTGTAAGAACCACAGCAAAGTCCTAATAGGAAGAAAAAGAGAAAGCCTGTATAATTTTTTTCCTAACTGTTGGGTTTCTATTATGTGTGTCTGTGTTTACAGAGAATGTGTACAAACAGAACATTGAACAGCTGGATAAGGTCAGGACAGAGTGGGAACAGGAACATATCAAAACCTGTGAGGTAAACATTGACTTTTGCAGTGATATATTTGTGCGCTCTTTATTTTATCCTACTTGCAGATACCAGTCTAAGACCTGAGATACCGTCCCAAGGGTTTTGCTGTTTGCTTTATGTGGAGTCTCAGTAGATGTCTTTACAAAAATACTGCAAAAACTAGAGTTGATTTAGACATAGCTGCTAGCTGTCTCACTTGCTTACACTCTCCTTGCTTGTTCAGTATATGTATGTAAATATAAAGGAGGGGAATAAGTGCAGAGGTGTAGGAAGTGGAGCAATATATGAACTGGTACAATTTATTTGCAAGCATTTGCTGCCAGTTTTCACCCACATCTTAACATAAGAATACACTAACTTTAGGGATGATCTTCTATCACAGCCAAAATAAGGTTGTTTCCCAAATAATTGCTTTGTGACAAAATGTAATTTCAGTAGAAAATGAATTTTTCATGTCTACGTTTCTGTTCATTTTTAGTTTAAAAAACGAATTTCAAAATTGAAATGAGAAGAATTCAATTAATCCATTAAAAATGAACAAACAAAAGATTCCCTTTAGATTATGCTTTGCAAGAAGCTTCCAGAATGGCTTCTTGTTCTGTGCAGGAGAGGTTTTTGTGTTTGTTTCATTCTTTTTTTTAAATCTCACAAGTTCAATGGAGATTAAAAATAAAATTTTCTGGCTAAGCTAAAAAAGTATATACCGTAGCATTCTGAGAGCAAAGATATCCAAGCCACTCAGAATCTTTATTTTGCATAGCACTTTATATTCACCTGCAAGAATATTTGCCCTCTGCCATGCAGTAATCTTTCAACTGAAAGGTGGTGGTGGTAGAAAAGTCTCTATTTCCATTATGCTGAGGATGGACAAGGAGATTTGCACTTGGCTATTAAGTTTTGCACAACAATTTACAGGAGCTGGTTGACATCCAAATCAGCTACACATTCGGTCATATTAATCCTTCAAATTCATTTGCCCATCTACTAAAGTATGATTTTGCTATGTTTACTTGTTGCAGGCTTTATTTCCACATAAAATAAAATAAAATAAAAAAAATAAAATAAAATGCCAGGAGCACAGCTTTCCAGTTCTCTTCTTCCTCTTACATATTCCCTATCTGGGAGGACTGGAAAGTCCCATGGCTGGCACAGCAGACTTTCCATAGAAATTGTGCCAAGCCTTAGTTTTCCCAAGATGCACATTTTCTCCCTTCTTAAAAAGCCAACAAACAAGCGAAGTGTTATACAACCTACCACACTTCATTTCTCCTGCATGACTAAATTCTGAATGGCCTACAGAGCTTGTGGCCTGCCCGCTGCTTAATTCAACCAACCATTCATAAAGGAAGGGCATCTTTAATGCCTTCTTTTAAAAGCGCTTCTAGATAGAAGAACTGATAGATTTTTTGAGGCATTTAAAACTATTAACTAGTACGAATAGCAGCTTAAGATCCCAAACTTCTGGCTGTATAGTGGGGAATCTGGAAGTCCTTGGGTTGCTTAGCTCTCTAGCTGAGCGCTGTACACCCATAGGCCCAAAATCTTGGCTAGCAAGTGGCAGCACTGGGATGACCTTCATCATCCATATTCCTTGGCACGAGATGCCCAGGTTCACTAGTAGTCTGTTGCACAAGCCAACGGGACATGAGGGATGTGTCTAACAAAATGCCCAGCTGTACTTTGCAAAGGGCTTGAGAGAATCACTACACTTCCCTCTTTGATGAGCTGCATTTCCCGACAGGACACCATTTACCTGGAAAATTCCCAGTTGGCTCTTGTGCTATTTCAGCAGCCCCTGGGGGGCTAGGCTGCAGCCATAGGCTTTTTGTTCAGAATTGATATTGAAAGACTCATTCTCCACCCTTTGGGTTCTCTTTTAAAGCTTTTTCTCTCAGAAATTGGTCCCAACGCCAGCTTACTCCCTTGACAGACTTTTTTCTGCTTTTTTAGATGGTAAGATATTAGATGGCAGGCAGTGTACCCACCTGAATGTTCTGCTGAATATTGTATACATTTGTGGTGTTCCGGACATAATTACTAGCAAATAGAGATGGAAACAGATGGCTGGAAGCATCTGAGCTTTTCACACCTCATAGAAAACCAAAAGTTGATGTTCTACTTACAACAGTACAACTTGGAGATTAGGGTGGTTGGGTTTTGGTTGTTTTTTTTTAAAGTCTTTAAAGAAAGAATTTATCTGCCTCTTCCCCCAACTCAGTTCACACTTCTCCTCTCTCTTCCTCCTTCATTCTTCCCAAGCTGTGCAACAACATGAGAAAATCAGACAGATGAAGGAAGGGAGTAAACTCTGAAGAAAGAAAAATGCCTTCTCTTTACCATGAAAATAACCTTAGAAACGAACAGAGGTAACTCCAGAGAGCCTCAAATAGTTTCAAAAGAGAAAAGTTTGGAAAGACATTTTACAAGGCAAAGATGGGTAGTTTTGGCTCTACCTCTAACATAAATACAACCCTTTCATGCCAGTACACCACTGATCTGTTAAACATCAAGATTTCAGTGCGATGGGCAGACAGGACCTTGACTCTGAAATCCTTGGCAGTAGAGGTAGCAGTCAAATCCAGATTCTGATTCCTCTCCCCTGCTTTATTTTTGTCTATAAAACCTAACTTGATTTGGTGCAATCAATTAAAACAAATTCTTGAGCATAAACAAGTAGATGTAGTCTCTCCAGTAGCCAAAAAGACATCCTTTACAAAGGATCCTTCAGAACAGTTTGCAGACCTACGAACTTGGCCCAGAGAAGCCCCAGCCCTGTCACTGCCTGCAATGCAAATAAATAACTACCATGAGGCTACATCACATCTCCTCTTTGGGTTTAGGTCTTCCAGCTCCAGGAGTACGACCGCATCACCATCCTCCGCAACTCGCTGTGGGTTCACTGCAACCAGCTCTCCATGCAGTGTGTGAAGGATGATGAGGTAGGGGCACCTGCCAAGTAGCTTCACGTGCAGAGGAGGAAGAGGAGGATAAAGACTGCTCTAACAATACAGCACTAGCTTGCCTTTCTCTACGTGTGCCGACTGTCTCCAGCAAACCGGCTGTTGTGCATGTTCAGTGAGGGGGGACTATTCTCAAGCTAGCTTGTTCCCTCTAGATGTAAACCAGATATATGCCTGGATGTAGACACTCTGTGACACGCTTGGTGGCACTTACATGTCTTCTCCCCTCAGTTTGTTGGGGAATGCTTTCAGCTACCAGAACGCTCAGCTGAGTATATTTAGGCTCAGGCACAACTTTCAGAAAGGCATCCAGTCATGGTCTCAAAAATGGAAGACATAAAGAATACACCAGTTTTGACTTTGTATGGTTGTTTCCTGCTATTAATTTCTTTATTGCATTGAAAGGCCCTAGACTGCCTTCATGCTCCTCTCTTATAAGAATATCCAGAGCACAAATAAACAATTGTGTTTCCAAGAATGTCTGTACGAGGCACAGGCCAAAGATCCATCCAGGTCAGGCATGTACCAAGTATAAAGTGTCTCTTAAGGGGAAAATTATTAGAAGAGCATTAATCATTAATTCAATGTGAAATGTTAAAAATTAAATTCAATTCTGTTTTGTAGCTATATGAAGAGGTTCGGGTAAGCTTGGAGAACTGCGTTGTAGAGTCAGACATGGACTATTTCATTAAGACTAAAATGACAGGAACACAACCTCCAGGTAATTATTCCTATTGGTCTTGTTAGATGAGTCACCCGTTAGGCTGAGGCTGCAGTTGTGCAGTACACATCCTTTGGAGGTGAAGCCAGCTGGAGGAGTTTCTGCTCCGGCTATTCATTCCCATCTGCCGCGGCTCACTTCCTCCGCACTGTGCTGCCATTGCTCCTTGTGCAGCACTGCGAGTGGGATAGCTGAATGATCCAGGTTAAAAATAACCCTCCAAAAAAGAAAAAAAAGTTGTTTTGGCTTTGCAACCAGGCTCATTTCACAGTACATCTGAACTGACACTGCTAAGGAGGTGGCAAACTGCCTTGCAGAGATGGCAAACTCAATTTCCTGCAGTGGTGACAAGTCAGATCCAGCTTATCGTGTAACTGCACCCTGGTGTCCCCTTGACAGAGATGCTGCCTCTTCATTTGCAGCACAGAGAAGACCAGATTTTGTATTCTGTTTTGCTCCACCTGCCCAACGGGGAGTAACATCTTTTGTCCTCTCAGGAAGTTGTTTGTATAAGGGCAAGACTCTAGTTGGGGGAAATTTTGAATGAAAGTGGCTTTTGCCCCAGCATGCAGAAGCAATGTAAGGTTCACAGACTCTGTCCATTCAAGCCAAAGCAGCCTTTTCATCAATTTCAGTGATCAAAACCTCTGGGCTGAAATGGAGACTGAGACAGCAAGAGCTAAGAGCAGTTGTAAAATGAAAACATGCTGCTCCAGGGTAGGAGTTCTCCAAACACATCACCAGAAAGGAGGCTATCTAGTGTTTCACACAGCCAAATACAAACCACACCCTCTTACTTCAACAAGCAATACAAGGTATTTACAGAGTGAGTGAATGCTTGCACTTCTGTGCAGCTGCTGCAGTAAACAAAGATTCACAGCCTTTGTAAAAGAAGAGAAAAATCCCTATTTCATCTCTTCAGTAGTTGATGATACATATCTGTGCTGAAAAGATCTCTTCCTCCACTTTTTTTTTTTAATCTGTGCACAGATACTGTTTCACTTCCACTATCTGCTCTAATACCATACTGCTACGTCAAAGAGAAAATCCCCTTAGCATGCCCTCAGCAGTATCCATTCAGAGTGGGGAATAAGCTATACTGGCATAAGAAAATTTTATACTGATAAAAACCTTCCATGCTAGGAGTTGTATAGGTACAAACATCAGCAGTATGAATGTCCTGTCCCAAGGGATAATTATCTCATACAGGAACAGCTTACACCCCTTTGATTTCATCGCAGAGCTTAGGGCTGGCAGCAATTACACTGCAGGAACTTCTTCATCAGAGCTGGATGCTGCCACTAACTCAGCACTGAGCTGTCTGAGGTCTGTTTTTCACTCAGCCTTTCTGTCATTATGCCTATGATGACTAAGAGTTGGGATTTGGGGATTTTTTTTAAATGAATACATTAATACTGGTGCACTGGGTGCCATTTTGCTGCTATAGTTTATTCTTCTTCACACAGGGGATTTAAATTCGCTGATATAGGAGCATTTACTAAGAAAAAACTACATTTTCACTGGCAGGAGTGAGAACTATGCTTTGCAACAGTGTGAAGCAACTTCTGTATACTAAGAAATTTGTAATTCTCAGCTAGGGTTGTTTTGTTTGTTTGTTTGTTTTTCTATGTGAGATTTCTCATTCTCCAGTCACCTAGGCAATTTTCTGCAAACAGCTCTTGGTTATGTCAGGACTCATTTCCAATAAGAAATAGGTGAGGGAAACCCTTGAGAGCTTTATGAAAGGCAAAGAAACAACTGACTTGCTCTTTTGTTGTTTTTTGTTTTTTTTTACTGCCTTCTAGAAGGTGACATGTTCTGGAAGTAACATCCTAGTATCTCCACAGCTCTAGCTGATGAGTTTGCACAGTAGCACATGGTGAGCTGTTGATTTATTATTTGCAAAATGCAGGAGGAAACTCATATGTGGTTTTGCATTGTGTAGCAGAAGACCTTCATCCTGATCAAAACTTTTTGGTTTATTGATGATATTGGTCACTCCTCTCTTCTACCTAATCTTACAACGTATTATAGACTAGAAACTATACCAAGGTAACAATCTAGAAGGGTAATAGGAAACCCTTAAATTGGTCAAAAAACTCTCTAATTACTGTGAGTCTTATTTGTAGGGATCCTTCACACTCACTAGTTGTATGTGCCTGCTCTGCTTATGATCTTGGCTGACCCAATGTGAGAATGTCAACACAACCTTTAGCACAAGTCCAATATCTTTCTTAATTTGCTGGTATCAGAACTGAGATAATACGGTATCACAGACTTCACTCATGTTTGTTCGGCTTTAACACAGAGAAGGCAGGAAGGGTGTGCGGCCACCAGCTCTAAGCAACTACACTGGGAGCTATGAGATGAAAAATAAATAAATCCAACTATGACTATTTCATCTGTAAAGCTAGACTTAGAAATGGTCTCAATTTCACCCTTAATGACACCATAGGGGAGAGTGAAGGAACTCTAAGATAACTGCATTTGAGTGAACAAACCCCAGATATCTCTGGGTAAACAGCAAATCGGCTCTCAGGAGGTAGATGGGGGAGATATGAAAGGTAGGGAGACACTCAAGCACAAGCACAGACCAGGAAATTGCTCATTATTGCTGCTGGCAATAATGTTCAGAAATCTCCCCAGCTCTGACAAAAATTCCTGACTCAATACATTAAGAAAAAAAAGAAACAAAACACACTGCAGCCAATTGTATCATGAACATGGTCCCAGGCTCACAATGACCATGCTCTGCTCCCTTAAATCCTGAGCTTTAAGGCAACAGAGGGAACAGTCATGGAGGAAACTGCCTTCTTAATTAGGGTTAGCCACAGCTATTAGAATGGCTCTTCAGGACCTTGACTGTGCTTGTCTCAGGTCAGGCATGCCTTTCTACCAAGGACATATCTGCTTACAATCACTTGAATGGCTTTTGTCAAGACCCCAGGTCCCCCTGAGCTGCTCTAGCCACATTACAGGCGAGTACAGATAGGCGCTGTACTGCAGTTTGCTCCAGCAGCCCCTCATGGTTGGCAACTGTTGGTTCCATTCTGCTGGGGAGAAAAAAAGTTTTGCCTGTTTGAACATCTCGTATTTATTGCCCTGTTGCAGATGCAATAGGATATGAGAACTACTACAGCAGAGAACCAAACAGAAGCAACAGCAGCCCAGCCCAGACTTGTGGGATGATGAAGAGGTGAGTGGCAAACTTCAGTTCCCAGAATAGGTATTTCTCCATATGAACAGCAATGTATGATGACAGGAAACAGGACCTGGAAAGTTACTACTTCCTTCATTGTAGCAAGAGGCGCCTACGTATCAATAAATATAACTTGACAGAAGAAGTTATTATTAACCAGAGTCAGAGTAATTTTACCATGGCGTAGTGAGAAGAGAGACAGGGGATAAGTTCATAAAACAATTAGTTGGCCAGCAATGGATAGCAGTCACTTTTATCCTCTTTCCTAGTGAGTCATGGCACATAGCAACAAAAACACTTTGTTCAAGGGAGGGTGAAGGTGAATCTTGCTGGGAGCAAAGGCTGGGGAGAGCTGTCTTTTTCAGCAATGCCTCCTGGCTTACTGCACTGCCCAGCTGAGCAGAACAAAGAGCTGTTCTCTGTATCTAGACCAAAGGAAAAAACACTTAGCGGAATAACTGTGATGATTAGGGAGGCAATTTTTCTTTTCCTGATCCACTTATGCTGGTAAATGCTGTAACATGGATGCAGTTATATCAGCAGGAGAGCGTGGTAGATCTATTGGTTTAAATATTTTATTCTAAAATGGCTAATTCACAGTGGGAAGGGCATCGTATTTAAAGCAGAAGAGCTTTACATTTTGACAAGACTTATTACATGGCCAAGACAAGGAGCAGTCTGTGATCTCCCATTTAAAATGTGGTTCAGGCTTGTTAGTGAGCTGATAAGGTTTATATACAACACTTCGTTTTTCAGCTGGAAACCGGATCTTCTATAATAATGAATTCTAATGCTGCATCCTATACAGTTACAGAAGACAATTGTACTGCCATTTAGAATACAACTGTGCTCTGCATGGGCAAGTACCCTGGAGAGAGTCAGTCTGAGTTTTTCAGAAACTGTTGAGTTTGGATGTCCATTTTCCAGAAACATTGAGCATTCACCAGCTGAAAAATCAGACCCTTTAAATATGCCTTAAGAATGCAATGCTATTTCTATCTATGCTTGAGAATCCTAACTCATTTTCTCACTTTACTTAGTCTCCAATACCCAGCTGCGATATAGAAAATAAGTAGGGATAGAAAAGGAAAAAAAAAAAAAAAAAAGAATTTCACTTAAACTCACAGTTTTTTGAAAGGCTCATTATACAAGCTTTGTATTTTAAATTGTATCAGAGTTTTCCTTAAAGACAAAGAGATGCTAATCTCTTATAAACAACTCATAATTCTCATATTAATGTTGTGAAATAATTGGAGTTTTGCAGCATGAGCCTTTGGATCAACAACAAAATACTATTTGATGCATTTTATGCACAATTTAGTGATGGCTGATGGTTCAGTATTCTGCTGCATTTTTAAAAAAATATATTTTTAACTGAAGATAAATATATCTACAGCATAAATGAAAATAAACAGCCACGGGAAGAGGTGACATCTACCCAGTGCTGCAGCAGATGGAGGGAAGGTTGAGTCAGACAGCTGAGTTGAAGGAATGCTCATACCCAGTCCTGTTCACTCATTTTGTCATTGCCTTGTTTCTGCAGATTCTCCGGATTACTGCATGGAAGCAGCAAAAACAACACGGAAAGTGCCACTCCTTCAGCCCCTCCTCTTGGTATGCCTCTTCAGGAAATAAGTTTACCAGATATGTTTGTTTTAGATCACATTGCTAAATCAACCCTTGACACAGAGCAGAAATGGTACAGCAGATATTCACATGTTGGCAGTCAAGAGTAAGAGTAGTCTGGAAATCAATTTAGCTTGGATGTGTATGAAACAAATTTCCTAGTTTAAAGTGCCAAATAATCCATATAATGTTCAAAACCTCTGTCTAGGCAAGGGGGGAACTGTACATTCAGAACAACACAGTCTGACTTAGATAATAGTTTTCTTCGAAGGTAGAATACACTACCTCTAAAAAGCCCAAGAGAATACCCAAAGTTTTTAACAGACCAGGTTCATGCCTTATGAATACAAATATCCATCTTGTTTCACAGTTACACTGTCTTATTGTAACCATTGCAACTAGGCATTTATCAGATGACATTTAAAACACAGTATTTTGACTATGCAGAAAGTAACAGCTTATGACATTTTTATTGGTTTGATTTAAAACAAAAACATTTTAACTGTGATTCTTGCCTAAAGAAAATAAAAAGCTGTTTTAGAACAGCTTTAAAACACAGCCAAATCAATTTCCTTTGTCAGGCCTGCCTGCTTGGGCACCCAGAAATGAAGCCCAGACCATCTTATTTGTTGCATTTGGTGCTCAGCCAGGGGAGACTCTCCAGTGCTATCAAACACCAGCTGGACCTGCCAAGTGTCAGCTTGGGCTCAGGCACGTGTAGAGCAACACAGTGTTGAGCAGTTAAGGGTAGTCACTCCTGAACTTCCTTAGGCTAGCGACAGGAGGGGAGAGCATTCCCTGGATAAGACCCCCCAGGAATGGCAAACACTCTCTGCATTCAGCTTTTTCAACTGCTCCCATGCTTGTCTTTCAATATCTGAAAAGTCAAGGAGCTGACAGTGCTCCTTAGAGCAGGACAACTACACCAAGGATTGACTAGGGGAAGATACAGGCACCCGGGCCACTCTGTGTGCTGTCAGAGCGCTATCATCCCACCAGGGAGTCATTTGTGGGAAACTTCTGCTTGCCTCAATGGCAGGGGAAGCTCCCAGGCAGATGCTGGGAAGGAATAAGAGGTTTCCCTAATTATGACAAGCTGGATTAAAACAACATCTGCCAAAAAAGTTATGTCAGTGACAAATAGCTATATGGGGACTGTGTAAACTGCTGGGAAATGTCTGGTGACCCATTGGCACAGTATTTTCCATTTTTCTCAAGGGAAAAAGAAAAGCCCTATGTGAGTCACTGAACTGCTGGAATTTTGTGCCACCAGTAGCACCCATTTTAAACCACTTTAATCACAGCATTTCCCTCTTTGGACCATTTGGATTGTGCTTTAGCAGGGTAAACATTTCTCCCAACCTGGATGAGGCTAAAGCTAGTTTCTGACCTCCCACAAAGTTCAGTGGGTATATTGTCATCTAATCAATGGGACGCAGTTTTTGTGCAAGACTTTACCTACAGTTCACAGCAGCTTTTCTACACATGTACATCTCCAGACAGAGAACAGAAACCCTTGTATTTGTGAACTCTTGCATATGATCCCATGCATTTATAAGCAACTGAACTCCGTTTCTGAGGGTTTTTTTGTTTTTCTGTGGTTTTTTTTTTCCCTTCCCCTAGCAGAGAAAACAGATGGAGTCTATGCATCCATTTATGTAAATGAACAAGCTGGAATCACATCATCACAGGACTACAGAGTACTCTATGACTACACAGCCCAGGTAACGAAAGGCTTCAAAATAAATATTTCATAGCATCAGATTTAAAATAGATTATGTTGATCCAAACATCTTTGAAGTGTTAATTCCGTGAAGGAGGTGTTGGCTTCACTTTACAGTGAGGGACACTTACAGAATTATTGGTCAAGGTCACATGCAGAAGCCAGGAATCCCAACTGCCAGTTCTTGGCACATATCACTAGACCATGCTACCTTAAGATGAAACAGTGAGATTCTTTGCAAGACTACACTAATGTGTAATCACTCCTAAATTACTGCTGAGCTGTTACAACCTCCTTCTAGATGTACAGGAGACCGCAAACACAAGGAAAACTATTTTTTAGGGGATGATGGCTAAGTATGCAGTATTGTGCATTCTGAACTTAGGTCTCTTGAGAAATGTTTTCCTAGGGAAAATGGCTACAGATTCCTCGTGTAAGAATATGTGACAGATGCTTATCTAGGAACTCTTCTGCATTTGATCTCACTTACCATCTGGACAGTCCTGCTCCAGTTTTAACACACTGGCGGTCCATGCCGGAGAGGACTGAACCCCCATAAATGACACTCCCTGTACTTCCATGTTGCAAGTTGCAGAATCACAGTGGACGTGGTCCATGTACCAGAAGATTGCTATAAAGAGCAACCTGCATCCTTAACTGGGATGTTGAAGTCTCATTGGCTTCAGACATATCTAGGCATAGTACCATTAGTAAAAGGTTATGAATGGACTGGTTATGAAAATTTGCTTATTCAGATGGACTCCAGAACCTCTTGGACTCTTGCTAAACCATTAGCTTGCCCTAATGGGATTTTCACAGTTCAATTACATGTCAGTTTAAAGGTTCCTTTTATTACCTTTAGATTGGCAGAAGAACAGCATCCAGGAGGTCTTATGTTACAGTGCAGACAGACCCTCACACCAAGGGACCTGCCATCAATAGCCAACATTGACAAAATGCTGGCATGTGACAAAATAGATAAATTATGAAAACAGAGAAAGGGTTGGAAAGGAGCACTTTCTCTTAGGTACAGCAGCATTCTGACACCTTTTATTATGTGTTCTTTTTTTGCTTTGTTTTAAACACTTTTATTATTTGCCTGAAATTTCATCCAAGCACAGCTGAAAGTACCTCACTGTTAATGGCAGTTCCCCTGAGGAAACTGCTGGATTTCTTTGTCAGATCCTTACTCTAGGAGTTGCCTTAAAAATGTGACACACACATATTTTCCCTGCTGAGAAAAGAGCCTGTTACTACTTTTAGTATATTGTATATTGAGGCGTCTCACTTTTTGAGTCCGTTCTTACCTAGTCAGGTACATTAAATTTAGATTTAGCTGACTCGTCAAACACATCTGGAAGCCTCTCTTACACTGTTTTCTATTTTACTACACTGCGGGTAGCAAAGTGGTTTCCCATGGAAAATAGGACAGCACCACTGAACATACTGATAGCTGCCTGAGAGATCAGCAATAGCTTACTTGCAACTACTCCATTTGACTTGGAGATAAAAGTTACCTATCTCAGGAAGAGTTGCTGTACCTCCACTGGTCACTGCTGTTCTGTATTAAAAGAACTGAGAGACCTATTTAAGGCCTGGATTAGTAGAGACACAGTTATCATCTCCTTTGGGAATTAAGCTGTGCACTGTTTTATTTAGCAACACCTGCAGACTATGCATGGTCATGGTTAGCTGGTTTAGGACAGTCATATTTAACCCTTTCTGGCCTTCCCCAATAACACAACAGTCAAGTTTCTCAGGAGGACACACCATGGAGGCAGGGGAAATTTGAGGATCTTAAGGAAATAGCCAGTTCAGTAAGTGTTTAATACCTCACTGTCTGGTATTTCAGGCTCAATCCCAACTGGAAGGACACTGGCAGACTGTTGATGAAAGGCAGGGTAAAAAAACCCCACCAGATACATGTTTGGGTCCTCCTGTGCTCTCAGGCTAACCACATTTCCTTTCCCTGTCTCCTTTCAGAACATGGATGAACTGGACATCAGTGAAGGAGACATTGTAGTTGTCATTGAAGAAAACGAGGATGGCTGGTGGACAGCAGAAAGGAATGGGCAGCGAGGCTTTGTGCCAGGGTCTTACCTCGAAAAGCTTTGATGAAAAGAAGCCCCAGTCGTCAGACTTTAAAAATATTCTATTACTGAAAACAAACAGCACACAAGGTCTGCTTCAGCTGACCAAGGGCAACCCATAATACTGTCTTCTACAATTACCAGTCAGGAAATAATCAACTGACCACGCTTTCCTCTTCCTTCCTGCTGCCCCATCCCAGCACCTCCTGGCCTACACTGTCTGCAAAAACTGTCTTCACCTCAGAGAGGTTAGGACTTGTGTTTCTTACCACAGTTCTTCCTACCTTCAGCACACTGTGCTGCCATCAGTGTTGCAAAGCTTGGCGAATGTGGGAGGAAAATCCTGCCCAGAACTTAACTGCACTAAAGGAAAAAGATCAAGGAAACAAATGCTGTTTCTCCAGGATGGAGGCCCACCTCCAGCCAGCCTGTAAGCCACCCTCATGGTCACAGCAGCCATGTTCTCTGCCATGGATCCCCTTCTCTCACTGCACAGGCCATGCAAGCATTTTTGACAGTGGGGTGGAAAGCACACTCAGAAAGCAGATAGCTTTGATGTTGCACGGTCTTAGCTGTGCAAAGCAAGGAAGAAGCTCTCTTAAGTTCCTTTTAACAGCCCCCTTTCAAGTTCCCCTTATAGCACGTGTGTAACCAGGGAGAAAGGTGGGGAACCCTCCAGTGTTCTTTATCAGTGTCACTGATGAAAATACAAAAAACAATGAATGCAGCTAGAGAGGAACACTCGAAGGACCGAGACACATCAGTAGTAAGAAAACATCAGGCACTCCCTATCATGGCCATCTCCTAATACAATGAAATCCATGCTATCCATGGCTCTGCTTTGCACTGGATTCTGGGGCAGCAAAATAAGGACAGACGATGAGCCCAAGCATTGCTTTTGCCTTGGTTGGATGGTTTCCCTGACACCTCCCTGGGATTTTTCATGTTTAAAAAAACAACGACAAAACCAACACAGAGCAGTGCTGCACTGCCCTGATCCCTCTCCTCTGAGCACAAGAGAGAACTGCCAATGACCTCCTCATGTAATCTGCATACCTGTGTCATCAGTGCATTCTCCTTTCAACTCCTCTGTCCACCTGGCTAATCCTTTCCTCCTCTTCTGCCTGCATGCTCTTCTGTCTCTGCTATCTACAGCCTTTGCACCTCTGGGATTGCTGGCATAGGCATGTCCTGGTTCCTTTCCAGGCACTTTTAGTGTGGTGGTTCTTCAACAAACCCTCTTCAAAGAATTCACACTGTTCAGATTCATTGTATTTCACAGATTTCAGCTCTACCCGTCTTTCTAGTTTAGTATTTAAGAACGTTTCCAGCTGCCACTGTACTTAGCAAGGGATCAATAGATACTTTCTGCCACTCCTCCCTTTTCAGTATTTTGAGATGGTTAAAAAAAAAAAAAAAATCGGTGATTTAATCTGAAGCAGAGCACGCTATTTCTGGGGGAAGAATGACCTTGTTTGCCAAGGTCTTAAAACTGAACCACGTCAATGAAAATGCATCAAATTGCTACACAAAAGGGAGAGAGCAGGGAGGAACTGTTAGCTAAGACATAGCAGGAAAGACAAAGAGAAATCTAGACAGAAGAAAAAGCTGTAATGGTCAATGCAATTATTCCTTAAATGAAACAGAATTAAGGTCAGAGGCACTTACAGTACCTTATTCTAATTTCTTGCTTCAAGAATGGAATAAAAATTGCTTCAGGCTCTTTTCTTTTAGTTCCCTGCAGTCCTTTGCACAGGCACACTTGTCCTTCCCACACTTCCCCAAGTTATTATGTAGCACATCTGCGTGAGTGCTGAAGGGCTCTTAGTACCTCGCATTAGCACAGGCTCAGAGGAACTGCAGGAACTTGAACGGCATTTAAGGCACTAGGTTGTATGAACAGTAGTGCTGAAGATGTTAACGACAGGTTTCTGTGACCACGTCTGAATCGAACAGTGACAGAAAGATGGTCCACAATACTTTCAACTAGGCCTCTGCAGTGTAAATGGTAGCTGTCAGAGACAACTACAACATCGCTCATTATGTACAGCATGAGAGGAAACCTAAAGTATGAGAGATTTAATATATTTGCTTCTTGAACACTCAAGTCTTTCACAAAGAGAACTGTAATAAACAAAGAAATACTTAAATAAATTTAGGTAGATGTTTTGCAGATTATCTTAATTAAAGAGAAAAAAAAACAAAACAAAACCATTGAGATGCATCTCCTCTAATTATGTGTGACACATGGATTTTGCTAAGACTTCTCACTTCTCTGGGGGCCCAAAGAGCCTCACACAAGACACTGCAGTACCCAGTCCTGGTTACCCTGAAATCCTGTTACAGATCATCTTTGCCTACATGTACCACATGGTCTACATCACTGACAGACAGCTAGTAGCGTGGTAACTGCTGTTTCTACCCCATCAAATAATTTCAAATTTTTGCTGTTAAACTCAAGAAACTGGTTTCCTTTCTACCTATCTCTTCTTCTGTCAAGTAAATACTGTTGTAAGTGCAAGAGGCTATAGATATTTCAAAATCTACCCAGTGTCATAGCATTTGAGTCCCACATGCTAACTCCAGCCTGTTCAGGAAATGAAAAAGCAGCTGCAATGTTTTCTCATGATTCAATTCCTCTGCTTTACATAGAAGAATTTTGCTGCTAAGTAGTTACCAAGCTGTATCTAGGCAGTTTGCCCTATCAGTGTGGCAGCACTTGTCAGAAATAGAACAGAGATATCAAGAAATACCCACACCCTCTGAGTACACCCACATTTTAGGTGTCATCCACCCCCATCTGTAGGAAAAGTCAGAAGGTCAAATGTAGGTTACTACCTTAATATTGTCTTAGTAACAATGTTTCCTCCCCAGTTTGTTAACACTTAGGTAACAAAACTGACGCATTCAAGTAATCATTTAATTTTCAGTTATAATGGGAAACTGAAATAGGCTCTCTCCAGTGGGAGGCATTCTTAAACTAAACTCTAACATTTTTGGCTGAAATTCTTTTTGGACAAACGCTTCTGATAAGCCTCCACTTTCATTTTGACAGCCATTTTATGGCAAGGAGGTGCCCAGCAACATGGAGGGACAAAACAACAGTGGCAAAGTTGTGTGTTTGTCCAGTTAACTCGTATTTCATAGCACACCACACTCACAACAAGCAGACTACCTCTTTACTGACACTGCTAGTGCTCTGGCTCTGAGGGCGTTCACACACAAGAAGCTGTTCCCAGAGAGCAAGGAACATGCTTTTGTCAGCTGCTCTGCAAGGGGGGACCCTAACTACCTATTTACAGCCTGCGGCTAGTATGTATGTACATACAAACCAAGTAAAGGGAAGTTACAATAAAGTTACTGAGCTGTTTTTGACTTAGCACTGCAGAACTTCAGTTTGCGCAACAGGCAACAAGTATTTCATGCTGAACAATTTCAGACCTGTAACTGTTAACTCTCAAAATTCTGACTACGCCATAAGAAAGAGGCATCATCTATCCATTAAACATGAGCAGCAAGAAAGATTGGAAGTAATTTCCCTCGCAAACCACAACAGAATAGAAAGGGACTGAGGCTGACACCTGCTGCTCTTCCAGATGGATTTTGGATTTGAGGAACATGGCCATGAGATTGCTACGAAAAAGTGTAGTGGTA